>NC_066313.1:66723285-68152961 GCF_022539315.1 Serinus canaria | reverse complement strand
TCCAGCCATAGATTCTATAGGTAATATAGCCATTCTAAAACTGCAAAAATAATAGTAGGCAAATTATTTTCAGAAATTTCTTGAAAAAAAATCCAGCCAATCAGCATAGAAACTTCATTTGACATTTATTCAATGGCTGCAGGCAACTTCTAGGCAGAGGAATTGGATTATAATACAGAATAGAAGGAATATAAGCTTCAGGTCTCTGAGGAGATCCACGGTGGAACACAAGAGCAGCAAAGATCAGAGTACCTGGGTTCTGTTTGTGGGGGAAAGTGAAAGTGTGTCATTAGGAGTGGTACAAACCAATGGTGGCACAGGTAGTGACAGCCAAAGCAGCATGTGTTGGGATCAAAGCTTGGCAAAGGAGTTCAGAATCTATTCAGATTTCACACTTTTTTAACCCTTTCCCACACCTACTCTCCAACAAGTTTAAAGTTTAAAAAGCATTCTTCTCTGTAATTTTAGAATCAGAAGTGAAAGAAAAAGGATTTAGAATACCCTGATCTATCTGCCAGCCACTGATCACTCCTTATTTTTTCAATAAAATGAAGCAAAAAATGAAAAAAACACATGAGAATTGGCACAAAAAATGGTCTAAAGCTCATAAAACCTCTCTCCACAGAGGTTACATTAAATGTTTTCTTGTTTATGTTTACTAAATGCCTTAAAATGAATGTTCTGGTGAGTTTATACTTTCAAAGGCTCAAAATATTTTGAAAAATGCACAAAATATTTTGAAGAGAGAATAGGTAACAGTTACTTGTATAAAAGGTGGCATAAGCCTTTCATCTTCCTTCCTCACAGCATGCAGTAAAAGCTGGCATCAAAATACAACTACTCCCAAAATAAATTGAGAGCAAATGTACACACATGACTGCATTCTCATTAAAATTTCTTACAAGTATCTGTGTCTACAGAAAGGAACAGCCTTTTTCCCGAAGGCAAAATAGTTTCTGCATTTTTCTGACTTTGTCTCTCTCTTTCAACTTCATTTGTAAATGCATTCATCCTCAATATGAAAGGGAAAAAAAAAATTATCATAATCTGAGTTAGAAAAAAAAAGATAAGATAGCTAAAACAGATGAAAAAATAATTTTGTAAGTAGTTTTTCAAATAATTAGTGTTTAATTTCTACTTCAATAATGAAAATAAATCATTGCTATTTAATTATTGATAGAAAAAATAAAAGAATTATACTACTGAGCAGGTCTCTGGATCCACAATGAGGAGCAAGAGAGTCCAACCTCATGGTGGAAAAAGAAAGGCTCCTGTACCTTTTGCACCACACTAAAGGACCGTGCACTTGTAATTTGGAATCCTACTGTTCATTCATTTGATACCTACTGATCTCTCATCTTCACATCCCAGGGCTGCTGTACAGTGACACTGCCCTGGTGTCCTGAATACTCCTACCCTGATGGCCCAGCCCTGGCTGAGTGTGAATTGTTTTCATGCTGGATTTCTTACAGGAAATAATGGATGCCCCAAGAAGGAGACTTGTCTGCACTGCCCCTTGCTCCTCATGGCAGGCCACTGGCCAGAAAGTTTCTATTGCTTTCTCTTCCCTTTGTTTATGCTTTTATTTCTATGTTTGTTTGGGGGTTTTGTTCAGTGTTGGTTACTTTGTGGGACCTACAGTTAATAGAATTGGTGAATTCTATTAGCTGTAGGTCCCACCAAGGAGTTTCTGTGCCTGTAAGCCTCTCACAGTTTTTGACTCCACAGCATATGTAACTGAGTTGTTTTGAGTTGGGTTGGGAAGATTTTTGGGGTTTCTTTGATAGGGGGTTTTCTTTTGGGTTTTTTTTTGTTGTTACTGTTTTGATTTTCTTTGTGTAAAGATACATAGAAAATAAAATAGGAAAAGTGATATAATACTTCTCTACAAATCATTTCCAATTAAAAGTATTTTAACCCTGACTGCTGTTAGAAGTGAAAGGATAAGTAAAGAAATAAAGTTTTATTTGAAGATTAATTTAGAAAAGAAGCATAAGAATTTCTTTTTCTTACAGTTCTGGTCTGAGTTGAAAATAGGCCTTTTGCATTTTGTGCAAAAAAAGCGGACGTAGATTCAGTTTGAGTTTTTAGAAGAATTTTAACAGATTAAAAACCCCCAAACAATCACTCTCAAAAACACGCAGTCCGCATTTTAAACTTTCACAGGATATTTAGCAATTTTTTAAATCAACAAACATATTATATATATACTTTAATATATACTTTTTAATATATGCTTTTAATAATATATATACTTTTAATAATAAATACTTTTTATAAGAACACCTGCAGAAAATAAAACTGCAGCTAAAAGGAGAAAGCATTTAATATTGGAAATAATTATCTCTTGAAAAAAATGAAGAAACCAATATGATGAACAGGTAAAAAGTCCACAGAGTAATAGTATAAAGAATCTCATATCACAATGTAACAAGGGTATTTCTTGATTACAATAAAAATGAGTTTGAAAAATGCCATATAGAGATACTAACTAATCAAAAATGTGGTCTACAGGCATGTATTTTACCAGCGAAATAAAAACCTCGGGGGTGTTTTGAGACCTGAATCATAAAAGAAAAGCTGATTGGGAAATGATAGGACTAATACAAGAACCTAGCAGTGTCCATAACTATTTTATTGTAAGAAACAGAGTTTTCAGCCATACCTAACAGTCAATTCTGTATGTGGAGTAAAAAACCAATAACTTGTAAAATAAAGAAAAACAATAACTTGAAAAATAAAGATTCTTTTTCCCAGTAAGGTAAATTAAACAAGGCACACAGCCAACAATTCTTAAATAAAAATTCTTTATATAAGAGTCTTTGTTTGTTGCAACAATCTCTTTCATGTGCCAACTCTACTGTTACTGGTCAGGGTGAATTTATTTATTGTTATGCTCTCCCATTGCTAGAACTAGCCAATGAGGAATACCAAGTCTTTTGTCATGCAAAAATAGAAATGTCATGCCACTTCAAGACCTGCAATGGATCATGTTTGCCTCCACTCCAGATGAGGCTGAAGGTGACTTAATGCAGAAAATAAAAACAGTGTTCCATGATTCTGTGTTAGCTCAATTTCCCCCTTCCCCCATTATATATAATATCATCAAATAAAGTATTTAGCTACTAATAAATTAAACTAGTACTTCCAATTATTACATTTCATCTGGGTATAATTAAGTGGTATAGCCAATGTTTTACACAGATATAAGCAGATGCAAGAAAGTAGTTATGGTAAGTGAATTGAAATATATATGACCTGTCATAAATATATAATGTAGAGCAAGACTGTTTCTGAAAGCAGGTGTACCAAATACAGGCACAACATAATAAGAAAGACAGCACAGGCTACACAGTAGACCTCAGGCTATAGAAAAAAAAAATTACCAAATACCAATTACTGATATTAAAAGAAATTCAGGCTTGCAGTTCATGTAAGTCACTGAACATAAGATAAACTCAGATATGGTAAGAACCTCAGAAGACAAAAGCAAAGCATAGATTTTACTAGCAAACATAAAAAGTGAAGACAAGCACTTCCTGTATTAAGGAGAAAGAAGACATAAATGTAAATTACATACTCCTTTCTTGGCAAAGAAGAAGAGACTGCAATCACCAATACTACATTTCTGTTAGCGGAGAACTTGGGATAGAAACAACATGCTCTGAATCCCCTCCCAAATTGAATCTAAAGACCTTGGGGCATGAAAAACAGAGTATAACATCAAAGAAATTGGTGGATAGTAGAAAGCTTGTATCAGTTTAACCTGTATATGCTTCCAACAATTGTCCCTATTGCTATAACTAAACTAATATTATGTCTTTGGCGAGAATTTTAAGTTTTACTTCTAACTAAGATTTTAATTTGATTAGTAGTACATTCCTGATTTTGAAAAAAGGATGCATTTGCCATGGTCCATGGCAAAATTTTTAAGAACAACAGCTGACAGATATGACAAGGGATTTATGGAATGTCCTGCTCCTTGAGCACCTGGTATTGCCCTACATTGTGCTAAGCATCTCTGCATAAGTAATTGGACATTTTCTTATTCACAAATCCTTTTGTTGTCAACCATTACTCATCAGACCCACAATGACCAGGAGCCGTTTATTTCATTTGAATCTTCAATTTAATTCCTTCAGTGGTAATTGAATTTATAATTGTCATTTGCCACTGTACTCTTCTGGTTCTTATTTATTGTTTATTCTCAAAGTAAAGTAACTCCATATCATAGCAATATTCTTCTAAGCAAACTTTTATTTGCCATTTCCCACTTTGAAGATGTTATGTGACTTTGAAGTTTCTATGAATCTTCTCTTTGCATGGAAAAAATAGCATGTGATGTTGCGTAACTTTAAATATCTAAAATACAACTAATTCTAAGTTCCTTGTATATGAAGGAAAGAGAATAACTATATCAGGTGATAACTGATTGGGTTAACTGGGTTAAATATTTATATTAAGATGGGATGGACTTTTCTAGAAGTCCCTGTTTCTGCCTTTAAAGGCAGCATTGATGGCTAATTGATGCATCTTTTAGTCAAACAAATTACACATTTAACTGCTATACTTAGGTTTGAGTGTAATCTTAGTATGTTTTAACTGATTTTTTACAAGAAACAGCATAATTTCTATATTTTTCATTTTTGTGGGGTTTTTTTTCTTCTTTTTATTATTCTTTTTCCTCATTTTTTGTTTTGTTTTGTTTTGTTAGCAGCAATGATGCAGAATAAAATCGATGCTGTCACCAGGACAGCAGCTGAAGGACGTGGAAAGCTGATATTTAAAGAAGATAATGGCTCACATCTTCTAGATATTATTTCTGTTTCTAGGAGGGATTGGCAATAATGCTAAGCAAGTACATTAGTACCAGACTGCAACCTTATCTACAAAGCTGCTGTACAGTTCTGAATAAGAATCAAAATTAGGAAAAAATGTATGTGAAAATGAATGGACAAGAAAATGTCTCAGAGACTGGAGGAGCAAACTCCAGTAGTGTTCCACAATCAGAAAGCTATTTGCTTCAGCATTTTTCTTTTAAATACATGTTCATAACTCATACAATCATGCTTAACTTCATTTCTCTTCAGTTGTAAAAAGATCTATAAGAGATTGAAGTATGCTTCAGACAAGGCCAAATTAAGGACTGGTTTGTTCTCAGCTCATTTCTGTTGGGATAAAGTATGTAAGCAGTAATGTCACATTTCATTTTACATTTATTCATATTTCTATTTCTATTTCTATTTCTATTTCTATTTATATTTTTACCTATAGATACCATTTTTTCCCACCTTGCAATATGAATAGAAAGGGCTTTTTGTTGCTTAGATTATCCACTGTTTCTCTCAAAAGAGTACATGGAAAGAATCCTTGTCTTTGTTTCTACCAATAAACATAATTGCTTGTTCTGGTTTCAAGTGTTTTTGTCTTTTCCCCAGCTTACTGTTTCTGTCACAAAGAGATATGTCTTCATTCACAAATGGTTTCATGAGAACTGGTTTTGGCCAAATCTTTGCTTGGTATTTAACTGAGGACCTTATACAGTGGAAGAATGTTTCTCTTTTCCCCCCATTTTGCAATTCATGAAAATACTCCTTTTATTCATTCCCAAATCTGCCGTTAAAGGACTCACTAACTTGATCAACTCATTTGACTTATGGTATTCATTGACACTCTCCATTAGGCATTCCATTTAATCTGATCATAATGACATGTAAAGGACAATATTTAGGCAAAATATTTAAACAAAATATGGGGAGAAAAGTGGTACATGTCAGTGATTAGATGTATAATTTGCTTTTTCTTATTAACAACTGATTTTGTTTTCTACCTCACTTAAGTTCTAAGTAGTAACTCAAAAACACTGAAATAAGATGCTCTGTCTGTGGACATATCTTTACTTCATCAATGATCAAAGTGCCTTCTTCTGCCCTTCCTGTCACTGCTCAATGCATTTATACCAACAAAAGCTTTGTCAACTAACCTTACATAGATCTCTAGGAAAATGATACCTAATTTTTCTGTGTTATACTTATTCTCTGGAGCACATTCTAAACTTTTTTGCTGTTTCATTCTGTATTTAGAGCACCTCTACCAATGACCTCTTCAGAACGACCAACTTTCATAATGTCTGGAGGTTTCAGCAGCTGTGTAAAAAAAACCCTTCTAAGTGCTGCAGGAAGCAGTTTTGTTAGTCCAGTATTTGGCAATTTATTCTGAGTCAATAGCCAAATATTTCTTAGTGTGGTACTACAGCTTTTTAACATTGTAATTATTTTAAGTGTCAAGTGAAAACAAGCTGCAGAGAAGTAACAGCCATTAGTTTTCAAATAACAGTTTTGTTATGACTTAGTCTTTTGACTTAATAGATATAAATTAAATTACTTTGGTTGTTTGTCTTGATTTGCATTTTTTTATGCAACAGTTTTGTAGAGCTTCAAGAAGAAAAATTTACTTTCAGTTCTAAATTGTTGGGACTGACTCTCTTGAAAAGAATGTTAACATATTTAAGCAACTAATCCTTTGCTTTCTCCTTGACTGGGTGTATGCCTTTAGCTTGTTAAAAAACTACTCTTACTACAAAACTTGAAAGATAAACTATTTACAGCTATAAAATCACACCTGGAAAGTTATTCCAAAATTCTGAAATCAAATATATATTTATGGCAGCCATTATCAAGGCCAGGTTGGATGAGGCTTTGAGCAACCTTGTCTAGGCAAAGGTGGCCCTGCCCATGACAGGGGGGCTGGAATGAAATAATTTTAAAGCTCTTTTAAACCAAAACCCTGCCATGATTTTGTGATTCTATGATATGTAGTGATAATCCCTTCCCTGCTCAAATAGGCAAATAAAGTCTCAGTTCACAAGCATTTGTACTCATTCCCCAAAATAACGTGGCCAGATGCACAGAAAATGTTATTCTGTTTCAAGCCCAGTTGTCAAAGCCAATGTGAGTTTAGTACAGCACAACATATACGAGTCACATATTTGCATGCATATTGCATGAAGCTATGCACAAGCAATAAAAAATGTTTCTGGGAGGTATATAAAGATTTCTAGAGATGAAAAGTCAGATTAAATTAGTTTACCTTCAGATACCATAACTGGAAGAATGTATCACATAGTGTTAACTCATTTTGAGACCAGCCAAAGGTATGACTATATCTATCTGTAAAACTAAAATGTAAAAGAAACCAGAAGATCTTTTAACAAAGACATTTATTACCCCTGTTTGGAATTACCTGTCCTGACATCATGGTTCCTCAGTTGCATTCTGAACCTAACTCCCAGGTCAATTGCCTCAGAATATGCTTGTCATGGACAACAAACATACACATGTATTTTACTGATTTCAAGGATGTTTATAAATGGATCACCCACTAAAACAGCTATTGAAAAATTTTTGAAGACACAATAAACCAAGGTGAAGGGATGATGACATAAACCCTGGATGTTTAGTCAGATCAAATCATGATCAATTTTTTTCCTTATTCTTCCATTTACTGCCCAGTTATCATATCTGGTTTTGGTACATTCCTTCTGAAGATGCTATTTCAGCAATTTCCATATATTTATTCAGACATCATTCTTAGACTGCGGTTCTTGCAATGTCAAAAAATAAAATATTTCTAGTTGTTTTTTTCCACAAAGTTTAAAAGTAAACTGATATTGAATAGTAAGGTATTAAAAAAAAATCCAACTAAACCTCATTGGCTTTCAATTTCTGCAATTACAGGGGTAATTTCTTGAAAGCAGTCCTCTGCATTTTTACTGTAAACCTCAAATCACACTGCAGCATTGTTGTTTACATTTGGCACAGAGCAATTTGAAAGACTCGTCTTTTTTAAATGTGACACAGTGACAGAAAGACCAGCAGAAGACTGATAGCCTTAGGAACCAGTTCCAAAAGTAAATCCATCTTCTCTGTATCTCTTTCTTTGTTTAAGTGTTAGCAGCACAGCTGCATTCTTAGCAAATTTGCATATCTCTAATTATTCTTTGTTTCCAAGAATGAAAAGATGTAAAATAAGTTACAAATTTTGCCTTCACTCAGCGTGTACAATAAAGGTTAAAGATCTGTGAGATTTGACTGCCTTAATTTCTTGTTTCTTATATTTTATAAATGGAGAATTAGAGGATTTGAAGAAAGAGAATAGGTACTATTTTCAACTAAAGAAAGCCAGACATAAGTGCATCTAACTGGATGTGGTTCCACATGGCTGATTTAAGGAAAAATGTGAAAGTGAAAACAACTCAGCCTAATTTTTTGATCCACTATTAAATGGAGTGCATCTGCTGAGACCACATGCACAATAATATCAATGCAGATTAAAATCCAAAAACTATAGCTAGTAACTATTTTCAGAATAAATTCCAGACTGGAATAGTTTTAAAAAAAGAATTTGCAATAGAAAATGAAGATTAGAACCGCACTATCTTGTAATTCTGGATTTTATACTCTGGATAATCACTTAACATTTAGTAAAACATCAGCATTCCTACATGCTGTGCAGCCCAGTTTTGCATCTGTAAAATCCCTGCATGTATTCATGATCTCTTTAATATTAGTGAGCTATGAAAATGCAAATTTTAGAAGCAATACTTTCTGCAGGGCAGAAGGAAAACTAGCAAAGCACATTTTGGAAATGAGTTCAGTATTAGAAGTCCAAGACCTCTTACCATCAGGGGAAAAAAAACTGAACCAAATCTATAGCTAAAATGGAAGAAAATAATAAAAGGTGCAAAAATCGGGGTACAAAAATTGTGTAAAGGGTTAGATCAAGTTCCCCTTGAACTCAAGATTAAAGGGCTAAATAGAACTCGAATTTCAGGGATAGTTTGAAAGCATACTTCCAGCATCTCTCATTATGTGATTATTACATTTTATTATTTCCTAAAATTTTATTTGCATGCAATTACCAATGGAAGCAGAAGAACTTCAGGTGATATGCAATTTTATGCATTGTGTGTTGGCTTCTTATGCCTGTCAATTTTCTTTTCTTCATATTTACAAGTAGAATAAATTAAAACCACAAAACAAAATGTCCCACATGAAAACTCTCAGGTGTTTCCTGCACAGACTGAGAGAAATATTCTATGATGCTCTTGCTCAGTTCAGGATTCAAGACATTTTGCAGTAGTGAAGTCTGGGTACCAGGGCAGGAAAGGCAGTGGTGACTGGGGTCAGCTGAATGCCTGGCAATCACCAGGTAAATCCATAGGAAACCTGAAGACAAGCTGGGAATTCAAATCATCGAGGCAGTGCTGAGTTCAGCAAGAAATGAGGCCCAAACACAGAACACCTCTGATGTAGCTCAGGCAAGGACCAAGCCTAAATGCAATGTGTAGATCAATAGGCAGAATTTGCACATACAGGGGTCCAGGTGAAACATTTGACAGCTCTTTGGCAGTATATGACTTTCTGCTTTTCACTTCTCTTTCTGGAAATTTTTCTGTATTTATAGATATCTGGTACAAGGTCATATGACTGCACTATGTCATAGCTGGTTTTTGAAAGAAGTTGCTCAGCCTTCTTTCAAAAAAGTTGCAAAGAATTGTGGAAAAGCACAGTTATAGGCTGCTCAGGTCAGCTAAAGCCTCTTGATGCACTCAGAACTGAGTGACTCTGACAGAAAAATTCTTTACTATCTAAAACCCAGAGGGTTGTCTATTTTTTCTTACTGCTTCAAGTGGCTCCTTAGCCAAATATGAGGGAAAAATCTACTGATGTTTTTATTTAATGAGCTACTTCAGAAACTTTTAGCCTCAAAAAACTAATTCAAATTTGATTCTAGTGTTCCCCATTTACTTAGTTTCTCTAAAATTGCCATTGTTTTGGTAGCTGAACATTCAGCACTGGTATATTTCTCCAGGAAGATTTTTTCATATCTTCCACCTGATTCTTGGGTTACCCCATGATTCCCATCTTAATCTCTATGATGCCACCTTCTTCTCTGGGATGCCAGCATCATTACCAAGGCTCAGAGGTACACTCTCTTCTGCCTTGAGTCTGTCATTCACTGCACAACCAATACACAAGGTGCTTACACTAGAAAATTTAACTCCTGGATTTTGAGGGAATCTCACTTAGCCTTCAGCAGAAGACTTGTGGAGAAGTCCTTTTCAGTTTTAGGATTTCCACAAAAAATTGCATGCAAGTCTTGTCTAATATCAGGATTAGTCACATATTTGCTTTCTAAACTAAAATTCTGTCAATGCCAAAAATTTTTTATTGCCAGTGATCAAAACTGTTCAACACACTGGAAACAAGGGCAGTTTCTATTTTAATGTAACCAGTCAATCAATCTCTGTGAACAGAATATCTTGCATTAAGCAAATTGCATAACAATAAGCAACAGATTCAAAGGCTGGTACTGTTTTCATATGTATAACCTGTGTTTGAAAACAAATTATAGATATATAAGACTTCTACTGCAATTACACTCAGCTGAGCTCTGCATGTATCTGAAAGCTAAGGATGACAGTCTTGTTTGGCATGGAGTCCAGAGATCAAAGATAGCTCTAAGACTCATGTCCCTGAAGAAATCAAGCCAAGCTGGACTAACAGTCAAGCTGCTTGTTGTATTCCTTAGCCTTAGAAGGTTACATAATTTTACTCTGTAACTATGAACAATAATTCACTGAATTGTTTTCAATAAATCGGTTCATGTGGTCTGCTCCAGAGCTTCTCAAAGTCCTTGACCAACAAGACATTAACTATAAATAAAAGGAGCTATAACCCTTCTCTAGAATTCCTTCTCAGAGAAAATATAAGATTCAAAACATGGTTGGATACATATACCATTAATTTTAGAAGGACAACTGTTAATTTGAATGTAAGGTATGTATCACATCTAAGTATATGACTTTGTTTCTGTTATGAAAGCACACACAAAAAAAATTAATGTAAAAAAGTAACGTTTTCATGCCCAGCTTTAATAGAGCATTTGAAGCCATGGTACAGGTATTAAAAAGTTAAAAACCTATCATGAAGAAGGCAAGGTACCCCTGCCTTCAGTGTTTATCTCTCAGTGAAACACACAGGTCATTCATCAACCTCTACATGCCTATCCCATTTCTAGAAAGACTCTCTCATTGCTGTAAAAAGGTGAAGCAAATACATACACATGCTTATTTTGTTTTTTTTTTTCCTAACTCTTCTCTTTCATTTAATTATGACTGAAAAGTTCTGGGGCAATAAATCTGATTTCTCAGGATTCTCTCTGAAAAGTCAAGTTCTGCAAACTGGCCATTTACAGTACTCTATAGTCCTTTCAAAGAGTTTTTCAAGCACTGAACTTCCCAAAGGGTGCACACATAGACAAATATTTACTCCACATCTATAATATCCCCTGTCTTGTAGTAGCATGATATTCACACACATACTGCATGTAAGGAGATGGGGGAAAGAAAAAAAAAAATTATCTCTTTTCTTTTTAAAGAACAGTCACAAAAAATGTGTGAATAAAATGTGACTGAATAAATGAAGTCTGAGTAATTAAAATGCCTACTGACCATAGGCAATTAATATATTTTCAATGTACTAGTAACACCAAATAAATGAACCATATGCTAAATGAAGCCATCTGTGTTAGTAAATACTCCAATATAAGATGCTAAATATAATTAGAAAATTTATCCTGTCCCTTTTATTAGCAAAGGAAATTTGGGGGAGTAAATGATGGTATTTGGAAATTTAAAAGTCAAATAGTGGAACTACAGCTGGTAGACTTTAATGAAGGAATGAAAAAACTTCAGTGCTGTCTACAGCTGTTGAAAAATCAGGACATTTATTATGCAGAGGGGTTTAATCTGCTGGGGCTTACATCTCCTAAATTCTTTGAGATTCAGATCTCAGAATAAAATTAATTCAAGACCAGTGAGCTTGAATGCATGAATTTTTGCATAGGTAAAATTGTTTAAAACTTAGAAGTCACAAAGCATTTCTGCACTGCATAATAGTTATGTGAAAGCATACAATGACTGGTCTTAGTGTTGTGTTGGATCTCAATGTACCCCCAAGGCAAGAAAGACTGATCCACCTGGGACAAAATCAGAAGGCTTCTGGGATGCTTGGGACAGTAGCACTTGTTGTGTTAGAGGAACCTGGGGGAATGGGACTCGGTTAGCCTGGAGAAGGGACAGAACCTAACAGCAGGAAGGTCCTGTATCAGAGACAGGCAGGTCCTTCACTGCAGTGAGTAGTTGGAGAATGAGAGATAATGGCCCTAAGCAGGCAAACAACAGACTTGGATCTGAAAGCTTTTCCCACCTGAGGAGCGCCTAGTGGTGGAAGATGATGCCTTAATAAATTATGCTGTCATTGAGGTTGGAGGTTTTTTGTCACCTGACTGAACAAAGCCCAATCTGGTCTGACCTCACAAGTGCCCCTGTTTAGAGCAGAGTTAGAAAAGTTCTGAAGTTCCCTACTGTAGCTGTAGGTCTCTCCAAAGAGAGCAGCAAGCATGACTTTCCCAGGCATTGTCCTGGGGAAGGTTGTGAGAAGATCAGAGGAAAGAATGATAAACAAGTCTTATCTCCACTTGCTGCACCTGTTGTTGTGCACATGTGGAATGTGTTATGGACGTTTGTTTAACAATGGGTGATTTCTTAATTGGATACTGGATGGTGTTTTGATTCACTGATCAATTGGATCTGTCTATATCAGACTCTCTGTAAGGGTGATGAGTTTCTTAGGAAGTATAATATAGTATAATATAATATAGCATAATAAAGTGATTGATCAGCTTTCTACAATCATGGAGTCAATGCTAATTATTACCTGGCTGAGGGCCTGCAACGACACCTCACCACCTAAATTATTCTGCAGTCCTATGGCTTCAAAGCACTACAGTTTCTCAGCAAATTTCTGTGAAACACAAAAAGATTTTAAATGTATTTTGTCAGTACCTGACTCAGGTAGAGAATGATGTAATCTTTGGCAGGTAAGCCAGTAGCCTGGACAGGAGCAAACTGTACATCTTAACATGCTTCTATTTCAACTTTTAAGGTCACTCTATTAGAATGAACTGAATTTTAAAAAAGGAATCATGCGTGTTTATTTCCGGCAGCCTTACAGAAACCTGGGAGTACTAGCTTGGATATATTTACAATTAAACAACATGTCAGTTAGGCTCCTTCCTAGTAAATATATTAATATTCCAAGGAAAGTTGATGGACATAAAGAGGCCTCAACTATAGATACAGTGCTATATATTTTATGGGAGTATATGTCCAGGTAGAGACCAGATAGTATCACTGATGGATTTATTCTGTCAAGTGTGTGCCTGTTGTCATCAAATCTCACACTACTATGAGATTTCTTCATGCTGATAACATCACTTCTCAATATAACCCTGATAATTCAATCAGTTCAAGAACACTAATCTAAAAGAAACTCAGAATTGTTAGTTGTGACATCCATGGAATGAATTCTCTGCCAGAACCTAGCTTTAATTTCGCGCTCAGAAGAGACTCTTCCCAAAAAAATGAAATTGCTGTCAAGTTTCTAGGAGCTGAGCACATGATATTTTCTGAAAGTTTCTTTTAAAAACCCCCCAAAAACAGAAAATGAAGTTATTCAGTAAGCGAAATGACAAAAAGGAAATGTAAAAAAAAATCCATTATATTTTTGTGGTATAGACAACTGAAGGCTGCCGTAAAGAGGTGAATTTTATCCATATTTCTGCCATGGATACTTAAGTAATTTCTTTTGCTCAAAATTGTTTCATGAACAAAAGTGAAACACACTTGATTAGGGAAGGAAAAATTTTACTATTGATTAAAATTTTAGTAGCTGAATTGTTCAAATTATTAGTTTGTTAATAACAAAGTTAAAACTCTTCTATAGAATAGTATCTTCAGGCCGTCTATGTCTTTCTTGGTGCTATGCTCGAAATTCCATCTTTTCTTGAGGTCATAAGGGTGACCTCGAGGTCCTCAGTTGATTTCAGTCAGATGTATAAGTCAGTCGTTAGAATCCTGTAGGTTTTGGCAGGCAGTGTTCAAGACAGGAGCTTCTTCTGCCTCTCCATCAGAGAGGCATGTTTGTTTCTTTCACCTCAGTTTTGAGACTCCAGGGGTTTATTTTAATGTTACCTGAAAACATTACACACCACTTCATAGTTTCCAAAATTTTTTTTTTTTTACTTTCATTTCTAAAACTAGTTTTACTCAAGCAACACCAAGTTGCACTTCTTTAGCCTGGGACCTCGGATACTTTCCCTGTATTTCCATTCTTCCATGTCACATTTTAATCTGGAGTCATGGGCAGCTCAGCTGGTAGAAAAAACCTTCTTGGGTTTTTCATAAACTAAAATGAAACTAAAACAAATTTAAATAATACTTACCTGACTGCTAGAAAATTTGTAATTACATCTAAACAAGCTCAAACCAGCTAATTCCAGGGTACATCCAGACAATCCTGCCCCTGTACTGTAAAGTGAGTGCAAACACCATGTCCTTCTACTACAGGCTATCTGCCCACTAATTCTAAGCATATAGTTCATCCCACTATGCTAGGAGAAAGCCATAAAATGATTAGATGTCATTTTCAAAACAGTAAAATAAATACAAGATTTTCATTAGTATCTGTACACATAAGTACCCAAGATTAAATATGCCTACCCTCTTCAACCAAAAAGCAGATATCTAAATTCAGATATTGTGAAATGTTAGTCATCTAAATTTGAGCACACGTTTTTGATGACACTTTCTACTGGGGGCAAATGGGATTAAATTAGTTTTCTCTATAGAAGCCAATATGGGGGTGGGTTTTGGATGTGTGACTAAAACAGGGTTCATGCACCAGTGTTACTGTTGCTGAGCAGTGCTTACACAGCATGAAAAGTCATCTTTTTCCCCACTCTGCCCACTATGAGTGGGCTGGGGCCACACAGAAAGCTAGGAGGAAACACAGCTGGGTCAGCTGAGCCCAACTAAGCAAAGAGATGTTCCATACCATGTGACATCATGCTGAGCAGTAAAACTGGGTGTGTAATGGGAGTTGTGATCCCAGCTAGGTGTTGCTGGGAGACTGGATGGGTATCAGTTTGAGGGTGGGAGGTGGTGAGGTTCTGTTTAATCTTTGAATCACTTGATGTTTTTTCTAACTTTTCCCTTCACTTATTAAACTGTGTTTATCTCAACAACATAGTCTCACTTTTTCCTGGTTCTGTCTCCCACTGCACTGAGGGTGGGGAACTGAGCAACTGGGCAGTAAGTTGTCTTCCATATAGGGTCAACTCAGCATTGAATGTTTTGGTTTTTTAATACAGTTTTGTGTGTGATAGCCAATGTGTGTTTCTGTGTGCTTTTACATAATTACATAACTATAAATCACCAAACATTATTGCCACTAAATTGCAGGGCTTGACACTAATATGTTATCCAATTAATTAAGTGACTCAATTTAATAGGTCTGCACAATGTATTGTCTGAAGGGAAAAAAATGGTGATTTCACTTCCTCATCCTTGTTCATTGGTTTGTTTACTAAAAAAAAATCTATTTTATTTACCTGAAGTAGACTTAATTTAATTAAACTGAAAACTAATCTTGTGAGCAATCCCATTGCAGTGTCTGTTAGCTTGAACTATATTTACATTATATCATACTAATTTCCTCTGAAATGTCTAATAGACATACAGCAGTATAATCTAGCTCAACCAAAGTACTACAAATGTATTCATCTCCTAAGACTCTCCTCAAGGGGAGTTTTCCATTTTGTCACTCTTAAGAGCCAGTTATTAAAATTATTAGAAAGATGCTTCTGCCCAAACTAAGATGCAAACAAGACCATATGCCTATGTCAATAGTATGGAGTTTTATTTAACAGTAAATGTGAGCTAGAGAGATAAAAACAAATAGGAAAAAACCCAGAAGGAACTAGACAGGATCCCATGACAAGACTTGTCTTTTGCAATATCATTGTCTGTTGATGAAAATGATGGTTACAGTCTTGATCAAAGGTGGAAGAAACCCACAAAAGATAAACTCAATGATCTGTATGCTCTCAGTTTCAGGTGGGAACACTCAGGTAACTCCCCTGGGTCAGGGAGTTTTATGTGGACTGATGTAATGATGTGGATGACACAGCTGCCTCTCAGCACAGCTGAGCCAACTCTGCCCCATCAGAAGGAGTGAATACCTTCAGACCACCTGTGAATATCACAGTACTTTCCAGGAGGAGAATTTTCACAGCTGAGCCATTATGTAAGGGAGGACATTGGCAGGATTAGAAAAACTCTCAGAATTTTCCTCTTATCAGCCTCTTCCCTTATCTTGTTCAACACCCAGCTTTAGCTTCCTGGGATGGGCGTGCACACCCTCTGCACCTGGGCACTTCAGTAGATTTTTTGAGTCATTAATCAGTCCAGTCTCTCACATCCATGTAAAATTATTTTTCCTGTCATGTAAAATAAAATTGTGTGACATCTATACTGCTATTATTCTAAACAAAAGAAAATCAGCAAAGAGTTCAAAAAGTTTTCCTTTTCAGGAAAACAAGAGTAAAACTGATCTCACTCTTTCCATATTATGGGGTGCACTGATAGTTTTAAGCAACTTCATTCTGACAACAAATTACACTCCCACTTCATAAAATTATCCAGTGCTAAAAATAGCATAGAAGGAATATCTAAAAGGCCTGTGATATATTTGCATTAGGATTCAAAATAAGCAAAATCATCTGGGTTTTATGAGAAATTAGTTTTGATAATGTTTGGATTAGACAAAGGAAATATTTTTATTGATATATTTGCTTCTTTACGTGCTTGAGAAAGAGAGATATTAGAAGTTAGGATGCATGGCTCAGTCTATAAGGCTCAGGAATAAAGTTTTGCAATATAATAAATATGAAAATTATAAGATTTCTTCTGAGATGAACATAAAGAGGGGAAAAATTAGATATAATTTATTTTTAAAAGATGGCTAATTTGCTTATTTCTAAACCCATTATTTTATTACCAAATTTTTGCAACTCTTGAGGTCCAGTGAAAATAGGAATGATCCCACAGATGCAAAAAGAAGGAACAAGACATCATTAGAGATTCTTTTCTACATTAGTCACTATTTCCTTTTCCCAGTTATCATTTTTTCTGCTCTGTGAAACTGAAAAGTATCTTTATCTACAATTTAACCTACAATTTAATGTAATTTTTCTTTCTTGTAATGCAGATTGCTTTGGTAACACTTAAAATAAACCTTGTAATGTTTCTGTGAGTGATTTTTTAAATTTTATTTTTTATAAGATAGATGATGAGACTTTTCACCAAGGTCTGTAGTGCCAGCATAAGGGACAATAGTTTTATACCAAGAGAGGGTAGGTTTAGATTACGTATTAGGAAGAAATTCTTCCTTATGATGGTGGTGATGTCCTTGGAAATGTTGTTCTAAGAAGCTGGGGATACCCCATGCTGGAACTGCTTAAGGCCAGCTTGGATGGATCTTTGAGCAACATGCTCTAGCTGAAGATGTCTCTGCCCATTGCTGGGGAAAATGGACTAGATAGTGTGTAAATAGTATGGGTATTTTGTTAGAATAACTACTTGTTTCACTAAAATAGTCCAAATTATATAAAAAGAAAGAGACATATTTTACTATTATAGTTACAGCTTCAGACCACTATAATATACAAGTTCCAGCCATCTTGTTTACTATATCTCCAGTGACTCTCAGGAAGTGCTGTCAGATCTGTCAACAACGTTCTCTCAGTAGAGCAGGAATGTATAAATATACACATATGTTCCTGAATTCTTCAACTCTCCATTTGCTGATTGTAAGCATTATTTTAAAAAAGAAGTGTGATTTCCCAAGTCTGATAAGGAGTTCCATTTTGGAACAGACTCCAAACAGTCTAAGGAGGTGAAAATGAAGGGTTTTTATGATTACATACACAGTGAGATATATGAAACAGACAAGTGTATCAATGTTTTGCTGATAGAAAAACATTTTGGGCAATCATCTCTTTCATCCATGTAAGCCAGACTGCAGCCCATAGAGAAGACTGAAAAAAATAATAATGTTATCTACAGTCATAGGTGGCTGCACAGGTAGCCATCAAAACAAAACCACCGTATCTTGTCACTGCTAGGGTAAAAGTGTGGATGACAATGAAGCAAAAAATTCCATCCTGAAAAACACCAGAAGAACTGAGTACTTCAGGCAAGGTAAGCAGGGGTCTGGCATATGAATTGTTCTTCCCAAAACTCGCAATGTAGAGCAACAGGAGAAACTAAAAAGCAGAAAACAAATCACCAATTTTTCACTTTGCTTCTGTGATGCTACTACTTTGTGCAGTGGATGTGCAGTAGACTTTTAGTAGTCTGCATAGATTTCTACAAAAAAAACATGGGAGAAGGCAAAAAGGGGAAAAGAACTGGTGGTGGGGATAAAGTAATCGTAGATTAGGTAGAGCCATACTCCACTTGAGATATATATTGCAAATATTATTCACATTGATCACTTACTCTCATTAAGGTTGGCCACATTTGGCTCAGAAAAATGATGACTGTGAGCTTCATCCTATCCCATTAATTTATAGACACAGCTGGGTCCTGATGTTTCATTGTTTCCATGCATTTGCAAATCCAGGGTGTGCAAAATAAATGCTTAATTGAGTATTTTTTGATAATTTTTTTCTAAATCCATGCTCTAATTTCAGGAAATCATATTCTATGATAATTCCTTCAATTAATGCTTGCCAAGGAAATTAAAAACAAACAAACAAACAAACAAACAAGGGAGTGTTCCCTAAAAGATCAGAATAAAAGTTTAGGAAGCAAGGAAGGCAGTAGAGATACAAGCATAGTATTTATGAGTGTGAGTAATTAATAGATAATTGTAAAACAACTAAACTTCTACCCTATATTTTTTAAATCCTTAAAGGAAAATATGAAAAATTTCTGAGAATTAGTAAATAATAAACAGAAGATCAATATAACTGTTGATAAGAGTAGATAAGAAAGTATCAGGAAAATTTTTTGCATGTAAAAGTTTACGGGTCAGTATGGTATGAATGCCATTATATTAAGGGAAGTAGGTAATGACTTGCTGAATCACTTGCACTCATATAGCAATCTGGATGAACTACAGAAAATATAAATGAAAATATAAAAGAATTTTAGTAAACAAAGAGCAGATGGAAGTGAAATGTTTAATTAGACTTTTATTCAGTATCCTACAAGAAATAGAGGTCTCTGTCTATAAAATTTAAATATAAAATTGAAAATTTAATTATAAAATTAGACAGAAACACATTTAGAGTCAAAAGCCAGGTAATGAGATGGTGGGAGAAAAGCTTCTTTTGATTTCAATAAGCTTGCTATCAAGCCCACCTTGCAAACACACTGTCAAATTTTAGAATAGATGGACAGAGAGAGAGATTTCCAAGAGATTTCTTGCTCAGTTGTTTAATGACTCTTAAAATAAAAAGGGAAACTGCAGAAATCCATCAACTTTCTGGTTATCCTCTGACAGGTGCAGAACAAACAGAGAAAAAATGTGATGTGTTCCTCTCCACCACAGGGGACAGGGATGCAGTTAAATGATCTTGAAGTTCCCTTCCAAACCAAACCATTTTGTCATTCTATATTTACTAAGATTAAAAGACAAACCATCAGTCAGTGATAAGAACAGTATAAACATTTTAAAGCTGATTCATAATGGAGATTATTATAGGAGCTGGAGTTGCCAATTTCTTCTGTATTAAACTACTATTGATTGTCTTTTTCTGAGGAAATTTAATGGAAATTACTTGATTATAGTTGGATTTCTACAGGCCTCAAGTTCATTTTAAATTCCAAGCCTTAGATTTGTCATCCCAGAAAAGCAAAAATGGCAAAAGTTAGGAGAAATATGGCAGAATGAAATATGGCTCTGTGCTTGTCACCCAACTGAGAGACACACAAAATGCCTCAAACTGATGCTGAGGTGTTTCCGACTCTTGTGCTATGCCTCTGACAATGAAGGCTCCTCTGCTGGACTTAATTTTAATGCTTTTCACAGGAAAGTAATATTTTTTTTTAACAAAAACACTAGAACAAAAATTTTGTTTAGGACCCATTGACTGTTGTTTATTTGGAAAAATTAGGCTGGTAAGTGAGGAAGACACTTTTCAGTTGGAATAGGCAAAAATTTATATGTAATCACACTTGAAATAGCAGAAAAATAAGGAAAAAATTGAAGCAGTGTTAGACAGAAACAACAGAAATGTAAAACTGGAATACAGCTATTTAACAGGAAATTTTAGGATGACCAAATCATCATTTGGGAATCATTGCATGAAATATGTCGGCACAGGAAAAGGGAAAATAATAGGGGAAAAAAAGGAAAAAATAATAGAAAAACCCTATAAAATATTCTCTTAATACTATAAAATGTTGTTTCATCTATAGAACAATGGTGATTTGATCAAAGTCTTTTTACATTTCTTAAGAGTTCATGAATATTTAATAAGTCCATTTTAAAAGGCATTAGAATTTTTTTTCATCTGTTTTTGTTACAGAAAAACAGAGTAAGAAATCTGTTGCTGTGTCTGCACAAGCATTTGTCTGTATGCTCAGAGTATTATTTCCACTCCAGAAGAGTAAGTAAAGAAATTTCCCTCAGTCTCTCAAATGTCAACCTTATTTCATCCTCTAGACCTCTCAGAACACAAGCTAATTGATAAGCATATTCCAGTTCTTCATCAGAAAAATGGGGACAATGCTTTCCAACTTGAGTTACTTGGTTTTGGTGGTTGTTTGGTTTCCAACCCCTCCCAATCTTCATCTTTGAGGGGAAAGGATTATCTCTTATCATTACAGATATGTGAAATAAGTTTTATATGTGAACTAAAGTTTTATCTTTTCTGACAAGTGTTTAAAGTAGGAAAAATATTTTGCTTTGGCTAGAAAAAAAGACTTTCATTCAGCTATCTTTAGTCTTGTAAAAGAATTTAAAAATTAATAAATTGAATCAAAATGAAAACTACAAAATCATTTTGTTGGGAATGTATAAATGAGACACCAATTTTCCATGGCTGTTTTAAATGAAAGTAAATGACTCAGACCTTGTAATATATAGTGTTCAATCACTAATTACTTCTGTTGCTTAAGTATTTATGATGAAAGTTATCTAGAAAATATAAGTCTCTATAGCTGTTACTTGTTTATGTAACCTCAGAATACTTTTAAAGAATATAGAAGGGCATTTAAAATAACTTTCAGTTGTAGTGCTTACTTTTAAAAACTTATAAGTGCATACACATCTTCATAGATACATAGATATTCTAAGTTTTAGTCCTCAATGTGATTTCAAAATACAGCTTAAAACTAGTGGAATGTCCTGAAATCATAATCAGACATTATGGGAAAGGTTAGCCCTAGAAGGTGAAAGGATTGTTTTTTCACACTGAGAAAAATTTAAAGGGTAGCATTTTAACTCCTCTATGCCCTTTGTGAGTGCTCAAACTCACAGTACAGTGGGTGTCCACAGGCAGAAAAATAAATCCTCAGAACCCTGGAAATATTAGGGAATATTTTGTTAGAAACAAATGCCAATGCTTTCACTGCATTTTTTCTGGAAAATAAGCTGGGATAGAAATTGGCGAAGTTGAGCGTTGCTGTCTACTTAGATACCATTTCCTAGTTTTATAGACAAAAGCAAAAAAATCACAAATCAAAGGGTAGCAGCTAGACTTGAAAGAAGAATTAGGTGAGATTTTGGGCAGCAAGAGCAATAACAATGTTGAGAGTTAAAAGCTTCAGCTATGACAACATCACCCTTTGGTTTCAAACAAGTATGTACAAAAGCTTTCGTTTTGTGTCCTAATTTAAAGTTTGACCCTGAGGCCACAGTAAACTACTTTCTTAAGTGCTATAGAGGAATAAAAGCAGAGATACATATATAGAAATGCATACCTATGTCAATAAGTAAGAAAAATACTAAGAAAAAAGAATAAAACAAAGAAAAAAATAAGACTAATAAAAAATAAGACTAGGGAAAAACCTACATGTGGTGGTGTTTGTATTGGGGGTTGTTTTTGTACAAGAAAGAAACAGCAAAAGCCAGGTTTCTTTAAAAGAAATAGAGCAGAACAAACCATATTAGGCTATGCTCAGAATTCCCCAGAAGACCAATTTTCAAATTATTTACCTTTAAAATCACAGAATTATTGCTTATTACATTTTTAGTTCATAAGCCAATTACTTTGAAATCAATATAAGTGTATGTTTACAGCCCATATTTACAAACAAAACACCAAAAACCCAAACATAAAAAACCAGCAATGACCAAACAGATCCTTTATGTGAAATTAAACCATAATCTATGATTGATTGCCATTAACTTCTAAGAGGGAGAGGGTGACTTGGGAGTTGGAGCCATACCTAGCATAACTTTTATTGACTATTCAGGGGGTTGGCAGTGATTAATTACAAGTCAAAAAAAAAAGTACCCACCAGCAATCAAATAACCTGCATTGGTCTATTGCTATAATGCTAGAAAATATTAAGTATTGCAGAAATTATATGTCTTGAGAACTTCACAGTAGCTGTAACTCCTAGAAAAACTCTTGAGTTTGGAATGTTTGCTTGATTGAAAGATTAAAGCTTGATAGATCAAGAACATATAGAAAAAAATCAAAACTTATAATGCTGCTCTCTAAGAGTCAATCAAATAAGACACCCTGCTGTTTGACAGCTTGTAATGCAAAGGAGTGGTAAAAGTTCATTGCAATACAGGCTATGAAAATACAGGAGAAAAAAGATAATGGTATTTTCAAGTATATTGTAATTTAAGAACCCATTTCTAAGCTAATCAAAAATTGTTATTCCCACAAAAATATAAATTCCACATGTTAAACCAAAAATATCTTTTCATTGAAAAACTTCAATAGGAAACCACCATGTGAAATATTAATTACACAACTAAATTTCTTTTTATTATTTTTATCTTCCTTGAGTAAAATTATTGCATATTTTAAATGCTAAGTTGGAAAAGACTGATTCTAGATTATGTTAAAATTTATTTTAAAGGAATTCTTATAAGAAATCCATGAGATTACTTATGTCAGGCAGTAATGTTTTTCCTTACAAAATAATTACTTGTAGGCACCTCACCTAAAAATTTCATTAAAGTGACACACTAGCATTTTCAGAATGACCATAATAACTAAACAGCTTCAGAATTTTTCTTATCTAATATTAATTACCTACTCTTTGCTAATTAATGAAATTAAAATGGTTTTTGCATATAAAATCCAGCTGTTATTTTCATTTATTTTATCTAGTAAAATCCAATGGTCTGTGCTCCCTCTACTGGCCGTGAAAAAGCAATTCTGCAGGAAAAGAACTGTCAGCTAAAGATAACTGAGGCACACGAAATAATTAGACAAAGAAGAATTTGCCTTTGCACAGGTACACCAGATTACATTCACAAAACAGAAAAATCTTCTCCAGTTACAGAGTAAAAATATTAGCCTGGAGATAAATAAGATTTTTTTTTCCAAATATTCTCAGGTGAGAATTAAAAGATGTTTTCTTAAACCCAAGGAATTTAGAACTTCTTTCAGGTCACCTTGCAACCTGAAAGGGTTTCCTTTCTCCCTATATTCTCAAATATTGCACACATTTCTGTGTAATATCTTGTAATTCCTACCTGTTATAGTTAAACATGCAAGCCCATGAGGGAGAAACATTTAGGTAATTTTTAAGAAAATATGAAATGTAAAAAGATTTACTAAAGATTGAGGAATATCTTTTGGATATGGCTTTTACTCTACTGACAAGCATAGGTTAAAATGACCTGTGGTGGCCCTGGCTCATGACCACACCTAAGACTACAGTGAACAAAGAAAGAAATTAAACTAAATTACCCCTGCTCACTGGTAGGTCATAAAGGCAAGAGGACAGTAAAGGAAGGGGAAAAAAATAACTACTACATTTAGATTCTCCATTTAATGGGCAACTACAGAAAACAATAATTCTCTGAAAATTCCAAGTAATCTGAAATCTACTTCTTACTGACTGTTTGGAATTGATACCCTTTTAATTTTTTAATCTGAAAGTACAATTACAACTGTCTGGTACAGTGGACTGTTAAGAAAATGGGACATCTAGAAGACATCTACAGGACTGAAACAATCAGTTTCTATGCTGTTTTAAACATAAAACAAAACCCCTTCCACAAGCAATCCAAGCCAGTGATATTGGTTACAGCCATAAATCAGTGGCTATTCTCATGCTGTATCCAAGAAGAATTGTCAGAAATTGGCTGGTTTTACATGCTACCATACTCCAAAATTACATTTGCAATTAGAATACAGGTTCTTGAAGTTCTAGGCTTTTGTTCTAAAAAAGATGAGACAGTAACAATCATCTCTTTACAGGCAGAATTGATGTTATGTAAGGATGCAAAAAATCATCAGCTCTGATTCTGAAAGGTTCGTTTTAGGGTAGCAATTTACTGTGAACTCTCTAGTCAACACAGATGTGAGAAATGGCAATTTTCCTCTAACCACCTGTCTCTCTAGGGGTATAAACTCTCCTCAGTAATCTGTACTCTGCAATAAAACATAGCTGGTAAGAGTTTTTCCTGGAACAACACCCAACAGCATCTAAAAACTGCAGCACATACAAATGACAGTAACAAACATGAACTGAGATGCCTTGGATTGCTGTATTCTCAAATTTTCCATACTCTGACTCTCTAATTAGCTCTGTTCTCAGTATTAGTGAGAAAAGAGATAGTGTTAATACAAGGCATGAGTTATGCCCACAGTTCTTGACAGGTGTTTAATGCTGCAGAAGAAGGGGGGAATCTTTCTGCTATCAGGACAGCACTTTGAGAAAGATTATTTACTCACTTCTTTTCCTTCCTGCAATTTAATATTTGAATTATATTTATATTTTTTATATAATCCAGTAAGTTTTGAAGATGCGTAGTTTTATTTAATTTTGTCCTTCTCTCCTAAATATGAAGTCTCAACTCGCCCTTTATTATATTTTCAGTCAGCTCAAATCATTACTATTCTATGCATAAAATTTCCTTTTATTTTGAATAGACATCAAATATAGACTACAGCCATTAAGATGCAGTAATGAAACTTAACAAGTTTGGCATACTTTATTAAAATTCAATTTATAATCTAATAGCATGAAAAACTTAAACCAGAAATTAAGCTGATTTTCACCTTAAGCAGATAAACTAGTCACCTGCTGGAGTGATTTTTTTCTTTTTTTTTTTGCTTAATATTTAATTAACATTAGCCTAATGATTTATTTTACTGACATCTTAATACATGCAACTGAGTAAAAGGGCATGATCTGTTTAATATATTCTATGGATGTTATGTGATTTTATGCTTATACAGTTAAACTACTTCATGAGTTATTTGCAAAGTTCTAGCATTAAAGGAGCGCAGTAGACTTGGTTACCTTTAGATCATTAGGTTTATTATCTCTTATACTAGTTTTCCATTTTTATAAGTACTGAAGTCCTTTCTCAGCTACAAAAGGCATTTGTGACTCCCTCTAATTTCTATCACTATAATTTATTTATCTATTACAATTTAATAAAATACTTGTTAAAAAAAATATCATAAGGTGAAACAAGAGAGGTTCTGACCTGATATTAGTAAAAAAAATAAATCCACAAAAAAATAGTTGAGCCATGGAACAGGTTGCCTTGATGAGTTGTAATTCTCTGTCTTGGGAAGTTTTCAGGTCCCAAAAGCATGAAACTGGGCAACATGAGCTTAGTTAATAGTTGGTGTTTTGAGCTTTTGTACTATGGAAATTCTAAGGTCTTTTTGGAAATGAAGTATTTATTCAATCAGTAGTTTTTCTTATAAAGACAATTTTTATTAAAATACATTAGTAATGATGAGATAATATACTGAAAGCAGAGACAGAGTTATTTTTGATTTACCACACAGATATAGCAAAGATGGATGAATGGTGTAACCTATTCTTCAATGAGAATGTTATTAATAAATCGGTTATTGTTCTATTTGTTAATTAAGTATTGATACCTGTTCTTAAAATAAAAATTCAACCACTTTAAACTAAGAATTAGAATAAATTCAGAGACATTATTCCTTCCTCCCCCTCAGAATTTTCAAATTGCTCTTTTTCTGTTTTCTTTATTTTTTTCTTGAGGTTTATCTAACTACAGCTGAACTTTTAAGATCTTTCAAACATAAATTTTTGGCTGTCACTGCATAATATGTAAGTTTAACTTGTTGCAACAGCAGTTTTCAGCCTTGGGAAAATATGATTCTTAAGGTATGAGTTTTCAAAATACAGGTTAGAGAAATATAAATTCACCAAGAGTTTGTTTCAGTTTTGAGGGTGAAATAGGGATCCCTTGAATATAGATCAAAGCAAAATTTTTTCAATTTGCTATTACTATGTCTTTCTCAGTACTCCTATTCCATGTACAAGTAACAAGACTTGGGCTATCCACAGTCATGCACTGCAGCATTGCATGGGTTTGTTGTAAGCAAGTGCAGGACCCAGCATTTCACCTCATTGAACACTCTACAACTGATCTCAGCCCATTGATCCATCCTGTCCAGATCCCAGAGTCTTCCTTTCCTCAAACAGATCAGCATTCCCACTCAGCTTGGTGTCATTTGCAAACTGAGTCAGCGTGCACTAAACCCAGTTGTCCAAAAAATTGATAAAGATATTAAACAGGGCTGGTGCCAGTACTGAGTCCTGGGGAACACTTGTGACTGGCCACCCACTGGATGTAACTCCATTCCCCACCAATAGTTCATCTTGGCCATCCAGACAGTTTTTAACCCAGTCAAGGCCACACCTGTCTAAGCTGTGAGTAGCCTGTTTCTCCAGGAGGACGCCATGGGAAATGGTGTAAGACTTTACCAAATTTCGGGTTAGCAACATCCACATCCTTCCCCTCATCCACAAAGCGAGTCAATTTTTCATAGGAGATCAGGTTGATCAAGCAGAAACTGCCCTTCATAAATCCAACTGGGCTCAATTCCTTGTTTGTACTGTAAGTGCTACATGCTGTCACAGAAGGTGATCAGGTCCATGACATTCCTAGCACCAAGGTCAGGCTGACAGCTCTGTAACTCCCTATATCTTCCTTGGTAGTGTTAATGAGTGACACATTTACTAAGTTCTAGTCACCTTGACCTTCCCATTTAGCTAAGACTGCTAGTAAATGATTGAAAGCATTTACTGCGGAGGTGTCTAAGGCCTGTCACTAGTAGCATCACTAAGAATTCAATACTGGGCCTAGTATTTTTTAACTTGGTTATCAATTGCTTGGAAGAAGGGTTCAGATGCCTCCTCAGCATGTTCACTGATGGCACAAAGCTGGGAGCAGTAGATGACACCCCAGATGGCTGTGCATCCCTTCAGAGGGACTTCAGCAGTTTGGAGAGATGGACAGTCTAAAGTTCAACAAAGGCAAATTCAGGATCCTGCACTTGGAGAAGAATAATTCCATGCACCAGCACAGGCTGGGGATTGACCTGGAAAGCAGCTCTGTGGAAAAGGACCTCAGTGTCCTTCTGACAAGCTGTCTATGTCCTTGGGGACAACAAGGTCAATGGGATCCTGAGCTGCATTAGGAAGAACATTGCAAGCAGGTTGAAGGAGGTGATCCTGCCCCTCCATGTAGCCCTGGTGAGGCCACATCTGAAGTGCCGAGTCCAGTTCAGGGTTCCGCAGTATCAGAGAGACGCAGACTTTCTGAAGCAGCTCCAGCAGAGTCCTAAAAAGATGATTAAGGGACAGGAGCATCTCTCTTATGAGGAAAGGTGCAGGGAGCTGGGCCTGTTCAGCCTCATGAAGAGGTGACTGAGAGGGGACCACATCAATGTCTATAAAGATCTGAAGAGAGGTACCAAGAGGATGGATCCAGGCTCTTCTTGGCGGTGTCAAGTAATTGGACAATGGGCAGAGGCTGAAGCACAGGAAATTCCATCTGAACATGAGGAAGAACTTCTTTACTGTGTGGAAAAGATTGTCCGGAGATGTTGTGGAGCTTTCCTCACTGGAGAGATTCAAGAACCATCAGGATGCAATCCTCTGCCATGTGCTCTAAGATGGCCCTGCTTGAGCAAGGAGGTCAGACAAATGATCCACTGTGGTACCTTCCAACCTGACCCATTCCATGATTCTGTGGCTCTATGAAATCAGCTCAGTGAGTGCTTCTGCCAGCTCCCTCAGTACTCTCAGGTGGATCCCTTTCCATCCCACAGACTTGTACATCCCTAAGTGGTACAACAGGTTATCTACCATTTCTGCTTGGATTTCAGGGGCTTCATTCTACTTTCAGTCTGTCCTTGTCTTTCAGCTCAGGGGGCTGGGTACCAGGGGAAGAACTGATCCTACTATTAAAGACTGAGATAAAGAAAGCATTTAGCACCTCAGTGTTTTCCTCATTCTTTGTCACTATATCTCCACTGCATCCAAAAATGGATTTTGTTGCTAATGTATTTATAAAGACTTTTTTCATTCTCTTTTAAAGAAGTATCAAGATAATGGTAATTTATGATCATTATATATTGTTTTTCATTTGTAATGAAAAACAATTCAATAAATTTAATATTCATTACCCTTAAGATAAGTAGGTTAATTTAGGCAATCATCTGTGGCCAAATACTGCAACCTAGATCTATTAACTGACTCAAAACCAGATAGGATGGGTAAGCAGATTTGAAATACTGAAATACTGGGTTGCAAGAAAGAAAAATGAAAAATTATCGATTCAAAATTAGTGAAATATTGAGGTTGTAAACATACGAAAACAAACAAACAAAAAAAACCAAGCTCCTTATGTTAAAAAAAGCCTCAAACCTGAACAAGTCAAATTAAAGGAAGAGTTTTCTCCTCCTCCTTCTCAAATACTTAACCAAATCAAATTTACTGTTGGCTAAATCGTGATATAACATAGGAATTTGTGATTGGGAATGGTACTTATTTTTTTTGCATCTATCAGTTTAGAAATTGCTTCAGAGTCTCAAGAACTGAAGTGTGAGGAGTATGGGAAATCTATGATATATCAAGAGGAAAGTATCTGACTGACAGACTACCAGGTCAAGTGAGTGGGGAAAAAAAAAAAAAAGAATTTCAAGTGGTGCAGATTTGCTTTTATTTACTAATGCTCAACCCAATTTCTCTAGTTCATGATAACCATATCTAGATTTAATGTTGTGATATAGAGATGTAGACATTTCAACCACTAACAGTAGTCTCAAAAATATGATTTCCCACTGCTCAGACCTGTTGCGTAATAAGGTGATTTTGCTAAATGAAACAGCACAGGAGCTGTTTTATGACTGAGAAATCTCTAACTGCCAGCCCATCTTGTCTGGAACAGTGAAGGAAGACTAAAGAATTGTCTCTTAGTTAACATATCTTCTGCCAGTTTTCCAATTTTTGTACCTTCAACTGCTTGCCTTATTTTCATTAACATATTTCAGCAAAATCACCAAAAAAAAACCTCAAAACAACAACAACAACAAGAAAAAACAACCCAAAACAAAACTCCCAAACAAACAAAACCGTTTATCCCAAGAAGCATTAGAGCGAAATGAAAAAAAATAATCATTATTTTATCATAGTATGCAGTAGTTCTGTAATGGTGTAAGTAAAATTTAATTTTTTTTCCTGAAAAGCTGCTAACATGGTTAACCCAAGGGAGCATAATCCTATCTAAGAGAGAGTTTTATGAATGTTTGCAAATATCAGTCTGCTCTTTAGCTGGTTTTTTGTTTGTTTTCCTTTTACAAACAGAAGCTGCAGAAGTACTCTCAGTACTGAATCGATTAAAAAGCTGCAGCTCTTGATCTGTGAAGAGACAGCGAAGGATCAAGGTTTGCTTAGCCTGAAGAAGAGAATTTGATTTTGCAGAAAGGATGGCACGTTGGCCTTTCTTTGTAAATAAAGCTTTGTCAAGATTCAAGCTTGAGTACTGGCTCACAACTGCCTTTACTATTCACTTACTGACATGAACCTTATGGCTTCAGCTTGCACCAGCTAGTATTCTCATAAACAAAACTCCATACAGTTCAGGAAATAGCAGAGAACATAACCTGGTGCACAACATGTGTTTCACCACTCTAGTTGAAGGAATAAAGGAGAGTTTTGCTGTTAGGACATGAGCCATCCAAAGTCAGCAGTCCTCAGACAAAGAAACCCCACTTTTGGATAAAGGTTTTGTGCAGGGATTTACCCATAGATCTATTTTCCTCCTTCATGAGCTTTTTCCTCTAATTTTTGATACCTCCCTGTATTAAGGAATCCTAAATAAAATTGTCTTATAACAGCAATGTGTATTTAATATATATGTTCTCCTTGAAACTTAAAGTGGGGTTTGAAAGAGACTGCAATTCTTTCAATAGATCAAAGAACAATCTCATATGTTTATGGGTATTTCATTTCTCGTCATAACCATGTAACTGGAATATAAGTTGTTCAGGGATTCATGTACTAGAAAATTATGAAACAGCCTGTCAAAAGAGAAAGGTTTTCCTCTTTAGATTGCTTTTGTTGCTTTCATTAGTTTTTCTTCCAATTAACTTAGCCATAGAAGACTTATTTACATCAAGTTCTTAAATATTTTGAATCTTGTCTCTTTTTTCTTGTCAGGTGGGTTCTGTGGGCTGACAGTGGTTTGTGTATCTCTATGTGGGCTCTTTGCCCTATCTGCTAAGTAACTCTGTGGTCTCCTTGTTTATTCTGTGATCCATTAAAAGAGTTGACATCTCTTTTAAAACCCAGTTTGTGTTTCAAGGATGACACTAACCTTTACATGAAAAAATTTTTTAACCAATTTCAAGCAGAAAATAGCAATTTGAGGGGCTCTACTTCTGTAAAGAGGAAGTTCATGAAAATAACAGGGATTCAGAATATAAGTGTCACTTTAGAAAATTAACCATTTCCAAAATAATAGCAATAGAGTTATTAGTATAATTTAAGAGTTCTAGAGACACTTGGTTACTGCTGTGACTTCTACCAGCACAACCACTGCTGTGTTGGGTTGGCCAGCTGGCAGACCCCATTTACTTGCTCTCTCACTCCCCCTCCCTGACAGGACACAGGGGAGTAAATGAGATGTAAATGTTCATGGGTTGAGATAAAGATAAGGAGACCACTTATCAACTGTCACAGGCAAAACAGATTGGATTTGGAGATTCTTTTTTTTAATTGCTGATTAAAATAGATTAAGATGGTAAAAAACAGAGACTGAAATACTGCTATCCCACCCTCCTTTTTCTTCAGGCTCAACTTTACTCCTTCATTCCTAACTCCTCCACCTTCCCTCTTCCCAGGCAATAGATGGAAATGGAGACTGGGGGGGTGGGGGCTGTAGTCCAGCCATAACCATCCCTCTCTGCAGCTTCCTCCACATGTGCTGCAGCGCTCGTCAGGAAAATCTGCTCCAGCATGCATTCTCTGCAGGACAGAGTCCCTTCAGGAAACATTTACCTGCTCCATAATGGGAAACTACACAGGCTACAATGTGTTTATCTGCTCTGGTGTTGTCTTCCCCGAGGCTGCAAGGGAATCACAGAGACAAAAAGCAGCAGTGGAGGTGTGTAACAGGAACAGAGGCATTTAGTACCTGTGCCAGGCAAAATGATCTAGGGGCTTTGCTTGCCCTCTAAAAAGCTCTTGTCATTCTGGGGACTTAGCAGGTACTGTGGGGGTTGTGAACTGTATGTGGTGCAGTTTGAGGTAGTGCTTGGATTTCCTCTTCAAGCTACAGAAAATATTTATGAAAATCTTCTCATTCTACACTGATTATGATTCTAACTAGTGTGTGGTAACAAAAGATAGATGGGAAGAAATTTCCTTAGATGCTAGAAAAGGATGTGATTGCTTATTTGGATTTTTCATCTCTGTGTGACAGAGAGTGAATGAGGATGTGGCAGCATGGGGAAAAGGGACTAGCAATATAACATATCAAGAATGAAACTTACTGCTTAGGACTAGGGATAAAATACGTACAAGTACTTGAATAAATGTTGTTATTTTATTACTGTGGAATTATTTGTGTTCTCTGCAGCAGTTCTGTCATCAAATTGAATTTTCGTTTTATGCATTACTAAAAAAAAAAAAAAAAAAAAAAACACAGAAAAGTTTGGGTTGGAAGACACCGTGAAAATCACCTTCTTCCAAAGCCCCTGCCATGGGCAGGGATTCCACCCACTAGTGCAGGTTACTTAGAGCCCTGTGCAACATGAACTTGAACATTTCCAGGGAGGGGCTTCCAAAATTTCCCTGTGCAATCTGTACCAGTGCCTCTACCCTCTGAGTAAAGATCTTTTCCCTCACATCTAATCTAAATTTCTTGAAGTTTAAACCCCTTCCCCCATATCCTATCTGCCCATGTAATAAGCTGCTCTCCCTCTTATTTAAAAGCCCCCTTGAAGTACCAGAAATCCACAATGAAGTCTCCCTGGAGTTTTTTCTCCAGGCTGAAAAACTGCAGCTCTCTCAGTCTGTCTCTGTAGCAGAGATGGTCCTGCCCACAAATCATCTTTGTGGTCTTCTCCTGGAACTGCTTGAAGAGGTTCACGTTTTTCTCATGCTGAGGACCCAAGAGCTGGATACAGCATTTCAGGTGGAATCTCACAAGGGCAAAAGAGAGGGGGAGCTTTCCTGCTGGCCTCCCCTCTTTTGATATAGCCCAGGATCTGCTTAGCTTTCTGGGCTGCCAGAGTACACTGTGGGCTCACACCCAGCTTGCTATACCTGAGCCTGTCCAAGCCCTTCACTGCAAGGCTGCTCCCAATGAGCTCTTCTTGCAGTCTGTGCTCATGTCTGGGATTGCCTCCACTCTGGGGCAGCACCTTGCCCTTCGACTTGTTGAACTCCTTGAGTTCCTCATGCACCCAATTCTTGAGCTTGTCCATGTTCCTCTGGATGACTTCTCTTCCTTCCGTTGTGTCAATTGCACCAGTCAGCCTGCAAAACTGATGAAAGTGCTCCTCTTTCCTGACCTATGTATACATAGAATCCTATCTTGCTATTTTTCACATCCCTTACCAAGTCCCATTACCTCCAGGCCTTAAATTCCATGACCACATACTAACAGTATCCCTATACTCCTCCCAGGTTCACTGTCTGTGCTTCCTCTGGCTGTCCATTTCCTTCCGTGCTGGTTTTGGCCGAGGAAGAGTTTATTTTCATCACAGGGGCTGGTATGAGGCTCTGTTTTAGCTTTGTCCTAAGAACAGGTTGATAATATAGAGATGCTTTTGTTATTGGTGAGTGGGGCTTACACAGAGCCAAGGCCTTTTCTGCTTGTTCTGCTGTTTCAAGGAAGTTGGGAGTGCATGGGAAATTGGGAGGAGACATCCAGAACAGATGACTCAAACTGATCAAAGGGATATTTCAGACCATATGACATCAAGATCAGCATATAAAGTGGGGAGAAGAAGGGAAAAGTGGAGGATGTTTGGGATGATGGAGTTTGTCTTCCTTAGTAATTGTTACTTGTTTGGTGCCCTGCTCTCCTGGAGATGGCTGAACATTTTCCTATCCATGGAAAACAGTGAATTGATTTATTGTTTTGCATTGCATTTTTGCATGTTTTTTGCTTTTCCTATTAAACAGTCAACCCAACCCAAGTGTTCTGTACTTTGTGCCCTTCCAATTCTCTTGCTGATCCCACTAGTGTGGAATTAGTGATTGTGAGGTACTTGGTTGCTGTTGGGTATGGGAGTTTTCAGGTTAGAAATATTCAAGAAAGATACAGAGGGTAAAAGGGGCTCAAACCAAAGTTCTCTGTGTGATCAGGGCTAACTACAGTAAGCCTTTCTCACTGACCCCTCACTTTCACCTCCCTCCTTGCCCCAACAGGCAGTGGAAGAGAGTTGCATGAAGAGGAGATTCTGTCAGCAAAAAACTTCAGCAGTTAAAGTCACATCTTGAAATATTTATGAAATATTTTACTAATAATTATAGATCCTTGCCTTTGTTTTTATGAGTGCAAAATAGTCTTAAGTTTCAAGAAGAACTGAGATTAGGAATTGGGACATCAAGAGATGGAAAATCATACTGTAAATGAGCCACTAGCTGAAGTGAAGAGAATGCAGGGTTCTTAATACAGTCTTGGTTTTATGGAGGTAAGAAGCCAATTGAATCAGTGGCCTGGTCACAGAAAAGTTCATCAGCAAGGTTAAATTATAAATTCCCAAAACCTTGGTTAGAGAGTGAAACTACAGCATGGCCATATTAATGTGATGTATATGTGTACATTGTCATAAACCTTTTGAAACTGTAGACCTTTTCAGGATGCTATTAGTTTAATTTAGGAGAACCAACACAATTATATTGGATTAGATAATGGAAATTGGCAAGATAAATAAATGTTTGAAAGCTCTTGGGGATATGGAACTGCATTATTAAATTAGAACTTCAGCTAAAATGATAAGGTCTGGTGATTACATTTTCATTAGTTGTACCTTCTGCAGTGTCACATAATAGCTTTGTTGATTGTGCATAATTTACAATGCTTTCAAAATGCAACACAATTACATGTCTCCTTAAAATATTATAGTTGTGCTGGAAAATAAATTGATGGGCCTAAGCATAAGTTAAAAAGACACCTGCAACTATGAGCATGACTCTCATTTTTTTTGAACTTGAGGCATTTAGGGGAATACAGTTGTATTTTGTCAGTAGAGAATATAATTTTGCAAAAAAATAATATTTGACTTGATCATAAAATTAAAAAATAAAAAATCCAGATCTCAGGGGAACTAAACCATATAGATGCTACAGAAAATACTTTGTATTTTTTCTTTTTTAAATTAAAGTTGTTTTGCTTTTGTTTTTGTTTTTGAAAATGAATGAAAAGAGTAACATGGAATCACCAGCAAATGCTGGTACCAAATATAAGGCATAAGTTTATTACTTTAAAATTATTACTATACAGTGTTTATTATTAAATATTGATTTAATATTACATGTACATTGTAAACTATACTTTATAGCAGGTACATTACTATAACCAAAGTGCTGACTTTGTTAAAAATATTCTTGAAATACAGTGAAGCTTTTTAGTGTGACCCAAATAAATGTAGTTAGACCCAGGAAACACATATTGTATTAGCTTGAATGAAATTTATGATGTGGCTGAAAAACTACATTTCTTTGTAATGGACATAGGTCTAAATGATCAAAATAGAAGCCATAAAAATCTTAAACTTTTGGGATTTCAGTCTGAAATTTAATGCAAAAGGCCAATCTTTAAATTATTTTTTCCTTCTATATCAATAGGAATTTAAATAGTCAAATGCAAAACAATCTGTCTTCAAGCTTAACTGAGGAAAAACATTATTAAAGTTTTAGAGTTGCTTTGTTTTCTTTTCAAACAGGATTCAAGGGAGAGAGGACACTAAAATTTCCTTTTCACCAAGTATCATTTTCTGGAATGGAAAGTTCTGATTCCATTCTTTGCTAGACCCATCTTGAAAATTTCATCTCTTTGTAGCACTGTATAGTGTCACATACTGAAGAGAACTCAGCAATAATTACACAAAAAAATTAGACAAAGTGACACTCAGGACTGAGAAAATGCTGGTGCAACCAGAGTAGATAAAAGTGTGAGCAAACAGAGAGACTTGAGGGATGAAGATTACAAGTTTTTATTTACCTGTGTAAGATTATGATGCAGTCTGGAAGCAGAACTATTGAAATAAGTTTTATGATATATTTTCTGTCTCCTTGCAATGTTCATAGGACACAAAGCTCCAGTTCTAGCTGGCATGTTTGCCTACAGCCGTTCATTAATCTTCCTGTCACGAAACTTTGTCCTCTGCTGTCCTGATTTGTTCATGATGTTTCCCTAAGCCAAGACACTGTTTTCACATAAAAGAAAATTCCTTAAAGTAGCCTTTCTAAAAGTATGTTACATTTCCACATCTCAAAACAAATGTTGAGTTTGTAAATTTGTGCAATTTGAAATTTATTTTAATTCCTTCTTCCATTCCTTGGTTTTCTTCCAAAGACTGAATTTGACATCTTATTTTTTTCTGAATTTTTACTAATGAAATCTCTCTCCAAAATTGTTTGCCTAAATCTATTTAGAAAAAGATAAATTAAGGCACAATAGTCAATGTGAATGCAGTTTAATTGAATAATTAGGAACAAAACCATCAATTATAATAATTGAATTTATTTTAATTAAATAACTACTGTGCTAATTATTCAACATATTATTATCTTCAATGAAAAGTAAACAAACTTTTTCAACTGCTGATGAAATTTTAGCTGTGTAAGAAATGGGAAAAATGAATATTGTTAATTTAATTTGATTTGTTAAAAATGTTCAATTAAAAATACAAACAAATATGAAACATATGACCAAAAAAACAGTAAGGGAAGTTCACTCTATATAACTTAATCTAAACATGCTGGTATTGTGCATATTTAAATGCAAAGTGTTTTGAACACTAAATGCAGTAGAACTGAGTAAAAGAAAAATAAAAACTAGTAAAGGGAGTATAAAATGCAATAGATTCTTTAGTTTAATTTCCATGGATGGGAGCATAAATTGCTACCATGAAGTGAAGTTATTAAATAGAAGAAGAAATATTAAATGCAGTAGGGTTTGGGTTTTTTAAAAATCAAATTATTGCACTGTAATCTCGTTTTGTTTTAGTGATTAGTTGGAAGAAAACAACAAAGGCTTACAAGACATTTTAGCTACAGCTTAGTAGTTGGTAGTACATTATTTGTTTCTTTGGTTGGGTTTTATCTTACACTAGGGTAGAGATAAATTAATCTCTTAGCAGAAGTCAGTATTTATATAAACTATATTTATACAAAACTGATTTTTAAGAATCGAGTTAATTTTGAATTTTACTGGACAATTACTGGATCTTTAGATAAGATAATGATCTTTCATTTGTTATCTAAAATCTGGACATCTTAAAGAAATTTTCTTTTTAAAAAATGTAAAAGTTTCTGTGTTGGTAAATATATTCTTATATCAGTTATTTATTTTTATCTTACACAGTTTAATTTCAGATTGTAATGTTTGGGTTAAGTTTTTTTTCATTTAAGAGAGATTACAGCCTTTCTCTCAGTCTTGTCTTACTCTCATGAAATGACTCATAAGTTATATTTGAAAAAGAAAAACAACAAAAAACTTCCCCAAAACCCCAAAGAAAGAACATCCAGACTCTTGACAGGAGTTGTGGGAGAAATCAGTCCTCATTCCATGACAAGACATAGTAGAATTTAACTGATTTTTGTAGGTTTATGGCAGACACACACCCCACCCACTCTGAAACTCCAGGTCAGTTTTCAGCACAGATCAACAACAGGTTTACAACTTAGTTGTCATGAGTTATCGTAGCTGCAGTTATCAAAGCTGATTCCAAAATAGAAACAGCAGTAGCAAACTTATTTTCAAGAGAAAATAGAATGTCTAATTTCAGGTAATATTGACAAATTTCATAAAGTTATAGGGATAATTTCTAGGAGGAAGTAAGTAGCAGTCTCATGGGTTTTGTTCACAGCTCTGTGTTGGTGGTGCAGCAGATCTAGATCCCAACCCAGGAATTTTGCAGGACAGGTTTATGTACCTGAAAACTTTTATAGTTATTAATTCATGTGCTCTGATTATTCGAAGTCTTAAAATTATTTTCATCAAAATTACTTCTTCCTCAAGAAACATATTCCTATTGGTTTTTTAATCTTTCATTTTTTTTAAACTCAGGCTTGTCAACGCTTTTGTTTAAAAGCACACTGCCTGAAAGATTCATGCCCTTGGCCCCTACCCAAGAATGATGTTATCATATATTCCTCTTTGCTAGTCCTAGCAATACTCTCAGTAATTTCATTGGTTGCTGGTTCATGAAATAAAGGTCAATTTAGTCTTCCCCATACAGTGCAGCTGATGGAGAGTCAGCCTTCCTCATACCTCTGCAGTTCAGTTTTTGGAACACTTCACTCATTTTAAGGAGACACCAGAGAACAATATCGTTGTTTTAATACCAGCACATCTTTGCAAGAGTTGATAAATACCAGAAACTATTATACTGCTGACACTGCCTTTTTCCAATATTGCTTTCCATCTTCATTTCCCTCAGTAATTTTACTAAACATTTTTTTAAAATGCACTCCAAGCAAACGTTGTGCTTAACTTGCTAAAAGAGGAATGAAAATATAATTAACACACTCCTGCAATATTGAGAAAGTATGTCTTTATCATTATTTTTTGCAAAGGAAGAGAATGAAAGTAGGAAAGAAATAATTTCTTACTTGCCATATTGTATCAAAATGACCTGCAATTTTAAGTAGTTTTCTGGCCTAAAAGTCTGGTTTTGTAAGAAATTCTCAAGAAGGACCCATAGGAATTATGACTGATTCCTGTAAAATTGCTGAAATTGTTAAATTCTGAGAGAATGCATTTTATTCACATTATGCAATACCAAAAAAAAATTGTTGAAATAAAAATTCAAGGTTTAAATTAAAAAAAACCAACTAAAAACACAAAAACAAAGCAAAAACAGAAAGCAGAATTTAAAATGCACAGAATTCCAATGGAAGAGGGAATTCTTTCAGAGCTGTAGTGATTGTCTCCATTTCAAGAAGACACTCAGTTTCTACCACACGAGTAGTTACTGCCAAGCTGGGAAAGATTTGTTGGGTGCCATATGGGAATGGGGAACATACTAATGCTTAGCATAGTGAAACATTATTCTCAGTTATCTTTGTGTGCACCAGCACATGAGAAATTACTTTGTACTTTAAAGCTGTGTTTATCCTGCCTGCAGAATATCTTTGTGTAAGGTAAAAGTTGCCCAAATTGTTACACACAGAAGGGGAGTTATACTGGAAAAAGTGGAGAAGACTGATGTAGCACCCAGAAAGAAACTGGGAAAGAGATTTGTGGATAGAAGCTTGCTGAGATTGGTGCCTCTGGTAAGCAGGGTGGAGTGAAGGCACTGATTGTATTACTCCCATGCTCCCAACAGATCTCTGTATTTTGATACACTGAAATTCCTCTTTCAGCAGTGACAATCAGAACAAGCTCTGTCACTGAATCCCGAGATAAAGGGGGGGCAGTAGGAGCTGTATTGAATTCAATAATCTCTTTTCATAGAATATTTCATATGTATTGTGCCTATAATGAATGTTGTCTGCACATAGAGATAGATTTATAGTACCTCAGGGTGTTTGCAGGATCACAGTCTATCTTAGCAATAAAGAACAAAATTTTGTGGAAATAGTTGCTAGTCTTTCTGTAAGGATAAAGGTTTTTTTGCTGGTAAAATAATTGGATATGTATTCCACACAAAGGATTTATCATCGGTTTAATGGAGTAGTTTCATTTCTAGATCTAGAATGAAATGTGGAAAGATAAGAGGCAATGCCTTTTAACATTACCTAGAGTTTATCTCTCTCAAGTTTAACAAGGAAAAGATTATTATCAGATAAGAGAACAGCTTATGTAAAAGAATAGCTATAAGGCAAAGTGTCAAGGAAACAAAAAAGCAATACCTCTGAGGAATCTGCACACAATCAGGTTTATGGAAAGCAAAACCAAAACAATAAACTAAGAATTAAAATTGAAGAAATTTTTTTTTCTTTTTTTTATTAATATACTGGTACCTTGCCTTTCTTTGAGAAAAAAATATTTTTCCAATAATTTTTAATTTTTAAATTTTTTTTTATTATTTCCATTTAAAAATCAGGAGCTTTTATCTGCCAACAATCTGAAAAGTATTTATGGTGTATCATATGAAATAACCATATTATCTTTGAAAAAATGTATTTTTCTTCAGAAATGTCTTGTTTTCTTTCATGCTATTGTGGTATGCATACTAAAAGATGTATTTCCCTCAACTAAGTTGCATGAAGTATAGTAAATTTTCATTCAATTACAATTTTTCTTCACATATTACTTCCATAATACTATTGCTGTAGTATGATGAGATGATTGTTTTACTTGGACTTGTATTCTTATTTCCAGCACAGAAAAAGACAAAAAATAAGCCCACATTACTATGAATGATACTCCAAACCAATTAGAGTGGGCAGAATAATTGTATTTATTTTACTTATTTCACTAATGGTCACATTGAGATGTACTTCTAAAATGCAGTGTAATTTTTAATAATAGGGGAAAACAAATTTTGTCTTTTGTAATATGAAGTAGACTGAGGAAAGGCTCCAAATGAGCTAAAGGAGTTGAAGGGGTGTTTGTTGTTATTTTTTTCCCCCCTAGCTGAATCACACAAGAGAAATAGATGTTCTGAGAACTCTCCTGTTACTCATTGTTGTGTTTTGAAAGATTCAGAAAAAGAAAAAAATCACTTCTGTATGAACCACTTATCAATGCACACAAATCATACTTCATCTGTTCAAGAAATTTCTATCTTAAAGTATAAAAGATTGCCTTTAGTAAAAAGACATAATAGGGTGGGGTTTTTTGCGTGTTTTTTTAATATAATATATCTATATGCTTAGATATTATGTATTAATCTTCTATAAGTGTAAGCTTACAACTGAAGGAAAAACTAGAAGATGCTTAGAACAACTTATGTTCTTGTTTTTAATTTTGTGTATCTCAATTGAGTTGAAGAAACTCTAGAAATCTCATGTCAAAATGTCAGTAAATTTTGTTTGTATGTACATCAGTAAGTCTGAAAAGTCCTTCAAATCTTTCTGTGGTGAGAAGGGAATTATAGAGACAATTAAACTGCAACAGTGGAAAATTTTTTCATCTACTAATGGTGAAGATTTTGAAGCTTCTATTTTTTTGGGAATACATATCACATTCTGATTGACATTGAAGCAATATACAGTCCATTTGAAAATAAGGTTATAGTGTGTTCTGTAAACAAACTGAGTGAGTATCAAAGTTACATTCATGGAAAATCTGTGAGTAAACTTCAGTCACCAATAACAGCACTATATACCTATCCAGTACCCATGTAGTAGCAGATACTCTGCTCACTTTTCAACATATTGAACAACACTGATTGCAGAAGAGTCCATAAAAACGTTGTTGGTAATAAAAAATTAATGATAATACTCTATGTGTCAGGAGACAACAAATATAGACATGTACATTTGCAAATCGAAAAGAAAATTCTCCAACTCCAAATGCTCCAATCAGTTTTGTAGAAAGTGACTTTCAAATAAAAGACTTTCATGACTAATAATTCAATAGTATTTAAAGACTCATTGAAGCTGATGTCAAAAACTCAGCACAGGTGGAAGTTCTTGTCAATGATTATTTTATTACACATTAAAGTGTGTAGTCTTGTAAACATACAAGTAGTAGTTTATATTTTTCTCCACCTCACCTCCTGTTTCCTTTAAAATCCTCTGAAAAGAATACACTGAAAAATCAGAAATATGCAACTTACCCAATTCATCAATAATCTAAAAATAAATAACAGAAACTGATGCAGGAAGACATTTTATCGAATGTCTTTTGATCACCATAAAAAGTAAAAATATCTTAATGATTTCAGTGTCATAAACCCTTTATAAACTTTTTTTTCTACTCCAAATGGGTATTTTAATTTTAGGTTTTAAAATTAGAACATAAAAAGACCCATGTGTCAAGACTGAAGAAGTCAGAGGCGGTGTGTTCGGTGTGCTGCATTCTCGCTCTGTAATTAAGAGAAATTCGGGGATCAGACATTCCTGTCTAAACATGCTGCAGAGAGATGTCAGCTGAGCTACTGAACTATGACTGCACATAAGCACAGAGCCAGAGTTAAGCTACTCAGTCTGTCCAGTGTTGTCCCAAGGACTGAAAATCATTCTTCTTCTGTATGTAACATGAGTGATTTTCCGCACCATGGGTCACTAAGGAGTAGAGACATTTGCTAAGTTGCTTAAATGCCTTAGTGTTTACAAGGTCAGGGCCAAACATGCATTAGAACTTTTATTTCCTTAGTTATGTGTGCAGTGGTCACACATAACTAAGGAAATAAAAGTTCTAGATCTTGATCTTCATGAGGTGTTTTTATCTATCTAGTACTGCATTGATTTCACTGGGATATATTCACACTACAGATGAGTCAGTATTCTGCATGCAGGTTTTATTGAGAGAATCAGCAGAATTTTAGTAAGAACAGCTCTTAAAATGCTATTTTTAAAGGAAAAATTTGTATGCTTAGTACCACAGTAGCCTTTGTCCAAATAGTAACATTCAAAAAAATCACTTTTGCAATTGGCAGTGCTGCTTTGTGACTGCAGAAAAATAAAAAAAAACCAAAAAAAAAAAAAAAAAAAGAGAGGAAAGGAAAGAATAATGATTTCTTAAAAAATTGAATTTTTGATGCCGATATTTCCACCATGATGAATTTGAATTAAAGAACATTGCATAAAAATCAACTAACACATACCTCATATGTAGATAACCTAAACTGACAAACATTTTTATAGCCATAAGTTATCCTGAAGATATATGGATGATGGCTGCACAATTGTCTGAAAAGATGAATATTCTCTTCACTTTATAGGAGTGTTCAGTTACATCTTCTCATAAAATCAGTATCGATTGACTTCTTGGAGCAACCAGTGTTGGTGATCTGGACAAAAGCTGGACAAATAAAGAAAAAATTAATTAAATCAAATAGGAAGAGATTTTATGATAAGACCCTAACTTAGGTGCCTATAACAGTGTGTTGTGAAGTTGAGGATAAAGAAGCTGAATGCTAAATTACAAGTATAGACTTCTTCGGGTATGTTCATGTTATGTAACTTCAGATTAAAAAGTAAAGCATCATTTAAAGAATATGTAAACATTTTTACAGGATCTCTGCGGTAATTAAAGTTAAATCTACAGTTAATAAGGTATAGGAAACTTTGCACAGGAAAAAGTCTTCATAATTATGATAAGATTTCTTTATATATATTTTAATCTATCGGGAACATTTCTACCCTTTAATTATAGCAGCTATTTATATTCTTTTACATAAAACTTTATTTTATAGATAGAAATTTTTGCCAACTTTTTTTTTTTTAATTCAAATGTTCCATGAAGGAACTAATTTTCCTCATATATAACACTTTAATTTTTTAATTGATTTTTTCTTTTCTGTGTGAAAGCATTTGTGCAAGAATTACATTATGTGTAACCTTCAGAAAATGATAACTTTAAACTCCAATTCTTTTTTACTTATTTTTAATAATGGACTTGGCCTTATATGCCTAATTATTTATCATTCATCTATTATTCTGTTTCCTAAGTAATATTCTGAGCAGGCTCTAAATTTCAGCATTTCTTTTCCTAAACATGTTCTTGAAAATAAGCTTGGAAGGTGACTGAGACCTCTGTGTCTTAATCTCCAAACCAATAAAGTTTCCATAACATGAATGAGTTTCAGTGTATCTTTCAGATTTATGTAAAGGTGGTTCAAGGCTTGCTCACAACACAGCATTATCATAACACCCAGTAATCTTTACCAGAAGCACACACATCTTGGCAATCAAAAATGGCCACTGTTCCTGAAGTGGTAAGGCATGGAACCAGTATGAATGTTAGGCATAGGCAGCTCCTGGAAACTTCAAACCATTTTGCAAGAGCAGTTTGAAAACTGCTTTTTAAGAAGGCAGCAGCACATACAGTTATATTTAGATGCAAGATATTAAAAGGTTGCTGAAAAGGGTCCTGGTATATCAGCATCAAAGGATCAAAGAGTATCTGGATATTCCAACATTTAAATCTTATTTTGGCTGTTATTTTTTTGTGAGTTTGTACTCAAAATTCATAACAAAACTCATCTCACCTGATGTTAGATAACCTTTGAGCTAAACTAACCATTTAGGATATTGCAAGAGTAAAGGAACAATTATTTCCAGGGAAGATTCACCATATTTCCCTTCAAAAAATTTTATAATTCAGCATCAACCAGTTCTTATAAATGCATTTCAATGACTATTAAGAAAGATATTATAATAATTATGTATTATATATAATATAAGTTTATATTTCATGCCCAGCTTTGAGATACATAATTCCATTTATGACAGCTGACTCCATTTCCCATTTAGTAAAATAAATTCTAGATTTTGTTAAAAATAGTTTTGATTTTCTTTTGTTTTTAAAAGAAAAACAAAAGAAAATCAAATTCTTTTGTTTTTGTATTAAGGGTGTTTTTCTTTTTATTTAAGGTAAGCAAACTGGGCATCTTAAGTCTAATACTGACAATTGGGTGAATAAGTACCTGTATTAAAATTTTAAAGAGATTTGATATATAAAAATATTCATTTAATAAAAAGGAAAAAGGAAAAACATTGAAAACAATTATCACTGTTCTTCTCAGAATTATAACCTGACCAATGAGTTTGGTAAAGAGTCCATTTTCATAGTTGTGAGTTCTATTGCAACAGAGAAAATTTAAAGAGAAACATCTGGGCAGAATCCTCCATCTTTGACTCAAAGGAGATTTTCTCAAGTGTAACATAACACTTGATGCAGCTTCCAGTCAGGCCATGAGTTCAAAAGGCTTATTCATGCTTGAAAGCTTTGGACTATCTGCTAGAGACACCTGCACGCAGTCTTCTTATTTTTGAGAGGAATCCTTTTCACGCTGTCACCACAACCAACCTCACTTCAGGAGTATTTTCAAAATGCAATCATTGCATGAGCAGTGGCTGACCCCGGCAGCAGGCAGTGTCTTTTAGCAATGAATGCTTATAAAAGCAGACAACTGCTAGAATTACTGCAGTCTTTCCAATTCTACCTCCTGCACACCTAAAGAGATGGAATATGAAAGACGAAACCAGCCCATTTTAGTAGCACTAAATACAGGCACAGCTAAATTTGGATGTAATTTCTGAAGATTTTGATGACTGTGGAAGTCCTCTCTGAAAAGCTTCTTACTCCAAAATTCTCTAAAGGATGCCTCAGTGCTGTTTTTTTCAGTTCTCAGCTATTTTTCTCCTTGCACAGTGTTGTCAATACCCATGCCCATTACACTCAACTTCAAAACTTCTCAAAACCAAGTGTTGTAACTTTGTAACTGCACAAATAATCATGACTCATCTGTGATTTTGCCTGATCACATATGGTTGGTTGTGGCTTGCAACTAATACTCAGAAGATAGATAGCCCTTGAAAAGTACTAGAAGTGTATAAATATGTCTAGGATTAAAGGGAAGTGCTAAAATGTTTTTGGTAAAGAGTGCTGCAACTTAGACAGAATAAGTAGAGAGCTCCCAGCTCTCTACTGGGAGCTCTTTTAAGACATTTTTTCTGATAATGACAGAGCTCTTAAACCTCATGTGCAAGAAATTGGGCAGGGGAGGCCAGAGACATGCCTGGCTATGCGTGCTGGTTTGGGCTGGGATAGCGTAAGTTTTCTTCATAGCGGCTGGTATAGGGCAATGTTTTGGGCTTGTACTGAAAACAGGGCTGATAGCACAGTGATCTCTCTAAACAGGGCTGATAGCACAGTGATCTTTCTAAACACAGAGCTAAGGCCTTTTCTGTTTTCACCTTATCCCACCAGTGAGGAGGCTGGGGGTACATTAGAAGTTGAGAAGGGATACAGCCAGAACAGGCGACCCCAAATGACTGAAGGGATATTTCATACCATATGGCATCATGCTCAGCATATAAAGTTGGGGGAACAAAAGAGGAGAAATTTCAGAGTGGTGCCACTTGTCTTCCCAAGTAACTGTAGACTGTGACAGAGTCCTGGTCTCCTGGAGATGGCTGAATACCTGTCTGCCAATGGGAAACGGTGAATGAATTCCTTGTTTAGCTTTGGTTGTCTCTGCTGCCTTTGCTTTACCTGTCAAACTGTCTTAATCTCAGCCCACAAGTTTTCTCACTTCTACTCTTCCAATTCTCTCCCCCATTCCACTTGGGGAGAGTGGGTGAGAAGCTGTGTGGGGCCTAATTGCCATTTGGAGTTAACTCAGAAATCTGACAGGATATCATTACATCAACACAAGCTTACTCATGACAGGTTATGATACCCAGTGAAGCTTCTCATTTGAGGGAAAGCAAGGAACATGTTGTGTTTGCAGTTAGGGTTACAATGATTTTTCTATTTTTGTAGATAGAGTCTATCCTTTTATTAAGGTATGGTGAAAGTTACACCTTCTTCTGGTCAAAATAAAGTGTGGGAAGGAAGAACACAGGCAATGCAATTAGGGTCTTATATCCTGAGAAGAATAAAGAAATTCTGTGTAGGCACAGGGTAAGAAATGCTAAGGTAGAGGTGAAGATTAATTTGGCAATTGTGAAGAACAGTAAGAGGGGATTCTACAGATACATGTATCATAAAGGGAAGATTTAAAAAAATTATTCCCCCAATAAATAAGATAGTCTGGAGATTAGAAGGCTCCAGAGTGAGGACTCGTCAGGGCCTTTCAGTACTTGAAGGGGCTTACATAAAAGAGGGAAAGGTACATTTTACATGGGCAGATAGTGGTAGAATGAGGGGGACAGATTTAAACCTAAAAGAGGAGAGATTTAGATCAGAAGCTAGGAATGTATTATTTACTCACTGGGTAGTGACACTCTGGTTACCCTGAGAAGTTGTTGATGCCCCATCCCCGGAAGTCCAAGGTCAAGTCAGATGGGGCCCTGTGCAGAATGATCAAGTCAGTGGAATCCCCTATTGTGTTTGCACTGCACATTACAGAGTGCTGAAACTAGATAATCTTTATGGTTCCTTCTACCCAAGCCTTTCTGTGAATAAATTTCCCTAGAAGACCTTTCAAGCTCAGCTACTTCACTCTGGGCAATGAAAATCCTTAAGAAAGTGAGCTATAAATGCCAATTTACACCCATCAGCTCCATGGGACTGTATACTCATGGTCCATGGAGTATAGAAATTCTAAGGGCTAACAACTTTAAATAAACAATGATCATGACTGATAATAAGTAAGAACTACTAACATAAAGTACACTGTAAATAAATGTGATGTAATATTTTTTTTAAGTTGAAACCTGCCCTGATTCATGTAATTTAAATGCTTCCATCACAGTGACTGCTAATCTAATTCTCATAGATATATTTATCACTTATATGACAAGATGAAATAAAACCACTTGAATGCACCTTGGAAACCAATAAATGCCAATGTATGCGCAGCTTATTCATTCTTTATTTTCTGCATTCAGTAGTCCCCATTTATTGTTTGGTGATGTTCATGTGTGCTTGTGTCTAGACGCCCTTTCTGAGGTTTCAGAATCCAGAGCTGTGTCACACTCGGGCTGTGAGTCATCTTCCTAAATCACAGGTGTGCAGTGCCTGCTGAGATGCCAGGGAATAATTACTGGCTCATAAAGATATCTAACTCCTTTGTCATATTTGTGATTCATGTATGATCTTGTAGGCTATTTGAGGCAGTCTCAAATGGCACAAATTGGCTGTGTACAGACATCTCAGTCATAGACTGTATGTCCATTGAGCTCGTCACATTTGTCTCTCTAAAAACATGGAAAGAAATCAGCACCTCTAGAGAGCAATTCACACAAGAAGAATCTACATTACACTATTTCTCTCTGGAAGTACCTGTTTCTCTCTGTGGCCTATATTCTCCTGTAATTATTCAGATGTATTTAGGCAAACAAATCCCATTCTGTGAAATCAAAATCCAAAAAATAATTCAGTAAAAATCCTATCAAAGATACTTTGAATCACCATGTTCTGACAGAAAGGTTTCTATTTTCTTTTGCTTGTTGAGGGTCATAACATGTTAGAAAGTTTTCATAATTTTCTGTGTCCTTATTGCTTGCTTTTGGAAAGGCAAAACTTTTATATAAATATAAATAGAATAGCAACTTAACTGAATTGTAAGCTATGGTTCTACTCATCTGATGCAGAGAGAGACATCACAAGTAATTAGTTTAAATTGTTGAAACAAGGATGACAAAACTGGAGAGAAAAAATATTCTTTCCTGTCTTAAATTTGGAAAGGTATGAAACTAAAAGCAAGCAGCAAATAAAAATTATTCTATGAAAATCATTATCTTTTTTACAGGATTTTATAGAGGAGGTGTCAGTTTTACCATGCCTTTGAGAAAGGGTAGTCTCTTCCTACAAAAACTGTAAAGCCATCTTAACCCTAACTTCAAACACAACATGATCCTTGCTCTCCCTCAAAATAGAAGCTTCTGTCATGAGTAAGTTTGCATTAAGGTAATGACATCATGTCAGTTTGGCTACCTAAACATCTTGAGTGTATCACACTGGCTGTTGTGGGTTAACCCCAGGTGGTAACCAAGCACCACACAACTGCTCACTCTCTCTCCCTGGGCGGAACATGGGAGAGAATTAGAAGAGTAAAAGTGAGAAAACTCATGTGTTGAGATAAAAATCGTTCTAAAGAGAAAGCAATAGCAGCAGAGACAGCCAAAGAAAATGAAGGAATTCATTCACCACTTCCCATTGGCAGGCAGGGGTTCAGACATGTCCAGTAGAGCAGAGTTCCCTCAGGTGCGACAGTGACCTGGGGATCACTCTGAACATCCCAATTCTCTCTTCTTTACCCAGCTTTATGTGCCAAGCATGATGCTGTCTTGTGTGAGATATCCTTTGGCCAACTGGAGTCAGCTGTCCCAGACAGGTCATCTCGCAGGTACCTGTGCACACCCAGCCTCCTTGCTGAGAGGTTGCAGTGAGAAACAGAAAACTCCTCAACTCTGTATAAGCTTTGCTCAGAAAATCTATAACATAGCTGTGTTATTTTCCCTGTTTTCATCACAAATCCAAAACATTTCACCATGAAAGCTGCTATGAAGAAAATTAATTCCATTCATGTAAATATGATGCAAAAGTATATGGGATTCCAAAGAAAGTTGTGGTTCTTTTCACTAGGGACTACTGAAAAATATAGTTATGATGTGATTCAACATCAGGCTTTGAAATGGGATTTAGTTCAATTTCAGTACACTTGTATTAGGTGCCAATATTGGTGACAATTGCAAGTTCTTGCTAGAGTCAGTGGAAACCTGGGATCATTTATAAGGTAGGAACATTTTACCATTCTTTCTTTCTTAAGTTCTTGAGATACCAACAATCCCAGCCCATTGACCTAGACTATGAATAATGTACCCTTTATAGAATTCAAAGACTGTTCATATGATATGAAGGAAATAACATTTTAAGTGAAGTTGACTTACAGTTTATGAACCTAACAACCATATCTCAATTATTGCTTTTTTAATGCCTGTCATTTTATTAGCTATACAGGATTTTTCTATTCTCATGTACTCCATTAAAAATCTACCATGTTTTTTTACTTGTTTTGTCATTATTGCATGAAAAAATATCATTTAATTTGTACTGAAATTATGCCATACTTTAATATAAACAGCAAAACCTTGAATTGATATAAATATTCTGTTAAAAAAAAAACAACAGAAAAAGAAAAAAAAAGATACCACCGCAGCCCTCTGTTACCTCCACACCACAGGATTTAATCTATTGTGCATTACCACTGACCCATTTAGTGTAGAGAAGACACAATAAATCAATATTTGTTAACATATGCTTAAGTAGAAAAGCAATTTCACGGGTCAGGCAACATAGTCATGAAATGTCTGTGAAGCAGTGGTGCATTGACTGTTGAGAAGGACACAGGCAAAATGAAAAAAATCTCTGATTTTTTTGTGCACTCTGATTTCCTTTTTATTATTATTTTGATCAAACACTTGCTTCTCTGTCAATAGCAGTGATTAGCAACGCATCCGTAAAACCTCAGATTTAAAATAGTATTGTTTTTAAGTGACTGGGGTGGGGAAGAAAGGAAACAAAATCAGCAGCATAAAATTATTTCCAGTGCTCAGAATGTGTATAAGGTCTGGATTTGAACCTTCACTAGCTCCAAAAGTTAGTTTTCTTTCAAAGTCAGAGGAGATGAGGACAGAAAAACTCACCATTATGCCAAATTTGAGATGAACACTCAGTGGGCGAAATAGATGGCAGAGACTGAAACACCATACATATTCACATTAGCACCATTAAATGTGTCTACAAGATATATGCATTCCTAAAGGAAAGAATCAATTATAAAATCTGAACCATCTCCTGTGAACCAGGAATTACACAAGAAATATATATGTGTCTTTAAAAGAGTCTTTTCCCTACTATCTTAATTTTATTCAAGTCCAAAGCCTCTTTGAAATTTTTCCAACACTGTTTCTAATAAGGCTCAGTTGACTGCCTAATGCATATAAGAACTTTCTTCAGCTAAAAATATTGAAACTTTTATCCACCTACCTTGACCTCCAAATTAGCATGTAAGGAATATGACAGTGAAAGTAGATGCTGAATTTTTATTAGACACTCTAGTATCTTCTGTTCTGTTAATTTAGGGTGAAACCAAAGTGTCAAGAAGTTGCCTTTTTTGTATTGTATAGAAAGAACCATTTATGCATTATTAAAATGCAGCATATCCTGGCAGAATTTTTAAAAAGAGAAAAAAATCCTAGGCATGCATGCTCTTTAATGATCTACCTTTAAAAAAACCAGTTTCCATTACCCTTCTAGTACAAAAAGTTATCTGAGTTTTCCTTTTTGAATAGAGCTTACTTAGTTTTGCCGCAGAGGTTTCAAAAATATTTAATGGATATTTAAAATTATAATGCATAAAGTTTGATGTCCTAAATTCTCATTCATATAAAACTGTTAGCAAGTTAAATTTGTCAAAGCAATAAGAAAGAAGCTTTGACTTTAAATATTAACTGATATTTCAGTGAGTCTCTTCATAATATATTTACATTTACTGTTCAAGCGTGTTTGTATTTGAATGGTAAATGTAAATATATTATGAAGAGACTCACTGAAATATCAGTTAATATTTAAAGTCAAAGCTTCTTTCTTTCAAGTGAACATTTAATTTTTGTGTATTTCTACAGCATTGTTCACAGAAAGGTACATTACTACTGTGAAATTGATCTTCAATGTATAAAGATTAGTTAAGTAACAACCCTGTCTATTAAGATGATTTGCAATGTCTCCATTAACATCTTGTCCAAAGGATTGATAGTTGTGTGTACATTGGAGGGAAGGGAAGCCTTCCACAGGGACTTTGACAGACTTGAAGGGTGGTGCTGTGTGAGCATCATAATGTTCCACAGGTCCAAATGCAACATCCTGCCCTGGGTTGGGGAAATCCCAAGCACAAATACAGGCTGGGAAGAGAATGGATTGAGAGCAGCTCTGTGGAGAAGGACTTGGGACTGTTGGTGGATAGGAACCTTGACATGGACTAACAATGTGCACTTGCAACCCAGAAAGTCAATCATATCTCGGGCTGTGTCAAAAGAAGAGTGGCCAGCAGGTTGAGGGAAGTGAATCCCTCTGCTTTTTTCACCGTCATGACATCCTGCCTGGAGTTCAACACTCAGCTCCAGGCCCCATAACCTAAGAGGAACAAAGACTTGCTGAAGCTGGTCTAAAGGAGGGTCACCAGATGATCAGAGGGCTGGAGCAAGGGCTGGATCACCTCTCCCATGAAGACAGGCTGATGGAGTTGGGCTTGCTCAGCCTGAAGAAGACTCAGGGGAAACCTTCTATCACCATCCAGTACATAAAGGAGGCCATCAAGAAAGCTGTACAGGGACTTTTTACAGTCTGGTGTTGGTTGGAATATCAGACCATGAGTTACAAATTCCCCTCAGTTCTGTAGAAATATAATTAGGTTTGTATTAATAGTAGTTTATTTCCTAGCAATCCAGAAGGTAGGAACAGAAGTGTGCTAAGGGAAATATATTAACTTAATTATAGAATATTTGTTAAAGTCAGAAAGTACATCAGCTGAGCTCCAAAATTCCTAAAAGAAGAAGAAAGTATTCTATGCTCTTATCAGGCATATTTTTATTTTTATTTTTGGAATATGCTATGCTACAAAAATAGTGAGAGACACTAATGATGAAATATTTTCTGAGACTGAGTGTTTTCACTTCCATAGTTATTTAGTGGAAACAAGATGTTTGACCAATACATAGGTTTTCAAGAGATCTTTTTAAGAACACCATGTTTTCTGCATTTTTCTTTTCTATGTGCGAAGAATGGTACATCTTTATTGTCCACTGTTCAATTTGTCCATACTTTCTATGGCATGTTCTATTAAAGAATTCACTAGGTCATAGTGAGGAAGTCTGTCTTCTGTCTGATCAAAATCAAGTAGGAACCTCTTGAATGAGAAAGACAGCAAATTCTGAGGATACCTGAATAGCCCAGTTGGAAAACAGGCATTCAGCTTTTCAGAGGAATGTCAGAACTCATCCTTTAGATTGGCTACATATGCTGTTCAAGACTGTGGGCCCCCTTCTCTTTTCTCTTTAGAAATCCTAAAAGTTGCTAATTTAAGAAAAACAAGAGATGTCATATTGCAATGATCCAGTGGAATTTTTAGCATGCCCTTCATACTACAGTCTATCTTGACTACATCTAATTCACAGTGTTTAAAGAGAATTCAAAAGACCTTAAGGTGTTTCTATCTCTATGAAAGAGGGGGATTTTTTTTAAATTTGATTTTCTTATAAATCACAATATTAGAAACCCTTTCACCTTCTGATCTTACTTAAGAAAGGGGAGCAGGCATATTCAGAGGAAAGATCTAGATGAATTGCAGCCCCATCACAAAACTTGTGTATCTGTGCCTAACAGCTGTGGAAAAGTTAGCACTATGGTTTTAGTAGGTATAATGATTGTTGGAGCATATGTGGTATTCTAGGCATAACTAACATGGCCTGAAGCAGCATGCAAAAAAAATTAAAGATTGAGTTGAATATTTATGGAAATTTTAAACTGCATAAACTGTGTAACAACTGCATTTATGCAGGCCCAAAATTTTATATAAGCAAGATTTTGTTGTTACAGTTTCTAAATTTTGCAAAATATTTATGGAAGCTGGAAGCCAAATCAGAGACTACAAAAAAAGAACCTTGGGTGTTTTGATAATTACAAAGCATTCATGGCCAGCTGGAAGTCAGAGCAATGTGTACTTAACTGCTTTGAATAGTCTGTGTTTTGCATGTAGTAATCTGTGTGCATTTTCTCTGATTGCTCAAGGGGAAATAATTACTGTTTATGAAAGATTGTCCATTATTCCCTAATTAGAGAGGAAAAACATTCTAAACAGGGAAAATCTGGCTGTTCTGTAGACTTTGTGAGACACCCTTCCTTAGTGATGCAGTGCTCCATTAAAATCAGAGTTGTCATCCAGGGTGCTACAAAAGCAAGGATTCAAAATCCCATGGATTTTTAAATACATCTTGAATTGCTATGAATTTACTAGAACATTTTAATTGAACATGAGATAACATATGAACTGCAAGGAATTCATGCTCAGTTGTGATTTTCTTTCTTCCTCCATAATTTAGGGTTAGAAAAGAAAAGGACACAGGAAAAAAAAAAAAAACAACGAAAAAAACAAACGAAAAAACCCCAAAAATCAAACAAAAACCCCACACTATCTCAGTTTCTGACCCAGAAACAGAGAAGACAAGGTTTCAACATTTCCTTTCCCATCAATTTTTTGTCTTGAAGGGAATATGTGGAACACTGTGTTCATGTTGCACATCCTTGTAGGACTAATGTATGCAAGGGTCCAACTGCAATGCCATTTCCAGACCCAGGAAGCCAAAGAGTCAATTTCTTCTATTCATACTTTAATTGGTTAATTATAGGGTTTCTATTAAAACTTAGTTTAGATGGTAGCATACATAGATTTGAAGTAAGGAAATTCAATAATGTATGAAATATTTGTTCCTAGGAAAATCTAACATAAAGTATTTCTTAGTGATAATAAAAAAAATTGAAATCAATCAAGATTTCTATACCATCATCCAAAGGCAATGCTGCAAAAGCTTATGCTGAGCTGCACTTAGAGATGAAAGATGGTCTCTAATTTCTATTATAGATGTGTTCTAAAAGGAATAGGATTTCTGGGTTTTCCAGTGGTATTAATTTTTATTTTTCTAATTTTTGTCCTTAATTTTCTTAGAATAATATTTTAATTCAAGGTTTAACTCTCTGTGATTCTGTCTGTGCTATTCAAACTGAAGTTGCAATTGTGGTCTATATAGACAAGCATATTTCTTCTTGATAAAACAGCAGGTACACTATTCCAAGTATCAATTGTCATTTGTACATTTCCAATGGTTTTTCTATTCTCAGGAGAAACATTTTCTGGATTTACCCAATTTCATAAGACTTTTCTGTTTGAATAAAGCTATGGCCTCACTCAGACAGACAAAATTCTTTCTCATTTCCTCACACTAACTTCATACTTGCTTCAGATTTGAAGTGAGACACAAATGGGCCAAGATGTGCACCCTAATTTTTACTGAAAAGGAGCTGGTGTATAAAAGTATGTAAGTTGGATCAGTTTCAGAGTGCTGAAACCAGCCAGCTGGAAGTGTTCACATGCACTGACAAGTCTATTTAGTTATATTTTCAAAGTCTTTCACTAAGTAAAAACCCAACCCATGAAAAAAAAAAAAGAAGAAAAAGGAAAAAACCCAACAAAGCAAACAAAAAACCAACCAAACAAACAAAAAAAAAAAAAAAAAAAAAAAAAAAACAACTACAAAAAAAAACCTAAAACCAAAACCCCAACATATTTTCAAGAAAGACATTGAGATGAACTTAAACTAGGACAGGTCTCCTGTCAGTTCAATAACTGTGGCGACAACCAGGTACCTGCAAGCACACAGAATCAAATAAATTTCTATTAAGTTTTCTTTTAAGGAAAAACAAATGAGTGCAAATGTTAAAGGGGCATATTTGAAACAACAAACACAATGAACAGAAAAAAAAGTACAAAAAAACCCAAACAACCATCAGATACAATTCCAGCCATAATCTGTGCTGTATTGATCTAGTTGCATACAGCTTCTCAAGGGGAGAGAAGAGATAGATGTTAGCCTCAGGTTTCTCATACTTGTGAAATTGTATATCTCTGTATCTAAATTATTTTTCACAAGAATTAATATGCATTTTATTTTTCACATAAAAGATAAGCAATCCAGATATGGAACTGAAGAAGGAAAACCACAGCAATTTCTTTCTGCTTGTCATTGTATTCTGCTTATCTGAAGAGTAAAACATGCATTATCCTCACCTCTCTGCAGGCTCTTTAACTATTCAGAAATAAATATTCAGGGGGACTTTTCTGTCTTGTTCTGTGAAGACTTTAGGACTTACTAGGTTGTATTTTTATATCAGACACCAATTGTCTAAGGCTTTTTTATGTATCTGTGCAAATCATCTGCATATGATCCCCATAGAGGCAGGAATGTCATACAGTTACTTACACAGCATCATCTTCATAAGAAGAGATAAATATTCCTGGGGTATTATACCACTTTATCATATTTTTTAACTCCAGTGCACCTGCACATGCAATGTGGTGCTTACTGTGCTATCACTGGAAGAAAAATCCTACTTTTAAAATAAATGTTAAATTTTAGGGCATTAAAAATCCAATTCATGCTAATAGATCTATTTTTTCATGTATATATGCAAAAATTTGTGGAATGAAATTAAATTCCTCAGATTCAATAGTCTACATTTCTCTCTGGGAGTTAGTAGACTCTCATAAAAAGGAAGTGATCTTAGGTATAAAAAAAAATTTTTGTTTGCTAAAAAAAAAATGCACTTGTATGGTATGATTAAAAAAAATCACAGTAAAAGGATGAAGGAAGAACAGAGTACTGGATACAGATCTGAACTCTTCAGGGTCATGAAATCTATGCACTTTGGCTGAAAGCATAGCACATAACTTCAGTAGTGTCTCTCAGTCTAATAAAAATCCAGCTGTGAAAAAAGGTCAAATGAGAGCTGACAAAATGACTTAGATGCTCCATTTGATGTTGCAGTCATTTCTTTCGTTCAACTATTATTTTTTTATCACCTTGGTTTCATGGTACAATTCTTTTGAAAACAGTGATAGAATATAATACATATACCATAATACTAGAATAATTTTGTAAACTCAATGTAGGCTGAGTCTGCTGCATTATTATAAAGATTTTTTTTTAATAATTTAACTAAAAATAGGACAAGACCTCAGTTCCCTGAATTTTGGATGCCTGAAGACTCCTGAAATGACTAAAACCAGAGTTCAAGCTGTTCTGGACAAACACTTATGCTAAGAAAATGGACTCTGTATCATTCCCCCCATCCTCTACTACCTGTAGTATTCACATTGCATCCAGTCCTACTGTAGTTACACATTCTCTGAGTTTCTCCAGGCCATGAAGGATGCTTGTTTTGTAGCTTCACAAAAGACAAGTCTACAATTACCTCTCCCATATTCTCTCAAGATATGAGCCAACTTCCATTCCAGACAGCTTCCTGAAGCAATCTGCCCCAGATTCTGTCAAAAAATATACAGGATGTCAATTTTAGAAAAGACAAGAGATTCTAGTTGCGACAACTTTTTTGGATCCCTTGCTGCAAAGAGATAAAGACACTTATGCTGACTGTCAAGGGTAATTGCAATTTTTTTTCTGTTTTTCTCATATTTTTTTTGTAAGGGAGGGAAATACATAACCATGTGACAGTCAGAATGACTCTCTGAAAAGTGAATTCTTGGATTACAATTTCATGATTAAGTTAATTATTTTGAGGTCCTTTTCCATACAGTGTTTTTATCGTGTGCAAGTTTTTTTATTGCAGCATCTAGATTTTGATAAAATCATAGGCAAAAAGAACTAGAGACAGATGATAATATGAAAGCCACATTGATTATTCTCTTGCACTTCCCCTTAAAATCTACTATAATTTAGATGAGGTGGATTTGCCTTCCAGGCTGGCTTGCACCTTGCCCTGCAAACATGCTGAGCTCCTGAACTTACCCAAGTTTCACTATGACCCATGGTCTGCCTGTGGCCCAGATGGCTTCAGATCTAGGAGCTAAAAAGTTCTTGCAACCCTAGGGCTCAGATATGGACATGGGCTCAAGCAGGTGGCTGAGATTTCTTCAGGTTTGAGCACTCTTTCTTCTGGCACAGTGTTATTTTAGCATTTCAGATATTCTGGTATCCCTTTTCTCACTTCTGAAGCCATCTCCATGGATCCAAGAAGAAAACTGACATGGATTCTATGATCCTGTAAGTGACAAGTAAAAAATTGTGCAAAACCACACACCATCCATCTAGCAAAAAGATGTGATTCAATTGTTACCATGACCTGTCTCCAGAGAAGGTATATTTTGTTCTTTGAGATGCTAGGTCCCTTGACTATGGGAGGAGTCTGAGGAGTACTTTGGAGAGGTGTTACTGGCAGAAGCCATTTTTGGAAGGATCATCAAATGTATAAATTCTTTGCAGCTTAAACGTCAAGTCTGTTGATCAGATATGACAGTCTCTAGAGGAAATATGTATTGGGTAAATCAACCCCTTGGAGATGTCTCTTTTTCTTAGATAAGTAGTGAGTTGTGGCTCCTGAGGGTTATTAGATCCTTATGAAAGGAAAAGGAAAAGGAAAAGGAAAAGGAAAAGGAAAAGGAAAAGGAAAAGGAAAAGGAAAAGGAAGAGGAAGAGGAAGAGGAAAGGAAAAGGAAAAGAGGAAAGGAAAGGAAGGAAGAGGAAGAGGAAGAGGAAGAGGAAGAGGAAAAGACTTGAATAATAAAAAAGATTGGCTCTAGTAATCTGATTAACTTTTTTTTTTAATGGAAAATGGCTGTCTCTTAAGATTATCACAGAGCCATTCATTGAAAACCCAAATCTGTACTGCAGGGCACACAACCACATCACAAGAAACCATGCTCTTCTGCTAGGCTTATATTGTTGAATTTCTTAGCTGGCAGGCTCTTTGATGGTTTGTCTCACAAGAAAGAGTGGGATAAAAGTCTTCATTCCTTATGCACCCATGTGAGACTGTAATTTCCAACTCATATGGAAAAAGTAATTTTATACCTCATAGGTCCATTGCAACATAAACAATAATGCCATAGAGTAAAAAGAATTTTTAATTTTACCACTTCAAAGGTGTCATTTTTGGATGTGCTTTGTTTAGGGTATTATCCTTCCAGCATACTTCTGTATCAGTTTCAATATCAAAACCAAAATCTTCATTAATAAGCAGAGGATAAAATCAGCTATGCATTTCTTCCTGTACATTGTTGTTATGAAAATGTAGTCAAATCTTATTGATATAAAGTCTAAAACACCTACATGGTAGACAGGACAGTTAACAAGAAAGTTGAAAGACCTTGACCCTACTTTTAGACCTTCACTACAGTTGATGTGTACAATCAATCAGAAGCTCAGTGCTCATATGTCTGAAACATTTTGGAGTTTCTTTTCTCCACTCCAAAATCAAAATATGGTTGTTTTGGTTCTTTGTTTGTTTTTTTTTGTTTGCTTGTGTTGTTTTTGTTTTTTTTTTTTTTTAAGAGGTGATTATAGAAGATCATCTAAGTGCAAGCCTGCTGGGAAACAGAATACAGGAAATGTCACATATTTTAAATACAAATAATTCAGGCTGAAAATTAAGAGATAAGGCTCATTTGTTTTTTCTATAAATTTCCTCAAATTATGTGACGTATTTTACCTCATTGCAAGCTCTTTTTTTGTTTCTACAACTTTTGTTTTTTTCTACAACTTTTCATTTTTTTCTTCTCCAACATTTCAATCTTCTTTTTAAAACTAGTTTCTAAATGGGCAATATTTATAACATCTTCTACCTACAGGAGAAACACCACAGGCTTGCAGTAATTTCCCTGATTTTTTTATTTTCTCCTTCACCCCTGGTTAATGTCTTTGATATCTGTTGGATAATATTAGTGAATTCTGAATCACAGAAGAATAAATATATGGAAAGATACATGCAGTGGAAGAGAATTATTAATGCTCTCCAAAGACATTGATTTTAGTCTTCATATGTAATTAGAAAAATGAGTATTATTCATCTAGCTGTATGGAGCGTTTCTTTAAAAAAAACCATAACATGCACCAAAATTAAGAAAGCAAAAATTCCCTGTATTTTAAAGAAACACCTGGATCTCCTTCTGTGACTTAGGAAACTTTCCTTATGTAAAAGTAAGACAAATTATGTAGACTAGTTCCTGCTTACTACATTCTCTTTCTTAATTCATGGTTATAAAGCACAGAGCACAGTAACCTTTTCAATACTTTTCAGAAAAGTTTACTATAAAACTCAGAGTTGCTATATTTACATGTCACTTGTTTTCTGGATGAATTGCTCTGACTTGTGATCAAGAGAGAGCCCAGCTATGTGCTTGCATATGAGTACTTGCATTTCATACCAAGATAACAAATAATTTATATTGCAATAGAATCATCCTTACAACCTTTATCAAAATAATCCTTTTTACTAGGACATAAACCTAACGCTCCCAGTCCTTTAAAATATTAATGAGGTTTACTTTGAAAATTATTTTCGGGATAATACAATCTTTCACAAAATGTTAGCATGGCATTAATACTTTTATTTAAAGTGTTCTCTTGCTCTGTCTTTCCTCAGAGTAATTGCTTATCTTCTGACCATCAGAGACCCTCACTCATAATATCAGATGTGTATCCTCTAGGATCTATTTAAACAGTAAATAAAAAATAGTTATTTTCCAAGGAATTTTGAAACTGACTTCTTTTGTACTGTGATGATCATATTTCAGTAAGGATACCCTAGACCTTCTTCTGGTTAACAACAGTGTTATTTACCCATATGCAAATATCTGAGTGGCAACAAAAAGGTGACAGGATTCCTTTTTCACACTAATTATTTTGCTCTCATTAATTTGCTGAGAAAGTCTGTTGAAAGATTTTATACACTGGGATACTAAATTTTACAGTCTGAGACATTTATACACCTTTTTGTTACACAGTATTAAAATAATTTCAGAAATTCAACTTTTATCAAATGAAGAACCACTTATGCAGTAAAACCTTTTAAAAGAACAAGCTAATCCAGTAAGAAATTGTGCCTCTGTGTATCTTTGTTTTCAACATTTCAAAACTGCAATTAACTATATCAAGTGATACACTGAATTCTACTTATTTTATACACTTAGATTGGCAAATGTAACCATTTGACTAAAAAGGGTATTGCTCTGCTTCCTGGATACAACATCATTCTAACAAGTCCTATTCTTCTCCAAGCCATTGTTTATTTTTCTCTCTTGACTTAGTCAAATAAAGACTGTGCAATAGAACAATCAGCATGCAATAAGTTGTGCATAGCAATTATGATTGAATTATTTAGAATTAGTCCCTGCAGAAAAATATTCTTACTGGGAAATTTTTTTAAGTATTCATGCAATGATGCTGCAGTACAATATCTAGAGATTGCAACTGTATCTTAGAAACAAAGTCATTTTGCTCTTCATGTGTGCTAACCATCTATAATTATTTTCCAATTAGGAAGGAGTAATTTTTTAAGTATTTGAATGTGCTCACTCTTTATTTTCTTATAGCTGTGGAGTTCTGGTCTATTTTTGTTTCATCCTGAAAGTAAGTCAGAATCTGATGTCTGAATACCAATCTGAGAGCCACCATATGCTCCTACACTCCCTCATTATATGAGCCACACCTGCATTTCACTCAGCACACCTGGTGAAGTCTTATTCTAATTAACTTTTATTTATTTGACCATAAATTTGAGAAAGTTTAGTCTAGATGCCAGTGAAGTCAGTGCTAACCACATCATCTTTGTTTCCTCTAACTTGCATGGCCAGAGAGAGTGGTAGAGTGGGATTTAAACAGGTAAGGTGGAGTCCCTTGGCTTTGGTACCCCCAGCCTGCCCTCATTTGGCCCTCCTAGCCTGGAGAGAGAGAATGTAAGTGTGAGAGGGTATTTGCATCTCACTTCTGCAGTAGGGACCCACAACTATTCCCATGAACATTGATGCAGAAAAACACCAGGGTCTCTGGGACTTACCAAATGAGAAATGCTTAAAAACAGAATTGTTTGTTTCTGCTGTCTTCACCAGCCACTGGCAAAAGTGATCCTACCTATGATTACCTAAAATGAAAATATGAAGAAACTCAATAAAATGTTCAATCAAATGAAATTAAATAGGTGTAGATGCAATCTGACATATTCAAGTACACAAATCACATTTAATACTGACCTTAATTTTTTTTACTGGATATAGAATGTCTCTCTTTGTTTTGCTATTTTTTCAGGTAAAAAATGTGCCTAATAGAAACCTATTCCTATGTGCCTTAACATTCATGAAGGGCTTAACATTCTAAAGCAAATCAAAATGAAAATAGCTGCAATACAGCTGTCAGCAACACCCTTAGGCAGAAAACTGCCTAGCAAGCCAGTTATGTTTATCTGGAATTTAGATTTTGAAGTGCAGAAGCATCTAAGTAGACAAATTATTTTTAAGGGGCAAATGTTGTTGGGCCATAACCGTGATACAGTCAGTCATGTTCAGTACTGTATAAGATTGTTAATAAATATTGAAGGACAAAGTAAAGACTTTGAATTTTTATAGAAAATGATGTGAAAAAATCAATGATTAATCATATTTGATTTTGATAATAACTTCCCCAGAGAAAGGAACATTCATTAGAAAAAGCCAATAACCAGTGGAGATAGCACTATGTAATCATTAGTTGATGGAAAAGGAAAAAAGAAAGAGAAAAAAAGAGGGAAACAAAGCCTGAAAGTGTGATTCATCATGATGCACAGAGAAATATGACTTGTTTAAAAATGAACGTTTTAAAGCATGGAGATAATGTCAGCAGGATAGATTTTAAAGTTTTTTTATCATGGGGTGATCTTCAAAATGAGCTTTGTTTGTGTTTTTTACTCTTTAAACTATGGCTTGGGCAATAATTAAATGCTGGAGGAAATATTCTGTCATACTTGTTTAACTCTTAGCTAGTTAAGTTGTGCATAGATGTGCCTGGAATATCCAAAACCCTCTCTATTCTTCTTCCTTAGCAGTTACAGTCTTTCTGAGTTTTGATTTATTCATAAGAGCTTATTAGGGAAAAGCAACAGCTTCTTTACTTAATAATCCCAGAAGAGTATTTGCATATTCCAAACTGCTACAATCTAAGAGTGCAGTGGGGCAGAGCTGGGTCATGTAACTTTCTTAAAGGGATGCTAGAGCTTATGTAAATCTTCCACTGAGGAGATGTAGGGACAGAGAGAAAAGGAGACAACAAAATATGTTGAGCTTACTAACTGTACAAGACTAAGTGCACTTTCAGAATATGGACTTTTCCACCCCTGTTTTGATTACATATTTGTTTGGTGGGGACAGGTGGAGGCCAATTTTGTAATTCTCTTTTAGTTACACAGCTTCTTTCAGCAGACATGAAAGAAGCTGTGTAACTAAAAGAGAATTACAAAATTCCCTTCTTTTCCAGGTCTTTCTTAAAATATACTGGATTCTATACCTTTTCAGCTAGATGTTTTTTGTTTCTAATACTTGTTTTCCTTCATTTTTATATGTGGATAAGTTTAATTTTATTATAGTCCTCCATAAAATTTCATCATTCATAAATGTTATTACATTGATGAAATTTGTGGTAAAGTTCACGTCTTAAAAGACATATAATTTTCTGATTTTCTATATTTAGGATCAATTTCTTAATTTTCTTAGTCTCTCCTTTTTTCTTTCTTCTTTTCTCAGCCTAATATCTGTTATTAAATGTCCATTTGACAATAATTTTTTGCAGTAATAAAATTCTTAGCATTCATAATTCCAAATAGTTTTGATTTGCTCATATTTTTCTTCCGTTTTAACATTTTGGTCTATAAAATTTATTTGAAAAAGTATTATAATGATGTTCATATTTCTTGATAGGAAAAGTGTTAGATAAATTGGCTTAGAGAATGAAAATAATTAGCTGTCCTAGTTGAAACAAATTATTGTTAACTTGTCAGTTTTCTTGGTTTTATTTCACCTAATGATAGCTAAATCCTTCATTGTTTCAACAGCCTAGTTTTCCATCTATGAAATCAAAGTTATTTACTGTTTATCTATTAGAACCTTCAGCTTTCAATTTTTCAATCTGAGGTGTTTTATATGAACAATTATCATCCTTAAAAAACAAAACAAACAAACAAAATCAAAAAAACCCAAACTAAAATTAACTCTTCAATAATAGTAAAATTAAAATTAAGAAAAAATACCAATTTAATAACAGGATATTGCCTAAGTACCTAAAAAAGAGTGAAGCTTTTTTATCTTTTCCCACTAACATTTTTATCTTTTCCAGCTATTCAGTACACATATTCTTCTCCAAATATGTAATGCCCATCAAACCTTTTTGTTATTGAGTCAGAAAAATAAAATATCTTTTTGCACCATTATATGGGAAGATTCTGTTTCATTCTCACATTAAACACGTGAGTCTGCATGAGTCCAAAGCTTATTTTAAAATGTATTTATTGCTAATATTTTTCAACGTTTTAACAGAATAAATTTTAAAAGAGGTAGTCATTGACCTAATATCACTGCCACTGTTAACATCAATTGAGAGTTAATATAAACAGATAACAATGAGACTAAATATTCCTTAACACATCAGAGCCATAATTTAAGCCTGCATTCTTCCCAATGACTAGTTCCTGCAAATCCTGACAGACATTTAATGAGTAAAATAATGATTTCAAATAATTTCAGTGTTACTTGGTCTTTTGCTTTTTAATGATGGGCAATATTGATCTCACAGTACCTCCACTCATTGACTGAACGTTATTAACATAGGAATTTCTATTAAGATGTGTATAACCCAGTGCTATATATTAAAGTTATGCATTTTATTTTACTGATAGATTCCATCAAGTTCAGCCTCACAACCTTTATCACATTAAATAATATGTATATTCATATTTCTTAGGAACCTCAAATATAAGAAACAGTTTGTAACATCCCCTAGTTAAATTGAGTCAGAAATGAAGAGGACAAGCTCAGTGTTCATTGTATATTATCTTTGATGGTATTCAAATTTTTTCTGCGCCATTAAGCATATTTCTTATCCTGATTGTTCTTCATTATTTAGACAAAAAAATAATAAAAAGAAAAGGAAAAAAGGAGCTAGAGTTTATGTCCAAATGGCTTTCCATTTCACTTAGACTCAGCACCATTTTACTTTTTCTTATCCATGATGCACTGGAATCTCAAGCATGAAATTATGAAACTAAATGTACAGGAAACTTTCTTTATGTCAGATATATTTCCCCCAGCCTAAATTGCCCTTTTTGTGCTTCTTTTTGTTTGGTTACTTGGCATGAAATTTTCACACTTTTTATATAGTGGAATGAATAAGTCAGCAACTGTACACTGATTTCTCCAAAGTACTGTGGATTCTCACAAGGCTAAGTCTATTCATATTTTGGATTGATCAGTCTGATTACCTCAGGAAGCTGTTACTTTTTTCACACTGTTGTCACTTCAGAAAGACAACTCCCAATGAGGACTTGCTACAGAAGTCCTTCATAAATCTGTTAGAAACCTATTCCTATGCAGAAGTAGGTAATCTTAATTAAATTTTTAAATGTTACAATTTCCCAATACCTTTCAAAAATTCTAAAGCTTATTCAACTACATTTCACTATGTTTTCTCCAATTTCTGAGTTGGTTCAGTTTATATTATTCTTTTCTATCTTAACTGTACACAAATTTGAGTAAAAATCTGAGTAAAAAAAATCTGAGTAAACTGATGGTTTTTTTCTGTAATTGAGTACCCTTTAGAGTATTTTGTGTTTGAGTAACAATGTTATGATTTTATTTCACAACCTTCTGTTTTATTTAGGATTTCACTTTTACTTTCATATCCATAATTTTTTTAAACAATTGTGTTACAAAATGTCACTGCTGAACTATTTTATAGATATCTTAGGCTTCTGCAAAGTGGATGGAGCAACTTGGATCTAGCTGCTTTTGAAGTAAAAAAAAAAAAAAAAAATCTGGGATAGAAATAAATTTCCTCTCTCCATTTTTTCAATCTCATTTTTATCTGCAGTTTTCTTGAACTAAGGAAGACTGAAGAATAAATGCCATTCCCCCTTTACAGTTGAGAGGAAGTACCCAGGGAAGTGGGACTGAAATACAATCATCATGATTGATTTTATTACTTGCCTGAGGCCTTGTCATTGTCTGCTGGTAACAGATTTAGACTCTCATTTCAGTTACATAAAGATACACTACTTTGAAGACAAGAAGCCAGGCATCATTTTGGATTTGTTTCTTATTGCTTGCTTTTGTTTTTCCCCCAAGGACTCTTATCAAGACAGAAGGTTCTCTGTTACCCCTAAAACACCCTAGTTCCACAGAAAGTACACAATGAGCTAAAATCCAACTGACAAGATGAAATCAAACCAAAATAAAACAAACATCCTGCTACTGTATTTGAAGGCATGCATATGAAACTAAGTTTAAAGGAGCATTTAGTCATCAGTTAGGTATAAATTTAATTTTTAGAAAAGACCAATAATATTTTAGAGGAAAAGAAGATTTTACTCTGGATCTACCACCTATTATTGCATCTCTTACTTATGCATCAATAACAAAAAGTAGACCCTCTGTACTAATGATGAAAAATTGAATTGATGGCTATTAATACCCAAAAAAGATGGACATAAAATCAAAGTTGAACTAAAGTAATCTGTTTAGTATTTTCTGTATTTTTGCTTTGATCAGATTTCTGAACAGCAATAACCAAGATCATGAAAAACACTTTGGTTACATGACAACAAGGGTTTTACATGACAGTTTACACAACAGTTGAAAAATAGGTATCACTGCAGCATGTGAAAATATTTCTGTGGGAGAAACTAGACTTGTTCTCTCTAAGAGTCAAACTTAGCAGAGAATGAATATAATCAAGGAATAAAGAGAATGAATGGAATTAATCCTAACCATTTAAGAATGGTTAACAACCAATTAGCTTATAACAACGAGAAAACATTCCCTCTTTTCACAATTTCAAACATTACAGAAATTATATAAAAATACACTGAGTTGGGGTTTAGTTTTGTTTGGGTTTTTTTGAGAAACAAAGGGAACAAAATAAGAAACAAAAAATGAGTTTATGGTCAAGATTTGAGCTACGATTATATTTTCTAAGGGAAAATATACCAGAACATATTTCATTATGTGTGATGCTTGAAATGATGTATGGATTAAGGAAAGCTGAGGACTCTGGGAGCCATGCTAAAGACAGGAAACCAAACATATCCATTAAGGTCAGCCCTGTAGCTTCCTCTCAAAACTCATGCCTAAGCATAGGTTTAAAATGTGGTTAGAACTATGGAAAAAAAAACCAAGGTGAATTTCTCTCCAGTGAAATTTCCCAGCACTCTGAGGCTCAACACAAGGCTGTTGCTCCCAGGTGTTTCAGCTTGCCCTGACACTCTTAGTTACAGCCTATGTTGGTGCTCTTGAAAGTGATAGATTTGAGAATTTAGGTGCAAGACAAGTGGCATGGATGGTACTACTTTCAGCATCAGCAAAAAAAGAAATGTGGCCAAGGACAAGGATTGACTAATCTGTAGGTTTTCTAGGGGTGTAGCTAAGGACGAGGATCAGCAGATCCCTTGAAGTGTACTGGCAGCTGTAGCCTGATTAAGTTCTTTGACAAAAGACCAAGACAGTTTGTGGGTCTAAATTATGGCAAAACAGAAGCTTAAACTGGAGACAAAGGCAGTTCAGAAAGGCTGAGACATCTGAGGGTAATCACAAAAGACCAAAAAAGCCATGGATTAAGCAATTTGAGTTATAGGAATGTGTTTCAGTCTTTAAAATGGTAGATGTTTTAGACATTAGAAAAAAGTTGTTCACTGAAAGAGCAATTGCTTACTGGAATCATCTGCCCAAGAAGGTGGTGGAGTCCCCGTCCCTGGATGTGTTTAAAAGAAGACTAGACGTGGCACTCAGTTCCATGGTTTTAGTGATGAAGAGGTGTTAGGTCATAGTTTGGACTAGACAATCTTAAAAGTCTTTTCCAACCTAGTTCATTCTGTGATCCTGTGATAATTTCAGGAGAAGGGTAAATGGAAGCCCTCAGTGATGACTGAAGGAAGCAGAAGATGTCAATCCTGGGACCAAAATGAGGTAACTGGTATGACCCAAATCTTTCTTCTTTACACAGTTTCTTTGCAAGTAGAAGATGGAATAATTAACAGTCTTCACAGTTCCAGTATCTCTCTTTTTAAATAAAGCAAACACAAGAACTAATGATGGATTTGAGCAACTCTATGCAGTTATGTCTGCTATCAATGGGCCTTAAGTATGGAAAAAGGGTGGTAAACAAGAAGAGTCACCATTTCAAGGTCAAAGCAAACACCAAAAACTTAGCTGGACTACCAAGGCAGATATTCAAGAGAGAACTGCAATGAATTACACTGAAAAGTCTAATGGGAGAATTTTTCACAGCTGAGAGACACAAGATTATGATTTGGAATAAGGTGAGGTACTAAGGAGAAAACATGGATGTCTGGAATTGCTGTTAAAAACCCCTGAGTTGGAAAGGAAACTCACTAATTTTTGAATCATTTAATAATGGAAAAAGATTTTATATATCAGGATTTTTTCACAAATATAGATGCTTTCTGGATTAAAGTGACACCTAAAAATATGAAAGGTCAATACTGATGTTCTGAAAATTTATTTTTTGCTGAGGTATAATTAAAAACAATAATAGATCTTTAAAATATATTGTATAATGTACATAACCTTTTCTTGGAAACACACCAGTATTCCTACAGGCCTAAAGCAGGACTGTGTTGCCAAAAACTTCAGATGGTGTTTCATTCTGTTTCATATTAGAGACCTGTTCTATACTTAAAACTAAGGCTCAAATTCCTGTTTCTCTTATTGTTATATGCTCATAAATTATGAACTCCATATTTAATTAATATGAATGACATTCAAATGACCTAGAATCTAAGGTACATGAAGAGGTGTCCAAAAGTTCATGGATTTATTGACACTGCTACAAGTCACATACATCTGGCTGTAATTAATGCCAGAGATTGTGCTATAAAGGCAAAACTGAAGAATACAGTTTATTAAGTCTGTGTCAGACTCCAGGGCTAAATTGGAGACATGGCTTTTAAAGACCAGCAATTTATATTGATCTGCACTTCTGCCAGGAGGCACTTGGTGACTGTAAAATGCTGGAGTTAGGAACAGTGCTACAAAAAAGACAGATTTTTTTTTTTTGAGCATGAATACAATTGAAGTAATGTTTTTTATTGAATTTAGGCTTCATTTTGCTTAAATAAAAAGAGTGCATGATGAATTATTTCTTCTTTCCTTTTCTTCCTATATCAATATCCAGAGCTGCAAATTTAATCAAACCAATATTTATCATGCTACAAAGAGAATCTTGTTATGTGAAAAAAAAGGAGCCCACTAGACTTCTGGAAAACTATAGCTGGGATATATTACTCTTACATGAGCCTCCTTCTTTTTTCAGAGATTTGGTACTCTTTGTGTTGCAGAATCACAAAGAAACAAACTGTGATCTGTTATTTCAGTAAAAAGTTGTATCAGCAGAAACTATCACAAGCCATGGCAAAAAAAATTAAAAATAATTACCTCCTGAGAAAGATGTCTAGCACTTCATGGGATTGGAAGCACATAAGACCAGGAACAAGAAGTTAAAAGGAATTGGAATCAAAACTGAAAAACGCTTCAGTGAAGTGGAAACTGAAGTCTAGAGAAAAAGGGTGGCTGTGAGGTCACTGAGTATTGTATGGGTATTTTATTCTACAACACTCCTTAGAATTTCTATGTCTGTTCCTTTGACTCCAACTCTTGTGTCACATTTTGCAGTGGATTTATTTATCATTTTCCATACTTCAAGTTCAGTCAAACGATTACACAATTTTCTGCCTCTTTTTTTTATTAATACAATTTGTATAATAGCTTTAATAAAAGGGAAATATTTTCACATCACAAAGTTATGACATCAGAATCTTGAAAAAAAACATCTCTGGGCATGAATAAAGACTGTGTGTGGCCATTGTCTATTTTAAAAATTGTGTTCTTCTTTAAAATACATTTTCTGGGTTTCCTCCTCCACATATCAAAATTCGGATGAAAGCTAAATAAAAAAAATGCAGTTTGTTTTGTTAGTCATCAGTATTTATATGGCAAGTATTTAAATTAAAAATCTGCATTTTTACAGTAACTCTGATTTAAAAAGCTGATACTTCAGTTCTATTCAACTTCAGCTTATATGAAAAAAAACAAATACTGGATTCAATAATGTGAGATTCATTCAAGCAAAATGAAGCTTAATTGTTTTCATTATTAATGTATAGAGCATAATTCCCATGGTCCATGCCCTCTCAGAGTAATAGAATTGAATGACTTAATCAGTAAATTATGTATGAGACTGCAACATTCAAAGCATTCTAAGACTGTGGAATGAATTATTAGATATGCACCCATACTTTAAGTTTATCTGGAGTGATAATTGACTTACATGATTTTTGCCTATTTATAAGCAAATTCTATCGGTCCCTGTTACACATGAAATGGAAGTATTTAGCAGATATTAATGCAAGTAACAGCTTTGTTTGAGGCAATATTTTTCTCTGACGCATAATTTAAAGAAGGAAGCGAAGATTGAATACTTCTGATAACAAATTAGTTATATAAAGGGCTATTTAATTTTGTTTTCCAGTTGCTTAATAAGGTCTATCCGGAGGTAAATTTCAATGCTGTTAACCATTTTGAAGAAATAACAATTTACCCCATACCTGTGTTTACATAAGAAACCATCTTTATAGCCTTGGAGGGAATTAGAACAGATTCATCCCCTCTTCCATTCCTGCTCAAAGCTTTGTACTTTGTTCTTTCACTTCTTTGGAATTTTCTAAAGAGAATTTTTTGTCCTATAGTGTTCTTGACTTGTCTCTGCATCCTGTCCTTTTAGTGATCTTTAGTGTCATTGTCTACATGTGAACTAGGGGAACTTCCTGACAGAGGAACTTTTTTCCTTTTCTGCCATATTCACCTTACCTACACTAAGGAAAATGGGTCCTCTTTAATTTATAATTATTAGGATTTTAGAGAAAAGGACTCAGAGCTCTGTCCTTTAAGGAACTTTAACTCAGCTAGTTAGAATGTCAAACTTGTTCCTTCTCCATAAATTAATTAATTCTGAATTTTTTTCTGTTCAGGACTACAACTTCTTTAAAGCAAATGGAAAATTTCTACTTCCTAACTTGATCTACCTTTTAAGGATGAAGTATTATTACACTAAGTATGCATGCTGTCCACTGACTCTCAAGACAAAAAACACTCAGAGTTACTGGTCTGGTTACATTTTGGCAATTTATCTAGGCAATACTTCCCTGAACCAACCCCAAAATTAAAACATGAATGTTTTTCTTCTCATCACACCTGTTCGAAATGAGTCAGCACACCTCTGAAACAAAGGGTATCATTAGATAAATAGTCAATGTTGTGGTCATGCGACAGGCTAAAACAGATCTGTCACACATGGATCAATTGTCAATAACTTGTCTTAGGGAAGTTGTCCTTGTGAGCTACTCTGGTCAGAAGCACCTGTAGAAATTCTGAGTGAAGAGTATCTTGTGTCAGGATCCAGTGGGTATTCTTCTAGTAAAACTTGTCATATGTGTCTTGAACATCTTTTTTCACCCTTGAATAACAATCAGATTAACATATCATAATTAATACATATTGGTACTCATCATGATGACGTATTGATGAATATGTTTAGAGAAGATAGAACATTTCTATCTTCTATTTTTCCAGATATACAAATTTTAATTCCTAAACTAAAGTCAATAAACACATTTATTTTGCTGAGTAACTTAAATTGGCTCCCGTAAGAAAATTACTGTCCTCTGAAGATTTTTAGGTACATCTATCATGATATGAAATACATTTTCATCCATATGTTGCAAAGAAGCCTATGGTTATAAGCTCCACAGCTGTTCTGTCACTTCCTCTCTATCATTATAGAAACATTATTATTTTTGTCGGTAACCTAGCACAGCTGACAAGGACAAAACAGGAACATTTCTTCCTGTCACATAAAGCATGATCATTTTATTAGCTGTCAACAGCTCCTCAAGTTCACATCAAACTCTACTGGCACAACAGATGCACTTCTTTACAGAGAGGGTGGCCAGACGCTGGAACAGGCTTCCTAGAGAAGTGGTCAATGCCCCAAACCTGTCAACATTTAAGGAGCATTTTGACACTGCTCTTGACAACTTGCTTTGACTTTTGGTTGGCCCTGAAGAGGTCAGGCAGTTGGACTACATAATGACTTTATGTTCCTCCAGATTGAAATAGACTGTTCTATGATCCTAACTCAGCAACTTAAAGGATTTTCCTTCTATCAAATGCAGTATTTATTACATAATACAGAGAATTTGTGACATTTTTTTTAATAACTAACTTTCTCTAAAGAAACACATTTTCCTCTAGTACTTAATTATGTTGAAAAAATATTACCCTATTCTGTGCTATTTTTATAATTTATGTTACTGATATGTTGTGCTCATTCGTGGAATTTTTTTATTATTATTTATTTTCCATATTGCACATTGAAGTAAATAATTTATACAATAACCTCCCCCTCATAATGGTCTAACTAAGTTAGGAAGACGTTTATCATCTTTTGGTTAAATCAAGGACAAACAGTGCGAGCTGGTTGATTCACTGAGCTGCTAGACCTGCTTGATTAGGTCAGCTAATATAATTGGTTGATCAAGTCAGTGGTTGCAACCACTTAGCTAAAATAAAAGCCACCCCTGGTTCCCTTTGTGCTGACATAAGTTCAGCTTTATTTCCAACAGCTGTGGTCAGCCCTTCCCCACAATTTCCCCTGAGACTGAAGAGCGTATTGTCCTTGTCTATATTTCTTCCACAGTATTGATTTATTGATCAGTCACACCAAGAAAGCAGAGTTTATTGGGAACTGCTAGCTTTGCTGAAACTCATGAAATAAGAAGTTGCCCATTTGAGGTCAGCTATTCTAACAGATAATTCTTCCTGTTTTTATAACAAAAAACTTATAAATACTTTTACTTTTCATTTCCATCATATTGCTTTCTGGGCATTTACTTGTAATATTTCAAAACATATTCCTGGAAAGAAACTAGGGAAATGCCTAGCCTAAATATCTCCAAAATGAGTTCTATGATGATTCCAAGTAAAGTTACATAATTCTATTTATTTTGTGGAAGTTTATTTCAGATATTGGTGTAGAAGCACAGATACTACCTTGAGTTCTGCATAACACTGCCTTCCTACTCACTATTTCCATTTTTACAAGCATGTCAAGAGTTCTTAGTGTCTCCATAAAAATGAATGAACTAAGTCACATTGCCTAAGACTTTAATCAAGGAAAATGGCTTGCTCTGTTGCTTTTGATTTTATAATTCTTTCACAGTTATTTTAGCTTTCTAGAACCCCAGATATAGAAAGAATTTAGGTGACAGTACCATAACTGTTTTTCAATAGACTTCACCATCTTTGAAAATTATATTTCTGAAGCCCTTATTTTTAAGCTGTAGTTGAGCTAATAGTGATTAGTTAAAATCCAATATTCTCAATATCAAAGCATGTGTAAATGATTTTGAACATCCTTAGTAGTTTAATATTAAGCTTTTTTCATTATTATATTAGTAAACCCAAGTTTCTCTATTTTAAGTAAATGAAACAGTACTGGGGATATCAATGCATATAAATCAATCCAACAGATGAAAAGGAACATGGGAATAAAAAATTCAGATAATAAATCACTGAGAATCTGACATCTTGGGAAAAAATGAGTCTTCATAAAATGTCATAGTATTGTACCTAGAGGCAACATTTGCTCTGTGTTACAGAAAAGATCTATTCCCATTTATTCTCTGACAGGAGATTTAAGGTAAGCAATCAGCCAAGCATGGCATGCATTCTCTCTGAAGGAGAGGCATTGTGGGTGGGTACACAGTTTTGATATACTATCTTCTTATACCACAATGTTATTTGGAAAAGTTTTGTCCACCAAAGACTTATCCCCACATTTGTTTGTGTACAGGCATGTACACATAGGAAAAAACAGTTCTTTATCTAGAGTTTATTTATGTGAAAAAAAAATCCATTACAAACAAAATCAAAATCAGAGAAAAAAATCTAAGCACTAAACCTTCTTCTCTCTACAAGAAACTGACAGGATAGCTGACTGAGAAAGTCAATCCATTCAACAAGGATGGCAAGATCTGACACAGCCACTTGCTCACTTTCCCCCAGTGGGATGTGGGGAGAGAGTCAGAAAGGTAAAAATGAGAAAACTCAGGAACTGCAATAAAAAGAATGCTGGCTCTTCAGACCCATCTGGAAAGATTTTTATGGCCAGCCTTGTAGATGGTGATGATCCAGCCTCTGGTCTGGCCCAGTCTTGCCTGACCTGCTGCATGGCTCAGGAGCTGGAGAGGTGTAGAAAGGGCATCCTGAATGGCTCTGATGGTGCTGGCCAGCTCTGACCATGTTCTGGAAGCTTCCAGGAGAGACAGGAATGTCAGCAGTACTGTCTCACATACACTGGGCAAGGGAGGCCAGAATGGTGCCCCCAGTCCTCCCATGGGCATAGACTGCCAAATATATTCTGAGCACCATCCCTAGGCTTTGCCTGGCCACTGGCTTCAGCTTGAGGGGCTCTGGGTGGAGCCAGGTCCCCCTTTATTGGTGCACAGTAGTCTCACTCCTGCATGGCTGTGGTGTCCCTCAAGGCAGAGCACCAGCTGGGTGCCTTTGGCATTGCAAGATAAACAAAGGAGGAGGTGCTGTGGCCTGGAGAGGCAAATAGGTGAGTGTCTACTATAGCTGAAGCTGTCAATGACACCAAAGGAGCTAACCAAGGGAAAATGGACCTAGTCATAAAAGAGTCTGATAGACAATGCATATGGACACACAGGAGCAAAACTTGAGTGAGATAAAGGTTATAAAAACATCCTATGTTGCTAACATTTATGGGACCAGCTCAACAAGATCTTACCACACTGCCACCTACAATTGCTCGAGACAACCAGTTCTAAAACAGAGATAGGCATTAAATCCTGATGACTCAAAGAATTATGGCAGGATAGAGAGCAATCACTGCCAGCTCCTAAAGAGTAGAAGGAGATATTTAAAACCATCATGCCCTCAGGAGGAACCAAGAAGTGTGGAGAAGGGCTTCACAATCAACACACTTAATAATCCCTGCAATGAGCTCTGTGCAAACTACCTCTATACTGACATCTTAGTGCTTGAACACTCACAATTTTTCATATGTGTCTTGGGGCTTGTGGATATGAGACTGTGGGAAACTGAAATCAGTTGACGTTTAAAATATGTTCATCTTTCTTTTCCACTAAGTTTTACACTGAGCCACACTCCTGCTACAATGTTGGAACATTATTTCCTTCAGGGCAGTCTGGAAATATTTATGTTTTCCACAATCTGCCAGAGATATGTATACTGCTGTAAATAATGAGGCATTTGCCTGTGTAATTACAACCTCTGAGATTAAATGCTCTGTTTGTCAAAACATGTGGTCATCTCTAGCGCTAAAATGCAAATAAAGCCAGCATTTTAAGACTGGGTTCATTTCATCCTGACATCCCTCACAGTAAAAAAAAGAAGTCCAGATTAAATGAAACCTCCAGAGGATATCAGTAGATGAATACCTCATGATATTTCTCAGTATCAGATTATATGGAAATAAATTTCGATACATAAATGTAGGAAAACAATTAAAATGCCAAAGCATATACATTTAGAGCAAATTTTGATGCCCTAGAAAACTTGAGATTTGTGCATAGACCTGCTATTGTGCATAGACCAGCTGGATAGTATGTGTCTGCTATTACTGCACAGGACCTATGGATATCATTCCAGGTTTCAAGATGCAACTTCATAGATCTCCCATCAGACAGTGTCCACTGTCTTGTGGGAGTTTACAGGCACATGGGACATCCAGAAAGAGCAGGCACATACTATCCAGCTGAAGATGATGTTGGCCAGTGCAACGTAGACTTCTGTCACCCTTCAGCCATCAACAGATCACTGTTTGAGAACTCTGGTACCCTGTGCAAAAATCTCTACCAATCACCTTTATTAACAAGCACTCTGTCCCTCAGTGTCTGTGTTTTTCTGGTTTCCTTTTCTTCTTGAAAATAGCCTGGCTTTTATCTGGAATCAACAGTTCCTTAGTTTTAGTATGTCTTCTGCAGTACAAAAAATTTAAAAATCTCATTCTTAAAGTAAACAGTGATTTGGCAGGATCCATGAATGTGCCCTAATGTTCTCTACCCATGGCATGTATTTATTGTGTAACAGGCCAGCTGACTGCTGTCATAAACCCACTCTATTTTATATTACAAGCCTTCTGACATATCCCAGTTATTCATGATTAACATGGTCCATAAAATGTATGAGAGGTTTTGTTGCAGAGAAGACCCCATATAAATTGAAGAAATTACATACTTATAAGTATATTGAGTGCACACAAAGCTAACAATTTATTAAAATTAAACATATTTAGCACCGAGGCCCAAGCAACTGTCTCTAAAGTCTTCGTAGAGAGTTCAGGCTACGCAAAGATGTCTCTGTGCTTGTCAAAACATACTGTATTCTTGGTGTCACTGCTAGGAGTGCATACTCTGGCTGTTTCTCCATTTCACAGGAATCGTGAGTATCTCCAATTGCTGTTTCATTCTCCTTCTCCCATATAAAGGTTCGACTAGACTGTGCACTTCATTGAAAGGTCTTATCCTTACCCTGACAAAAACATTAGTTTACTGGAGTGATATGGAAGAAACATAGAAATGAGTAACCATATTGACAGTGTCAAAGATTTTTAAAATCCTTTAAAAATCATAAATTTAGATCAGTTTGTTAAAAATACACTAAAATCCAATGCTGAGTTGAATCGTTGCTACCCTCTAGGTGTGAGAATTCAACAAAAGAATAAAGACAGGAAGTTAATATTCTGATATTAAGATATTAAAAACCTCCCACTCATACTTTCTCCTACTTAAAAAAGAGAGGGATAAGAAGTGAATCATCCAATCAAGGACTAATTGCAATTAGTGAAAATTTCAGAGCAGCAGATGTATAGGCACTCAAGATAAGCCCAGTGACAGAAGAGATCTCTTCACAACTCTACAACAACAAAGACCCTACTGGGTTTGTGTGGCAAGGTTTTGGGAGTGGGGGAGCCACAAGGGTGGCTTTGTGAAAAGCTGGTAGAGTCTTCCACATAGTCCAACAGAGTTAATGCCAGCCAGCTCCAAGACGGACCCGCCCTTGGCCATGGATGAGCCCATCAGTGATGGTGGTAATGCCAACACATGATAGGATATTTAAGAAGGGGAAAAAAAGTTATTGCAGAGCAGTAAATGTAGGCAGAGAAGATAGGAGTATATGTGAGAGGATCAACCCTCTAGACATAAAGGTCAGAGAAATATCCCAGGTGCCAGAGCAGAGATTCCCCTGCAGCCCATGGTGGAGACCAGGGCAAAGCAGCTGTGCCCCAGCAGCTCATGAAGGTCTGCAGTTTAAAAGAGATACACCTGCACCCTGTGGAGAGCCCCCCAGGCCCCTAAACATCATCATTATCATTATCATCATCATCATCATCATCATCATCATCATCATTACCATTATGACTGCTACTACTACTAATTACTATTCTTATTCATATTAATATTAACATTATTCATGTTATGAATATTATTTTCCCCATCATCCTTTTAGCTAATTTATTTGTATTCTCCCTCTTAAAGTTTCTGATTTAAGTGCTGGTGAAGATTAATTTCATAAATATATTAATTGAGCATATTAAAGACTGTTTTGTGACTTCAGCCTTTCAAACCCATATTTTTTTGCCTGTATAAATTTAAGAACATATTCTTTTAGAAAAGGAAAACAGATTTTTTTTTCATTTTTCTTCTAATCATTGTTGTTTAGCAATCTATAAAATATTTATAGATATCATCTAAATATTGTGAGCCATCCCATCTCTGAAAATCCATTCAAGATTACATTCTTCTAAGATCTGATTCCAAGATTTTCAAAGGGAAATCATTTAGCAATCATGCATAAATACACATGTACAAAAATACACATATATCTTTTTATGCATATGTGCATATATGTGTGTATTTTACACACACACATTCCCACATGTATCCACATATTTTTCCAAACAGCTACTTCAAACAGCTACTTATAATTATTTTCATATATATCTAATTACAGCAAAGCTAATGGCAGTAATGTAATTTGTTCATTTAAATCTGTTTCTCTTTAGACTCTACCATGACTTTTATCATCACAAGTTTCAATGTCTTTTTTGAGAAGCTGGAGCTTCAGATACATAGAGTGCCTTGAAGAATTCCTGAGAAGCTGAGTCATACAGAATTCAAATTATATGTCTAGAGGTGACAAAATGGTGCAGCAGTCCAAATAACATAAAGAAGCATGATTGTAGAGTCTGAGCACTCTTAAACTGATGCTGAGATCACAGAACATCTTTAACATTCTGCAGTAGCTATCCAAATGGAGTATTATCAAATCTCAAAAAGAATTTTAATTAGAAATCTGAATATAATCAGTTTATTTAGTGGAAGTTATACAAAGAAATACTTTATAATATAAAGGTTACAGTTGAACATTTAATAATTTATAACTATTACTTCTCAAGGTAAATACAAATCAAAAAAATATTTATTTAAAAAATACTGTACAATCTCTCCTTGGAAAAACCAGAAAACATTGGTGAAAATACTAGAAATAATAATTAATCATAAAAAAGTATTTCACCTCTATGCTTGAGATTCACATAGCTCTCTGACAGTGCTATTTGTAATACTGAAATTGCACAGATCAGCAAAGATATTTCCTGTCTAAAAGCCCTTGCAGTCAACTTAAAATGAAGATTCAATGATCACACCCTGAAAGTAATGGATGTATTAAAGAATAACTTTATGTGACTATGTGAGCTATTTATATGCATTGGATGATGACTCTGGATGGCTTCTTCCTTCTGCTTCAACTCATGATTTAAAAATCTTTTAGATTTTTAAAAAATCTAAAATATATGCAGATATATTCCAATTGGAATTGATAGCAAAATTTGAAGGACTTAGATTTAGGAATAGCTGAGTCCTAATCAAAATCTGAGCTTTCAGATACAAGTTAATTAATAATTAAAAGAAAAATATCAGCTCCTTACTGAGCAATAAAGTCTAGTCCCCTGATTGGTACTTACATGAAATGAAATGCTATTGAGTCCTAAAACATGTCCTAAAACAGTGTGACATTACCTTACTTTTTTGGCTTTGGAAAGCTGTACTTTATTTTCAAACATATTAGGCAAAAATTACAACAGTAAAAAGCATTACTTTCATTCCTTACTCTTCCTAACATATGAATGCACTCAAATTTATCAATATTATATTCATAATTGTATTTAACACTAAACTTTAAAATCACATATATATTTTTACCCTGTTATAAATGAGCAAAGAAATACTGGGGGAAGAAAAGAGCTGATAATGTGGTAAAGTAGACGATAAGAAAAGTTGATCTCAGATTCATCTATAACAAAACCCTGGTTTATGGTTGAATGCTTACATTATGGTTCTATTTTAAGCCTACCATTAAAGGTAAGGGTTTAATTTTACCAGACATTGCACTTAAACAGGAAAAGAAAGGGCATCTTAAAAAAAAAAAAAAAAAAAAAAAAAAGTGCAAGTTGAATAGAGAAGGTAAAAAAAATCTAGGTAAAGGTAATTTACTTTTGTAATAGGCTTAGGTGAGGAAATGTTACTACTATTTTCCAATTCCATATGAGAAAAGAGTGCTCGACCTAAAATGAAGTTCAGAATAATCTCAGTTCACTTAACTTTATCAGAAATAAATAATTGTCTGTAGATGTCTTTGAGCAATTTAAAGGTACTCATATGAATGCTTAATATCAATCTGTAAAGGGTTTTAATGATTACTTAATTTCTAATGGTGACTCAAAATGTCTCTTGCAAGCTTCCATACCCTATACTGAAAGGTATGATAAAGTATAAGCACTTTGTTAGCAGCAGGTTTTCTGAAAATCTCAACTCTTTCAGTGAGACACATGGAAATGCAAACTATTACAATGGGGAAAAAATGTGTTTGCACCTAATTTTCATGTCAACATTTTGCAGCACTCAAGCACTTTGCCAAAGAAAGAAAATGCATCCACCCATCCAGATATTAGATCACAAAATCTGAACGTGTCATTAGAACTCAAAAAGATGGTACCAGAAAAGCTACAACAATCTTTGCCTCAGATTTACTTTGCTATATCTGCTATGAACTTTTTTAAACCTCAGTGCATATCTTGTAATAGGCAACATTTAGTGACATATGTTGTAGTTACCATCAATTTCCCTCTATTTCAGGACAGAGAATTCCATGATTGAGTGCACATTTAAAGGTCATAAGCAAAAGCTGAATAATTCTTTTTACCCCAGCTGCTGGTCTCAGCTGAACTAACCTGGAGTATTTTGACCAATACTCTAGAGAAATAAAAAGTTGCCATACACCTGAAGCAAACTGTCTAAAAAAGTAATTTATTCACTTATATTAGTTCAGTAACTGGAAATCATGAACAACACTATACTTAAGTACTAAGTAATTTAACATTTAGCAATTTGTTGATAATTCCAACTAATGAAGACTGAATAAGTTTGGAACCAAAACCAAAAACTGATTAATTTTGTTAACTTTGGTATATTTTCACCTGGGGGGAAAATTCAGCTGTAATATTCAGAGTATTCACACTGTAGTAGTCTGTGTTGGTTTTGGCTGGAATAGGGTTAATTTTCTTTAAAGTAGTTAGCTTGGGGCTATATTTTGTGTTTGTGCTGAGAACTGTGTTGCTAATATAGACTTGGGTGGGGGGGAAGAGTTATGGCTGAGAAGTGCTTGCACAGCATCAAGGACTTTGTTTCTCATTTCATCCTGACAGCAAGTGGGCTGGGGGGCTGCGAGAAGCTGGGAGGGGACATGGCTGGAACAGTTAAAGCCATGTCATCAAGGGTATATTCCATGCCTTATGGAATCAGAGTCTTGGGAATGAATCATACTGCATTCCTTAAATGGCAGGAATGTGTCTTAAAAATGAATTTTTCCTTCAAAGAAAATAATAGCCTGGAGTCAAAAGATAAAATTCTTTTTAGGTATTTTATTCTTTTTTTAAATACGCGCTATTCTGCTGTGTGTAGAACAACACGATACTATCACACGAAAAGTGAATTGAATTCAACAGGTCTGCCAAAATTAAACTTTCATGAGGAAGTCAAGCTTATACTACATAAATTATGTATCCTGAAATAAAACACATCTTCATATATATATAGTTCCATGTCTGGCCCAAAATCAACTCTCACAGTGGTTTTCTCCCCCCCCCTTTTTTTTTTTAAGAAAAATGCTATTCCATAAATAGTCTGTCTTGAATATTTTTCTGACTTTCATTGTTTAGATGTTGTTCCTGATATGGATTGGCTGTTAGGATCAGTTTTAAACTTCCTTGGCTTGGTATTTTAATTCTTATCTTCATCCTGGTCCTCACACATCTCTAATCACTCTCCCTCAAAGCTGCAAAAGTGGCTACTCCTTTGTCTTCCTTCTGTACAAACAAACTAATATCAGTGAATTTTAAGTCTTGTTTTCTAGAAATACTCAACAGTCTAAATAGTGAAAAAATGCAACATATAAAACACACACATTTTCTGAAAATGTTAATGGCTTTTATGTTATGAAACTGGAAGAGACAAGAAAAGTAAGACTCCAGAGATAAGACTCCTCCACAGCAATGCATAAGGCAGAAAGCAGAGTTCATTCCACTTTCAGAATGGAATGTCTGGGAGAAGGAAAAATCATGTTGCAAATTAAACAGATGATTAACCTTAATATCTCTCATGTTAGGAAAAGGAGCAGAAAATTGTTTTTAACTAAGTCTTATTAGACAAAACAATATTTATATTTAGTTTTATCCTCATCCACTTTGGTTTTAAGATTCCTAAGTAGACAGAGACATTGAGTTAATTTTCTTTTATTTACCTCGTTTTAACCCATGTTAAGATAGAAGAGTATAAAATAATAAAAGTTAGATGGTGTGACTTTCCCCATTGTCACTTTTAAAAGTCACTTTAACATTTTTAAAGGCTTTCTGGAGAGACAAAGAAATGTAAAAGGAAGACATAAATTACATTATTTCAATTCACTCACATTTTTAGGAGCTTTCTGGATGTTCAGTAAAACATTTGACAGAAGTTGAGGGTGATGGTAAAGTAATTCTTGAAATACAATTCCATGCAGTCTGAATACTATATTAGAATAAAGGAGTTATAACCCAAAAGAATCTGCATGTTTTTAAAGTCCTTTAGAAAATAACATTAATGACAGACACAGATCAACTTCAAAGATAAAAATAATCTGCTGGATGTGACAAGACCCCTGAGTTAAAATTTTTCTTTGCTGGTTAGAGAACCTGTTGGCAAGGATGAAAAATTTCAAAGAAAATAACTGCAATTTAGCAAAACTCCTGAGTATGAAGTATGAATCAGGAGCTCCAAGAAGTTTCACATTTTTCTTTTCTGATTTTGATTATAACTACCTGAACTGTAAAGACATCAAATATGATTAGAATATCCATCTGTTTCCACAGCCCTCTTTTTGCTCACATGATAAGAAGGCAATCTCTCATGCTGCTTTTTTCTTAATAACCAGGAATTCTGCAATCAGTTCTTCCAGATGTTAGTTCCTCCAAAGGGAACTAAAGGCTAGAGAAGATGAACCTCGTGAATCTTAGGGCATTACATTGGCAAAAGTCTCAGGTCATGAGTACCAAAGGTTGTTCTGGAGGGTGATTTGTCCATTCTGAATGCTGTGAACTAACTGCATAGAAATGAAGTGCATCCCTGGCACCTGGATACCTCACCTTAATATATTTTACCCCAAAATTCTTATCAGAATTTTGCTTTCTAATACTGATTATCGAGTAAGCTATTATTAATAATTTAGCAGACTATTCATTTTCTTTCCAAAGCCAAAATTTATAGCTTTTTTGAATATTACTGCTTTGGTTTGAGTTTGAAACAAGCTTTTAAAAATAATTAAGAATCTCCTGAATTTAGAGCTTTGGAGGACTATTCCTAAGAACTATAATTGTACTAATTTTCAGGTGAATATTCTTCTCTGGAACCACATTTAGTGCAATTAATTCAAGACAAGAAAACACCAAATTTTAAGAGCTCCATCGTTATTTAAGTCTTGATACAGAATCAGAGAATCAATTAGGTTGGAAAAGACCTTTGAGACCATGATATCCAACCTGTGACTGAACACCCCAATATCAAACAGACCATGATACTTAGTGCTACATCCAGTCCTTTTTTAACCACCTGCAGGCATGGTGACCCCACCACCTCCCAGGGAAGCTCATTCCTGTGTTTAAGTGCCCTTTCTGTGAATAAATGCTTCCTAATGCCCAGCCTGAACCTCCCCTGGCACTGCTTGAGGCTATGTCCTCTTGTCCTGTCATTAGTTGCCTGGGAATAAAGGTCATCCCCCAAATTTCAGGTAGTTGTAGAGAGTGATAAGGTTTCCTCTAAGCCTTCTCTTCTCCAGGCTAAACAATCCCACCTCCTTCAGCTGTACCTTATAATATTTACTCTCCAGACCCTTCACCAGATTTGTTGCCCTTTGGTGGACTGTCCTCCAGCACTTCTTACCTGAATTGAGGGGCCAGAACTGGACATAGGATTTAGAGTGTGGCCTCACCAGTGCTGAGCACAGGGGTGATTATTGGCTCAGCTTCACCCAATTGTATCCCTCAGCCTGATGTAACACAGCTTCTTTATTAGGATCTGCATAGCTGCAGACAGCCTTTGCTACAAAGGGATGTGAGGGCCCTTAAGAATGCAAATATTATTTTCTCAGAATCTGTTTTAGATTCAGCTTAAAATATGTCCTGAATAACACTTGCTGAGATTACTGGGTTTCTCTTTGCAACAAAAGGACTTTCATTTTAATTTACAAAGAAAAAAAAAATCTCAAGTACCTTGCTCACAGGTTTAATAAAAGAGATTGAAATTTAATCTGAACCAAGAGTGGTTTCTAGATAGTATAAGGAAAGAATCAACCTCTGTCTGTGGCTTTGAACAAGAGATAACATAGAGATTCCCTACACATTTCTAAACACAAGACAATGTGGGTAACAGTGATGACTGATACTTTTACCCAGGTGGGGTTCCCAACAGGAAGACAGGCAGACATGTTATCCTTTGTTTTCCAATGTGTTGGAATTCCAGTGTTGTTGCCATGAGAATGGTGACACTCTGCATGGACCACATGTGAAGTTCATGCTTAGTGCAAGATGGAAATAAGAGTTGGGAAAAATTTGCTGGTCCTCTACATTAAGTTGGGCATGGGAAGGGCTGCCTGAAACTCTGCCATTTGCAGACCTTTGACACAGCAGCAAAGCTGCAACTGTAGCTGCAATTCTAGCAAGGGAAGACAGTATTTATTCTGGAAATTTTGGATGAACCCATCCACATCTTTTGCTTAACAGAGGAAGTGCTGCAGCACTTTGTTCCTTGCAGAAATTACTTTCCCTGAGCAGAAATGCAGCAGCAGCTGGGAAAGAAGCCAGGCCATAAGGTGTCCTGCAGAGTTCTTGGATTAGAGTGAGTAAGAAGTTTTATTAGATCAATATGACTGTAGGTGCACTGAGACTAAAAGCTGAAGTCCTGGCAGACTTGTTTTTTTGGCAGTAATGTTCAACAACGCTCGAGCTCCGACTCTCAGTGGTGTACTTTGCCTGCAATGTAAAACATGAGTGAGAGCACAGGTGCTTGTCACATACCTAATAAGCAGCATCAATAAAACAATGCCTTCCAATTTTTTATGGTGAAAAGGTGTTCAGAATAGTTTTGTTCTCGTGACATTCCCCCCCTGCCACTGGCACATTTGCATGTGCAGTCTTTCCTCTTCAACACAAACGTGATGTTTGTTATGGAATCATAAGTGAAGGGAAAGTCTTTGGTCTTAAAGAGCCATTAGAAAAACTAATTCTTTTTCCTATATGTTTTTGATAAGTAATTAATTGCAGAGGAACAATGTGTCGAGCATTACCTGTCCTGTGTAAGAGAACACAGTTACCAAAGAAAGGCACAATAGCTTGATTTTAGACTCTACACACTGGCATAAGGGTAGAGGTCAAAAGACTGAATTAACTTCTAATGTAGCTACTAATTTGAGACTTCACCAAAGCCACACTGTACAAAGTAGACATGTCAGCTTTTTCTAGAACAATTTGAGGGTCTCTAACGTTCTGATGCATTGTCATCAAGAGATGGCCTTGTACATCTAAATATATCTGGCTTTGAGATGTTTTACAAAAGCTATAATTAACAAAAATTCTTCCCTAAACTATCTATGCCATTATTCAGTTCTATTTTTTCCAATAAAAATGTAATATAACCCATGTAGGATTTCTTTACCATTGCAGACTACACATACTACTACAGACTACTACAACTGGATTCCAGGGCTTCAAGCATGGAACCACTATGAACCATGATTTATAAGGTCTAGTCCTGAGATGGCAGTAAAAAAAAAAAAACAAACAAATCATGATCTAATATATTTAAAAGAAATATTTAACAGGGACGAGCTGATTTTAATCCCTCTATACCCTTTAAATGCCAAGTAGTTCTCCACTCTTTCTTTTCCATCCCTAGAAATTACTGGAGGGTATCTAAAAAATGGTTGGTTTTCTGCAATTTCTACTTAAGTATATGTGACATTTTAAGGCTTGCTTACAGCCACAGAAGTTATTAATCATCTACCTAAAATTTATCATCAGAAGATAAGCAGGTCCTCTAGCAATTTGCAAGAATCAGTCCCAGCACCCTAGGAGCACTTTTTTTGAAGGCTTGTGCATGCTTTTCTTTACTGAGATTTAATACCTCTTCTAGAGTAGATGCACTGTGGTTTCAACATTTTTCTTAGTTTAATTTTTCCCCTGTAGCACAGAACTGTATAGAAAAGATTTATTATTCAGTGGTTAAAGGCAGGCATCTTGCAACAAAGTTGAAACAAGAGGTCAGGCTTTTCGCTGTGCAAGCAAAAACACAAACAAAGGAAATAGAAGCCTGGATCCTAATTTATTTTCCTCACTGCTTACATTTCTAGTGTTACTTATCTATGTGTATCTCAGAAATTGCCTTTCTTTACATCTGTTCTGTACTTCCCTCAGCACTCACTGACTACTATGGATTTTTAAAGCAGTCTCAGCACGAAGGGTTGGTAACACATCCTTTGGAATCTGGATCTCATCCTACTCTGTCTGTGGCTCCTGTACAGGAGCTTTGAAGTCTGCTGGCCTCATAGTCAACACTATAATCCCACAGGAGCATCTCTAGCCCCCGTGCATTTTCCTCTCTCGTTTCTCTCCAGTTGATTTTTTTTTGTCTTGTTAACAAGCAGAAATACAGATAACTCTGTCAGACAGAAATTTAGGCTATGACCCATGATATCCATACTCCTTTTTACCTACTTCACTCCAGGTGGAATATTTACAACAAACCAGTGGTCCTTCAGATTTCCAAAGAGCAAAGAAGAAAACTTAAACAAAGTAACTGTTATTTATCTCTTGAGAAAATTCTTGACACATTCCACTTTTTGAAGGCACAATATCTTATCAAGGCAGGTGATAGATACTGTGATGAAGTCGTACATCAAACTTGTTTCTCCATAAGGCAGTGGTAGTTTTGAAGGCCCTGATGCCACAGCATTACATCTACCATGTAGGATCACAAACCCCTGCAACACTGGAGATTTTAAGAAGAATTTATTAATTTCTTTCTTTCTAAAGTCTTAGCACAAGTTATAGGGATCTCTACCACAAGTCTCTTGTTGCTTGCATTCTTAATTGCTAGCACAACATATCAGGGAATTAAATCTGAAGTCTACTAATAGTATGTCAATAAAGGATTAAGCTTAGGGAAATGCTTCTTGTAATATTATTTGAGATAGATTTGCTCTTTCTTCTTTGTGGTTGTAGGAATTGTAACATTTGCTGATGGAAGATTCTTTTCCATGTAGTCTGTCTAATAGATATATAGTCATAAGGTCTTAGAAAAATGGAGAACACATTGTTTAATTTTCCTTAGAAGGCAGTTATCTGGTCTGTCTAAGCACTACCAGATATTTGTTCTCTTTATGGGTTTTTTTTAATTAGAATACATAAAACACATGAGATGGCATTGAAAGCACCTGAGGTGTTTGTAGAAGTAACTGGAATGGTGGCCATTATAGAATACTTTTTTCATTTGATTGTTTGTATATACATTCTCAGATATTTAAAATGCAATTTATAGCAATAGCTAAGCCTAAAACCTCTTAGAAACACATCATCAATCAAGCTGAAAATAGTTGTCTTTAATTTAAAATTGTTAAACTTTCAAGCAGCTATTCTTTAAACTGCTCCAGACTTATACACATAGTATTCATGTTCATGATTTTACATATTCATTTATTTTCTTTAATTTTCTATTCTAAGCAGCATCTTTTTGAACTTTAAAATGTCAAGACTGTTCATTAGAATTAATTCTCTAATAGTGTCTACCCTAAGGTCACAGTCATAAGCTGTTTTTGCATCATTAACTCTGAATATTTAAAGAACAAACAAACAAATGGAAAACAAAACGAATCATAGTATTACTTATAGGAAGCTCTTAACAAACATTCTGCATCAAAGTCTAAACTAACGATAAAAAATAGCTTTAAAAAAGTTACAGAGTGAAACAGGATGAAATAGGAAAGGAGCAAAACCAAATGAAGTGCATTATTTCACTCCAAGTCCACAACGTGTCTGGAAGTTAAATACCATATTCAGTTATCGCTGCCCTGTTCTCAAATAACATTTAACAGACAGAGAAGGCAGAGAAAGTTGCTGAGAGGTACAAGAAGAATACAGAATTATTTCCATTCAAGGACAAATTAACAGATGTGTCTCTTCAGTCAGGAAAAAAGACAAATGACCAGGAAGATAGTAAACAGTTTCTCATTTGAGAGTTACTTGGCGTGACTGGTTGAGGAAAGTTTGTTTATTTCTTGCAGTACAGGAATATACATGAATCTGGGGGTGATGGGTTAGAACAAAATAAAGAAGGCATTCCTCTGCATAATGGTCCACAGATACTTGCTTCCCACAGGGAAAAGCTTTCCAGAAGTTGTTTTGAATATAAAAATTTTACCTGGGTTCAAAAGTTTATTGAATGAAATAACATAGGAAATGCAGCACTTGGATTCTGCTCTTTCTAAGCCACAGAAAGCTGTTCTAAACTTGGCAGGGTGTACAGGAATGGAAATCACTAGAAGCCTCCCTAGATCTGTCACTCCTCAGATATCACTGCTAATCCAACTCAGAAATGGGACATAGGCCTGGATTTTTTACACTTGTTTGTAAAAATAAGTGTAAAAAAAACATGTTGTTTTTTTTTTTTAAATGGGTAAAACCCCATTTTTATATTCATATGTAACATGTAATAGGAACATATAGAAGACATTTTATTGTTTATTTGCTAGAAAAGTGATAAAAAATTAAGGTTGTTATATATAATTTTTTTTCTTCCCTAATTTGGCTAAGAACTATAAAAAATATGATACTTATTTACTTGAACATATTGAATCCTACTATTTTAGGTCTCATTTTTAAACATGCAATATAAAACACACCCTTTTCCTTCTCTTCATTTGTCTTTGTAATTTGTATTGGTTTGTAAATGACATAAACTTCATATTAATGTCATATAAAAATGTTAGCTCTTTCATTATTCCACACTTTTTTCAATGAAATTGTGTTATCCCCTGGAAATTAATAAAAATAAATCACTGAAACTCTTTTACTAGGAAAATCAGATTTATTGCATTTTCTTCACATGTATAGTTTTATGAGTAGCTCATATCCAGATAGTCAGAGAGAAAATCTGAAAATGACCTGTCTCTAAAAATGCTTAGAATACCATGGATCAAAACAGTTATGATACCTGATACAGAGGAAAAAAAAATTTAAAAAATTTTAAAAAGGCAAAAAGATGCTTTCTCATAAATATTCAGCTTTGCCAATGTTTATGGTCTGAAGTACTTATACAGGAGAAAGGATTGAAGCCTTTGCATAATCAGAATTATAGTATATCCTACTCCATAAGCATCTTTTAAATGGCTAAGAAAAATAAAGCAGTTTAAAAAATTGCAGGAAAGGAAACAATCTTCCATTCATATAGGAACATCTATAAATATGGACATTATAAGAAATGAATGTGATGAAAAAAACCTGGATAATTTTTATAGAGTAATATAAAGCATTCTTATGCAAAATCATTCACCTTCCAGTTCTTCTTGATGCTTGTCTGAATACACAAAAGCAAATTCTAAAAAGAATCCATATATTTGGTAAAAAAGGACAGACAGAAATGGGAATAAAAAAGAGTATTCTCTTCTTTGTTCTGTTGTGGAACAAATAGTGCTGCTGAATCTATGTGATCCTGCCAGGACATATTTGAGTCTTTTCAGTGAATGTATAGTTACATCAGATAATATCACAGCAGTTCTCATACTCATCAATTCTATAAATTTATATTCCTGGCTTCTGCAGAGGAGGATTCATTTAATTGCAAATTTTTTTTTTTTGATTTATTTTCATTCTTTTTATGTATTTTTTTTTTTTTTACCAAGAACAGAATCAATGCATGAACAAAATTGCCAGTTTAAATCACAAATGTTGGCAAAGTTGAAAACTTTGTAGTGAAGAAAATACACTAAAAACAGAAGACACATGGAGAGCAGGGTAGGAAAGCTGTGGCCCTTTATAAAAACACCTTTATGAACCTCGTTGTTCCTTGGCTATATTGTAATTGTTCCTTGACTGATCCTTATATTTGTAATTATGTATCCTTTTCTGCTAGACATTTCTGTGCATTTGCTATTCTACAGGTGAAAAGGTACTTTTTAACATCTATTCTGCATTGTTTTCCTTTCATTTCCACTTGTGCTTACTGAACTTGTCATCTGAAATCATCTGGAAATAGTTTCTTTTGCAGTTATTAACCACTCCATTTAACAATGTGAGCACTTTAACACGGTTGTACTCTTTTCAAGTCATCTTTTCCTTTTTTTTTTTGGTATGAACAAGAAATGACTTTTAAAATCTCTGCAATTCCCATTTCTAGGAGGGCAAAATACTGTGAAACTTTTATCTTATCTACACAAACACTATGCTGCAGCTTCTTCTCCAATATATGAAAATATAAAAGTGCTGTGATGACAAGTCACTCTGATTAATCAGATATAATTAACATACTTTCATGTATTAAGGCACTCAGCATTAGTAAGTAATCTAATCAATGAAACATGGGGGAGGTTTTTTTTTGATTAATTGTTAGTACCTAAATTAATGATTGAACTAATAATAATTTCAATTATTATGAAAAATAATTCTGAAGATAACAGCTTTTCTTCAAATACTGAGAAATGTTTAAAACACTTAAAACTTTTTTTCTATTTATAGCTGGAAAACACACAATATTACTTGAAGGTAAAATACTAAATTATTTAAAAAGTAGACCTCTGCTTATAAACATTAAGGGAAAAAAAATAAAATCAGAGGAGATTTAAAACAAAAATTAATCACAGAATAGGTAAGGCTGGAATGAATTGGTCCAACATTTCCTAGTAAAGCATGTTCACCCAGAGGAGATTTCTGGGGTTTGCATCCTGGAGGATTTTTAAGGAGTCTCCACAAATGCTCTGGACAGCGTGTTCCAGTGCTGCTCAAAGTAAAACAATTTGTCTTCCTATTCATATGGAATTTCCTGTCACTGTTTCTGCCATTTGTCCCTTGTCCTGTCACTGGGCACCTCTGAAACAGTCTGGTCCCATCCTCTGGACACCTGCCCTTAAGTTATTTGTATTCTTTGATACTGTCTCTCTCTCGAGGCTGAAGAGGCCCAGCTCCCTCAGCCTTGCCTTGTGAGATGCTCCAGGCCCCTACAGATCTTTGCTGCCCTGTGCTGGACCTGCTCCAGGATCTCCACATCTCCAGAACAGGACACAGCGCTCAGATGTGGCCGCACCAGGGCTGAGTAGAGGGGCCGGGTCCAGTCCCGCTGTAAAAGGGGAGTTGGGACGGATTATTCTTGATAGACTCCTCAGATAAAAATAAAGCGCCAACACGGCAATATTCCGGGTGAGAAGTGTTTGTTGATAAAGAAAGAGAGGGATGGAAAAGGGAGACAGAGAGACACAGAAGACAGGGATAGCATGGCCGCTGTACCCCGGGCTCGCTGTTAGCATCAGCCTGGCAGACGGAGCGTGTGTGCTGCGATCTGCGGTGAGCCTGCGTGGCTCCTGCGGCGGTCGGGCGCGATTTCCAAGCAGCAGCCCTTGGCTGCGTGTCCCTTCCGTGGGGCAGAACAGGTCCCGGGGCTGGGGACGCGCTCCTGAAGCGGCTGCGGCTCTCAGCGCCGGGGCGCGGCCGCTGCACGGCGGGGAAAGAGCGGAACACTGGGGGCCCTGGGTCGAGCTGCCTCTGGGAAGGGGCCAGGCAGGGCAGGGCAGGTGCAGATAGGGAAGACAGACGGGAAAAAGCAGGGAGAAAAAGGCCAGAGAGAGAAGAGGTCTGAGCTGACCCTCCAGCTGAGCCTTTCGTTCCCTCCAAGAAACACAAAGAAAACCGGCCCCAGCTGTGTCAGTTAACTGCTTTTGTGTGCTCCAGCTCCTCCCATAGCCCGGTTTCCCTGGCATTTTTCCCCGGGCAGTTGGGGATGTGCCCTGATGGCCAGTTCAAGGTCGCGTTACAGCCTGGTCGTGGAAGTCTCTCTGCCCTGATCGGCTGTCAGGGCACAGGACCGTGCACAGTAGTTTTTAACCTCATGTATAATATACGTTGAGGCATAAATAAAAATCAGATTGGTCCCTCCCAGGCGCGATCACCTCCCTCCGACTTGCTGGCAGCTCTCCTTCTGCCGCACCCCAGGAAAACATTGTCCTTCTTGGTCCCCAGGGCACGCTGCTGGCTCTGGGACAGATCCTTGCCGATTCCCCGACTTCTGGCCTCAGTCTTGGCCCTCCCTGGAGCAGTCTTGTGTCAGGAAAGAAAGACACACTGGATTTTTTCGGTCTTCAAGTTTATTGTTATCTTACCTAATGTTTTGCACGCTGTCCGCACCAGGCTCAGCGCACGGGAAAAGCGCTGCAAAAATGGCCAACAATCTCTTGTTACAAGGTCTTTTAAAGCTAAACTATCCGATTAAGAACTGACACCTAGATTATTTCCCCTTTTAAGCTAATAACTGATCCCTAAAACCCCACAATGCAGATTTTTCCAACCAATTAAAAATGCCACCCAAACCCATGAAGAAGGAGGAAGAAGAAGCAGAAGAAGAAACCAAGGCTGACACCCTGTGCCCTCCATCTTGCTTTCACCCACAACATACTAAAAATCCCAAACCCTAAATTTCTCACCTAAGAGATACACCTGCACTACTCTCTGCAATCTACTTCACACTTTAGTGGATTCTACTCTATCTTGAAGTTTAGGAAAGTTTCTCCATGAATGAGGGTGAAAGTCAGTGTTCCCCTAGGGGTCAAGGCACCCCAGAGCAGACAGGGAAATATTCCCAGTGCCCTGGGTTTCCACAGTTGTCCTCCAGGACCCCCAGCTCCTTCTGTTCAGGGCTGTTTTCTAGGTTGGCCTTGAGCCTGTGCTGGTGCCTGGGGTTATCTTTTTTTTTTTTTTTTGAGGTGCAGGACCTTATATTTGCCTCTTTTTAACTTACCTATGCTCTTTGCTGTCCAACTTCCTGCCCATCTTGGCCAGGTCTCTCTGGATGACAGCACAGCTTTGTTCTGTGTCAGCCACTCCTCCCAGCTTTGTGTCATCAACAAACCCAAAAAAGGGGGTACACGCTGGTGCAACTGTCTGCTCAGTTGCCCCAGCTGCTCTTCCTTTTCTGAGGAATAATAACTATGAAGAGATGAACTATTAGCAGGATAGAGAGAACAATCTGGCTGTTGCTGAGTGGGTTGCTGTGGGTGGGGAAAATCTCAAGGAGGGATAAAATTACTACTATTATCAACTAAATGAGATTAAAATTGTAGATGGTATTTCATGTAAATTGGGACACCTAAGGATTAAATAAGAGTGTTTGTAACTAGTAGGAGAGGAGTAAAAATACCCCCACAATTCAGCTGGAAAATATTGAATTAAAATGTATTTGAAGTTAGTCCCTTCTCAGCAGTCCAGCTTGTTAGGATATGGTTTACCATAGCTGCTAAAACTAAAAGCAAAATATATTTCTGTCAGATGGTCCAAAACTGCTGATAAAATTTTCAAATTAAAAATAAAATTTTAGTTTCTGGACACACCATACTCCATGCTGTATGAAGCATCAGTTTACTTCACACATTTGGCAAGAGTAAAATAATGAATGTTCAATTTGTAATGATGTCAAAAGTCACTAGAACTAAGAGCACAGCTGCAGTTTTTGTAATCTGTTTTTAATTGTGATGACTGTAAAATTAAAATGCAAATTAGGACTAATTTAAAGAAAAATATGTAATTGCCTTCAAAATATGAAATATTCCACAAAGAAATCTTTTAGTATTACCTGCAATTCCTTTTCAGGAAGTGTAAGGAGAAGGGGAAAGTGAAGAGAAAGGCAAAGATGAAGCAACATTTCATAAAACTTCCAAGCCATGTAATTTTAATTTCTATTTTGGTTAATTCATCTCATAGCTAAAAAATGAAAATTCAAATTATTTCTTTTTTTTATGATAAAGGGTAAATCTAGTTTTAATTATTCAATCTGTCTTATGCCTTGGGGTATGTTAGTCTATGGGTTTCATACTTAATGTTTATTTCCTATATAGCCTCATTTGACAAGCAATACCAAAATGTTCAATGGAAAATTTTTGCAACTGATTACTGAAATCATTATAATTTATAATTTCCAACTATAATACATTTTATGTATAATCTTTTCTTGCATCATTTAATTGTATTTTTATTTGTGTTGTATTAATATTGGACTTTATACTTAATATGTATTTAATAGCAATTAAAAGATTCCTTTTGAAAATCAGTAACATCCTTGTCTCATTCCAATCTACTTACTATTTAGTTTTCATTTGTTTATTCCATCACTAGAAATATTTTCAGGCTGTGTGTCTCTTCAGACAAGGAACTTTACTGTTTGGGTAAATATAAAAAGCTGTTGATAACAATTAAGTAATGGTTTTGTTAAATATTCTTCTTAAAAGAGAAATAATGAAGCAAGGGTGGAAGGGAAAAAGTGGCAGAAAATCTTGGCAAAAAATAAGAGGAACAAATGGGCAAAATATTGGAAAGAAATCAGTATCACAGCAGTTCAGACCACAGGATCAGTCACAGAGTTAAACCTTGGCTTATATTAGAAGGTGGAAGTAGGCTGGTCCCCATATAATACTCTGCAATGGGCAGGGCTTTTGAAGTTCATTCAGACACGAGCACTATTGGTCAGAATTGGTTTACTTGTTAATAAGAACTTTGATGAACCCAAAATATTCATCTCATCTCATAATTCTCACTTGTGATGTGGAATATACAAGTAAAAATTCCTTTTTTCAGTTCTTCTACTTGCAAATATAGAAATGAAGAAACTTAAGCCTTCTTAAACTCAGTAACAAAATATCTTATTGAACAAAAGATTTTATTAACTAGATTAATATCATCTATTTTTGCTAAAATTTGATAGCCTAGATTATAATTTTTTTTTTAGTTTTCCAAATTTTGGTGTTCATTTTTTTTTATGCTTGTCATTTTAATGGTCAGGATTGCAGCATTTCCCTGAAGCACATGAACAGATAAATTTTTAATAGACGGGTGAGTATTGCCCTGCATCCTGAGGAGCAGCAAAGGGGGAAAAATAAAGAAAAATGATGGAGCTGTCTTAAATAAATTATACCTACAGAAAAAAAAATTACCTGTGATATCCTAACCTGCCTTAGTTGAAATTTTTCATTGTATTGTGAGTTCAGTTAAACCTTGGAGCAATCCAGGTGGATTGCAATTAAACTACATCTGGAGTAATTTTTACTCAGCATGAACAGGACTGAAGGCAACAAGCAACAGCTGTTCCACATTTCAGCTTTCTACTAATGTTACTGTATTTTTAGGACATTATAAATGAGCAGTTTATACACAGTCATACCACATAAATTTGTACTACCACTACTCTGAGCAAAGCTTAGCAAAGGGGTCCAGCTTAAAGCAATACTAAGTAATACTCTCTTATTTGAAGTCTATTAAACTCCATCACTGTTATTTTTAATCTTTTGTCATCTTTTTTCACTGGAAAACTCAGGTTCTTTTATACTGAGGGTCCTTCTCTTCATGTGCATGCTGACTGAAAGAAGAAGCTTTAAATTTCTTTATCACTGAAGAGTAGGTGTCTTAAACCATCTAGGCATGAAGTGCAACTCTTATCTAAGATAAAGGTAATGGAGATAAAATTTCATTACTTTATATGATTAAAGTCAGGATTCATATAAAGTGCCTGAAATCCATGGAATGTTCTGATTTTAATATTTATGCAAAATCTGTACTGCAATGAGTTTGGGTCTTTTGGTGGGTTTTTTTTCTGTTTGTTTTGTTGTTGTTTGTTTGTTTGTTTTTAATTTAAGTAATTACTTATTATTCAAAAACACATTCTAGCATCTTCTGTAACAGAAATGTTTGGTAAAAGAGGAATTATATTGCACTGGGTAGCTGAAGAGAGCTCCAAAAATTAAAAGGATTAAAAGGATTGGAAAGAGGATAGCTGATAACTGAAATATGATGTTGTCTTGACTGTACATCTGTGGAGATGAGGTCTCACTTGGGGTCTAACAAGTATCCTTTGTCATTTCCAGATGTTTGTCCATTGTCTTTCAAGGAGTTTCTGACTCATTACCTGTTTATCACACAAACTGGCCTAATCTCTAGACTGTGACATGAACAGTAGTATTTCTTATGTGACAGTATTGTGCCAAGGAGAGAACATAGAATTTCCAAAGAGTTGTTGGAATCACTTCTTTTAGTGGATCAATACAACAGAAAATTAATTGCCTTGGATAAAAACAGGAGGTTGAACTACTTGCAATATATTGTTTGAAGATTGCTGGGTTTTATGACATGAAATATGGTTGGTAAAAATGCTGAAAGTGTTAGCATATTTTAAGGGAGGTGGACAGCTCTTAGACACAAACCTCTGAAGATTTCTCAGCCTCTGTAATAGAATATGAGTTGCAGACTCATCATATTCTGTACCAGATAAAAAATGGATAAGGGAAGTGGGAGATTATAATTTAACAAGCTTTGTCATAAACAATTTGGAAACAGATGTGCTGTGGAGAAGCCCAGGTTGTACAGTCCAAATCAGTTTTCTTTCAGGCACTGAGAAAGGTTATAGCCCACTTCCCTTGGACTTATATTTTATAGGTATGAGGCAGTCAAACCTCTTCCTAGCTGTTGTTGGATAGGGATGGTTTTTAGATTCAATGCCTTATGTATTTTAATATTTACTTTAAAAAAAGCTTATTTATGTTAATTATGTTTAATTATATTATTGACTAGAGAAGAGCTTACAGATATGTAGATAGATAGATGAGTTTTATATATATATATATATATATATATATATATACACACACACCATATATATATACTTCAACCAGAGATTTATTTAAGTTTTCTGTTGTGTGTTAGCTTGCTACCCAAGAACTTAGAAGCACTCCCTCGTCTTCCAGCAGCCTATTCCAGCAGGAATAAAATGAGTGAAGGAGTGGGAAACACTGAGTGGGAAACAAAGTACTGAAAAAAATCATACTTATTTAAAGCAAAACAAAACAAACAAAAACAAAGCAACAGAAACAAACAAACAAGCAAACCCAAAACAAAAGCAAAACCCCAAAACAACCAAAAAACCAAAAACCATCCAAACAACAAGCAACAAAAGAAACACTACCCAAAATTGGACAGAAATAAAATTGGAATGGAAATGCTTACAGCATCAGGAGCACTGCCATAAAACTGAATAAGAGGTAGTGCTGGCTGCTATGCACAGCAGATCCACCTGCAGAGAGAGCTAATATTAGCACTGTTGGCATGAGTGAGACCCTGACATTTCATCTATGGAAAATTAATTGCTTTTGTGGCTACTTTTATTGACTAGCAAAAACTGCCACACAGGCATTTTCTAGGATGCAGCCAATAAAATGCTGATGGATTTTTCCCTGTATATGAAAAAGAAAATCAAAAAAATACATGAATGAATGAACCTGAAGCAGGAAAGAATACAGTGTTCTGCACACAAAGCTTGACTTCACATGAGAAAAAAGAATAAGGAAAAAAGGAGGGGTTGAATGACACTGCACATAGGCTTTTACACACTGGAAGTAGAAGCCTTAGTGGGTTGACCTTGGGTGGATGCCAGGTGCCAGCAAGCTGCTCAATCATACCCTTTACCAGTGGGACAAAGGAGAGAAAATAAGGTAGAAAACAGCTCATAGGTTGAGTTAAGGCAGTTTAGTAAAGCAGAAAGAGGGGGATTTTGCACATGTATAATCAAAAATAAAAGTTTATTCTGTACTTCCCATCAGTGAGTGCTCTTCAGCCTCTTCCTGGCAACCCTCAGCACCTGTCACAGTTGCCCAGGAAGAGAAACAATGTAAGCAAAAAATGCCCCACTCTGTTCCTCCTCCTTTCCTTAGCTTTTACATCCCAACTGACATCATATGGAGTGGAATAGCCCCGTTCAAACTGAGTCAGCTGGTCTAGTTGTGTCTCCTCTCTTGCCCACCCCCAACCCCTTGGTGGGGGATGGCAGGAAATGCCAGTGAGCCGGCACTGATTCTGTGCCAGCCCTGCCCAGCAGCACCCAAAGCACTGGGGTGCTATCAACACCTTTCCAGCTACTGGTGCAAAGCACAGCACTGGGAGGGCTGTGATGGGAAAATGAGCTCCAACTCAGCCAGACCCAACACAGAAGTAAAAGAGACTATTTGGCAGATGGGAAGAATATTTCAGGTTGTTCAACTCCATGGGAACTGTTACAGTGAAAAAAAAATACAGACATGAGATGACAGAAAGTTATTTACAGTGTTTCTTAAGGGACAGTGGACACAGCTTCAGAATAAAACCAATTAATGTTTGACAAAGCTGATGGAGATTGCCATCTCCAAAATCTTCAGAACCCAGGTGAGTTCTGTATCTGCAGTCTGGATGGCAGCTTATTCCTGTGGGCTGGGTGTTTAAATGCCCCCAGAAGCAGCCAATTCAGGGTCCTCAGTTTATTGAGCAAGGCATTGGGGTTGCTCTACCTGTTATTGTCTTTCTGACCCTGACCAGGTCTTTGTTTAATGTAATTATCATGTTTTCAGATAACCTGACAAAGGTTACAGAACACTTATTCAACACAAGAAGACACAATCATGCAAACTAAGGTGGTGACAAACTAAGGTGGTGACAAAATCAGCAGGGTTAATAAATATTGTTAACAAGATCCATACAAGTTGATTGCAAAGCTGATAGTTATGACTTTTGCTGCTACAGAGAAGAAGAGGAAAAGAGAAATCACAGGCAGGAGAGAAAGGATGAGAACATATAAAATACAAACTTTAAATAAACTAAAAAATTGAACATCAATAATGATAATGACAATGATAATGATAATGACAATGATAATGATAATGATAATGATAATAATAATAATAAAGATGTATGATGATGACATCTTGAGTTAGATAACAAAGTAAAAGAAATATATTCTAAAATATACTAAGGAACAAAAGAAAAGTACATAGAATTAAAGGATTTTGGGACACATCACAGGGCTGATGATGCTAATGTCAATAAGGTTCATGTTTTAAGAGTGTTTCCTTCTAGCTATAGCAGGAGGTAAAGAGCTGCTGTTGTTTAGGTGAAACATTCCATGTTGCATTCTCTGATTAATGAGGAGGAAGAGAAGAGAGAGACATTTTTTCTTGCATATATTTTCAGAAAAACTAAACAAACAGATAAGTATTTGATAACCTTTGCATATGGCAAATTTTAAAGCCAAGGGATGTAAACTGGGGGATAATATGTGTAATATATAGTGCTGCTTTATGGTACTGATTCTGTCCCCTTTATTTCCTCCCCTCACATGATGAACTGTATTTTATTCTTCCTATATAGACACTTAGGTTATTTTGATGATGATAGAAGTTAAAAAAAAATGAAATATATGGTTTTGGGCTCTTAGAATACACTACAATATGCCTATAGATACGACAACTTTTATTATATTGTCTTTGGTTTTTTTATTTTGTTTTTGTCTTCCTTTTCTTCTTTTGGATTGTGTAAACAAAATACTTTTAAGTGATGCATAAAGAATTATGAGTATCATATTAAGAATCCATGTAACCATGTAAGAATTTATGACCAGTACCTGGGGAATTCCAGGGAAGTTGATTTACAGCATCTTAAGGAGAGGAACTGTGTATATGTGAAATGTCAAAAATATTTCAATACAGAAAAAAATTTTGGTTAACAGAATATTAATGCTAGTTCAAAAATATGATTCTGGTATTTTCCAGATTTTATAGAAATTATGTCTTAACTCTATCTTCAGAAATGCTCATCTAATGGAAAAGTTTGTACAAAAAGAAAAGCACTTTCATGTGTAGGACATGTAAGCAAAAAATCAACAATCTGCTTAGAAAAAATGATTTTTTGATTTAAAATAAAAGAAGGGTTCCCTGCTGCAGCAAATTACTTCTAATAAACATTACATTAAATGAAACACAAGAAAACTAATAACATTTTTAGTAGTTCTACTACTCAGAAAACATTTCCAAGACCATCAATGAACATAGGTAAAATTAATTATTTTGTTTGCCCAATGTCTTGATTGCTAGTAAAGTTAAATGCTCAAAAACATGTCAAACAAACAAAAAAGAATTTATGCACAGGCATTATTTTCTACTGTAGGTGCAGAAAATTAATGATTAGAAATTGTGTTTTCAGAGTAACATCTTCTGTATATTGTTGTAATTTTCTGAAAAGAAGTCTTCTAAAAGTGTGATTGTTAAATTACAAATAATTCTATACACGAAAGACTGAAAATAATAGAGCAAAAAAAGTACTATGTTTTAATGTGTTAAGCCAAATACTGGGATGGGAGGTGCACACTTTCTCTTTTATAATCATACTTACTGTGGTGCCTAAATTTGCAAGTGTTGGCAGGTAAAAACGCTGCTGTGCCAGAAAACCCATAAATTTGCTGTATCTCTCTGAGCTACCATAGTTTGACCTTAAACTCTTGGTTTTTCTTTGGCAAGAAGTTAGAAGACTAATGCTAAACTGATCCATAAAGTGAAATTGGAAAGATAGATTAAAATCATGCTGAAAAACCCCATTGCTGCCTTGTTTTCATGCTATCAAACCAAACAATTTGTGGTGATTTTCCAGTGACCTTCGTTTAATTTGCAGATTTCAGCATCAAAGATGTTTTGAAAGCCACCTAAAAGCTGAATACGACTGTTGTTCCAAAGTACTGAAAAGTCTCAGTGAAATGAGCATGGATCACCTGGACCATTGCATCATAACAGCCTTACAGTACTGAACCAAAAGCTTCACAGGAGCCCATGTCAAAGTATCACCCCAGGGAAGAGCCTGTAAATTCAGGTATTCAGTAGCATACAAGAACTAGAAATAATAAACCTATATCACAATTAGACAGAGACAGAAGACAAGATTTTCTGCCTGTCAAGCATCGTGAAGTCATTCACGGATTAGTCAGTCCACAAACAGATGCCTATAGATTGCATATTATCTAATCAAATTCAGGGATGGTAGTTATTCATAGGGGTGTAAAAAGTACAGAAAAGGGTGTCAGATCTTCTCACACAGTCCTTCTCAATATTTATTTTATTAATAGTGTTAGCCCTGATTCCAGGCACCAGGGTTAAATCACACATCTTTCTTGAAACTGTCATTGAGGTAATGGATCTGTGAATTCCCTCACACCATCCATTCTCAAGTCACTTTGCTGTCCTTCAGTTTCTCCTCAATTTTTTTGTTTTTTTCTTCTACTGGCCAGGAAATCCACAGAAGAAAATTCTTTAATCTTCATTATTTTGAGTTCTTTCACATTTGCTGTGATTTTTATCCAGTCAGTTGAAAAACCTAACTATGTATGTACTATGGATTATTTCACAACTTCTGTCAGAACCCTTTTCAATGTTCATTTCCCATCCCCATGCTTGGTTTTTATTGACCATGCTTCTTTTCTCTGTATCCATCTTGCTAATTTTCCTTCAATACCAACATACATTCATATAGCCTTTTCCTACTTTTGACATAACTCTTAAATCCAGCAAGGTGAGTTTTAACCAAATATTTTTTTTCTGGTTTTAGAACATCTTACTACCCATTTTCTTTGAATTTTTCAAAACATTAGCCTCCAGTTAACACCTACCCTTTCCATTTCCCAAAACTTCTTACCTTTTACAGCGAAATTCTCATTTTATTCATTCTGTTATTTCTCTTTTGCATTTTTATGTGAATATATTTTAAATTGTTCTTTATTTTTTCAACCAAATATTTCCTCTTTTTTTTTATTTCATATTTGTAGTGGCGTGTCTGGAGACTGTCTTCATTATTTAGGGATACATTTTGCTTTTAAGTAAAAAACTCTATAAATATAGGCTTTGCCATGAAATCAGATGTTCATACTCTTTTCTAATGCCTACTATTGTTTTCTGCTTTCTTTTTTGGACACATGAATATATTTTCTATATTCCTTAAGGAATCTAGTTCCACAGGATCACCAAACACATTTCCCTGTAAAAAGGCATTTTAATAACAGTACAGATCTGGAGAGATTTTTCAGCTGTGGTATTCATGATTATATCATGAGAGAAAAATTTATGTGAATATTCTCCCACCTTAGAAGGAGAAAGGAAGGGTAATAGAAGAAGCATCAAGATGCCTTGGTGCTGCTGGCCACACTATTGCTGATAGAGGCCAGATGCCACTGACCTTCCTGGCCATCTGGGCACACTGAAAGCTTGTGTTCAGCTGGCTGTCAATCAGAACCCCCAGGTCCTTTTCTGCTGGGCAGATTTCCAAGCACTCTTCCTGCAGCCTGTAGTGCTGCCTGGAATTGTGACACAAGTGCTGCCTTAGCATTTTGCCGTGTTGAGCCTCATACCCTTGGCCTCAGCCCACTGATCCAGCCTGTCCTGATTTCTCTGCAGAGCCTTCCTGCCTTTCTGCAGATCGACACTCCCACGCAGCCTGGTGTCTTCTGTGAAATTATTGAGGGTGCACTCGATCCCCTCATCCAGATCATTCATAAAGGTATTAAACAGGACTGGCCCCAATACTGAACTTTGGGGAGTTTCTGCAGTGACCCTCCACCAACTGTATGTAGAAAAATCCACAATTCTCTGGCTGTCTAGCCAGTTTTTGGTCCAGTGAGGAGAGCACCTGCCCAAACTGTGGGCTGACAGCTTTTCCAGGAGAATGCTGTGGGAGACAGTGTCAAAGTAGACAATATGCACAGCCTTTCCCTCACCCACTAGGCAGGTCATCTGGTCAGAAATGTAGATCAGGTTGGTCAAGCAGGATCTGCCTTTCCTAAACCCACGCTGGCTGGGCCTGCTACCCTGACTGTCCTGTGTGTGCCACAGGATCCTATTCAAGGTAGTCTGTTCCATAGTCCTTCAGAGCACCAAAGTCAGGCTGATAAACCTGCAGTTCCCTGGATCCTCCTTCTAGCCCTTCTTGTGGATGGTGCCACATTAGCCAATTTCCAGTCATCTTCCCAGCTACCTCCCCATCTAACCAGGACTGATAATAAATAATGGCTGGATGAGCTCTTGTAATGACTCCCTCGGTATCCTCAGGTGAATTCCACCCAACCCCATAGACCATTCCAACCCTCTGAGTATCTAAATGACATGGCAGGCCACTGGCTGCTTCCTCCTGTTTTACAAAAGGTGTCTTCTGCTCCAGGTCCTTGTCTATCAGATCAGGGGGCTGTTTGACCTTAGGATAGCTGGTAATTCTCTTAAACACTACGTCAAAGAAGGCTCAGAAGTACCTCAACCCTCTCCTCAGCCTTGGTAATGATATTCCTCTCCTTGTCCAATAAAAGAAAAGTTTAAGATGATGTGTCTCTTGGCTCTCATGTCTCATCCTCTTCAGAGTTATCACTAATCAAGTTCTTCACAGCATCATCATCTCTCCTTTGATTTTCCTCCTGGCACACTAATTATCATCTATTACAAATGTAAATCAACCTTGTAGCACTGAAGTATACTTAACATGTTGCATATACATGAATTGCAATATTTTATCAAGGATGCTCACTCCTAAAAATAATTTGTATATAACATTTAAAACCTGCTCTTGGCATTTTAAGGACTCTTCTCCAGTAAGCTCTGCAGAACTCAGGGAGAAAATGGGACAACTAAGGGGAAAAATAAGCCCCTCTCACTCTTCTTTATTGAGGCTATGTAGAATATTGTCATTTCTCTTCCTAGGAAGATGCCATGCTGAGAGCTAGAATAGAGAGCTGTTGTCTACAAGTGGTGTATTTCTTCACAAGAAGTTTTAAAAAACCCTGTTGGCCTTTTCAAGACCTTAATAAAAGAGCAATTAGCTCAAGTCTTTTTAATCAAAAGTTCAAAGGTTTCTATATCACGGATGAAAGAGACTTTTCTCCACTCAATGTGTTCCAGGGGCTGTAAAATACATCCGTTGCTGTTACTGCAGAGATTCTACAATTTTGTCTACTGATTTCAAGATTTGCAGGATCTTACTTAAAAAATAGTCAGTGATGTATATTTAGGAACCAGTTGCTTATTTCATGATTCCCAGTGTCATTTAATTTGTCTTGAAAAAATTCAGTGTCCATGAAAAGACTAAATAATGAACACCTTAAAGTATCATGAAATTACCTTAAATTACTCTGTAATACAGGTTTTTATGTTTTATATTAATAGCTCATGTTTTGTTTTTCTTGGGATTGTTAGGGTATTTTGTAGTTGAACAGACTCATTTATATGGTTTACTGAGAAATTCTTCTTTCACAGTCCAAAATAATTGAAATTTGTCTGTTCAAAAGATGGCAGTATCTTACCATTTTGTCATACAGAGGATAATTCACTTACAGGGATTATTTTTTTGTCCAAACTAAAGATGGTCCTAAGATCTGTTTTTATTCTCATGACCTGCCCCAGAGTTCCTGTTTGGCCTTGGACAAATCCTGGTGAACTCCACGCTGATGCCACTTAAGCTCTGGTTTTGCTAAACCTGAGTTAATAACTGTTATTTTAAAAAGTTTTCCTTTCTCAGGAGAGTTTTTTCATGATTATACCAGTCACACTTCGATTCTTCCTATCTAGCCAGTAAATCACACTGACTTAGGTGGAGATTCCATTAGATTATCCTAGCTGATCAAATTTCAGAGAAATATAAAACTTTCTGTAGGGCCAGATGAAAGGTTAGGTAATTCACTGGCCACTGGATCCAGTGCTTAGATAGGAGTTTAGGAACTCTATCTGATTCTAAGCAGTCTTATGGCCTCTTTCTTGAGCCCAAGACTACCCCAAATTTCAGGATGTCATGCTCCTCTATCCTCACTTTCATAAGCTACTGCTTTGAAGTCTCAAAAATTAGGGGGCCTGAGAATTTGGCCATTCTTAGCAGGGTCTTTTCAAAGCCACAGGATTGTTTTTTTTGAGGGAACACCATATTCATTTGGCTGAGAGGGAATTGAGACCAGAGGGATGCCCCAGTTACCCTGTTGAGACACAAGACTCAGATGGCCAGGCATAGGAAGAGAGATTTTTTTCTGCATAACATGGAAAGGGAGACACATGGTGGAAGTTTTCAGGTGCCTTCTTATATGACTACTTATGCATTTTACCTGCACATTTTATTAAAAAAATGTACAAGACAAATACCCAGAAGACTAAGAGAAGGGCTGTTCTCTCTGAAGACATATTTTATCCTTGGAACAGGAAATAAAAATTTATATAGTCCATCACTGGCAAACCTTAATTTCATTAAGACTGAGGATTTTTTCTTTGAGGAGAGGGCCATGGTTGTTGGTAGACTCTTCCTCAAGTGCTCACTACATATCATGTGGGCAAAAGTTTTGAAGAGAATAGTCAGCTCTATTAATTAAAATTCAGTACTGCAGATATGCCTAATTTAAAATCCCTTAGAAAATTATGCATAGTTGGTCATGTCCACAGATTTCTAAGAACTTCTTTGTTACACAGCTGCTGCAATTTTTATTTCTAGTCAATGATTTCTTTCATAATAAACTCAAGCTTTTAAAGCAATTTGGTAAAACTGTGAAAGGTAAAAGGACTGTAGCCCTCATAAAAAAGCAGCAATAATACAGAAAATTGCTGTGAATGATGTTCCATCACGTAGGTGATAAAAAGGAATTAGAAGCAATTGCTTCATCGATTGCTAATATAATCACAGAATCACCACTCTGCTCTCTGGAAAGTAAGCAGCTGACTATCTGCTTAAATCATTATCGTTATACAATTAGTATTTTTTCAGCTTTAAATGTGAAGCAATCACAAGTCTAATTTAAGGCATTGAGAAGTGAAACCAAAGATTGTGGAAGGGTCCTAGAGAAAAATTTGAGATCCTGCATCACAAATGGCTGTTCGGTCTTGCAGGGGTTTTCCCTTTGGCATATTAACCCCCCCAGAACACTTCAGCATTTATGAGTCTTGGAGTGTCTGCTGAAAGGAGCCTGACATGCCTGTACTGACAGTCCTGGAAGAGCCTCAAGCTCCTAAATCCTGATGGATGCTTTGTATCACTTTGACAGCCAGGCATGCAGCAGCCCTGCCTCCCAGGTCTGGTGTCACAGGATGGGAATTGCAAAGGGCAGCCACAGCAGCCTCATGGTGCCCTGCAGTCAGAGTCCAGGATAGTGCCCCAGAAGTTCAGAACTGTGCCTGCAGTGGACTTTTCTGTTAATCAGCAGTTTCCTTGCCTCCTGTCTTAATTTCTTGTCAGAGTAGTATAAGCTTCCCAGGAATCAGCGAAATATTTTATGGAGAGAAATGGAGAATTTTACATGTGATTTAAAGTTGCTTTATAAAAAATTGCTGGAAAACATATCATAAATAGTACAAGATAAGAACTTTGCTTTTACAAGAGATTGCTCAAGTCATTATGATCGGGTCTTTCCTATCTCTTACTTCCAGGATCCTGAGAAATGGGATTAACATGAGTAGAATTTTTGCTTCCCAAACTTTTCAAATACCTGAATTCTACCATGTTCTTTACTAAAGCTGTATCTTCACCTAGAGAGAATATTTTAGATGCCATTATATTCCAATAATATTTAATTTTTTTTTTCTTATTTCATGAGGGAACTTACTCAATTTTTTATGTATAGAAAGAATTTTGCAAACCTTCCTTCCAGAATATCCATGGTAGTCTACTCAATATTATTACTAAGGACACTATTGCTTAGAGACACATTCCTTTCAGATTTAAAAAATCTATAAATATTATATGATATATAAAAATACAGCACAGCTTGGGTTTTCTTCATACATTTTGTTTCACGACTGATCATTGAAATAACCACTAAGTTTTCACTGTCATTTCTCTTCTATCAAATAAATTGTGATCAACAAGACAACGTTCATTACACTGAGATGATACCACATATTTTTAGCTACTGAATTATGTATTTTTCTGGAAAGGCATATGTAATGTAAGCCAGAATCTCTTTAGGTGTGGCCTTACCAAAATTGTTGCTTTATAGGCTTCTACTCTTCTAAAATGAGAGGTTTTTTCCTACTACATTTTTTTATTCCAGTTTTTTAATTTCATTTGCATAAGAAGAAATGTAATTCATGCTCCCTCTTAATTTGTCTTGTAAACGGTGACTTGTACTCTTGTGTTTGTTTTTTAATTGTTTGGTGTTTTTTTTCTAGGGGTATGGTGGTCTTTCCTTCTGACTGTTGCAATTCTTAGTGTAGTGGAAAGTTGTTTTCTTATATAGCACAAGTTCTATTGTCATTATAGTGCAAGGATTTCATATTGCCAGAGCTCCAGACCTCCGCGATGTTTCTGGCAGGCAGCTCCTCTAAGCACTGCCTGTTCCTGGTCCTTGCAGCAGACATCTGACTCTACCAATCCACTCTTTTATCCCACTTGTTCTTATTGGCTACAGGTGTGGCCTGTTAAGATCAGGCCTGCTTCTACTCTTTAGTAATTGGTCCAGCTGCAACTCACTGGGGGATAAGATTACCTTCTATACCACCTTCATTTACCCATACTGTATCCCCTCTACAGAAAGTCTTTTTCTAAATGAACGACTGAGTAATCACAGGGTTAAAAACTTATGTTTGTATTCTTCAAATTAATTGTATCCTTGTCACATGCTTACCACAAATTCATTACTGCTAAAACATTTAATTTTTCATGAAAACTACAAAATCTTTATGATAAGAAAGTAACCTGTTCCCCTTATCACCACTAAAGTAGAAGATAGGGCATTGCTGATCTAGTCACTCTTCATCACATTTATTTCTGGTTATGGAACAAAAGATTGCAACATATTAAAGATTTTCTGGTTCTGAGCAGCGTATGTACCTCCTGTCTCTTTCTGCCTAGAGCATCTGTTAATAGGAATATTTTCAACTCCAGCTGCCTATAGGCAGATTGTAAGGAATGCATTTGCAAAGTAAACTGGTGCATAAAAAGTGTAGAATTTTCTGTGCTGCATCAAATCATATTTCTTCAATTTCATTTAAAATTAATTTAACAATCACTACAGACAATGAAACAGTCTGAGTGCATGATCTTAGAGAGTCAAGAAATAATACTTGGAGTAGAAATGTATTAAATATTTTAAATATTTTAATTATCTTTCTTTTTTTTTTCCCTAAAATTTCCCATTCTATAGCAGGAAGATCAGAAAAAAAGAGATTAATTTTTATGAAAATGATAATAAATGTATCTGGGGATGGAACTAGTCAATACAGTAGAGATTATGAAGGTGCTGCCATCCAGAGGGATGGTGACAGACTGGAGAAATGGGCTGAGAGAAACTTCATGAAGTTCAGTAGGGCAAAATGCAGAGTCCTGCCATGTGGAAGCCCCCCTGGCAGTGCTGGACTGGGCAGTGACAGACGAAGGAGCAGCTCTGGCAAAGAGAGCCTGGGGGGCCTGGGGGACATTGAGCTGAGCACGAGCCTGCAGTGTGCCCTGACAGCAAAGACAGCCAGCAGCACTAATGGAAGCACAGTCAGCAGGTCCAGTGATTATTCACACCTTTGCTCAGAGCTGATTACACAGATTCTAATTTCCCTGTCCTGTATGGGAAAGACATCGATAAGCCACCAGGACAGCTGGGACTGGATCACTTGCCTGATGAGCTGGGGCTTAGAGACCAGGGTTTGTTCAGCCTGGAGAAGAGATGCTGTGGGACTCTTAACAAAAGCATATATTTGCCTGTAGGGAAGTCAAAGGAGACAGAGCCAGGTCCTTTGATATAGAATCACAGAATCATGTAGGTTGGAAAAAAACCCAGCTTTAATGCAATTAAATCCAGAAGTTAACTTAAGTGCTGCTTAAGCCCACCACTAAGCCATGCAGCATGGTGGGTGGACGACAGTCAGTGGGCATAATTTGAAAGAGGGAAGTTTCTGGGGGTGAAGAGAAACCTTTTCCCAATGAGAACACCCAGTCAACAGAGCAAGCTGCTCATACAGATTCCACTGCCTCTGTCTTTGGAGACTTTCAAGGCACCTGGACAGAGCACTGGAAAATTTGTCTTGACCTCGGAGCAGCCCCTGCTTTGACTGAGAAGTTGGGCTTGGTAATGGATGTTTACACCTGAATTGCCCTCAGATCCTATAAACAGGCTACAGTACTACATTTTCAAAAGTGTCTTTGCTTAGATGTCCAGCTGAGGGCATTTGTAAGACTATTTGATTCAGGTCATTTGGCAACACTACATACATATTCTGTGAAGCATACATGGTAAATTCCGGACTTTACGAAAATTTTAACAATTTTGAATAATCATCAAATGGTTATTTTACTTTTTCTAACATAATATATCAAAATAAGAATGAATCTAAAGGGTTTATATGCTAACTTTTGTATTAAAAATATTATAATTTTATCCCTAAATTTCAGTGTTGACAGAGACAGTGATGGACACAATTAGTGCTATCAGTAACATAGGCACAGGCCACTTAAACCACATAACAGAGGTGATCTGATAAATTTTAAAAAAGTAATAAAACAAGGCATCTTATTTATTGCATTACAGCAGTAACAGAATTGCATAGAATAAACTGCTTTTCTCTCCTTGACATGAACACAGCTCTGTGTGTCCAAGACCTTCTAGAATAGAAAACCAAAAAGCCTTGAAGCAAAACAAAGGCTCAAACAACTTGCATATATCCCTTAAAGATTTATCCAAGGAGAAAGTTATTCAGAACATCTGTTTTGCATGTCCTGTCTCCTTTAATATATCAGAGCTACAATAAATTGCTAAGATTCACATACTGATTAATTGTGATCTGGACAGTAAGAATTACATTTCATAACACACCAAATGGCTTCAATAACCTTCTTAATGGCATTGTGTACTTTTAAAGCATGAAGATTTACAGAATTGTGATCCCTGAGAATGAAGAAGGAAAAAAGCCAAACCAAAAACCCCCCAGGAATTTCTCAAGATCTTTCTCTGTACAAGCCCTGGACACCAACAAACCAAGTATTTCACCAAGTTCCTCTGGGCCCACTCCAAGAAGTCCATGTCTTTCCTAGAGGGAGAGGACACAGCTGGGACAGCTGATCTGAACTAACCAATAGTGATATTCCATATCACATGTCATCATATTCAGCAGTAAAAATTGGGGTGAACATTCCATGCTCAGCAGTAAAATATAGGGTGAAGGAGGAAGGAGGTATGTCTGGAATTGTGGCATTTGTCTTCCCAACTAACTCTGCTATGGCTGCTTGAAGGCCTGCTTTCCTAGATATGGCTAAATACTTGCCTGCACATGGAGAGTAGTGAATGAATTCCTTATTTTGCTTTGTCTGTACACAGTTTATATTTTTCCTATAAAGCAGTCTACATCTCAACCCTTTTTGATTTTATACCCCAGTGAGCAAAGGGCTCTGTGGGGCTTATGTGCATACCAGCTGCTTGCAACACTCTATTTCCAGAAAGGAAAAAGAAGTCCTGGAGAGAGTTTGTGTTTTCTGAATTGTGGAACCATCTGAAGATATGGAGAGCTGAAAGAAGGAAGATCTGAAACCTGCATGAGAGATGTACTAGAAAGATCTGAGATTCAGCCATTTCATCCAAAGATCATCTATTCTGGAGCAGAAAAGCAAGAAAGATACATCAATCAATTCTCTTTGACTTCTATTAATCTGGTTTTTGCTCTATCTTTCTAAACTTAGCACCTCCTAAATGAACTAAGTTTTCTATGAAATACCAGTACATACGTATGTTAAAAATTTTCTAGTGTCCAAAAATTCTTAATTAACAGTCTTACACTTGTCATGACCAAAAAAAAAAAAAAAAAATTAATTTAGACCACAATTCTGTAGCTGAAACACTAATACATTTATTTACCAGCATATTATTCTTATTATTATTCTTCTTCAGCCATAATGTTCTCTTTAATTCTTCTGCCAACTGCCTGAACAGGGCAGGCTGTCCTGCTAAAGGAAGTTGTTAAGGGCATTGACCAAATGCCTCTTAAACATTGACAGGCTTGGGTATTGAACACATCTTCAAAAATCCAGTTTTAGTTTCTTTGTAAAGAAATGCTTCCTAATGCCAATTCTGAACCTCTCCTCATGCAGCTTTGAACCATTCCCATCCTATCACTGGATACCAAGGAGTCGAGATCAACACATCTTTCTTCACTTTTGGAAAGATCGTTTGGAAGAAATATAAAACTACTTCTCTCATAAGGTAAAAATTAAATTATTACTACAGTGTTGTGTAAGTATAAAGTCATTATGTTATTTATCAGTTCTAATCTTCAACTTTGATATTCGACCATGGACAAAATATCTTGAAATATTATTTTTTGTCCAGTTTTCAAGACACTATTTTGCATGATCTTAAATGTCAGGGAATTATGAGATCAAGCAGGAAGCTGGGAGCTAATAGTGAGAGAGGCCAGCAGAGGAGAAATTTGTCAAAGTCCCACAGTATCTAATCAAGAGAGAAGGCATGAGATGGGGACTGTGAACAAGATGTCCATTGGTCAGACAAGGCTTCTCAGACAAGGCAAACCCAAGCCTAGGGGGGAAGTCTGTGCCCATGGGCCAAGGCCAGGATCAGGGCCAAGATGGCAATTTAACTCCAGCTAGGACTCAAAGTGCCTGCATAGAAATTCTGCTCCCACATGAAGAAGTGAAGGAGTCAGATAGGTTTGTTTCATCTCCATCTCATCCAGCTCTTCTCAATCACCTGATAATGGTTGTGCAGCTGCACAGCATCCAGCCTTAAGCAGAGACTAACGAGCACTTGGGGAACATGGTGTTTTCAATGGCCAAAACTGGGACTTTTCTGTTAGCATTGTCTGGTTTTACAAAGAAGGTAAAATTGAATGTAAACACATTTCTTTACTAGAATATTACATTGTAGAGAATAATATGATGACACAGCTACATGACAAGATGCCAGTTCCCTGCCAAAACACATTTGACAAAAAGCTTTTTGCAGCTTAGGAAAGCTTCCATCAATTCATACATTCAGACTGAAGGTATCATGGGAGACTCATTGGTATACAAATGCCTTGCACCTGTTCTTTTAACAGATACAGATGAGAACAGTGGGATGCTGGCTCTTACAATGAAGAGCAGAAGGTATTTACCTTACCTGGCACAAATAGCAAGTTATATTATTTGTTGTAAGATTTAATGTATGATTTAGGAAAAAAACAAACAAGCAAAATTTTAACAGTACCATAAAATACTTCCTTTAGGTAAAACATATGTTTTGTCAGTGAACATACTTTGATTTCTTCACCTTCCAGAGAGCACAGTAAGTCACTTGTCACACCATGATAACAATGAGTGATATACTGAAAGGTATTTCTCACTAAAGAGAACACAGCAACCAGTGACAGATACAAGTGAGAAAAAGGAAAGTATGTGTACAAAAGCAGTAAACTACATGACAGCCATAAGGATGAGTACAGAATAGTTATTTCCCTAGTTTAATTACTACATATAATTTACATTTAAGTATTTGTGTTTTCCTTTCTTTACATTTTGCCATCTTGGATAGCAGATATTCTTCATTACATCTACATTTCACAAATAAGGTAACTCTTTATAATTCTTTATAAATATTATTTATATTATTCTCTATTTTACTTTCTAGAGTTTTACTGAAGTCACTTATGAGTCTTTAAACTCTGTTAAATGGGAGCTTTTCTTGGACCAGGTCCAGCAGAGGGCAACATAGATAATTAAGGGATTTGAGCATCTCTCTTGCAAGGAAAGGCTGAGGGAGATGGGCCTGTTCAAGAAAAAAACAACTGAGAGGAGACCTCATTAATAACATATGTATTAAATGATTTGTGTCTGAAGGGAGGGTGTCAAGAGGATGGACCCAGGATCTTCTCTTTTCCTATTGCTCAGTGGTGCTGAGCAATAGGAAAAGGAGGCAACAGGCAGAAACTGCTGTGCAGGAAGTTCCACCTGAATCTGAGGAAAAACTACTTGGCAGGTGACCATGCACTGGAAAAGATTGCCCAGAGGGGTTGTGGAGTCTCCCTCACTGGAGAGATTCAAGAACCATCTGGATGCAAACATGTTTAATGTGCTCTAGGATGACCCTGCTTGAGCAGGGAGGTTGGATCAGATGACCTACTGTGACCCCTTTCAATCTGACCCATTCTGTGAATCAGTTTGGAAAATCAGAGGCATTTTTATTTGAAATTAAATGCATTCAACCATAACTCTTAGGAAAATCATATGTTAAGGAAAAATAGACATGTGTTTTGAGGAATTCCTTCAGCATTTGAAGCGCTGTCTTCCCTAGACTTTTGGTTGCTCAGTGAGGTGGAAGTGTAGCACAAAGCCCTGAAGTACTCTATGGAATGTGTTAACCATGCTTTGAGCAGGATCTTCAATTCTAGACAGCTTCTGGATTCCTTTCCTTTTCCTTGATCCATTATCTTGATTAATTAATTAATCACATCTGTGATATTTTTAAGGTTAAAAAACCTCTCTTTAAAATGGATGGGCTGGTTTGTTTTTTTGTCTAAAGAGAGTAAAGCATAAAGGGGGTTCAATTATCAATTTGTTCCTGTTACAGGTGTTTTTCAGGCTGTCCTGAAACTTCTGAAATCTTAAATCTTACTTGCAGGTATAAGCTTACATCTGTAGGGTTTTTTTTGTGCACTGAACTTATTTTGAAATGGACACACATGTATATATACACTATAATTTAAAATATAGATTTTCTATATGAGGTAAAATGGCATCCTAAATATTTTTTTTTATTTAGACCTCTAATTTAGATATTTATTTATTATTCACTAGGTCAGTATCATTATGGATTAGGTACAGTTGAAGAAAACTTTTCACATACAACTTCATTCAATTTGATTTAATTTTTTCTGTTTCTGTTGAAAAAATTTGTTACGAAGTTCTTCTTTTCTAGTATGTTTGCTTCTACTTGATAAGTGATTGGCACAAAAGAGAAAAACAAAACAAAATCCAAGGCAAGCACCTTCTACTTAACTATTGCTTTTAGGTGTTCTACATTCAAGAGCCGAATTTCTGTCTGCGTAAAAAAATTTTTTCCACTGAAATGCATGTATGTAATTAAATGATCCCAGTTATACATTTGGTATTTGCCTGAACACTCAGATGAAAAAACATCCTCTTTCAAAAATATTTTCTAACAAAAATCAGAAGAGGCTGCAAATCTAGTAAAAATGAAAACACAGTAAATGTAATTGTATTGAGGCCTGGAAAAGTAATAGTACAGTGGCAGATAGGTCTCTGTGTGGAATTCTCAAAACCTACAGATGGGAGATGCTTTAGAACAGGAACAGGCTTCGGCTCTACATGATGCCGAATCTCATAATTTTTCCATTGTTTAATAGAGACCAATAGGAGAGCTTCAATGAAGGAGAGCTGGGAAATTGAGAAAGATGTGGGAGTCAGAATAAGGAAAAACTTGTACTAATAGCCTCGTTCAGAAGCCAATATAGAGTGAAGACAATCACACCTTGTCATGTAAACTCCAGATTTGGGCTTTCAGCTGTACCCTGAGGATGAAGCCCAAGGTGGAAAAGCCAAATGTTGAGACTGGGACTCAGTTGTCTTCAGTGGTCACAAGTGTCTCACTCCCCTCCATCCATGGGTCCAACTTGGATCCGAGGGTTTGAAGAGGTACAGGACAGGAGGCAGGGAGTGTTTTTCAAAGAGAGAGACTTGTGTTTATGTGTTAAATTGAAATCTTTAACCAAAAATCATTCTCCTCCACCCACCCTCCTTATTTATTAAATGTTACATTAAATACCACAGTTCTTGCAGACCTCCCACAATTTCCTTGTGACATCAGGAATGCATTTGGAGGATGGTTAAATATGGAGCTTTCAGGTGACATATAGCACATAATAGAGTAAACAATCCCATTAATATGGGATAAACTCCCAAGAGTCTACTATCCCATTAAACTCTCTCCCTTTATCCTTTACCATAAATATTACAGGCACAGAACCTATTGATCAAACAATTTCAACTACCTACAGAATTAAATGAGACATTCTGAGGTGAAATAACCCATGAAATCAACCAAAATCCTTGGTATATAAAGGAATAGGTAGAAACTGATGGAAAGAATAAATGAATGAAGATAGGAAAATTGTCTGATGAAGTTAAAATACCATCACATACAGCACTGAGAACTGCAAATCAATCACATCATAAGGAATTTTAAAGGAAGGAAAGTAACACTAAAAAAATTACTTTTAATTTGGAAAGAGAAATTAAGTTCTGACAAAAAAAATCACAAAGCTTAATTAACACTTGCTGGTGCTTAATAAAAGATATCTGAATGCTCATTAGCTCTGTGTATGGGACGTTTTAGTTTTTACATGGTTCTCTCTAAAGTGGAAGAAAGTAAGAGATTGTGTTACAACTTTCCTTTTTTGATTAATGATAAGAGAAACTGATGATAAATTAATAACAATAATATAGCCACAGATATGAGAACACCTGGAAATAGGAATAATTTAGAGCAAGTACATTTCTAAATAGGAAATGGTAATTTGAAAAGTACGCATCTTAAAATAACTACTGTTAGGATTTTTTGATGAGAACCAGCATTCACTCTGTGTTATTACTGGCTGCTACATGATTTTTCACTCTTGATATTTTAATAAAAATTTTTTATTGACATAAACAGATTTTATGTGTAAAAAGTGCACAGTTTTTCCATTTGAGAAAGTGGCTTGATGTTTCTCTTAAGGTATAAATTTAAAACATCAAACAAAGTATAAGACACAGAGTTTTGTTTTGAAGGTCCCTTAACAAACAATTTGAATTCAATTTGATTTTAAATGATTCTGCATAACTTTCTTCATTAAAGATGAAAGCAGATAAATAACAATTTTTCCTTACCTGTTACAGGGTAAAATGTTGATTCATGATAGTGATGGACAAGACACACTGAAAACTTTGACAGGGCCCTGTTCTGGCAGAAGGTTTCTCAGCAGGGAAATATGGGCATATTGGAAGAAGAAACTCTGCTCCAGCTGGTCAGGATCCAGATTTGTGTCATTCCAGCCTAACAAGAGTTGTCCCTGGCTCCCCTGAGGTAGGGGACCAATTACAGCTGGCCATTTCTTGAGCTGCATAAATGATTTCTTGGTAAACATAGCTAATTAATAGGCTGACTCAGTAAATATCTATTCCTTGACATTATAGACAAACAAAAGTTTTTCCTTTTTGTTCAATAAAACTTAAATTGCATCTTTTTACTCAAAACATTTTGTTATGATTACCATTTTCTTGATAGCCCTTATCAGGGAAGCAACTTAATTACTACTTCAAAGATTTTCCAACCTTTTCAAGCAGACAGCTTTAAGGTAACTAGCTACCTTAAATCCAAGTTTTATTGGACCAAAAATATATTGAAAAAAAAAAACCAACAAACCAAAAACCTTTTCCAGTTATAGGATGAGATGAGAAATTCTCTTTAGACCTATCTTCTGGAGGTTTTGGTTTGTTTTCTTTAATTTGGTTTGTGTTTTTTTTTTTATTTTGTGGGGTGTTGTTGTTCTTGTTGTTGTTGCAGCTCCAAATAAGCCAATTCAAGCCAACAATGAGACACACCTGTAACAAGTGCTAGAACATAACATACCACCTGCACCACAATTTATGTCCTGAGTAGAAAAACAGACCAACATAACCCTACAAAAGAGACTTTCTTACCACTTGCCAGGGGATTTTATTTTTTTGATGTTGTCATAATGAGGTATTGCTTTGGTTTGCTCTCTCCTAGGTCACATATGAATATACACCACCAAGAAGTTTCTTTGCTGCTGCCCACCACATTTGAAGTTTAGATTTTCTCACACATTAGCTCCTACTGCCCTGTCTCCTTAATGTCATCACATCTGTCCCCAGACTGTCCCTAAGGTGAGTTCTAGGGCTTAGAATGATTAGCTATCACATACCAAGAGGCATTTCATTTTGCAAGGATTTAATTGTTTATTGAAAGGTGGATGCAAACCTAACACTTCTCTGCATTTATGAATAAATGGATTTGAACCTTTCATTTCACTTTGTCTTGCTCCTAGTTTTCATTTACTTCTGTGGTCTGAGTCTATATTTGGTACAATTCTGTAAGAAAATATATTAACAAGTATAATGCTATAATTAAAACAAAAATGCAGATACAGAATTGAAATATCATTCATGAGTTAAGATAATGTATGGCCAGAAAACTATATTTAAAAGCAAATATTTATTGTAACTAATCAAGCCCAATACCTATTCTATGCCTAAATTTCTATAAAAAAAAATCCTCAAAGGACTGAATCCCTGCTTCTGAACATACCTAACATGATAAAAACTGATCAGTTAGAGGTTTAGCTGGCGCCTAAATAAAATTTGGATCCAAAAGCTTGATTTTTTCTTTAAGATTCAATACTAAGTTGCATATTACATGAAGAAGTTATAATTATGCAATTGGAATTTCCCACAACATTTCAAGGAAGGCATTGGTTTTGGTGAAGATGTCAGTTTATCTGACTAAAATGAATTGTTATAATTTCCTGTTGTGGTCTAGATTTTGTGTACAGTGCTTGCACCATTTTCCAGACAAGACTTAATCTTTCTTAATGTATGTGAAAAAGGAAGAACAGCTTGTAGAAGTATCATACTATACAGAAAAATGGACAATTAGTAATATTAAGGAGAGTGGCAAAAACAATTATTTAAATAATGCAATTGCTCATTATTAAATTTCAACTGTTTCATACACAAATCTCTAGTCAGTAGCATATAAAGACAGTTATGAAATATGCCTTGAACATATATTATTTTGAAGAACTTCTAATATAATGAAACCTACTTGAACTAGTGAATGCATACATAACTGAAAACAGAACAAATTATTTAAACCTCTACTTTTCTACAAGCCTGTGACTGTCTGTCTGGTTTGAAAGAAGTGTCATATAAATATGAGTTTGTTTTAGTATAATTGATCTCTTTGTATAAGGAATAAAAAACCAAACCAGAAGTATGAAGCAGTTTCCTTTGAGCAGAGCTGGTATACAAATCTCTCTTATTTCCATTCAAGGGAAATTTGTATACCACTTTACCATTATACCAACCCAACCTTGCTATATGAGAAGGATCATGTACCAAATAAAAACAAGTTATTGAATAAGAAGATTGAGAAGTCTGGGGATGCACTAGAAAGCTGTATGTAGTAACTATTGCACTTAATTTTAAGCATTTTCCTTTCCTCCAGCTTAAAATATAATTACATTTGCAACACAAAGTTTTCAATAAGCAAAGGAAAGTCAGAGGTGGCTCGTTAAAATCAGTGATGACCATGCTAAATCTTATATTTGCTGGGACAAAAATTCTCCAGTAATCACTGCTAGGTATAAAAACACTAAGATTCTGATAAGAAATCACATTTTTCTTTCAGACATCTATTGTACAAATGTATAGTCCAAAATATTAAAACAGCATGGATGTCATGGAGCAATTCCTCACTTGGTAAGGGATGGGGCAAATCTACCAGGAGGTTCCCACCCACAGAAAATGAACAAGGTTCTTGAAACAAGTTCAATGACTTTGTCAAAAAGAATGATCATTTTCCCTTTGGTCTTTCAGACTATATTTTTTTATTAGGCTTGCTATGAAATTGTGATTAACTAAACATGCCAAGAGCTCTTCTTCTGTAAGTATTATTAGCCTAATGGCTCTTTGTCATTTCAATTTTACACAAAAAAGGAAACTTCCCTGATGAGTAGAAGGAAATAAGGAAGTGTCTGAGGATACAACCTTATCTGAATCTGAGTGATTATAATATTTCTCTTTGGAAATTACTGTGAATGGGGTTTATTGTAGTGCTCTCTTGATTATGAAGAGCTTATGTGTCAAAATGTTGAAACACTAATAGCTTTTTTTTTCAACTATATTTGGAATCTGTAAAGCAGTTTAATTGGTTTTAATGTTCTTTCTTTTATTTACATATAATTTCTGTATATAGTTATTTTCTCTCCCTTATGATATGAATACCCTGCTAGATCCAAATGATTTAAAAGTTTATGCTCTATGTGCTAATTTTTTGTTGTAAGAAAATATTATGTAATTGATGTATAGGAGTCTTATGACAAGCATGTTGTAGGTTTTTAAACTATAATACTATACATATTTATTGTATAATTTTAAACTTTACTAGAATTTTCAAAATAGAAAATGAATTTGAATGTTCAGTCTTGCCTAAGAAGAATTTATCATTGTCTTCTATGGATAAATCCTTCTGGAGAAATAATGACATTAAAGAAAATCTTTAGCCTGGTGAAAACTTTAAGAAAAAGGTTTCTAGTAAGCCATGTATTCAACTAGGACATATAAGGCACAACACAAAAACACAAGATCTGAATAATCATTGCATTTGATTCAATTGCTCCAGAAAGGAATTTTGATTTCTACTTGACACTTATTCTAAATTCTGCTATGTGGATTGTGGGTTCCATTAAATCTTCCAAATCAAAATGAAAATATGAATAAGCTTCTTAGTTGTTTCAGTTGTTACTTAAGCATACTAAACTAATAAAAAATAACTGTGAAGTTTTAATTGCCTTAAAACTTGTCCTTACTATACACTTGTGGTTTGCCAGATGTCCACCTCACAATGTTACAGAGCTTGCTTTATCGAGTTTGGTGGGTGAGTTTTGCCAATCACCTCTACTGTGCAGCTGTAGAGGTTAATTATGAAAAACAGAATTATTTTTTGAAGTGCTTCACTTCCTTCATGATTGTTCACAGTGACTTACCAGTGTCACCATGCCTTAATACAAACAGCAAAAAACTGATAGTGCCATAGAGGAATTCACTTTAACAAAGCATTTTTCTAGTTAATCTGTTAGATTCCACATCTGTGGCACATAATGAGGATTTTGTACAAGAGGAAGGGAGAAAAAGAATGCTAAGATGTTTTGGAGGAGTATTTAAAAAAGTGAACTGGATTTGGTAAAGAATTTTTATGTCAAGAAAATAAAAAATAAAATAGATGAGGGGGTGATGCATATAGAACTTTTCAGAATTGTTTCTCCAGATACTAGAAATGTATAATAGGAATTATTTTGATTTGGGGATGGGTTTTTTTAAATTTTAAAAATATATATATTCAGAATATCTTTCCCAAATAATAAAATCATGACAATTTGAATTGACACAAATGTTAAGAGTTAAACATAAAAGGCATCTTAAAGTTTTCAAAGGACACGTAGATGTTTGTAAGTAAGAGGATTTTTGTGTAATAAATGAAGAAGTAATTCCTCCTTCTAACATCAAGAAGCTGTGAGATGAAATAGCATTAATGTAAACAAATAGTCAGAAAAAATGGTAATGCAGTATAGAGGTTCTCACTGTGCTTCATGGTCACTGGAGACATCTCCGATCAAATTTGCCAACTTGGCTCTTTCCTTTTATCCAGATCACATCAATTTCCAAAAATATGGTTTACTAGTAAGCAGTGTCTTTAATTAATCCAGTCATGTCATATCATAATGAATGACATACACATGTCATTTCAGCACATATGACTGGCTGAGGGACACCAGCTGCAAAGTTTGGTAGCTCCAGGAATAAAAGCTTTCAGATTTTATTTTTTTTTAATTTTCATGAAGTCTAGTAGAAAACTGATTAGGTAGACATGTTCTTTTTATGAGAAATTACCTTTTTTTACAAGCCACTACAAGATAGCCTGCTACAAGATAAACTTCATTGAGGAAGTTTTTCTGATAACAGAAGGTATATTTTTAACAATTATATTTATATTTCATAAATATACAGGTTATTTCTTTAAATATATTATTTATCTACATTAAAGGATTTCTTTCTGAAGGATTTTGTTTATTTATCACCCATTATTAGAATAATAGATATATTGCTACATTTCAAACCATAATATGTAACACAAGGAGACTGGCCTTACATTCTGGATCTACCTGACTTCTTTTTTCCCCTCAGGTGCTCAAAAGTATTTCTTGTTGAACTTCAAAATAATTTTTATCATATAAACTTTATGGTATTTTTCTTCCTTTAGGGAATTGTCCTCATAATATTTTTTTTTCAAGAAAAGTTATGTCTGCTTCACATCTGATAGCAAATATTTACTGATATCTTTGAAAAGATGGTTAGTGGGCCTGGTCCTGAGCCTGACACTGGCACAAGAGGAGCTGTAATGCAAATAGATCCTTGCAGAAGTACACAGTGACTTGAACTACCTGGAAAATCAGTTGTTCCAGTAAGCCCTCTCCATCCCTGCCATGCTCAGCACTTACAAATGAGTAAACATATCCACCTGGCATGCTCTCAGCTGAGAATACTTAGAAATACAGGGCAGATATTCTTCCAACCCTGATTTCCCCTGTTTCTACTAACAAAAATCAGAGAAGACATGCAGACATTTAGATACACTACGAGTATCCTGACAGGTTCAGAATAAACTCTCAAGGTCTTTATAAGATCATAAAAATGTAAAATAATTTAGGTTGGAAGGCATCACTGGAGGTCCCATTCTACCATGCCTTCCTCAAAGAAAGAGCGAACTTCAGAAGTAGATCAGATGGCCTAGAACCATTCTCAGTTAAGCTTTGGGTATCTTGTCCATTGTACATGTCACCACATCCTTTAAAGCTCACTATTTATTCATATTGATACCTTATTCCTGATTCAGATAGACAAATTCAGGTGTACAGTTCAGTAATAGGGACATCTGATGCCATTTGATATGACCTAGACATAAGACCTGTCTCCACCTGCCATAACAACACCCCTCTCACAGGTCTCATAATGTACTACAGCCCTGGGTGGATGGCCTGAGCACCACAGAGCTGAGTTCCAGTCCAGTCAGTGCCATGAAGTCCTTGAATTCGGCCTAATTTACCAGTTTAAAACTGAAGTATTTAGATCTAGATGTCTAAGGAATTTAAAACATTAGGTTCACAAAAAAGGTTTTTTTTTTCTTTTCTTGAATACCTGTGTCAGTATGGGTAAATCATTCCTTCATTAGTAGGAGTGGTCTCATTACACTGCCTAACTCCCAGGTGGCTGGGACAGGTAAACTAAATCCCATCTTCTATGACCTACATATGTCAGGAGCATTAGCTTAACTCCTACAGATTGCCTTTGAAAAATCTTCCTGAGAAATGACACTAGAATATTATTCAATTTCTATTATGGATGTGTTTATATTGGCAATTTTTGCCTCAATCTAAAAAGGTGACCAAGATTTATTTATTGACTGATTGATGAAGATAACACACAGACACTCACTTTCAAGCTTTGGTGTTTCAATTATTATTATGTACAAACAATAACCTTCCTTAGATATGTCATGCAGAAACTTTTAATAGAATATGTGAATACTGGCTCTCATTGCATGCTTTATGAGATGCATATGAATCTCATTTTATGCAGGTTTTGTGCATGTATGTGATTTTTATTTAATTGGAGATGCAAACCATTTCTGCTTTAATTTTTGGTTCCAGCTTTTGCAATTCTTGCCCCTTTTTTTCACACAGTATTATGTATTTAAAAGGCACTTGTACATCTTGACTAAGTGGCCTACTTGAAAATATTTTAAGCTTTGAGAAATTAAATTTTAATAAAGCAAGGAACAAAGGTGTGCTCTTTAGGAATAAAGGTGTACTCTTTAGAATCTATTAGAAACGTGACATAGTTCAAGAGCTCCCTCTTCTGACACCAAACACTATCAGAATGTTTAGTCTAGAAGAAAATCTCCTATTTGGAAAGGTAATTTTATGGCTCTGTGAGTCTCAACATTTACATTTTTTACCACTTTTATTTTTTTTGTCCAAGTCAAACCTGAGATTATATACAAGTTTGCTACTTTAAAAAAAGCAATGCAAATGCTGACTTGCACCCACTTATTTTAGTAAATCATGCACTTCCTAATGGGGAAAAAATTTTCTGAAGTAGGAATAGCAGTTCACCATTTTATTATACAAATTGTTAAACTAGACAATATTATATGATGTAGAATATGTATTGGTATAAACACACATATATTTATATATGTCCTGGTGGGACAGGATCACTGAACTGTAGTGGAGAACAATCACAAGCTTTAACATCAACCACAAGCATCACTTCATTGAATGCAAAAATTGGGTGAGATTTTCAACTCCGTACAAATTTAGCTCCCAAGTTGATGTTAGAACAATATAGATGTTAACCTATGTAAAAATATGCAAGTAATGAGGAATTCTGCAGTATTGTTTTCCCCAGGCTAGAACATAGAATCCAATATTAGAACTTAGACTTCTCTTACAAAGCACATGGGAACAAAGATTTCAAAATGGCAACCAGGAGGAGCAGGATAATTAGCAACAGCTGCCAACAGCCAGCATTCTTTTTGAGGGTCCATTCAAAGATAGAAACTGGGAAAGTATGGAGAAATTTTTCTTCAAGTCTCCACGTGTTATTTACTTGGAGATACTCTACTCGAGATACAGTGCCCTAAAAAACAGCTGCTAGCTCTAAATCAAGAAAAAGTAGAGGGCCCTTCTTTCCTCTTCCAACTATCCTATTTTCTTGCTCTTGAGCTTAGTTTTAGTTTTCTTTTTAGTGAATTAAATACTTCTCTAGCCCATTTTCCCTTCAATAAGTCCTGAAGTGGGGAAAAATAAAGAGAAATTATGCATACCCTATATGGCTTAAATACTAAATCCAGGAAGAAGTTCCAGCCCCTGAAATCTGACTATAAATAAACCATTTGACTTTTGGAGAGATTTGAAAAGCCTCTTTCTCCCCCTTTGGGTGCTTTAACATTTGTTCTTTGAAGTATCCAAAGCTGAAGGCCTGATTGGATATTTTGTCATTTTCTGTATGCTGAATTGAGTTTTACACTTGGAAACAGACCTGCATTATGTGCATTTGTATTTAATGATGAGAACTAGAAATAGATAGACTCTGAGAATAATTTTTTTCATGGCAGCATCTGCATAGCTGAAAAGAAATAGGTGAACACCTTTTCAATTTCTGGGGCAGGGGCAGAAGGCTGCCACACTGAATCCATTCAGTCAAAATAATTTTAAAATGTTTACTTCTGAATGTGTAAACATGATTTGTGTGTCACAATATTCAGAACACCAGGATAAACAGACTTTTACATTTGTTCAAAAGGAGTTCCCTCATGGCACTATTGATTTAAATAAACAAAACTAGAGATCTATCAGATACAACAAACTCAGCTGAACTAAATTTTTTTTAAGATTTTTCTAATTTTAGATTCTAAATTTAGCTTGAATTTTTTTTTTTTGAAAGCATTAGCAAACTCATGATGTTCATTTGACAGGTGTGAGCAAGGCTGGGTAAAGAATTTGTAGTACTTTGTTAACACAGTGTAACACAGTTTTACACTTTGGGAAACAAACTGTCTAATAAATAATTTGATCCATAGAAAGATTTACAAGTTCTTTGGCAGTCAGAATCATAGTCTTACAGAATTTGTAGATACATACATAAACAGGTTTTCTTACAAAGTGATATTCTTCCTTAGTATTTTTCCACTTTTTAATATTCCTGAATATTTCCTTATCTGATTCTCAGCTAGAGCCCCTATTACTTTCACTTATCTCCAAAAATTCTGGCAAATTTTTTGTTTATATATATAAAATAAGAATATGGTTTTATGGGAATTTTTGGTATTGTAGGATTCTCTTAAATTTTTTATCTTTGGTGTGCTATTAGTTTCCTCAGTTCTAAAGATACCCCTTATAATTTAAACCTTATACCTTAAATCTTAATGAATTTGTGTATCTGTCAATCAAAAATGCTCAGCTATTAATTCCAGTCCTAACGCAGAGTTTTGAGACCTAGTTTTATCACCACCCTATTATTAGGCTCTTGCTCATCTCTAGAAATATTCTAACTGTTTTTGAAAAATCTCAGAGAGAATGTCAAAGGAGTGACAGCCCATCTCAGTAAGCATGAACTCCTTTTGACACACACTGCTCATTCAGAGCCTTACAGAAACCCCAACAAATCGCAGATAAAAGACAACAAAGGTCAGGTTTTAATCCTCCTTTTGGGGTAATGTTCTGTCTCTGGATATCTCTCCATCCCAATGCCCACACAAATTTACTCACACTGTTACCACTTTCTGAGAGTTAATCCTAGTCATCCTGTGGGAAACGGAAGTGAAAGAAAAAAATATAAAGAGTTGGTCAAAAGCAGCATGGTCAAGCTATTAAAAAAACCAAACACATAAGCATGAATTAAATATTTATATTCATGTTTAAAGAAAAATTGAGAAATGAAAAAAAAATAGAAAATAAGAAAAAAGAGGTATTTTCTGAAATAAACACTCTTTCTAACTTTAAATAAATATTGTTATCCACTGAATGATCAGTATTGCAACCTTGAGTGTGCTGGTTTAGTGACATCTCATCAAAACCTCTCTATCTAGATATGAAAATTAATGAGTTTGGAGCCTCAAGAGTTAAAGTTTCAAAATAATGATTATATAGAAATGTTTTTATTAAGAATAAATTATTATTGACAACACATACTTTGTAAGGAGAACTGTTCTAGGCTAAGGAGAGACATTTACTTCATCGTGTTACGGATTAAGTTCTGCTTTAGAGTGTTTTTAGCAATAGGAACCACTTTTATAAATTGTTGCCTCGAGGAATTTCATTTTGTAAGGTGTTTTAGGAAGGCTTGGTAAGAGCTACTACTTTTCTTGAAGTGACAATGTCTCCTTTGGGGCACTTTATAAATTTATTATGAAACACTTTAATGAATAATAAAACTATATTATCGAACTAAAAATTATTAGGGAACATTCATCACCTTCTTCTGCCCCAACATCATATAGAAAAGTGCAGCATCAGTGTAAAATCTTGTGAATGCAGGATCCTTTGGATTAGAATGCATCACTCTGACATTTATTCCATTTATAATGGAAAACATAAAGTAGATAGTGGTCTTTGTGATTGCCTCTCCTAGCATGTCCTCAAGTACACAGCAATTTCATCCTTAAAAATGCCCTTTCTCAGTCTTTAACAACATTCTTGTTTTACATAAAATCCTTGCACAAGTGAAGACACATGATAGATATCTTAAATCTATTCTGGAAAAATATGTTGGTTTTGCAGCCAACAAATGCTCCTCCACATTGACACATTGAGTTGAGAACAGCACAAAGATGTCTTATTGAACCTCCTCCATTTTACTCTTAACTGTGATGTTGAAGTTTCACTACAATCAATTAGAAAGCTGATACAAGGAAAACCCTTTGAGATTTCCCTCTCCTCCCAGTTTAAATTTAGCAATTCTGATAATCTTGAGGGTTAGGGCAGTGTAGCACGATCTCTGCCAAGCCTCCTTGGCAGAGAAACTCCAGCCTGCCATTAGAAGAATTTTTCTCCTCAGTGGCAAATATGATAATTAATGCAGCCTTGTAATATAAATAACCCATCACCCAGTACAGTGGCAGACTTCCCCTGGTCTTATTCTAGAGGCACTACCCAGTAAACTATCTACTTAAAGGAAATGCTGTCTGGTCATAAAGGAACTCTGTACCCCATTGAAGAATTTCTCAAGCCCACACCAAGGAATAAAAAATTAAGTGCTTAGGCAACACTGGCCCCATAGATATGTCTAAACCAATATACTTTGAAATACTCCTGGTGTCCCTGGCATAGGTAGAGAAGCTATATATTGCTCCAGCCAAAACCCAGGAACATGTGTACCCCATAAAGCAGCTCTGCTATTGGCTCATACCATGTAGAGGGATAGAATGTAAGAAAATGAAGACAGTGCAGAAGGCAGCCTCACACCTGAGGAGCTGCAGCTGTACTAATCACCGAAGATTAGGAATAGGACTGCCCTTAATAGGTCACAGCTGGGTCCAATAAGAAGAGTGCTACAAACGAGTGGGTTAGCTGGGTGAGAAGAGAGATGAAGTTTGTTGGCTGTGCTGTGATGAGAATTGGAGTTGTTGGCTGTAAAGGTGTTAGTGCTGTGAGGAGCTGCCCATGAGAGATCACCAAGAAGGTATGAGAGCTTTGCAATATGATGACAACAATACCATAGAAAACTAGAGCTGAACAGGAACTTTAGGGCTCTCTGGACAAACTTTTTATATGTACAATGGATTACACTACATGCTAAGGAGCACATCTACCTGCTGCTATAGGAGATCCTCATTTATAGTAGACTAACCAATTAATTAACTTTATGCCAAAAACATCTTCTTGCTCCTAGTTTTGTCTTCCTGCCCATCTTAAGAAGGCAGCTTTTTGAAGCTGTAACACAGGATATCATAAAAATGTTTAAAAGAGTGTTGTATTTCCTCTCTCTTAGTATCTTTGTTGTTGACCTTCTTCACATATGCTTGGTATTTTCATCCATCTGCCTTTGGCAGTAGTATTTGCACAGTGGTGAGTCGTAAAAATGTTCTAAAGCAGCCCACCTGCCAATCTGGTAGGTAAAAATATGTCAGCTTTCTCTGTTTCTCATTTTTCTACTTTATGTCATTAAAAAAAAAAAAAAACCAACAAAATCAACCTCTTTCCTTGGCATTGTTTCCTTCTTATTCTTCTACCTTTCTACCCCAAAACATGTGTTTTGACATTATTCTATTAATCAAAACCATATTTCTATGGTGTTATTACCATATATATTATACATTCTTTAAAGATTCCAAACACTATTCATACAGAAAAAAAAACAGACTTGATATTTGGAAATGCCACTTAATACGGGGTTTATGAATTTTAAAGAATTTTATACTGTGTGATAAAGTTAAAATGTTATTTTATTAATGATTGGGAGGCAGTATGGCAAATATCACTTTCTCTTTTCCTTTTGATGAAAATAATAGAAAATAATTCTTCACTTTGTTAAGCAAAGAAAACAAAAAGGCATTACAGGATTTCATCAGGATCATAGTTTTTCCAGAAAACATGTTTTCACATGGATACTGTTTTGTACTGTAATTCATACTGTGGTGCTGATCTTTGTCAGAGTAAATAAAGTTTTTCATTACAGGGCAACTGCTTTTTGCAGAATATGTATTTATTTCTTGCATATGTGTGACAATGCATATAAATATTTTTGAAAATTAAGCCATGACATAATCTGACTAGTTTATGGAAATTGATGATGAGCCTGGCTTTACCACTTAGGCTTGTTCAGAGGTAAGAACTGTTAAATTTTGTTAGTGTCAGACTTCTCTTGTAAAATATTATGGACTCATTTTAAATTATTTAAGAATTTTAAGCTGGAATCTCAGTGTTTCTTTGAACTTTTATAATTTTAAATTATACTATGATAATATATCTATCACCTTTTCTTTCAGTGAGATTGCTTTTATATTCTAGTTTCTGTGTTCAAATCTGCCTTCCTATCTTTGAAATATAGTTGAATTATAATAATAGAGACCATTTCAGGACAGGCTGGTGAAGGAAAAACAGTAGTTTTTTTCAAGAAAATTCTCAGCATCTGCAATCTTGTTAAAGGTGTTTTTTAAAATTTTCCATTAAAAAATTCCTTTCAAAATAATTTAGAATTACGAATTATTATATACTTGTCAAAAGCAGGTCCTTTTTGTTCTGTAAAAACTTGCAGCACTTCAGTGTGACAAGGTAATACATTTTTTAAATGGGTTTTAAAAGAAATTATTTTATATATCACAACACATAATACAGTTTTGTCTTTCTTGTATTTTCCCTGCAAAAACTGTGCAACCATTAATTTTACTCTTCAGTGCTACTTGAATTTCTCCCTTTCAGAAAAGTAAATGCGGGTTTCTTGTGACAAGGAACAGACTGGAATCTTTTCCACTAACTGTCCTCTAAACTGACACCTAATGGTTGAAAAACTGTCAGAAGGTATCATACAATATGGACAGTGCTTGCCAGTCTTATTTTACAACCGATTTGCCAATTGCAAAGCAAAAGTTTTGTTGATGCTAAGCAAAATATGCTTTATGTGCTTTGCACTACTAATTGACTCCAACCACTTTGGTTCCAAAAGGAGACAGGGCCTAGAAGAATTTAAATCTTTGTGACCTTAGAATATTGACAGCTCCTGATTTCTAGGATTTTTTTCCTGATGTGATTGGAAGGTTGTAGTTACTCTGTGTTCCAGTACTGATCCAGACTCTAGTGACTTCATCATTATAAATTATTAAAAAAAGCCTTTTGGCCAGTATTAAATCAAAATACTTCCAATGGTTTTCTACATTTCATTACAAGCACTGACATTCATTTCAACTCTGGATACATTAAAACACTGTAAAACAAGGTTTCTAATCTCTTTACCTGTTTGCTGTAGCTTGGATGCAGTATGACAAACCAACACGAATTGTGAATTTGGTGTTCACAAGACAGTGAGCATTCTTCTTTCTGACTACAGTCAATACTTGCTTATTTTTACATCAGCTTCATTTATCATCTCCTTGGATTTTACAACATTTTAGAAAGAGGTTAATGACTATGACAAAACTAAATTTTATTTTATTTATCATAATGGATCAGGAGTATTCAAGTAATGACTTACTGCAATCCCCTCAGGGGCAGACACTAGTTAATGAGGAATCATAGAATCTTACTACAACCAAATGATAGTGTAGACATTTATTTACCTATGTCTTGATCAGCCCCTTTGCTTTGTAAGCTAGACACCTCAGTTAAGAAGCTCACATTGCTCGTCATTAATTATGCTTAAATACCCACATATATATAATACCTACATGCATAAATTTAAACACATATACTTCTAATCATTTTAAGCAAATAGAGAACAATTTTTCTTCCTACTGTGGAGCACACAGAGTTTTCTAAGAGTGTAAGTATAAGCCAGCAGATATGTTTTTTTGACTATGCATCAAAAGAGAGATCTCCAAATCCTTACTGCATAAGGATTACAATAATTTCATAATTAACTAATATGAGTAAATATAGGGAAATGCATGATCAATGAGATGTAGCACTCTAGCCCACTGAGATGAAATTTGCACCTTACAGCATTCTTCTGCTAAGTTTGACACCCCTGAAAAGAATATAACAGGATATATATATATGTCTGAAAACTTACTCTATGATACAAGTAACGCTTTCTAGATCTTCCCTGAACCTTGCAAAACTTTTGTCTATTTAACTGGAGGTTAAGTTCCATTTTAAAACAGTTCTAAGATGGAACCACAATTTTTTTCCTAAGCTTCAGTAAATCCAAAAAAAAAAACCCAAAAAACCGAAAAAATAAAACCACCAAAAAACCAAACATGAAAGATATCTGTGATACTGTGTCACCGACATGTTTTATGAAAAATCCTTTACTTAGGATTTTTCCCCTCCTGAGAGCTGAGAGGCCTCAGGAACAGACTGTAAACAATTCTTATCTGCTGCTGTGGAATGCAACAGGGGAGATCTCTGATTGGCCCCGTCAAACTGTTTCCAATTAAGAGCCTATCACAGAACACCTGTCTGGCCAGTTTTGGTCTGAGAAGACTTGTTTTTACATTCTTTTCTATTATTAGCATAGCATGGTAGTGAAAGCCTTCTCTCTATTCTTTTAGTATAGTTTTTATATATTATCTATCATATAATAATAAATCAAGCCTTCTGATACATGGAGTCAACTTTCTCGTCTCTTCCCTCATCATGGGACCCCTGTGAATGGGGTAACAATACTGGGACTGGTAATGCTCCTAAATTTCCAGATAAAGGAATATAATATGACCACATCTTCATTTGCTGTGAGAACACAACCACAACTCAGGAACATACCAGATCATAACTTCCTCTAACAAGGAAGGATGGAAGGAAATACAAGCAGTCTAGACAAATGTAGTTGCCTCATCAATCAGGTTCCAAGGTCAGTAGCTCAAGACTACTCTATGCATTGTGGCAGACATAAATAAGGAGAGAAAATATCTACCACAGTGAATGGATAGCCTCATGTAAATAGTATTTAATTTAATGTAAAATGATTCACAGATAAGGTTTCAATTGTAAACAGACTTATGCAGGACTGTCCACTCACCCAAATGTATATTCATGCAGTATGCATGTGTTGGGAATTTCTCATCATCTCTGATACCCCTTTCTGGAAGTAGAAGATTCTAAATGCAAAGATTTTTCTCCTAGAGAAAAGGAAGAACAGTTATGGGTGTTTGTATTTGACTTATCTACCATTGAATTCCTTCTTAAAATTAGCTTTTATCTCTAGACTGACTAAAAACAGTTGTAAGGATTTAGATTGTGGCATCTGAAAGTGGTCAGGTAATTGGCATGCATAGATGTCCTTGTCAAAAAAAAAATGCAGGTAACAACATATGTTTAAAAATATTATTTATAAGAACACTCATAAATAGAAAATAAAGTGAAAATATAAGAGGAAGTAAATGACAGAAGGCTGTCATGAATGTAGAGAAGAAGAGCACACCTTTCATTTTGGGAAAAAAATGAAAGTTGCAGGCAACAGTTCAAAGTAGTGGAACACTCCTTTAAAAAGAGAAAAGAGAAGATGAAAGTGGAAATATAAAGGGTAGGAAAGAAATGATGAAACAAAGACCTGAGGTGACAGGAGAAGGATAATAGGGTAGGAGAGCAGCAGTCAAGCCATATTGCATGATGTTAGAAGAAAAGACAATAAGACAGGAGAGAATAAGTTAAATATAAATAAAATAAGATTTGAAAAAAAGCCTCAAACATGTTTATGATAATAACAGGAAGGAATATATTACATACAGAAAAAAAAAACCAGAAAAGAGGGGAGGAAAAAAGGACTAAAGGAGAGCAGACTGCTTAGTATAGAAAAAAAGATTATTCAGGAGAATCTTGCGCAGAAACTTATTAGCTCGGTGCTGAAATCAGCTCAAATGTGATATTTCAGAAAAAGGAAAAATGTGACGCTTCTTTTCAAGATGACTATGTTTTATAAAATATTGTGTGTTTACTAATTATCTTGTTTTTGTTTCATCACATGGAGTGAATTGATGCTCATACTATCATACAGGCATGAAGGTGTTTAAAATTTATGTTGTTCATACATTGTTATACAGAATTATGGTGTCGAAAAGAGAAGAAAGAGAAGTAATAAAAAAGAGTAAACACTTTCAAGATTATGTGAAAAATATTTTCAAGACCAAAAATCATATAAAGCATGTACTTGTTAGTTTTGATTTGTGAAATAAAAGAATCCTGTCGTATAAAGTTAACCTTTCTGTTTAAGAAAGATGAGATAGACTGAATTTTAAGTAAAACTATTTTCAAATTTTTGTTCATTTATTTTCATGTTACCCTAATAAAATAGTTTACAATTTTTATCCACTTCTGCTCTGTTTTGGGTTTTTTGGATAGTTTTTTATTGATAGATGTTTAAAAAACATGACTATGCATTGTCTTAATGACACAGAAGAGCACTACTGTGCAATCCTGTCTGTTTTTTGTACCTGTGGGCTAGTGGATTCCTTTTTGAAACAAAAATAAAGTTTGGAGTACTCAGACTGACCTTGTGGAATTACCTTAATGGCTTAAATAATTTAAAAATTAAAAATCAAATGTTATAGATGTCACCTTTGCTGTCCTATGCTTTTTAATTTCACAGAGATTAGTTGCCAGAAGAAACAATGCATGTGTAGAAAGAATGGACTAAATGCTCTTTTGTTGTTCAATTAATGTGATGTCCCAGTGCTTTACTAATTGTACTGTCTGTAGAAGTAAAATGAGGAATTTCCAAACATTTTAGATTTTTATAGAAGAACACTGAACAAAATAACAATGAATAAATTATATTTAAAGATAATCCAACAAGGAAGCAAAGAGACCGATTAATTCCTTATATGCTGGGATTGTGTCTCTGTCAAATCTAAGCTTGAAGTCCATATGGGAGACTGTGGCTGCAGCTCTTTTCATAGAGAACAACACAACTTCCCCAGGATTTTTCCTGGGGAAGACAGTGAGAAAGCTCAGAGAAGAAGAAAAGCAATTCTTATGTTCACTTGCTGCATCTGTTGTTTGGCACATGTGGAATGTGTTATGGAGACTGCTTACCCAAAAGGGATTTCTTAATTGGACACTGGTGATGGGTGTTTGGATTGAGTGACCAGTTAGGTCAAAGCTGTGTTGTGGCTGTCTGTAAGGGTCATGGGTTTTACTTTAGCAGTGTATATTTCAGTATAGTATAGCTTAATAAAGCATTTGCTCAGCCTTTTGCAATCAGAAGTCACTTCATGTTATTTCCTGGCTGGATGGTTATCCTGCATTGATAAGAGACAGGGAGGGAGCAATCAACGCCAGTGTGTATTTCCTGAGAAGCGACAAAATAAATGCACAGAATTAATTAGTTTGCTGTTAGAGGAAGGAGAATCAAGTCAGACCTGCAAGACTGTAATCCCTCTGGCTCTTATCTAGGCAATACCTGGTTTCAGTGTTCCATTTATACTCAAGCCTAAACCTCTTTAGGAAGGTATCTAGGTTTACCTTCTCACACAAGAAGCATCAGACATCATCAGAACAATACATAATATAGAAAAGAGGCAGATGTTCTGAAATAACAGCAAAAATGTAACAAAACATCAGTGGAACTGAGGGCTGTAAATAAGATGCTACACTATATCCATGCCAGAAGAATCTTCATGGCATCATTACTCTTGCTCCTCTGATTTAAAATCCTTATTCTTCTCCCTGAAGCCTAAAGGAGATAGGAAAGACTTTGTGCTTTGCAAGAGTTCTGTGGAGGTTTTTTGTAGTATGTGTTTGATACACTTTCTGCAATGTCACTAAGCATATCTGACTTGTCCAAAATCAGAAGTGTAGTGAGAATCTCAAGTGGCATACAACTTATGTCAGATTTCCAAAGCAAGAGGTTCAGATAAGCTGTGACCAAGCATCCAAAGTTTGATTAAATATCTGAACATGTTAGATGAGCAGGATAAACTCAAAATAATTCAGACAAAAGGCAGTATGAGGACTCAAGAGAAAAAATAAGTCTCTGCATGTCTCATCCCTTCAAAGAGAGCTAGATGCTTTATAGTTAAGAAAACATGTCTGTACACTGATCAGAATTGTACTGGAGCTTATTTTCTTCCAGAGTGGTACAGATATAAAGACTTGGGTTTGAATTGCAGTACTACAATTCACATTTGGCCAGCATTAGGGGAAAACTTAAACAATAAACATTCTGAAATAGACTATTTCTCATTAATTTCTGAATTAGAAATTGCATAAATATAACAACAAACAATTTTTGGCAATGACTTAGCTGCAAGGAAGACCTAATCACCTATTCATTGAATAAAAAGCCCAAAACAGCAAAACTAATGGAATAAGCAAACCACCACACAAAAATATAGACTGTTGGGGACAAGGAATTATTACTTTTCCAGATGTAAGTATGAAACTAGGAAGCTCCAGAGGAACTGAATATAAAGTGAGATGTTGAAGCCAAGGTACTGTAGGTGGTATAGCAGAGTGAGAATACACATTCCTTCAGGAGAAAAATTTTCATAAAAATTTTCAAGGAGAATGCAGAAAGTAGTTGAGAAGTTAATGGAAGAAAAGGCAATATGTTGATCAGAAAAACCTTACATAGACGTGATATTGTAAATAAGAGTCTTTTCGAAAAAGAACAATTTTTCATAAATTCTACTGATTTTGAGATAATATTTTGCAATCTTTAATCTTAATCTTAATTTTAACCAAAAAACCATAAAAAAAGCAAAACAAATACAAACAAGCAAAAAAAACAACAAACTAAACAAACAAACAAACAACACCAAAAACCCAAAAGAAAAACACCCCCTCACCTCAAAATCCACCCTTATAATCAGAAGGTCAAAGCTTTTTACTTTGTCTGCTCTCTTCACTTTGAGCAAAGATTCATTGCAATGACTATTTGGTTCTTAATAAAGCATTCATTCACACTTATCATTGACATAAATTGCAATAAAAGGAAACATTCAGAGCAATGGTGGTATGCTGAGTACCGCACAGCTCATTTTATGTTTGGGGTTTTTCTGTTTAACATAGTTTTTTCCCCAGGTTAACTAACTCAAAGACAAAGACAAACAATTAAAGATATGAGTGAATATAAATAAGAAATGGGAAGTCAAGCAGAATAGATATCCACATGGAAAAAATTGCCAGTATGTGTGTTAGTAGTTACATTTGTTAAATGCAGATTTAATCTTTCATAACTTAAAATAATAGGTTTGGATTAAGATATAATAAATGTTTAAATTACTTCAGTAAGAAAGTAAGAAGAAAGAAGAAAAGACTGTCTCTTATTGTTTTAAAAAAAAATATTAATCCCTCAGAACACATGTCCTGAATGTACCTGTGTGGAAAATCTGACTGAGTAAATTGTCTTTTTTTCAAGAGTCACAAAATCCCGTATTAGAATTTGGAAGTTTAAAACAATCTGTCAACATAAACAAGTAAATCACTGGTTCCAAAATTACCACTCTTACACCCAGAGTCTGTAGCATCATGATACACCTGCCATTCTCATTTACCTAAAATGAGATTTTCTCACTTGGCCTTCCAGGAGTAATTGTAGCAATATTTGTCTCCCTTCTTCCCTAGCCTTTCATAACCAGCTGTTACTCTGTGACAAATAGAAAAAGACTTTATCAAAGAAAAGCTTGCAGCAATCAACAAAGATAAAGGAAAATCAAGGGACAGGAAGATCACCTTTACCACCAGATTTATATCAAAGTAAGTCACATCCTGACACCTTGTGCAGCATTATCACAACGAAAGCAATGTTACACAAGCATTCAGCAGAGTGGCTACAGCAACACTGCCCCCAAAGTTGGGAAGAAGAGGTGCTGACAATAGAGGAATAGTGATTTTCTCAGTAGGTCACTATTTAGATTGCAATTTACAGCTCAAAATGCCCTTTTTTGTACTTGTGAAACATTCCAGCATGTCTGGAATGCTGATGCTGAGCAGCTGAGAGCACTGAACAATAAAATTACCAAAAATTACCCAAATCACACTCTGAATCAAAATTATCCTGTTAAAATGCCAAGGCAGCAAAAGAATTCTGTATAGGAAGCATTGCAATTAATAAATTAATTAATTAATTTCTTATAACTACTAACACATGCTTATTCTGAAATAATTAACTTATGTAGAGATGGGCTTCTTAAATAATATATCCCATTTTGAATATTTAAATTTATTTGACATTTAAATATTTTTTACCTTTCAGTCAAAATTTGTATACTTCTCTAGAATTCTGGGAGCAGGTAAAGCCACGGAATAGAAACTGGAATTCTGATCACTTCATCAGGTTATATTCCTTAGGTCAAGGGTTTCCATATCTTCACACACTGGACTAGGGTTCTGTGGCTTGCAGTGCTCCATTTACCTCATATGTATCACATTCAATAATTTCTATAGGTAGAATTGAAAATGTTAGGGGTTTTGTTTGTTTGTTTTGGTGTTTTGTTTTGTTTTTTAATAATATAACAAGAAAATTAATTAGGAAATATGTATCATTTTAAGTTCCTGACTGACATTGTTCTTTATAAGGGTACAATTATTTCTGCTAGTAAAAAGGCAATACTGGGTGTCACACCAAGGGCTGTGTCAGATTTTTACATGGAGCAGCTACGACTCTGCCCAATGTTTTTGTAGGCATTTATAGTAAGTGATCTGTCCTCATTTTGATGCTCTTACCATTTCTAACAGTTGATAAGAGAGTAGTCAATTCTAGTTCATCTTTGATAAAAACCACTACACATTCTAAAAAAATAAACATTTAAAAAATATGTTTTTCTCATTTTCAGGCCTTCTCCCTGTGATTATATGTTTAGTTTCATCCCAAAATATTTTGCTGATACTTTTTCCCTGACTTTTAAACTTACATTAATTGTTAACAATTACCAAGTAAATGCAGTCTCTCAACCTAATGTGCCAGTTGTTAGACAGAATATGATTCAGCTGTTTAAATAACACTGTGCAGGTAACATAGTGAAAGGGAGTAAAAGAACAAGCTATCTGCAGTCTAATATCCTGAAACAGTACAGGAAAGAAATAGTTTAGTGTAGTTAATTTGTTTTGTAGCAAATAAGTTGAGGTCTGACCTAATCTCTATATTAGTTCTAGAAAGATTCTGTATTTTGTCTATATTGTTTACTTTTACAAAGTCAGCATTTCTTTGTTCTTCTGTGAGCTCAGTTCTGGGTTCTCTTGCTACCTTCTTTAGTGAGCCATGACTATTATTACTTTTTATACTCTAATAGCTGACTGCTGCCCAGCAGCCCCTGACCTCTCCAATTCCCTCTGCTTCCCAAGGCATAAGATTGGAAGTTGACATTGCCACAACTTTCATAAGCTCAATGAACCTGAAAGGCTAAGAAAACCTTGTTAAATGCCTCAGAAGCAGACAAAAATATATATATATATATAAAACACCAGAAATGTAGCACAGAATTCTTGATCGGCCAATGCCCTAAGACAGCAATCAAACCAGAACTATGAAAGAAAAACAACATAACATACTGCAAAAGTTTTTACACTTATTTTATCTATGCAAACCTAAGGCTAAAAATAGTCCAAAATCTGTGAAAGGATTAAAAAACTGGATAACTTGAAATTTCCATATAATGTATCATCCTCAGATAGTTATATAATTTCTATATTTGGGGAAGAAGGTCATAAAAATAATTATAGATGTGGTTTTTTTGATCCAATTACATAAACTGTTGTTTCATTAATGGTTGAATTTCTTCCCGTAGCTACATTGATTTTTTTAGCAAAAAGGCAACAGACACTTTTAAAAACATTTTTTATCAGTTGTTGGAAGTGACGTACAAAGCTGGGACATTTCGTGTATATATATATCTGTCTAGGGGCTGTCATGAAAGACTTACTGCTGGTGGCTTTGGCTCATCTAGGGATGCAGACAAAAACAAACAGAGCCAGGACTCTCTATGCCAGTCTCTGTAATGCATTACAGATTGAAATTCCCTTTACAGACAATAAAGGACAATTGGCTGTTAAGATGGGCAGTTTTCTATACCCCATTGATTTGGACATGGTATTCAAACACAACATTCCTAAAGCTGTTGAGACAAATATTCGAATACAAAACTTTCAAAAGTTCCTAAGAAATAATTTAATAATTTCTGTTTTTTACAGTATTTTATGCCTATGTCTCTGTGCACAAAATAAAGCCCAGAGATTGAAACTACTGTCTTATTGGTGTCTGCCAGAGAATACTTGTATAAGTAGAGAAAGGAAATAATTCAAATTGTTTCCTCTGGTTAATTTGTCAATTTTTTAATGTTATTAAAAAAGAACATAAAGTATTTCAAAATGCCCCAAAAATTAATCATTAAACTTCCCAAATCTTTGGATTTGTTCCACAAAGCTGAAGTCATCATGTCCAAATTTCCAAGGACAGTTGTCAAATTACTCTTCATATAATATATCACATCTTAGAATAAAGTGCATGCTGATTTGAACATTTTTGCCATGAATCAAGTTTCCCGATCTACAGAAAATTCCATTAGACTGATTAGAATAAAAAACTATAGTAGCCCTGTAATGTTCCACACCCATTTTTGATATGAGAGATCACAAGCATGTCTTTTCAAAGGAACTGTAAAACACAACCTTTGCATTCTTAGCAAACCCTGATGCTAATATACTCGTGTTTATGCTGTGTTCACAGTTTTTAACAGATCTACTTTAGCAAATTTCCCCAAATTTTGTTAGTCAGAAAAAACTCAAGACTGTTGATCAAATACTGTAGAAGTTGAAGGTGCCTTCCTTGCTGTATCGTTCTTGAGCCAACCACATTCCGATACCAGGCAGAGTTCATTCAAAACCATTCAGGAATATAAAACTCCAATCTATTGAAAATTATTTTCTTCAATATTAACAAAAAAAACATGTTAAATTTGGCTTTTTGAGATGTTTTTTAGTTCATTTAACATGAAAAACATTTCTCAAAAATATCAGAGAGAAATTAACTTTTTTTTAAAACCCAGGAAATTACATATAAACTCTTACTCTAAGTTTATTAAGCATTCAGAACACTAATATTTTATTTAAATTCCAAGATTCATTTCAAATTGTAAATTCCTAGGAGAATTATTTTAAAACACATTATTTTTTGTTCAAGTAATTTTTAAAGAAAATATGTAACATATTAGAAAACTTCTCCTGTTTCAGCTTTTGCTAGACATTTACATGTATTGTAATGTATGATAATGATTTGTTATTTGTATGAATGCTTAAATTAAGTTCATTAAATGAAGAAAAGGGAATTTTCTCCCTAGGAAAAATTGCTCCTGGAAAAAAATCACTAACACTGAACAAGGATTTAAATTTTGTCAGAAATTAGCATGAGACACAGCAACAAGAAAACAAACAAACAAACTCCCCCAAAAGTCATGGAATTTTTCACATACTTGTAGGAATCGTTCAAATAATTTAAGGAATTTAGTCCTGCCTCAGTTCATAGTCATTATGTGCAGCACTCCTGTGTTGATTTTGTCTAATTAAAAAGATGAACTTGGAAAGTAATGGTGTGCTTGGCTTTAATTTTCATAGCTATAATTTCTTCATTGAAATTTAAGCAGGTGCTTGTGCTTAGACCATTTACATTTTAGCATGATTTTCACACATACTTGATTGCTGATTTAAATATATTTATTAGTTACCTTTTTTACTTTTTATTCCTTTTACTAATGTCAACATCTATACTTATAATGTACTTTTAGACTTTTTTTAAATTTTTGTTTCTTAGTAAACAATATCAGAGCAGGAAAAGTAGGCACACATCATCTTAATGAAGTGCACCAGGGTCGGTTGAAATCTTAACAGCCTTAAGCCATAGCATATTTGTGTGTATCTCTTTCAGAAGGTAGTTTTATTCCTTAGGGAGTTTTATTTTTTTTCTTAATAAATTTTAATTAACAGCCCTGATTTCAGACACCAATAAAAAGAACAGGGGGGAATAAAATATTAAAGGCAGTGTCTCAAACAAAAAAACAAAACTTCTCGAATGACAGTAACAGTATATAGTTGAAATTGAAAATTAATTTTGAAAAGTAGTAAGAACCCAAACATATATTAGACCAATGTCTATGCAATCTAATATATTTGTATGAAGCATAAATTATTGAACACAGATGAATTTTCCTCACAGTAGACTGAATATATCTGTTCATTATGCCAATTTCTTTCTTTTTGCCTCATAGTCAAACCTTCTAGGCAGAAAACAAACAAACAAAAAAAACCCTGATGCCTTGATATGCTGAAGATAGCCTGTTAAAGTTTATAATGTTCAGAAAAATTTCTGGCACATTATTTCAAAGTTGTCTTAGTGCTGCTACTCTTGCCCTAGCAGCATACACAGTTATCTAAACTGCTTATGGATTTGATAACTTCATTGTATATGAAATGGACATTTTAATTTAGGTATTCTTTATCTTGTTAGCAATAAAATTACTTGGTTACTTAAAAAATAATAACAAAGACTACAGTGTGCACACAGAACAAAAGAATCACAAAATTTGTAACTATTACAAATATATTGAAGATACATATTGATGTATTTAAGTATCTTCTCTTTTTGTAAATAATTTGTAATATAGATAAAGCAGTATAAAAACCAACATAACTTATGAATTGATGTAATACCTATCTGCCAATTTTTTATTTTGGTGGGGGGAAGGGTGTCTTTATTGTGCAGCCATTAAGGTCTCAACTCCACGACTGCTGATTTTGTATTTTCCTCGCATGCTTCTTCTGAAAGCGAGATAGCTGTGTATTCTATAATTCTTACCTTTTTAAGCAGCAAATAAATCCTGAAACCTTAAGAAAAGACAACGTGCAATCTCCATGAAGTCTTATTTTTTGTGATTTTCTTCTTACAATTTCTAATTTCAGCATAGTCTTCATACTACCTTGCTGTTGGCTATTAAATTCTTGAAATAGTTGACACACAACCTGTATTTGTCTGTACTAAACACTTCAGATTATGCAGAATTTACCAGTCTGAGGTACATAGTCTAACAGTTGTTAATTAATGTCAAATCTGCTTAGGAATGTAAGTGAATAGCAAATGTGGATTTAAAAGCCAGAAATAGCTGTATTGACTGAATTAATTATTGCTCTGAAAGTTTTGCTTGTTGACACATATTGAATGAGCCCTTGTGTTAGAAGCCTACAGACATATTTCAGCATATATTTCTTATCTACAGTAACCCAAACAGCTGGGAAACATTTTTTTTTTTTTAAGAGATAGAAATTGCTAGAAAAAAATCTGAAATCTATTCAGGAAATATTTAACTATGTTAAGATAGCACCGAGCATAGTAAGTCAGCTACTTGCTTCCCTGCACCCATAAGGTCCCCCTGCTCAGCTATATACATTTTTTTTTTTTTTTGATATCATGGTCTCAAATGGCAAATACAGCACTAATGTCATATTATATAGCTGCTCCAGAGAGAAGGCAGGCAGAAAGTTTTTTGGCAAAAGACCTATATGTCTGTCTATCAAGAATGCTTTGTGCCTGTATACCAGACCCAGACTCAGAGAGTTGAATATTGACTTGTCTGTCACGTTCCTGATATTGGGCACAGTTCATATGCCCAGTTTGATATTCATTGCCTGCCTGCCAGGTATCACCTTATCGGCTTACTCACTCACTGCCCCTTTTCCATTCTGGGTTGCAGTTTTCCAGCAGGTTGGGTATCTACCCATCAATTACTACAAAAAAAAGAGCTAAGAAGAAACAACACAGTCATGGAAGCTTCCTGCAGTTAAGAGTCACATGCTGCAAGGAATTCTTCTCACCTGTGCTCCAGAAACTGGGTCCCTACCAGTACACAATCCCACACATTTGTCCTGACAGCCTTCAAGCACATGACAAGTGGTCAGGTGATGGCCCAAACCCTGAGCTTCATGAAATGAGACAAACCTAAAGACAGCTTTATGAATTTGCAGTTCAGAGAGAGGAGTCAGAAAAAGCAAATGTCCAGGCCAGAAAGAACCAGGCAGATAATACAGACAGGCATTATAGATGGATCTGGGCTCACAGCATGAGCTGGTTAGTGGCAGACATTTATTTATGTATGAGAGAGGTAAAAATATTCATAACATGAGGAAACTCCCCAAATTATTTTCATGGCACCAAGAAGAAACAAAATATTCCTATACCATTTTTGGCCTCAGAATCTTGCCTCAAATCCTTCCCTCCTGCTCATGCTGAGGTGAATTTGTCACTAAAGTTCTCAGAGAACAAAAAAGACAGGAAGAGTATAGTGCTCCATCAGACTTGCATGGATCTAAAAGGGAGATTTTTAACTTTGTGATCGATCACCTGAAGCACAGGATTTAAAAAGTAAAACTGAAAATATGTAGAATATATTTTAAAGGAGCAGGTGAGGATAGATAGACAAAGAACATGACGGGTAGAAGAGGAAACAGGAAGAAACAATGGATGTTCAATCTCAGCAGAGCACAAGCCACCACCCCTAGGCAGGGTGCCACCAGTCATCTGCTCTAGATGACCTGGCAATCCTCCACTCTTGCTGGTTTTCTCCAAGCAATATGGAATTCCCCTGCTTGTGCTGCAGCAAGCTATTCCTGATCACAATATTGGCAGATGGCTAGTGCAGCTGGGGTCATAAAGATTTCTGGCAATAACTCTCAAGCAAGTTCAAAAACCCCCATGTTGTCTAGAAAACCATTTCTAATGAAATTACTACACTATGGTGCTGTTCAAAATAATAAAGGGACTCAGCAGACAGATCTTCAGTGTAACAAGTGTTATTTTTATCAAAATATCAATTTAGAACTTTTGTCTCACTTTTGTTTTGTCATATGGTTTCTTTACTAGGTACAAAGTCTGCTGCACTATTTTGATACTTAATTTCAACTGATTACACCAAAAAAATTAAACAAAGGGAATGTAACTATGTGTCTTATTGATTTTACTTTTTTTATTTTTTCAGTTTGCCTTATGTTAATTCTGGTATTATAGGTAGACAGAAGTGAAAAGAACTTGTGAAAAGAACTGAGGAAGAATCAAACAGCACTGCTTAAAAGATGATTATTCATATATGGCAAATGTTTTAAGTAAAAAAACAGGTTAATTCAATAGTGATATTCCCCATGAGTTCTATACTTACTGTATTGAACTAAACTGAGCACAAAGATTTATTTGCAGTACAGTATCTAAATTTTCCTTTCCAAATTTTACTACTGACAAGAGAATTCACACCATTAATCTATTCACCCCACTAATCTTTTCAATTACCTTATTAAGAATGCCATAAGCTTTATCCCAAAAAGATTCTGTTAGTCACAGTTCTTTAAAAAAGATCTGTAGGGGAAAAATATTAATTTGAAAATGATCATTCTAGACTTTCTTTAATAAATCTATCATTCAATAGTGATTATATATATTTACAGTCATGACATGTTTTCAGTCAGTTGAAACTTGCTAAAAATAACTGCTCAAAATAAAAACCACTTTAGAACATGTCTGCATTTCCATTCAACTTTTGATGACTTTTTTTTGTCCAAGTAAAAATAAAAAAGTAAAGATTTTTTTTTTTACAAAGTTCTGCTGACATCAGAACCATCAGAATAACCAAAAGCAAGCATGAGATGTTTTCCTTTGTGTGAACTAATAGAAGGCAGGTAAGACATAAAATAAAACATTGACTAATATTTCAATCAACAAGTTTGAATTTTTGACCTTTTAGAAATCAATAGAACAAAAAAAAAAAAAAAGAAATAAGAAACCTTACTCTGACACTATTTTATGACGCAGAATCTACTCAGATTTTAAATATTCTGTGTGATAATTACACAATGTTCAAGAAATGAATTTAAAGCATCATTACAGTAAGTCCTAAGTGCCTCAGATAGGACTGATGAGTTCCCTCAGATATGAATAAATGAAATCTGAGTCTCAGTGTACCACTGTCAGATAGCCAAGTCTCTCTTCCCATGATTCACAACCTCCCTCCTTCCCTCTCTGTGAGACAAGCATTCCCTCCTCGGGCCTGAAGGGCTGGGGTGGGCAGAGGCTTCTGTTACTGCCTTGTGCTTAAAGTACTGCAGGCAGACAAGTCCTCAGGACATAGCCTATTCTTTCTCCCCCTGCTTGAGGGTGCCACTTCATAATTTCATCCCATAATCTGCCAGGGCAGAAGGGTCAGGAACTACCCAGAGAGACAGGCTGATTATAATTTTAGAAGGAAATTATTCCTGGCTTCCAGAAAAGACAAGAAAAAAATGAGGTTTAGGAATTTATTTTCCACAGTCTCTCCTGAGGAACCCAAAGTACGAATGTGACTTTCCCTCTCAATATTTAATTAACAGGTGACCAGTTTATGAGTTTGTTTAGCATCTGTTTTCCTAGATCAAAGGGAATTGTGTTTTCATTGCTCCTATGGGCCCTAAGGTCAATGGTTTGGAAGGGCTACTGACAGTGGCTCCTTAAAAACTAATTCACATTCTTTGGCACGCTTACATGAAAAAATAAAGAAACAGAAATGTTGTAATATTTTACTCCTGGTTCTGTTTATGAAAAGTTTAGTTTCATTTTAGTCTTGGCTATATTCAGCAGTGAAGTATCTGTAGCTTTAAGGCAGAAAGAATTTGCCGTGGACTACAGAAAAATTTCTATTCTTCTGCAAGTTATACAATAATTTATAAGCTTACACTTTAAGGTTCGCCTCTCATTCTTTTGTAGAATTTGTGGTTATTTGGACTTGTAGCATTATTTTATGTAATTAAAGCCCAAACTTGACTGGTAAAGTATTCATAAATTTAAATGTATATGGCAGGTGTAGGTGCAACAGTTATATTGATTATTCCATTTTTAGTTTAAGAATATGAATTTTTTGCACTTGCCTTGTTTTATAATTAATGATCTTATTAAAACAAAACTGCAGGTAGCCAGCAGCTGGTACATTCCGTTTACAGGATAGCAGATATTTCCAAAACAAATGATTCAGTACTAATGTAAATCTCATTTTGCTAATACTGAACTTATAATATGCCTGGAACTAAATATTACTCTTGAAAAAAATTGCATTTGAAATTATTTAAAATTGTAAGCTCCTCGTTAAAACTCTCCTATTTAGCTGCAGTTTAATTTCACAAGTAGCACTGCTTCCATGAGCCAAATAATTTGGGCATTGTTAAGAGGTGTTCTTTGCCCAAGGTAATTGCTATTTGGCTAATGATCTATTTTGAAGCTATTGTAAGTTGAGCAAAAAGTAATTGGCACAATGAAGAAAATAATTTTCTTGTAAATCAGACATCACAAATGGTAGCCTAGGGCCCTAGACCTGAAAATTCTCATTTGTGTATGTGCTTAATTTACACATGAGTAATCCAGCTCCAAAGGCAAGGCTATCTGCTTGTTTTTTGTTTATTTTGCTTTTTCTGCTACTCAAATCTTGCTCCTCCTGTATAATAAATACAGGTGACTTCCAGCTCCTTGGTGGATTTCCAAGGGTGTACTCAGTTTTCAGAAAATGTACGTTTGTTAGAATCATGGTCATGCTGTGGGTTTGGATTTTTGTCTTTTTTCTTTTGATTTGTTTTTTTGGAAAGCTTATAAATAGATTGATCTGCAGTTTTGAACATTTGGGGGAAATCAGTAGTATGTAGGCTGTGACTGTCGCTCTGAGTAGAGTAAAACAACTTCTTCAAAGCAGGAAGGTTTTAGTGCTTCCCCAAGGTAGTCAAAGCCTACCATACTTTAATCTCCTCTGGAAATTAGTTCTGAAGCTTGAATTTCTGGCTGATATTTTTAAAATTACTCTCATTGTTACTTTCATATTACATAATCCTAAGATGTGCACTTTATAGACACTAGCATGTACTCACAGACACACAGGCACAAACATGTCCAAGATGTCAGATACCCAATAATTAAATGTCTGTTTGAATAAAACATATGGATTGAAGAATTAATGAATATCAGGAATTAAATACTGCTGCCAAGATTAGCAATGAACGAGTATAATGAATTTAATTTTGAAGATGAACACTGATTATATGGAAAGAACAAAAAGGGTTTAAGTGTTTCTCAAAAGTCAGGAAGCTTGATTAAAAGCTATATGTCTTTCTGTTTCAAGTGCCCACGAGTGGGTGCTTGCAACAAACTATAATCTATATATTTTAGGAATGAATTTTTTTTTTTTTCATAACTATGATCAATATTTTTTAAAATGTCTTTGGACAATACATCCTTTTCTTAAATTAGTTTTTTTTTTTAGAAGCTATATGAATAGAACTGCTTTTAAGACTTGGCAATATTTCCTGTAACATGCATTTTTGTGAAGAAACAAATTAATTTGCTTCCTTAAAGTCATTAAAAGCAGAACAAAAAATACTTTTTTTGAAAACTGCAAAGCATAAACACTTGCAGTTTAAAAAATTTGTTAAACTTAGAGTATTGAAGAAAATAAAAAGCCATAAAAGGTGCCAAATAGTTTCATAGTGTTTTAAAGAATATAATGAGAAAATTAGTGCATTTATACCATTCAATGCACAGGTTTGAAGACCTATCTGTAGACAAGTAGCTGTCTGATAAAAGCAATCCTAGAAAACACAGCATAGAATATGTCTTCCTTTTAGTTTTAGAAAGATTTAAAAGAAGTAAATCATGAGTACAATTATTTTTTCTTATCCTAGAGAAAGTGCAGTGTTGACCTGAGCTGAGCTGGTTTTGGAGCCCAGCAGCTCCATGCAATTCACCACCCCACCTCTTCTGTCTTGAGGTGTATTTTGGATAGGATATTCTGTAATGCTGGTCCAAAGACTAAGGGAATTATATCTCTGTAAATATATCAAATGACAGGAAGGGGTGGTGCCTACTGGGAATGTTTTAGATAGCGTGGGACCTGAGCTTGAAAGAATCAGTATGGAATTAAGGGCAAAGATCTCCCCAGTTTTGGCTGCCATAGAGTTAAACTTTTTTATAGCACCTTTTATGGTGCTGTGCTTTGAGTTTGTGCTGGAAACAGTTTTGTAAACAGATATTTTAAAAATTGCTGAGAAGTGCTTACACAGAGTCAAGGCCTTCTGTTGTCTCTCTGCTCTTCTTGTTGTCTCCTCCTCTCCAGCAAGGAGGCTGGAGGACCACAAGAAGCTGGAAGGGGACTGAGCTGGAACAGCTGAACCAAACTGACCAAAGGGATATCCCAGACCATTTTTTGTCATGACTAGCAACAAAATCTAAGGGGAAGAAGAAGGAAAGGGATGGAGGGGAAAGAGAGAATATTTTACAAGCCCACTTACTAGAACCACCCTGCAAAAGTAGCCAAAGCAGGACAAAATAATTCTTGAAACAACGTAATAATGTTTCCTCTCTGTCTACAAAGATAGCCTGTCATTTAGAGCTAGTATCTTCTTCTAGAATACAAACCAAGAAGTTAAAAATCGAGTACTTGATAATGTTCATTGATATTCTAAATAGTTACAAGTCTGTGCAATAAAATTCTTTCTTACTTACTTTCACACAAATTATTGTGTAGAAGTAGCTGTATGGTGCATAACTTGAACTATTAAAACTTTCTTAAAATTTTTTTCTATATTTGTAAAAATCATAAACATGTAGGATTTTAAACAAAAAAAAAATGGTGCTACTGCTTGATATAATGTCACTGATGTCACTGAAGTTGCACATTACTGACTATATACATATATATATATATATTATATATATATGTTGATTGTATACATAAATATTGACTATTTTCTCTATGTTATCTTTTCACTAGCAAGAGGCAAAATATTTGTTAAAGGGTGAAAACCTTAGCAAAAAATACCATCAGGAGATATCATTGGGGCATTAGAGATCTGTTACATCATGAATTCCAAAGCAGAGCAGGGAAAGTAGTGGTACATTATTCAATAAAGCATTTTAATATGATCACAGTGTCTGATATTCACATGCAGTTTCATCTCCCCCTAGTGGAAGGAGCTCTGTTGGATGAAACACCTGATTTCCTCCTTATCCCCTTATTTCTGCATAACTCTGTGCAACTGCATTAGGTTTCTATACAGCAGAAGTTCAGGCTCATTGGATCAGATATAATTTCTCACAGTAGTGATACCATTATCTTTCCCTCAGTGAAAACTTTACTGAATAGTAATAGGATTACACAGTTTTGGTGGCTTTTTTTCCCCAGATAATTAGTAGTTTAAGTGACTGCAGGAAAAGAGGAAATTCTTGCATCTGGAGGCAGTTTATTTGTATTATTTCAAACTACATTTTTTAATATTATTTCTAATTATCCATCTTTCAGAATGATAGGGCAACATGCATTTTTTTATGTTAGGTTATTAAAATATTAAAAGGGACTTAATCCCTAATTCTATGCTCTACAAGATCACTCTTCCTCTTTCTTTCTTTTCTCTCCAAAAGAAAAAAATTTTGAGAAGTCAACTTGAAATTCTCCCATAAATTAGTAAGCAGTCTGGATAAGATGCAAAGTTTAACTTAAAAAATCAGAGTACTTGGGTTAGGTTGAAAAAGCTTTAAAATTTTTAATGTAAATATTAGAAAACTTTTGAATTTTTCCTATATAGACTAAGTGGAGAACAACAGAGCATTAGACTGAGCAAGCTAGATATACTAGAGTGACAATTCATAAAAATAGGATCCAAGAATAAGTGCCTTCACAAAATTAACTGCCTGAAAATTTATTTGATTACATAGTTGGCAAGAAATAATTTTTGTGGGACTACATTTCAAGTGTTTTAAGCATAAATTGTTGAAAAAGTTATTGAGTGGAGAGTTTGTCATAGCTAATCAACCACGTAGGAATTTTCAGGCAATATCATGAGACAGTTTTTACGTATATTTTGAAAGGTTGTAGAAATTTATTCCATCTCCTGTCTCATAATCAGCTCTCCCCAGTTTCTATAGTGAGCATGACTTTCTGTAGCATGGAATATCCCTTTGGGTCAGCTGTCCAGGCTATGCTCCTTCCTATCTTCCTGGGCATCTCCTCACTGTCAGAGCTTGGGAAACAGAAAAGGCTTTGATTTAGGGTAAGCACAGCTCAGTAATAACTAAAACAATGTATTAACAACATTACTCTCATACTACATCCAAAAGCACAGCACTGCATCAGCAACTGAGAAAATTATCCTAGATAAAACCAGATGATCCCCAGTTCTCTCTTCTGAGACAGGAATCTCCAATTGAATTTGTCACTTATTTGTTACTGTATTTGTAAAAATTCAACTACAGGATGAACTGAATAAATACAGAACAGAAAACATGGAGAGGTAGAGGAGAGGAATGATGGAGTGGAAATCTAAGAAGAAAGCTACTTGCTTCCTTCAGGGCTCCAATATGTGGCAATACAGAAAATGGAGTCAGATTTTTATAGTGATGCAGAACAAAAGAACAGAAGGTAGTGGTATCTGACTTGGTGTTGCTGTTCTGGCTGTCAAAAGAAAATGGTTCTGGACCTGCTGCCATTTTTGATGATCAGCTTGTATAGTTTGGCTGTCCATTTCCTATATTCAAGGTTCACTCTGCCATTCATAACTAGAGGCTGGTCATCTACTGACTATTTATAGAAACAGTTGGTAAATTTCATGGGCTTATGGTAGCAGTTTTGTTAAATAGGCTTAACTTATCCTACCACAGCAGTTAATAAGCATTACTAAAAAAGGCAGCTGTCCATGAGCCTTCTGTAAATATGCTCCAAACTCCATGTCCATATGAGGTAAAAATGTTTATAAATTCCTCATTTCAACAGTTAACTGTTGAAGGTCTACAATGTCTCAGCTGAATTGCAAATTGCTTCAATTATACCAATATATAGATAATTCTATTTTTACTTCTGTGACCTATTAGATATATTAATTTGGGGATTAAATATCTTTATTCACCTAAACCTCCTGAAAAAAAAAAGGGGGAAATACTACAAAAATCACCAATTTTTTTTCCATTTTTTAAAAAATTATGAAATAAAACTGGTATATTTGGACTATGAACTGCTGAGGAAGAGGTTCTGGCCAGGAGACAAGTCCTCCTGACATGTGTTTGACTGCCCTCCTGACATGTATTTGACTGCTTGTGCTCTGCCCCTTCTCCGTGTCCTCTCCGCATGTCTTGGTGGTCCTGAATGGTAAGTTAAAAAACTGCCTCATAAACTGAAGTGTGAGAAATCTTGTTGTGTTGGTTGTTTTCCATCTATTTCAGGGCTCAGCATCCCATATTATGTTACATATAAAAATATGTAGTGGCTACACTTCTTTTGCAAAGTTATACATAAACAGGGAAACTACCTTGGCACTGGAATTCAATCAACTATACTGTTAAATTGCTGCAATGATATTTTGAACAATTTAACCTGGAATAGCTGATTTTCTCTCAGAAAATTCCAAATTATTATTTGAGCATTAACACTGACCAGAGGTAAATAATTCTATATATTCACATGCTTTAAAAAAATCAAATAAATCAATTTTAGGAACAATTTATTTCTTTCTTTTGGTGGTTTTGTGAGTTTTATCATTTTGTGTCTGTTTACCTCATGACTCAAACCCAATTAATTTATTAGTAATGTTGTAATCCATGAGGATGAGACATGAAAAAATATGGCAGGATGGTGACATGTAACTATACAATATATATTATGGAGTAAAAGGCTATGCCTCTGAGCTGAGCATGCCTGCACTGCATCCTTCATTTCTGGCACTAAGTGTATTTTGCTTCAGTCTCAGCTCCATGTTGTCTGGAACTGTGCTAGCTCACCACTCCACTGCACATGCAAATTTCCTTCCACAGGGGGAAAATCAAAAAATATGTTCTAGCAGGTCTCTTCATGGAGATAATTGAAGCATATTTTCTTTGCAAATGAAATGAGGCCAACAAGTCCAATCTGCCTAGAGCAGGATGTACTGAAATGCAGATCCAGCCGCAGGGTGTGCTGGAGATTTCTGGATGTTATACTGTGAAAAATAATTGAAGGATTTTTATGAGGTGTATAAAAGCCTTAAAGCACCCATATTTCTTCACTAAGATTTATATAATGAAAAATTAAAGAGGAATATTCAAATTAGCTAGCAGAAGGACGATAAGGAAAATACAGGAATGCATTTGTATAAATCATCCAGACACCAGGAAAATATAAAACCAGCATTTGACTAGCTCCAGATTTTTGCTGACAAAAAGAGAGACAGAAGCCCCAAGAACACTGTGATTACCTCAGAATTCCTGGGTCAAGACTTTAAATAATTTAAAGCTAGAGAATATTTGCTTAATACCTGAAGCAACTATTTGAATCTGTTCACAAACATGACACAGTTACCACTCATTAATTGGCTGAATAGAAGTGATCTCATAGATCAGAAATGAAGTGTGGTGGCAAAGCTGTGTGTGGAAAATATACCAATATATTCCACACATTGGAAATTTATGCCAGAGTTATTAATCTCAAACTTCCAGAAACATTTGCATTTGTTCTCAGCTATTATATTTTTAATTATATTCCAGATTAATAGCCTTTAAAAAACCCAAACCATGAAATTTTCCATAATTAATGAAGTAGATAGTATATACTGAGAACCTCATTATCCTTACCAAGTATAAAAACCTTGTTAGGGTTAGTTATTTTAGGAGTGGATTTTATTTTTCTTTGAGATCATAGGCTGTTCCAAACTTCTTTCAAGGCATTATAATTATCATATTCAACATTCCCTGTTTTTGAAAGTTAGTAATAATTTCAATCAAGCTGAACTACATTAACCAGTTTAACAATGAAATATTTTGATTAATGTATACAAATGTGCTTGGTTTCTTTCTGATATTGGGGAAAATGTGAGAATATCAGTATTCATATGAATAATGTGGTATTAAATGGTGAAAGCTGATGAAATTTTAACATTTATATGACCTCTTAAATAGAGTTAAGTATAGCTTATGAGCTAGACACCCACATGTAAATTTACATTTCCCTGGGCCTGGAGACTAGGCAGAACAGAACTAATCCAGCTCTATTATGCAAAAGAACAGAATTTCAATGGCTTGTTTATGAGAAGCACTCTTTCTGTATTTGTGTAGCATGTGTTGAGGAAATATTTGCTACTGACAAGAGAATAAAAAATGTTCATAAATTCATTTGTTACTCACTTAATCCCTGAATTATATAAAGATTTACTCAAAACATTTAGTGGGATTATACAATTTAAATGCTCAGTGTTTTTTAAAGAAAAGACTTCCTTTCCTTCAGTACCTTCCTCATTTTTAACATGATTTAATAGTAAAGAAAAGAATATAAGTACTATGCTGGTTTATTTTTGCTGTAATGTTGCTTAAACTTTTCACTGCCCAGAACAGTAAAAAACCTAAAACTTCTCTACTGTCAATTGTAGTTATTGATTCAAAAATTATCCATGCTCCAGAATCCTTTCATGGTTTTAGAACATTAATAAAATCAAAGTGGTGGTAAAGCAATGTTCAATATTATTGTGCTACAAAGTCGCATAATAAATGGTCAGCAATTTGAATTTAGGTCACCCCAAATGCCAGTTAATAAAACTAATGCATTGTGTGTTTGAGCTAAAAGTAAAGAATTTGCCAATAAATAAAAGAAGTGACCTGATCTCAAGAGTCTCTTGAAAAAATGTAAGCTGATAATATAAAATAATTCAGTTTTTAAAATATGGAACATAATACATAATCTATAATATAAGCATAATGAAGATTAGAGGAGGAAATATGTTGCTAAAATATAATGTATATTAGTATACACATTATGAGAGAAGATAATCATAATTTGATATCATAGTAAAGCAGGTTAGCATTAGGAGAACACAAATAAAATTAATAATTTTTAATGAGATATTGGGGTTTTTTGTACAATTCATTCTAAAGAGAATAAATTGTTCTGTTGGGAAATTTTGTTCAGCTGTGTTTTGTTATATTCACATTACAGGTCTGATTTTTGTAAAGGCCTTGTCAAAATTTTCTGTCCAAAATAAAGCATGGAAATTCTGAAAGGTTACTCAGGACGCCTGAAATGTAGCTACATTAATATTCTATATGTTCTTACCATTACTGATATTATCACATTGCATTAAAATCAACTTTTTGACAGTAGTTCCTGTGACACCATGCTAATTTAAAGAAGCAAAAATGTCATTATGCTAAGTAAGTAATCACACAGTAAGAGAGAAAACTATCAAGGGTAGTTAATGCTTCAGGGCAAATCTGCTGCAAAAATTATGCTGGGAAAGAAAACCACAGACAGAAGCCAAATACATGATGTGCATTAAACGAAATACTAAAACGGGAGACATGAGAAGTGGATACATTTCCCTGAAGAAAATTTTCTGCTAGCCTTTGGGTTCATGGGGGATTCTTTTCCTATCTCTTGAATGCACTGAAATGGCTCTTTCTGACTCAAATCCAACAAAATGGCTCCACAAAATCTGCTCATAAAATTTAGTACTTCATTTATACATCTGTACATCTCTGTGGTCTTATAGTAATTTCACAATCGGCCTGCTATTCACTTCTTTTAATAATTCTGCTTTTATAAAACTGTATTTTAGGAAGAATGGTTTTTTTCTAGTTAATGGAGGCAGGAGTGGTTTTGATTTATCCTAGTAAGGATCTTATATATAACATAACAGGATTATTTAGGGTATCAGGATTAGATTGTATAAAAATTCTGCGTTCATCATTTGATGTTTTATATAAATGAAACTTAATTTTACAGGATTGTATAGCTACTCAAAATAAAAAAAAATAAAATTTTAGTAGTCATTAAAAAGTCATTGCCATCATACAAACTTTTGTCATTGCATTTTCTGTATAACATATAGGAAAACACACAATTGAAATACAGATTGTTCTATGTGAAACGGATTTATTCCTTTGGGGGTTATTTGATTTTTTTTGTTTATTTGTTTAATTTACCTAGAAATATTTGCTATCTGTATTCTCAGCCTTAATGCATTTTTGAAATATCTCACTTTGTAATTAAACTGATTGTTGTGTTTCCATTTTTCTTGACCAGCAGAAAAATCAAAATTACAGAATTTAATAGCAGTTTCTGCTCAAGGTAGCTGAAAAGGGGAACTTCCATCTTTTGGTGTTGTGGGCTGTAATACTGCTGTGGAGTTTCCATCCACATATCTGTGCAACTCAGAGATGAAATAAGTGAGGATGTGTGTAAGCTATGCAGTATGTTGGGCCTTATCAGGAGGGTAAGTTGTAAAAATGTAAGTCACAATATTTATTGAACTTTGTACTCTGAATCTTTCGCATAAGAAGAAAGTCAAAATGTTTTCTCACCATTCACTAAGAGACACATAGAATCATAGAATGGTTTGCATTGAAAAGGACCTTAAGCATCACCAAGTACCTCCTTGCTGTGGCCTGGGACGCCTTCCACTAGGTCAGGTTACTCAGAGCACCATCCAACTTGGTCTTGAACTCTTCCAGGGATGGGGCATTCACAGCTCCTCTGGGCAACCTGTTCCAGTGCCTCACGTCCCTCCCTGTAATAAAATTATTCCTTATGTGCAATCTAAGGCTGTTGTCTTTCAATGTAAAACTTGCCACTTGTCCTCTCACTAGAGGCACCTGTAAAAAGTCTCTCTCCAAATATCTTTTGAGACCTTAAGCATTTTTAGGACACAGCTCTTGAAGTAAGGTAGAAGTAGCTTTCAAAGAAAATGATAAATAATGCCTTACCCAAACACTTTTATCCTAGCAAACATCTCCTGAAAACAGCCCTTAAGATACCACTCTTGCTTTGATCTCATTTTTGTCTGTCAGCTCAGTGTGGCTAATGTTAAAATGGACAAGCTTGAATATCTGTCCTGAATTTATTTCTTTGTACCTTCTCTCTTGCATCTCTGGGGCCTGGCACATTGCTCAAAGAGGGGCTAGCTTTTTTTGGAAAACAGCCCGTGTTCCTCATATTGTTTCAGGTAAGGAACTCCAGGCTTTACTGCCAGGCTTATCAGATAAACTGCAGAAATCTCCTTTTCCAGTCTTTGATCATTAATGACAGACTTGAGCTGCAGGGACAACGTACTTATGAACAATTCCCTAAACATACTGCTATGGCAAAGAACTACAGATATTTTTGTATTATGAGTTTATTTTGAAAAAATATTTAAGTGCCTAGTACAAAGTCATCATTTGCTATCTGGGTAATGCAGTCTTGGTCTAAGCAGGATGTGCTCAGGGAATCAAGACTTAGGGAGTGCGCTACAGAAAATACCTGCCCCAAAGCAAATGCAGTCCCTTTGAGATCCAATGCTCCAGCCTTACACAGAATGACCTTGAGATGATTAGCCTAATATGCCTCACAGCATGAACATCTTAATTTAAACTGAATTCTGATTCTCTATGAAATGCTAATATTTTTATGGTATAAAATTCCATTTACAAAAATAATTGATCATTTATGGGAAAACATATGCACATTTCACCTTTAACTATTGTGATAAGAAATTCAGTTTAAACCTTTTAAAACATTTTCAAAACAGCTTGTTGCCATTTTTTCTCCAATTCTCCTGAATTTATGCTAGAAAATATATCTGCCTTCAGCAGGTGTGCATGAGAAAAGCATGGATTCTTTTATGAACATGTCTTTCCATGGCTGTACTTGACATTGTTCAGACATTCATCTGACTTATATGAATGGAAGTCAATTGAATTGTTTAACAACAAATTAGAAAAATGGGTTTTCATTATAACAATATCATTTTTTAAAAAATGCAGAGTCAGCTTATTAAGCTTACTCTTTTTACACTTAAAAAAGAGTGAGCACTGGTAACCAGCTGGGGGAGCTTAATTTTTCGCTAAAAATTTTTGGAAGAAATCAATGTACAAAAACGACTGCATCTAAAAAATGTGGAATATTTATATATTGTTTTATATTTATATTTATTGTTTTGTATTAAATATTATATATTGTTTCTTTAACAGCATCTAAAAATATGTCTGGTGTTTTTTTTTAGGAATCTAATGTGCCAAGAAGCACATAATATAATAATTATCTGCATGCTTGAAGAAAATATAAGTTATTACGTGTACATATGAAACAAAACTTAACAAAACTGCAAAGGACAAAACATAAATGAGCTGGAAATAGCACCTCATGCTTCATAGTGGAATGGACTGCCCAGGAAAGGAGTAGAGTCACCGTCCCTGGAGGGGTTTAAGGAAAGAGTGGGTGTGACATTTAGTGCCATGGCCTAGTTGACAAGGAGATGTTCAGTCATAGGTTGAACTCAGTGGTGTCAGAGGTCTTTTCCAAGTTAATTGATCCTTTGATTCTGTGATATAGGGAAGTAATACTGTAGAAGTTTTATCTAGGGAACTGAATGAGAATTGTCGTTCTCCTGTAAGATGTCACATCTCCTGTAGATTTTTATAGCGCTTCTATCCTCCATTAAATTTTACAGGAAGCTAAAAAAAGCCCTCTAGAACAGGTAATAAGTTATAAAAGACTTTTCCCATAAAGGTTAGTAAGTCCCAGAGGCCTTCTTATAGGCACTGAAGCAAAACGCATGATGCTGGTCTGATGAAAATCACAAATTTTACACAGACAAATTCTGACTCAAGAATCAGTACGTGCTTGATCCCCTAGATGGTGTGGATTACACTAGTCAGTGTTTATCTCCAAGAAGGCATTTGCCTAATGTCATTATGATGTTATCAGTTATTTATATTGTTGGCCAAATGCTGTTCTTTATCAGCTAAAGTCAAGATTTCTGGAGATCTAGCTGCAAGATCAAGAACTAATAGATCGCTGTGTGCATATAGCCAACAGAAAAATTATGGCATTAAATCTAGGGCTGTAATTTATTTCTGATCTCATCTCTGCATTACATATGGAGTATAACTTGAAAAGAGAACAAAAGTAAACAACACTCTACAGAGTCATACTTGAGTATATTTAAACTACTGTCTATTTATAGAATCATTAAATCATAGAATGGTATGGTTTGAAGAAGATTTTAAAGATCATCTAGTTCTAGCCCCCCTGCCATGGTCAAGGGTCACTTTCCACGAGACCAAGTTGATCAGGCCCCTGTCCAGCTTGGTCTGGAACACTTTAAGGAGTAGGGCATCCACCACTGCTCTGGGCAAACGATTCTAGTGCCTCACTTTATAAAGCTTAGAGTCTCATCCACTGCACTAAACTGAGTTACATCCATCAGCTTCATGCAGGTGCACTGAAACCAAACAATAATTACTATAATTTGTATAATTTTTAGTGCCTAACTTTTAGAAATTCAGTTCTTCTCTATGGAAAGTCTACAATAAATTAAAAAGAGCCAAGATTTTAGCAGTTTTGATTTTGATAAATAAATAATATGGTAATTAATTAAAAATAATGATGGGATTTCACTGAATATGTCTATTGTACTAAATATATGAAAGTCAAAGGCAATCAGGGACCCTGAGTTTTACAGATACAACTTTTCAAGTCTCCAAGGCTTTCAGATATTTCCTTCTAAAGCAGATTTTTTCTGGGAAAGAGCTAATTGACTTGGACATGATTAATGTGCTGGCTTCTGACAATGTTATAAGAAAACATTTTCTTCCTGTTAGGGTTTGAAATTGTGACACTTGAGAAGAAGCAGATCAAAAACTCCCTATTGTGATGTACACTCCCAAGAGAATCTAAATTTTTTAAGTCTTTCATAGTCTTTATTAATTTTTTTGAAGCAATATTTCCTTGGATACCCATGAAAATGCATCTTTTAAAAAAATTTCTTATGTCAATTCTGCTGAAAACCATCAAAACACTTGTTACAGGCTGATCAGAACTCCTGACCAGTCTTTTTAGATAAGTTATCATGAGTGTGACAGTCATTCTCTTTAAAATGCTCCCTGCAGGGTAGAACAGTATAGTAACTGTCACTTACTTGTGGCTGAAAGGAAGCTTTTAAATAAGTCCTTTTGTCCTTGTCCCTGAAAAGAAATCATGAAGACCACAGGACAGTAGTCCAAGCATGGGATTAGATGAACCATCACGCAGCAGGTCTGCTGTGAACATAACTCTACCCATTAGAATTAACTCACTAGCAGTGGTTTTTAGCATTGGTGCAGGGACGGAGTGGGGGCACCTTGCTACCACACTTAGAGTCACTACAAAATGCTACATAAAACAAGTTATATAGACCAAAATTTATATATATACATGTGTATTCATACACCTATACCTGCACATACATGGAGGATAATTCTGTATAAAGAAAGGAGATTTAACTTGAGAGTTAGGCACAAATGCAGCTAAAATTACATTCATCTGTTTGAAGTGTAATATTCAAACTGGATGCTTGTGATTCCAGTGGTTGCAAAATAGTCTTAAAAATACTTCATTTCTTTATGAGTGTCTCATTGGTTTGTCATGGCTTGTTACAGTAGTACCATTCAGGACAGTTTGTGACATGACACAGTGTGACATATTCTGACCAAAAAACAACATGACTTCATACAGAATGTCAGAAATTTGCATTAAACACACAATTTGTTTTGAAATACCGATATGAATTTCAACTACTAAGTATGACTTCTGTTTGAATAAAATCTAAAAATTACAACTCTGTAAGGTTATAGTGGGGAATTCAGAATATCTTAATTGATCAAAAGACTACAGAGAAGTTTAGCAATGAGTTATAGATGAAGCTTTATCTAAATCTTATCCATAGATCCATCCACAGCTTACTCAAAAAAAATTTACAAGGTTAAAAATATAATCAAGCATAATTTCACTTAATGGTAAATCAATACTTTCAACTTTTTTCATAGCCTGCAAAAACATGAAAAAAAATGCATTAGTTGTTAGTCCTTTTATATTCTGTTAATGGATTTTTTGCTGTCAGTGCTGTCTTCAGAGGACATCATCCTTAATTACTTCCACTTCTAATTTCAAAAAAAGACTTTAGGGAGTGGTTTATTAATCACCAAACAATATTCCTATCATTTCTGTCATAACTCAAAAAAAATAAAAAAGAAAAGAAAAGCATTATGAGCAATGGTTTTTCTGGCTACATTTTGCCCACTCTTTTAATGTGTATTTTTATAACATTGCTGGTTTATGGATACTTTATTAAAATTTCACTTATAAGAAAACAGATGAAAGAGAGATATTTTCTTAGAAGCTGCTATAGAGAAGTAAAGAAAATTATTTTATACAAGGATACTTCAGATACTAGGTATTTCATAGTTCTTAATTAGAAGAAGCATTCAGCCTAAGATGGAGACATTTCTTCCCCATATTATGTTTGTCTTATTAAGTACAGCTAAATCTTGAAAGAATTTTGACAGTTTCCTATAGATCATAGAGTCTAGAAGTAAAAAATTTTATACCATTCTCACAAATTCTTGTCTCTTAAACAGAGGGACATGGATTTGTCAGCTTTTGTGGTTTAAGCCCAGCTGGAAATTAAGCTCCATGCTGCCACTCACTCAGCCTCCCTGTCTCCTTCCCCACCCCAGAGGAATGGGAAGGAGAACAAAAGTAAAACTTGCATGTTCAGATAAGAAGAGTTAATTAATTGAAAATAAAATAAAATGCAGTAATAATGGTAAATAATAATAATACCAATAATGATATTATTAATGATACAAAAAGGGAAAACCAGGTGATTCACAAAACAGTTTCTCACCTCCCACTGACTGATGCCAGACTCTCCTTCCCACCATATAATCCATGACTCTGGCTTTCATCCCTGGTAAAAGTCTTTCAAGCATGAACAATGGTATGAGTATTGGATTGTTGCACATTAGAGTCAGTCCTGATTGCAATATTGCTGCTCTCTTTCAGTTTATCCAAGTTCCTTTTTCACTGTTGTGTTTGTGATGATCAGAGGGAAGATAGGCTCAGATCTCCTGAGTGTCATAATTAATGTTTCCATGAGTGTCTAAATCTCAATTAATTGGGGTGGTTTATATTTTTTTTTTTAAATCTATCTTTGTGATTAATAATTTTTATTAATCCCCTCTCTGTGAATTAATGATTGGATAAATATTTTCTCTCACTGAATTTGAAGGTTACTTTTCTTGTTTCTTTTATCTTATTTCTAGCTTGAAGTAAGGTTACTACATTTCATTTATAAATCAGAGAAAACGTTAAAGAGTACTTTCAGTTTGAACTAAGTAATGTAAGTTTTAAATTGTTTCATATCTTTTGAGATAGAAAATTAATTTAAGGAAGATTTTAAATATCTTTCATGCACAGTTGAGTTGGGTTCATAGCTTCAGGTCTGTCAAAGTTTTCCCAAATAAAAAGTGTGCTATGAATTCTTTATATTTTTGTTCTGCTTTACCTCTCTCAAAGCTGCAATGGGAATATTCTTTTTTGATTGATCTACACATGAAACAACACCTTACTCAACCCAGATAAAATTCTCTTAAAAAGTTACTAGGAGAGAAACTCAGTAACTCCCATCAGCAACTCATGGTACTTGTCTTATTAAAGTGCATTGTGGTGTAACAGAAAGAGCAGGATGGAATTTTGAGAAGAAAAACATTACTCATTTAATCTTCTTCATACTTCCCCCTCTCCCTCTCCACCCCCTACCTTCCAGTCTTGAAATATTAATCTGCAAAACCCAAAACTTGACTAGTATTTACAGAATATAAAAGATACCTTGAATCTTTGGTCAGATGAAGCCTTGACAATTTAAAAAAAATTTTTAGAAGCTGCATAACTACCATCCAGGATATAATTACACAGTTTTTTACTTGTTTTTCATCAGAAAGCATCATAATAGAAGGAAGTTCCCTAGAAATAACATCAATTCTTGCTTTGTTCTATAGCAATATTATTAGTAGCAACATTATTTGTATTATTGTCATTAGTTTCACATGTCACCTATCCAGGTATATTATGCATTGACATGAACTGCATTTTGTGGATTTTTTTTTTCCCTTTGGTTTTATTCCTTAATAGATTATCTCTCTCTTTATCCTTTCCATTCAGAGGAGCACAGATATGTGACTTAGTCAATGCTTTGTTACCTTCTTTATATGGTGGTTGTCCAAAGAGTAATAAGGAATGGAATGGAATGGAATGGAATGGAATGGAATGGAATGGAATGGAAGGAAGGATGGATTATGGTTAGTCATTGGCATCAATCCCTAGGAGAAAAAGGATTGCCATGTTGATATTTCATCTTAAATCATAGATCACCTTGAAGTCACTTTTATATGCTTGCTAATCCACTCTACATCTTGTTCTTAACTACTCTCTCATACCATCTCTCATTCTAATTTACAAAGTACCAGGTATTTACATGTTTTGAAAAACTGGGGTTTAATCCCAGTTATTTTATGTCTTTAACACTGGCATTAAACACCTGGCAAGTTATACTACTTCAATGAACACCAAATAACTACTCCTAAGTTCTTATAGCCTTGAGGCCTGTTGTGTTCTCTTGGTGTTTTCAAGGTCCTTGATGTCACATCAGGTGTATACTGTGCAACACTTAATTCTGATTCTGAAGTCATAGATGGCTCATTTAATGAAAAAGAACTGAACAATAGTTAATTAATTCCTTATTTTGCTTTGCCTGAACAAACAATATTTGCTCTCTCTGTAAAACTGCCTTCACCTCAGTCCATTTTATTCTTTCAGTTCTCTCCCCAAGTCACTCTTTGTTGCAGCCTGAATTACTGCTAGTAAGGTCCAGAGTAAGGAAGCAAAAAGGGCCTTTGCATAATTTCCACAGATGTTTATTCCAGCTGCCAGGTAAGATGTCCAGGGTACCAAGCCCATTCATGGAGGGACTCCAGGCTTCTCTGTCCCAAGGGGCCAGGGGTGACCCTGGTCTCGGGGCAGTACCAAGATGAGGGCAAGTCAGGGAATAGGGAGGGAGTGGCTCAGGGACATAGACAGTGGAAGGAGCCAACAGGGGAAGGAGATGGGGTCTTCACAGCTTTTTGAGGGATGCTTCTTCTGTCTCCCTAACCTAGGAGATGCCCCCAGGGTCTCCACAACTCTGCGGAATGACTGAGTGACTTAAGGAAGGCAAATAAAAATCTAGGAAGATTGTAAAAAATCCCAAACTCTCTTATGTCTGTTTTTTTACCTGTGGTCTTTTACAAAAACCAATGACTCCATGTTTGCTATATAGAGTCCTGTGCCCCCTAATACATTTTTCTGTTGCAAAGTGAGGAACTTGAACCACATGCTCATATATCTCATATATGAAAGTAAAAAGTTCATGTTCACAAACTTAAATGGGAAGCTGTCTGCTTGCAATATGAGGGGGATCCTTGTATCTTGCTTAGTCATCCTTCTTTTTCTGCTGTTGTTGTGTTCATCCTGTGCAGTCAACACTGATGTCTTTAGTCCATGATGGTCATGAGTTGCTGAGGTTGAGGCAGTAAGGCTTAAGAGCAGTTTGAGGAGGGAAGCTGGAATCAAGTGGTCCCTTCTTTCACTCCTGATTGTCCCTAACCATCAGCAGTGATTTATGTTCCTCATCTCTCTCCTCAACATAAGGGGTGGCTATCTCATACAGCCTGACATATTTTTTCCTTTTATGGGGAGCAGGACTTATCCTGGTTTCACCAGGCAACTTGTCAGTTCTGGTTTCAACAGCCATCTTGCCTGGCTCTTCTACAACCTTCATTCTGATCTGATAGATCTTGCTCCTTGCACCTTTTTCTGTAATCCTATTTCTACAGCAATACCACAAATCTCCATTTGCCCCTTTGTGACTGCACAAAATATTTCTCTCACTATGCTTAATTTTCTCATAAAATATTAATACATTCTTGAGTAATAATTATGTTATTAGTATTGCTAGCATGTTATGAAATTATTGTGCACGGCTTCCATTACATTATTTCAGAATGTCTGTGCCTGGGTCTAAAGTAAATATTTTAACAACTTACTTATTATTTGCACATTATTTTATAGTTGCACCAAGGCTCTGCTTTGGCTACTTCATAAATTAATAAATAATAACTCTTCCACAGAAGAGCTACATCCATAAAAATTAGTGACAAAAGATGATGTAGTTGAAAACTTGGCCTAACTTGAAGGGAGGATCTCAGTGAACAGGAAATAGTCACCAAGTGTAAGTAGTAAATATAGCAAAATAGTAAATAAAAATAATACAGAGAGGATAAAAATTTCATTAGGAAGAAAAAAGTTCAACATCAAGATACAAAGGCACTACTATGTTTTCAGTAGACCTTTTTAAAGATATGCATTTTTAAATATCAGAATCAAATTAACTTTCCAAACTATTGTGGTCTTGGTTTTTTTAAGGTTTTTTTTTTCTGTTTTCATCCTTTCTGTGTGTATTTTTATGTAACACAAGTAATATTTGTCTGTATATGCATTGACTATACATTTACTTAGTGCTAAATTAGAAATTGTCGTTATTTGAAAAGAATAATCATTTTCAAATGCAAAACTGCATTAATGTATTATAATGTATTTCATAGTTTGCAGTTAAAAAATAAAAGAATATATTAATGCTTCAAATATGGATTACATGACTGCCTACACATTGAATCTATTAAATCTATTAAGCAGTATAAATCACTAAATGATTTTACAAGGAAATATGTTTGAGTACCTAGTTTTACTGCATTAGATCATTTCATCTTGCATAAATATTTTGATTACCATTTAATATCTTTTTCTGTTATTACACACATATGAAAATTTTTATGCTATGGTGAGATATAATGCAGTAAGTTACAGGTTTTTTTTTCACATTGAAATCAGTCTTCCACCTAAAGAGTGAAATTATGTTAAGTAATAAATCTTCTGTATGGTAATTTATGTAGGTGACGTAAACTATGTCTTATAATTTGCAATCTGTTAACATTCTGTTAGGAAGTAACACAGAAAAACTCCTCTCGAGTGTAAGTGGTGATCTCATGAAGCCCTATGGTAGAGGGAAAGAGGGGCTGCTTTGACATATTGAGGACATTAAAAGTTGAACTGGCTGCTCTTCTAAACAAGCCCCTTAATGAAAATTATTATTTAATCAGAATATTATTGTTTCTAAAGGCCTAACCCTGTGTTCTGTGTGATTTCTCATTTTCTGAGAAAATATGGCCCTGCAGTTTGATGTTTGAGTGAGTACAAAGTCATTTTGTTCTGTTTTGATTGTGGTTAGTTTTTAAACCTTCACTGAAAAAAAACTGGGCCAGAGTTGTTTTTAGTGGTTTTTTTCTCAGTGCATTTACATATGAATTACATTAAATTGGAAAGGACAGAAAAATGCCACAAATTTTCTAATCATTAGCAGAAGCAAAACCACTTCTTGTATAATAATTATCCAAGCCAAATATTTATTAATAATGGGACCGACCTAATTATATCTTCATATTTCTATATTATCTCTCATGTCTGCTCCAGCAGATATTTTAAATTAATAATAAATTACTTTCAAGAAGTGGAAAAACTCCAAAAACAAGCAGTTACACAGCTGCAACTAGTGATTAACCACTTTTCAGGAAAGTAAATGACTACTTTGATTCTTTTTTTTTTTTTTTCATTATGAATGCTCAGCTCATGTCCTTTTAATAAGAATTACTCTATAAAGGAAAAAAAATAAAGAACAGATTTCTCATTTCTTATTATAGGCTAAGAGTTAAAGTGACCCTAAGTAGTCTAAAGAGAGATTATAGATAATTTGTGTGATTTGCTAAGCTTTTCATTCTGTCATGAATAGGGAGACATAGCAGCAAAGATAGAGGTTTCTGAGAGACCACTCCCCAGGGAAATGGTCACAGCACTAAGCCTGCCTGAGCTCAAGGCAGGCTTAGTACTGTGACTAAGCATTGTCCACGTGCCTGAGAGCATTGTTTGGACAATGCTCTCAGGCACATGGAGTGATTCTTGGAGTGTCTTACTGTTCTGGTTTGAAAGCAAAACCAGTGAGAGACTCCAAGTCAGAAATACAATTTTTTGGGAAATGCAGAAAAAACACCAAATAAATTCAATAATACAAAAGAAAAACCACTGACAGAGTCAGCATACAACCTGACACCCTACTAGTCAGGGAGATGGCAGCAGTCCAGATGAAGTAGTCTTGTTGAAGTGGTGATCCCATAGAAAAGATCAGGCAGCTCTTGTCCTATGGAAACCAGTGGGTAAGAGCTGCCTGTTCTGTCTCAAACCCCAGATTCTATCCAGGTGGGGATGCTTAGCTCCTCCCCCCTGGGTGGAGCATCTCACAATGGGCTGATATCATTCAGAGTCATGTGGGGGGTCCTTGCTTGCCCATTAAACAGAAATGGCTCATGGAGGGAGTTATCTCTGGGTCATGTGGCCAGGCATTGGGGGGCCCATTAACAGGGGATAAGGAAAAATAATGCCCCTCCTGGTTTCAACAGCTCTTGAGGATGGGAATAGAATCCATCTTTATACTGTAACCTAGAACACTTGCACAGGGCCAGGAGTTGGATGTGATGATACTGACAGGCCCTTTCCAACTTGGATAGTGACACTGAGTTGAAAGCGTACATATCAGTCATTGCCATTGTGTCTGCTAATCTGAAGTAACTGCAAAAAATTTGCTTAGAATGGTTTTGTCCCTAATAATGCTAGAAATAGTTTTATTCTTTTATTTAAAAGAAAGGAGCTGTTTACAATTTTTTTGAAAGGAGCTGTTTACAATTTTTTTGTTCTTTTGTTAATGTTGTTTTGAGTTTGTCTCTTGCATTGGTTACTAAATTAATTATTTCAATAGAAAATTATTAGTATATCCCACAGTGAAGCAATCATGATTGTTTCTTAGAAACCTGTGTTATTGTCTTCATTATTCCTATATTTACCCTTACTGGCACTACTGAATTATTTTTATCCATATTTTCTCCCATGAATAATGCAAGCCTCACACAACACTCCTTATGTGCAATGTAATGAAATTAAGGAAGGAAGAGCCTGATACAGCTCTCTTTCAAATGTGTTTTGATTTTATTATTTAAATTCTGGAATAAAACTATTGAAAGAACTGAGGATAAGCTAGAGAAAAAGTTGGGAAAAATGTTTCCATCTTCTTGTGGAACTCAAGAAATTTGCAGGTTAAAGAGACTTAGAGAGCCTATCTTGCATGATGACATTTGTTCATGCAGAGAGAGGTGATGGCAAAAGTACAAGCATTAGTTTGCTTCTAATTTTTTTTTTCTAATTTCTAGGCCTTCATATAAAGTTGAAAAAAAAATCTCTCTCTATATATATCGCACACATTTGTATGCAGTCAACAGTACCAACACTAACATTGTTTCATCTATCTCAGGTCCATTTTCACTTTTTGGAACTTGAAACTAGAAACTCTAGGGCTACTTTAAAGTGTTCTTTGAAAGTGTTTTGTGGAAAAATAAAATGGAATGAAAAGCAGAATATATTTGTATTGGCCTCATATGGTAAGGTATTGGTAGGGAGGAGTCTGCCATAATTTATGGCCATACAGAAATTATCATAAATTGTTTAAAGATCTATCTATCTTGTGAGCAGAATTTATCACTTGATGCTGACTTTAAACCATCATTTTAAGTTTTAACTTTTATTGCTTGTATATAATGATACAAAAAAAGGGATTTGAGGAGTGATTTTTTTTCATATCAAGAGAGCTTCTATATTTATGGGCATTAAACAATACTGCAAGCAGAAAAGGCAGAACAATGTTAAAATTATGGTATAGCTGGTCAACAGCCGAGATATAATAAATGAGGACATCCTTTGACCCACTGCTGAAATTATTACTAGTGAAATATTTCAAAAGCTGTAGAGGGCTTAAGTGGTTATAGACCACATCTGATTTACTGCTCTCTGGATATTCCCTGTCTCTTTACACAGTCTGTGGAAAGAGGAGGCTTTTTTTCTTTGATTTTAAGGTATTGTTGAAGATTATCTTACACCAGCATTTTTTAGAAAGTTAAGCTCATATGGATTTAGAGATGGGGTTTAATTGCTTACAGCCAGGCAACTACCTTCATTTAAGGTGATGTCTCATTATGTGAGACAAACCTTGTAGGCACCAAATAGGGCCTACCAGGAATTATGTGCTCATTTTTAATGGCTTGAAGCACAAGCAGGTTACCCAGAGGTATTTAAACACACAGTATGTGTTTCTGTATGGGCAACTGAAATGAGTGCTAAATACCCTCTAACTTATCAAAAACAATTAATTAGAGTTGCAGTCCAACCCCTCACTCTTTCTTTCTAATGTATTATTTTTAATAGTAAGAATAAAAATAATAATTAAAAAAGAAATTTAAAATAACATGAGTAAAGAAGGAAATATATAAAAATTCAAGCAAAGATAAATATGGAGAACAGCTCTTTAGGTCTTTGAGTAGGAAGTGAGATGGACCATAGCCATGGTCAAAATTGTTGCTGAAGCAAATCAAGGCAGCTTACCTATAGCTATCTTCTGCAATGTTTGGTCAGATTCAAATATAAACCATTCTTCATGACATTGTTCTTTTGAAAATTTAATAGAACTTTGAAATCTTTAGCTGTTTTAATGGGTTTTAATTGCATCTAAAGAGTCAAAAATATTTCTTTTGATGCTTAAAATGAGAAACAGATATTCAAAATGTTTGTAGTAAGACTCTGATAGGTCTGAGTACAGCTTCACCATTTAGCTATTTCCATTGTTTTCTTTCCCTTTTTTTAATGAATAAATTTCCAGGTATTAAGTATGATTATGTTTCTAAAAACAGTAAAATAATTTAAAGTTTAATCACTCTTGTAAATCTTTCTGATTTGAGTTACTGACTGTTTCATTAGCTGGAACCAAAAGCAGAAAAAATAGGTCAAAATATCCAGAACAGGATATAGTCACATGCAAAAGATCATTTAGAAAGTATTTTTGAATACTTATTTTTGTATGCTGTCCTCAATATTCTGTTTGGTTTTATGAAAACAAGTGAAGGACAAAAGAGACAGTCTTATTCCCCACTGAATTTTCTTCCTTATTCCTTGGGCAAACTTCAGCATGACAGTTTAATATATCTTTTCTCATTATGATTTGTCAAAGTTGTCAAAATCACCAGAAGTATAGATGCTTTATTTTCAAGTTCTTTTCTGTCTTCCTTTTTGTCTTGTTTTGATTTGGTTTGTTTGGTTTTGGGTTTGTTTTGTTTTGTTTTGTTTTGTTTTTAATTATTTTCAGTAGTAGCCAGAGTAAAAAAACAATGAAGATCAACATCATGAATGAAAATATATCAAGCAGTCATGGCATGGTTGTGTATAAGAATGCTTTTCTTCGCAGCCATAAAACAAAGAATAGCCAAGTTAAAATGTATATTCTTTATGTGGAAATACATGACTGATTATGATTTGCTGTTTATCATTGTGAGTGATAGGCACTTCAATTTACAAGTGAGACTGTTATGAAGCAATCATTAGTCACTGTACTATGAATGACAATAGACTAGGCCTGTCACTGAACCAGCATGGGTAAAATTCAGTCTGCTACAGAGAGCCAAAAGACTTTCATGTGTATCACTCAAGCTCCACTTCAGTCACATTCTAAGGGTTTTACTGGAGGTTAAATGGAGCATGGGTTTTGTTTTGCATTTTGAATGGGATTGCACTCCGCTTGAGAACATCCAAACTGCGTTCTCTGCAAGGTTTTATATGGTGCTCATTGCTACTGCATCTGAGCAGCAGTGCATTAAAGGCAGGAATGACATCTGTGGAGTGCAAGTTCTGTCATTTTCTTCTCAGACATGTTTGAGGTGCAGTTGTTTTGAGCTCTTATTTTCAGAATTTTATAGGCAGACATGAAGTGTCATCTGTTTACTGTTGTACATAATGGAGATGCAATGTAAATAGTGGAGGCAAAGTCAAAGGTAGCAAATCCAGCACATTGCAGAAAGTAGTGTTATTTGGCACATTTCACCATTTCTCCTGGAAAATTCTCTCCAAACAAACTTCACACATAACAAAAGCTTTTTTCTAGGAAGCTAGACATAGCACTGAGTTCTTAGCTTTTTATTTCCTAAGTTCTCTTTTCTCAGGACCTGGAAAAATCCTTTTTCATCAACATTTTGCAGGACTTGATGAAAATGTGTTATTCCCACTATCAGTAACAGTTCCTGTTTATTCAGAATAGCCCCTCTACCTCTATTTCTACCAACTGATAATGGTCCTTGACACCTCTGCAGTGCCCCATATATACTGCCACATTCTGTTGACAGTTTTCAGTTTCTTACTGCTTCACTGACCTATTTCCAACCCTGGCTCTAAAAATCAGCTTGACCCTGCTGAAATATAGACAACATTCAGAACTGGACTGTTGCTGATAAAAATTCATGTATCAATGACAGATCTTAGTGAACTCTGGTGATAGAAAGTCCTGATGTGCTTTTATTCAGAGCCTGAAAGATAAAATCACTTTGACCAAGTAAGCCTCATGGAGATCAGACTTAAACTTCACAGTCACAGAGAGGACTGTAAATCACCTGTGATCCAGAAGAAATGGTTGCAGAGAAAGAGCCCATAAAATGCAACAGCAGTTCAGGATTGCAGCAAAAAAAAATACCTCCTGAAGATCAAGAAAGAATATCTATGTAAACCAGCATTTTGCTAGGCCTAGGTATTAATGAAACTTAAATTCAGCAGAAAGAGAAGCTCTGAGAGTTTCAACAAACACAAGCCTGCCTCTCAGAATGCTTTTTCATCCTGTGAGAACCACTGATACAAGCATAAGCATATCTTTGGTTGAATTTGCTCAATCAACACTCCCTTTTTTCTTCAATTCCCATCAAAACATTGACTCTTTCCAATATGGACAGTGCTTGTAAATATGGGCTCTAACCTTCTTTCCTCTCTGAGGGAAGAATGTAGTTGTTCTAGGCATTTGAAGGTGGTCTAGGACTACACAAGTTTGTTAATTTTAAAAAAGAAATATTAGAATAGAATCCTGTTCCTGCAGGGGTGAACACAGGAGGAGAACCAGCTCTTGTTCTGTATCTAGGTAAAAGAAAACTGACACAAGTAACAATGCTACTATTAGAAATAACAACGGTTTACACTGCACCAGTGTTTTCTCTATAGATCCCAGGTAAGAAGTTACAAAAGTTCAGGCCTCTATCACTTTACAGAACACAGCAAAGGAATCTACAAATAATCTATATTAATGAAATTAGCTTTATCTAAATTTGCACAGATTTAGTAACAGTATGCTATGCAGGATTAAATATAAAGGACCCTTGAATCTGGCTTAGATGTCAAGAAATGTCTCTTTTAAAAACTGAAAGCCACAAAATATTCCTTTTTATATCCCCTTTCTGAAGGAATGAAAATATGTGATGTGAATGGTTTGAAGGCATGCCTGTATCAGCCTGAGCAGGTGCTGCCAGGCCATCTGGGTGCTGCCTGTTTGGTAATAAGCTGAGAAACAACTACTTTTTTACTGCATGAATAGAAAATGTTGGTGTTCAGCTACAGTGGCATAAAGTTTGCAGGAATTCCATATAATTTAGACTTGTAGTCCTCTCCTGAAATTTACCTGCAAGGAGCTGTTGAATTCACATTCAGAGGGCATTTACCTTAGAGGAAACTGTGCCCTGAGAAATCCCCAGAAATGCTTTGCTTATTCTAAATGTGCTGAAAGCCTCTATGTATGGTAAAATGATTGAAGTCTTCCTACTGCACCTAAAGCATTTTTTCACTTGCACTATAAACACCAGCAAATATCTTCTACCCCTAGGTATTTGTCCCAAAAATCACAGAAGAAGAAAAAAAACTGATAAGATTCTTGTTTTGACCTTGGGTAACTGAAGTATTAGGGTTGATAGATCATCTTGTTCTGGCAAGCAGTAAAATTTCCTCTGCCTACCCCAGCAGTAACTGGGCACATTTTGCATGCTGCTACTAAATCATCACAAGATTACATTAGCATATTGTGTATTTATTTATTTTTCAAATGTGCTGTTCATAATGGCCATAATGGGAGCAGCACCGTTGTGAGCAATCTGACTAAAAAGTCCAGCTGCAAACTATAAAGCAATACTTGATTTATCTGGCCACAGCAGGCACTGACTTCATTACATTACACAGAAGCCTGCAGAACTCAGCCATTACAATTATTCTGATGCTTTTCTGTGTTGCTGTTATTCATCAGAGTAAGTTTCACTTGTCATTTTCCTTACAGTAGAAACTTTCCTGTAAAGCTAAATTTTAAGAGTCTGTGCACTACTATTATTGCTGATTAAAGTCAATTTTCACAGAGGGCTCATGGTGTAAAGAGCCCCACAATCATACACAATAAAATTGCCCTGAAAAACTTACAGTATAAAAGGCACTTATCTTTAGGGGTGAGAGAAAGGTTTCATTAAAGGAATTTTAAATGCATTGAAATGCATTATTTGGCAAGTTGGAGTAGAATAAGAAAGTAATCAAAGTAATGGCAGATAAATGCTCTTTAGTTCTATTTTTAGGGTAATACAAAAGTTTTACTTGCTACCTGCAAGCATTAGACTCTAAAGTGGTGTAAATCTTCTTCCCACCTTGCCCAGCTCCTACAAGGATGATGACTGCTTCTGAGCATCACTTATATCTACCACATCCCCATAAAATTTGTCTGGTTCAGTCTGCCTTGGCATGAACTGCAGCTGAGACTGTAGCTCCTCACAGCAGCCAGGAGGCACAATTACTGCCCAGACCACACAGTCCCTCTGGGGCTGCAGTACAGACTTGAAGCTGGGCCTGTGTTTCCCCATAGCATCACAAAACTCTCACCTACAAATCCCAGATGTGGATGGCCCAGCTGTGCCAGAGGAACAGTTCCCAGACTGAAGGCAAGGAGCAGTGCTGCTGCTTGATGGGGGTTGTCTGTTCTGTGACAGAGCACAAAAGAAAAGCATTAGTGGACAAACACACAGGTTCTTTCATTTCATAGAAGTCTAGAAACAAGTTTTCAGAACTAAAGATTGTAATATGAAATTACTTTTGTGAAGTATTTAAAAGCTTACAAAGAAAGCTTAAAATCATAAATGTAAAAAAATCCACTACAGTCTGTAAAATAAATGTGCTCATAGAAAATATCCCTTGAAACCAGAGTTTAATAGAATCTTGACTTCTTTCTTGACACTTTCTGTTACTATTGAGGACATATCTTAGAACATTCAACACACTTTGCTTACCATAATTATCTCAAAACAAAAAGTGTAACTATTTGGAAAGCTGTTTGTTGTGCAGGTTCCAGATGTGTACAACACATTGCTTAGCATCTAATTGGGGTTCTATCTCTCACAAATATAACAAAATAAAAATAATAATAAAAAGGTACATAATGTGTCCAAGTTTCTATCCTGAAACTTCCAGTCATCTTTTTTCATAGTTACTTTTAAAATGAAGTCTGTCATACATTTGTAAAACACACGTGCTACTTTGTGCAGTTTCATTTGTCTCATCACATTTTTAATAGTATTCTTATTATTGGCAGTGTTTAAACACTAGTTCATTGGCCAGGACTTAACTAAATAACACAGAAGGGCATCCCAATAGTAATGAAAAAGTACATTTTCACATATAGTCATGATGGCAAAAAAAAAGGAAATCAATAAAAACAACTGTGGGTATGATTTTTTGGTCGATTTTTGGTTGTTTGTTTGGTTTTATTTTCCTAGAAGGAATAGTCCTCAAAACCTCTCATAGTAAATGATGGAATGATTCATCAGCATCAGTCCTGTTCTACATTTGAGACTGGATAAACCTAATGCAGGAAATAAGACCTTGGGTTCATGTGAGTAACTTGATCCAAATTAGATTCAGGTTTTCTAGCTGTCTGAGAAATAATTTTGACATTGCTAAGCTTGCTATATTTGTCTGCTTCTCTCTGTAGTCTAGAGGGAAATGTTTAGTCTTTTGAAAACTCAGTCTTTCACTGAACCTCAATCTTCTCAAGTGGACACTCCATTTTCACTTGCTGTATCAAAAAAGAAACATATTTGTACAGAAAATGCTACATTTTCCTTTCCCTTATATCTGTCAAAGCTTCTTGTTTGATCAGAAAAAACGAAATAAAGAATTTGCAGAAAAGCTGCAAAGGAATAAAGTTTAGAACTAATGCATTCATAGTGCCAGAGGATGAGTTGATGTAATGTGCTTGTTAAGATAACAATGAAGAAAGAAATAACATAGGTTGATTTTGGAGACCTTCTGCATTGTCTCTCATAGCAGGCATCAGATCAAGAGCACGTTTGCTGCATTTCAAAAGGTAATAACACTGTCCATTTAAAATTGAAATATCTCACACACTTCAGATTTCTAGTTCAGTGAGTCCATATTAAAATAATTAGCTTGGTTTTTAAAAGTGAAAAAAAAATAGGCAAGACATTCAAGATATTTAAAAACTGAAATAAAATACTTTTAAAAAACAAGATTAGGTATTGTTTCATCCAGTTTTCACTCAAAAAATACTAAATGCTTTTCATTAGGAATTAGTGGATACAAGTTTAAGGCTTTGATTTTCAGAAAATCAAAATCTTTTCCAGTCAAACCTATTAGTAAAAATCTATGGCTATGTTTTCTCAAGTTTGTTTTGTAACTGGAAATATGTATTAAACACATTTTGAAATGTTAGGTGTGACTCAGCCAAAAACATACTCACTGCTAATTTATGGAATTTCTTATATAGATGTCATAACTGCATAAGTATAAGGACTCTCCTGGTGATATCAATGACATTTAAGGTAGGTTTCATATGACAGTTGCCTAAAGACAGGTATTTAGTGCTGCCAGAGATTCCCTACCTGTCATGCAGTTTTGTTTCAAGAAAAGTTTGAATATTTGTGGGTCTTATCTGTGAGCCCTAGGCTGATATTTTTTCTATATCCACTTTCAACCCACTTGATAGTTACTTACTCTTGAGTCAGCACAAACAGGAATTTGGGTAAGTAGGACTCAATTTGGCCAACTGCCTGCATTACTTTCAATCATCACTTTGCACAGGAGCATTGAGTCACACAATCTTCACTGATGTCACTCCGTGTCATCTCCTGTATGGTGATATCAATGACTTTATTTCCACCTTACTTCTATTGCATTTACATTTGAATAACTAGCAAATGTGTTAGCTAGCTACTACAAAGTATCAAAAATTATCAAAATCGCTCCTTCCAAATGATGAATAGTCAAGTGTAAAGAACTCTATATCAGTACTCCTCTCCATCTTTTGGACTTGTGCCTGACTCTTAATGAATAAACTTACGGACTTCTTTCAAGCTAGTATTCCCACTTTTGAAGTCAGTTGACTTCAAAGAGAAGTTAGATTTTAAATGGCTTAAGATATAAGTCAATAATTTAGGAAAGTGAGTTGGATCGAATAAAATATTGAAATACAGCAGGAGCTAAACAGATAAATGAAGAAGAAAATTTTTAATTAGATGTTAATATTGGTATTAAAATTTTTGAAAGATAATTAATTTACATCAGTATTTTGAAAGTTTTGCTTATTTAGATATAGTAGATCACTAATTATTTTAAACTGTGTATTGAGAAGAATGATAACATCTGCAGTCAAGGTGTGCTTGTGCAAGGACAACTGGTGCTTTTAGAAATGTAACACTGTGTAACATGTTCTGGGTTCAACCAATTATTTTATACAAGGAAAAGCTGATATTAGCATCATGATACATGTAACCATTATGTTTCCACACATTAGCTTTCATTTTATCTTACTGAAACATTTGATCTTGTATTAAAGGCATATCATAGATCTGATTTCTTACTCATTGCCAGCTCTGAACACTATGTATTAAAAGTGGAGATGAAAATGCTGGAATAAAATGTTGTTAAAATTTAGGTATTTTTTTACAGAAAGTTTCAGGAGATTTTGAAATAACACTTTTTTCTTCAAATAGTGAATGAAATGAATGGGAAAGAATCCAAAGGAATTGTGCTTGTTGCAGACGGTTTAATAAATTCTAGCAACAGACTGTAGAGCTAATAGCTATTAAATTTGTAAGTTATGTATACATGTGTTTATTTACTACATTCTTCATTAATTTACTTCTAGCAATTCCTACTCCGGCTCCAGAAGGACACGAGGCATGACTACATTAAAATTTTCATTGATTTCTTAAGCTGAGGTGGGATTCATCTCACCTAGCTTTAGACAGGTGTAATGTAGAAGTCTATATCTGACTAATCAAATGTTATTTGTAGTCATTGAAAAGAAAATAAGTATTTCTGAACCACTCATTATGTAAGAAAGATTACTTTAAAACCAGATATAATAATAATAAAATAATGAATCATCTCACTATTTTCAAAGGGAGCCTAAAGGGACCAATTTACGAAGAGAAGTATGTAGCTGAGCAGAGAAATCTAAACTCAAGCATCTGGTGCAAATATATTTTTAAAAAAATAAAAATACATTTGAAAAACTCTGCAAACTCAGAAGTACAATCTTGCAGATCAAACTAGAATATTCAGTAGATTAAGACCCTCATTTTCTATGTAAAAATGATGAACCATTTCATACTTCCTGACTTACAGAGGGTTTTTTTTAAATTGTTCTACATTGGAAATCCAAAAAGCCCTCAATGATTTCAGAGTTTTGTGTGGAACTGAAATCTATTTAGATATTTTATGGGTCTCTGATGTAGCAGGATTTAGTTGATGCCTTAATGTTGATGCCTCTATTGCCTTCTGGCAACACAGTAAGAATATGCTGATTGACAACATCAACAAAAATATGTTCAGATATTCAAAGAATAATTTACAGATGCTGAAGTGTCAGATTTAAATAAAGGAAATCTACCAAGTGTAGTGTATATTTTCCATCTGGAAAAAAAAAAAAGTCTTTCAAAGATTTATTATGATTTAATGGTTTTCTACCAGTGCCAGTCCATGCAGTGAGATGTAATTATGCAGCTGATGACCTCATGCTGTCAAAGTTTCAGGAATCCAGAGGGTAGTAAGTAGGAGGAATAAAATTTCATTCTTGGATTAAACTGAAGAATTATGTTATTCATGTCTTGTTTCCTTCCTTCTCTTCTTTGTTCTTCTTAAAAACGATTTTCCTTTCACCAGCATATTGCCATTAAAGCTGGGAAATTACAACAGCTGTGTAATATGTAAAGAGTCTTTACAAACCACCCAAAATGCTTTTCCAGATTTTCATTTCAAAGACTTGAGCTTTAATGCTGACTTGTCTGAATGGTGCATCATTACATTCTGAACATCTCTTAGGAATGCTTAGCATGCTTTTCATAGTTTTCTTAGTTTGAATTAAGCTACTTATGTTTGCATGCTCCAAATCAAAATGTTATGATTCATTAAATTATATTAGGGATTTTTCATTTAAACACGTGCATATTTATAAATTTCAGACATCACTGTGCATGAAAGTAGACTGCTTTACACAAAGTCATTCCATCTATTTGCAAAATATTTTAGAATACTAACACTTAGCTCTAGCAGTGTTTTGGGAAACATCAATCTATCTTGTTCAAAATCTTTGTGAATTGGAGACACAATTCACTTCTCATGAAGCTTTCTTTTGACTGTAAAGTGGAGTGACTAGGCAATATGAGGCTGGGGCCCCTGTCAGCCACAGAAATTGTGACAGACTCTAGGAATAGCCAACAGGAACATCAGAAAATTCAACAGTGATACAGACAACCTGGGGAACAGCTTTGGAAAAAAGTCCCTGAAGATAGTGACTGGAGCCAGCAATGTGGTCTGGCAGCAGAAATTGCAACAACATACAGAATCATGTCAACAGCAGCACAGACAGCAGGTCCGAGGAAGAGATTATCATACCCTTTACTCCACACTTGTTAGGTCACACCAATATTACCACACCCATTTTTGTGTTCCTCAGAAGAGGATTGACATCAGTAAAGGGGAGTGAGCTCAGCAGAAGGCCATCAGAACAAAATGGAGCACTTGCCCTCTGAGGGGCAACTGAGGAACCAGGGTTTGATGTCTTGAAGACCACTGTGCAGTGTAGAAGGTTTCCCAGAGAGATTGGGCCTTGGGAGATTCAGGACTCAACAGGACAGAAATGTCTTTGAACCCCAGAGATGCCCTGTGTCAAGAAGGAAGACAGACTAGAGTCTTCCTATATTCTCTTCCCACTTGAGTCAGCCCATGTAGTGACACACGGAGAAAAAGGAAACCAGATTCAATGGTAAAGACACTGTCCTGGGGTGGGAGAACATTTGAAATTAAGCCAAAAGAGGCATTAAAGATAGGTGATTTTCTGAGACATATTTAGCTACTAATTTATTATAAAAATGACAGTGATATTACCAGATTGGTTTTATGTCTCTGCTCTGAACAAGTAGTGGATTACAGGCAGGTTTATTTCATTTGCATTCTGATAGGCACTGCTAAACAATGTCTCTATGTAGGGTTCAAGGCTGATGGCACCTTTTTGACTCTAACAGCTATTTGGTTTCACAGAAGATGATCACTGTTGAGACACATTTAGGGATCTATTAACATCTGGGTCCACTGTCTGCAAAATTCTCATATAGATCAGACCTGAATAAAGAGTCACATTTCTCTCAAGTTAGTAAAAGCATTTAACATGAATGTAAATACAGGAAAAAAATGTTCTGGCATGCTAAGTTCTTGTTATTTAAGTACTCAGGGCAGGTTCCAGCTCAAGACAGTAATTCCTACTTCTAAATGCCGTCATGAAGAAGTCTACTTCTGACCTACAGGCTTGACAAAAGGTACAGTTAGATATATGAAAGATAATTTGTGATTGCTAGGGTCACCCAGTGTGGCTTCTAGTCTTTCATTCAGAAAAGTTAGGTTGTTCTTCAGATCCCTAGGTCTTGTGCCTTAAGTCTTTTAATTCAACTATATAGTTGAATATCCCAGCTATAGTCAATGAGTATCCAGGATGAAATTCATGTATTGAAACTTCAGGTGTATTTTGATATCTCATCTAACCTTCAAGTGTATGTTGAAAGTTAAATTAACCATCCAAAAATGCTGGCAGGAAAAGATGCTCATATGAATATATTAATATAGCTCGTGTGAGTTTAAACATTAATAAAATTCCACAGGATTTATGTGTAAAAGTTGTGCCATGAAGCAATCTTTTTCTTCTTTTTAATTTGATGAAAATCAATATGGGCTTGAAGTGTTGCTGAAGAATACCAGATATTGCATGCCTGCTTTCCACCTGCTGATGGCTAAGACTTGAAGCATGCTACTTATTTTACACAGACCAATCCTTCTCAGCAAAGCTAGCCAGCAAGGAACACTCACATATTTATCTTCATGAAGTGGAGTGAACCACAGGGTAGGATGTCAGCTTTAGTTGAATTTGAAGTTTAGCTGCGTGGAATTGTTTACCTGTTATAGATGTAGATATAATCTGACAATTTCTGGAGCATTTTTCAGCTGTATGCTATTTGAGCTTTGAATATTACAGATCATATTTCTGGTAAAATGTTAGGAAATTAGGTGACTCCTAGAGGCTCTTTCACCAATAATTTAACATAGGAAGAATTTTACAGGGCTCACTACATAAAACCATAGTATTCTACATTTGTTTTGTCTATTACATCCTTTGTTTATAGATACTGAATAATCAGTTTTCCATTTAATTCTTTGGGAGGGTTATAAGAATTAGCATGCAAGATTTTGTATTTTCATCTTTTCCCTTTTAATAAAGATGAAAACCTACAGGTTTATCTCAAGCTGTAAGACAAAAGAAAAAAAAAGGAAAAAAGAGCAAGGCTCTGTGCAATTTTCAGCTGAATTAGAACATAAGTAAATAAATAAGTAAATCTGAAATTTCCATAGGATTAACTGTGTAACTACTCTTGTGGATCTCTAGAAAAGGCTGGAATATATTCTACTGGACTTCAAATTGAGTTCATTTGGAATACAGAAGAAATTTGAAAGAGAGACAAAAAATCAAGAGCAGTGAAACTCACTTTAAATTCAATCAATACTGTTCTATGATATTACCAATAATTTTCTTTCAGATTTTTTACTGTTTAGCTTTGCATTTCATGTTCCTTGTAATAATATTTGTACAAAAATGCCTTGTAATGAAAAAAGAAACAATTTCCAATTCCCATTTACTGTGCATATACTTAAGACTTATCATCATGTTACAGTGAAATGTATTAAAATTTTGGTCCCTCGTCATATTAGTATTCATTAAAACTTCCTTTTGTTTTTTAGGTGCTTAACTCTTTTATCTGTTAGGTACTACAGGAGAGAATAAGTAACTATTTAAGTGAATGCAAACTTATACATCATATATTTTCTAATTATAGGAAAATATTTCCTCCTTAATTTTATATCAGATTAAACTTTCTATTCTCAAAGCAAAGTGGTGGTTGCTTGCGTTGACCTAGACTATCTTAAAAATTAAAGAGCTTGATGAAGAACTACTAGGGAACTACTTTAGCAACCCCAAACATATACAGCTGATATGAAATGTCTAGTCTGGGTATTAAAAATTTTGCCCTTCATAGAGTGGGCAGCTCTGAACATACAGAATTAGAAACTGCAGGTTATGGCTACTGCTCCACTTAGCAGATATAATGAATTATCAGTCCCAATTACAAAAACAAACTGTAATCAGATTCCTGGCAGATGAAAAAAAAAAAAGACAAACAAAAACCAACTCATAAATGAAGGAGCTTAATGAGAAACACAGCAAGATAGAAAGAAAAATATCTAAAACTTTCTAAATATGAATGATGTTTCTAAAGGTGATTCTTTTTTATCTTCATTGTTATATCAGGCTTCAAGTGCACCCAATGCTAACAATTAGAAATATCTATATGACTAATTGTCTGATAACTAAAAGGAGAGGAAAGCTAATGTCTCATTCATAGGCACAAATCTGCATGTAGCAGCAGAACTAAGAATGAAATCTGTCCCTTCCTAATATTGGATAATGAAACAATAGTCCTAGAAATAATGACAACCATTGAAATTATGCAAGTACTTTTCAAAACAAAACAGCTTAGGATGAAAACACAGGGAAAAGATAAAGGCAAAAAATCCCCAAACAGACAAACACAAACAGTGAAGAGATTAATAAATCTCTTCAAATCAAAGTTCAGTTAACTAATATAATCAGCATCTAACTCTCTCTTTTATAGTATTCAATTGCAGGAATAACCTTAAAAAGTTTAGTCATAGGAAGTTGAACAGGAGATCTAGAAAGAACCAGGAAGCAGCAAGACTCCAAGAACTCAGGTATGCTTTGGACCTTAAGCAGATGGTGATAGCAAGCCATTCAAGAAGAACACAAAATAAATGGGTTAGAATATTTTGGGGGAAAAATTCCCTAAACAGTGAATATTTTGGAGGGAAAATTCCCTAAACAATGGTAACCTAGAAGTATTTTGTCTGTGATGATGAATAAAAGTTATTTATGTGGTTTTTATGTTATTTATAAAATTGGGATCATGTCCTTTACGTGAAATGCATTGAAAAGTAGATAATAATCTTGATATAAGGACAAAATATAGAAGATGGGACTCTGTCCAGATGCTAGGAGTTGAACTATAAATTATTGTAGCAGGTTGCTTAGAAATTAATATAAAATATTACACAGTTGGCAGTATTGTGCACTGACTAATCTTTGAGAATTATGGACTTTGTGAAAGAGACAAATAGGACTGGTATGCACCAGATAAAATAATAAAAAGGAAGACTATAAAGTATTACTGGATTTTTCTGTCTTTGCTTCCATTAATTATATGTGGGGTGAGCAGGAAAGGTAGCAATAAAATAAAGAACTAATTGAGGGAGAGTGTTTTACCATGGGCTTTCTTCTGTTTTGCAGAACTGGTAATGAAAATGACATAAAAATTGAAAAAATGTTATAATCAGGACTTAAATTGAATGGCATGAATGGAATAATAAGATTAAAAAATGGTGTGTGGAGACACAAAAGGAACTTCATGTAACCTGAAAATTTCATCCATCCTAATGAAATAGGTCCTTAGAAAGTAATTTTAAAGAGCATTGAACTTATTTTTTAATATATGTGGTGCTTTGGTGTAAGACAGTAAGCAATAAATCCATTTATTCTTAGAATCTCAAGTGAATAACAGCTGAACCAACCAACTCAATGAAAATGTATTTTAGCAAGAAGTAAATCTATAGGCTTTCTCCTTTTTTTTAGGCTTTTATTGGTTTGAGTGTTTTTTAACCCATTCTTCTTTCTCTTAGTAGACATACATTTTCTTATGCTAGGTTTTGTGAACATAGAAAAGCTGTATGTTTTATTAATATTATATATCTAAACCTTGCTTTTGGATTTGGTGTGGATCATGACATCTTCATATCTAATCATTGGCTTGTGAGCATGTGAATCTCACAAGCCAATGATTAGATAATAATGATTCAATGATAGATTGAATCTGTTGATGCACAAGATTTCATGTCTGTGCTGATGCAGTAAATCTTGATCATAAAAATACCAAAAAGTTTTCTCTGAAACTAATGTACTGCTGATTTCCCCAAGACTTATAACATTCTTTTTGAACTTTTGATGTTCTATTCAAATTGGTTAATTTCACTTAGCAAAAGAAGCCAAAACACAAAAAAAAACTAAAAACTAAAACACCCCCAAAAACAAAAATTAAAAAAATGAAGGAAAAAACCAAAAAAAACACCAAAAAAATTGAGATGGTTTTGTTGCTGTTGAAATGGAAGTAAATTCAAATGCAAGGGGCACATCACATCCCAGCTCAAATCCACACCAAAAATAATTCAAATTTACTTTTTTATTATCATTAAGCAGATCTTGGATTTGTTTATAAGATAGTCTTTTTTAAAAAAAGTCATGCTCTGTTTTCCAGCTATTGCCATGTTGTAACACAAAAATTCATGCTAACAGGTAAGATTCAGTAGCCTTTAGCCAGAATTAAAGATTTTTTAGCAAAAACTGAAAAACTAAAAAAAAAAGAAAGTAACTTTTGCTCCAAAACTTTATGCATATTTTCTCAAACAGTTATGTACAAATACTGTAAAAATGTCAGGGAGATAAACTAGCTAAGCAGATGCACTACACACCTGTGTAAAGAGCTAGTCCTACACAGTACCATGAGACAGATATTAATTTACTGAAAAGTCCCATTGGGCTAGGATGAATAATCATTTTAACCAAACATTCTGAGTTTTGCCTTGTAAGAATAACTTGCAGCTCAATAAAAAATATTTTTAAATCCTGCTAATATTCTTCATTCATGCTTATGTGAAGATCTGTGATCTTTTAATTTAGTATCTTAAGAATGGAGAAGACTACCAAATGCATAAGCAATGTGGAAATTTAAGATTAAAAAGCTAGTTTAAATTAAGAGAGACAGGGTCTTTTAAAGATAAAAGAGAATATTATAATGAAAACAGTAAATCAGTAATCACTTGCCCCAATTTCATAAAAGAGCATGAATAAGGTTTTACAGTTATAATACTAGCAAAGTTGCAGATATATTCCTGCCCCTATCTCATCTGCCTACCAACCTTTCCTCCTACCTTCATACCTGCACTGATCCATATGGCTTTAAAATTGTCAGTTCCTAAATATTCCTTTTATTCATATGAATAATGGTGTTCAAGCAAACAACCCTAGCTGAAAAAAAGTAACCCTAACTTCTGTCACATAACTGTGAGCTCATCAAATAGTCTATAAATGGTGAGGGGGGGAGGAAAAAAAAAAACCTGTGAAAGTTTCTGGTTCTGAGCATTGGAAACTAGAACTAGTTACATAGTCAGAAACAGCTGAAAGATATTTTCAGAATTTGCTCATCACCACCTGTTAGTCATCAACTTTGAGCCATGTCAGCTAGAACTGACATGCTTTGACAAGCTTACTGTGCTTGAATTCTGTAAATTTTAAGAAACATTATTAATCAACATATTGAAATTAATTTAGGATCAAAACTCATGTGTTTTACCTTAACATAGCACATTTATTCTGGTTAGAATAATGTCATTCTGTGTAGTAGTCTATCGTAGGAGCATGGTTTTTTGATAATCAGTGATTTCTAATATGTACAGCTTTTACCTTTTTGTTTGTGTCAGTCTCAGGACATATTCTATCTGCTTTATGCTGAATTTCAGTTCAATTCATTTTTTATTTAGTGGCCTTGGCAAGGCTAGGTTTGTGGTTGAACTCAGTGATCGTAAAGGTCTGTTCCAATCTAAATGATTCTACAATTTGATATTGTTCATATCAATGATAGGCATGGCATTAGCATAACTATGGAAGGCTGGATTGCACAAGCAAAGCCCTCCATTTTGACATCAGGGGACAGTAAGCATTTGTTTCATCAGGGTGAGATACTTCTAAATTTGTAAAGAATACCTTTGTTTAGTCATTCAAGGACTTACTAACTCCATACGTACACAGTAACTAAACAGCCAGCATTCCATAGAATAACATCCCTGACTTGATATAGACCACTGCTTCTAGCAATTTCCCTAGCAATATGCATATCAGTTTAACACTACCACTGATACTTAAAACTGATGCTACATCATCTCCAGAAAAACCCCTTTGCAGAGAGAATGAGGAAGTGTATGTTGACTGTTCAGCTAATCTGCAGTTTCTCCAGCAGCCATAAACAGCATCATGGTCTCCTCACTGAGCTGAATCCAAATAGCATAGTGCTCCCTGCATATTTGAGTTTGGTATTTTGTTATTTGTACTTTGCTCTGAATTTCATGTGTTCCTTTCAGTTACTACCCCTGCTTCTGTAATTTAATTTCTCCACCTTATGAACAAATTTATAAGCAACAGGGATCTATTCTCACTGTGGAATAATTATCACAAAATCATGTTTAAAGGATGTGCCTGCCTGCAGCTAATTGTGCTCACTCACTACCAGTCTGTTTCATATCTCTAGGTGCTAAGGAGGTAAAGATAACAATAATAAATCTGTTAATTTAGCAGCAATTTCAGGATAATTATATTCTTGTTATTACTGTTTTCTTTTGGGTTCCTTCTTGAGTTTTTTGTGGTTTTTTTCCCCGGCACCCTACACATTTCAGCATTACTGCACGTGTTTGGACTTGAAGAGAATCTGGGCACTAAGGTTGCCTGTAGATGAAAGAAAACAAGAAAATCTGTTGGGAAAAGCAGTAGGTATTTCCAATACAACAACAACAACAACAAAAAACCAAACAGTGGAGGGAAGTAATTAGTAAAAGCTTTCTTTCTGTTATTTTTATGGGAAATGTACATTAGCAAATATGCATATTTGAATCTCTTCTAATTGCTTGGTGATAAATGCTGTTATATTAATTTTGCTGTTTTGAACTCACATTTGCAAACCCATTTTCCTTAGAAAATTAAGTGGAGAATATTGTCCTCAGAAGTGTATTTGAAAAATGCTGCTTGTCAGTTATCGAAATTAGCACAAACCTTCCAAAAGCACAGCATATGCTCAACGTGCAGAAAATGCTAAAATAACTTTTGCCTGCTCAACAAAGAGGCATGAGAGGTTTATTGACTTGCAAGCTTAATCATTACTGATAGACCATTGTTATCTTCTTCTTTTATACCTGTTTTGATTTTTTTACTGTTCATCGTGGGGTTTGGCCCCCACTGGAGCAACATGTTTCATTGTATACTGTGTGTAAACTATTTGAATAATTGAACCCTAGACTAAATTTCTTGAAAAATACATCAGTCAGTATTTTGCTGAAGTGATCTGGATCACAGCTGCTATTTCAAAACTTGCTTTAGTGTGTGGTTCAGTTACCATAGAATCATAGAATATCTTGGATTGGAAGTAAGCACACAAACTCATAAGAACCCTCAGAAGACTTGTTCATATGAATTATTATAATTATTTTCACATACTAAAAAACTCAAATGTTAAAATATAGCAGTGCAAGAATGTAGAAATAATAGAAACATACTTTTGAAACATGGTGAAAAACTGATCTTAAACCAAGTCCTATATTGCTGAGGTGGGTGAATATCACAGTGTATCTTGCTGTCATCTGGACTGGGTTATCAAAATACTTTGCAGTCCCTTCTAGCTCATGTACAGAATTTTTCTTCTGGCAGGAGCCCATTACACTTGGATAACAATGCCATATAGATATCTCCTTCACAGCTGCTGTGGTATGCATGGTAAATAATTTCACCCAGACATGAGAGCTAAATACCATTTCTCTGTCTCACTCTCTATGGAGTTATAGCACAGTTTGTACTTAGTATTTCAATGGACCAGAGGAAGGTTTTCTGCTGTGGTGGTTTTGGTGCTGTTATTTTCCAAAACCCGTTCCTCCCTAGGTTCATTCACCAATTTCCCGATTAGAAGAGAGAACCATTACCAGCCTGACACAGATTCAGTCTATCCATATACATTCAAGGCAAAACTATTTTTGCACAAAATTATAAACTCTATGTGCATGAATGCACACTTTTACAATAATGCTTGGCACTGTTCCTTTTGCACTCTTATGGATGGACTATGTTTTTGCTTTGAAGAGGTTATACTACATTAATATAATCGTCTCTTCCAGGCAGAAAACATGGAATTTGCTATCTCAAATATCTAGAGGAAGTATGTATGTCAAGGCTTCAGTGTGCCACAGAAAAATGAAACAGGACCATGGATAAAATTTGCCCATAAATAATTATTTTTAAATTACTATTTCCTATTTTTACATTTTACCCATACCTTTGCTGATGTTGTGTCCTAGGAAATGAGGTGAGAGGAGAAAAAAAGAAAACAAATTTTTGTTATAGAGGAGACTCTTGTTAGGAGATGCACATTTCTGTCTTGTTGCTCCAGTAGAGCATCATAGCCATAAAGAATTTAAGGTATTGAACATTTTGTTAGCTAAAGTATGTGTATGCAACAGAGGTGAAATATCTTTCAAACACAAACTAAATCTCTGCCTTCTTTCTTTAAACTCAACAACCTAATGCTTATCTAGCCCATAGGTAAAAGATTAGATAAAATTATCAACCAATATGAAAACAGAAGGAACAAAAAGGAAGAAGACACATTGTTTCAATGACTTTTTGTACTAAATATTTACATAGAACACCTTTTTTATTTTTGCTGGAGAATTAGTTTGCTTTGTTATTATGAAATGTTGCTTAAAGTGCATAGTCAGCTGGCACCTGAGGTTATTTTAACACAGACTAAGATTTCACCATGTGTCCTGCCCTCTAATTAAGATGAAATACCTCCATAATTCACAAATGCATAATGCAAATTCAATAATGAGGAATTAAAATGCATGTGTATGTTTGTCATTTATTGCTGCATTCACCTGGACAAATAAAGAGCAGGAAGAGTTGTATTGCTTTATTCTTCTCTTTTCTACTAGTTCAGTACAACATTTTTCTTGGTGAGGTCAATGGACTTACACAACCTCTTGTCAACTGTCCACCTTACCTACAGCATGGATTCTGGACTTGTTATTTTTTAATTATAACAATACAAAAAAAAAAAATTTAAGTCTTCCATTTTAGAAATACGACATCAAGGAATGTTTTATTTTTATAAAAATTATCAGAAATTTTACCCAGACCTGTTGCTATGAAGACAGTCTGATAATATTTTAAAGAACAATCCCCTCTGAACATAATGTGTGCACTGCAGTGCAGAAATTTCTTCAGCTATCTTTCAGTTTAAATAACCAGATGTTTGATAAAACAATGGTTATGCATTGCCTTCTACTATTATTTACTCAGCACTACAAACTAAAATATTTGTCTGCTTTGCTGTCATATTTGTCTTTCTTTTTATAAGGTGCATAATGAATAATTTGAGTTTCAAGGCTAAGAGAATAGATAATTAAATTAAATTATTTCCCCAGAAGACATGAAAATGAATCCTATGTCTTGGTTTTCAAAGCATATGCATTTGGTTAGAAAAACATTTCTTCTTCCATTTTATGGCCTTTTCTCTGTCTGCCTCATTGTGTAATTGCTTGTTTCCTAATAATTCACTATAGTAATTTCTTGCTGGGGGGAGGTCATTGTATTATAATACTGTAGATGTGTAGACAGTGAAAATTATGGAAATAATGGACACCTCCAGTATGTCAAAGATATCAAGAGTGATATGGTTATATCATGTTAGATCAGTTCATTTAAACTTGAGGAAAAAATTGCAATTTATTGTCTCATATTCTACTCTCAGAAAGCAGAAGATGGAGAATTTTTGTACTAATCTCCACAAAGACAATTAAATATAAAACCTATTTTAATATTTTAAATAATAATTAATTTTAATAATACATATATATATATAACATAAAATTAAGTTGATTATTTTAGCTATTAGTTTCTAATAATCTTCAAAATAAACTTTCTAATATCATCAACACGATATTCCACCACAAGCTATATCTAAGGACTAGACAAGATAATAAAAATTTGTTATTATTTTAACTGAAGTGATAAGTTCAAGAGACATGGCTTACATTTGTACTGTAATTTTAATATGCCCTGGATGTTCATGGAAACTTCTCTGCTGACAGTCTGCACAGCTATTTCAGAACAGAGAATTGGCCAGTGGATAAAGATAGAAAAAGGAATAGTTCTCTTCTCCCTTTATCCTAAGATGTGGAGATCCATCCACTCAGATTTACCTGAAAACAACAATTTTTAAAAAAATAAGTTAATGTGTGCATTCCTAAGACTAAGAAGAAAGTAAATCTGCCTTTTTGAGCAGAACAAAAGCCCATGGTCTGTCCTAACAGACATGTAATTGAGCCAGCACCTAACTACAGAATCCAGTGTTAGTGAGGCAAATGAAAAGTAACATATGGAATAAGTCTGTCAGTCTACAGAGATATCTACAGACAGTCCTGGATCTCAGTAGTCAAGCTATCATCTCTGAACAGACCTTCAGACAGATGACATCCTCAACTTTTTTCTTCATTCCTTAAGAGTTGTAAAACTGCTCTGCCTGCAGATACTTGAATTCTTCACTTTCATTTCTTCTGTAATGAGTAAATTAGAAGTTGAAAGTACCTAAGGTGACATTTCTAACAATTTCTGCAGTAGGCCTTACAGAAATTCTAGTTCTGCCAATTCAAATAGCTGCAATTTCTAACTAGAAACAGTAATAAAAACATCTACTTTGTTTTTCACAACATGAATTCCCAAACTGCAGTTCAATTATCATGCTTGTCATAGCATTGATCAAAAACTTAAAAAAAGTAGAAGACCTTCTGGTATGATTTATTTCTGAGCTCCAGTTTATCCTTTTTTAAGTACCTCTGAAAAATATATGAAGCCTTATTAGTCTTAACTACTACTTGTTCTTTCTTGTCTTCCATGAAGGCCTACAAAACGAAATATGGAAATCTCTATCTTTAAAGTTAGCATGCTTCTTATTCTCAGGGTAAAGAGTTTTTTCCAGGACTTTCCAGTACTGGAAAACTTTGACACAAAATTAGAATACACACAAAAAAAACCTTCTAATTATGGTAAGCATACCATAAACCCTACAGAATGGATCCAGGAAGAGACCCTAATAAAATAATGTGTAACCAAAGGAGAGATAAAATATGAGCAAATGTTAGTCTAAAGAATGACTGAGATTCAGAATGACTCAATAACAGAATTGATTAGAAACTTCAAATATATTTGTTGTCTTGCCAAAAAGAACTCCTAGAATACCAAGAGCAATGAAGAATTCAACTGGCAGCATGATGTTATAGAACTAGAACTACATCATGGATAAGACAAGTTTAATATTTTTGTGGAAAAATTGCATTTTGAGAGTAATTCTTGGAGTTCTTAACCCAAACCTTCATCCAGGTTTAAAGAAAAATTTAAAGAAAAATAAGTGTAATTCTCTCTAGATAAATACACAGAATAAAATTTTAGAAATCAAATATTCTAAATGTAATAAATAACAATGTATTGAAAGATGATCTTCATTTTAATAATAACCATTGACAATAAACTAGAAACCAGATGGACTCATTTTGTTTCAAAATAATAAGAAACACATTTTGGTCACATCTTTAGAGTAAAATAACTGAGCAACAGAACAAATTTAGAAAAAATCTTTTATACATATCTAACTATATCTGTGTCAAAGCTAGAGTCAGAAATGTGATCTTCATTTTTGTGTTATCATGAAAAATGAACAAGTTATATAAAATGGCTGATGCATCATCTCCACAACAAATCACACTTGCTCCTGGTGGCATATTTGTCTAGTGGCTATGATGAGAAAAATGAAACTGTAGATAAGAAATTAATATTACAATTTCATGAATGTTGTAAAATATATATGGAATTCCAGAATTTTATCCTGTACCAATATTAAAAATTAAAATATTGATTTTGCTGGGTTTTTTTTCAGTATGGTGGCAGAAGGTTAAATTACTTCAGCGATAAAAACTTTTTAACAAGTCTAAGATTTATTTATGTCTCTCTAAGGAACTGCTTGCATCAGAAGACATTTGGATTTGGCTACATTTTTGAAAGTGTTTGGAATCTTAATTTAGTACACTATCTTTGCATCATAACGCTGCATCACCATATTTATACACTTTCTTCTAGATTATTTTAGTCAAGCAAGAATGAAAAAGCTTGGAATTTTGAAGATGTGAACCAGTACAAAGAATACAATTTTGGATTATTCTGTTCAAGTAAGTTTTTTGTGCATATAATTTTTTCTGTATGTCTCTGTTCTGTTTCTTGAATTTCTGATGTCCAGTCATGCTGATCAGTAAAAACCTTTCATTAAGAGAATTGGCTATAAAATGCAAATGAATCACTAAATTAATTTTGAAGTTCAGCTTTGCCAACTGTAATTCTTCCCTGGCCTTCCATGAAGACATTTAACAGATACACTGGACTCTGTTCAAATGCCTCAACAGAGCTGTCCAGGAAGATGAGTGATACCATAGCAAATACTGGCTGTCCTCCAGCTGCCATTCAGAAGTAAAGTTGGTCTCCTGAGTGTCATATCTGCCATCTCTGTGTGGATCTCTAATAAATCCTGGTGCCTCTCTAAAGGTATTATGAGTTATGTCTGGACAGCTGACTGACTTGGCCCTCACATGGTGTTTGTTCTGTGGGCTCCACTGATCTCCGCTGACGATAATGGAAGCAGACACCTAAATTTAAATGTCACCATCTTGAAATTAATTTCAGTCCTGTCATCCAAAGAACTCCTGAATATACTAATGACTCCTGAGTCTGTGTTTAAATGAATGAGATTTAGATCTTTCAAAGACATTTTGTATTGCCACTGCAATGTAGAAGTACTATTTCATCCATGTGTTTTGTAATATTGAAGAGATATGCCAGTGAAGAAGATGAAAGAGCAGGAATACCATTCTATGATTCCATTAGTTGTAAAAAAAAAATTTCTCTCCATCTTTCTCTCAAGACCTTTGTAGGTATTGAAAGACCACAATAAAGTCCCTCCTGACAGCTTTGTCCTGCTTTCAAAGCCCTTCTTCATAGGAAAAGTGCTCTGGACCTTTAATCTTCCTCACGACCCACCTCTGGACCCACTCTAACATATCAGTTCTTTGCAGTATTGGAGGCCCCAGAAGTGGATGCAGTACTGAAGGTGAAATCTAACAAGAGTGGAGTAGAGGGCAAGAATCACATCCTTTGATCTACTGGCCATACTTCTTTTGAAGTCCAGGAGTCCAGGAGTAAATGAGCTGGCTTTGTGGGAAGTGAGTGTGCACTGATGGTTGGTATCCAGCTTTTCATCCAGCACCCCCAAGTCTTTCTTGGCAGGAATGCTCTCAATCCATTCATCCCCCATTTTTTGTTGATACTGAATACTGCTTTGGCTCAGGCAGAGGACCTTGTACTTGGCCTTGTTGATCTTCTGAGGTTTACATGGTCCCACTCCTCAATTCTGTCAAGTTCCTACTGGATAACATCCTGTTCCCCTAGAGGATCAACCATATCACTTTTGGGGTTATCTGCAAACTTCTTCAGGGTGTTCTCAATCCCACTGTCCATGTAATTGATGGAGATCTTAAGTAGCATTGGTCCCAGAATAGAGTATTGAGGTACACTACTCATTACTGTTCGCTCTCCAGTTGTAATTTAAAAAATAATTTTAAAAAAGGGAACTCCTTACTTTCTAGACTATTAAAATAGCATTATGGAATCATAGAATGGTTTGTGTTGGAAGGGTTCTTAGAGATTTAGTTCCAGCTGCCCTGTCACAGGCACCTTCCACTAGACCAGGTTGCTCAAAACCCCATCCATCCTGGCCTTAATATAAGGGTATTTCCCTCAGTAGTACAACACTAATTTGCTTCTGTCTTAATTGTACATTAAGAGCCAGCTAAAGCTAGCAAAAGCTGTCATTATTTTAATTAGCATTAAATTCAAATTGAAATCTAGTACAGAAAAGTATGAGAGTTTTGACAAAGCCTTTGTCAGAAGACAGATGAAAATACAACTTTCGTTGTAAACATCAGGCTTGTATCACTAAACTATTGCAATTATGGCACTTCATTTAGTAGGTGCTTTAAGTGTTGTTTTGCTTGATTGAGAAGTTGAGCTTGAACACAGCTGTTTTTGTCCCAGCTCCAGAGTGCTAACAGCTCTGTGATGGGCTATGCTTTGCTAAACTAACAAGCCAATATAACAAACCAAAATAAAATCCTGTAAAGTAAATATTATGGATTCATGGGCATTGTTTATTATCAACTTAATAATTTTACCTAATAACGATTTATAAGTGTATGTGTTTGTTATAAGGTTTTTAATTTCTATGTGTTAATGACATTGCTTGAAGAACTTGAATAACCCTTGTCTATAATTTCATTGTTAGAAAGCTTGAAATCTGGAAATTCACTTAATTTTAAATAAAACCAATGTAACCATTACATGTCTATACTTATCCAGTTAAAATTTTTGAGTCTTGAATACTCAGCAAGTGCAACATAATTGCCTTTTTAAAATCCTGGGAAGTTGGCTTTCAAGTAGGAAATACAGTGTTATGAATTAGACAGTAATAATTTTTTAATGCAATATTGCTTAGTGTCTCCAAACTCACTCTTTCTAAAATCAGCTTTGGAGCCTTTAAATGACTCAAAAATCAAATCCTTAATAAAAGCTGTGCTTATCAGCTAATGATGAAGCTAACTCTTAACTCAGCATTAGGAGTGGAAATGATTTTGTGCAGTTTTGAAAATTAGATATACTTCCTATTGGCATATTCAAACTGACAATGTGGCTTGGCCTCCCAGTTCATTCCAGCTCATGATTCTTGGAGTTGGCAGTATGTGCATTAATTTACACTCAGAGTAAAATGAGCTGGGTTGTTTAGTAGTAAAGCTTGATTTCATGACAGAGGATAATCTGCAGGAAAGTGGTGAGTTGAAAGGAGAGCCTATCCATACCACCTGGCTCTGGGAGCACTGTGAGGCATTCCCTGTTGTTAGTGAAGATAGAGTAGAAGTATCTATGATTCTGTGAAGGCAACTGAGGGAAGAATCTTGACCTCTAGTGCTCCAGTGAGGCCTGCAGGTCACTGTTCACCTCTGGGAGCAAGAGGTACAGAGGGCTTTCCTGAGTTCTTCTTCAGTAAGTCCAGCAACCTTGATTTGAAAAGGGATCACAGCCAGCATTTTATTCACACTTTTCCACGGAGGTGTTCCCAGACCATCAGTCTATCACAACTGGTATGAAGACACTTCTCCCTACCAGAAAAGATTCCTTTACTTTGTCTGCATCTATTTAGCATTAATAAAATGTAATAGTGTTTCATTAATATAAACAAGAATTTTAATGAAAAGTGTTTTGATGGCTGGGGTTTTCTTTTTAAGAGATACATGTCAAACTGATGGAAAATATTATTTATCTCAACAGATTATGACTGATTTCAAACTTTATGTTTAGAAAGGAGAAGAAAAAATTAACCAAATTGGTATATATAAAACAATATATTTTTAAATAATTTTATTATTATTTGCTTGGTAATACTGTATTTTCTTTCAAGGCAATATTTATTTGAATGATTATTATGTTTGGTTCACCATTTTCCCCTGTATTTTCTTTGATTTAAAACATTTTTTGCCATTTACAAGGCTTCAAATTAACTTGTGTTCTGATTTCAATCCCATAAAACAAAGTTGGTGCAGATGCTGCATCTCTAAAGTACTGGGAACAGTGCACCCACTCATTCCTGGCTAGATACTTAAAAGAAGCACCAGAAAAGGGGCTAACCTAATAGTTTCACAGCTGGAATTAGAAATATTTGAAAAGTTACTGTATTTCCTCATTCAGTCAATGTCCATCTGATGTTGCCAACCTCATTTTGTGACAGTGTCCAGTAAGATGTTGTCATCATATTGCAAAAGTTCCAAACCTTGGTGATTTCTCATGGGCAGCTCCTTGTAGCAGTGACTCCTTCTTCCCCACAGCACAGCCAACAAACTCCAACTCTCTCCTCAACCCGCTAACCCACTCTTTTGTAGGACTCTTCTTCTTACTGGACCCAGCTGTGGCCTGTTAAGGGCAGGCCTGTTCCTAATCTTTGGTGATTAGTACAGTGGCAGCTCCTCAGGTGTGAGATTGCTTTCTGCACTATCTTTATTTTCTTACATTCTATCCCTCCACAGTAAAAGATAGTACAGCTTCTTGTTTTAGAGGAATCAGGAGAGGAATAAAAGGTTTCAAAGTTTAAATGAAAAATAATTGTATATAAATAAAGAGAAAATGACAGGAACCCTTTTCTATCTTTAAATATCTTCAGAAATACTTGAATGAACTGCTTGATATCAGCTTCTATTTTCCTACAATTTTGTTTATGGCTTGTTATGCTTTGAAAGTGGTCTATATATAGAAAACACATATTTATTCAGCTATTATAAGTATAATTTTAATTTTTAAGCATAAATTTTAATTCATTCTGTATTTTTCTCATTTCAGTTTAAAAAAAAAAATATCTTAGTTTTTTATGATGATGAGGTTTCCTATACTTTTGATTAATGTAAGGGACCTTTTTGTATATTAATAGAAAATTAAAAAAGGATGGCTAATGACCTGGAATGTTCAATATTTCATAATTATTATTTATGTCATAATAATTACTTAAACATAATTATTTTTTATTTCTTTTTGCCTTATTTAGGTGCCTGTATGGCATACAGATATGTTACACTGAGTAGACTCAACTGGCCATACCAAAACACACTGGAAGAGGAGTAATGAGTAACCTCTCCTTACATTTTTCTTCCTGGATAAAAATATGTCACTCAGGAAAAAATAATTATTGAAAAAATACAATTAAGAAATTATAGAACTAATATTAAAAATATATCTATTATAATAGAAAAATAAAAGGATTTCATACTCGAATGGAAGAAATTTCATATTTTATGTAACTACAATATGAACAACACAGTATATGAAGAGTAAAATTATTGTTTCCTGAAGAAGTTTGTTTGCTTGTTCTTTATTGTAATATTTTAAAAATTTGCACATAAGAAATACTAGGCGAATACTGATGCCAAAATTGTTTTAATATGATTTCAAGAATTGCCATATTTTATGCCTTTGAAAAACAAGACATAATGAAGATGGCTGCAGCAGTCAGTTTGACACAGGACAGTATCATGTGATTTGTACCACATACATGAAGCTCTGCATTTCCATTGAAGGACTGATGCCATTTGGATTTTGCCTTTTTCCTTTAGATGATCTCTGTATTCTTGACACATATATTTGTAACTCTGCCACCTATTGTACTAGAGACTAGATTTCCCAGTAGTTTTCCATGCCTTTCCCCTAGGCAGAAAGACAAAACAAATTCCAGAGCTCCAAGCCCTGGGGGGTACAAGGCTCCAGTGCTATCTTGGATCTTCCTGGGAACCAAAGCCAAGAACAACTCTTGGAGATACATTCTCATGGACAAAGTACAGCTACTGCTGAAGGGGAGGCTCCAGGGAAGGAGCTTGACCTGGGGAGGAATTGCATCACTACTTTTCCTCCTAACTGGTGGTTTTAATCAATTATGCTAATTTCCTAAAACCAACAAATATGTAATCATCCCTATAAGGGTGGGCTTTTGTGGACACCTTTCCACAGCTTTCACCTTTCCACAACTTCTTGTGGAGGCCTTCAAATAAAGATCCCCTTTTTTATCTACTTACTAAAATTATCTCAAGTTTCATTTCCAGGTTGGTAAAATGGTGACAGTTATTCTGGCACCCCAGATGGGAAGGGAGAACCTGGTATTCTTCCTCCAGACTGAAAACAACCTGCAAGGATTTTTTTCCTGACAGGAATGGAGAATTCAGTGCAGTGGCCTGAAGTTGAGACGCCATAGTTTCAAGCAGTTTTCTTGCCTTCTTCTTTTGCCTTATTGCATTTTTTCATCTTTATAGCTATCTATTTTTTTAGTCATTGTGGGAATTCTGGAACTTTATATCCATTCTTCTAATATTAAGAACAAATCCTTCAAATAGATGAGATAATTGGGATTTGTGGGGAAGGAGGAGGAATGTTCCAGTGATACTGTGAGACCCCTTTGGTCTGAATTTACATGTTTACAAGACTGAAACAACAACAAAAAATAAGGTGGAAAAAAATGTTTAAAAAATAATGAGAACTACTTCTATGTTCCTAAATATCATTTCCAAGGACAGTTTCCTGCTTCAGTGTTTTTTGCTTCCATTTTGTTTATTCATTCCCTCTATTCTGCCACTTCTCATTGTGTTTTCTATCTCACTTAGACTCTAAGCTTTTCTGAGCAGAGACATTACTTCCAGTTTTATTCTTAAAGCTCCACTTGTTCCTATTGAGTTATACAAAGAAAAGACAATTTTAGTAACAATTAGATTATGTAATTGATAACAGATATAATGTAAACTTAACAATTAGTTAAAGTTGATGAAAACAAGGAATTTTCTAGTTTAAATACCAGTTATGAAAAGGAATTATCTATTAAATAGTGGAGATTTTTAATAAAATATATAGGTTATAATAGTGCAAATTTTAATTTAGGTAAGATGGATGTTTTCAAAACCCTTCTTTACTATATGAATATAAATCAAATTGAGGTCACCATTGATTAAATTATATTGTCAACCCACAATCCAGCTATGAATAAGAAATTCCATATACTTGGGTAATCTTATTCTCCTTCATTTCTAAACCCTTCCAAATCTGTGACAATTAGACTATTAAATCTTACCTGCCTGTACTCTTTTGATTGCTCCAGATTTGTGGTTATACAAAAGAACATCTCTTGCTTACACTACTGCCTCATCAATCTGGTTATTAAGCATGACCTTGGCTATGTTCTACCATATTAGTGAATGTAATAGTCCAGAGCATCAGAACATTAATGACTGTTCATTTCATGGGGAAGATAATTTCCTAGTTTATATTGAGGATCCAAATCTATCTACATTCTACTGTAGTGACAGTGGCCACAAAAGTAAACCTTTCAACTCATCACTAAATGTTTTAAGGTCTGATAACATACCTCATTTTAGAATGTGAATACTTTCAGAATGTAACCTAGAATTTACCACACTTCCAGGTTTGCAGTTGTTGGTTTACTCTTGTTACAGGAGCATTATCTCTGTGTAGTAGAATAATTCTTCTTTATGTTAATGGAAAAGGAAGTGGAGACAAAAGAGATAAAATTCACAGAGGAATTCATAGGTTTCTGTAGAGACATGAAGTAAAAAATAAATAAACAGATGCATAAATAGATGCAAAGCAAGCACCTACAAAAAATAAATCTCAATCTTATAAATATTTGTCTCTGAGCTTGTTAGAAGTAAGCTTATTGTAGGGCTGCAACAGATAATTTTGTGAATTATTGACCCAATTCAAAAAAGAAATAACAAAAATATATGAATATTAGTAAAAGAATAGAAAGCAAACCATTGTGTACCTCTGTGATGACCTATGAATATTTCTCAAAATAGGGTAGAGATGGAAGAGGTATAAAGAAGTCATAAAGAATGATGTATGAACTATAATGGTTTCATATAAGTAAAACATCATTAGACTAGGGTAGTTCAGCATGGAAGACGTATGACTGAAGTAGGCTATAAAAGGGACTCTAAATCCTGCATCCCTGCCACAGTTTTGGGTTAAATTGGTAGTGTGAGTACTACAATGCTCAGATACCAAACACTTAGTCACAGGTAAGTTCAGTGTTCAGGAGGGAGTTGACTCCTCTCTCCTTTAGGGATGAAAACATGGTCAGGCAGGACAGCACCAGGGTATCCTGGATGGGAGTACCAGGGCCAGGTGTGGAGTCCCCTCTGTTCTCTCTGCAGGCTCTCTCGGGGTCTCTTCTAGATCTCTCCCTGATCATTTACCCTTAATTGCCACCCTGTTGCTGAAATCAGATCCGACCCATGGGAGCTGCACAATGCCACAGGAAAAATTCTCTAGAACTCATTCAATTCTCTAGCATCTGGAACAGAGTGAACCAGATGATATGGACTCATCCCTGGTTCAACAGACAGGACTTTTTCATTCAATATGAAGTTAGGCTTGCTGTGGTAGCTGTGGGTGCTGAAAACTAAAACCATTTGCAAAAAGGTTTGAACAATATTAAAGAGAAAACTATATGGCATCATTAAATAATAAGGGACCACTAAATCTCTGTTAAACTCATACAGCTATTAAATATCAGATGATGTGGGTTATTTTGACAATACTCACATTCTTTTTCTCTTCCCTAGGGTATCCATAGCAAGCCAGGGACCTCACTATTTAATTATTAAACCTTCTTCACAATGTGATTTTTGACTGCCATGTTACTTTCCTTGACCACCTCAAAATGTGGTTCAGAAAATGCCATGGACTGGCATCTGCAAAGGGTATGGAATTTTGACAAGACCATTCTATTTTCACAGTGAGGATGTAAATCACATTACTGCACTGGGACATTTACCACTGCAGCTGTTTAGTCCTGTTGTCAACATCTCCTCTGAAGGACTATTTTTACAAACTTGTTTGCAATGTGTTAGTCAGTCCTTTTGGGAGTGTAGAGACATATGGAGAAGTTTGTCACAAACCACTCTGGAGGTACCCAGAGTCCTCAAGCTATCTAGAGTGCAAGCAAATTTATTTTCAGACTTAAGTTTCATTATACAGTAGCAGTTCTGATTGATTTCTTCTTGTTAATGGTGAATTAAGTATGCAGTATAAGTCTTCTCAAGTGACTTCAATGTTATGGACTATTCATTTCAGTCTTGGAGCAATAAATCAGAGGTGAGGGGCACTTACGACATGCTGAGCTTTTTTTTTTTGTTTGTTTTGTTTTGTTTTGTTTTGTTTTGTTTTGTTTTGTTTTGTTTTGTTTTGTTTTGTTTTGTTTTTATAAAAGGTTCCCAGTATGCTATAGAGGCCACAAGTTTTTCCCCTCATAAGTGCTCTCCTAAATTTTGTGTCAGGTTTTGTTCCATCATTCCTTCTGGTCAATGTCCTGGAAATTTATAAGAGAGTTTGAAGAGAGTTATGGATTGGTATTGAATAAAAGTGTGAATAATATTCATATTTATGGCAAGTATTTTTGACACATGCAGTAGCAATGAACTTCACATGAACTTCCACTGAGATAAAATTTTGCTATCAGCTGGTTCTTATTTGGCCAGACTTAGGAAGGTTTGACAAATGAAAGCCTAAAGTTTTGATGAGGACCAGAGATAGTCAAATAGGGAAATAAACTGACTTCAAAGCAAATAGAATACAGAATCTCACCAGTGAAATCATAAGAGGAGTCTCTCAGTGGAAGTCTTGATGGATAACTAGTGTTATAGATCCCTGCTGGAGACCAATTGTCAGCTTTGCTTTGGACTGCTGTTGTACTGCTGCTAAATAAAAATGAGTGTGCACCATACCAATTCCCAGACATTTTTTAGCAATAGTCTATTACTGTTAATAAGATGGTTTAAATAGGAAATTAATTTTATAGTTAAATCCTCTTTGAAGTCCATATGCATCTGCACTCCAGAAAATAAAATGACAACTCAAACTTTGACACGTCTTACTAAAGTCATGATTTTAAGGATTGAAAAAAAAAATTAATAGAAAGATGTTGCTTGTAACAAAGGAATTATGAAAATCAAGAATACAAATTTTAGAATACAGTAATTTTTTCTTTCTTTTTTTTTAAATTATCACTTACAGATAGATTTCATTATCATTTTGTTTTTGCATTCTCTTATTTTGCATGCTAGCACTGTAAGATAAGTACTATTATAAGGTGCTTAAACAACTAAAATTATCCGAGAAAACTGTAATGTACAGAGCAGCATGGTCTCCATGTTTTCTGAAAAAAAATTAAAAGGGTTATTTAATCAAAAGATAGAGACTCAATTTTTCCTTGAGTCTTAATTTTTTTTTACAAATTTAGTATAGGCTATGAATTGTAAAAAAAAAGAATTTTACTTGTACAAGAATGCAGGGTTTTTTCAAGCACATTAAGACAGTTTGTGCACCAATTTGCCATGTCCTGATGCATTCCCTGTCCAACACATAGTTCTATGAAGAGAAGCCCACTAACAGCCTCTCTAGGTATTAGTCAAATCTTTTGCATTTCACAGTCATTCTTTGTAAGTTTTTGCATCATATATTTGTGTCAGGAGTAAAATTAACCTGACTAAAATTCCAGTCTGTTCACAGATGTCTTATTTTAGTATGTACCAAGTTCAATATGTCCAGTGAGCAACTGCAAAGAAATATGTTGTCAGATATCAAGTTTAGTATCTTCTACCTAAAAATTACATTTAAACCCCACCATTTGCTTTCCTGGCCTTTATAAAATGGTCTCTGCAGCTTATCATGGTTTTAAAAATGTGTATCAAGGAGCCAGGTATGTTCAAATGATAAACTGAAATATTTGTGGAGTTATGTAGTGTTTAAGAAGCTAATACAGTCTTACATGAGCACCAGTACCATATGAAGAGACAGCTGGAGAGATACTGTCATAGTTTCAGACAGTTATTTAACCGTGACAGCATTTTAAACTGATATATATTGAAAATGAGACATTTACTTTGCAGTTCTATTCATAGCAACTCATTTCATTGCGGTACTAAATCCTCTAAAGACTAGATACCTTCTGTGTACAGGAAAACCTCACCTACAACTATTGGTTGTACATTTTATATAATATATACACATCTGTAGTGGCTAATTTTTTTTCAATTTTAAAGAAAATCTGCAGCTGTTACTCGAGATGTTTCATAATATGATGGCATATGTCTCCCGTCTTCTATTATTTCCTTCCACTTCCTTTGCTGCTTATCAAACTGTAATTTTAAGTGGTTTTGTCTCTCTCATTCCATAATTTTATTATTATTGTGGACTGTTGAGTAATGTGAAAGGATGAAAAAGAGCTTAAAGCAAGTACATATAATCACAATTTTGGAACAACAAGTTTAAAGTGTCACTTTAAAGTGCATATTTGCTGGAAAATATGTCACTGAAAAATTCTGCATTCTTTCAGCATCAAAATGAAATTCATAACCTTTGACTCATCCATGTTCAATAAAATTAGTGCTAATAATTTCAGAAATGCTTATTTCTGGAATTTTTTACAGTTCAAATAAATGAATTATGATAAAAGATTACTACATGAAATAAAATTTTAAGTTCCAGTTTGTTACATTAAATTCAGAGCACATTTGAACATTCCTAAATTAGCTCTTAGACAAGGAACAGGGATTTTTCTTATAAAATCTAAAGTGCAGAGGACCAGTGAGACAATGAATCATAAAAGATCATGCCCTCCTATATAGTATAGGCTCACAAAGGACATCTCCTAAACCTTCTTGTCTCACTGACTGGACAGGATACTTACATTGTTTAATAAAACTGTTCCAAAATGCACTAAATTTAATTCTGAGTGTCAGCCTAATATTCATCTGCAATTTTATATCTCACAGACACAGTTATTTTCTCCAACTGGAAAATCAAAAAACATTCTTTACTAGTTTCACTCTCTCCTCTCTTCTCATTTGCAACAGATCTTCTCAATAGACAAAGGCTGATGCTTATAGCCTTACAGCCAGGTAAATCCAGACCTCTGGGTTCACATTGCTCTGTTGTGGGAATTTGGGAAGAATAAGAGTGGCAGCTTTTAAAAAAGACAGATAACTTCCTGATGTGAAGCATAACACAATATCTTCTTATAGTGCTTTTGGGATCTTTCGCACCTAGCTTGTTCAGTAGGATCAGGCTGGAATATGTGAGTTACAATCCTGCAGGTGTGATCAGTAAAGGCCAATTTCCAGTTTGTGAAGCAGTGTTTGGATTACATCAGGAATAAATTGAACAGTGTAGCTCATGCCCTTTTTGGAAACACAGACACTGAAATCGTCCTGGCAGAAACACAGGAACCTTCAAGGTTGACTGGTGGTCTCAGTTGCCATAAAGAAACGGTTTGAACCTAAATTATTTCTCAGATTTTAGCCTTAAATTAAGACTCACTGTCAGCTTTCCTCTCTTGTGCTCTTTCCCTCAGATCACTCTTTTCTCTGGCTCATTATCTTTCCACCTTCCCTCAGGCAGCAATCTATCAAAGCAAAGCTTTAGTCTGAAAATGCTGCAGAGCCTCCAAATATCAGTAGTTTTCTGGGAGGGCCCCAGAAGAGAAATTTAGTTTGTTAAAACACTCATGGAGAGATTGAAATTTGTGAGATATTATATCTCTGTTAATTTGTCCTGTGCCTGAAAGACGCAGCTATTGCAGGCATAAAATCTTGGTTTATAAAACCTCTGTTACTTACAAAACTGCCAACTACTAAATTAAAAAATCCATGCTCCTTGAAGAAAAACGACAGGCACTATGGCACACAGGAATTTTCAGGGATTGTAACCTCTTCTCTAATATATACAATACCAAATGTTTTCGCCCCTACCTGTTTCACAATTTTGCTCTCTGCCTCCACATCATTTATTTAGGTAGTGTTTCTGGTCATCAGTTGCAAAATAATTATGGTCAGAATTTTTAAATGCATGCTCCTTCTTCTTTTAACAGTTTTGCTAACCTGACTATCTCAGAGAAGCCACCTCCAGAGGAAGAATATAGAAATATGGGCTGTCAGATGGAGGTAATACAAACCAGGTTCAGAACAACTAAACTTTTACTGATCTGCTGAGCAGGTAGTATATCTGCAGAAATAACCTGAGGTGAAATTAGATTAAATCTGGAACATTCCTAGGAGACATATTCCTAGAAGAGGTATTTGCCCTGCTCTTCCTCTTCCACAGCATCCTTTTATGGTCACTGTTAGAAATAGGATACCAATTCAGGCCATTCATGTTTCTGAAAGAGCATTCCATTCTTATATTCTACCTTACTGTACTTTATATTTCTGTGCTTTCATATTTCAATAAAAATTTTTACTGCTTTTATTGTCTTTAAAATTGCTATGTTTGCAAATTAATAAAAATACTTAAAATGAAAATTATAATTTTTCATAATATTTGCTTTCTTGAACATACAAATTTTTTAGTAATTAGGGGATTTTTTTATAACAGTTTTATATGTATCAGTTAATCACTTTTTAAAATAGAACAATTTGTAATACTCTGATTATACCTGGATTCTTTGTTTACTGCAGTTAAGTTCAATATTTCCTTCTTTATAAAATCAACAAAGAATATTTTAATGCACTATTTTCCTCCTTAATAATTTTTTAGTTTGAAGTTTTCTAAATTAGACTGATTTTATAGTAGAACATGTTCATAGTGAAAGCTGCGGTTCTAAACCTAGCCTTTGAAAAAGGCACACAAATGAAGGCAGCAAGTGAAAAAGCTATCATATGTTAGCACAGCCCAACAAGATGGTATTGATTTCTTCACTGGAGAAATTGTGGAAAAGATTTGGGAATTGATTAGTAGGGGAGAGTAACAGGATTCATCTCAAATGGCTTCAGTCATCTACAATGTAAGTTTCCACTTCTCAGTGGTCAAATTATATATTGTCTGTAGTTTAAAGAGGAATTAAATATGTCTTGTGAACTAAGACTCAATTAACTTATTTTAAACATATACTTTAGAATAAGAAGAAGCCTAAAAGCACCTATTTCTTTCCATTGTCTCCAAAGACCACCTGGAATCACTAATTCAGCTATAGATGTCCACACTCTAAAATTCTATGGGCAAGGTTTTCCTCTCTTTTTTTTTTAATTTTCTGATTCCTGGCACATCACCAATCTGTACACTGGGGTCTTGGGTTTATAAAAGCTAAATCTACTCAAGAAAGGAACTTTGAGAATCTAAGAATCCTGTTAATATATGTATATACTTAGAGGCTATTTAATATATACAGTTAGGCTAGAACAATAAAGTTGAAACCTCTCTCTACAGCTACAAACTCCCAAGCCTTCAAATTAAAGCACTACATGCAAACTGCCCCTGGCTGTCTGTAATGATACAATATTTATGACCATTATAGCTTGCTCATGTTCACAGTGCACAAACACTGTTTAAGTCATGTCTCATCACTGTAATTATCTGCAATACCAAAATACTTGGGAGTTTTGTTTGGTTGTATTTTTATGAAATTTTCGTTAATAAAAAGCAGACATTTTCCTGGTACAATATAATTGATCAATTTAACATATGAGACAGATCACAGATTAGATGTTCCTCCTTCTTCCTATTGATTAAAAAATTGTTTAGATGAAAAACTTGGAAGTAAATATGTAAACTGAGGATACAGAGAGAAATTTCCAAGGGTTTTTTTCAAGTTCTTTGTGGTTATTCTGAAGACATAGTGTATAAGCAAAAGGTGACCAAGAGAATGCATAAAGCTGGGAGGTTCTACAGTGGGTCATCTGGTCAGCTCCCTTTGCTCAGGGAGGGTATCCTACTTGAGTACATTGCAGAATTTTGGGACCAGATGGGTCTTTAATTATCTCCAGTGAGGGAAAATCCACAACCTCACTGAGCAATCTGGTCAGCGTACTTCCACATTTAGAGCAAGGAAGTTCTTTCCCATATTCAGATGGAACTTCCTGTGTATCAGATTCTGCCCATTACCCCTTGTCTTATTGCTTGGTAGCACCAGGAAGAGCCTGGCTCCACCCTTTTGGCAATCTCCCTTCAAATACTTGTAGACATTGCCAAGGTCCCCTTTCAGTCTTCTCAGGGCTGAGGTCTCATAAGAGAGGTGCTCCCCCGCTGCCTCCCCTAAACATCTTTTCCCATAAACTTCTAGACCTCTACTGGCCTCATTCCAGGAGTATTGCAAATACTTTTGTTTTTAAGAGCCTTGGAAAACTATTCATTTTTTTTTTCTAAATTTTGTTTCAGCAAAACCACAGTGTTCTGTGGAAAAGAAACTGCCAGTTTTGTAATGAATGGAGTTCTTGATCAGGATGGCAAAATTGTATTTATTCCCGTTTCTATTTTTGTTCTCTTCCTTTAAGTACCCCTCTAGTTTCAGTGCATCTAAGATTGATGATTGCACTCTTCCTCAACAAGAAGGAAGGTTAGGGTGAGTCATCATCTTTTGGAGCTCTTCACCAAGAGATTGACCATGATAGTGATGGTGATGCTTTCTTCCTCATCCTATGGTCTTTTTACAATAACTGTTCATACTTTGCAGCATCTACTACACACTTTTTTATTCACTGGCCTGCAGTTCCATGTCATACCAGAATTTCCATGTTGCATTTTATTCTGTTTCTTTATTTTTCCTTTTACTTCTGTAAAAGGACTAAATTTACCCAGGTCCCAGAGTTGTGTTTGTTTAAAAAAAAATTGACTGATGTTGATTAGTTAATAGCCCTGGAATCTCTGTTTTCACCCTACACCCATTCTTGTGAAGCCTCTGCAGTTATTCTGTGATTGCAGTCCTGTACATTGCTATCCTGAGGTCACTCTGCACTACACAGAAGAGTTGTGTTTCACTATCAATTTATTACATAACTATATCAAAAGTATATAACACTGTGCTACACCAAACAGTAACTCAAAGCTAAGCAAAACTAAAACCATTTAAACAAAAATCCTTAGTCTTCTGTTGGTAAGAAATTGGCCTTAAAGATAAGAAGAAAAAAATAAAAAGAACTCCAGGCTCTTTCACAAATTTGGCAAATCACAGATGATAATTTTTTTCAGAACCTGAAGCTAAATAGAAACTTCTGACCTGCTACAACTAATAGCAACATACATTTCCCAGTCTACAGAAATAAAACAGCTTCCCATAGTTTTATTCAAAACTGCTTTTCTTAGAATATTGAAATACAAAAAAAATATCTCTATCTCCACCATTCTCCCCCCTGGCCACAACATCAGCACAAAAGTAACGTGACATATATTTTTGTGCTCTAGACATGAAGAGAGGACCTAAAAAATTGCTTGTACCTTTTCTCTCTTTCTTTGTGGTTTGCTTTATTTTTTGCCTTTCCTGTTCTCTGTTCTACTGCTGCAAACTGAGTCTTCATCTATACCTATTGTATTATTGTACACTCTCTGAGTATACAAAGATGACTTGTGAAAGAGGTTTTGGAAGACAGATACCTTGCTTACTTCATCCCTCCATAGAGGATCAATGTTTTCAGGATTTTTTGTTATTGTGTTATATTTAATACTGCAACCAGAAGGAGTTATAAAAATGCTGCACTTTTTATGCCTTTCTCAGTCCAGAAAAGAAAGAGTCAAAAAAAATTTTGTATATATACATCTGTGAAATAAAACAGAAAAGAAGAAAAATTGTGGCACTTTGAAAGTGTTTCCTGGGATTTAAGAATTGTTTTGTCAGTTAATGGAAACCTACAAAGTAAGCTGTTCTCCTTTGTCTTTCTGACAGATTTAATCTTCTGAAGCAGCTGTTGTAATAATTTAAAATTGTCTCTTCTAGTTTAGTATTCCAAACCAGACCATCTACCACAGGATTAAACATAACACCATTCTTTGACTTTTAGGCCCCAGAAACCAGCTACTGCTGATAATACATAATGCTGGGCTTGGTCCAAGTTGTGTTAGCAGTTTCTGCATTCGGATGTATGTCAGTGGAGTTCAGTCAACAGAATTCAAGACACCTCTGTGCAAATAGATTCTGTTTCACCACTCATGCTTTCCTCGGTACGAGGGGGGCTACTGAAGAGGCTGCTGCTTTTGGCTTTCTTAATTTCAGATCACCTCTAGGCAACCTGGCCCATAACAGTAAAAGATAGCTTGCAAAATTACCATATAATCTGATTTTGCAGTATCCTTTCAATACAGATCCTCACACATCACTGAACTGATGCAGTGAGGGCAGTAATGAAAGCATGACACGATTTTCCTTTGCATTTCAGATGATTCTCTACTGTACTCAAAAGGCTATAATTTCCATGTCCACCTGAAATGGATTTACATCTCTTTGACACTCATCATAGCTTAATAAAACATAAAAGGAAGTAAAATAAAAGTTTAACCTTTGTCTTCTATTCATCCTTACAGGACCATGGAAATGAGCAGTGGTGTTTGTAAGAGCAACGCAAGGAAACAGCTCCGCATACATTACAGTTTTCTTCATGATTATCAAAATTTGAGAATATTTTGCCCACACTGAAGTTTTGAGAATTAAAAATATTTGTAATGGTTAGAGGTCTGTATATAAATTTCTCATCCCATTATGAAAAAGTTTCATAAAGAAAAAACATCATGGTCTCTGTTTCAAGGAAAAAATATCACTTCAATTACATCAGCAATGTTAATTTATATGTGTCTTTGGGCAGACAGTCTAGTTTTTTTGACAGAAGTTGCTGAAATAACATTCACCAAACCACAGATATTTTGCAATTTGATTTCTCTTCTGATCATTCAAAGGTTATTCCCAGGGAATCATGTTCATTCAAATGTGCTGCATATTTTCTATATATATGCAATAGACAAGTGTGTGCTTCCATTATGAGTAAAAACTAGTATTCCACCCTTACTGAAAGTATAGCTGAAAAATATTCAGTTTACCAAGAATTAGTCAATCTAATTCTTATGAATCCAGTTTACTTCAAGAACAACATTATTCATTTTCATTTTATTACTCACATCAAGACAAGCATAAAACATTCTTTTCTGAATGGTTATTTCTGAGTTGTACTGGTTGCCAAAATATTAAAGAGCACAAATGAAATTGTAATTTTGTATGTATGTATTTTCCATGTAAGCTAAAAGATGTCTTTTCTACTACAGTTTTTCAAAGATTGTTGCTTAGCACAAATAAATGGAATTTAAACTTCTAATTAGTCAGTATGTTGTATATACCTATATTTAGACTTGAGCAAACATCCCGAAGACAAGAAAATATTTGAGCATTCAAAGAACAGAGTTTAATGATCTTGAAAGTATACTGACACCAAAGAAAAACAAAAAATAATTGGTTTTTGAAACCTGAACTATTTTGAGGTTTCTGTGTTGAAAACCCTGAACAACCCAGCAAAACCCTCTTGGTATTTCCATGTTCACTTGTGATAGCCTGGAACACACCATGCAATTATACTACATGTATGAGAGGCTTCAATGAAACTTCTGTTCCCTGGAAAGACAAATTATAGGATATCATAAGTGAACCCAAAATACATTCATTTCGCATATACTTTGTAAAGTTTTCTCCTATAGTGAATACTACTATCTAAAAAAAACCTAGTAACATATGATTAATGTATTACTCTAACACAGTTTTATCTCACAGTTTTGTCTTCTTTTGTGCTTGTTCAGCAATTTATACAATTAATTGGTAAATTCTGATATTTGTGAATTTCACTGTATCTGAGTTCTGCAGGTTTGTTTTTTTTTTGAAATTTGTGCTAAAATGAGTGAGCCATGAGAGTGTACCTTGGCAAATACCAGACAAATTCGCACTTCTACTTCAGTTTTCACTCAGAATGGACTGTAGGCATTTGTGATTCGTTGATTGTTTTTGTGTTTGGGGTTGGGATTTATTTGCTTTGTTTTTGTCGGGTTGTTTGGGATTTCCAATTTTGTTTTGGCATGACATCCAGACTAAAATGTGAATTACTGTACTGTGTTGATAAATTTTATATTAACCAAGTACATTGAATGGCAGATCATAGTGGAAGCATGTCAGAAAATGATGCAGTTAAAGAGATTACCATAATGAATATGTACAGCAAGTCTCCATTTCAGCTTTTCCAATATTTTGACCCTTTGATTTTGAAAACTAGATTATACTCTTCTAAGCAGGAGAAAGTCAATAGTGTGGTAAAAGGAAGACAAGAGCAAGACCAAGTTTATACACTGAGTCCTTTCTTCAGTGGTGTGATTTTTATGCTTCTTTCAAAGATTTTTCACAGAATATTTTTCACTTTTTTTTTTAATTTAAAATCTGAATTGTTCTCTGGAGATACTTACTCTCTTTTATGACCATACAAAAGTGTTAAAGAGCTAGGCTCATTATTTAAATACATCAACTAGTGTTCAGTTAATGCAGGATGATTGTAGACTAGGTTTGTTTCTTTTTTGCTTTATTCCTTTTAGCCTGATTTATTTCTTTTTGCTTTTTTCACTGAACATTCTGTCTGATTTTCACAAAGGACATTTTCTCTTTGATTCACTGAGGAATGTCATGATCTACTCACACTGTACTTTCCAGCTCGTGCAATTCTCACATTGCATTAGCTGTCCATTGTTGAACAAGGGTTTGAGAAAAAAGTCAGGAGAAAGTGGAATTCTAAAGGACTTTCAGCTGATGGCTCTACTTCTTAAGGATCAATCCAAAAATGCAACATTACATGTTGTTCTCTGTTTCATGTTATTTTATAGATTTCAGACGACTTTGCAAATTATTTTCTTTTTCTGTTCCTAATTATCTTTCTAAACACACACTATTGAAAAGGGATGTTCAAAATATTTCATGTTAGAACCAAATAAATGTTAAGTAGTTTTGATGCAATTATAACATCAGAAATAGTCTACAACCCCAAAATTCTTTGACCAAGGGGACCAGCCAATTTATAATTTTATGTTCAAACCTACTTATTATACCTATAGGAAGATTATGCGCTGGGTTTACTTTATAAATCCTTCAGTTTATAACAAAAATTCACTAAAATCGCAGGACTTCAGTTTTTTATAACATCCAGAATGGTAAACAGATATGCAAAAAAACAGATAAGTAGGTAAAAAAAATAAATTCAGGAACACTTACTTACTTCTTATACAATAATTTCTCTGTGAATGTGTTTTTCAGAATAAGTACTTTTTATAATAAAAGTCTGTAACAGATTGACTTTGGCCATCTGCCACACCCGTACACACACATAGAGAGATTCTCTCTCACTTTCCCTCCTCAACAGGTGAGGAAATGGCAATGAAAATATTTGTGAGTCAAGACAGACAGGGAGTTCATTTACCAAGTACTAACATGGACAAAATAGACAGGATTTGAGATGAACAAATTTAATTTATCATCAGTCAAAAATAGACTAGCATGGTAAGAAACAGTGACCCCCTTCTTCTCCTCCTAAAAAAACCTTCTTCCCTACCCCATTCCTTTTCCCAGATTGAATTCCATATTGCCATTCCCGACTCCTCTACCTTCCTCACCCAAGAAGTGGAGGGGAGGATTGGAGGATGGGAGCTGACTCCATTACAGCTCCACTCTGCTTCTCCTTCCTTCTCACACTTTCCTCCTGCTTGACAATCAATTCTCTCCGCTGCCTGCAGTCCTCCAGGATAGGCCTGTGCCTGAATGGTTTTCCATAGGCTGCAGTTTCTACAGTCATATCACCCTACTTCTGTGTCAGACCCTTGAAAAATTGCCCAACTTGTATAGGAAAATTTAATCAACAACGGTTTAATTCAACCCAGATCCATGTTCCAGATGTTCTCTCTCATCAGAAAAAACAAGAGGAATGGTAATGTAATCATCATTTTATCCTATAGTGAGGAAATCTTCCCTTCAAAACAGTCTTTATTACCTTAATTCTAAGCTAAGATTCCTTCAGAGTGAAAACACCACAATTGTCATAATGTATCATGATAGTGTGTATGTATATACACTGTATAGTGTGTATGTATATACACTGTATATATATTAAATATATATACATGTATATTACACACACACACACACACAAATATACCTCCACATACAGCTTTTATTTAAACTCCTCTACATTTAAAAAAATCTCTAAAAAACAGTGTCAAGAATTAACAGGTAGTATATCATATTGGCTTAATGTTATTAATAAAGTTAAATAGGCAAATAAATGTCTGTGAGACTGAAATGCAATTTACCAATTTTATTGGTCAAATGCAGAATTTCTTCTGAACGAATTATAGTTTTAGTTTACCGTCAGCGATGAAACTCAACTTATTCAAACTTGCCTTTTTAACTAATGTAAACTTTGAAGAAGTTTCACAGGTCATTAAATATTGTGCTAATTTATGTAAAGTAAAATGCAAAGTAAGTTTCATAATTTTCTGTTTTCATATTCTTAATGAGGATCACGAATCTTATTGTGGACAGACTGAATAGATTTCATATGTGTATCCCTATTAAATGCTTCTTCCTAATGAAGGATTAATCTCAAGCATGGCTTTGTTATTTAGTTAGTTTTATTCAAAGCAGATTCCACAAGGCATTTTAATGGGAATAAAATATTCAGGGAGTCACATAGACAAGTTGATGCACAAACATTTTGAATTTAGATGCAATTACTATTAGACACTTAAGTTTTTTTTATATCAAGCAAAAGGGAAGTCAGAACACCCTATTTAAGAATTTATATCCATTGAAAATCTTCATCAGATGACCATAACTAACTACTTGTCAAATAACTACTAGTTAAAAAACTGGAAAAAAGCATTAATTCTTGAGGATATCATCTTTGTAAAGTAATTAAAAAATAAAATGAAATGCTTCTGATCAATATAAATCTTTCTTCAGCTGTGTTTCTATCTTCATCAGGCAAAGGAGTTTTAACTAAACTACATTCCTGATTGGCCAAGGCTCTTTTCTAGCAACTTAACTGTTTTCTCTAGCTAGTGTTAAATAGCTCAAGCCAAGAGGTCAATAGGAATTTTCATCCTGCTTCCATGAGATATTTAGCAAACAGGGAAATGGGCAGTGAGTTAGATTGAAAGCAGTCAGAATTGCTAGGCTAAGATGGTTGTGATCAGCAACACCCAGTCCAGATGGACAGCAGTCACTAGTGAGGTGTGGTTCAGCAATCAGTAATTCAGCGCTGTTTCACCTCAGTGACAGGGGGGAAAGTGCACCCTCAGCAAAACTGTAGGCTCTACAAAACTCAGTCTAAGTATGTCAGATGGGTATGTTGCCATTTAGAGGGGCCTGAACAGGCTGGAGAGATGGGCTAACAACATAATGAAGTCCAGCAGCAGGAAATGCCATGTGCTGCCCTTGGAAAGGAACAACATATAGGCACACATAGTACTCAAAGCTGCAACTCACTCAAATCTGGTCGGAGTTTGTTATATATAAAAACAGGTTATTGATTCAATTTATGACAATATGTTGAAATCATTGAATGAAACTACACAGATGAAGAATGTGAAAGTGTGATTGCAGTTTAAGAATCACAAAATTGTAGGAAGTTTTGCATTGGAGGAGACCTTAAAGATCATCTATTTCAACCCTCTTTGCAGTAGCAACTTCCGAGAGATCAGGTTACCCAGTGTCACATCCAACCTGACCTAGATCACTAACAGTGATGGGGCATCCACAACTTTTCTGGACAATCTGTCTCAGTGTCTCACCACCTTCATAAAAAAATTTGGTTTGTCCAGTCTAAATCTAAGTTTTTTCAGCTTAAAACCATTGCCTATTGTCCTGTTGCTGCAGACTGATTAAAAGTTGTTCTCCATCTTTCTCTAACCCTCTTTTAAGTACTGAAAGTACCACAAGTTCTCCCTGGAGTCTTTTTTTTCTCCAGGCTAAACAAATGAAATGTACTGTACATACTGCATACACATTGTTTCTAGTAATCATAGAAGTTTTTCAAGAGGAAATAATCTGTTTGAATTAAATAAACAAACATGGATTCTAATACAAAGTAATTAACAGAATTTCAAAGGCATAAAAAATGTTAGTTATTGTCCATTGGGAAAAGTACTAAGGAAAGCATAAGTAAAAGATTAGTTAAAAGCTCTTTTCAGTTCAATTTTTATACTTTGAAAATAAAATTACACTGTAACAGAATATGATACACATAGCTTAACAAAATTACTGTGCTTTTGACATAGGCAAATTTCATATCTATTTCAACATTCTTTTTCAGCTGTCATTCAAAAAAGAAATTCAATCTGTCCTGATGACAATGTGAGTGAAACCATAGAAACAGATTAGGCATTTTAGAGTTGGCATTGGAAAAAATCAGTTATGGTGATCATGAAAATACCAAATCATATTTTATAACATTGGAAAAAAATCTGAATGCACTGTAACATATGCAGGTGAATGACATACTCAAGGGTAGATAGGCAAGTGGTACTAGTGGATTTTTTTCTTTAATTCAGTGAAGCTGAATTATGTCATCCCGACCCCACAATTTCTTTTTACAGATTACAATCTGTCTTTGGGTAGGTTAATTTTGAATGTAAACCACTCTGCCTTTAAAACATATCTGTATTTCCAGTTTCAGTTCATATGTTTTGATATGAAACCATCAGGTTTTTCTTCACCACATTAAAAAAAATTGTCATTTTGTGTTAGTATATTTTCTCAAGAGCACTTTGTATATACGTAAAATCACTGAAATGAAATGTGCTTATTTTTTCAGTTTCTAAAATAGAAAAAAAGAGAAACAGAAAAATTGTAAGAGAAAGTAAAAGTTAATTTACTTCAAGAAGCTAATTGGCTAAAAAGATACATATTTTAAAACAGTGTTTAAAAATCTGAATTATTGTAAAGAGTATAAATTTTATTTTGTTGTGTTTTGTTGTGCTGTCACTATCACCTTGCTGGATTTCAGAGCAGCTTACTTCAAGACATACCTACCAATATACTTGTGAACTCGAAAGTCACCCTTTCTAAAGACAGGACAAATTTCAAACAATTTATAAGAGAATAATGGACCATTACTTCCTCATAAACTTGCTAATTACAAAAGGACTGAGATCTATAGCTACCATCCATGATGTACTGTCAAAACGATGGATTTGACTTTGATAACACCTCATAGAAGTCAGAAACTTTATATCCATATTTTTAAATTATTACCCAGGTGGCATATTTCTCTTTCTAAAATGTAACTATTTCAAGCCTTGGGCAAGACAATGAGCTGTCCAGCACTTAATTTTTTTTTTTTTAATTTTGCTTCCATCAGCACAAATGCACAGCACGAACAGGCACATCTGAAGCAATATGAGCTCATTATCTCTGTTTATTCATATCAAGCAATTTTTTCCATCTATATTTCTCAGTCTATTGCTGTATTTGCTTTTCACCTGAAACCTAGATATGTGAAATCTGAAATATATGGAAAGTATCAGTTTTAAGGTTTGGTTTGAATATGAAAATATCTTTGATTCCTTCTCATACTTTCTTTCCCAGGAAAAACTTCTGCTGCCTTAAATGATTAAATACATGTCTGAAAAGAGATGTAGTAAAGAACAAGTATTAACTTTTTGTTCAAAGGCACCCTCTTTCATATAGTTACAATAAACTTCCTTTAGAGTTCTATGGAATCCAGTTATTTTCACACTTGTATCAGGAATGCACAATGTAATTCTTCAAAAAGAAGTCAGTGTGTGTGTTAAGGACAAATGCATATAAAGGAAATAGGAATGGTGAATATGTCTCTGCAGAGATTTTATGACTCAGGCTTGTTATTACACACTGCAATATCTTTGTAGTATGGGACCAGGAAGTTGAAATCCTCTCTCCTCTCACTGTAGATGGGATGAATGGTATTGACTGTTGCCCTAGTAAGTCTGTCACCAAGAGAGAACCTGGGCACTCTTCTGGCTCTACTCTTTGGCAGTGAATTTTGACAGTGGCATACTCCATTCTGACATGTAGAAACTGTTCTGGGAGATAAGGGGTTCAAACTTTTCAATGAAACTTAAAATTTCTGTGTGTTTTCAAGTCTGAACTTCTGAATTATGGATATGCTATGAAAAACCCTCGGCAATCTCTGTACTCCACAGCTAGTCTTTTTAAAACAGATATAATATGGAATGAAAGAGAAAATTTGAGAGAAAAGAGATGTCCACACATCCTCATCCTGGAGGAAGAAAGAATACAGACATTGTATACAGGGTCCACAGAGAGACAACTTGTGAAGTTAAGGAAAAATACCACCTCCCACACAGTCATTGAGTAGACTCTATGTTTAGTTCCTGCCCTCTATCCCTCACTGAAGCCTAAAAACATCTTTGTAATATTATAATTGTCCTCAGCACAGAACCAAAACAGTGCCATGCACAACCTGTTCTTGAGAAAATTAACTCTGTTCCAGCCAGACCCACTACAAGTGAAGGATATTTTCAGGGCAAGAGGTCATTTGGAATATGATTTAGTGGTGAACTTTATACAGGTATGGCAGTAGAATAAATGATCACCCTCTTTTTTCAGCATCTGCAATAAAATTAAAATAGCAATGCAGGGGATAACAGTGGGGTTTTTTTTAAATTTTAATGTCAGAAAACACTGTTGACTTCATTAGAAGGGCTTTAAGCTAGGATGGCTGGAGAGAACATTACTACCAGCAGTGCTGCAAGAAAGTGATGGACAGATCTGCTGAGGAAAAAGCATGGGGTGGCATCGAGGAAAGGGATCAAAAAGTCAACACAGCTGAGACTGAGGTTACACCCAGGACCTGAATGAGGGCAAGGAAGTCCCTACAGGGCACCATGGAGGACAGATCCCCCAGATTATATCTAGGAACCTGTTGAATGGCAAGGTGCTCTGCTGAGGCCAGGTTTGCCAAGGGGGAGGAGTGGAGGTTTATGGTGTCAAACCCTCTGGTCTGCACAAGAACAGCCCGGGTGCAGGGGTGGGATGAGTAGCACAGCTGGAGGATGACCAGGATAAATTGACCCTTGTTTAGCAACAAGCTGGTTTTTGAGCCATAGAAAAACAGCTTGTTTTTTATGGCTCAAAAACCATAAAAAGGCTGGTTTTTGAGCCATAAAAAGGCTAATAAGAAGCTGATAAGAAGCTGATAAGAAGGCTGATAAGAAACAGATCCTGCAGTAAATCAAATAAATGTACAATCATACAGAAGGATAAAATTATCTAAGGTTCCAATAAAAGCACTGAAGTGTAGCACTTTTTCAGTTTTCCTTGAAAAAAATGACATACTAATCACTCATATTTTAAATGCATCCTGCAGAAGAGGTGTGCTACCTCTATTCCAAAAAGCAATGAAGTCATGTTGGATTTTTACAGTTCTCCACATTCATTCATTAATAAAAAATTTCTTTTTTATTTTAAAAAGATCCATAAAAACCTTCATCCAATAATATATATGTTGCTTGTAGCTTCTAAACAAAACTCAAGAGGTAAGAGTTTTTGGGGGTTTTTATTTTGCAAATATTTATTTTAAATTACTTATATATTTTTGTATATATAATTTATATATTTTTATATATAATGGTAGGATGCTTCTATGTACTGGAAAGATAAACATGTTGTTTGTTATTCAAAACCAGCTATGCTGAAATATTTTTAAATCATACTACAAAAACATGATACAATAGACACAGTAGAGGTTATGTTATAGTCCCACTCATTACAAGGTTTTTTGTTTTGCTGAAGTGAGCCATCGATCTGTTTGATTGGCTTGTAGAGTTCTAAAGAGTCTCTCTACTCTTTATTTAGAGGTAGAAATAGCTCAGCTTTAAGGCAAGGATTAGCTCCTTCCTTCCTTTTGTAACTACCTGTGCGTCTTAGTGGAACAGAAAATGTCTTTCTTTTAGAAGAGTCCTGATTGAGAGACAAATTTTCAGAAAATATTCAGTAAAGTCATAACACTTGAAATATATTGTTACATTTCTTCTTTTTCTTTCTTCCTGGTGATGCATGAAAGCCATTTGGCAGTATTCTGCTGAACTCCAACTTTCTGTCCAGAAAAGTAAGACGCTCCAGTAGGAAGCACGTTTTACCAGCCCTGGGTTACAGTTTGTTCAGCCTGAAAGATGAACTTTCATGTGTTTTTACAGCAGGCAGTCACAGAAAAGATCAAAAATTTAAAAGCTTGTGATAATAAAGTTTTAGGATTCAATTAATTTGCTACATTTAAGTGTCCATCTAGGCCATTTGAGATGACCTGGGTACCTAAGAGGGCCATGTGTGCCTGGCAAACCAGTACCTACAGGAGATGCTTGATCCTATAGATGGACTACTGGAAGACAGGCAGGATGTTATAAGACATCAAGATGAGCTTGCATATTTTTTTATATTAAAAAATTAGCATTAATTACATATTCAGTGGCCCCAAGAGGTTATACATCTAATCAAAACTCAGTTCTCATACATAGACTTCTAAAGGCTGAGTGTAGCTGCCAAGTCAGGCTATCTTTTTTTTAATTGTAGTCAAGGGTTTGGTAGTTTTTTTACAGTTCTGTTCTTTGTTTGTTTGGGATTTTTTTTTTTCAGTTTGTTTTTTTTTTTTTTTTCTTTAAAAGACTTTTATTTCTCCTCTTTGCAAGAAAAATATGTTTCAAGTGACTTGCTCACTCTGACTTCCCTTTCAGACACTGCAGAGAGGCAGATAACCTATAGAAGCCATACTGTGAACTGTATTCCCAGATTTGAAATGTGGCTAGCTACCTAAAAAACCCAAGAAATTAGTCTTTGCCTTAACTTGTGCATTTTGAAGAATTTTCTTAAATTTTATGCTGACTTTCCCTCTGACTTCTGTAAATATTTTATGGAATTTTGATAGTCATATTATTAGGGAGTACTCAAGATAAAACCAGAGGTAAATATTTAGGAAAGGAAATTATGACCTGTAATAGATCATCATTAAAGATAAAGTGGAATATAAATGAAGATTTATATGTTTCTGTTCAGAAATTTTGGAAGGATGGGATGAACTTTGCTTAGTATGTATAATCTACAAACAGCATAATATAAGCGCTATGGAGTTTTGTTTTTCATTTTTGTTTACTGGAATCTTTTAAAATATGTTACTTAATGCAATATGTCTTCTGCTCCTGAAGAGTACTACTCGTAAAAAATAAAGAAAGCTAAGCAAATGCAGATTCTTCTTCCTTGTTCCCAAATGAAAAAAGAATGTTTTGTTTTTCTCAGGTGGCATCTATCTGTTCAAATAAGTAAAACCTGTTTTGGAAGGATGAAAGGATTTTTACATTCCTCACTACAGTGAAAAGTAGTTCCAGAAGCACTGTTGTGTCCCATTCACATCTTACAAGTTTATTTCACTGTAATTCAGTGACTTCATGACACTTACTATTCATTTATCTCAGAGGAATATCCAGACTATTAATCATTGTCTTGAGCATGATATTCTATCAATAACAGTGCAAGCCAAAATTTTTCCTCAAATACCTATTGCAAAGAGAACTGAAGTGTATTTCTTCAAATCTTGAGTCACTAATAAATGGGTGAAGCTTTTCTGAGTAAGTACTGGACAATTAAAAACTCAGTCAAAATTTCTTCCACTTTCTAATGAGCTAACTCTGACTGCTGACAGCAGAGGTCCAACAGTTCTGCTTTCTTTGTAATAGGAAAGTCTCTAATCAGAAAATATTCATTATTTGAACAGCCTCTGAGATATGCTTGAGTTTAAATTTTTCTTATTTTGAGCAACTGGGACATTTAAATTAAAATTTTCATGAAAAATGTAATGAATGATAAGTAATACTCAGAGCTAAATAGTACCCATCTATCTCACTTTAATCAGATGTGAAGGAGCAGGTATCTGGCCCATAGTTAGAAACATTTAATTGTGCAAAGTCACACAGAAAAAGTCAAAGAACTCTATTAGACATCTCAATGCCAGAAGAGAAGGTTACAGAATGACATATTAAATAATGAGAGTTGTAATTGGCTGTATGTCTGCTTTTGTTTGTTATAAGGTGGAGTGGGCAGATTTTAGATTACATTCTTTTAAATTTAGTAGGACCAAAAACATTGATGGAGAAAGTCTATAAAGGGCTAAAATAGCTGAAGATAATTTTAAATATGTTCCGTATTGTTTATTGCAGCTGTTCACAAAAGTCTACGTACTTTTATATAATTTTTTTTTCTCAAGATATGCACATATAACCTCTCACACACAGACCCACACACACACATGTATATATATATATATATATGTATACACACACACACTTGCAAATATGATTTATCCACCCTCCCTGCTGGAGTGCTAACCTTTTTTTATTTTTAATGTTCCATTTATAGCTTAGCAAACAATAGAATTTCTTTTTTAACCTGTAGTTCTTCTTCAGTGCGCTCAGAAGAATGAATGTAAGGCTGCAAGTTTTGACTAAGTGTCTATTATAAGCTAAAGGCTTTTTTCTTTTAATAATTAGATTATTAAAACACTGAATATTGCCTTATGTAGGGTAACAAGCCTGGGAGCAGATTAAGAAATTCAGAAATCAACCTTCTTGTGATCAGAGCCAAGAAACTGTAGGTTTCTTCCTTCCTTCTGGGGTAACTTTCATATGCCCTCCTACAAAATAAAGGCTCCATTTGGAGGTTAGTGCCTCTTTTAGCACAGCAGGAGGTGATTGAGTCTTGCAGTCAGAGGAGAAATCAAAACATTTGCCTGACCATTAGAAAATTGTTTGGGAGGAAAAAAGCCCAAAGCTAAATTTCATTACCTGGCTTCCCCTGTAGGGTCTCACACAAATCTCAACTGGCTAGCAGTACTTCACAGAAACTCATGGCACAGCTGGAGGAAGGAAATGAGTCTTCAATCAGTACTCAGTGTTCCTTATTTCGTTGTGGGCAGTGCACTGTTTGACTTAGAGACCATTCAAAGATATCCGTCTTTTTGCTGGTTCTATGAAGACTCTGTAAGCCTGACTGAGGCCTCCAGGTTTCATGGTACACTCTCCAAAGTTCAGTGACACCTCTCTGTATCCCATAAAAAAACAAGGTTTCCTATAAGCTATATCAAGTTATCACTTTAAAGTGAGTTGTCACAAAAGAGGAATCCAGAACCACTCCTGGTCCCCAAGCCTTTCCTACAGAATGTGTAAGAATGTTTTAGAGCAAAGATTTAAAAAAAATCCTGAGTTTCTGAGGAAGAAACTAGCCTTGAGTCATCAGAAAACACTAAGCACTAAGATATGTAAAATTATATGCCCAAGGCTGTAGTTTCCATCCACTTGGGATGCAGAAAAAATTCTCTCTGAAGGATAATCAACAGACTCAACAGTGTGATCAAGAACAACTTGTAAAAAAGCTGGGAGCATGCTCAGAGGTCATACCTGCCCTATCTGGATGCCCTAGAAGCTAAAACACTGTTAAAAAGTGCAGGTAGGTTCCTAAGACTGTTTACATTAGATCTGTTCAAATTCCCATTGACCCCCAGTACTTTTTCATCTCCTCTAGCTATCCTAGTGTGCAGGAAAAATGTAATTCCATGAGCAATGTCTGCATTGTGTGAGTAGGTGACCTTGGAGAGTGTATCTCCTGAAGATATTCAGTTTCTGGCTGTATACTGATTTTATGCTGACTGTGAAACTCCTTTGAGCTCAGGCAGTGACAGAATTACAATGGCTCAGTGACTGCTCAAGTTAAGCAAAAAATATTACATGATATGAAGTTTCTGAGAAAAACCTTTTTTTCTCTAAGACAGAATTGAAGAACTCCATGACATCACCTCCAGTTAACATTTGCTCAAAGTGAACTAGTCCCATTAGCTCTAGCCCCATTTGAATTTATTTTTCCCCTTTCTGACAAAGGAAATTATTACATATTTAATATTTTGAAAGAGAATCGCTAAAAAAGGTAGACACCCAAATGTTTTCTAAGAAGTGAAATGCAGGCATTCTGATTCTGTCAAAATTCAGAGTACAATATCAGTCACTTTTGTAACTTTTGGTGTAGGAGCTCTATTTTCCAGCATTATTTTTCAGAAACTTAGCACTTTTTATTTTTTGTTAGACTATGGCTTCATCTATTTCAAAGTTAAAAAAAATAGAAAAAGAAAATCATTAGCAATTAATTACTCCAAAGACTTGATTATTAATATTAAATCATTTAAACCTCCACACACTTCTCACAATTGCCAAATTTCTTTACAACTGTGAAAAAAACACTCAAATTTATAGTTTGTTATTTAGATAGCATCTGACCCTGATCCTCAGTACATGTTCACTAGTTTTATATCTGCAACCAGCTCTACTCCTGATTTACATCATTTATCAGGGACAATAGAACCAGTTCAAATAAGTTCAATTACTAGAAACTGCATTGTCTTCATCACTCTTTCTGTAACCTGAAACAACCATTCATGTCGCAGAGTAACTATTAACTACATAGGAAGGCACTTCTTCCTCTATATTCCCCTTCAGCTCTGCTAAATCTAGATAAATTGCCATAATAAAAGCCACTAGTGAGTGAGGAAATATAGCAGTGGAAGGGAGAGAGAGAGAAAGAGAAGGAAAGGAGAGCTCATCTGCTCTTCTATTAGATTAATCAAGTCCTCTAAACAGATTTTAAATGCCTGTGACACGTTTTTTATTCCCAGCACAATAAAATTCTATCATGCAACTGGAAGAAAACATCACTCATGCAGCTGACAAAAAGGAAGCTACCACAAAAATCATACACAAGATATTTGCAGTTAACTCATATGCTTTTTCCTATAATCTAGTCCAATGAATGAGTAAAATGAACCTTAACAGAAGAAACACGAATTTCTGTATGAAGCTCATGTAGGAGAAATCAAAAAAACGACCATAAATTAAAGTGGCTATAAAAGAAAACTATTTTCCTTTCAAATACAGAAGAGGTGGAAGAATAGGAAAAGACAAACAAAGGAAACTAAAAGAAGCAATCTCTCTGGCAGCTCTTTCTACATTTTTGTTGTGAGCAGATTCAGTTTAATGAACACGTTTGTTGTGGACTCATTCTAATAGCAGTGTGCCCAGGGAGCAGATATCCCATTACTTAAAATGTTACCACACTTGTGATGATGAGCAGGCTACACATTATTCTAGTAAATTTGCTTTATGCTGTTTTACTGCAGCTAAAGTTGTTCTGCTGTTGTTTCAGGGATTTTGTAGGATTTCCATTAAAAATCCTATTTTTAGTCATTTATAGTGGGGATGCTGAAGGGTAAAACATACAAACTACAATTGACTGACACTTCAGTTCCTCCAGTGCTAAATGAGATTCTTGAAATTACTTTATAAAAGGCAGTATGTGCTGACAAATTAATTTATGGTGAGAAATACTCCACATTTGCAGATCAATTTAATTTTGTGGGTGGTTTGGTTTCTCTAACTTCTCCTCTTTGTTTCATGGTGAGATTGAGCTACAAAATTTGGAACCAGGGTCTTAGCTGCTGTAAATAGACTTAGTTTTATTGAAGTCAATAAGAGTCTATTGATTGACATCAGCTGGATTTTTTTTTTGTTAGTTCTTCTAACTATGTATGTATAAAAGGTACTTCAACAGTATCACACCATTTCTAATATTCCTAGTGCTAAGGACTACTATTTTATTTCCGGCAAACTACTTTACCCCCACTTCAAATAGATCTGCTAAAGGCTGTGATGAAGAATTCTTTTATTTCTGTAGAATATTCTTCAGCAGAAGCCTTTAAAAATAAGTAAGGCAAAATCATCAGGATTATTCTATCTTTATTTTATCCTGCTTTGTGGGTATTTGGGATAAGTAGACTCATTAGAATTCTTCCTGCCCTGTCTTTCTGAGACTCTTTGTGCCATGGTAATACAGCAAAGTCATTGTCTCTTAAACTTAATGATATCAATTGTAGCCTTCACTTCCACTTACATTTAAGCAACCCCACAGTGCCTGATTCTCCAGATTACAGACCCATCACTTCTCACTTCTAACTGTCCCCTCAGTCAAATGTAGGGTGAAACCTTCTGTGACGATATGGCAATACTATCCTCACTTCAGTGAAGTTCTCTGCTTCAGTGACCAAGAAGTCCTCAGCTGTCCAGGAAATTTTTAAAAAGAAAATTTCTGAATATTCCATTCTTGAGGTTTATGGGGGAGGAGGATGTTGGGGTTTTTTTGTGTGTGTTTCTTTGTTTATTTTCCTTATCCATTTAACACAAACACTTCCCTCATAGCAAGAAGGATCTAGAGAATTTTCCAGCACTAAGGTGTTCAAAGGGACTAAGGAAAGAGTAAGTTGACTTCAGTTTGTTACTTTCATCATATCTAAGTTTGTTTCTTCTATATTTCTTCCTTTAATATTAGTGAGAAAGCAGCAGCTAGATCCAAGGTCTGGAATTTGAGACAATCCAAGGAATTACAGACTGATTAGCCCCACCTGAATCCCTGTGAAGATGGTGGAGTACACAATCCTGAGAAAATTTCCAAGCACATGAAAAACAAGACAATAATTGGTAGTAGTCAACATAGACTGGCAAAGGGGAAACCACACCTGACCAGACTTGTTGCTCCCTACAGCAAAATGACTTGCTCAGTGAATGAGTTGGTGTGGTGGGTTAATCCCTGCAGGCAACCAAACTCCACACAGCCCCTCTCTTACAGAGACACCCCTGCCTGCAGTCAGAGGGCTGAGAGAACTGAAAGGACAAAAAGAAAACTCACCAGGGAAAGAAAAACATAACAGAACAAAACCTTGGTGACTGATGCAAATGTTACTGCTCACAGCTAGCAGACAAATGTCCATCCAGTCACTGAGCAATGGCAGTTTTAGAAAAACTCCCTTTCTGCCATTGCCTTCCCATTTTTATTGCTGAACACAACATCTTATAGTATGAAATATCTCTTTGGTCAATTTGGATCAGCTGTCTCAATTTCTCATGTACCCCAGTCTACTTGCTGAGGGATCAGAATGAGAAACAGAGAAGTCCTTGACACTGTGAAAGAACTGCACAGCAATAGCTAAAGAATCATTTAAGCTTTAGCTAAAAAAACATAGCACCATGAGGACTGTTGCAAAGAAAATTTACTCAGCTGCAGGCAAAACCAGTATGGGGGGAGCCCTGCTTGTTTTTATCAATTGAGCAAGGCTTTGGACATTGTCTCCCATAAAATTCCACTAAGTGGACAGTGATGTGCACTGAAAACTGCCAGAACTTCTGGGCTCAGACCATTGTGATCAGTGGTGTGAACTCCATCTGGAGGCCAGTAACTGCTGGTGTTTCCCAGGGACCAATACTGTGCTCAGCAATGTTGAACACCTTTGTTAATGACCTAGATGGCAGAGTGCCAAAGTGCACTTTCAGCAAGGTTCCAGGCACCATAAAACTCAGAGTAGTGACTGATGTACTAAACAGTAAGGTTGCCTTGCAGAGGGACCTAGACAGAGTGAAGAAATGGACCAATAGGAATCTCATGAAGTTCAGCAGTGGGAAACACTTAGTCCTGCCATTAGAAATCAACCTTGTGCACCAATCCAGTCTAGAGACAAACTCTATGGGAATCAGCTTTCAGAGAAGGCCCTGATCTCCAGGGGGACACAAAGATGCTCATGAGGCACTGATGTGTCCCTGCAAAAACGAGTTCCAACAACCTTCTGGACTGGATTGTGACTAACTATTGCCAATAGGCTAGGGGATGGGATCCTTCCCCTCTTATCTGCTGGGACACAGATGGAATATGGGGTCTAATTCTGTCCTTGTCAGCAGGATCAAAACTTGAACATACTATGGCGCATCCAGGAAAGAGCAATAAAGATAAACGAGAGCTTGGAAGGTTTTTTTATATGAGGAAAAGAGGAAAGAGTTTGGTTTATTCAGTCTGGAGAAGGCTCTGGGAATGGAGGGAGTGATGGATATTATTTGTTTGAATATATGATGAGGAAGGGTGCTGGAAAGATGTCATATACATTCAAAACAAAACTGCATATGTGTGACCCTGCTCTGAGCAGTGAGATAATGTCAGACATTTTACAAAGATTACCTCTGACCACAGTGATTTTATTAAATAGCGTAGACATAATTTTCCATTGTTATGTAAATTTTTTTTCTTTATGGTTTTAGCTATTCAAAAGCCTTTAAAATGTTTCCTTTTCCCTATAACTCTGGAAATTAATTTTTTTCACAAAAATAAACGAAAAATATTTCAAGAAGTTTACTTTATAATCATCTGTCTAAAAGAACTTGATGGAATATATGACATTCTATGTAATAAACTTAAATTTAGGTGTAATATAGATTAAGAAAAACTAGTCACCAATGTTGTCTTTCCCTAAAAGGAATCCCTTTTATTCTAAAACCTATTAGCTACTCTATTTTTCATTTAAAAGATACAATGTAAACTTGTGCACTCCACTTCCCCATAATTAGTGGGAACATAAAATGACTATCTTATGTTGCAATAGAAGTAATGATTTTGCTTGTTGGTTTGGGTTTTTTTAATTTAACATATGTGTGCTAGTAGTTAAGAGGTATTGCAAGAATGCACAAACTAGCTATCAATTTCAATTAAATTTATTTTAATGACCACAATTATTAAGAGTTGATTGAAAAAAAAAAAGAAAAAATTCAATGGTATTAAAAAGAAAGGAAAATTTCCAACAGCTACAGTATCAAAGATATTAAGGCAATGTAAGAAAGCCTGTAGATAGATATTTTAACCTGCCCTTTGGTGCAGTGCAGCCCTATCCAACAGGAAAAATATTTACTTTTCCAAGGTAATTGTATTAAAACTAGAAATAATTTATCTCTGAATGAGATGGTTTCACATTCTGCATGAACCTGCAATGTGCATCAGAAGATGGAAAATCACTCCAAGCTTCCACTTCATTTGGTGATGGAATTTTAACAAGAGCTTCCCAGGTTTCCCCTCAGGCACATCATTGCTGAGTTTTTTTTATATTTTGAAGGACATTGGGAAGATTCCTGCTGCTGAGGTATGGTGCAGTATACTACAAGAGGACATTTCATTTGTCGCACAGCAAGAAGGAATTTCCCAGAGGCCCTTCAGGGGATGTGTCATACAGAAGATATACATGCCCACATGCAAGCACTGCAGCAAACTGTTCTCTTTTTTGTACCTAGATGATTAAAACTGTCAATTTAGTGTTTAATTTCTGCATTTAATTTATTGTGCCTAATAGCTAAATATTTAAAGCAAATAAAACCGAGTTTTGCAATATCTTCTGAGCTTGAATTACTAAAGGTGCACGAGAGTCCCCTTGATAAATATGTCGAAAAATATTGGCAGGATTTAAAAGGGAAAATAATGAAAAAAGTCTTTTTCACTAGATTTCATTAATATTTATTTTAAATATTGTTTTTGAAACAAGTATTTTCTAAATAGAGCTACATCACTTGCTTCCTGTGAAGACTGGTGTTGTAATTGCCCTGTTTAGTGAACAGTATAAAGCATACTCTGTAAAGAAACAAAGACAGCAAATTAGTCTACTTCCTCATTCCCAAGGAAGTTCAAGACAACAGCAACAGTTTGGAAATTATAGCCATGAAAAATTATAGCCATGAAAAGACAACATTTGCAGTCTTTTTATGCTCTTCAAATCCTGTTGTGTTTGATTTGCAAAGGCCCTCTTTTCCTGAGGAATAGGTTAATTAAAGAAAAAAAAAATCAATTTCTGCTTGAACTTCCTTTAATTGAAGATTTAATTTCAATTTTCCTTATTACAATGTCAAACACAGGCAATCACAATTAAACAAACACACACAGAAATTGCAGTGACAGGAAAAATTATCAGTAGGGTGGTATAAAACTAAACTGGTTTAGTTTCCCCCTCCCCCAGTCCTCATCCTGTGAAAATCATTTGCAATTTTTTAATTATAGCTTCTCAAAGGAGTTTTTAAAACTCCTAATATGCACAAGCATAGTCATTCATGTTAATGAAAAGCTGAGTCAGTCTTGAAGCGGCGCAGATAATTTCTACTGGATGAGCCTGAAGAAATCAAAACCTGTTGAATGCAAGGAGATGGAAAAATGCACATATCCTTGAACCCTGCACATGCTGCTCAGGGCAGAGCTGCCCATCAGTCAAGAAGAAACATCCCTTGCTAGCTGCACTAATAAGTTTCACATATACAAGTAGTTCAGACAGCTCAGAATGAAGTTGTGGGCAGGTGGTCTTGATTTTCCCTGCATCTATTATGTAGATGCATGTTTTAACACAGTCAGACTTGTTTAGGACCAAGAAATTAAGACAAAGCTGGGAGAGGATGTTCAGGTCCTGTTGGCCTTGCTTATTTCTCCATGCTTTCTTTTCAGTCAAAAAACCCCCAAAAGAATCTTCTAAGTCTTATGGCGAGAAGAAGAAGATGATGAAGAAGAAGAAGAGGAAGGAAAAGATAAAATAATGCAAGACACATTTTTTTAGGACAAGATTTTTAGGGAAGAAAAACAGAGGAATGCTTATTTTTCCTTTTTCACTGAGTTTCTGGATTCCAGGCATTATTTGTCTTTTCACAAAGCAAAGAAAATGCTTTGAAAATTCCTGGAAAACTTGGAGAAGGAAAAGGAAAAGATATTTTTGAAAATCAGACAATATCTCAACTGAGAGCAATGCAATTCCAACTGATCCCATAAGGAAAGGCTAAAGCCCTCCTCCTTTTTTAACATGCTTAATTTCAACCACGAAAAGGCTATGCTAAAAAACCAAAATTTGTGTAGCTATCAACTAACTGTGGAAAGAAAAGTCAACAGTTTTCTATGCTTAAAGGCAGAACTTCTTGCAGAAAAACATCCAGTCAAAGTTCTCATTTTACGGTGTCATTTTTCAAAGTCAAACATGATGCCTAGATGGGATCAGAGAAGCTCTTACCATACTCAGTTTTGTGATGCCTAAAAAAATTTTTTTTGGTGAATTTTTTTACAGCTTTGTGGCTAGAGAGTCAATCTACAGTACATTTACTCTAAGATGAGTTCTGAAACTTTTTATAATGCATTGACTGAAAGAGAAGATGCAGAAAGGCAATTTTTCATGTACTGCTTTAAAAAATATTAGTGTTTGTTATCCATTAGCACAGTGTGATTTTCTGCCATTTTTTGAGAAAGTGAAAAGATATTCTTTTATCTGAAGTTCTTAGGGAGCCAGAAGAAAAATGCCAATGGATAAAAAACTGCATACTATTTGTCTGATTGTTCAGCTGTCAAGAACAAACAGTTGAGGCAACAAATTAGCCATTTGCAAATAGTACAATAAGCATAAGCATGGTAACAGCCTCCACAGTGTTGCAGGAGTTAAAAGAGAATAAGATCCCTGTGTCTGGTTTAAGATTCTAGCTTTCATCTCCATTTCAGCCATTTATTTCCATTCATACACGCAAAACACAGAATGACAGGGAAAATATATAAAAGATGGGATCAAATTCAGACACCTGGAGTCTTGTGGCCTCAGATGCATGCCCTCATCTATCTAAATGTGTTATTTTTTGATGCAATCTATCCTACAGACTAGAAAGGCATTCTAAAAGCACAGGACTCAAATAATTTGGCTGTGTCTTACAATCCTGCTTCCTAATTGGGAATCGAAGAGAGTCTAAAAATATCTGCATGCTTGTCATTTTTTCCCTCAAAAAAATAGGAAAAAAACAACAGAACAAAATTAAAACCCAACACCTAATTAAAAAAAATAGGTTTATCAATAATGAAGCTTTTTACAGCTCATTCACACAGTTATATGTCACAGAAAAATGCTGTTACTACTAACAAGATTGTATTGGTTTTATGAACAAGGTTTCACTAGTGGGGGACTATAGGGGTGCTTCTGTTAGAAACTCCTAGAAAGCCTCCCCTGTGTCCCAGAGAGGCAGTGCCAACCAGCACCAAGACAGGGTCCCTGCTAGCAAAGGACGAGCCCATCAGCAATGCTGGTAGTGCCCCTGGCATTACAGATTAAAAAATGGGAAAGAAGTCACTGTGCAGGGGCAATTTCAGCCAGAGGAAAGAGAAGAGAATATGAGAGAGAACAGCCCTGCAGTCAGCAAGGTCAGTGCATAAAGAGAAGCAGAGGTGCTCCAGGAGCTGTAGCTGGTGTTCCCCTGCAGCCCGTGGCAGTGACTGTGATGAGGAAAGCTGTGCCATGCAGACCATGGACGTCATGGGGAAGCAGATATTCACCTGCAGCCCATGCAGGGCCACAGAGCAGAGCAGATAGATGCCCAGAGCAGGCTGTGATCCATGGGAAGACTCTGCTGGAGCAGACTCCTGGAAGAGCCTTGGCCTCCTAAGGAGAGGAGCCCATCCTGTAGAAGGTTTTCTGGCAGGACTTGTGAGAATGTGGGGACATTCTCACAAGGAAAGTATTCTGAAGGAATACATTCCTGAAGGTCTGCATCCCATGCAAGGGACCCATGCTGGACTAATTCATGAGGAACTGCAACCTCCCTAGGGTGGGAAGTCCCTAGACTTCATGGAGGACTATCTCCTGGAGAAGGGATCCCAAAGGTTATGCAGGGGAAGAGTGTGAGGAGCCCTCTTCCTGTGGAAGAAGGAGCAGCAGAGAATGTGGGAAGAACTTACTGCAATCCCTACTCCCCATTCCCCTGTGCCACTGAGGGCAGGAGGGAGAGAAAACTGAGAGTCAAGTTGAATCCGAGAAGAAGGGAAGGTTGGAGAAATGGTGGTGGTTTGTTTTGTTTTGTTTTGGTTTGTTTTTTGGTTTTGTTTGTTTTGTTTTTGTTTTTCTATTTTTTGTTATCCTACTTTGATTTGATTCCAAATAAATTGACCTCATTTCTCTGAGTTAAGTCTTTAAGTTTATTGGTGATGATAATTAGTGAGTGATCTCTCTCTACCCTTGTTTCAAACCGTGAGCCTTTATGAGAAAATATAAATTTTCTCTCTCCTGTCCAGCTGAGGAGGAACATGTTAGAGTGGCTTTGGTGGGCAGCTGGCATGCAAACATGGTCAAATCACCACAGACTTAAAGTGTTTTCAGTGGACAATCCAAATAACAATCTACACTAAACTATTGTCAAAGATCTTGAGTTAGTTAACAAATACCTTTTTTGTTTACAAGTTCTCTATCCTCTAAAGTGAACAGTCTCCACTTTCCAGTTCCTCTGTTGACAGGATCCTCATTTACTGAAGGATTATATTGCTATTTTTAATTGTGCAGCTAGCATATATATATGTTCTAGCTAAAGAGGCTCAGTTCCAATATAGAGTAATAAAGTTAAAATTTCTCTTGCACTCAAAATTTGCAATTTCCTGGGACAAGGTGAGTCTAAAAGGAGTTAAAGACCTTTCCTTGTTCAGAAATGGTTTTGCACACTTGTTGCTGCTCTCTTTTAGGCCCTCAGCTTACATTTAGAAGACTACATTAATAAGTTAGGGTGACAGTATTCCCATGATTATTACTCTGAAGTTTAGAGATAGAGCTACATCTAGACATTTCTAAAAACTTTTAAAGTTAATAGAAGACAAATGAAACCCCAGGATTCATATTCTCAAATATGGCTTGAAATATTGTTCAATATTTTAAGTAAAGTGAAGAAATATATATTGAAGACTTGTCAGTTTGATCAGTAGATACCTACATCTAGGATCAAAGTAATCAACCCAATCAGGTTTCCAACCCCCAGTGCCAAAGTCACTTCAGATATGTATTAGTCACTTCAAAAGTAATTAGATGTGAAAAATGTGAAGATAGGAATGTGTAAATCTGTCTGCTGTAGGTTAAGTCCAGTCAGTTGGGTTTCTATTATCTCACTGAGATGAATCCTCCTCCTCCTGCCACCAGTCCATAGCTGAATAGCCAGTTTTTAAAGTCAATGCCATTAATGCAGAAAATACAGGGTGGATTTAATTGGAAACCCCTCATACAGACAGTATAATTAATGACTTGGCTTTATTAACACAAGCAGTTGACAGACTGAGGACTTAAGCCCCAACAGTCGTGGCTGAACTTCAGAGATTTTGGTAGTTGAATTACCATAAGGTTCCAAAACTTCAGTGCTTATATCAACATTTTATGAATTGTCCAGATATCCCATTTTGCTCTAGTGTTAAGAAAGCAGGATCTGTGATAGTTATGACATGTTTTTTTCTGTTCAGGTTTCTAATACCAGGAGAAAATTTGGGCACTGTCATTTCTGGAGATAACCAGGGTTAGGAAAGGCAGAAGCAGTTAAATCTGTATGTCAGGCCTTTGTGACCTGAACAGATATTATACATTCCTTCTATTATAGGGACTCAGAAGCAGAAATTGGAATCCTGGATATAGTGCTTGAAGCAATACACTTGAAGCATTTAGAGAGTTTCCTACTATGTCAAAATGTTAATCTCTAACGATTCTTATGAGGCTATAGCAGCCATTAATAGAGGTCCCAAATGAGATGATAGATTTCTATGTAGTAGGTGCTGCAGCAAAGGCTTCAAACAAAACCCAGAAAAAGCAAGAGAGATTCAAATGCCCACACACTGAAAACACATTTTGCAACAGTTCAAATTAGTTGTAATCACAATGAAGTAGAAATTCCTGGATGAAATTTGCTTCTGCTTCTGCTTAAATGCTACAAAAAACAGAATAAAGTTTTTTTCTATATGAGAAATGGATTTGTAAAGAAACATTTCATCTGTTTAGACAATGAGAAGAGATGAAGTCAGAATCTTCAACATAAATTTTACCCCCATCCCACATCCAAGATGTCATTGAATCTGTAAGCAGTCTGCAATTGGGAATGACATTGGCTGCCCTTTGGCACAGCTGCATCCATTTTTGGGAAATATATTCATATAGTTTGCACTAGAACACATTTAGTCATTAAGTGGATGTAAAGCAAAATGCATACAGTAAAATCCCACATAGTTAATGGAAAGAGGAAGATTTTTGCAAGGTCTAGTTTCAGTCATGTAAATAACTTTTTCACTTTCAGTTCTAAGGCAAATAACAAAGCCAAGGAAACTAGGTCCAATTACTGGACAATCATCAATTAAGCAAGACTCAGTATTTTTCAGATACAACACTCATGCAGCACAATAATGAAACAGGTTTGAAATTTTAATGATCAGTTCATTAAAAATACATAGACTTTGCACATACAGCACTTTTCTCAGAATCTCAGATTCAGATGCAACCTCAATTAAATAGTTTCATTCTGAGGTATCTCTTTCCAGAAGACATCATTCACAAACATTGAAGGCAGTCATCCTATGGTCTCTAAACATGATTGTTTCTCTAATGCCATTGTTTTGGGAGAGGAGGAGTTGTGTGAGTGGAAGCCTCTAAAAATGCTGAAGGTGAATTAAACACAGCATAGATTTAGCAATATCAAAGGTTTATTTTTTTTTTGAACTGCCTTTTACAATACTTTTCAAATTCTCAGTAGTCACACAGTGTTTGAAAATCTAAAACTGTCCTTCTCATTTGCTTATATATAAATGGCTATTAATATAAAAAAATTAAAAGGGGAACTAGAAAATTGTGTTGCTGGTATGGAAAATGGAACAAGACCTTAGCCTTGCATTACAGAATTCCATAAGAGGTTAACAGATAGCTGGAGCCCTGTTTGGGTCATGAGTGAATGTGGGCTCATCTACTCTTCATATCACATTATGGGTAGGCAAGCTTTCATCTAGCTAGCCACAGAAAAACAGTATTCTGAAAACTTGTTAGTCTTGCTCCCCATTTGTATTTTTCATCTTGCCCTCTTTCAAATTCAGCCTTCTGAACTGAGAATGTTTCATAATGGAATCTAGGATCCTGCACATCTAGGGGATGGTTCCATGAGATGGTATTAGGTCATGATGTGATTGTGAGGTGGAAAGCTGGTATCTTTCCATTGTAGAAACAACTGATTTACTCCCTGATTAAGTCAGAATTGAAAATAAGATTAAGGGAGAACATTCTCTGCAGAGATAAACTTCTACTTGTCTGTTGCTATAAAAGCTCCGTTTCTTGTACTCATGAGCTTTAACCCATTTTCTATCTCTTCAAGTCATGGAAAATATGCAGTAAGACCTGTAAGATTATTTACTTATTAGGTTAGGAGGGATTTTTTTCCTTCCCTTCTAAATTACATTTTTATGTGTAAAAAAAACCTGTAAAATAAATTATTTATTTCTTTGGTGAGGACTATTTTTTTAATGGAATAATGTGATTTAAAATAATAATTCTATATTTTAACTAGAATTTATAAGAACAGAGAAATCATCTTCTGTAATTTGGTGAAATACTGACTATGATATCTCATGCAGATAAAACCAGTATATATATGAAGACTTTACAAGTGGAGAAAACCTGACAATATCAAGATTGTAGTGTAATCTGTGAGGAAGAAAGTACCCTGATATATATCTATTTTTTAAAAATAGGACCACAAGAAGACCAGCTTTTCTAGAAATATGTATGCTGTACAGAAATATGGTATTTGAAAAAACAGCAGATAATTTTCATGTGTCAGCCTCTTCCCTGACACCTAAAAGGATACCAAGGACAGCTGATGTCTCCTCTCTCACTGGAGACATTTCTGTGCTACTTTGTCTTCAAAATAAAATATGGGCAAAACATGTGTATAGTGTGTTAGTCTACATGTATCTAATATGAAAACTATTTCTTTGATTTTAGTCATATTTGATTTAATCAATTTTTTTTTTAACTTGTCTTCTTCACAGATGGACAGGATGTGCTAGTGAGTCAAGGAAAAGATTTTAGGTGGAAGACAGGGATGAAACTCACTCTGAATTGGCTTTGATTCTAAAAGTCATCTCACACTTATAATTTCACCAACTTCAGCAGCAATTTAAAAGAAACAAACCAAGATAATCAAGACTTGTTCAGATAACCATGAAAACTTCAGTAAATATGAACAACATTTTTCAACCATTTTTGTTTCTTAAATCATTGTTCAGCTTGGTGATGTCAGCAAAATAATATTGAGATCCACAGAAAAAAGGGGCACATGAAAAAAGGGCAAATGAAAAACCTTCTTTGCATTAGAAACCAGAAATAAAGTTAATTCTATTTTTATTTTAAACTGAGTGGATATTTTCTTAATTTTGCAGACATTTACCATTTAAAATATAGGAAAGTACCTTAAGAACTGGAATTATTGAATTATTTCATGATAGATACAAATATTTGTTATTAATATATTGCTGTTTCTATTACTGGTTATTTTATTGTTTTTCCAACAGTAAAGAGCAAAAAATGTCAGTATTTGACTTTGTCACAATTTATGAAAGTCTAAAGGCAAATGTATAGTAACTACATAGTTGAAAGATGTATAATTTTCATGCTTTAAAATAGGAAATTGCTCAGAACTTCTTTGTGAATAATATTCTTATTGAAATGGGTGCAGTGAAGCAAGAAGTTTGAGTGCCTGCATATCAAAGACTGGTTTGGCTATTTGCATTATTAATGTCACCCACAAACTGCATCCTTACAAGGAGTTACACGAGTTAGGAGGAATATTACTTGCAATAAATTTTAAAAAAGCTGTTTCTGCCAAAAGAAAATTCATGCACTGTATTTCCCACTCCTCTTACTGTTAACATACTATTATTTCATGGGCATGAGATTATATTTTAACAAGTATTTCAGATTTGTTTTAAGAACCAAGAATCATTCACTATTCTTCACGTTTAGGAAATATTCCAGAGGTAAATACCAGCAACACAGACTTTCAGAATATTATCCAGTGAGAGGTTGCCTAAGCATCATCCTTAGATTGATTCTAAGGAGTAGTTGCTATTGTTCTGTTTTCTATTGTTCTGTTTATTGTTCTTGATATCTTCTTCATGTCAAGGTGCTTACCAAATGGATGATATAACTCAGCTTTTCTTCTATGATATTACACTTTATTTGTGATTAAGTATGAGAACAGGGAAATCTTGGCTTAGACATTTCTCTTCCCCTCAAAGAAGACAATTTTTGCAATTATCTGCACTTGTCTGCAAAATCAGTCTTCGTATTTAATTGTTTTTTTCTCTTTGAATGTCTTTTTTTCTCTGAATTCCTACTCTAAAACAGGTAGCTCTAACCTCTCCTATCTTGTCTTAGCTCAGGCAACAGCATGTTTCCCATGCTGTAGTTAATTCATAGACACATACAGTACTTTGAACATTCTACTGACTTAAGAGATGATCAATTTGCCATATACTTGCCTGCACAGAGGTTTTTTTTAATTATTGTGAGGTTTTGCTTTATGCTTTGGCATACTAGATGATGACATTAAGTTAGCCCATGGATAAGCAAAGTAGAAAACTATTAGAAGGGGAAAATAAACCAGGGAGAAGATGAAAAGAAGGAATTCCATCAGTGCTGAGAAAGTGAGGTGAGAGGAGTTTGTCTCAAGTGTCACACACGGAAACAAACTAGGAATAAAACAGACCTGACTGCAGGTGTTCATTTCAGAAAGATACAAAGCCAGCTCCTTCTCAGAGAAACACAGGAAAAGGAGGAGAGACAATGGTCATAGCTGGCACAACTGATATTGTGTTACACATGTAAGTAAAACAAAAGAATAAATAAACATTAAGAAAAGTTAACCTAGAGATTTTCAGAACTAAACAAGGCATGGCTTTAAGCAATCTTGTGCAACTCAAACATACCCATGTCCAAGCAGGATTTTGTTCTAGATGTTTTACAGAGGCTTCTTCCAATTTTTTGGGTTTTTTTGGAAAAATGTGGGGGATGGTAAATAAATGTTCTCTCTGTGATGTTATTTTGCTTATTTTGTTAAATTTATGGCTAGTATTAAAACATGGAGAAGTTTACTCTTGTTGGGAGAAGTAACATTTTCCAACTCTTTCTTAATAAAATAAATTCCTAATCTATAAATATTTTATGCATTATATATTTAAGACTGCAGCTAGAAGTATATTCAGAAAGGGGACACTTTGGCTAAATGAATGATATAGACATAAAATGTAAAAAATTCTACTAATAGGAAAATTTCCTTTCTTATTGACTGTCAACATCAGCAAAATTATGCACAATTAATGTGGGGTTTTATTAGTGTTGACCTCTTGACAATTCAGCCTTTCAGTTTGCTTAAAAATAATTGCTGTGGGATTCCTTAAGTCTTTATCTTTAGATAACCACAAATCCTTTTCCTAGGTTACTCAGTTACTTTTTGTCCTCAGCTAGCTTTTGCATTTCCATGGAAGAGGGTCAAATATTTTTAGCCACAACATCTCTCACATTTTATTTCCTCTAATCTTTCCATAATTGCTCCTCAATAAAAGTCCACTAAGGGTTCAGAGTACAGCTAAAAGAGATTATGCATTTAGCATAAATTCCTTGTATTTAATAGTGAAGTCCTGAAAAGACAGATTATACCCCTTATAATTTTTTTAATTACCATGCATATTTAGAAAAAAAATATAAACTTAATGAGAAAAGAGAGAGTTCCTTTCTGACGACTAACTGATTCTCCTGCTATAATATTTTTTCAGTAGATAAAGCAAATCACTTATTTATGTCACAATATGCAACAGGGTACTCCAATATGGGAATATGTTGGTTATATTTTCCTAAACTTTCTCTATTAATTCACCCAAAAATTATTTTCAAAAGTTGGTTCACAAATGCACTTAAATTTATATCTGAAAGACAATGGCTGTGAGTCCTCTTTCTACAGGCTTTGTCTTTTTCTCTTTTGTAGAGAAAATAAAAAAATATCAATTTTAATAGAAAATTGAGCAATTATATATAAACATACATATACATACATATATATATATATATATATATATATATACTAATTTCCCTAAAATCCAAGCCTGTGTCAGTTATAAAGTGAAGGCAGCAATTAAAAATATGAATACAATAGAAGAAAATGAGATGTTAAAATTAAGTATCAATTAAGAATGATGGCAAATGGACTTTGTAAGAAAAAAATATGAAGAGGAAACCAGGGTTGGTATAACTAAATATAAGATTTTCCAGAGTCTTCTACAAGGAAAAATATTGTAATGGCACCAAAGAGAAGACCATTAGTAGGTGGACACTAAAATGGGAAGAAGGAAGGAAGGAAGGAAGGAAGGAAGGAAGGAAGGAAGGAAGGAAGGAAGGAAAGGAAGGAAGGAAGCGAAGGAAGGAAGGAAGGAAGGAAGGAAGGAAGGAAGGAAGGAAGGAAGGAAGGAAGGAAGGAAGGAAGGAAGGAAGGAAGGAGGAAGGAAGGAAGGAAGAAGGAAGGAAGGAAGGAAGGAAGGAAGGAAGGAAGAGGAAGGAAGGAAGGAAGAAGGAAGGAGGAAGGAAGAAGAAGAAGAAAGGTGAAGAAGGAGAGGAAGAGGAAACTAAAGCAAATATAGAAGGCAAGCCAAAAGCAGGAAGAAATAATTCTATAAATATTTTTCTTCAATGCTTGTGAATGAGCAATACATATTCATGTCAATTCAATTCATTCTTAAATTGATAATAATTGAAAAATATGTTTGAGAAAATCTCACAAAAAATAATCAAGCCATGTATAATAAGAATGTTACTTATTCTGATTGCAGAAATCAGGACAAATATCCTTTTTAGGAGAGTCACTGATGATTTGAAGGGTTGACATTCTTGCTGATGCAATACACTCAGCCAAATATTTCCAGATAAAAAGAATGAGAGCTTCATTAGTCATATTCTACAAACAACAACCAAAAATTACTAAAAGAATACTGGTATCTCCTTTTCTTACTGTTTTCAAAAGAGAAATTAATATTTTCAGCAGTAAAGCCTCTGCATCAAAATTCTCCTTTAAATAGATGAAGTTAGCAATAAGGTATTCCTCCGGTAGATAATTACAAGATGTAATGAAAAATTCTATGAAACTAAAAAATTATTAATCTGTTACACACATGACACCAGACAGACCTTGTTGGGGTCTCTAGCTGGTCAGAGTGACCCCAAGAAAAGTTCGAAAGTCTCCCTTCCCAGCCCAGCGCCTGAATAAGGAGTCAGGGCTCTTCATTTCTTGGTCTCAAAGTTGTTTATTGTATCTTATCTATAAAATTCTTTCTCCTGTCCAGCCAAGGTCTGCTCAGCAGGACAGCCAGAGTCACTCTGCCTGCCCCCAGGGCGGTGTTATCTTTATATACTACAAACTACCTGTACAATATTTACAATTACTTTCCAATATCTATCATCTATGTCAGACAGTGAGCTAACCAGTCTAAAAGTGCCAACATCACCAGTGAAGATGGAGGTAGAAAAGAAGAAGAAGAAAGGCTAGACACACCCAAATCCTTCCATCTTGTCCCCAAAAACCCCTATACTAAAAATCCCAAAACCTACATTTACACCCTGTGATAACTTTATTATTACACTATTTAAACTGCTGTGGCTATTAGATCTTCATGTAAAGGTGGCAATTTGCTCCAGGGTTTCTAATCAAACCCACTGCTGTTCTGGGCTGTGTGCCAGGGCCTCTGAGCCCCCTGGCATGGGTCCCGGCAACTCCGGGCTCCCAAAGGGATGTCCTGAGTTCCTACAAGACCTAATGTCAGCAGATTTATAAACCACTAAAGCAGGTATCAACTGTGGTATAATACTGCAGAATCCTAAATAGAAGATTTTTACTGATGCAGTATTTTGTAGCCTTCTCTCTCAGCTACTGCTATTTTGTTTTTGCATTGTATAAAAATCTAATATAAATTCCCTTTGTGTCAGTTTTTCAATGGCCTTTTATACTTTGGTACTTATAGATTAGATTATTGCAATGGAAGGTGAGTGTACCAGACAGATGCTAGGTTGGCAGGTCAGCAAGGAACATTAACACACAAATTGATTAAGCCAGGAAGAGAAAACATTGCACTTTGATAAGCAGACAGGCTGTTGCTGCTAGTTCATTAAGAACTCAGAGCATGATACAAGTTCAATTTTTGCCTCCTGTCCCCACTGAGCTTTACAATGAGTCACAGCTCCTATACAGGCTCACTTTCCAGAAGTCAAGTAAAAAGCATATGCTCTGAGCAGAGTGGATTGAAGAAATTCTTCTCTTAATGTCTGAGGAAAATTGTGCCGAGCATTGCGCAGATGAAAGACACATGATCTGTGACCACTGTGAAGTTCTTATGAATTTTAATAACTGCCATGTGTTCTCTGAAGTATATGACACTTTAACTGCTAATTTGTCAGCTATTTTTCAGATGAGAAAGTTATAGCTGATATTTGCAGAAAGTGTAGACTTTAAATTAAAGTTGTTCATAAAAAAAAAAAAGGAAAGAGTTATGGAGGAAACGCTTTCCATCTTTTATGAGTTTCAACTTTTGAAGTTATAACTGGGCTTTCATTTTGGGGTAAATAACTTGTTGTGCAAGTTAAGTTGCATTACCTGTCAAAGAGTAGATAGCAGCATAAAAGGCAGCCTAAACAGAGGAAGTGCAGAGAGAAGGACAAAGTAGGCACAAGTTCACAGAGAATCTGAATCATCCAGGAATATTGCATAAAGGTGTCAGGATGTATCTATGTGGAAAGCCCTCAGGAAGTGTCTCAATAAACTTTTAATGCCAAAAGAGAAAATGACAGATGGAGTTTTACTTTAGCCCTTAGAAAGATATTTATTGTGTTGAAATAAACATTTCATGCGCTTCCCAAGAAATATCTATGGCAGAGAAAAAAAAGTCTTTATGCATCTTATCTTATTCTGTGATATTCATAGAATACTTAACAAAATTGCATGTTCTACAGAACAATCTAGGGATTTACAGCCCTCTCAGGTAGAAGTAAATCAAACTAAGTTGAGAATTCAGAATTGCATTGTAATATGGTTGCTGTTGAAAGCAACATCAGGTCTTTGGTCCAGTGAAAAAATCACTTGTGTATGTCATTATTTTGGTTTTCTTCAGAAGGAATAAGCTGATTACTTGATACATTTGAAGCAGTACATACTGAAAATTTGATTTCCCAAGTCACTGTAGGTCTGTCAGCTAGGATTTCTGAAATGTCAATCACTTTATTATTTGTTCACCAAGGGATCCAAAAACTGAGATTCAAGAAGCAGGCATCATTTTCCGTGATGAATTGAGGATTCTACCTTCATTTGGTTCCTGAATTGAGGTAGCATTTGATAAGAATGGAGAGATTTATGAAGTAGACTTTGAATCCATGAGAAATATTCAGAACCTGCGCGTAAGAGTGAAATCCACATACTCTACAGTACTCTACAGATGGGTGGATCCCATCTGACCCCATGGACTGTTGTGGTGTATCATGTCCCCTTGGATTATAGTGGCTTCATTCTGTTCCCTGTTCTTTTCTTATAGCTCATGAGGCTGGGTACCCTGAGAATAACTAGTCTTGCTCTAAAAGTCTGAGGCAAAGAAGGCATTAAGTTTCTCAGCCTTTTCCTCATCCTTTATCACTGTGTTTCCCCAGGCAGACAGTAAATGATGAAGATACTCCCCAGCCGTGTTTTTGTTGTTGATGTATTTTTAAAAAATTTTTTCATTGTCTTTTATGACACTGGCCAGAAGAAATTCTAGCTGGGCTTTGGACCTTCTAAGTTTATATAAACTCATGACACTGTTGTAGTCCTCCCAAGTTGCCTGCTCTTTGTCCAAAGGTGATGCACTCTCTTTTTTCTCCTGAGTTCAAGCCAAAGATCTTCATTCAGTCAGACTGGCCTTCCCCTGCAGAACACACACTGGAACTGGGGAAAAGCAGAAATAATAATGACAGGTAGAAAGGAACCATTATGTACTGACTGCACCTCCCAACCCCGATTCCTTTTGTTCCTCTTAGCTTGGAGGAAGGGAAAGGCAAAGTGGTGAAGAACAAAGTTCTAACCGATTCTGAGTAAAGCGTGCAGGGAGGAAAGGTGTTTTTTGTCCTCATTTCTCACTGTCCAAACTATTTTAATTTACAATAAACTAAATAAATTTTTATCAAGTAAATTTATTTTTTCTCACGTGATGTTATCTCCCTGTCTTTATCTCAACTATAAATCTCTTTTGTCTTGTTTTCTTCCTTTTTATCTGATGAGAAGGGGGCGTGAGAGAGCAGCCAGGTGTGTGCCTGCAGACAGATGAGGTCAACACACCACAGCAGTCATTCAGGATTGTGTGCTCCTGGCCCTTTTTCATGGAAAGTGGCAGTAATGGGCTTATAGTAGAAAGTATACTAACTTTGAGTTCAGTATGATACACAGCAGTCATAAACATATTTTCTCATAGACAGTTAAATAATTTTTATGCAAAGCTTATAGCTAGCCCATACTGGTTGCCCAAAAAGTATGAATTTCAGGTTGAAAACATTTATCAAACAACAAAAAACCTAGAGTACTGCTCACAAAGACAACATCCTACTACAAGGGACTTAAAGGGATAAGAATACAGAAGAAGGGAGAGAAAGAATGGAAAGAAAAGTTATATACCTCTGAAATAGGGAATGCTAGTTTCTTCTCACTTTTTTTAATATATTTTATCCAAATGTCACTGTAAGAAAATATATAAGGAATGTGTAAAATCCCTAAGGCCTTAATAGAGAAGTCAGCTTGCACTTCTTATATTTATGTTTTCCACAGTACTTTTTCTTCTGTTGAATATATTAAATGCTATTCTGCCCCGGGAGCCTTAAAAGCTTGAGACACAAATTAGGATCTAGTTGATCAAAAAGGTGTAAACCCCAGACTTTTATATGGTTAATTTGGAATGCATTTCTTTTTGTTTTATCATAATGCACAATTTATTATCTTATGCTATCAGCATCAAAAGGAAAATCTTTTCCCTTCAATATAAGCTGCTGCTTCCAATTTTCCATGTAGTTTATATTCACACTCCAAAATACCTTTATTGTATTGTTCAGTAAAACACTAAGTCTGAGGTTTCATCTCCCACCATATTGTTAGAAACATTTGCTCTGACAGCAACAACAGGCTACTGGGTGTTTTCTGGAAAAAACAGTGTTTTCTCTTGCCTTTGAGATTTTTCAAACTAATAAGGACAAAAGCAGGCTTGATCTCACTGGAAAGCTGTGCAACTTTATCTCCCAGCTCAGACATTCAGACATTCACAGTGGCTGGACTAATAGTAATAGTTGAAAGAACTAACCAAGACCTCTAAGGAGCTTACATCTAAAACGAGATTAAAAGCATAGAAGAGGAAATATGAGAATCAGCTGCCTGAGTATTTTACCTGGGGTAGCTTTAGGTACTATGGGGAAGTCTTTCAGATTTCAAGTTGCTGCTCAGAAAGATATGTGTCTCCTCTTAAGTCTTCTCTCATACTTGTGAGCTCTGGGTGAATATTTTGGATACCTAAAGGGTCTCCAATGACATTTAGGCAAAAAAAGTGATGTCCAAGACTGATGGCAATAAAATGGTAGAGAACAAGAAAGCTGAGTATGTACCTTTCCAATCTACTGCAATTCTAACTTCATTTTTTTCAAAGTCTTCCTTATCCCAATGGGATAGATTCAAGTTGCCAGTTATCAACAGTATATGCATATGGAATTATGTGCAGACTAATTGTTATTGAACCTGGCACTTCAAACAGTAGGATATTTTTGTACATATGGTATTCCTTTACGTAAGAGACATGCTCTCATAATATTTGTAGTAATTATAGATGCCGAGAGGAACACACCAAATCTTTAAAGAATGCAGTTCAGTAATATGTGGTGTGATCTTCACAAGCAACTCATTAATCATAAAGTAAAATCAAAATATGCTCCACTGAGTCACAGTATAGAAATATGTTGTTTCAATACACCAGAGACTGTTTTCTGCTCACAGAAACAGTTAGCACTTGCTTTTGATAAAGCTTTATTGTCCCGGCATTTCTAAAACCCCACCTCTGAAAACTCCTCACCATCTTCACTTGGATCTCTCTTGCTCAGAGGAGCAGAAACAGCTCTTTTTTCCCTCCAGCCCAAGTTCTCACATGCAGAACCAGCAAATGCAGTTTCCCTCTCTAAACTCAGAATGTACCTCCAAAGGATTTCTAGTTTAAACCCATCATAAAAAAATTATAGACTCATATAGTTAAAGAACATTGTTTAGAGCCTTTTCTAGTAAAATTCTGAATGTGTTTAAAGGATAGATATTCCACAGGATCTGCAGGAAATATAGCATGATTTTTGATTGCTGTTAAAGTAACCCCTCTGATTTTTTGTTTTACTGAGAATGTTCCATATTCCAATCTGAATATGTTTCCTCCCATTCTTCTGCTGTGAAATTCTGAGAAAAGTTTAACTCTCTCTTCTTCACACTCTTTCCTTAGAGGCTTGAAAAATATAAGATCCCCCTGTCAGCTTTCCCTTTGTAAGGTTGAACAAACCAAATTTCTTCATCTTCTTCTGCATCATGTGTTCCAGCTCCTGCTGTTGGTGGACTCCGCTTGTACTCCCTCCACTATGTTAATGTCTTTCCTAGAATGGGTAGAATCAAAGGCAGAATCATATGTTCAATACAATCTCACAAGTTCTAGGAGGGAATAATGGCATGCTTTGATCTATTAGGCTCATTCTTGCTAGTTCCTCCCATGGTGTATTTGGCCTTCTTTACTACAAGGGCACATTCCTGACGCTTTCAATTTATTGTTGAGCCCGGGTATTTTTTCAGAAATGTGGCTTTCCTGCCAACCAGTCCCCATCCTGCACTGTCTCAGGGGCTCCTTTCTTCCCTGTTGCAGGGCATTTACATCTGGTGATGTTGGAACCTTTCTACTGGCTCACTTCTTCTGGTTGTTCAGGTCACCCTGGGTATCAGTCCTAAGCTCCAGAGTGTCAGCAGCTTCCCCCAGCTGGGTATCTTCAACAAGCTCATTGAGGGAGCAGGGTAGCCCTTATAAATGTTGCTGAATGCAACTGATCCTGGTATTGATCCCTATGAGGCATCACTAGGAATTGTGAGCCAGTTTATTCAGTTGACCTTTTGAATCCATTCTCCCACCTGCTTTATTATCCACTTTTGTCCCAGACCCAGCCCATACTGTCATCAGAGAATACCACTTAAAAATGAATTGTTTTTGCAAGCAGGCAGCCTGGATACTCTGGTTTCTACAAGCAAAAATAACTAATCACAACTATACCATATTTTGTTTCTGTGAGTCTTGTAACAACCTAACCAGTCACAATCGTTTCAATACACTATTACAAGGAATTTTTCTGTCTAAATCAAAAATAGTATATTTCACAAATGATGGATGAATACACTGGCCAACAGGTGGAGAAAGGTATTTTCTACTGCTAAGTTACCTGTCTTAACAAGGGCATTCAACACAAAGAACTGTGTATATAAAGGACTGTCAATTCAGTCACGTGAAGTTATTGCAGGAGGTTATTGCAGCAAGTGCCTTCGTGTTTGATTAAAAAGTTGTATCATTTTCTCAGAAGGACTAATGAAGCTTCAAATATTTTCTCTTTGATAAAATAATTATATAATTTCATGCTGTTGATACCTGAACCTTCATTTTGTAAAAAATAAATTTTCTTGATAGTGAGTTGATTGTTTTACTATATTGAAATAAAGAGGAACACTGAGACTAATTCCTTAATTTGGAATGCTACATGACAATCACTTCTCTATAGTCTCTTTGTACTTGCAGTTCTCTCTTTTCTTCTGTATTTTCTTTCATTGCCAAATACTCAAGGTGGATTTTCAGACTGGAATTACTTGTCTTTTACCTTTTTAATATTTAAAAGTATTGATATTGCTTGAACTGTAAGGCATTATTTACTTTGTTCTTTTCAGACACTATTAACTTGTTACATCATTTTGTCACTAGCTCTGAAGTTCTGATACTAAAGAGAACTAAATTAACATTATAAACACACCTCTTTCCTGAGCATTATAATATTGCCATACAAAGCCTGCAATGGAGAAGAAGATGACTTTTAATATCTTCATCCTAACAAGTTCCTAGCAGAAAAGCTTTTTGAATTTGGGGTTAAACAAAGAAGCTTTTAAGCCCATATTTATCTGATTACATTCTGAATTAATAAGGTGGAATAAATTTCAATCCATGTGATTATTTTTGCTCATATAAACTTAATGAAGTGCACTCTGATCTGCTGACCTTCGCAATTCCAACCAATTTCAAGCTGTGATAATAAATTCAGGAGTGGTATTAGTGAGATTTTTACATTTTCTTAAAGAGACTCAAGCCCCAGACATTCTGATGGTGTAAAACAAATTTAAAAAACAAACAAACATGCTAACAGAAAACCCCCTAAATTAAAAAAAAAATAAAAGATCTTCCTACAAAGTGTTGATAATATGATAGTATTTCATTCCTCCTTTTCAGCCCAGCATCAACAGTTTTGTCAAAAAATACTATTTATCATTCTTCTCTTTGAAATGTTGTCTGTGTCAACCTTCATGCTGGTGGAGAAACAAAGGTAATATTTTCCTGTATTAATCAAGAAAACGAATGGAGATTTTTCACAGCCTACCAATCACTTGGAAAAGGAAAACACAAAAAACTCCAAAACCCAAACAAATAAAAAAACTCAAAATAAACGAACCAAAGTATTAGATTTCAAGTTGCTCAATACTCCTCATACTTGCAACTAATAAATCACAGGTTTTAGTAAAATTCTATTGTGTATTTTCTTTGGTAATTGATCAGCAAGGCTTTTTTGCTTTTTGCTTTTTTTTTTTTTTTTAAGGAATGCACCCTTTAATGACAAAGTGACAAATAAAAGAATAAAGAAAAACAAACAATTCACCGATGTTAGAATGGAGAAGTTGTCAGTAAAATATATTTATTTCTCAAAGAGTTAAAGCAGACGATTTTTCTACAGCCAAGGCATGCACAGAACACTGTGACTTACGTGGGTGTCCTTGGCAAAAGGACAACATTATCTGCCTTTATAGGAGATGTATTTTAGGCTGATGATCTCAGAAGTAACCGGACCCCAGTGAAACAACACCCCGACAAACAACCCAAATATATTTGTGTTTACCCCGGAGTAAAAAGCAATTGCAGTTTGATCAACTGATTGCAGTTCTCACCTGGGAAATCTGAAATCACCACCTGTTGTTTTCTTTCTATGCCAGTATGACACACTTCAGCTGATTTCAGCAGAATATAAAACAGCATTGTAGCCCAGGGAGAGGGGTTGGAGGAAGGTGCTTATTCACTTGTACATTTGCATTTGAACTGTGGCAGCTGAGTTTTTAAAGGAAGCATCAAACAGAAAAGGCAGGTACTCAGAAGCCCTGTAGAGAGTCCTAATATTGAAAAAGTACTAGAAGAATTCTTATCCTGTCACTATCTCTAATTACATACAATATCTATCTATCTATCTATCTATCTATCTATCTATCTATCTATCTATCTATCTATCTATCTATCTATCTATCTATCTATCTATCTATCTATCTATCATCTATCTATCTATCTCTGCGTGTGTTTCAATAGACTTTCTCTCTTAAATAATAAGGTGATTATTTTCTCTCTTGTACCCCACATCAACCTCTGCAGTTATAACTGAATAGAACAAATAATTTCTATTCTAACATTTGATAAGTTAGTATTTTTTTAATCTTACAGAATGTTATCTAGGTGTTATTATGAGAAAATACAATGTACCACCACATGCAGCAAGATGTTTTAGGATTATATATTTTTTTTATTGTTTTGCATATTTGCATTACTAAATGAGAAGCAGAGAACTAGCAGATATTTCTTTCATGAAGAAAGGGATGTTAAATAACCAAACATCATGGAACTGCTACACAAGTACATAGATCGCACAAATAGAGCCAAATAAAGAAATATAACACGGAGTTCAATTTTATATAAACTAAGCAGTTCAAATCTGCAAGATTGCACAAACCTAAATATAAATTTCTAAATAAGTTTTTTCATTATAGAATGAAATGCAAACAAAATCTGCATCCTTATACCATTTTTTCCTCTTTTTTTTTGAAATATGCATATGCAGTTCATGTTGTCAAGTGTACGTTAGGAGAATGTTTGCATTGCTGACTTTCCAAAGTGAACATCCTTGATACATTCTGACTTTTTGAAAGAGAAAATGAGACCAGAGAATAGAGCCGTACAAAATGGATTCAGCAGTGCAATACAGCATTTAGTTCACAATTGTGGTGCTATTGCAGCTTAGGGCACAGACACAGCAGTAAAAGACTTGGAATAAAGACAAGTGAGCTTAGACAGTTCTCCTTCAGCTGCAGTCTATTAGCTGCATACTTCCCTTTGTAAATACTAGAATGAAACTTCAAACATTCCTGAGCCAAACATTAAAATTATAACTTCTCAGTCAAGGTTACAGATGGACTGTCTGGTCACATAGCAGAGATAAGAATAGACCAATTTCATCCAAAGCTCAATTTAAAATAAAAACAAAATCTAAAATACAATAGCAAAAATTTAAGCCGATTACATATATAGTTTTTTATAAGCTTTATCCTGAATCTGAGGCAATCAAGTATATCCAACCACTGTAATCTAGTGGTGAATAAAGATTGATTGTAGCAAAGCAAGGTCTTTGTCAGCTTGTACTGTGTGGAATTCGCTCTATGTATGATTAATGTGCTAAAGGTCTGAGCTGAGCCTGCCGGCTTCTTGCTAGCTCTTACTGCCATCTATTGACTAAACCTATATCTGCTTTGTTTCATTTCTCCTTTTCTTTCCTTTTCCTTTTTTTTTTTTTTTTTTTTTTTTTTTTTTTTTTATTTGTTTCCTTTCCGACCTTCTCCAGATATGTAAGCTCAACTGTAACAATCAGAGTCAGGTTAGAATTGATGAGCACTGTTAAAAATTAGCTGCCATGTTCCTAAAGCCAGGACTAGATGGGAATGTACTTTTTGAAATTGAGAAAACCATGTCTTGTGAGTTTGTTCAGAATTAGATAGTTTCTTCTGAAACATCAATCAGATTAAATAGGATATTAATAAAAATCTATATTATATGCATAAAAGCAGTCTGCACACTAGGCAAATTAACATCATAGTAATCTTTCCAGTAAGATGAATAGATATTTTAATCACAGCTCTATGTACTATGATTAGAAATTATTAGAAATGGAGTGCTTCTAAATGTATAAAATCAGTGTTAAATTAAAACCCTAAACCTGAATGATTATTTCACAAACAAGAAATATGGTTAGAGATTTTCAAAGACTGTGGAGGATAAATTCCAGATATAATTACAGTGGGACAGAATACTACATCAAAAAGTACAGCAAGCAGCAGCTATTTTTGAAGGCTCAATAAGATGTTAGGGGAGAAAATGAAAAAAAAAAAACCTCAAAAGCTTTATTTTCTTCAAGGCATGTCTGCCCCTTTAGCTCCTTAGGTGGTTCACCTGCAACATGTGCAAGAACTTGGCACTACATTCCTCCCAGGGTATGCAAAAGTTTTCTGAGGATATCCAATAAGCTCTTCATCAAGTCCACAAATTAAAGCCTCTTATCTGATCATGCTGATTTCAATAGATTGAAATAAGTTGAATTTTTTAGATACAATAGCACTTCAAGTGATATGGGCATACCAAGTGGACGAAACTGACTGTGCTTTAAGACAAAACAAAGGGTGTTTCAAAAAATGGGATTTTGCAGTGTTTCTTTAGAAGAGAGGGAAAAGCTCCAAACCAATTTTTGAAAAACACAACACCTCATGTTTCCTGAACTAAAACCTCTCATAAGGAATGTAGAATAGTGTAGTAATCGCTCAGGTTTTGTGAAGGCCAGATATGCCCACTATGGATCTTTTTTTTATCCTAGTATTTACCTAATGCAAAGCTTATTTGAAGTGTTTGCTGCTCTTTTAGAGCATGGTATGCACAATTTTTGTATAATCATTGACACTGCAGGAACCAAAAAAAAAAAAAAGGTCAAGTTTAAATTCAGAAAGTGTCATTGTTTTAATGACACAGGTAGCATTTCACCAATGATAACTCATCCACTACAAAGCACTCCAGCTTTGTTTCTCAACAGCCATGATGAAGTTTTCATATTAACTTCAATTCCATTAATCCTGCTGCAGAACCTTGATGAAGGAAAGTGAGAATTTTAAAAATTAGGCTTTAGAATCAAATACAGCACTCATATCACTGAACTTTAGATGGCTCCAGCAGAACCTTCAGCATTTAGGAAGGTCTTTATTTTGGTTAAAGTATTTCTAATTCCTAGCTTATTTTGTAAAAGTAGACCAAGCCATGAACCCTGCTTGCCAGACAACAGCTCATTCTTCCATTTCTCTTGATTTTTTTTTTTTTTTTTGCTCTTTTGGTTCCAGACTTTAGGAAATGTGGATAAGAATGCTGAAAACATCTCACTCTCAGCAACAATCCAGGAATTATTTAAATGTCTGCTTCAGCCAACAGAGTAGTTCAGAAGAAATCAGTAAGAAGCTTTACTAGCACACAAATAAATCAACCTTTAAGTGTTTTGGGTATTTCTTTTAGAGTAATGGAATTATGTTTTCTCCTTTGTAGTGCACACCCATGATTTCTGGATAATCTGGTAACAAGAAATATCCTCTCTTTCCTGTGACTTCTCTCTTGTCCTCTGAGTGACACCACTCTTATCACTCATTGTTTGACAAATAGTGGTAGTCATTGCAGTGTATGTTGTAGAAATACATCCAAAATCATCCTATCCTGGCATATAACTGCATCACATTTAAATAAACTTTACATTTAAAGTAGTATTTAGAAACTTTTTTAAATTGCCTGGTTAAAGCTGAATGCCTAGATTCTTTACTAAAGCCCCTGGAGGAAAATGTCAAATTTTATCATGTGCTCCCTTCAGCCTGGAAGATGCCATAAGCATAATAATTTCTTTAAAATGCAGTAAGACTACTGATTTTTCTCTTACTGAGGTAAAATCACTTAAATTATTTGTAATGGAAATGGTAACACCATTTCACATACAGTGGCATGAACATGCTGCTCTTAAAATTATGATCCTGTTAACTTGTTAAACTCAATATATTTGCCTAAGTCTTAAACTACTTCAGTTTTTAAGCGTCAGTATTTAAGCACACAGGCAACAATACTAATGAGGTAATATTATTCTTACATCTTAAAGTCAAGTTATTTGCATTTTGTATGAACAAGTAGTAAGACAAAACAGTCCAAATCAGATGCAGGTCTCTGACAGAGCAAAGCAGAATACATTTTACACGTATTCCTTCAACTTCATCAGAACTGGAACTTAGAAAATATTCCTTTAGGTATCATTGGTGGTGGGTTTATTCACCATGATGTATATACTTGCTGTAAACTAAAAGTGGGACACAAAGAGGAGATGGAAAAATGGGTAAAAGTGTCTTTAGAGTCTCTAAATGCAGACAAAATCTTCTGATGGAAAATTATCCAGACCGTCTCCATTATATACCAAATGCCCACACAACTGCTTACTCACGCCTTCCCCTAGCAGGACAGCAGGAGAAAATAAGAAAAAAAGAAGGAAAAGGTCACAGATTTAATGATGGGGAGATTACCAATTTGACACTGCAGGCAAAATAGACTCTACTAGGGGAATATTAATATAATATCTTAGCAATTAAAAGAAAAATACAATTACTAATTTTAGTCATGGGAAACAGTAAAAAATAAAATTCTTTCCTTCACTCTTTTCTAACCTCAGCTTCAGTTCTTTGCTTCTGATTCTTCTATTCTCATCTTGATCACTGCAGGGAATAAGAAATGGGGGTTGTAGTCAGTCCATAGCAGCTCCTCTCTGTTTCTCCTTTCTCCTCACACTTTTCCCCTCCTTCTCCATGAGCTGCAGTCCTTTAGGAAAAAAAATATCTGCTTCATAGAGGGTTCTCACACATGCTACAGATCATGTCAGGAAAAAAATCTCCTCTAGCTCATGTTCTCCATTGCCTGCAGTATCTCCTGTGTCAGGGAGCACCTTCTCTGTCTTGGGCTCTGATCTTCGTGTTCCCTCTGCCACACCTGCAGGATAATGTCTTCCCATTGACACCAATAAATCTAGTAAAGAATTATTTAGTATTACTGTCTAGTTTAGGAAAAACGGCAAAGACACCATATCTCACTCAAACCCATGCTCAGCTCATGCCAAACCCTTTCATAACATAAACAAATGTGCCATCTTTCTGAAACCATCTTTTTTTAGAAAAAAGATTCATTAAAATGTTTTAGGCTACAGATCTTGTTGTCTAATATTCAGGTTCCTATCTGTTGATTTGATTTTTTTTAATGGTTCAGAAGACAAGCTTTGTTGATTATTGAGAGGGTGATTAAGTAAATTATTGTCCCTGAATGCCAGGCCTAAAGAGTTTCCTCAATCTATTATTTACAGTGAAAGGATAATAAGAAAAATATATAAGTCTTCACTTCAGTCCCATAAAGTCATGCTTAAGATCTGTGTTTGTAGTTAATGGAGTAAATTCTAGAAAACACTGAAGTGAAATGTATGATGGAGGGTTTATGATTCCCATTGTGTTATCCCTGATGTGTGGGTAATAGCACTAAGATTTGGTCATATTTGTATAGGTCATTTTACAGTGACTATCTTGCAATAATCATTAAAAACTAACTGACATCTAAATATTTTATACAAAGAGGATACTAGCTCATCAATTCCCTGCAGCTGTCCAGAAATATTACTATGAAAAATTACTGCAACAGTCTTAAGTAGTTGTCTTATTAGTATCTTGTCAACACCTAAATGCTCATATAATTTATATCATATAACTCCTAGATTTTTCTGTTTTCCACTGTAATAGAGTTGAATTTCTTCTTAGTAACTGGTACAGTGTTATGTTTTGGATTTGATATGAGAAGGATGCACAAGCATAGAGTGTGCATTTATTACTTAGCTAAAGACTGCTCTATACAGTCAAACAGCATATCTTGCAGGTCACCATAAGGTTTGAGAATACGTTCAGAAATTATGCAGTCTAGACAAACTTTCAGAAACTTCCTAAGCCAATTTTATCTCTCTTTGAAGAACTGGTCTCTCTGTGTGGACTATGACAGGAGACTGCAATCACAAGCACAAGGATAATGAGAGCATAAAGCTGGCTAAGATGAATCTGTGACTATGTGACTTTGCTCAAATCTCTCAAAAAGCCTGCGACTGAACCTGGATTTGGTTTAGTATCGAATACATTAATTAGCTAATTTTTTTAAAAGTCAGATTTCTACAGAGTTGGTGGCATCAGAGAATCACCAAAACTGCACTTGTTTTTTGTGTCAATAGGTAAACTTTACCTTCCCCCGCATATGAAAGGAAAACTCCTAAGAAAAAGAGCTGTAACTATGAGTTCAATCAAATTTAATAAAGTATAAACAGAAATATACTGGTTTATGCTAGTTTTGAGTCCAAAAATCAGAGAAGAAAAAGGAAAATAAAAAAGGAAAAAAGAGTGTAGCTAAAAAGTTAGCCTTGTTTTCCAAAATGTTTGGGGTTTAAACTGAAAATGTTAGACAAAGCTGTAGTGAAGCCATCTGCTCAGTAGATTGGAAGAAGGCTGGAGTACAGAGGCAGTGATTCAGTTTACTTTACAACTAGCATGAAACAGCCAGGATAATTGTCAAGAAAAAAGTGGGACAAGACAGTATCGAGGTATGTGGTTGCTGTTGGGGGATAGAGTAATGAAAGGGGACCAATAGCAAATATCAAAGTCAGGAAATGGTAATTCTAGAAAGGACTGTGCACTAAACTTTTGCAATTATATTGATTGAAAGCCCTGCTGGCATCTGTCATTTTCTCACAACAGGTTTCCTTTGTCAATCATTATATTTAAAGATTTTTAATTATAGGACGTAATCAGACGTACAATAGCAATGTGATGAAGAGCTTCCTACTTAGAGATTATATAATATAGCAGGATGGAAATTTCATCAACCTTATGAATAAATAAAACTAAGAGGTATTTCACAGGACTGCTGTAAACAGGGTGTATGTGGTGTGCAACTTCAAAAATTGAGCAGTGGTAGAGATCCTTTTTAAATAAAAAGGAATTGGTATTACATTAAAATTAATTAACATTATCAATTAACCTTTTATTTCAATGCATGTTAGAGAAAAAGGTTTTATCTGGAGAGTGCATTTGTTATATTGGCAAACATAGAAACCATTATACACTCAAAATAATTTAAAAATAGTATTAAATATTAGTAAAATAAGTAATTTAAAATGTCTATGTGGAGAGATTTCTCTTTGGAAAATAATAATTAGATTAACATACTGTTTTGCAAGAACACATCTATTTCATCAAATGTGCCTAAAATCAATTACTCAATTAATTTTCTTGATAAAAACAAACTTTCTCATTTTTTAATTGTTTTCCTTTTTTTTTCCATAGCAAAGTGTTAAAATGAAGCATTTCAACAACTTTTTTCCAGAAGATTCTGGTAGGTTCTGAGAAAAAGAAACAATATACCTTTCTGAGCAAAATCCTAATAGATGGTTTCCTTCCTTCCTTCCTTCCTTCCTTCCTTCCTTCCTTCCTTCCTTCCTTCCTTCCTTCCACACGTAAATGAGCTCCCAACTCTCTGAATTACATTCCATATTAAAGATTTCTCAAAAAAGAGAGCAGATGTCTTATTAGAAAAACAAACAAACAAACAAACAAACAAACTCACGACAAAATACCAAACCTAATACAAATAACTTTTGTTTGAAATACTAATACTCTGAAATATTTGTCTACTACACAGGCAAATGACAATTACATTAGCAGATGTATGAGGACAGGTTCATAAATTATTCCAAGACTTCAACTTATTTTCACATAAAAATATTCTTAACAAAAATTAATTTTCTCTGTTGTTGACTAGAAAAATGGAAATGCACACCTTTTGTGAGTCTACAACAATATGAATGGATGGCAGGTTTAACATATATCTACATCTGTAAATTACCTTATTGCTCAGTGAAATTTCATGGCACTGTACATCAGATAATAATTTTGTAATAATAGTTTGCTTTTTTGTTTTTCAAAAATGGCCTAGTAAAACAAAGAAGTGATGCAATTTATTTCAAGTATATAAATTTTTAGAAAGTGTGGTGGAAATTAACTTCCCATAGCAGAATTCCCAAGTGACTGAGTTCCAGACCATTCATGATGAAACAACTACAGAAGCAAAACCCTTCAGGTGAGTAAGTCATTGGAAGAGGACAATGGTCTGTACTAAAATTTAAATATATATTGATGCATGTGTAGATCTAGAGCAGAGGAACAAGATCAAGGTCTTCTAAATCAAATAATTACAAAAACAAATTATAAGAAAATATGCAAGCTTTGGATTCATATTTTGCTTTACATGTGTGCTGATTTTGGCTACTGTAGGTGTAATATAATTCACAGGTTTATATTTTGTGCTTGTGTTGAACAAAACATCAATTAAATAGAGATTAGTTGGTCATTGCTGAGCAGTGCTTTGTACATGGAGTCAAGGCCTTTTCTGTTTTTCATTCCTCCCTGTCAGCAGCGAGGCTGGGAGTGCACAGGGAGCTGTGAGGGGACACAGCTGGGACAGCTGCCCCCAGGTGACCAAAGGTATATTCCATACCATATGGCATCATGCTCATCATATAGAGCTGACAGAAGTAGGAAGGAGGGGTGTTGGGAACGACGGCTTTGTTTCCCCAAGTCACAATTATGCATGATGGGACCCTGTTCTCCTGGAGCTGGCTGAACACCTGCCTGCCCATGGGAAGTAGTAAATTAATTCCTTGCTTTATTTTGCTTGTGTGTGTGTGTGCATTTTCCTTTACCTATTAAACTGTCTTTATTTCAACCCACAGGTTTTCTCACTTTTATCCTTCTGCTTCTCTCCACCATCCTGCTCAGCATGGGGAGGGTGAATGAGGGGCTGGGTGGTGCTTGGTTGCCAGCTGGGGTTAAAGCACAATGTGAGAGACAGAGACAGAGCAGAGTTAGCTATATCAGAGTATCTCTCATGTCCATCTGCTTTACCAGATTGAATGCAGTGTATTCTAAATTTAAATGGTTATGGTTAGAGAGGAAATATGTGAAACAGTGGCTCATACAGAAAATACCAAGGGAAATTTTTCAATAACAGTGTTAGCTGATACCACTACAATAAATCAACAGAACAGTTCATTCAACACTTCATTGGTTGAGATGGAGAATCAAGCACAAACTTTTCCTCTTCCTGTCAAGGAGAATATATATCCCATTTATTTCTTGGGCATCTCAAGAAATGCCAGACACCTGTACTGTTTAGATGCAACATTAATCATTTTACCACCTGTGTGTCTTTTCATTTACAGCATCTTCCTCCTTTCAATTCCAATCACTACTATCATTTTCTACAACAATAGGGAGCAAGCAGTTGCTGAAAGTATTCTGTTTCTCATTTAATTAGCATAATATTTAATTTTTTTATTTACATTTTTTTGTATTTACACACTTTTATATTACACCTTCTTCTCACATCCCTGCCAGTTTGTTATTTTCACCAGAAGCCTTTTTTGTTAGTGTATTAATAATAAAAAAATCTTTGCAAATAAATAGAATGGAAAAAAAATCAGCTTCATCCCTTTTTTGCATACCAAGTAATTGTAACCTTTCTGCCAATACCTGATTGGCAGTAAGCAGGACAATATTCATGAAATTTGAATAGCTGATAAAGCACTGGTTCAGGACTCCACCCAAAGACATCAGAGCATTAAACTCTACATTGTGAAGATTGTTTTTCTTCTGCTGCAAACAGACATCCGTTATTTAAGCAAACAATATTTCATGAAGGAGGGAAAGAAAATATTCAAAGGCTGACAGACAAGGTAACAGAACATATTTAATTCCCAAGACATAATCTATTATTAACAATCTTATCCTTTGGTGAGGCAATTCTGAGGCCAGCTGGTTACTTGCTTTCTCCTGTGTTGACACTTGAATATTGTCATTGTGAAGTTTTGCTACAACAGCATGAATTTCTTGTCCTGCTCTCCCTCTGCTACCATTCCCACACTACATCTCTGCTAGCAGCTGCTGCTGCTTGCTCTTAGGCAGACAGTAGGTAACACAGAGAGCTGGCAATCCCACAGAACAGGAATTCTTAAACAATTTTTCATGCTACAGTATCCTCAGAGTATATTAATGTCTTTTTGTCAATGTCTTCTGAGTTCCTTCAGATTCTACCTTTTACACTCTGGCTCTAGAAGCTATTGTTTAGGATTGAGAAGCTGCTCACCCAAGGCACAGATAGAAACAGCCTCTTAAAACAGATGGTTACGCTCTCTGATCTCCATTAAAATATTTTTATGAGATATGGGTTTCTTAAACATAATTAAATATAATGTGAATCTATCAATTCCCACACCTCAATTATCTTGCATGTCTTGGCAAGACCAGCTGTCTAAAGTGGGATCATCATCTGTCTTTTCATGCCTCCTATTTTTCTTGTAAAGGAAGTATCATGGGACTTTTCCATTAGTCCTTCACTAATGGACTTGCAGAAGGCAGCAACCGAATCCCCATATCATGTCTAAACTCTAAGCATAGCACTGAGATGAAAGTCCTGATCAGTAAACTCCATGATGAGCTGCAGAAGAGTTCAAGACTTACCAGGAGTGTGTGGTTAGTAGGAGAAATTTATTCTGTTCTGTAAAAATTAGATGACAGCTCAAAGTAACACAGTTTTTGAAATGGTGTCTTTGTTCTTCTGACTATTACTGATTCATCATTTAGGCTTACTGTAATTACAAGCTTTCTCAAATAGCATGCACAGCTGGAATTCTCACACAGTAGTAGTTTACCTTGCTAATTCCTGGAACCCATCGTTTAAGCACTGAGCAAATTTAGGAGGAGGTCCAAAAAATTTAGGATGAAATCTAAGGTTAGAAATCACTGAAAGCTAGCTAAGCAATGAATTAGATTTCAGTTTATGTGTGGAAGGACAGAACATGAAACTTTATTAGTGCCTTGCTTTCACAGAGAGATAAAGAATATATTTCACTGTACTGCAATTATGAAGACTCAGTCTGCAAAAAGGACCATGCACAAAAAAGGGGAAATTTTTAAAATATCCCAAGAAAATATAATGAAAAGAGGTGAAGAGAAAGCTGCAAAAAAAGAAAACACAGGCAGCAAAATTGGGAATGCATCTCAATGTTTCAGATGAGAGCCAGAGCTAGAAGCAGCATATATTAATTTAAAATCATAATATTAATATTAATTGTATCTCTAGCTTCTCTATCTAGATTGCTCTTAAAAAATAAAACCTCTGAAACTTAAGGTATGAAAAGTAGGATCTACATTGGATCAAATAATAAGACCTCTTTCTCATGAATTTGAAAACTCTCATAAAAAGGAAAAAGTGAAGATGGGAAAATTTCAGGAGGATTGAAAAGTGGATGTCTTGGCTTACTTGGGACCCTCTTTGTGCACCACTAGGCTTACTGCTATGTCTTGACCTTGGCTGATGAGTGGGAACAACTTGAAACTGCTCAACTAATCATAAGCGTAAGAAACACTGAGTTCTACTGTTGTCTTTTCTTATAGAGTAAATGTCATATAGGAGAAAAGGGCCATTTTTCTTCTGTCTCCTTTTTACCAGCTTGTGATACTTTACTGAAATAAAAACCAAAAAAAAAAAAAAAAAAAAAAACAAAAAAAAGAGAATAAAAGACCCAACAGGTTTTGCTCAGACCCAGAAAGTTCAGCCATGTCATAATACAGACTGGAGAAATGAGCCAGATACCATCTGATGAACTACCTGTCAGACCAAGGGCTCTCAGCAGCAATTGCTCTAGATCAGTGGTATTTTCCTATTTTCCTCATTCATATCCCTTTTCTTTAAAGTTTTGTTTGTGTCTATGTGCATTCATTAAAAATGAGAAAAAAGGTGACTATAGAGCTAATTATTTTATTCCTAATATGCATAATTATATATAAATTCTCTGTATTTTCTGACATGCAGACTTGAACTTAGGCATGGCCTTCCCATCCCTCTTCCTCTTCTTCTTTCCCTCCCCTCATTTCCCCTCTCTTCTCTACCACTCCACAGATTAAATAAATGCCATTCTAATTAATCCATTGTCTCAAAGGCTCATACCTCAATTGTTTTCTGCATTTTCTTTATAATTTATCATTTTAAAAAAATATTCTTTAAAATATATTTCTTTATAAATATATTTATTTTTCAATCTAATATTCCTTGGTTCATATGATAATCTGATGATTACATTTCAATAGAATTACCAAAAGACTGCCCCCAAAATTAACCACCCCCCCAAAAGAAATGAAAGCATCAATTCTGCTAGGATGACTGAAAGGTCAATCTGCTAAAAAAGTAGCTTTTTTTGTAGTTTAGGTTTTGCTCTGCTAGCAGTACTGCTGATTGTCATGAAGTTTTGTATAATAACCACTATAAGCAGCTGCATGCACCTACAGATGCTTTTAACAGTAGCAAAGGTCTTAGGTCTTCCTGCATACCATTAAGCTGCATTCATGATCCATTTCAGAGGTATCTTATTCATTTTACTGATGTTCCTGACAGAACTAGGTGTTTAAGAAGCATTCTTAAACTAGGTGTTTAAGAAGCAATGTTTCTGTGGCTGCAACTTAAGCAAGATAGGAGGTGGCTCTTGCTGCCCCACAGCACCTGATTGTCACCCCTCTTTTGAAAAGAGTTATCTCCACTTACACTACTTAAAATCTTCTACTAGGTACTGGTTTTATACCAGGTTCTGTCAAAAAACTCTGCTATTGAAAGTATTCTATTTAACATTTAATTTAGCAGATCTCACCACATAGTGACTAATAGCTGAGTGCAAACATAGGACAATACTGTATTGTTCTTACGTGGTAGAAGCCAGAGAAACACTGACTGCAGTGTAATTTTAAGCCAAGAAAGAGATTCAGATGTCTTGTTTATTTGTTGGTTGGATTTCATTTGGTTGTTTTTTGTTTATTTTTGGGGTTTTTTTATTCAACTGAGGAATACAAAAGGGAGGTTAAGCAACAGGAGTCTGAAGACCTCAAAGGTTGCTTCATAAAACAAACCTGCATTATCCATTTAAATCACTGCAACAATGCCATTGAAGTCATGGGATGCTCTTGTAAAGCACTGTAGCAGTTTTGCCTGGGGTGGAGTTAATTTTCTTCACAGTGTCTACAGTGTGGCTAATAAGGGTCTTTGTTTTGGGTTTGTGCTGAATGCAGTGATGATTACAGAGATGTTTTTGGTATTGCTGAGCAGTGTTAACACAGAGTCAAGGCCTATTCATTGCAGTGAAATCCTCCAAAATCTTTAATCCAGCTTGCTGCTGTCCTAGACTAATTATTCACATGACCCTCTAAATGGTTAATTTCTGTTGTATTGGGATTGCATGGCAAGGTTTTGGTAGCAGCAGGGTTTCAAGGGTGCCTTCTGTGAGAAGCACATGTGGGAGCAAAAAGGTGAATCTCTTTCAGAGTCTTCATAATGAGCAGGCAAGGATAAATTCTCCTTTGCACAAAAAATTAATTATTCATATTTTTCATCTTTTTCCTTCCATTTGTAGCAGCACAGTTTCTCTGGGAAATCTGAAAAAAAGCAATGACATCTGTACAGAATTAGGGGTAAAAATCAAATGCAGATCAATGCCTATTTGAGACAAAAAAAAAAGCAAACCCCTTGCACTGAAAAATCCCTTTCTTGAAGTTGGTGACAGACGCAATGTACAAATTCACTTTGTCTTTTAGTAGCCATTATATTTCATTTGTCCAAAGTAAATATTTCAGATGCAATTTGTGTCAGCTCCATTATGTTTTCAAATTTTATTATTGTGGATTTTCATCCAGAAATTAATATAATGATGCAAAACCCTCCAGCTTATTTCTGCTTGAGGCTGATAAATACATTTGTTCTTTCTCCTCCTTTAAACTTGGCAGTAAATGGTTGCACTTCCTCATAGCTCAGAAATAATGGCACAAAGCCAAAGAATTTGGTTTTGTTATCTTTCTTATGTTTAGTCTTGGCTCAGTATTATAAAACAAATTGAGAGTTCCCTTCCAAAAGCCATGTGTTTCCCATGAAAACAAATTTTTAAACTACAGAAGTCTGATGGTAAATCCCAATTGTAAAGATTCAGGTGTCCAACCCCTTGGGCTAGTATTAAGATGATAATTCTAATTGGTTACAATTTTGTAAAAAAAAAAAAAAAATCAAATAGAATTAAAAGTGGGAAAATTTTTACTCTAGACCAAATAGGACTTGATTTTAGAGCATAGGTCTAAAATAAAATAGGTGTGAGTTTGTATTGCTTTCTTCTTGCTTCCAAAACAAACAAAAAACCTACGAGCACCCCCAAAAACTGGGTATATGAAAAGCATCCTCAATTCAAAGCCTATCTAGTTTTCAAACCTAATATAAAGTAGGAGCCAGTTTTGCAGCTAGCCCAGGAAAGAAAGTTTGGCATTTAACTTGATAAAACTATGATTGACACTATGATTAAAGCACCAGACTGGCACTTTTGGCCCACCATAACTCTCATCTACACTGCAAACAAGATTTGTAAAAGCACTGGTGGAGCTCGTACTGAATGACTTAATCAGAACCTGTTCTTCCTAATAACTTGGGGGAGAGAGAGGTAAGTTTATTGGGTTTTGATGGATTGTGTGTGGCTCTTTTTACTATATGCTTTCATTTTTTTCTCAAAGAAATAATAATCAAGATCTTTTTGTTTTTCATTTAATAGGATGGAAAAACTTCAACTAAAATTATTTTTTTTCGTGCCTTAGGTATGAAAATGTGTCTTGAGATGAAGAATTAAATTTTTTCCAATGAATAGATTTTAATCTAAAATACAAATTTAACAAATTGAAAGGGTTTTCAATAGTAGCTAGTATTAGAAACTTTTTTATATACAATATGGACAATATTTTTATTTAAAGAGAAAGGAAAGGGTATCCTTAGCATTTCAAGTAGATTGTATAGGATTAAAAAAGTCAACTTCATACACATGCCTACTTGGCTGAGACTGACAGGCATGAGCAAAATTTCCCAGGCAAGTGCCTTGACTTGTCTGATGGCTCTGTTTTTCCAAATAAAATTTTGAAAGCTCTGGCATCCATCTTGCTATACAGTTGGAATTGCTGTATGTTGGAAATAATAACCCAAAATTTTTGTTGCTTAATTCTATTTGTACCTTTTTGGACAAAACCAGGTTTATTTCAGGGTATAGAAGCACAGAGTTTAACTCAGATTCTTTCACAGTATTCTCATCTGATAATACCAAAGCAGAAGTCAAGATCAGACAATATACAGGTTTGAAAACATGAAAATGTTATGACATTTCCAAATATCAACAGGACTTTAATTCGAGGAATGAACAAATACTAGGTTAGCTCTTTATTTATTCAAGTGAATACACTCATCTTTGTTACAATACCTGCATATATGAAAATGCTCTTTTGCCTCACAGCCACCTAAAAGTAAAGAAAAAAATTGAACTTCTAGTATTACTTTAAATTTTTGGAGTGCTTGTTCTGAATTTAATATAAAACCAGTACAGCAAAATCTTTAATGTTTGATAGAATCATAGAATACCAGTTAGGAAGGACCAATCCTTCTTGTCAAAAGTATGGTCTAGACAATATGTCCCAACACCCTGGCCAGCTGAATCATACAAGTGTCCAGCATTGCCACTGCTGAGGAAATTATAATGGCTAATTGTTATTGTGAAATTTTTTCCTTTTCTGTCCAGTTAGAATCTTCCCAGGAGTAACTTCTAGCCATTATCCCTTACTTCTAGCCATTATCCCTTACCTTTTCTAAGTGACTCCTTTCTTAAAAGGGTCTTCTTATTTATAGTCACCCTTTTAAAACTGGGACGTGGTGGTAAGATGTTCCCAAAGTCTTTGGCAGAAGATCCTCAGTTCTGTCAGTGCTTCCTTGCATAGCAGGCTTCTCATTTCTTTGATCATCTCTGCAGTTTGTCCACATCTCTTTTGCAGAGCTGTGGGGGGATAGAATGTAAGAAAATAGAGGAGAAGGTAATGTGACCCATGAGGAGTTGCCAGTGTACTAACCACCAAAGATTAGGAACAGGCCTGCCCTTAACAGGCCACAGCTGTGTCCAGTAAGAAGAAGAGTGCTACAAAAGTGGGGGTTAGCTGGTTGAGGAGAGAGCTGGAGTTTGTTGGCTGTCCTGTGAAGAAGAAGAAGGAGTCAGTGCTGTGAGGAGCTGCCCATGAGAAATCACTAAGATGGTATGGAACTTTTGCAATAAAATGACATTACAGAGCCAAGGCCAAAACTGAACGCAGAATTCCAGGTGTGGCCTGGCAGGCACTGAGCAGCAAAGCAAGATAATGACTTGTCTTTGCTGGTGATGTCCTTGTCAATGCAATCAAGCTTCCTGTTGGCTTTCTCTGCCATAGCAGCACACTGTTCATCCACTAGGACACCCAGTGTCCCTTTCCATAGAGCTGCTCCCCAGACAGGTAATGCATCCGTTTCATTAGGAGGCAGCTGTGTGAAACCATATGGAAATAGTTGGAGAAATCCAAGTAAACAGTGCCCCCACATGCCCTACATCAACTAAGCAGGACACTTTGTCATAAGAGACGTACAGGTTTGTCAAGCACAACTTGCCCTTGGTGAATCTGTGCCGACTTTTCCCAGCCATTCGTGCTTTATTAGACTTCTAACAGCCCACATAAGCATTCATTCCACAACTTTCCCAGGAACTGGAGTAAGACTGACAAATGGGGCTATGATTTTGCAGATCCTCCTTTATGCCCTTCTTGTAGATGGGTAGACATTCTTCTAGTCTTCTGGAGCCTTGCCTGATCTCCTGATGTCTCAGGAGCTTTCTGTGTAGAACCATTGCTTTAACTCCAAGGTGAGCACCCACCACCATGGCAGAGAGTGGAGCCCTCCCCTGCAGGGCTCTGGAGCTGCAAGCAGGGTGCACAGCCCTTGTCATACACCTTTCTGTGTGTTCTGCTGCACAAGCTGCAGTGGCATCTCAGCCCCTGTTTGCCCCCCCTGCCTGCCATGCTGCCAGTTGCTGGTGCTCCACAGGGACATTTAAATCTACCCCAGGTGTTTCTGGCAGAACCCAAGTCCCATCAGCCTCTCTTGTGCTTTCCCTTTGTTCGAGACAGTAAATAATGAGCACACCTTTGTTTATGTACAAGAAAATAACACCTTATAGCATACAGTAAATAATACCCATAATATCTCTCTACCTCATTATAATCTCCTCCTTGAAGTTTTATAGTTCCCTGGTGGAAATCATGTGATGTTAACACTGGATCTAGCTATTAATCTTTAAGTGTACACTTCTCAGTATCTATAGCCCTTAAAAATGGTCTAAGCAATAAAAACATAGAGATAAAATGCAACATATCTGTATCTCTATTAAGGAAATTTGAGTTACATGGCACTCCTTAAGGTGCTACTAAGAAACCTTTAAATCAATTCTATTATTATTGTTAGGTTTAGAGTTTTCAATATGATACCACACCAGGGCTCACATCACTGATGCTCTTGTGTGCTGGGTATTGTGTCATGAATCAATGGAGACAGCAAAAATGCAGGAATAATGAAATATGGGGGTTTTAAGTATCACTTTTTCCTTACTGGTCTACACACATAGAACATAATATGTACTAGAAATAACTTTTTTCACTCGTTATCTGCTGCTGAATCTGAAATTTTCTAGAGAGGCTGTTATAGTGGGGTAACAAAATGAGACAGAAAAATAAAAGAAAAGGATATGGACACTTGTATGATTTGTCATCTGAATTGGGGAACCTTGAAGTCTTGGTTGAGATATATTTCCTAGCTGAAGTTTCAGATTAAAAAGCTAAAGGGAAATCTGCCCAGCTTTCCTTTTCTCTTCCACTATGCATAGAATTTTTTTAGTATAAGAAAATTGTGCTATTTGACTCTAGGGTGATCATGATGCCATCTAAAAATCTTCACAAATGGAAAAATAAAGGACTGAATACTGTTTAATTCCATGTAAAACATTCATTGGGATCCAGACCAGGGAGGGTTAAATACTTTTACTTGGTCTGATAACCAAGGAATAGAGATGCAAATGTAATTAAATTATAAGGGATAATTTGTCATAATAGATCTGATAACCCAATAGACACAGGTCTGACACCATTTCATGCCCCCATGAAGAATATTTTTATAAGGTTACAAGTAAGAACACATTCCTTACGCTAACTTTTTTTCTGTTTGGTTGGTTTCATTCTCTTGATTTTGTGTTTGGAAATGGATTAAACACAGAAGAAAAAAAAAAGAAGGATGAGCGCTTCTGATAAATTGGTGTTTGCTCTTTAAAAATAATTTTGTTATCCCCCGTCATATATTGCTGAAAAAATTTGACAACAAAGATTATGAACATTAACTAACTCTTATAATGAAGAAATATTAAATTTTGTAAGGATCAACAGATACAGACATTGTCTTATTTTGGAATAAGGAGCATTAAGATGACAGCTAGGGTACCAGTGCAAGTCAGGCTAGATTTCTCTTAGTATTCATCTCTACATAATAATTTTTGGTGTGAGAATATAAGATGACTAATACCCATTTAATTTATTTGTGAAAAAACCTAACTGCTAACTTTATCTTGCAAACCACAGCATGCAGTATCATTTGGGTTTTTTTTAAACAGAGGTTTCAACCTCAAAGTCAATAAATTTGACCTATTAAAAATCTCCACAAAAATAATGATGTAAGAAAGAAGTAACTTACTTTGAATTCAGTGAAATAGATATGTGAAATACAAATCTTAAACTATTATTGTAACTGTCTTTTAATTCACATGATGAATAAGACAAGAAAAAAATTATCCAGAATTCCAACTGATATTATTCTAAAAAATCATGCCTATTCTGTGATCTTAACTCCAGTGTTTTTTGGCCACTACTGACAAGACAGTAACAGACCAGTTCTTCCTTTTCACTAAATAGCAGATCCTGTGTCACAAGGTTCTCACTGATAACTTTATATCAGAAGGAAATGGAATATCCACCCTTGGGGACATTCAAAAGTGTTGTCCTGGCCAATCTATTCTAGGGCAGTGGTACAGAAACTTCTTCAAATTCTTTAAGAAAATTTCATCCACTTCTTTGCCCTGATCAGGCAGTCTGCAAAAAAATTCTATCAAAATTGAATTGCTACTAGTCTCTTCTCTATTTCTGACTACTGCAGGAGCAGTAAGAATTATCTTCTCTTTTTCTTGCAGTTATGCATGAATGTTATTTCCAGAATTACTGTTTCCAAAAGATATGTCACTGAAGAAACCTCACCTACTGCTGTGCATAGGAGGTACATATAGTATTAATGGCACCTGTTCTGTGATGAAGGAAAATCAAAAATGGACATTTTCACATCCATGAGATGTACACAATTTATATACCAGCTCCTTGCACTTCTTTAACACCACCCGCCTCCTGTCTTCCTCCCAAAGAACTAGCTTAGAAGCTACCCATCTAAAGGCTCTAAAAAATCTGGCAAATGAGTGGATCATCATGACAGAGAAGTGAGTTCATATTATGAAATGGGCTACTGAGGTGGGAGAATAAGCCTTTCTCAAATGTCAGACAGCTGTCTGAGGTGGGTCACCATTTACTTTGTTTTTTTTTCTAAAATACTTTAGTGTGCCAATCATTATTTGGAGCTCGTGTTTGATACTGGCCCTGTTAGACCAAGATAATTTAAGGTTTTATGTGAGCTGCTTGTAAATTATACCCTTTCAAACCTTTTGTCAGGAAACTCATCAGCATCACTTTATTCACAAAGAAATGATGTTATCCGGTAAGGGCTTAGAGGAAACAAACAAATTAATAAACCCTCAAATTGGTGTATTCATTAAGTCCAGTTCCTTTTAATATTCCCAGTTAGGTTTTCAAGTGCTTTAACAATGGTTACCAGCTGCTGCCTTCATGAATTGCACAAATGTTTGCAGAATAAACAACAGTTTCATGAAAAAATTTGCATAGCAGTTAGCATTATTTATGTTGTCAAACTTGGGGAGCTGGGTGTTATTTCTGCCAGTATCCTTGCAGTTTTCATCTGTTGAGTTGGCTCCATTTCAGTTAATCCTTTTGTTTTAGTCAGGTTCTACAGGGGTGCATTTAGGAAAACAAGAAGGTAAACAGAGATGAACATGCTATTCTGGCTAAAAACATCTTTCAGCTAATCCAATTTAGGAAACTGAGTGTGAAATTATACACAACCTCAAAAAGCAGCAGAACAGATAATGGAGACCACAACTGAGCTGTTTATAGCAATAAAAGTATTATTGTGAGTCAAGGAAATGCTGCATCATACATCCCAAATCAAATATGCGGTACACAGTATTTTTCTGCGCTAATTTTTTGTAATTTCCATCTTCTTTTTAATAATTAGCATTATTTTTTCTTCTGAATCGGACAAGGTAAATTTAGGTAGCATGCTAATGTATATATTTATTTAAGTTCCATAATAAACCTTTATTTTTGTCATGTTTGGTTTATAGTTTGCTTATCTAACTGTTACCAGTATGAATAACACAATTTCCTGTATTGCTCTACATCTGCAAGTTATTTTTGATCTCTGGGACAGTTTCAATTTCATTTTGGGGAGAGCTAGAAGTCTTGAACATAATTAACTTTCTAAAACTTCTGTGACAAATGCCACCATGGTATACAGAGAAATCCCAGTCTGTGCCTTCACAGACGGAAAAATAAGCAGAAATTTTGAACCAACAGTTCAGAACTAGGCTGGCCTGTCTGCATGTACACAGCATTTACTGCATGGAGGAGAGCGTACACATCTCTCTTCCTCAGAAGTGTCAAAGGAAGCATGTTTAAAGAAGTATTTATTTCAGCAGAACCCGTGGGGTACAAAGGTACAAGTGCAGAGGTTGACAAATTTCATTTTTATGCTATTTGTCTAGCAATACTTTTTACATTAGAATTCTCTAATCCCTCGCTGTTTTGTAATTAGATTCATGTTTAAGGCTTATGAGCATGTGAAAACAAGCTATACTTTGTTATTTAAACATATGAGGGTCCTGAGGGAATTGATTGATGGAGTCATTAAGTCACTATCATCATATTTGAGAAGGCATGACAGTCAGAAAAGGTTCCTGATGACGGGAGCGAAGGGGATATTGTACACATTTTAAAAAAGGAGGGCTCTAGGTACTACTGACCAGTCATCTTCAACTCTGTGAGAGCACATCCTGCCCAAAGACATGTCAAAACATGGGGAAGACTGGTGATTAGAGGCAGCCAACATAGCTTCAACAAGGGCAAACCATACCTGACTAATTGAGGGACCTTCTAGAGCCGAGACACTTCTTCAGTGGGAAGGGGAAGAACTACTCATTGCATCTACCTGGACTCTGTAAGGCCTTTGCCACTGCTCCAGTACTGCACAGTATTCTTGCTGCTAAACTGGAGAAGTATGAATTTGATGTAGGAACTGCTAAGTGGCTAAGAAATTGGCTGGATGGCTGCTCCCAAGAGGTACAGGTAACTTCTCAATGTCCAAGTAGAAACCAAAAATGAGTGGTGTCTCACCAGGGGCCATACTGAGACCAATCATTCATCAATAATACACACACTGGGATCAAATGCACCCTCACCAAGGGCATTTCTAATGCAGGAAGAATAACATTCCCCAGCTTGAATTTGTTTCCCTTTAGTAAAGAAGAAAAACAAAAAAAAAACGTTTGATTTGAAAGAGCAGCTTTACCAGAGGAAGCAAATTTTTTTCTGTTTGATTTTCTTTTTTTGTTTTTTTTTCTATTTCTGGGTAATGATCACATAAAATAGAAAGATAAAAGAGATCAATGTTCAAAGACTACATTCAGTTCTCCCTGTACCATCTCCTTCTGCCTTTAGGACTTTCACAATCTTACATGCACAGTAACTCAGGAATTGGTGAAGAAACAACTTTCAGTGCATTACACACATTTGGTCTGGATCTTAGGATATTTCCATGAGACATGTGGTTCCAAATCTACTAAAAAGAAATAGAAAATTGAAATTTTCCACATTCTGATTCTATGTTTTAATCATCAAGATATTTGTCAAATTTTTGAAGATCTATAGTATAATAACAAGTTGGATTCTCTTCAAGATTTTCTCTTCACAGATTAGAAACTAACAGTCAATACTTCTTTTGCAATTATAATTCAATAATCTAATCCCTCCTGATTTGCCAGAGAAAAATCTCTTACACAACTGTTCACTAGCTTCTTGGCATTCTCAATGTTTTTCTCAGAATGCTCCAAAGCCAAGATAAAAAAGTTTTTATTGATTGCTATTTCACCACACATATCCTTAAATTTGACTTTCTCGTAGTACAAGTGATAGTCAATGCTGATGAAATACAAGCAGTTACATATTAACATACATAGTTAATTTAAAAAATATGGGAATATAAAAGAATGACAATATATCTGAAACATTGCATATGAGCATGGACATGCATATTTTAAAAGACAGTATTTGAATAAATTTAAAGTGAGACATTTAAAGACACACACATAGTGTTCTAAGCCATATTTTCCCTTTTGAAAAGTTGCCAGACTTTTAAATGAATATTCAAAATAATTTCAAAAACATGATTTGTAACAGTGTGTTAAGACATAGCTCAGACGTGATATTGATGATTCGAGTTTTGTATCTGGATTCTTAGATAACATTCCAAGTTCTAAATATGTTTTCATAATGAGTCATTCCCACTCAAAAAGACAAGGAGTATATTATGATTTTTCTGTTTAGCAATATAGCTGTCAAAAAAACTAAAAAAAAAAAAAAAAAAAAGAAAAAAACCCAAACAAATGTAAAAACTAACCAACCAAACAACAACAAAAAAACCACCCAACCCTCCCAAAAACAAAAACAAAAAACTCCAAAACCATAAACCCAAAATAAATATCTAATACTTTTGTTGTAACAATACTGACAGAATAGACCCAGCAGTTCATTCACGCAGAAAAGTATCAAGGAAGCTTTTTATTTTCTCTAAAACTCCCTACAAATCTCTGATTTTTTATTTAAATAAGAAAGATTCTGAGACATCTATTCATATTTTAAGGCTTATTTTTCCCATGAATGACAAAATTAGTATGTAGAGACAGACAGTTGGATAAACATAGAAAAAAATAAATGTATTTTCCTTCAAAGGGAGTAAAAGACAGACTATGCCTTTGTTACATGATATTTAAGGGAAAGATTGCTCAGTTTTAGTATTCACATAAAATTTGGAAAATGTTGCTTGTTTTGGACAGACAATTTTTCAAGTAATTTTGGTTCCTTGATGTGTTTAGGGATTACAACCACTAACATTCCATTCAACACAGCCAAAAATATCTTGATTAACTGCACATGTATGAAATAGATTTGTATAAGAATCAGTTTGCTGTCAACCTGTCTGCCATCTCCATAAATTATGTATGCAATTGTGTAAGAGCAAATAACATTTATGTTGATTTTCCAGGATGGGTTCCATCATTTTATTAGATTATTATAAAAAGGCATTTGTCATGACTAACAACTTCCATAAAATTGCCAGAGCTGCCCATATCAGAACATTTAGTTATGTAATTATGTAATTTAGATATTTATGTCTGCTCAGCTACATAATCAATAACTGAAGGACACACAACTTTCGCACCTTAGGCACTTTACTATTCCACAATAAACAACCTTATCCTGAATATGATATAGGTAAAATTCTGAAGCATACTATATGGGTTCATTTACAAGACAATGTTATGCTACCACAGGCTTCAGATGACAGCACTGGTGTCACAGATATCCTCCATAAAGGAAAACAAAATATGTGAAGAATTTCAAGGCAAGATATTGATTTATGATTGTAGTTTTGCTATAAATGTAGGTGGTTCTGAATAAAATGTGCTTCCTTCATCTGTTATTAGTATTTGGAATCACTCTGCAAATTCCAGAAACAGCTAAAAGATATAAGACTTACTCTTCCCTCTAAGTTAAGTTGGCCTATGTTGTAATCATAATACTGCTGCTATCCAAATGCTTGCCAGGACTTTAGGAGATACTAAAAGATCTGATAGTGGCTGAAGTTGGAGAAAATGAGAAAAAAAGTAATATTATCTGTGTGTACATAAAAAATCCATGTGTGTGAATGTTGAGAGGAGTCTGCTTTCCTATTTTTAATGTCTTCTATTGATGGCTTAGACTGCAGCATCAGGTGATGCATCTCACTCACTGTCTCTAGTCTCAGACTGATACAGGTGTTACTGCATGTGGTGCCACAATCAGATCACAGTTCTGGAAAGGTGTATTACCATCTATAGCTGAAGATCTAACATGTCAGTGTCAGCTTCTCAACCCTGGTATGTGGGGTTCTTTTACCACTGGCTGTGACAACAACGAAGTTTGGTTATCTTTGTTCCTAAACTGACTATTTTCTTTCTTAAGGATGAGCATGAGAGAAACATTTTATATTTTATCCCAAATTTTATCCAATCTCAAAAATGGCATTTGAGAATTCATTGTATTTAATATGTAGTCTTGAAAATTCCAACAACGTTAGAGGAGGGGAATAGACCAGGTAATATTCCTATAATTCAGGGAACCATTAAAAATTGGGGATGTTTTAATTGTATTTTCTTTCTTTCTTCTTTCTTTCTTTTCTTTCTTTCTTTCTTTCTTTCTTTCTTTCTTTCTTTCTTTCTTTCTTTCTTTCTTTCTTTCTTTCTTTCTTTCTTTCTTTCTTTCTTTTTCTTTCTTTCTTTCTGTCTTTTCTGTCTTTTCTTTCTTTCTTTCTTGTCTTTCTCTCTCTTCTCTCTCTCTCTCTCCTTCCTTCCTTCCCATTCCCCTTTCATTCTTTCATTGCATTTCTCCTCTCTCTCATATCAGAAATGTGAAGAAAATAAAGACTAGGATGTCTTTTCTCTACAGTATTCTGACACTTCTTGTTAATTTAGGTCCTCATTCAAGTTTTTTTTGATCCTATGCTTTGGAGTATAGGCTCACATCAGGCAGTTGCAATCTGCCATCCACATCTTTGTGGTCTGACTGATTTTTTCTCTTTTCTGTAGAATTTAGAGAGCATTGTTCTTGTCCAACAGGATAAGACAGAGGTAGTTACACATTCAGTACTCTGAACATCTTTATTATAGCCCTGTCTCTAAGAGTCACTTCTGCCAGGTAAAAATTAAACTGGATGGAAGTAACTTTTTCTCTTGCTAAATTCAAAAGAAGCACTCCAAACAAAATGGATCTACACAAAGGAGTTTGTGATCTGGTGAAAGTAAGATGATTCATAAACTTTTAACACATCTTTGAAAAAGCATGGATGTCAAACCCGTCTGTAAACACTGTATTTTATGTCCTAACTCATTAGACTTATATTTCTATTTTCAGATAGAATATATGTTTAAACTATCATCAAATGCCATCTTCACTGATACTTCTCCACTTTGTATTGAACATTACATCAACATTGATATTTACTTCTTCAAACCAAATGTGCCATGTTTCTTATAACTAAACCCTGTATTGAATCTAACTGGGAGACCAGTCTGTAAACATTTCATCGAAATAAACAATGATGTCTGAGTAGATTATGTTCTTAGTTAATACCAATCATCCTGTGTTTCCATTTCTGGCAAATTCACATCAGTCTTTCTGCAAAAAAGCAATGTACAAGATTTATCATCTTACCCACACTGCATGTCTTTATAGAAGAAAAAAATTTTGCTAATTTATTAGATATCTCTGAGATCTCTTTCTGTTTCATTTACATTATTATTTTACTAATACCTTAGGATACTTATCAGAGTAAATCAAGATATAGCATATACAAAATAAATCAGATCTAGCCTAACAATAACACTTTTTAAAACATGAAGAGATTTAAAGTAAAATGAGAGAGAAAAATACAGTTAAAATATTGTTATATCAACCAACACCAATATGAAAGACCTTTGATAAGCAGGTTAGTCGGAAAGCATTACATATCTCCACACTCCTGTCCAAGGTATGGTCATGGAGCACAGGAAAAAGACTGCAGCTTTGTTTTTCAGCATAAATCTCTAAGGTTTTGATTCTTTTGTTATCAGTCCTTTGACAGGGCATTCAAGTTTTTCATGTAAAATTAGAAAATGTATTACTTTGAGGTTTTCTAGATTAAGAATATGTCTTTCTGTCTTGGATATATTGTTTTTCTTGACTCGAAACAAGTCTTAAAGATGGCCCAGGACCAGAATTCTAAGGAAAAACAAAATTATCTGTGAACAAGCTCAGAAGCAGAACAGCTTCCTGAAGTTTTACACATCTTTCATTGAATTAAGGTGGGTTTATTTGAAATAATAATTATGTAAGCAAAATTGAAAGCAAAATTTTGGATGCACATTCAAAGAGGAAAACCCCTCATAGTTTTTTCTGAGTTATGCACAAAAAACATTACACATAATGCTTTTAATAAGAACATCACATGCATTACTACATCAGATAGTATCAATATATCAGAATGAAATATATAAAACTTCATTCTCGTTACTACTCACACACTAATTTCTAAAATAAAACTCAACACTGAAAAAAAGTAGAAAAACCCATGTTAGAATTTTCATAGCTGTTTTACAGTAATGCAGATGGCAACACAGTAAGAAAATTTTATTTTTAATAAATGATATAGATATCTTGAAGCAGATCATACACAGCTGTCTTGAAAATAATTTTTATGCAAAAATAGATAAAGATAATAAAAATCCTTAAGCATGAGCAAAAAATGATTTTCAGTCTTTTGATGACACACTACCTCTTTACTAAAAAATACAAAACTACCTCATTATTAAAAAACCCAACAACAAAACATCCTGAAGTAAAGGTTTTAATTATGAAGTTTTGTCATGAACAATGACTGAATATGCCATTGCTGTATTGCACAAAAACGAAACTGCAATTACCTGTGATTGCAGAAAGTGCACTCTTACACATTCCTTATGATGAGAAAATTATCATCCGACACTTCATTATTTTGTGTATTTAATCAAATAATTAACCTATGTTCTCTTCCATCTGTAAAATCAAAGTATTCAAAACCTTTGGATCTTTTCTGTTTTTCAAATCATATTCATGCCTTTTTAGCAGCACAGTTTAAATTTCAAAAGTTATGAAACCTCTTAATAGTTCTGCTTGTTTATCTTGCTACATCCTTGAGTGACATACATCTAACAATATCTTTAAACACATGAGCAGTAAAAACTCCCAGTCTGATAAGAATTATAGGCAGAAGCCACAACTAAACAATAAGATCAATGGTTGAGATCAGAGGGAGAAGTTTAGACTACCATTTTCAGAAAATTTGAAAAGAAGCTATTGCTTGGCTCTGTGTTCAGAATGTTCTTTCTGCTTTTTATGAATGTTTTGCTGGGGCCTAAGAAACTGAGGTTATCAATAAAGGCAGTTTCTTAATGAGTGCCCTACACAGAGAAATGACAAATGTGGATATCCAGAGATACTGTTCCCATGGAAACCATAATTCAGCCAGTTTGTGCACATATATTAAAGAATATGTTTATGCAAGGAAGATGAGATATGGTTTCTTTGGGGAGCATAACATTGACTTTACTGACTTTTGTGTATGCTAAATGTCAGCCATTATTTTGCATTAGTATATCTTGTACTTTCTTTATTGCATTGTATTTGCTGAATAGCACACTGCATTCTTCTATAATGAAAGGATGTTTTGTGGTATTTTCAGGCAGAATATAAGATAGACATAAAGCAGTAACTAGAGCTGAAATTATAAGTTTTCACTTTCAGGTTATTCTTTCAGCTGTTAAGCTTGGAGCTGAAAGAACATTTCTACTTACAGATCTGCACAGCTGCAGAGAGAACCATTATCTCTTTGTTTGAGGGAATTACACTAGTAAAAATATTACACAAAAGAATTTACCTTAGAGCCTTACACTGTTAGCTTTCATCTTTAATAAAAACAGAAGTTAAAGATGCAGAAGTCTGGAAAGGAACTTGTCAATATTCCTAAGCTAGTGAGAGTTTAGCTTTCTTGTTAGACATTGAAAAACTTCAAGTTTACATAATGGTCATGTTACATCACAACAGCTAAAGAAGACCTGCAAGGTCTGAATATTTAGCAAGTTTTACCTATAAAGGCTGTCTAAAAATACATCAGACACTTGCAGGCACAATTGCATTGTAAATGAAGTAGAAAGCTGACAAAAAAATATAAGAACAAGTAAAAGGTTTTCAAATTCAGATGACTAAAACATACGTCATTACAAGATTTCAGGATAAGAACCAAAGAAGAGCAATCAGTTTAAATCCCACCCCAAGAATCCATGGATGCAGATTGAATGACCAGAATTCAACACTCTTATCTTTGCCTCACTTAAGTTTCACATTCATGCTTGACTGGGAGCAAGCAAATACTAGGAAATTACTAGAAAATTCTTAGTTGTGGTGATTTGGCCCTGGCCCCACACAACCACTTGCTCACTCACTTTCCCTCTCCCTAAAAGGAACTGGGAGAAGATGGAAAGAACATGAATGAGAAAACCTGTGCATTTACAAGAAAATAGGAAAATCACTCACCAATTACTTTTGAGGGCAAAATAGACTTGGAGAATTTAATGTATTGACAAGTAGCATGAACTAAACATATTATCACTGGTTCCAGTATTGGGAAACAAATTTTATTCTGGTTTTTGTTGGGATAATTTTCCTTATAGTAACATGCATGCACTGTCTTTTGGACTTGTGACCAACAAATGTTAATAACAGAGCAATGTTTTAGCTGTTGCTAAACAATGCTTTGAAAGTGCCAAGGCCTTCTTTGTTTCTCATGCTGCTTTGGCAGCCAGCAGGATAGGAATTTGCAAGAGATTGTGAGGGGACACAGCTGGGACAACTGACCCCATTTCATGTTTTTAACCCAGGTGGCAACTAAGATCAGTGCTGTGTAAATGTATTTCATGCATTTACATATCTTCCTATACTGTATCAAGCAGGTATTACCTTGGACTAAGCTTTAGTGGAGACTCCTATTTTGGAAACAAGTTTACAAAAACCTGGGTTTACAAAACACAAGCTGAAGAACATAATACAGACAGTTATTTGAGTTTAAATTTGCAGTAAATTCTTACAAAAATGAGCTCACTCTTCTATCAAACACTGTCACAAACAGTCCTGCTAAATTCAGTGAGATTTTTCATGGAGAAAGATGCTACACATTTTAGTCTGGGTTATCAGGATCTACCCCATAATTATTACAGTGAACCATTAAAGTCCTGACATTTATCACACTATGGTATTTGCTGTTGGTGAGGCATTTGCAGTCCCCCTAAGCTTGAATGGGGAGTACTGCAAATACCATGTGAAGTTTAACTACCATCAGCAGTAAATGTCAAGATTTTAATGGCTCCTGCTCTACATGTAATATGAATTTAAAACTGAAAATGTTCAAAAAGGTCTGAGTTCTGAACAGAGTTTGTTTTTTTGCATCTTATTTTGCATCCTGTCATTTTGCTAATTTAAGTTATACTTGAGATGTATTTCAGGTTTATGGAAACTCTTCTGTCAATAATTTAAAAGAAGTTTCACTTTCATAGAAACTTGCATCATGCACAGCAACACTCTACAAAAGTGTTGCCAGTAAGTGCAAACATTACTTAATCATTTACATAAAAGTTAGTAGTTAATATATTTTATAATAATATTATATAAAAATTAATTTTGTAAATCATTCTTCATTAGCTAGGAGGAATTCTCCAATATTCCAGACTATTAAGTAACGTTATTGTAAGATGCTACCTCGAACAGATATGAATAATATAGGAAGTTTTGGTATTATTCCTTGAGAGTAAAGAGAAAATGTGTGCAGGTACAAATGCCATGGATGAACACACACATTTGAAATGAGACCATTTCCATTATCCCATTTTGTAAGGCTGTGAGCTCTACGCTGGATACAAGCCTTGTAGACACATTTTACTCCCTGCACAATACAGGGGAAACTAAAATAGCTAAAATTCAGTAACTGATAACATTTCATTTAACATGAACAATTTTAAACCACAGCAAGCCTCCCAGGCTTGGAGAATCATTTCAGAAGGAAGAGGGAAAGAAAGAGTTAATAAAAATCAAAGCAAACTAATAGAGCTAGGGTAGCAATGCAAACTATTCCTGCACTTCTCTGCTGGCTTATAGTGCATCAGGGAGCTGCTCACTCTGTAATTCACATCAGGTACCCATGAAAAGTGGTGCAATTTCCAGTGATATGTAGAAGTCCTGAGGGGTGACTTCAGCTATATCAGCTATATACTCAAAATTGAGTCCATGTATTGCATTAATTATTCACCACCATGCATTGCAAAAGATTTTGGTTCTGAAAAAACAGTCTTTTACATTGTTCAAAGGGTAAAAAGGGTTCTCTACACTTTTTCTTTTTTTTTTTTTTTAACTTGTTTCTGGCTTATATATAGTTTTGTATAAGGGAAAGAAATTATTCCAATGAATTATCTTGTTCTCGAGTAATGCCTTTAATAAATCTCCTGTCATATTAGGAGATCAGAATACCCTTCCACTACTCATTGATTATTATTGAGGAGAAAAGTTATGTAGTATATAGACTATATACAGTGCCTGATATTTTACTTAAAGAAAACAATAATGTTCATACTTATGAGTATGTAAATTCATTTACTATCAGTGATGTTTTTCAAATGGAACTGCAGAGTTTGGCTGGATTTCATTCAGTTCGTGAAAGGAGCAAACCTTGAGTAATGAAATAATTATTTCAAAATTCATACAGCATACATCCTTGTCTGTGGATATGCATAGAATAAATTATGAGGATGTTTAAGGTATAAAGACAAAGAATATTTAGAAATAATTTCCACTAAGTAATGTTTGCAGCTTGCTATCTAGAGTTTAGCAAATTTGGGTTTTTAATGAATAAAAACATTTCATGTGCCCAACATGTGTAATATTTTTAATTACTGCTCAGGTAATAATAAAGATTAAACATATATATATATACCCCATAACCTTACTTATAGAAAATCTATTTTTCTCAGGATTAACACGAAGAAAAATCCCATAGATAAAACATTTAATTTTTCTGTTTATATGGAAAACAAACTTTATCAGTCAGCTCCAGTGTTGAATTTTTATGTGCATGGTACAGACAAGAAAAGAAAATCTATTAAACAGTTTTATCCTTAGCTCATTTTATTAACTAGAACAGTTCATAGTAGACACATGTTTTCAATCAGATTTGTCACTGCAAAGAAAGAAAAATATAAAAGGACCAATTATTTACCTCATGATGTTCTTGCAGTGAAATTTTAAGCCTTGGTTATTGATTATCATTCATGCAATTTTCTGACTCTATTAAAAATATTTTGAAAAACATAGAAACAAATTACTTCTATAGAAAACTCACTCCTATTTTAAAATAAAAAACTTTCTGTCACTCATTAAAAAAAAAAAGCTAGACTTGTAAATAACCATGAACCTGAGTACAAGAGGCTCTTTAATACACTAGGCAGGTAGACTTCTGCTGTTAAATATCAAGCTTCTTATATCATCTGTTTAAAAAAAAATGTGCTCAAGGCCATATTTAAATTTTAATTAATGAAGAAAAAACCATTGGGAATTGTTACTGTACATTATCTTATATAGTCAGTCATCACTCTTTTCTTAATTGCTCTAAATAATTTTGGAGCAGTTTTCCCCAGCTCTTTTTTTCTTTGTCCTGGTTTCAGAATTGATACAAAGCAAAAAAAAAAATAAAAAGTAAAAAGTCCTCAGCTTGAAATGTGATCAGTGCACTAGGCATACATTCAGTCTAACAGTCTGCATAGATTTTTCTAAAGAAACTTCCAGCATCCTTACATGGTTTAAAAAATATTTTCTACTTTGTTAATTTGGTACTAATAAAGTCGTATTTTAAAAAATCTAATATCATTTTGCATGATAACACTTTGCTATGTGAATGTACAATAAAATGTAAACTTGGAAACAGTTATGTGTTATCAGATGAGGTAGAATTATGAAATCAGAAAACAATCAATTAGAACCTTTCTTCATGCTGCTGAGATAGGATTCAGCTCAAGATTCCTAAAATGCAGTAGGCCTCCAAGTCTTGGCAGCTGTTATCTAGTTAGTTAACTTTGATTTATTCTTATAGTTGGACATCTGTACAGCTTTCCATTCTGTAACTGAACTGTCTAAACAGAGGCACACATAACCAATTTGAAAAATTTAAATAATTGTATTTTTCCCAGTCTTCAGTTGCTCATAGAAAAGTGTTAGCTCACCTCACTCCCAGTTTTCTGTGAATTTGTACCTCTCAGACCTGTGTGAATATTTCAGATACCTTTGGCACACCAGAAAGTGCTGTTACAGTTAAGAGCTGATTCTCATCTCCAAGTTTCCCTGACTGATTGGACCATCTCACCATTGATGATGGTGGGAACATAGAAATGCAGCTCAGACACAGATCTCTAAAATTTGGCATTTGAGTAAAGTTTTGAGGATTTAAAAGCTATTGCAAGGACCTTGTGCACATCTCCTCATTTCTGGGCATTTGCTGGCCTGGGCTCAGGTCCAGCTGGAAAAGAGCCTTGGGGAAAATTGTTCTAAAGAAGGTGGACTGGGCAGGGGCAGCCTCCCTTTCCTCCCAAATGGAGCTGCACTGCTGGGACTGGCCCGAGCTCCTGCCTCTGCTGGGTCATAACCAGGCCCTTACTTACAGGATAATGCTCTCAGCCTTGCCCTGTCCCCAGAGAAATTCCCAATGTCCAGGTCTGGGCCTCTCCCAGTTTTCCCCAGCTGCCCTTTTCCCTAGCTGGGTCAGTGAAATAGGTCCTGGCTGCCAGTCCCTGCCCTGATATCCCCTGGGGAACCTCTGATGCCTTCAGGCAGCCACATGCTGCACCTTCAGACACTTACAGTGCAGTCTGCAACTCACCAGCATCCATTTGGCTGCTGGAAAGTGGGTAAAAACAGACTACTAAATTTCTTACTTCTTGTTTCTTGTTCTGTGAGGTGTTCAAAAATTATTCCAGAAAAGCTCTGTATGGGCAGGGATCACCTAGGCAAAAAAAAATTAAAAGTTAGTGGTTAAAAAAAAAAAAAAAAAAGAAAATCCACTTTGGAAAGAGCAACTGTAAGAATTGGGACCTAAGAAGGAAAACTGCAGAGTTGGGAATATATCTATGGAACAAAATAATCTCCACGGAGTTTTTATCCTTTCATTTCCACTTTTAAGGAGTAGGTAATAAAAACCTAGGCCTTTAGCGATGTACTGGTACGAACTTTTGAGATCTGTGTTGTACAACCCATTGCAGATAAGCAAAACAAAACAAGGCTGGTGTGAGAGTTGCCTTCCTGAGGATTTTCTGGTAAAGGGAAAGGTGTGTGGAGAATCTGGCTGTTGGCAAAATCCAAAGTCATGGTAAATTGACAGACCGTAAATAGAAACTTCTGCAGATGAGAAAAGCAGTTTTCTTGAGAGGATTGCTGAAGTTTAGGATGTGTGAATGGAATGTTCTGCAGATGAAGCAAGCTGGTGGGCACTACTCATAACTGAAAAACTCTTCATAAACCATCTTAATAGAATGAGAATAAGAAGTGTATCTTCTCAGAACTATATTTTCTCAGGTGTGAGGGAAGTGCATGACCCAAAATCTGAGATATTCAAAATTATTTACGGAAGGCAGTCATAAGTATGTGTAAGGCTAAGTGCCTAAAGTTAATTTTTAGGAATATTAGCATCCTTATCAGTCAGAATGAAATGTGCCCCTATCCTATATTCAGGCTCCTGAATGTTAATACTATGGACTGATGAGAATTTCCTGGCTTTCTGACTGGAATATAAAGAAAACTGCATAGTTCCAAGAGATGAAATTTTAGTATTCTATAAAATCCTCACATATAAGAGTAAAGGCATGGATTACTCATCTTGGAGACAAAAGTTCACTTCTGGATGAACTCTCAAAGATGTCTATATGCTGTGCAGACATTTGGGGTTTGGACCTTCAAACATCTTTGGACTTGTAAGTACATAGGAAAACATAATAAAAGACAAATGCATTGAGACAAACAAAAATAAGTAGGATTAAAATTCAAGGAGAGCATAGAGTATTATAGCTAGGAAGAAACAATCATCTACACAAAACCAAACAAATCTGATAGGAAAAGTAAGAGGAAGCTTATGCTTGCTGGGCTTAATGAAAGTAAATGTCTTGTTAGATAGATGAAGGGGGAGTTTTGGCTTGCTTTGCTTTTAGCTCATGTCTCAAGTCAGGTTCAATTTTGGAAATCTGAAAAAAAAAAAATTAAGGAGAAGAGCCCACAAGATAAAGACAGGCAAATCTAAGAAGTGTAACAGTTACTGGCTTCCTAATCCATGGAAGAGAAATCTGAATTATTTGAGAGACAGCTGCAAGGAGGAAGTGAAGGTTGCAGAAAATACTCAAATTTGACAAGAATTAATGAACTTAAGGGAGACTGAGAATTTCTGTACAGTATTTTCAAAAGTTTAAACATGTCCTAGCTAAACACTGGAATACATATAAATTACTCTGTGTAGAAAACAGATCTGGAGTCTGCATCTCCTTTTGGCAATGTTTGTCTAGCATTCCTTTTGAAAAGTATACTTCACTGTAGGTTTGCAGGTGAACTTTGTAACTTCAGATCTTTAACAGACTTTAGATTGTTTTGGTTTTTTTAAGTTCTCAGAAATAATCCCTGAAAAATGCTAATATTCTCTCTCTCTTTTTTTTTTATTATTTAAAAATGTATAATTTAAAACCATATTTTTCTTGATTTAATAATCTGCTTTCTCTTTCTGGCTGAGACAAATTCATGTGTTTAACTTTAGCTTTTCATAAAATGCCACATATAAAATATTAATCTCAAAGCAACTTAGTCATTAATCTGAAGGTTACATATTGCTGCAGGAGGGTGATTGCTTATTGTAATTATAGCTTAATTGTTCAACATTAAAAATATTTCTGTTCTAATATTTTTGTCTAAGATCACAGTACAAAACTATTCTTATGAGCAAAGAATCCTGTATTTGTCATTTCACCCATTTTCATCCTTTGAGATACGTTAATGGATGTTTTTCTCCAGGTGATGAGTGTGTGTGGTGAAGTAATTTTTTAAGACAACAGACTTATGTTGAAATGGATTGCATCATATTGATTTGCATTATCTGAAGGTCTGACTTACTCCCTTCCCTATTTTTCTTTTTTTCCCCCTAAAAATTTTGTGACACTCTATTACAAGGATGTCCAAATTCTGTGAAATAAAACTGTTACTGAGAGAAAAGAAATATAGGAAGGGAAAATCTTAGTTAAGAGGTAGAGATGGATCAAGTATTTCTGCTGCTGTTCATGATTTGCAAAATCCTTTTGTCTCTAATAAATCTCAGTTTTCAGTTTGACCTTCAAAAGCTCCACCCCAAATTTTTTTCAGGCAAAATAGATTTAAGTCCAAATTTCCATGCAGGTAAATTGAAAAGGAAAATTCATTGAGGAATGCCAAATGGTAACAGAGATAAAGATATTCTTTAAAGGAAAGAAAGCATCCATGAAGAAAAGAAAATATTCCCAAATTGGACACAAAATTGACAGTTTTGCTTTCTGAAAATAGAAGCTAAATTTCAGTTGGCTTCATATGTATGCTTTAAAAAAACCAAACAAATTCTAGAACACTTTTCCCTGTACTTGGATTCACCATTATGACCAAAAACACATTTTAAGACCAAATCTTCTCAGCATCAGACTGTGCATAGTTGTGTTAAATAATAAATAAGTAACAACATAAAGGAATTTTCACTGCAGTAGAAATAGAATGAAAATAAATTAGTCTCTAGATAATAAAGAAAATAGGAAAATACAAATACATTCCAAGATTACAGATTTCCTGGCATTTATATCTACTAAAAAAAATATTGCGAGATTAAATTAATATCCCATCTCAAAGTCCATTTTCTTCTCATTACAGAAAATATTCCAAAACAAAGCTACATGTAAACTTTTTATTCTTGCAAAAGTCAACAGTGGGCAACACAGAGATTCTACTAACTTTTACAGATTGAATTTTAACAGCTATTTTAATACATATCATGTTGAGGTGCATTGACCCTGCCTTCCTCAATTAGACAGAGGAGACAAAATATAACAAAAGGCTCATGGCTCAAGATAATGGCAGCCAGCCTCTGTTTTGGAGCCAGATGGCCTTTACACTATCAGATACAGAAGAAGGTTCTGGCAGCTTCTCACAGAAGTCACCCCTGCAGCCCCCCTGTAGCTACCATTGAGAACATGTCCAAAATAGTTCCATGCACTCAGAAGATTTTCCCTTGCTGGGAAGAGCGACAGCTTTTTCCAAAGCATTTTCGAAATCCCTTGGAAATCTTTGCTGCAGTTTATAAGCTGTAGCCTTATGTTACTATCACCAAGGTTACTACTCTCTTTAACCAAACCAAATTTAAAGAAGCTTTTTAGCAGTTTCCCATCAATTTTTTTTCAAATGTTCTAAGTTGCATTGAAATGTGCTAGTTTATTACTCATCAGAAGAACCATCCTGTAACTAGTACCTAATATGATAGGAAGTAGATTCTCTACAGTAGTAAATCCCTAATTTCTTCTTGTAGACTGGATCAAAAATTCATTAAAAGGATCCCACAGAGAATCTCTAAGCCATTTGGACTTGACAAACAAAAAATCATAATATTGTGTGCTCAAAAAAGAATTTTCTTTTTGTCCCTATAATTAAGTATACTGTGTAGTTTAGAAATATCTAACATAATAAGTTTACACATCCAAACAAAGAAATGGATACACCTGTAATAAAAAGTGAATGTGATCAGCAGCCTATCCAGGTAACTGGAGTTGTTTTCCTGTATGCCTGAATTTCTGTTAACTTTGGTCCTTGATCCCATGGTAGGGGTTTCCTACATAGGAATTTTTCTGTTGTATTGTGACAGACTGGAAGGACTGCTAGCTTGAAACATTTCAGGAGCATGTGTGTAGGGGAAAGGGGCAAATCTTGCTCTGGTGAGACAATGCCCTGCTAGGCACACCCTGGTCCCTTGGGCCTGTATTCCAGCCCCACAGTAGTCACAAATCCCTGGCTTACTGGAGGCAGTGCTCCGCAAGTTCCTCTGGAGTTGCTATCCCAGGTTTTAAGTGGCCACCAGACTAGAAATCCCACCTGGGGGAAGGGTCCAGGAAAATGAAAGTGTACTTAAGGCAGAGCATGGAGTAAGCACAGGTCTTGACCCTATTTCTTAGATTTTATATGAGCTAGAACACAAGTGGAGGAGTGGTAGCTCTATTTGTTCTTTTCTCTCTTCTCTCTTTATCTCTTTCTCTTTCTTCGTCTAATTCCTTCTTCTCAAAGTTTGAGTATCTTAGTATCAGATAGGTTGGAGTTTGCTAAGCTGAATGGGCTTAGAATTTGCTAGGTTAATGCTTTGTGATATGGTTTATGTTGACTGAATGTTGCTTTAAACTTTTCCATATTTCCCTGATTTTCTGAAGTTTACCAATAAATTTTTGCTTGTTTTGACCTCTTGAAAAATATCCTGTTGATATTCTTGTTGATATATTCAGTGCTTTTGATTTAGGGTACATAAAATAATCTTAAGCCTTTTAAGTGACCCATTGAGTGAAATCTGGGGCCTTGTACTCATGTCACTCAAAGTATTTGTTCTAGGAAACATTAAAGGAGAAATTGCATATCAGAGCCTTTCTTTTCAGTTGGTATTTTTATTCATGTAAGAGCATATTCAGAATATGCTATGAACTTTATAACTCTTTCACAAATTCTCTATCTTTATCTTTCCTATGAAACATTGGTCCTGAGCAGAGTAAAAAATACAAGCAAGAAAACAAGCAGAAAAAAACAGAAACAAAGCAAACAAACCCCAACAAAATAAAGCAACACATTGTGTGACAAGAAAATTTGTGATTACCATCAATCTCAATGCATTCCTTCAAAATTAAATCAGTCCTTTAAAATTTCACATAAATTACCTGGCTCACAGCCATATCAGCATACTTATGAAGACACCTATTCCAAATATCTTGAATATTATCAAGTTTCTATTTAGTTCTTTTCCTTGACCATGACCATTAGCTTTAAATGAAAAGTTTCAATACTTTTCAAAACATGTCTTGCCCTCATTAATCATGAATTTTGCCTATTTCTGAATTCTCATTTAGGCTCACAAGTGAGGCAAATTTTGGAATTTCCACACCAAATGTACTGAGAAATAAGGAAGCTATTTAGCCATTTTGTACTAATTTCTTCAACTAATCATTATATATATATATATATATATATATATATATATATATATATATTTAAGAAATTCCAAAACAACTGAAGGTCTCATTGTTAGGGTAAAGCTGTTTGCAACCATATAGTATATTTTTAAAACTTCCTAGATACTTGACTGCCATTCCTTTCAATATATTTGATTTCATTATAACCATCTTGCAGGAGGAATCAATATAGTCTGAAGTATAGTGTAGAATGAAATAGATAATCAAATCTTCTATGATTTTTATGAGTAATGGCATCAGCTGAAGGGAAAAAAATGCAAAAAGAAGCATTTTAGCTCACATAGTCCATTCCAGATGGTCTGCTGAACACAGTAATTCCTTGCCTGCTAGGAAATTCTAATTACTGATTTAAAAAAGGTAATTTTGGTAATTTAGTAATGGTTTCATCTGACATAGCATTAAAAAATTAATAAAAATAAGAAGAATGAAAATATTTATGTGAGTGGTACCATTTAATCATTTAGATTTTATGTGCAAATCTATGATACAACACTTATTATTCTAATTATTCTCTAAACAAACAATCTCTTGATTATTTGGTACTGAACATTTTTGTGTCATACTAAATCCTGTTCTTTCATTCCCGTGCTTTCTTCAGTGTTATGTATTTTTGTCTCTGTATTAACTATTCTTTTTACATTGAATTCCATATGGACATCATGGAATAAAATTGCTAATTTAGCCACTTTATTGAAAAACATTTTAAAAAGATTTCTCACCCAAAAGGATAAAAACCTGATGGCATTTTATGGAAGGGTATTTTAAGGTTCTGAAGCAATTTCAGAAGAAATAAAATTATTTTGAAGGGATAATAAAACTTTTTAAGCTGTTTGTATACTTCATGATTTGTTATATCCTGTCAGCTAAAAAGAGCATTCACACTAATTAAATCTCCTGTGTCCATAACCATCAGTATTTGGTATTACTGAAATGCCACACTGGGTGTAATAAACTCTGCAAATCAATCAAATATCTTTGTGCATATTGCACGGAGCTCTTCCTTACATGCATATTGTGCAGTCATGCAGGCTTGCACATTATAATCAGGAAAACTTTATTTTATCCTTTTACACTGCCATGACTAAACCCAAAGAAAGGAATCTGGTCCCAGATGCACATTTAAGAATGTCTCTCTAAAAGGAATCTAATTCCACTTGTGCATAAACACACACATTTCCAAGAGTATTTCTAACCCAGACTGGAAATTGAAAGCTAAGCAACTGACTACTGAGAATAAAAAGGAGATTGGAACTTTCATATATTTATCTTGCAATTTTATGCACCAGAAAAATCTAAAGGTATTAGATGACAAGTGTTGCTCTGAAGCTAAAACACATTTCCTCTGTAAAAGATTAAACTTAAGCCACATGGGTTTGTTTTGCTTTAGTTTGTTTGGTTTATGTCTTTTTTTAAAGATCCCATTGGACAGTAAATGTTACTAGAACATCATTTGGGATAGGAAAAAGAGATTGATCTGAAAAAATATCAATGCCTAATGTGATGTAGCTCCTTAGGGCATGTCCACATTAATTTAAAGATACTTCCCTCTACCCTCCCCCCAACCCAAAAAATTAAAAACCAGAAAATGATGCATGCATGAATTAACAAAAAGCTTCATTCTGTATTAGACTGAACAACTTTTTTCACTCCCAATGTTTAATAAGCTCAGTCTTGGATTTTAGTTTTTATAGGACCTTGCATGTTTTAAATCATCCTAACTGGCTCTTTGTTAGATGAAGCCTATTAATGTTTCTTGCAATAGGCAACTCCTAGGACTGTTTCCTAAAAGTAGCATGGATGATTTTGTTTCTCATTGATGAATGACCCTTCATCAAGAAAAGATAGCTAATAAGGCAATCTGTTAGACACACAGTACCTCCATAACCTTCTATAGCTTAGCTTATCTTGCTGAATATGATCCATATTCATCAAGAAAAAAATGTTATCATTTGGAGATTTCTGTGTTTCTACTTGTAACCAATCTCCAAACCAAAATGTAGACAATACTGTGGTATGTTAGCAGCGTTACAGCAGAACTACAAGATATTCCAGGCTTTCTCTGAAGCTTTTGTGACCTTGAGAATGAAAACTGCTGTGGCGCAAAAGGACTTTGCGCCATATGGATGAGAACTAAATCTGTCTGTTGCTGTAAAAGACAACAGAAAATATTTCTGTAAATGCATAAGCAACAAGAGGACGAAGCAGAATCTCAATCCTTTATTGGATGTGGAGGGAAACATACAGCCAAAAGATGAGGAAAAGGCTGAAGTAATACTTTGGTTTTTAACAGACCAGTTTTTCTCTGGAATAGAGAAAAACTGAGCTGAAAGACAGGAACTGGGAGCTGAGTGAAGCTCCCATAGGCCAAGTGGGAATTGTTTGAAACCTGCTGCATTCTTTAGACACACAAGTCTGTGGGTTAATCCCCCCCTCCCCCCACACACACAAAGCTATGTGGCTACCAGCTGATGTGCTCACTGAGCCACTTAGCATAATTTACAAACAGTTGTGGCTGACTGGGCTGGACTCAGTAGACTGGAAGTTGTAAAATGTGATGTCTGTCTACAAGAAGGCAGGAAGAAGGATCTGGGGAGCTACAGGCCTGTCAGCCTCACCTCTAGTATCAGGAAAGTTCATAGAGTAAATCATCTCGAGTTCCAACAGACACAGGACAGCCAGGTGATCAGGGCCAGCTAACATGGCTTTAGGAAAGGCAGGTAGATACATCTAGGATATCACTCTCCATGCTGTCAAATGATGGCGCTCCCTGTCATGCTCTGGGACCATTTCAACTATAATTTCCCAAAAGATATGCAGACATGAGGCAAAGTTAAGTATTTCATAGGCAGAAAAAAATATGAAGATATGTTGCCTTTGGTATAGTCCTCCAGTATTGTCTCTGCAAGCCAACCTATCCATCTCTTATCCTGTCAAAAGACAAAAAACACGCTGTGGGGTAGTCATATTTTTCATAGACTGTCTCTGTGGACTGTGGCAGCTTCAGATGGCAAAGCAGCAGCAGTATATCTAAATAGTAATGAAGCATCTCACTGAGCAGCATGCCACCTTCAGAACATATGTGGGATAGAAGTGGTAAAAACGAGAACAATTTTCTTTTGCTCAGAATTGGTGCTGTACACAGCTATGCATGCATAAGTCCTGACCAGATTTCTCCTCATCAAGGAGAAAGGCATTTTCTCAAAAGTTCAGAAAGTAGTGACAAAGAAAGCTCACAGGAGGAGCATATTGATCCCTGTTTTTTTTTATCAATTTGGCTCTTGTTATACCTGTTGGGTAAGGTGCAAGATGCCAGCTGGTAAGATGTTATGAAAAAATTAGAGAAATTTGCTCTAGATAGATAATGATCTTACAAACTTGTGTCCTGGATGTGCAAGGGCTGGAGGGATGAAACCTTATGGATCATAGCAGTTGGAGTGACTTACCAGGAGAGTCTGTTCAAGGGCTGGACTTCAGTGATGATCCACCTGGACACTGATGGCACCATAACCCAGCCTTGTACTGTCAGGTTTGCTGCCTCCCAGTATATTGCCTAAGGGCACAGTCACAGGAGGCAGCTGGAAGCCAGATGAGTAGGGAATGTATCTTTGGTGTTATGTTAATGAGTTTCTGAAAGCAGAAAGAAAAACTTATGGGAAACACTACTTCCCAAGGACTGTGGGAAGTAAATGACATCCTCCTTTAAGAATTCATGTTGGTGGACATCACATATGCCATGTACTTTTCTCCAGGCTGTAAAATGGTCCACTGACTTGGTAGTTGTCACAGACTTTTCTTGCACACATTCTCAGAGGTTCTTAACTGAGTCAGGAAAATGAGCTTTCTGATGTGTTTTTATGGATGAACAAATGGATCTCTATATACGGACTGTCTGACAATAGCACACAAAAGAGAAGTCTTTGATTTGAACGAATGATAGACAAGTTTTCAGATGAACCTCAGTTTATTTAGAGTCAGGGAAGTCATTGCCAAAATAAAACAGATTGTCTTCCTGAATTGATTAATCTATAATATATTTCCACCTAGTTAAAAGAGCACTAAGCCAAAAGAGGGAGCCTCTTAAGTTTTATTAAATTACTTGAGAATGAACTCCTGCTGTAGTGATAGAGTGGGAGATACTGGCAGATAACTATACATCCTTTTTGCTATGCTATTGTTTCACAGCTGGAAGTTTTGGCTCAATTGAACATGAGGGGAAAAGAGGCAGGGCTACAATCATCACAGACAAACAATAATAGGAAGTATGTTACATGCATAAACATACACAAAAAGGAAGACAGTTTCATCCTACACCTGTATTTGCTAGTATTTTTTATTTATTTATTCATCCTTCCATTAATTTTGGGGAAACATTGAAAAGTAGTCTTTGTGAATTTGTGTTCTCTCTTAAGCTACATGAATGATATTTTTCTTTTCTCTCTTCTTCTTAGTAATCAAATGAAAGCATTGATCACTAGGTTCTAGTTCCAAAAGATGTTCCAAAATTAATGTTTCATTAAAACTTTTTTATTGACTAATTGTGCTTTAAAGATAATTTAGGAAAAAAAATAACAGGAAATCATTATGCAGTTTTATAATCAGTTATTTCATGATTCATCTGAAGAAACCACTTGGAGCCACAAAAAAAGTTGCCACTCATTTACTTTGGTCACCAAATGAGGAATGAAGACCTAAATCTTGAGTCCTTAGGAGGACGGAGAGAATGAGCAGCAGAAATGCATTGATGGATGCCTTGGGGACCGACGCTGAATTTGTTCAGAATTTATGGGTCAGGATTATAGAGCAGATCAATGATGGCAGTGTTGAGGTGGGTGTCTAGTGCAGATTGCCTGATCAGGAGGAAGTGAATGAGGTCTTCTTCGGGAAACTGGAAGAGTCATCATGCTTGCAGATGTTCATGGGAAACTTGAAAGAAGTTTCAGCATAAAAGAATAAAGATAGAAAACACTTAAACAAGTTGGTCATGCACAACTTCATGGGACCTGATGAGACAGAAAAAGAGGCAAAGGACATACATTCTACTTAAATGTAAAAAAAATATTTTTACTCTTTTGATGGTGAAATGATGGAAAAGGCTGCTCAGAGACATGGAGCATTCATCCTTGGAAGTAATCAGAAGCAGATGCCCAACAACCTGTACTGGTTAATCTTGGTTTGAACAGGCATACTGAACTAGGAGATCTCCAATGATTCTGAGAAAACTAACATGTCCTTAATAGCTGGGAGGCTAAGCAAAAGTTCTGTGAAGAAAAAAAAAAAACCAAAATCAGCCTTGTATTTAAGCTCAGAATATTTTCAAGGACTGAAATAGTCCTACACAAGAGAAAGGTAAGAATACTGTGTAAATAATTCAATTAGAGAAAGTTGATTACTTACAAATTAATTTACTGAACCACACCATGTTTATTCAAATTGTTCTTCTTCAATATAAAAGTATTATTTTGCATAAGAGAAAAGGAATCCACCCTTTTTCCTGCAGCTTTTAGAAGGTATACTTATTAGAATACTGGAGAAACAAAAAAGTTTTAAGACTGTAAAATACCAGTGCCAGCTATAATCCAGTCTGCTGAACTTAGAGATCTGTTATGCCAAAATTTTTATGTGAGAGAACAAGCATCATAAAATTCCCAGTGGAATATATGAAGAGAGTCATATGCCCTTAAAGGTAAAGCAAGTGTCATTTGTATAGTGAAAGTTTTTTCTGTATTCAGAAGAGACATGAGACAGCCTTTCCTGACAAAATAAAAATGTCAGTCATGGAATACACTGTTTTGAATGTTCATTTTTAAGTCAAAACTCAACTTTAACCATGGGTAGATAATTTCAGTTTGCCAGAGCTCTCTTTAAATACCCTGATTTATGAAGTGGCATCTACCTTCTTCCTTTTATTTTCCCTTTCAAAGAAAGCTAATAGACTAGATTTATCTCTAAAAGTGTCCAAATTTTGAGAAGCTCAAGCACAGCTTTAAAATTTATCTAGTTATTTTTCATAATTAACATGTTTCTTTCCAAAATTTTACAACAGAAATTTCTGCTCATTGACTTCACAGTTATTTGTCAAAAGAATGAGACAGAAGGTGTTCAGTGTCCTGGAAATGACTTCATATGTTCATAATTTTTCTGTCTTTGAAGAATAGGACTAGGAGCTTGTAAAAGAATTTTAATTTAATTTGTGTAATTTTTTTTCTTGTTATCAAAATGATATTGAAATCAATAACTAGGAAGTATTTGACCTCACAGAGATTTAAAAAGGTTAAAGCATTCAGTATAACTGTACTGTCTGACAAAATGTAATTTCTATATGCAGTGTGTATAAATATTTTTCAAGTCATAGAGTACACATATTCAGGAGGAAGAGCAGTCTAAGAAACAACAGGAAAAAATCCTGAGCAGGAAAACAGCAATCAAAAAATATAGAAGCATATAGAGCACGTTTAGAAGAAAGATATACGAAGTGCCATGATCAAGGTGAAAAGCAATTCCAGAGGAGCCGGAAAGCCCCTAGTTTAAGGAAAAGACCTGTTGACCAGTGGAGTTTCAATTTCCTTGGCAATTCAACCAAGGATATCCATTGTGCAATCACTAAAGCAGCACTTGAGCCCTTCAAGGTGCAATAAGACTACTTCTTTACTGTTCAATGAACAACAGGATCAGTGGCAAATGGAGGAATCATCTTAGGAAATAGATTCAGTGTAATAAAATGCTAGGAGATGGTGAACATTTAAGGTCTGCTGATCTCATAAAGTCTAAAATACTCTGGAGACTGTGGTGCATATAAAAAGATGGTGCTTGCTAAGTATACTGGACTCCATAAAGCAGTCTAAAGGAAATGCAGCTTTACTCTTAAATAGTTAAATTAGAATCCACTACTATCAATCGAATGTAGACAATTTTATTACCTAAGAAATAGTTGAAAGAGATTGTAGTTGGTGTTTGCAATAAAAATCTATTCTGGCTGGAATGCTGAATGAATACAGATTTCAAGAGACTTAAATAGAAGAGCAGACAGAGATTTGAAAATATATAAATTTTTGTGGTTTAGTGTTTTTTCCCCCACGAGCACATTCAGTGCAAACTATTCCACATGTGCTGAAAACAGGATATTTGGTACTAAAGAGTCTTATTATATTTTTTGTTACTTCCTTGAAAGAAGAACCTTTTTAAAACTGTTAGATTATGTGATTAGAGGTTCAGGAAGAATCCACAAAAACACCAAGGATCACAGAAGAAAAATAGCAATATTTTAATCAAAGAGGCAAGTCACTGCCCTGGATCTGCTCCCAGATGTTCCAGGAGAGCCTCAGCTTCATGGGCTGGGAAGATAACATATCTCCATGAGTCAGCAGAGTGGCTCTCCAGATGGCTTTGCAAAATGGGTAGTATTACTGCCTAGTGTTACAGGGCTAATATTGGGGTACAAGGGAGCAGCACTTTTGAATTTCACTAGACTTGGTATGGAATGTTAGGGGAAGAACCAAAGTAGGAAAAGGAAGGGATCAGGTGGTTTGGAGAGAAATAGACATAGGAAAATAGAGGAATAATACAATAAGTGGGGTTAGGCATGCTGGCAGATGCCAGCAGATGCTTATCCATGTGCTTGTAAGGCTTGAACCTGGTCCCTGCACTGTGCCACTGTACCCTGTTTCCTCACTGGACTCTATGTGTATTTTCTGACTGCTCAGCAGAGCCAGTGAGATCTGATGCAGTCAGTTGAGAAACCTTTTTGCACACTTGTCTGTGTGTATGAGCATGTCTGTATGAGGTTGCTGAAAAGCTGTGTCCAAAGGCCAGTTGCAGGGCAGGCTGTGTCTGGGGCTACTTGCTGGCCTTGCCATGGTCGGCCAGAGAGACAAAGATGATGAGGACACTGGTGTCATTCCTGAAGGGCATTCATGTTTGTGGTGTTGTGTCTTTGTGTGTTGATCTTTGTGGCCAGGAGTGTGAACGTGTACATTTGTATTCTGTATGATACTATGTGATATTGGGGGTGTCCTGTGCAGGGCCAGGGATTGGACTTTGATGATCCATGTGAGTCCCTTCCAACTCATAGATGTTCATAAAATTATAGATGTTCTATAATTTTATGAATCTAAGTGTGTGTTTGCATGTGTGCCTATTGGGAAGGGGAGCTCAGCTTCACTTCCAGCTGGACCTGGGAAGTGGGAGCTGCAGCAGTGCCTCCATCAAGCTACTGAACTCAGCAACTGCTCACAAAAACCAAAACCAAAATACAAGTATCACAAACATCAAGATATCTGTGGTGTTATTTATGGTAAAATAAAAACTCATGTTCAGGAATACCAGTATCTGAATAGCTACCTGGCTGTGCAGAGAGAAGTAGGGGCTTTGTATTTCAAAACAAGATATTTCCACTAAATAGAAATCATAAATGACAGAAGATATGATCAAAAGAAAAACAGTTCTATGTCGCTAAAGCATATGCAGTATCAAGTAATTCATATTTCAGCCAGTCTATTTGAGTATGATTCAGAACCTATATTTTTATCTACACAAGCTTAAGGAAGACTTCTATAGTTTTACCAATTATTATAAGGTCTAATTACTTTTGTCTAGATCTGGTATAGAATCAGAATCATATAATTCTCACCTTCAAAATCAAGCTTCTATAAATGTTGATTTTGATGCAGCTTCTGTAAAGTTACTGAAGCAAGTGGAAATAAAACGAGGCCATGGTTTTGTCAGACTTTCATGTGCCCATTTCTGACTGTGGCAGTACAGAGAAAGGAAAAAACATCCAAAGAGCTACAAGTTTTGGTTGCATTTGCAAGGCCAAATTTTGTTGCTGTTTTGCCAGAATACCGACTATATTTCAGATAAACATCCATGTGTTGAGTAGTGGGGTATTTTTTGGAGGTGGACAGGGAGGGGTGTGGATTGTTGATTTATTTTTTTTTTAAGAAGATGCTATTTAAAAGAGTTTCATTTAAAGAATGTCCTCTGAACAGAGTAGACCTCATATGTTATATATTTTGTATTTCCCTTGAATTTTCTCTTTTCCATTAGTAAAATTGAACTAAAATATGTTGATGTTACACGTAATACCATAATTAAAAAGAAGGAAATGGAAAAGTAAAGGTGTGGCTTTCTAGAATGTCAGGATTAGTTATAAACTCCCACTCTGGGATGACCTTCTAAGTAATGAGAAACCTTGATGAAGACATAGCTTCATCTCAAGCTAAGTTCTTTATGAAATATGGGTTTTTTTGGCTTCTAAATAAAATTTTAATTTTTCATTCCTTAGGCATCCTCCTTTCAAGTTTCCTATAGGTCTTCATTTCCACTTCTTATATCCTTTAGATATTCTTCCCTTCCTTTATCTTTTTTCTTGGGTTGTTGCACTTTCCTCTCAAGATTTTGAGTTTGCCTTGCCCTTCTCACTCTGTTTTATAATTTATTCAGTTACTTCCCTACTGTGTTGAAGAACCTTCCCAGTATGAATGCTCCTGTTCAAATGAGGGTTTCCATTATCTGGCTGTTACCTGTAAACACATACTGAACCTGACTGCAGAGTAACAACTCAGGAATGATCCTCGAAATTTTACAGCAATGATATAACTACATGATTTAAGTGGCAAACTCTTAAAGACAGTAATTTTGGTTTCAAAGTTATAAAAACCCAAATTTTTGCCTTAGATGTACTCGGAAAGCAAATTTTCATCTCAATTTAACTAACAGCTTGAAAAACAAGTTAGTAGCTCTTAATTTTGTATCATAGAGGAAAAAATAATGCTGAGACATAATTTCAGGAGTTCAAAAATACAGTAATGAAAGCATTTTCAATGTAACTTGATTAGAAGGATTTCATGCTTGTTTTTTTCTAGATGCAATTTTTACTTAATGAGACATTAATGATGTCTAAACTGGCCAGTGTAAGAAATTTTGGAATTAATGCAGCATCGGATTGGTACAATTCCTCCCTTACTGAGTGCAGTGACACTTTCTCAGTACTAAAGTGGTACAGTTACAATCATTCTGCACCTCTGTATCTGTGGAAATTTAAGCAATAGTGACAGCTCCATGGTTTCTACACCTGATTAATTGACAGGTAGTTATAGTATGTGTGTCTATCTTTTTTCTGCTGCTCTAAGTCTTTAAAATGTAGGGTATTTATCACAAAAGTCGTTAAAATGTTGTTATATAAACAGAGTAAAAATTCTCTATTTTGAAGCACAGCATGCCATCTAGTGGACTAACCTTGCAAACATCACAGCAGATAGCAGAACTTAAAAAACAGCGGTGAAAAAAAATCTCATCAGCACTTCTGCTAAGCTAAACTGCAGTTTCCCACTATCCATTTGTGTTTTGATTAATGAACACCAGACATATTTGTGATTCTCTGCTTCCAACTAAACTTAGCAGATATTGGAAATGGCATTTGAGTACTTGATAGAATTTATTCAAATAAATGGAAATTTAGCAGAACTATTTTGAAAGCTGTGCACTAAACATTAGGGGCTCCTTAATGAAAACTAACTTTCAACAGCAGAAGCCTAAAAACTTACCTACTCCCTGAGTCACTGTAGAGTAAGTAGTATTTAATCTTCAGAAAGCTTTCTGTTGAAGTGAGTACATCAGCCATCCTCACCCTGCTGAGCAAATACAGGAGCATTGGTGGATACAGGTGTGATAGCTTGCAGCTTTCAGTCTTACCAGTGCCGAGTAGCAAGGGAGAAGGAAAGAGGGCTGCATTCAACATTTCTTGCCCTCGTTCCCAAAAGACACACAATATTATCTCTTACTGAATCAGTGTGATTTAAAAGGACTGCAGCTAACTGTGAAACTGCACCCCAGAGGCAAGCTGGCTGATGAGCAGTGATTCCTCTCAGACATTCCCAATGCTGGCTCCCACTGCTTTGGGAATCCAGCACCCTCAAGTTCCCCTTGCCACTTAGGTACCTAATGAAGAAGGAAAGCTTTTGGAGGTTGCAAAATCTCACCTCAGTTGCCAGCTACTGCTAAGATTCAAAATTATCCAAAAGTTATGCAAAATATTAAAATCAGTGAAGACATTCCCCAGCCCCCATTTTTAACACTGGTGTTCACACCCTAATAACTGGATCACTTCCCACCTCCGAAATATAATGAAATTCACCTGGATGAAGTCAGCATTTTTCAAAGAAATGTCAACTATTCACTATTAATTTTGAGAACTCTTGAAGGACAGTTGGGATTTCCAAATCAGAAGAGGAAGAACAGACAGACAGAAAGACAGAGGTGCACAGAGAAAAAGACAGACAGCAACAGAAAGAGGGAAGAAACTTCCTGATCAATCATGTAGTTCAATCTTAGCTCCCAGAAGTGTATTGGAAAAAGAAAATCATAAACTGATCTATAGCCTTTGGAGAAATCAAAGATAGTGTTAAAAACAAATTACTTAGGAGCAATACAATTTGGAAAAGTAAAAAACAGGTTTCAAGGAGTATAACTCATTCTGTGTTTCTAACTTTAACACTGGCTCATATGACGTTACAATAACAATTAGGACACATGGCACAAGGCAAAAAATGTGATAGAATAGGAGCCAAAACTTGCTAGAAAACTGTACACACTGACTATATCAGAGGTCAACCATCATAATGACAGACAGTTTTGATCAGGGTTCTTCAGTGTGCCTTTGACAGTTATGAACACAAATCCTTTTTCAAAGTGCAGCAGAGAAGGGGACAAGTGCTGAGATATATAAACAGGAGTGATGCTTGTAAGACTGAAAGGGAAAAATAAAAAAAGAGTTTTGCTCATAAACCAGAGAGCATGTAACAAAAAGGTGCAGAAGTACAGGAAACATGGCCAACAAAGAATGACTGTAGGTATGAGCACTGTTTAGTCTGTAGAAGACTAAGATCACAGTCTTTGTATGAATAAGGGTTGCTGTTGCAATGAATGCAATAATTGATTCTTGGTGTCCACAGGGGAAAAAGAAAAAAGCAAACACTTTTCCATTACAGGAGGTTCTTAAGGACAGATTTGAAAAATATTTGGTAGGAACACTTTGGACAGAATTAATTTGAAAGTAAAGGAATCAGTTATATGACTCTCAAGGTTAATTCTGGATATAATTTCTGTGACTGTAAATGACAGACATATTGACCAAACTATGAAGAGTATTTCCTGTGCCTCTTGTGCCCAGGACTAAAATTCCCAGAGGTCTCTGGTTAAAATTAAAGTATTTTCTGTTCCTGTTGGACCTGTTGGAAATTTCAGGAAGAAATCAAGATTTTCTGTCTCTTTTTATTTTTTTCAAAAAGACATATAGAAAAAAAAAACAAAAAAAAAACCAAACAAACAAAAAAAACCCCTTAATTGTACAATGACTGTCTCTTTATACTTTACTTGAAGTTAAGGACATATAATATTTTTACAATAATTTTATAAATATTTCTAACTCTTAGAATCACAGTGTAAGTTATGAACACATAATAGCTTTAATGCAATTTTGAAATAATTGTTTTGCAATAATGTAATTGTCTCTTTTTGTCCATAACTGGTATATGGAAAAGACTTTCAAAAAATGTTAAAGAAACTATGCACCACCCAAATGAAGGAATCCCATGAGGGTTTATTTTGTTTCTGCTGTCCTATCATCTCACTCCTACAGGAGTAGGAGAAAAGTTGCAGCTTCATTTAAACAAGCTGGACTGAGGGACTTAGCAAACCTTGTCAAAAGCTGAATGACTTCAGGGTAGCTGTTTTTTGGGGTTTTTTTTAATGTCTGTCAAAAGACAAACTCCTCAAACAGAGGAGTCTTCCAGCATCTCTGAGGATCATTAAATTGAAATTACTTTGCACAGGAGTGAGGAATAAATTCTAGAGAGAAACATGTTATGAACTACAGCAATTCCCTTTCTTCTTGCATCTCTCTGATGGCCTATTGATTCCCTGGTTCACACATTGGCCTCTAATGCATATTTTTGTTTTCTAGCTCTCTGTGTTTCCCAGGGAACCTTTGTAATTGGGAAAAACTTTCATGTGCAAATAGTGCTTTAGCTGATAAAGCCAACAGAAAGTTAGCAAACAGAGCAAATTACCATAAGCAATCATGGTTGAGCATGTAAGCAAAAGTCTCATCATGCATCTTGCAGGCTTGCCACAGTTAAAGCTGTAGCTTCTGGTATTTTAACGGGGATCAAATGGAGGAAGTGTTTTGTTTTTGTTTTAATCATTTAATTTAAATTCTTTAAATACATTTCTCATTTAAAGATAGCTTTAGAAGTTTTGCAGTAAATAAATAATTTGAAAAGGTGATAGGAGATGAAGGAGAGGAAAGTAGGAAAACTGTAGAACTGGCAATATCATTAGCATCATGTCATAGTTGAAAATTATATACTCACATTATCCTGATGGGCTCTAAACCAGTGGGGTAAGTACAGCTGTGAGTTTCTGAATAAAGTGACAATAACCAGGAGATAATATCAACATCCAAAGTTTATATACTACCAAGAAACTTGACATATCATTCACCATGACTCCATTTGTCAGGACATATTCACATGTGCTTTTTATCTAGCATATCAGTAATTTTTATTCACTGACTGGAATGAAGGTAGAATAAGTAAAAAGAAGGGATATATCAAAGTAAAAAATGTAGCTTTTTGAAATGAATTACAAAGTTAAACATTTTTTTTATTTTTATCTCTGTTTCTCATTCAATCTTCATCTCTTTTCTATCCCATATGCACATTTCTTATCCTTGTATTAACTTGGACTAGCCATTCACCAGTGGCTGAATCTATTTCAATAACTAGAGATTCACCCCCCTTTATGCAATCATTTTCTGACACCAATTCACCTTCATATGAATTGCCTGCAGGCTGCACACTTGTACTGCATTTATTACAAAACTTATGATGACTTTTCCAGGCTTCAGCTGTACTACATCTCATGTTTATGGAGGTCAAAAGAGCCAGAAAACTGTGCTTTTGCTTATTTTCTGCAAGTCCATGTCTTTTTCTTCTGCATAAAATTTCAGCAGGTGTTATCCATTGTAAAAATAAGAGGAAATAAAAAAAAAAAAAAAGAAGAAAAATTTAACCTGTTCTTGTGGAACAAACATTGTAGCATGCAGTCATATAGCTGGGTAAACAGCCTGTGACATAGCTGAAAAGATATTTGAGAAATAAAACAGGGCATATGTTTCAGAGTGCAGATATATTTTCAGGTGAAGGTGAACAGAAGTATGCACATCTGTCTTTCTCACACAGAAGGAATATGATATTTAAACACAAAATTACAGAACTATAAAAGAAGAAAAAAAATTTCCAGGAAGCAGGTCTCTTGACTACCCCTCAACTACTTTTTTTATACATGGGAAGAAAAACAGCTTCTTAAAAGCTTCTCCTGTGTCTTTTTTCTTGCAGTCTTATTCTGAGCCAAGATGTCCAATAGCTTTTGCCTGAATAAACAGGCAAGCAGAACTCAGTTCACGAGTTAAGGAATGTGTACAGAGAGAAGCACATTGTTATCTCTGCTCTGAGATGGGATGTTTGGTAAACCACCATGTCACTATGCCTCACTAAAGGAAAGTTAATTTTTAAACTTCTAATTTTCTTGTCAGGAAAGTTGTGTAAAAAAATTTTTTGAAGAGTCTGAAAATTTAAAAAAATGGCATTCAGCAGATGTGGACTACATATTTTCACTAATAGGTGAAAGATGAACTGCTTTTGCGTCTCAACCTTTTTTTTTTTTTTTTTTGCATATTATATCTTGTTCAAAATACAGTGTCTATTACAAATTTTAATGTATTAAGCAAAATATAAGAGCTTTTAAATTTCAATGTTTTTGCAGCAATAGTAGTTCTAACCTGCCAGTCTAACAAAACCACAATTTCTTTGTGTGCACTAAGCCAAAATAATTATTTTCAAGTTTTTTCATACAGCATTACGCAATAAAAATCAAGTTTCTACAGAAAGTGTTTCTTGAGTTTCTGGTTCGTCTGTCCCAGGGATGGGAATACTTAAATATGCTTCTTCTTACCTTGGGTCACACCTTCCACCTAGATCTAGCAATTCCAGACTGTGATTTAGGGGCAATAAAAACTCCAGGTTTTATATTCCATATTATATAATAAAGAAACTGCAGGATTCTGGGATCTAAATTAAGTTTCCTGAGCAAATATCTTGTTATAAGCCTCACCCAGAGAAAGATAAGATTATTTAACTATGCTCTTCATTTTCTACTTTTGAAACAACTACTCAGCTTCACTTTTACCTCATGACCCCAAGGTTTCCCTAAAGTTATGCAGCGAGGGCTTTTGCCAAAACCACTTTGAATTTAGTCATATCAATTTCTTTTTTTCTAAGGAACACAATTATCAAGTGCACCAGATGCAATTCCTGCAGTGAAAAGGGCTTAAAAGCCAAAACTGAAAAGGTTTTATTTCTGTCCAATAGATACCCAAACTCCAAGATTTATTGATTTTGAAAATCAAGAAATTTCAAAATCAATAATCAAATAAATAAATAAAATATTAATAATATCAAAATATTAAAATATTATTAATATCAAATTAATAAATAAAATATTTCAAAATCAATAATCAAAAATCAATAAATCTCCAAGATTTATTGATTTTGGGCATGCAGCTCCCTCAGATGCAGGCTGCCCTTGACCATGCCTCTATCCCACGCAATTAATGCCTAGCCACAGAAACTGGGCAAAGCACCATGCCCTACTCTTCTGGGCCAAACCTGGGTGCAGGGGGGTTGATGCTGGCTGAATACTGAACACCCACCAAGGCCACCTCTGTCACTCCCTCTGCAGCTAGCCAGGGGAGGTAAATAGTTTGATACTGCATCATGTATCTTCTATCTTACAAAAAAGAAAGAATAAAGCATACTTAATTCTTTAAAGACCACGTGTGACCACCTTTACGGATACAAAGTAAATGGAAAGTTTGGAACAAATCCTCAAACTGTATAGAGATTAGACTAGAATACCACAGAGCAGACTAGAACAGAACAAATCATTTCAGTTGTAAGGAACCTGTAGTGGTCATCTAGGCCAATTGCCTGACCATTTCAGGGTTGTCTGAAAGGAAAGTATATTATTAAGGACATTGTCCAAAGGCATTTCAAACACTGATAGACATGGGGCATTGATTACATCTCTAGGAGGTTTTTTCTAATGGTTGACCACCCTCCCAGTAAAGAAATATCTCCTCATGCCAAGTCACACCTCCCCTGATGTAGCTTTGAATCACTACCACGTAGCCCATTACTGGATGCCAGGAGATCAGTGCCTCCCATCCCCTTTCCCTTCTCTGGAAGCTGTGGAAAGCATTGAGGCTACCCCTTAGTCTGCTTCTCTTCAAACAAGACAAATGTGTTCTCAACTATCACTTACAGAAGTGCCTTCCAGCTCACCAGCTTTGTTGCACTCTTCTGGGTATACTCAGTGCCTTCACATGATTTTTAGATTGGGGCTATAAGATATCCTTGCAAGAATATGTGAATTCCTGGCACAGAGCACAGAGACCACATCTGTACATATGCCACATCTGTGGGTTTTAAGTCTGTTTATATTCAAATGGTCAGCCTGGTCTAGATTAAGTAAAAATTTAACATTCTGAATGCATCTAAGAGAAATAGCTCTTTACTGTCTTCATTTCTTCCATCTAGAGGTCAAAACAATACATTAAGTTTTTGAAAATTCTCAGTGTTTTGAAATAGAATGTTGTACACACATAATTTTCATTTATTTTATATAACCTGCTAATTTATTGAATAATACTGCTAATCCCACAGTATCCACAATAAGGGCCAAGGGACACCAAACTTCTGACAAAAAGTAACACATATAGCTAAAGCACCTAGACATTATATGGTTAACACTGTATCCTCCCATAATATTAATTTTAAATTCCTCATCTTTAATCATGGCCTGTTTCAGTGATTTCACATATATTCTTCAGAGGCATTTTACTTTCCAGTCATTTTGTTTGATGTAAAAACTTTTCCCTTTCAGTGAAAAGAAAACCTCAGTTAACATTCAAAAGACCATCCTAGTCTTTCTTATCTCTAGTATTGTGCATTAGTTCTGCTCAGTAGCACATCCACAGGCTTGAAATTTTCTCCGGATGGATTATGCCTTGAGGTAAATGTTCAAACATATTATGTGTTTCTGTGAAGAATTCTGAGTGTTCTACACACTCAGATGTCAAAGATTTTCCTGAAAACATCTCACTCAGTAAGCCCTTTACGGATCTTCAGGGTTTTTTGTATTTTTGTAATTGCAGGTTGCATACTCAGCCTGCTCCCAGTTTTCCTAGCTGCTCTATTGCCCAGGGCATAGTTCCTAGTAATTTTCTTCCCAGATTCATCTAAACCTCTGACAAATGGAAAGGAAGCATACCAACAAGGATCTCACCCCTTTAGAAAGTCTCTAGCTGTTTTGCAGTCAGCTGTCAGCTTTTCTTCTGTTTGCCCACTCTTTGGTATCTTTTTCCTTTCAAAGCAGTACCTTTCTCTTTTTTCCTAATTTTCACCAAGAACTCTCCAGCCGGTTTACCCTCTGCATCTTCCAGATTCCTTAGTATCAAATAAGCCAAGGGAATTGAATTGGAGCTATTTTTAAAGAAACAGACCCTGGTATTATGCCTTGAAACACAAGATTGTAGGTCTAATAATTCTTTGAATTCACTTTATGAGTGTCTGAGGCACGAAGACTGACAATGCCAAGGTTATTGAATAAACAGATATCAGATATGTAATAGGAAAATGAAGTGTGATCAAAATATATCATAACATAAAGCAAAAAGAAATGAAACACAGCTTGCTGAACATTGTCTAGCACAACTAGATAATGTGGTAACAGAAAAGAGGATATTTTTCATGTAATGCAGCAATCAATGCAGCAATAACACAAGAAAGTTTCTCCAAAAGCTGCTGAGTTGCTAATGGAAAAATTAGTAAGAAAATAAAGATCCCCAAAGAATATAATAAATCAGGGGTCCAGGGTCCTAAAGTACCTCTCATGCACAGAATGTAATGACATTTCATTTCCTTCTTTTCTGCCAGGAATGTCAGGCCAGAAGAATGATATAGAGTCTTATAAAACTTTCTGCTTCGTTTCTGTACTGGATATTTAGCAACATGTATTCAAATAGAATAACAACACAGTAGAAAGTAATTTCTTCTTATTTAATATCCCTATTTTCTGTTCATAAATACTTTAAGACTTCTTATAGTGATGAGCCATTCTCTAAAAAAAAATAGCTATGGACTATGTGTGTTTTTCTCATTATTCAACAACTGAGAAGTGCATTTATTTCTGATTTGATACACAGAGTGAATTGACATGTCATAATGCAGTTAGAGATCTAGACACTAGATGTTGTGGATGGCACAATACAAAATTATTAAGACATAATTTGTATGAAAGCATGTTTTATAGACTGTTAGGCAACCTCTGTCTGCAGCCTGTGGCCCACAACTGTTTTTCTAGTATGCTGATTGTTTTGGATCTGTTTCTGAGGTATCTCGTTCCCACTTGACATTATAAAAGCAGCTTATGCACCTAATTTTAAATACGGATGTGGCTGTGGGACAGGAACCAGAAAGTTAGGTTTTGCAATACTCAGTATGGCTTGACAACTTCCTTTCTTGATTTAAATTTCTGTCTAATGTATAAAGGAAATCTGTCTGACAACTTGATGCCAGCTTTCTCCAGAGTCAATCTATTTTGAGCCACGACTGCAGCAAGGTGATTCCACCTAGTCCAGTTTACAGCTTTTAGATTTCTGTACATGCCCCCATGAATTCTTTGACGATTTTTTTTTTCCAAACCTGTAGTACAAAAAATTAATTACAATAACAGTAACCCATAAATAAACAGTCTAAATGTTAACTCACAAGATACAGTCACTAGTTCCAGTACCTGGAGTTTAGTGCATTCAGGATATTTTTAGTGGGTGAGCCAATACCAACAATTAAAAAAAATCTATTTAAGATCAGCTATAAAATGAATTTACAATGACAGTCATATTTCATATGGTATTTGGTAAAGAGATAAATATGGGACACATATTGGTCTTACTGAAATTAAAATCAAGTATGAAAGACATTAAAATAATGTTTCATTTAAAGCTTCTAGTGAAAAATTTATGTAGTTTTATTTTGTGTTACAAAAAGGACTACTAATGTATTCAAAATATTAGGGAAAGCCCCTCTCCAACACTTAGACATCAGAATCCTTAAGATATTACTACTTTACCACTGTAGTGCTATGACAAAATAGGTCCTATACACTGCGTTGACTTGGACTGAACTAAAAGCAAGGGATTACCTTTAGGCATTTGGATTCATTTATTTTCTTGAACTCCTCTGTAACTAATCCCCAAAAAGATTATCCACCATATATTTATTTTGTGGTTCACCAATTATAGCCTATATAAGCTAGTTAATATAAAGCAAGCAAAGATTAGATTGTGATCACTCCACTTAGCCAATTTCATTCAGTAACTATTTTCAAAGAAAGGCAAAGCAAATAAAAAGTGCCTGAAATTGCTTCTGTGTGTGCGTAAAATTTAAATAGACAGGATACGTCACCATGGAAGAGACACAACTTGGAAAAAGAATGAATATGGGTGGAATAATATACTAAAATGTATAAGAGACAGAAGGCATAGGAGCTGACAGTTCTTAAGCTCTTCCAGTGAAAGAAAAAGGAACTATTGGCAGAAACAAGGAGGGTACAAGTTTGGAGCAAAGAAAGGCAAGTTTTTTTGGGTTTTTTTATGCAATGGGCAGCAGAGCTGTGGAACTCCTTGCCAAAAGACATTGTGAATGTAAAGATTTGACAAGGTTCATGAGAAACTTGGATGGCCACCTGCAAGAGTCATGCACTGGGGTGATTAAGGAGAGAAGTCAGCTGGGAGTCCAGAAACCGCTGAGCTGAAATCAGTTGGAATTTGAGAGCATAACTTGAAGCCACATGCCTGCTCTGTCCATACTGTTCCTTGAGTACCTGCTTATGATCAGTCAGAGCCTTTTGGAGACAGACTTGGGATATAGATGGATAAATGGATTGAAACAAAAGAATATTTCTATTCTTATGTCTCAATCCTATAAATTCCAGGAAAGCTTTTTTTGCTCTTATAAAAAGAGACGCTTGTACACATCTCCACTCTCATTTTCTTATCCGTCATTTCCTCACCAAACTTGATTCCTTCCAGTAGACACCTGGGAATGGATTTCCTGCTGGGCTAATTACTCTAAAAGCTGACAAACCTGTCGACTGCTCTCACCACAGCAGCTGTTCAGACATTCCATTATATATAACCCGTGTAATTCCCCCCTGTTAACATGCCAAACAGCATGCAGTTGGCTGAGAAAACAAATCATGGCAATTGTTCCTTTATGACTTGCATGCCCCACCTCCTCAGCAACTTAGATCACAAAAACAGTGTGTATTTCTTAGCTGTATTGCCTGTGCACTCCTGCCCACATCAATAGAGATAATAGTGCAGTCTTCTGGTAATAGAACATGCAGTTAATTATACAGCTCCCACAAATATTCTAATATTACTCATTAAATCATTCAGCAAAATACGTTAAAGGTTGTTATTCTGAGCCAATTTTGAGAATTTCATGTGCTTATATTTCTCTGTGCAAATAGTCTGTGTACATTGTCAATTTAATCACTACAAAATGTCTGCAGACAAAGGTTGCACTAACTTGGAGTCAAATTTAGGATTAAGAACTGCAATGACATTGCACCTTTTAGAGAAACAGTTAAAAGAAATTAATATATACATAGGCATCAAAATAATTGTTTAGGGCATGCAAACAAACCCACCTCTGCCATGAAACAAGGCCATAAGGTACTTATATTTTTAAAACACTACATTTTTGCATATTTTCAAAACCTGAATTACCTCTCCAGAGATTATTATTTTTTTAATCTATTTCGGATTCTTCTGGCTAAAATATTTTTTGAAGTGCACTATCACTTCCATTCATACTTCCACTGCATTTCTCATCATATTACATAGGTCCTGACGTTTTGATGTTTTTCATTGCTAGAAACAATACTTACATGAAATTGCTAAAATTCATTTGGGGCTGACATCAGCACAGATGCTTCAATATTCACATTCACAGTTCTCAAAGAATCTGATTTTTCCACCCAGTTCAATACAATCAGGTGGGAATATTCCTTTTTATCTTAGACACCTATTTCAATGAAAAAGAGGCCAACATCTTAAGCACCAAAAGAAAATATTTACATACAGAGTCTTCAAAGGTGTTAGCATTTGCATGCCTTTCTGAAGTCACAGGTTGGGGGGCAATGGTATTCTATCTAATGGTTCTGTGATGTTAAATAAACCTAGTCCATAGGATGATGTAACACTGGCATAATGAAAAGTCTTATAACAGCCCTAATAAGCACAAAGTATGAGCATATGAATTCACTTCTGATATCTATTGCTATCATGTAGTTGTTTTTCCCCTGATATTGTATCAATGAAGTGTTCTGTTACTGCAAAACTTCTTTCTTATATTCCCTCAGGCTGTGAAAAATGTCATTCTTATTTCTTTTGGAAAAATATCACAAACTATTAAAATTAACCACTAGCATGTGAACTGCAAGTTGCTTGGCAGCACAATATTTGGGTTAGTAAAGACCATTCCTCCTTCCCTAACCTCCTAAATAGAGAAGCAAGCCATTGTAAGCCTGAGTTCCTTCCTAGAAATATTTTTGCTGCTTAAAACTGTCACAGAGGGTCATTCAGAAGTCAACCTGCCTGAACTTTACCTTCACCCAGTAACCCTGCAACTATTCATTATAACACTTCTCAACCTTAGATGGAACGAAGCAGAAGAGAAAGCTATTAGGCAAGAACAAAAGCTACAATGAAAGTAGAGTTTGTAACAGCATTCTTGGTAAGATGATATTTTTTCACTTCAGAAAAGTAAAAGCAAATATGACCAAGAAAAAGAATAATTAGTCTGAAAACCATTATAGTGGAAACAGTGCTAAATACAGATAGGAAATAAACTATAAAAGGCCCTTGGGCACAAACAGAAAAGAGGCAATTATTTTATTACTCCATTTCCTCCCTTTTAGTTACTGAGATTATAAATATATTTTATTGCACTGGCCAAGCAGTCACAGAAGTCAAGATGTCTGTTTGTGCTTGGGCAAGTATAGCCAGGACAGTATTTGTCCTGGCAAGCAATTCTTTGAACTTTGACTAATGACATCCAGCAAGTCTTATTTCCTAAGGGAAAGATTAATTTCTCATTAATGAGAATTGTAAAGATGATATCACAATTCATTACCCAGCTCACTGCCCAGGAAAAGATTTAAGGAGGCCAGTGTTCTGCCTCAGCATTGATTTTTTTTTTCTATTTTCTTCCTTTTTTTTAACTGATTAAGTTATGTAAACTCAGAATTCTTACACTGTTGAGTGGATGAAAGTGGCTGTATGGAAATCCTCTCTTACAACACAGCATATGCAAACGCCAATTTTTAACTCAAGGAAAGGACTCCAAATCCCTTGCCTTGTCTCAAAGAGAACTTCATCAATTGCAATGAGAACCAAAATAGCAGTCCTGCTGCCAGAAGCTCATTCAAATGCATGGGATATATTCCTTTCCCCACTCTCCACATACACATTACAGCAGGAAACCTGAAAAGAATTTACCTTTACAACTTTTGCCATGTATATCTTCCTTTTGGCAATTCTAAGCAATCTATTTAATCCAGACCCTTGGATATACCATCTTTTACACCAAAGACTTACAAACTACTTTAGAATAAGCAGCTGTCTAATAAAATAAGGCAAGGCTACTTGTCAATTTAGGACAGGAAATACAGACAGTTACCATATGCAACTTTAAAAAAATGGGGCAATATCCAAACAGGAATGTGGCCAAGACACTAGATTTAACAACTCTATTCCCACAGGCTTTGAGACATTTATTTCTTAATCCCCCAAATCTACTTTAATTGTGTGTAAGGAAATGTCTTTGTTAAAAGAAAATAACAGGGGTTACAGTAGTTCTTTTACTGCTCTCTGTCTGTATATATCACTCAAGTTTCCTCACAACTATTAAACTTTCAAATTACTGATTTTTTCTAATGTATTCTTCTTTCCTAACATTTTCTCAGTTACTCTGCTTCTCTTGATCCTACTTCATGAATTTACTGCTTGCTCTTCCTGCCTGCTGCTCACCATTCTAACCCTTTAACTGGTATTGTCTGAATTTAGGGGCCAGAAAAAAGGATTCTCTTTGCCAGTTGTCCAAAAATAAAAAAAAAATGGAATAAATAAATGTGACTGAACAGCAGTCCTGTCCTACCACGTAATATATTATTTATTTACAGCATTTATTCTTACAACTTTTGCAGTTTCACATAGTTCCACAACTTGTGCATCAAATCAGTCCTTCTCTGAGTAATTGGCAGACAGCATGCTTTTTAGGTACCCCTGAAACATAGATTTTGAACAACAAAGGATTTCTTCCTTTGAGACATTTTTCAGATTTTATACTTTTCAGCACTTTCACCAACAATACAAATAATCATTCAATTTTGTGGGAATCATGAGAGATCATGTATATTTAACACTTGCTTCTATCAGTTTTTGTTCTGTTTTTGAAATGCCATTGGAAGATGAAGTCTCTGCCATTCTATGCATGAAGAGATTGATAGTTACTTTGCCAAGTGCTGTGTACACCATTAATTAAATCCACAGATGAAAAGAGATATATATACAATAAAAATATTTTATTGCCTAAAATATTATATTTTATTTAAGAAACTAGTTTATTTTTTCAAAGTGAGACTTAAAAAATGGGCCAGTGTTAAGGGTTTGGGATTGGCAACATTTTTTTCAGAAGTGCTTGTTATTTAGAATCTCATTTACATTCATACCTTCTTAAAAGTCTCAACTGTTTAGAATAGCATATCCAAAAAACATGCTGTGACCTCCCCTGCAATAGCCATGTATCAACATTTTAAAGAAGTTTATATGGAACACATTGGCACAAGTTAGCCTTCTGCAGTGTCCATATGAACCACACTGGCACACCAGTGAAGTGTGGGGTGGAGCTCTGATTTCACTCCTGGCAATGGTGCATGCTTCAGGGGCTGTGGAGCATAATGTCAATTCAACACCACATGACTGCTTCTGAAGAGGAAGTAACTCTTTAGAGGAGGGTGTAGCCTGCACAGATGTTTAGCCTGGAAGCCACGAGAGTCCCTGGAAAATAAATCAGTTCTAGCTAGATGGATCTTAATTCTGTGTTTGCATGTGTATTGCTTGGAATATAAGCAAGAAACTCAAAACAGTTTATGAGGTGGCCCTAAAACAAAATTCTTGAATTAGATGGTAAACTGAAATATATGGCACCAAAAGTTAGATTTTCATTTAAAAAAACAAACTTAAAACAAAAAATAACTCCAAGCAAGCAGATAAGAAACCTCGTGCATATTTTATCCAAAAACAAACAAACAAACCTACTACTTCCATTTTAATCCAAAAGTGAATTTTAGTCCAAATACAAGTCCTCTTTTTATTTTATAAAGAGGGTAAGTGAAAGTTTCTTAAACCGAATTTAAAATGGAAAAGCGCAGTGAATTACCAGTTTCATGCTCTGACTTCCCTCAAGGTTCTTCATGTGACTGAAGCCTTTGTTTAGGGAAAGTGAACGTGATTTGATTAGATGAGATTAAGTTTGACTAGATTCACCTGCCTCCCACTTTGCATGCATTCACTTTTCTTGTTTTAAGGAATGCATAGCCTACAGCAAGATAAAAAGGCAAAAAAAGCATAAAGATAAAAAAACAAAGAAAAATAAGGTAGTATAAGCATACCTCCAACATCTTATTCTATTTTACCTAGGAGTTTAATTGTTCATTTAGTACAACTGGTTCCCATGCAACAGGAATGATGACTCCTGCAGCAAAACTGAGCAAATATAGAATATAGGGCATTTTACAAAAGCATGCAATCTGCAAGCAACAATTTTCTCTGTCAATTTCAGTTACTATCTCGTTCTTTAATATTTTTGAGAAACTGAGAAATTGATTTCACACTAAGAGAGATTTCCAGAGGCTTTATCTCTCACAGAGGCACCCAGCTTCTGTATATGAGCTCTGCTAACATGGTTTAGAGGATGACTTGACTTTAGTATCTCTGACAGCCTGAACCTTGTTCCTAATGCAGTGTCCTCACCTTTCTAAGAATGCATTTATAAATAAAGGTATTGAATAAAGAGTTAAATCTCTATGGCAGCACCTGGGTACTCACACTTGAAATACTTCATCCTGCTTTACCTTTTTTTATCTTACATTTTAAAAGGCTTAACTATTAGAATTTTAATAAATGTTGCTTTTCTTATTAATTTTTATATAATTCAGAAATGTGGAAAGAAAAATAATTATAAGCCATACCTGTAATTTGCTGAGAGTATTATAACTTCTCATTCTTCAAAAAGAGGAAGAAACAAAAATTACTTGCTTACAAACTTTGCCTTACAAGGTTAAGATTTGACAGATAGATAGATAGATAGATAGATAGATAGATAGATAGATAGATAGATAGATAGATAGATAAGTCACAAATCCAGCAGTTTTTGACTAAGCAGTCACTTTCCAGTTACTGGAGAGATAGCAATAGTTCCAGGACAGATTTCTGTGATTTCTGGTAGATATCTGTGTTCCCATTTAATTCTGGGAATATCTGTTCACATGGAGTCTAATTTTAAGCTCTTAAGATTTTAAAAAGTTGTACTCAATGTAGCACTAGAAAATTAGTTTACAAATGTGTGGGCACAAAAAGAATGAATAAGTTTAACTGGAGGGTCCCACTTTTGAAATTCTTGCCACAAGGTTTTTGGTTTTACAGGTTTAATTAAACTGATCTCTATTTCATTAAATAATTCTCAAATAATGAAACAACTGAAAGTATGAGTTACTGGGAATATAGTGACATTTCCCTGCCAAGTTTTATGGTGCCATTAAATGCTTTTGTAATAGCTCATTAAACAGGCACTAAAATATAATCTCAGAACCATTTTCTGCTCCCCTCAATGGAAATATCAGCATATGGGAATTGAACATTGATTTAGTTTAAGTTTCAGACTTTATTAGGTAGTTTCATTATTTTGAAGGTCTCTAGTTTATGAACCATCATCATTCTAACATAATATTAATGAAAGCTGTGCTAATTCTTGTTCCAAAGCCACCTGAGTCATCTTTTTTTGTATTGTTTTTTGAGTTTCTTTTACTGGGAGCTGGTAAGGTGTGTGTGGAATGTCAATTCATATAAATACATGAAGAAAACTTACTTGTGAAATGCTTTAAAGACTAAGAATTATTTTTAAAAATTTCAAACTTGACAGTATGAAAATTCTATTGTATCAAGAACCAAAATCTCTCCTTTCCTTTCTCTTTCATCCCTCAATGATTATATACTCCTAATTTCAACATTGTTCTCTGGTGTGATATTCCAGAATATCCTTACCTCATTTAAACATTAGAATGGAAAATCTCCATTTAGAAAACACCTACTCAATATTACATTCAGCTCTCATTGTTTAGCTCCTGAACTTAAATGTCATTTAAACTTTGACTGCTTGTACATAAAACTGAGGTCTCTAAAATTTTTCTGCAAAATAACCCATCCCTTCAGCCCCAAACATTGTCTGTAATTATACATAGTACCTAGTTTTTTTGTCATTTATTCTCTTCTTCTGGAAGTGGTTGTATTACTTCCCCTCCTTTCGCTATCAAAATTCTTTTCTCTGTTAGGGGGAGTTTCAGGTTTAGTAATGAATTTGAAATGGAAGAAGTTTCATGGAAAAACTTTTGGTTTTTCCTGTTTCTTTAGCATTCTCATTTGTTAATTTTCACATGAGATTTTCTTATAATAGTAAGTTCTGAATGTGGTACTACAGCTGATGAATTTCTTTAGTAACACCTACGGAAATTGAAGAGCATTCAGTTATTTTGGTCCTGTAAATGACATGAAACACAACGATCTGATTCAACACTGGGTTTTGGAGTCCAAAATCCTACTAAATTGCATGTGTGTACTTACATCCAGGAAAGCAGTTGGGAAATTTGTCCCTTGATGTTACCTACCTGCCTGACCTCTCTAAACATGGAATGCTGCTGACACATACTTCTCAGAAGTTTGCAGTTCTGCATCGCCAGATGCAGCGTTAAAAGCTTAGGCTCACTGTGAGCCACAACTCAAATGGAAATATCAAGGCAGTGCACATTGTTTCATAGCTCAGTAAATAAACTACTTAGACTAAGGCAAATTACACCTGAGGCCATTTTTACCTACATCTGTCCTAGTCCAAGGAAGTTCCCTTATCCCTAGTAAATGCAGCTGTGTGAGCAACAGCCTTCCCACAATCAGCCTTCCCCTGATCTTCTGTGCAGCCAGGAAAACAAGCTCATACACAGAATTCCACACATGAACTGTCCAATGGGAAGTAGTGTTTTACTTAATTATGATTTTGTTGGGGTAGGGTTTTTTATCAATTATAAATTTTAAAAACTATATCATTTTAACATCCTTTTAAAAGTCCATTCCCTTTAGCACTTCAAATTCTTGCTTCAAGTGAAGTTGAAGTGAAGTTGAAGTCATGAGAATTATTCTTCTATTACAAGAAAATTAAGTGCTACTTCTTCATTGGTAGAAAAAGGCTGCTGATGCTTTTCTGTTTGTTTATATTTCAGTTTGCCTGAAATTTGTTCAGATGAGGAAGAGCATATTGATGGTAATTTTTAATTAAGGATTTTAAAGTAAAGTCTTCTGATTGAAATTACTGGATGCTTTCATTAGTAGGAAGTGCTACAGTCACAGCTGAGTGGCTGACAGTGTCATCTATTGCTACTTGGACTGTTTTACATGTTTTAGGTATTTTCAGATCCTGTAAATTATTAATTACAGTTTATATCAGCTAAAACACTAACATCCCTAAAGGTTGTTGTGATAACTGTTATTTTGGTGCCTGGCTGTAAAAGAGTCTTCGTGTAGTACTACATAACAAATTAGTGCTTTCTAAACAGAACTGTGCAATATGAGTCCAGAGCAGGTCATTCAAGGTGCTCTACATGACATTTATACTTCTACTCAGGCTTCACAATTCAGTGTTGACAGCCTGGAGCATCCTCTGGAGGGTCAGGTTGGCTGGACTCAAATGTGCAGAGCAAGGCACCATTTCTAATTATGTATTTCAAAGCAGATCTATGGCATGCCTTCTTTAATGCAGTAGATTCTGTAATGTGAGGGTGTTCCAAAATACAGTGCCCATAGAGTGCTCCTCCCAGCAGGCTTACTGATTTCTTCACTGGCTCCTAGTTAAGATTTTAGTCTTTTTCTAAATATACAATTTAGATTTCATCAGCAGGAAAATAGGTAGAGAAATAAATATTTCAAATGATTTTACTGTTAAATTTTACTAATAAAATGTTATATATATCATGTATAGAAAATCTAATTTATAGTCAAACAATGCTTGATCTTTAGAGATGTTTGTGATATAACTCCAGCCTGCAACTCAGCCCCACACAGCCACTTGCTCATTCCCCAGAAGTGAGATGGGGAGACAATTGGAAGGGTTAAAGTAAAGAAACTTATGGGTTGAAATCAATGCAGTCTAATAGGTAAAGCAAAAGCAACACACACAGGCAGAGCAAAACATGGAATTCCCTCAAGTGTTCAGCCATCCCCAGGAAAGCACCCCCAGGAGCCCACCATGCATAACAGTGACTTTGGAAGACAAATGCCATAACTGAACATTTTCCTTTCCCCAACTTCTATCCCTAAGTGTGATGTCGGATGGTGTGAAATAGCCTTTTGGTCAGTTGAGGTCAGATGTCCCAAGGGAACTCCCAACTTAGTGGCGGGGTGGGGTGGGGTGAGGAGCAGAAATGGCCTTTGCTAGGTGTGAGCACTGCTCAGCAGTAACTAAAACAACCCTGTGTTATCAACACTGTTGCAGTCCCGAATCCAAAACATATCACCTAGTGCAAGCTGCTAGAAAGAAAATTAACCTTTTCTCATCCAAAATAAACAGAACAGGGGAGTTCATTCAGGACTTCAAGACTCTGAATAAGTCATTTGGTAGATATGATGCAGTGGTACTGTCATGCTAAGAATAAAACCTAGATGTCTTAAGTCTCCATAATCTTTGAATTTGGAGACTGTCAACATTTTATAATTTGGCAACAGGTACTTTTTATCAGAAACAATAATCTGTATTTAATTTACTGGTAAACTAAATACCTTGAAGATGGCAGCAAATTTTATTAACTATTCTGCTAAAAAATTGAAGAAATTAGAAAATCATAATCCATTTTATTGTATTAAAAACAGCCCCATCAATATGTTCCCATTTCTACATGAGTAAAAATGTAGAAGACAATTTTTACTATGTAATTCATACAGTACACAAATGTGTGAAGATTCTTTTTGCTCTTTTACATTGCTTGTTCTATATGGAATTCAACTAAGTTTTTTGGGGTTTTGTTTAAGAAGCAGAGGTGGAAAAAACGTCTGGCTTTACTAACAGGTGAGGATATCTATGTGTCTACATGCATGCACCCTTTCACAGCTCTTCAGTAGCTTTCTGTTATCCACTGAATTCAGTGGTGCACACTTATGTACATGTACATGCATACACATGCACACATACATACATATTTATTTATTCTCATATAATTAAATAGCAAGATTCTATTACAGTTTTTTTTTATGTACAGACAAGTTAATAAAAATTATAATAATTTTCACCTTCATCTTTTATCTTCTTCTTCTTGAAGAAATTAAGTTGATTCTTCCAAGGTTGAAAATACTGGAGGGTTGTTTATTTTCACTATGTTAAGAGGCTGGAAGACCAAATCAGTCAATAGTCTCAGGAGGTTTGCAGATGTTCATTTAAAAGCATTATTAAGAAAAGCAGCAGATGTATTCTCTGGCAAAGATCTTAAGTTGCTGTGACCCTCTGTTTGTACCTCTGAAAGCTAATTATTAAACAATGAGGTGAATAAGACCTGTTATGTTCCTCTGTGGAAGAAGGTTGCTGCAATAAGTACATTGTCCAGCTGCAATGAGAAACAAAGCAAAATATTTTCCCTGTAAGGCCATATCCTATATGGAGCTAAACTGCAATCCCCAGGCTTTCTTAGCAAAGATAATAGCTGTCTCACAGGGTCAATCATCTGAGAGACAAAGGAGAAAATAGCACTTACTTTCAGGCCAGGTGGGCTTGTGGTAGCTGGTATTGGTACTAGTGGTTTTATGGGTGGCATAAATCTTTATCATGACAAACAAGGCAGCAGAGAAAGAGGGAGACACAAGTTCCTTTGGGAGCAATATTATGGTGCTAGATGGCAATATGCCATAAAATGTAAACTTATGTATAATCTAAGATGACTACTTCTGGCTTCTTTTTTAGTGGAGAATGAGCAGGCTTTTCTTGGATGCAGTCGTTTTGAAGACAACATTTACATCTCACCAATATTTTTTTGAAGTAAAGGTGGCAATTTAATGACTACAAAGAACGTGGAAAGTCTAGCTCAAACATAGACATTGGCAGTCTAGGCAACAGAGGCCTCATTTGATTAGCTAAACATAGGCATCTATTGCAATAAGAGACATTACAGGTAGTTTGAGGCATTTGTATGAGGATGAAACACAATTCTGTATACATCATATATCTCAAGGAGATTTCAGCCATTCTGAAGTGGGAGCTTGAAACCAGGCAGATTCACAAAGGAGTTCTAAATGCCTATGACTAGATAAATTAACCAAGTCCCTGAATCTCTGTGGTATTATTACCACACTCTCTGGTTGCTAAGCATTGATTTAGATTGAAAACACAGCATTGATATAAATTGAAAATATTAATATGTCAATAATATCTTAAACTTTTCCATAGTGCTAGTAGTCAGAGCTTGAGGTCCTGTTACTGTGAGGTAGCTATCAGTTTGCACCTTTAGTAATTACCTTTTGCAATCCATAATGAACATTAACACAGCACTCCACAAGTGGTTGTTCGTATGTTCTTTTTAGTGCAAAATTAATTTTGTATTTTGAGAGCCAGAATTTCAGCTAGCTTTTAGAAACATAAATTCACTGGAGTTGATGGAGTTTTCAAAGTTTACACCAATTGAGACTTGACACAGAATGAGGTTATGCAATGCATTTTACCAGTACAGCTTGATACTTTTGGTATGAGTACTTAATTTGGTCAAGTGAGCAAGCAAAAGTCAGTTTTTCCAATACTAATGAGGTTTTTATTTTCTTTGGACTGTGGTTACAAAATGACTTATGAGGTTCAGTGTTCTGCACCTGTCTTTCCTTCTTGTTGAGCTAGGAGTGCTAAGATCCCTCAGACAAGCTTTCCCACAAGAATTTGTTAACTCATGGCTTCTGGCTGGATGCTCAGGCTTTCCTCTAAGTTTTTCAGCTTCCTGGCTGTCCCTCTTCACCACTGGATTTTTCTGGCTGTTGGCCATCAGTAGTTCTGCTCTCTATTTCACCTCTCCTCTTTGCTGTACTATATTTTTCTCTAACTGCTCATGGACAGGAGACTTATTTCTAAAACTTCCTCCTTGTTCCATTTCCCAAAATGGTGATCAAGCATAAAAATTTATTTCAGGCGCTTTTCAGTTTGTCCCTTGACAGGGAGCAGCCAAAGGGTGGAGTGAATTTAATGAGAGAAGGATACACTATTCTCAGCTGGCCTAACACTAAAATGTGGCAGCAGCTATATCTGCTCTCAGTCTTTCTGGACTTTGAGAAGTCTGAGGACAGAATAGCCTGACTGGCAGAAGTCTTTTAACCTAAGTTTATGAATGACATAAAAGTCAAAACAATGGGGTAGGTTGTGAAAAAGATTATATCCCCTTTCAAATGTCCTTTTAGCAATATGGGAAGCAAACAGAATGCAGCTGCACCCTTGGAAAACAGAATGGATAAAGTTCTCTTTGGTTTTGCCATTTATTTGAAACAGATATAGACTAATTTAGATCTCACAAACCTTGTTGGAACCAGACTACTTCATTAAAGTCAGTAAACACATCAATAAAAATGGAGGTAAAAGGTAATACAAAGTAGTCTAAAAGAATCACAGACTCATGGAATCAGAATAGCCTGAGTTGTAAGGGACTCATCAGGGTCATAATGTCCAGCTCTTGGTCCTTCTTGAAGCCTCTCAGGCTGGTGCTCTGACACTTCCCACAGACAATGGAGCCTGTTCCATTGTCCAGCCACCCTCTGGATGAAGAACCTTTTTCAAACGTCCAAACTAAACCTACCCTGACACAGCCTCAAGCCATTCCCTCAGCTCCTGGCACTGGACACCAGAGAGAAGAGATCAGTGTCTGATCTCCTGTTGCCCTCAGAAGGAATTTGCAGAGTGCAGTGAGGTCTTCCTCAGTCTCCTCTTCTCCAGGCTGAACAAGTCAAGTGACTTCAGCCACTCCTCATGCAGCTTTTTGTAGAGACTCTTCCCCACAGAAAATCTTTAATAAAGACACCTGAGTCTTCAGTGCTGGAATGTGCTGCTCCCCTTGACAGCTGTCTATACTTAAAGCAAAAGAAGAATATATCAGCTGCCAAACCAGAAATGTCCACTCTTTTATGAGGGCCGTGTTTGCGTTTGATTATTTAAACAAGCCATTAGGTAAAGGGTGCTGGGACATCAATACTACTTCTATAGTTGAATGTTTATCAGAAAGAAGGAAGACCAGGCAAAAACAGAAAAGTATTACTAAAGCCGTCAAAGAGCATGAGGGAAGAAGGAAACATTTCAAATATAGACATGTGGTTCATAGAGTACTCACACATGGAAAAATACCAAAATTGGGACTTCTAAATATGATTAATATAAAATATTTTCAAGAGAAAAAAAGTTACCTTTCTCCATTAATTTTTACATCATTAGAGTTTGTGCTGGATCCAATAAATAACGTTTTTAAACTTGATGACAATTTCTAACAGATGGTAAAATCAAATACATTGTATTGCTGATTCACAAGGACAGACAGAATTAATCACCGTTAATTTTTTAATCTTGATATTTTCAGCTTGTACCAGAACTAAGATGCATTCAAAGTATTTGATTTCTTTATATATAAATCTAGTTTGAATGCCACTTTGCTCGCCTTTGATGGGTACAGCTTCAGGTAATATCCATGTTTAATTCTTACTTCATGCACTAGGGGGTTCCCTTTCCCTCCTATTATGTAGACATTCCTAAATAGTTTTAACATATCTATTTAAGCTAACAAGAAAAAAACACCAAATGTGGTTTTGATTTTTTGATTTGCTGCTATTTTAGGTAAGGATATTTATTCAGCACAAATAATTTTCACTATATGAAGAATTTTAAGTGCAATCCTGTCTCAGATAGAACTATATGTAACATTATCTTGTATTTTTATTTTGCTCATTTACATATAAATATGTTTCAAATTCCTTGAGCTGTATGTGATTGAAATTTACTAAAATAAACAATATTTTTATACACTTACTGCTTACTTGTAGATATAATCTTTTTTTTAAATCCCAAACAGAAACACCAAAAAGACAGAATTATAAAATTTTAATAAAGTTATAAAAAAGTAAAAAGCATGGGATAAATAAATATGGCAGAGCAAAAATTACCTCTTTCCTGTTTTACAGATTAAAATCAACTGGCTGTAGATTTTAAAACAGTATGTCATTGTAGTTTCTTTTTTAAATTTAGAAAAAAACTAATAATTCAAAGTATATGTACTATAGTATTATTTTTATGAACAATTATACAATACAGCAGAGATTTTTGTTTGGGTGGGTGGGTGGGCAGTAATGTCATCAGCGTTTTAGATGTCTTTAAGGGTTGAGACTCATTTCTGTTTCATGATAGACTTTACACTTGTAGAAATTTCTGTCTTGCACTCAGAATATGGCAATAAAGGGAAAGTTTTTGAGGACTTTGGGAAAGGGTAAAACTCTGAAGAAGAACTTAAAAGAAACTCAAAAGAAATCATAAATCATTTTAATAAAACCAAGTTTCCTTAAACAAAGATGATGCATATCTATACCAGAGCAGTTATTCGTCATATCCATAATTATAGACTAAAAGTTGGCAGTGCAATGCAACATAGTTTTCCATCACTTCTAAGTCTGAATAGCTTGCTTTTGCAATTGCTCCACTTACAATGACATAGTAATTTGCTAGGCTAATGCCAAATGCTTGTGCTTGTCAGTTCTGATTTTAAAAATTAAATCTTTTTTGATTCATTTTCTGTCTAACTTTGTAGTCTTAATCCCTATTTTATTACCTTAAATATATGCTCACTTTTTTTCGATCATTATATTTCTTTGCAGTTTCCAATATGTTACTGTTTGTCAATTGACCAGCTTACTTGTGACTTGTAACTTTAAAAATGGTTGCTGTACTTAACATCTCTTAAAAAAAGTATCTCATTTCATTTGCAGGGCCATGAAGGAAAGGTACATGTTAATTAACCTTGGCTCAATTCACAAGACATAATTTGATATACAGTAGTAACTTGATCAGCTGAAGTAGTCTGAATATATTTTGAAACCCTGTTGACATAGATGCAAATATTTCTGTGAATGTGGTTTATGGAATAAAGGTCCCCAGCTGTTTGTTTGGTCCCTCTTCTGAAGAATACTATCATGAGAGCAGAGCCAGTTATATGTATGCTTTCTGTTCTTCTCTTTTGCCTCATTACAAAGTCAAATGACCTTATTTGAACAAATATTTACATCTTTGGATTTTCTGGTGGGTTTTACTTTGTATTTTATTTTTAAAGTGACATAATTAGCAACAGAAAGCGTATGTCGTACTGGTGAGGAATAAGTCATATGAAGAAGTGTTTCCTAAAGCAATGAGAGCCATATGCAAAAAAATTGTTAATACAAGAATAAAGAAAAGACAAATATGTACTAATCAGGACATCATCTAGAGAATGTGAGTCTCTGCATACTTTATCAATGAATCCATTGATTTCTATGCATGTATATTGACTTTCCAATGAATATTAAATTCATTATATTGATTAATATATTTCATCATTATCTTTGTCCCATTGACCTAGCATCCACCTGACATTTACCAAACAGAATACCATTAAAAACTTAGCATTTGAAGGAATGTGTTTCCATTAAATTTGCATATTTATGCAGCAGGCATAATTTCATCACAAATTTCATTAATATTTTTCTTACAGGAAACACATAAAATAAGCATTTTGTGAACTGTTCATAAGAACTAATTCCTCTGAGCAGAATGAAATAATTTAAAAACTAAAAAGTGTATTATTGAATTCCATCGCCATCTCTATGACTAATTATATTTTGCAGTAGGAGATACTTTTCAGTTTTTTAAATTAGTATTTGAGAAAGCAAAGAAAATTAGGACAAGATAATCTTTTTTAATGCCAAAATTTATAAAGGTGTACTTAAAAAAATATGTTCTGTTTCTCTAACTGTATAAGACTGTATACTTTCAATAATACTGATGTTCAAATTGAAGTGCCCTAAATTAATCCATTTTGAAGTCAAAAAATTTCTAAGCACAACCAGTTTAACAGTAAAAGTATCTGAGAATTATTAAAGGTCTTCATATGTTTCAAATGTGCATCAGCTCAGAATCAATTAAGCTAGCCAACCTCCTTCTCCAACATATTTTAAAGTGTCACTTTTTTAAAAGGCAGCATTCTTACCCTGTGATGCCTGTTATATGATCATGTTTGACTGTCTATATGGTACCATCCTTTATTTGACAGTCACATGTAACATTGTTAGTATACACTACAATTGGTTTCTATTACAATCACAACAATCCAAGTTCTTAGTTGGTTTAAATTGCTTTTGTTTTTTCTGCTGGAGCCAGTGAACAAATATTGACTTCAAAGGGGCTGATTTGATTTATGTTTCCAGAAGTCTTATTCCACTATGTGGAAATAAGTGTTACTACAACAAATTCTCTTACCACTTCATTTGGCCCCAAGAACCCTTTGTTGACCGTAGTAAATACTTTCCCTTATTGATATCCCTTCTTAATTTTTAATCAAACAGATACACTTAGAAGTCTATGGTAACTGAAGAGGTGTGCATGAGGATATGTTCCTTCCAAGATCTCATTTAAAATGTTGTTAGTTTCTTAGTCTTAATAAGTACCATTTTTGAAACTTCAAGTTTTTACACTATAATACACCACCATCAATATCACAACTTAGATGAAAAGGATTCCATCTAATTATTTTTAAAAATTTTGTGACTCACATGAAATTTTCCTTAAGCAAGTAAGCACTTACACAGTATAATTTGACTTGAGCACTGTAGCAGATTTCAAATATTTCAAAAAGCTTTGCATTTCACTATTCAGAAAGTTTTGGCCTAGGGAAACAATGTCCTACAAGCTCTCTAAGCTCTACATCAAAGTAGCTAGGCAATAAAAAGACATTTCAGGGAAGGGTAAAGGCAGATGTGGGAATGATTCACAGGAAAGACAGACTATCTTCCTGATATTCTGATATATCCTTCTCCAAGGGAAGGACTCTGCTCTAAAACTGCATTCTTCTGAAAACTAATGCCTGTCTGTGTTGAAATTCCCAAATGCAGACGTAATCAGCTAATTTGTTCTGGAAATATATCCTCAGAAGTCTGAGGAATGCCTGTTTCAAACAGCCTGGATACCAGGTAGTACTGCATTGGACTCTGTAACTTAGAAATTTCTGGTTATGTAATTTTTCCAAAATTGCTAAAGCAGGAAATTTTAAAGGCACAGCTAAAACTGTCACAATCTTGTAAACAGGTGCAAAACAAATCAGAAAGCAAATATAGCTGCACCAGGAACCCTTTTAGTTATTTATGCATCTAAGGGCAAGTGTTAAGGAAAAGCATGGGAGCTGAAGAATGAAACTAAAAAAAATATTATGGCCAAAAGTAAGTTACAAACAAGCCATTAGGTAAGTAAGTAAATTGTAGAACCATAGAATGTTTTGGTTGGAAGGGACCTTAAAGGTCATCTGTTCCTAATAGGAACCTTAAAGGTCATCTGTTCCCTGCCATAATAACTCACAGACTATTTGACAACTTGGTTTGTTGTTAAGTCAGTGATAGATGATGGATCCATCCTCTCACACTAAAGAATCCACAAATCACAATCTCCGGACACTGATGTTCTTGGGATCCTAAGGAATAAATGGTAATGTTTAAAAATCCAGATCAATTAGAGAACCCACAGAAACACTGGAATGAGTTAATGAAGAGTAAATTTCTAAAATCTCAGTGATAATGTGACCAAAAATAGACACCATAGAGACTAATCAACTGCTGTGTCTAATGTGTAATTTCCTTTCTGTGTGCTCTAACAGGTCAATTGCATATGGGTGATTTAGTAGACCTGTTATATCTAACAAAACTTAGGGTTCCATATCAGATGAAACAATAATGGATTCGTACCTATGTGAAAATGTACATGTAATACTATTATTAATAATTGAATCATGAAAATATATTAATGAAGCTCTGAGGGTTACCCTTGCTTAAGAGTATTGTGTTATGCGAGGTTTTTGTTAACACTTTGTCCAACAGATCAAAAAGAACATTCATAATAATGTCTCAAGAGTAGCTGTAATCATTTTTAAAACAATTCAGAATTATTAAATTCAGATTTATTTAGATAACACCCTCTAATTTCACCTGCATTTCAGAATACTGTAGTTGAAAAAATAATTTTCATACAATATCTCCTTAAGGAAAAAACCAAACCAAACCAAAACAAAACAAAAAAACCAGTGCCCCCTCAGAACACTAGCTGAATATTAAGGGGGGAAAATCTCACATTTATGATGACACCCTGTCAATCATTCAGTTCTAGAATGACTTTCATACTGTGAATGCATGAGGGACTTTTCAGAAGGCACTAAAAGTTCGAAAGCACATTTTGAGGAATTAAGACATCGTCACATATTCAGATGACTTCATTCATTTCCATAAAACATTGGAAGAACATCTGGCAAGAGCGGAAAAGCTCCTAAAGCTTTTTAAGGAGTAGTGGTTGAAACTTGGGAAAAACAAATGTCAATTACTGAGGGATCACATTACCTTTTAAGGATATGCATGTTCTGAAGAATGGCAGAAGCCTCAGTCACAGAAACTGGATATTGAGTAATACTGAGATAGTTCCTGGAAAAATGGGTACAAAATCTGATGCAGATTCTTCAAGACACAAAAAATTTTCCAAAACAGCCAATAGAAAGCAGCTTTCTCATGATACAAAAGCATGAGAAAACTTTTTATTTATTGGGAAGTTCTAAGTCCATTTTTTTTCCATTACTGAAAGTATAGTAGCAGTTCACAGAAACTGGTGATTTTAAGACATTAAGTGTTAGAGTGTTAGGTGACTAAATCTCTAAGGTGCTGAATACCATATTTTTAAAATATAAAATAATATATATATATCAAAATTAAATACTCAAATCTGAACTTTAAGGACCCCTCAAAGGTATATTCAATAAAAACTATATGAATCAGGTCCATGAATTATAATGCCTTGTGGTCCATACTTAAAACCCACAGGCTTGTGGAATGGCACACAAACCACATAAAAAGAGTTGCAATGATAACTTATCTTGGAAATAACAATGACACAGGTTTCCTGTTGACTGAAGACAATGAGATGAGAGGCATGAGGTTCAGTGAGGGTATTCAAGAAGAGGAGGCTTTGGAAATAAAGCTGAAAGACTTTGCCAGTACCAATTTGCATAGTTACACATGCAATTGTTGTTGTCAGTGGTATACATTGAAGAGAGCTGGAATGTCCTCAGAGTCTATGATTAATGTACAATTGGAGGCACTGGGGAGGTCCTCCCTGGTACCCTGGTTGCCAGATACACACCAAAGCCTCTCTATCTCTGCAACTGGACAGAGGTCAGAAAATACAGTGAAAGGTTCATGAGTTAAGGGCCAGGAGACATCACTCACTGTTCGCCGTCATGGGCAAAGCAGACTGAACTTGGGGATATTAATTGATTTTATTACTAAAAAAATCAGAGCAGGATAGTAAGTGTCCTAGGCACTTGCCTTTACATTCCACATACTTTTTAACTATCCAGGCTCGTGAGAGATCTCTGTGCAGTATTCTTAAATAGATTAACCCTAAACAAGACTTGAAACACTTTCAGAAGACTTGACAACAGGACCACGCTGGTTTGAGCATCCCAAGGATATTCAAAACTCTCCAGAGCAGTTGTAATTAGCCTGGAGGAGAACGTGGAGATGGAAGAAGGTGTCTGCCCCTTAGGTTGGCTTGGAGAAGGCATAATTATGAATAGTTTCCAACAGATGGCTCCCAAAGTACAGAGCTGACAGCAATGCTGATTATAAATCCCAGATCAGTTTCATGACCTGTAATTCTATCATACCATAACACAGTGTTACAAAGCACAAAAACAGGATGGCCTTAGCTCAGTTCCCTTGAGTGATAAACAGCACAACAGGGATCATATACTGCAAGTAAGGTATTACTTCTAGTAATTTTAAGAAAAAGTATACCAACTTCATGAGAAAATAAATCAACACTGTCACCAGCAACTCTTAAATGAAGATAAAGTATGCTTATAATTTTTTTTTAATTCTTTCCACTCAGATTTATTCTTATCTCAAACTGTCATGACCCACCTTGAGGACAGAAAGTTCTGTCATAGTTTAACTCCAGATGGCAAACAAGTATCATGCAAGCCCTTGCTCACACTCACTCCACAGTGGAAAGAGAAGGACAAACAGAAATTAAAATGGCAAAACCTGTTGTTTGAGATAAGAGCAGTCTAAATTTTGAAATAAAGTAAAATATAATCATCATCATCATTATAATCCTCTTCATTATCATCATCATCTTCTTTATCATTCTAAAGTAATGGAAAGAATAAGAGAACTCAAGAATAAGTGTTGCACAATTTCTCATGATCCACTGACCAATGCCCAGCTCATTCTGGAGTAGTAAATGTGCCCTTCCAGCCAACTCCTCCCCAGCTTATACACTGAACAAGATGCTCTCTGGTATGGAATATGCCTTTGGCTAGTTCAGCTCAGCTGCACACCCTCACAGCTTTCTGGGAACCTCTTCATTGTTAAAGCATGAGAAACTGAAAAGTCCTTGATTTAGGGCAAAAACTGCTTATCAACATTATTCTCATAATAAAGTAAAAAGCTACTGCATTGTATCAGCTATCAGAAAGAAAACTAACCCTATCCCAGCTAAAACCAGGACACCACTATAGAAATAGTGGCAGAACAATAGAGAAATTCATATTAACCTGTACATGAAGGCCATGATCAACAAAATCAATAAAATTTTTTGAAGTTGTTTGAAATTCCAATTTAAAACTAAATAAAAAAAAAAAAAAGATAGGGAGAATAGACATTTGATAAATTTTGGTACTGGAAAAATTTGTAATCTGACATGGATTTCACCTAGACAATTATCCTAAACAGTGCTCATAACTGCTGGAAAGAAGCAGGCATTTTGTGAGGCCTAGATGTCTAACACAGAAAAGATGCCTGAGATCTTTAAAGAACCTACCTCTAAAACTGTCTCAGAGAAAGTTGAGTCCTGTCCCTGTTACTTGAAGTAGTCTTCCATTACCTAGTCTTCCCCATAGAACTGCAAAATCCAAAGTACAGATATTAAACAACAGGCTAGACATTCTAATGCAAAAATATCTGGAAAGCTCTTTTTTGTCTAGTGAGTGCCACACAAACAAACCCTATTATCAGATGTAAAATCAAACAATCACTTTGGGATTGTGAATAAGCTCTATTTTCTCAGAAAATATATTAAAAAAAGAAAGATTCTGTTCAATGAATTTTTTTCTAAAAATGTATTCTCAGTGTTTAATAGTTATTAAAATGTCAACACAGCATTGTGAGGTCTGAGGAATGAAAAAATGTACATTATGATCGTAGAATATTATACTTGTTATATGAACCAGGGCTTGCTCCTCACTACAAATACTGTGTGATGTTCTTCTCTATCTCAATATGTGCAAGGTTACAAACATAGAAACTGTCTGGTCATGATAGTAATCATGGCTTTGTAAAAAAAAATCATGAGAAAAATCTGTAAAAAGACTGAGATATTTTCCATCAAACATGAATGAATAATATAAACACCTACTTTATAAACACCCATGTGATAAGCGCTAAAGGACAAGAAAAAAAAAATAAGAATAGACATTTGAGTTGATATTGTTCCTCATTATTAAACATATTAGTGCCAAAAATGGGAAGATATGGTATAACAATCATTGCTCTTTCACAAGGTGCAGAATTTTTTCTGCAAACAAGATATAAAGATATCCAGAACTTAGAAAAACCTGAAAAAATTGATCAGAGATGTTTGTGAATCAAGAGTACTCAGGGAATAGTAAAATTCATTCCTTAAATACATAATAGAGAGTGTATTAATAGATACTATTCTTCAGAGTCTAAGATGATCTGATTTTTAAGAGGAAGTAGACCTTTTTGCTAATTCTCGAGTGTTTGGAACTGTTCACAATGACAAGGAAAGTAGATTTTCTGGAAAGAATTTCTTTAAACCAGTCTTGTTATTACTTTGATGCAGGAAAAGTAAGACATGCATGAACTGCTCCACAGGCCATTGTAGGAGGTAGTCTGCCTGAGATTGGAGACAGTAAAATTATGTGTACCAGCCAGAAATGAAATCACAGGAACCTGGGAACTCTATATGCATCATTTCTGTCCTCCACAAGATGTACTCTAAGCATTCATCAAGACTGTTCTGTGAATCTGCAAGCTCTCTTCTTTTTCAGCATTCTCACTTCAGAGTTCAGAGCTGTTCTGACACCATCCAAGGTAGCTTTGCTCTTTTAAGCAATGCTATAATATAACAGAAATGAAAATACTGTTAGAATATATAGATATATATTCCACATGGAAGTAACTAAAACCTGCCAGATCATTCCAAGAGAACTTCAGAAACAATAAACCATGGTTATACATGGACACCCAGCTGTTCCAGAAGAAAAGAGTCAAAAGAAAGAGGAGGTACTCCACAGGAAGACTCATTTACACGTAGTATCTATCCCTGTAGAGCTGTCAGTCATCACAACTCAATTTAGATTTCTATTATGCTCTGTTACACTGCTCTTACCAAGATTATGGGCTGCATCCATACACAAATCTCAAAATTTTCAATAACGCCTAAACCCAAACTGTATTTTCTTCATCTTCAATCTCTTGTCCATGCCCCTGAGTTACTACTTATAAATATAACTTGGTTTAAATGATGATGAAATTTATATCCCCACCCAGATAACAATGATTGTCATAAAAAACAGGATACTGTTAAAATAAAATATGTGCTTTGCAAGTGAGTTGTTTTTACATTGCAAAATATGTGCTTTTGCAAGTGAGTTGTTTTTACATTGCAAAATGGGTTCCTTCAAAAACCAGATTAAAAAAAGGAGACCTTGGAATAGAGGTGATATGCTATTCTCCTTGGACATATCAATGAAAAAGAATAATGGTGGAAAAGAATGAGTATAAACTTGTAATTACTAACTTTTTTCTGAAAATTAGAGCAAAACTTCTAACAATGTGGAGACAAGGAACACAGTTGTTTTGGAGGAATGCAGATATATCTATTAATTTATATTTATTTGGAATTACAAAATTATTTCTTTTACTCTTGTGTCCCAAAGAACTCTATAAAAAAATATATAAATATTTTATAGATATAAAATAATAAAAAGTAGGAAAGAATTCAAAGACAGCTAGGAAAATGCAATGAGGAGTTGGTGGATGAAATTTTGAATACATGTATTTCTTAGCTTTTATTATACTTTCAGGAGAGTAAAAAATCAACACAATCTATTTGAAAAGAAAATAAAAAGCCATATTCCTCATTATGTTGTTGGGCTTTTAATTTTTTTTTTTTTTATTTTACTGTTTTGTTTTTGTCAGAAAATATGAGCTCTTTATTTTCTTTGTCATGGGTATTTATTTAATTTATGGTGAGTGAAAAACATCTTAAAAAGAAAAGAAAGGATTTTTAATGTCCATATTTCCTGTCCCAAGTCTTCAGATAATAGTTTTTCAAATATGAAATATGGTATTTCACATAGCTGGAGTAAGTATTTATATTATTTGAGGGTAAAAGTGAAGTTACCTTATTTTTAGCTAGAGTCTTCCATATTTAGGGACAGTAACTACTCTTCTTATTCTTTCTCCTATGACTAAAATCAAGTCAGACACTTTATATCTTATCTTCTAATACAAATTAATTTGAAGGTGTGACTCTGAATATGGGGGTAGTCATATAAAGCAATCTTAACTTATTTGGGGTGCTGGTAATGATCTTCTTTGTCTTTTCTGTATCTGTTTTATTCTCCCTGGGTGAACATTGTTTTCTGTGTCACACATGCTTAAGATAAAGCCTAGAGTTCAGTCCTACAGCTGATCGATTGACCTTTTAATTTTTTTTTAATTTAAATTCAAATAAAATTTCAGAGAAGATCAATCACTGCAGTACCATTCACAAAATTATGTTCTGTTCCTGTAGCTTCAAATAAACATATGCAATTTTCAAAAATCAATAGTCTACAAGAACTAAATCTCATGTAAATTTTATGAAGTTCTTGCATTCCCCAAGTACATCATGTAACACTACTAAGCAGTGTGCAAGAATTGTTACAGCTGAAAGTAAAACCATTCAGTATGTGAAATGTGAATCCTTGTCTTTGTAATGCAGAATATTCAGGGCCTCCATTCTCCACCTGATATCCACAATTACAAAAGAAAAATCAAATCTTGAGGACTGAGGAAATGTTGAACCTATGGTAGGTGTTGTTAAGCTGCCCATATGACTTCCAATAACTATTGTTAGCATTAATTAATAGAGAGCCCTGATGCCCACAAAGAGGAATCTAAAATATCATCTGGCTTTTGGTTCAAAAAGTTCATGAAGCTCACTGTCAAGTAGCAGATTGACTGCAGCTGATGGATGCAAAGGGATCCCTTAAAATATGGTGCTTGGGGTGAAACTCCTAGAGGAGCCCTTAGCCTCCCGAGCCTTTGTGATGTTCTAGTGTTAACTGAAAATGCAAGGAATAACCAGTCATTCCCTTTTTTCCCCATGGTAACAAATGATAAATTGGATCATGTGTTGCATCAGTTTTCTGAAATATCAAGGTCTTCCTGGCATGGAAATTCTCTGTGGCTGCCTATGCCACCTTTAGAACTGTTTTTCAACACCTTCACAGGATCTTCATCTCAGTAAAGGGCTGAAGACCCATGTCTGAAACCTATTCAATACAATAAGATGCAGTTGTTTGGAACAGCATCAAGCATCAAACTCTAAATGTCTGTCTTATCAGTGCATGCCAGCCAAAAAAAAAAAAAAAAAAAAAAAGAAAATAAACACATACAAGGACTGAGAAACTCAGAATTAAACTGGTTTTCTTTCTAACGATGCATTTGTAGAATACATTAATTTTCATTGCAGTCTTCTGCTGAAAAAACCCAGCCACTACAACTGCTGAGGGAAAAATACAGCTTATGAGGATCATGCAAATACTTAAACTGTAAATGTGCCTTAAGCAGAAACAACCCAATATCCTGCATTTGAAATGAAAATATATTTCTCCTTTGTGAATAGTTAGCTGGGGCCAAGAACACATCTGTTATGAGGATTCTACCTCGTTTTTATTCTCTGCATTCTTGAGAACAAAAGGTTAAAAAAAATCATTTACAAATGGATATCTGCAAAGAACTTTGTATTATTTATTTGCTATTCTATTTAAAGTATTCTGTACATCTGCTGTTTATCATTAAGTTCACTAATATAAAACTGAATCTGCCCTGAGGTGATAATCTAAAAAAGGGGCATTAGTGAGAGAAAATGTTATGGGAATGACAGAAGAATGCAGCTATATATTTTGATGAACAGTGAGTGTTCAGTGACCCAAGACAGAGGAAGCTATAAATGATTCATAACTTTGAGAAATTCTGTAGTTTCAGTAATTCAAGACATAGGGTTCTGTCTAATTGAAAGTAAGTACAGTATCTATTCTAGTCTTTGCTCTTTTATTGGGTCCTGGCTGCAATAAAATTATTTTCATGTGATGAACATTGCTATTTTAAGGGCCTCTGTATGGTGTTTTCGTTGATTTATTATTATCTGATTTGCACATTGAAAACAATTGCTCTCAGGAGAATTACAATGGGATTTGATTCAGATGTAAATAAATAACAGAAGAGCCCTGAGATCTCAGCACAGTTTTCTTCTTTTTGTAGAGCTTGCCAGACTTCCCAACTTGCCAGAAAATGTTTTCCAAACCTAAAAACATAAAATCGAAATTTTGTCTCACTTTTTTTTTGCTCTTGTTGGTTTTAACATAGATAGATACATTATTTATGTAATGAACAGTTGCCTTTGACTTCCTGAATATGGTTGTCTTTGCAGTCATTCTTCTTTTAAAGGCAGACTAGATAAATACTTCCAATGCTCTCAGTTGATACCTGGAAATAGTACCTTTTTGCTATTTGCTTTAGAAATGCCCTGGTTCTGCAAATATCTGCACACATAAATGTATTTAAAACACTTCAAAACTGTTTAAAGCTAAACATATAGAAAAAACTCAGATGTCTTAAAATCTGCCACTTCTAATTTCTAGACACTTGGAATTCTGAAGGGTATCAAAAATCTGGGTGCAGATTCATTACAGAGGTAATCAAGAAAACTTGTAAGTGCTGGCCAGGGAACTGCAGAGGTAGGTAGAAAGAAAACTGAAATCCTGAACATCCCTGGGAAGTAGGAAATTGAATGAGACTGCCAGTGGGTTCTTCTGACTGTCAGAAATTGATAACTACGTCCTGGAAAAAGTTACCAAGAAAAGTATCCTTACAAAAAACAACCAGCCAAAACTAAGATTCAAACAGTATCTGTGGATATCGTTTAGTCCAAAAATGGCAGTTTAAAGGAAATTACTGTAACAAAGTTCAGAAGTCTGTAACTCCAGTTGAGGAGCAATAAGTTTTTTAATACCTTGAAACTGTTAAAGGTGGAATTTGATGTGCTGGAGTGTAGGAAGGCTCTACAGAGGGATCTGGATAGGCTGGTTCATAAGTCAAAGCCAGTTCTATGAATTTCAACGAGGTGAAGTGTTGGGTCCTGCACTTGGGTCAAAACAGCCCCAGGCAGTGCTACAGGCTGGGAGCAGAGACACTGGAAAGTAGCCCAGCAAAAAAGCACCTGGGGAATTCTGGTCGGTAGCCAGCTGAACATGAGCCAGTGTGTGCCCAGGTGGCCAAGAAAGCCAATGACATCCTGGCCTGTGTCAGCATGAGTGTGGCCAGCAGGACTAGGACAGTGATTGTCTCCCTGTACTCAGCTCTCATGAGGCCTCACCTTGAATCCTGTGTTCAGTTTTTGGCCTCTCACTACATGAAAGTCACTGAGGTGCTGGAATGTGTCCAGAGAAGAATGAATCTGATGAAGGGTTTGGAACAGAAGCCTTATGAGGAGCAGCTGAGGGAGCTGGGATTGCTTAGCCTGGAGTGAAAGAGGCTTGGGGTGGGGGGTGATCTTATTGCTCTCTACAACTACCTGAAAAGAGGGTATAGCCAGGTCGGGGTCAGTTTCTTCTCTCTGGTAACAAGCAACAGGACAGGAGGAAGTCTCAGGCTGAGCCAGAAGACTGAATTTTAGGAAAAAATTCTTCCCAGAAAGGCTTGCCCATCATTGGAACAGGCTGCCCAGGGAAGTGGTGGAATCACCATTACATTTACAAACACGTAATTAGTGGAACCTGGGGACATGGATTAGTGGTGGACTTGGCAGTGCTGGGTTAAGGGCTGGACTTGATGTGCCTAAAGTTACTTTCCAACCTAAATGATTCTGTGATTCTGTTTGAACAAGGCATGTTTTTGAGTGTATAATTAATAATCTCATGTTTGCTTATATCCCTGTATAAATTTCTTTGTTTTCACCTCAGGCGTAAACATTTTTCCACAGCTTTACTGATTCAGCTCTATTGATGACATTCGGGTGTGAGATTTTGAGAGGGGAGAGAGAGACTAGAACTCTGAAATGCTGCAGGTTGCAAAAACTTTTCACTGATGGTAGTTTCCTCTTATTTGTACCTCCTCTAATCACAGGTATCCTCTGATCTTCTCCAAGCAAGTCCTCAGCTATTTTTCTCATTTTTTCTTTCCCATGTCTTTTGAAGCTACTACTAGGCTAGCTTTATTAAAGTTAAGAGATGTTGAAAGAGTAGATATGAAGAAAATTATAGATAACCTTGCTAATAATATAATTTTTGTAAAAATTTTTCTGCAATTGACAATTTTTGGTATGAGTTCCAGCACACATTGCAGTTGTAGTCTCTGACAGGCAGCATCCCACAGGGGCTGAGTGGAATGGCCCAGGATTGTGACAGGGACTGCTGAGAGGCCCCAGAACCTCTGGGAACCACTGATACAAGTCTAGAACCCAGCTTGGATGTCCCATTACAAACATTTGGATGTGAAGAGCAAAAAGTGGATGGGAAAAGAAATAATGAGCTGGGAAAGGTAGAGGATCAGTTAGAACGATAGACCCAGAGTTTAAGATAGTTTAAGGCTTTATGTATCACCCAAAAATCAGTACACATTCAGAAGTCATGTACTTTGTGATACTTTAGGTCTATTTTATCCAAGAAGGGTTGTCTTGGTGTCCTGAAAAACTCTTATCGTTGGAGTGGTTTCAACCTTACAGACTTCACAACTCACCTACAAAACATTTGCTCTATGAGACATAACATTTGCCTTCCAACTAGCAGCCTTTCTTGGGGAGAGAACTTGAGTGAGCTATCATCTACCAGTGCCTGTTGGGAGGTTTAGGCAACAGTTCTTCAGACATGAGGGAGTAGATTAACTTCTTCATCTCCCTGCTTTTGTATTAGCCCCTCTTTGAAAACGCCATTGGTGCTATTCCTAGAATTAGACAATATGAGAATCCCACTGCAGGTCAGGTATGGGTCAGAGGGTTTGAGACGTATTCCCAGAGTTGAATAGCTGTATACATATGGCCACTAGGAAAATGCAGTTTCCTTTAGACTTTGAATGCTTCCCTGGTTTGTTAGAGAATACTGAAAAAAGGATTTTGTAAAATGTACAGAGGTCTATAAATTTCTGTTTTATCATGATTAATAAGTATCAAAATCCGTTTGTTAATTTAATTCCCTGTTCCTTCAATTCCTCTTTGGCAACCTCATAATGATGACTTTGGGGTTTTTTGACTGTAAATTCTCTGCTTCTTTCTCAGTATACAAAATAAATCTCAGGTGTCATCTGACACAAGAAACATTGCAACAACTCTTACAATAAACCAAGGTTTGGTTTAGAGTACTTTGGTTGGTGGAAGAGAAATTATTTAGTCTGAAAGTTCTATTACAGATTAAGCAGAAAGAAAATGAGGGAGCAATTAAAATATTTCGATTCTCTAAGTTTCAGATTCTCCAAATCCTTCAAGGTCAGTAAATAGATGACTGAGATTTATTCCAGAAGCTGTCTTCAATTAAGTAATTGTAAAAGGGTTACAAATACACTTTCAAGCATGTTTCTCATAAGAGAATAAAAGAGTGGATTCTGATTCTAATAGCGGTTAAGTACTAAATATAAAAAAATATATATATTGCAATATTAACAGCTGTATAGTTGTGCAAGAGATATCAGGTAGGTATTAGGTACATTTTGAAGTATAATTTGCCTGCACAGTACAGTACCATGAAGAAATACTTGATCTTTCCTATAGAGATAATTGTTTTAAAGTACCAAATACCCTGTACCTTGTAAAATCATCAATTCAGTTTAAAATAAATCTGTCCTGGCTCACTGACATTCAGAGCACAATAAAGTTAAAGACCAAATGCTTTGGCATTAACAAATAATTGAAACTACTAAGTTTGAATAGTACTTTGTGAATAAGTAGTGGTCAGCCTTGCTGGATACAATATGGAATAACACCTAATATGTGTACACACAGGCCTTGCTGGTTTTGAATTAGGTTTACAGACATCCTCTTAAAGATTCTTACATTTTATGGGAAACAATGAGGCCTGAATTCTTTCTCCCTCAGCCATCTCATTTTGCAAAATAAGTATTGTAAACTTTGCTTGTAGATATTGCATTATGTTCTTGTGAATGAGATATCATTCATCTGAAGGGGGTGGTAAGCATGGAAGACAATATAGCGATAAGGAGACATTGATAATTACTTTTACTGTAAAAATCTTTTGCAGAGTTTGAGTCAATTCCCTTCAGCCCCATTACATATATTGATGAAAATTAATTTGTTCCAATATATAAAATATATAACTCACCTATTCTTAAAGAAAAACATACATGAGATGAAGCACCTGACTGTCACCTCCTAAGTTTGCATCACTGGTTTAAACTTCCCAACAAAAATTATTCAGAGTACTTAGAGGTAATATTGCAACAAGCCAATGATTAGGAGACCCAGTGAAGGGAAACTTAAGTCAAATGGAAGACAATGTCTAAATTCTTAACTCTAGAAAGATGAAATAGTTTAAAGCATGATTTTGTAATTTTCCCCTTTCTTTCCCTAAAAGGTAAAAATATTTACCTTCATGTTAATTATATTTAGGAAATCAAACTTTTTATGCTTTCTTTCTCTTCAGAAAATGTTAGGCCTTGAAAGTATCATCAATATTATGAAAATAGTAAAAGTATTTTTGTCTATCTGTTTTGGATGGTAATGTGAGAGCTAAATTAGGTAAGCATAAAATCGGCTAAAAGTTATAAATCTTAATTTATGTTCATGTCAGTTAGTTCAGACATATTTAAACATCCAGCAGAGCTCTAATAAAAAAATATCTACACAATTGTCTTTAAATTATCAGTTTCAGTGATACCTACTTTTTTTTTCTAAAAATAAATATTTTCCTTTATTATTTCAGTCTACAAAGTGAATCCACGTGTTAGATAAGAACAATAAAATCTGAAGATCTTGATTTGAACATTTATGGAAATTTTGATCCATATAAGAAAACTGTGATTAGGCCAAAAATTGCTTTCCTCATTGACAAAAATCCTTCATGTGATTAGAAACACATCTGCAGTCTTTATAGTTCACTCAGTATCAATCTTGTAAGACTAAGTGTGCAACTGGGTTGTGGATTACAAACTAAGATGTTGAAAATTGGCTTTGTCACCATTTGAGTATCTAATCCTCCAGTTGTAAATGTATGTGTTAACTCCACCAAAGCTCTGGGAGGGCGCAGGGATGTGCCTACATAGCCTTCTGCATAGCCACACTCTTTGTTTTCTCCCCTTTTTTTGAGAGATATTTTACTACCTCTCAACACAGCTTTCACATAAATTACACTTTCTGAAAAGAAATTTCAGAATTTCTTTTTGGACTGAAGAGAGAGGGAAAAAGTAGTTTTATAAAATTTTGAATTTCTCCATAAAACTAATGTTACTTAAACTCTGAATTAATAAAATCTCATTAGAAATTAGATTTATTTTAAATGCATGCTTATCTATGACTGTGTAGAAGAATGCAGGACCAGATAATGATATACAGTGTAGATATGCTGTATGCATTTCTTTTCATCCTTCAAAGAACTTTGAGGTTTTGTTAGCTTTAGAGTGACAAATTCAATAAAAGTCAAGAAATTCTATACAGCAGTGCTCTATAGAAGTTGTCTTCATTCATCGATAAAATGAAAAACATTTTATTTTTCATTATATCATTATACTCTCTATTATTTGTTTTCAAAACCATCTAGCTTGTAGAATATGAATTGTGTTGCTTTTTAATAACATTGTATAATAATACTATATGGGAAATAGTGTAATCAAGTGTCACTGTATGAGGATATTTTCAAATAATAATTTTCTCTTGCTATTACAGAAACACCAGATCTGTTGCAGTGATCCTGGATACAAAAGACATGATCCTATTTGTTTTCAAAAGAGAGGTTTTAAACCTGTAGAAATGTTACAGTAAAAACTTTGCTGAATTGTACTTACACTATTTATGATCTGTTACATTTGGAAAATTGTGGACTAAGATATAATATTCTGTGTGCAAAGGCAAAACAATATGATCGTGACTTTATTAAATAAAAAATCTATCTGAATTTTTTCTTTTTGTCACTAGGCTAGTGATGAAAAGTGGAATTAACTGTGTGTAAATTATTAGAGACGTTAGGAAAATTCAGGGAACAGGGTTCTCTAGGTTGTTCATAAAGATAATAACTAAATAGCAATAAGAACAAAATCAAATCCTACCCAGCACATTCTTATCCTTACAACAAATTAATTGTGGTGGGTAAATCAATGGATCTCCTTCCCTGCCTAAAGCACAAAAGCACAATAATCTGAAAACTCTTAGAAAAAATTGTCCATGTTCTTTTCTGTGTTTTCACTGTTCAAGCAATCTTATCACTGATATCACATTCATGTTTTATGTAAACCACACAGCACTAATAATTGCCATTCCCTATCATCTCAGTAGGTTTATTACTGTAGGAAGAGTGACTCCATCAGAATGAAAAACTGTCAATGAGCCCACACCCTGCTGGACAGCTCCAAATTAATCATATAGTTCATTACAAAAACAGCATTTCCCTTCTTTTCCAGATGACAGTGATTATAGCCAGCCATGGAAAAGTTTCTCCAGATGAGGTGCCTGAAGGAAAGCACTAATCTGACTCTTCTGAGAGAGCTATGCTTTCCTTTCCCAGAGGCTGCAAAACACCGTAAAAGAATGTTCTCCTTGGCTTCCCCCCATCTTCTCCCCTCAACAGACACTTCTCGATTTATTGAACAGCTTCAGAGCCTGAGCTGCAGAATTTAACTCCTGCATATCTGAGGTAAAGGTGATTCAACCTGATTAGCTTGACTTTCCTTCAAGTCCCTTTGTTCTTTTCTGTCTTACATTGAAAAGGAAAAGAAAGGAGCAGAAGGGGGGGGAAAGCACACTAGCAGCCATGAATGGATAATCTACTTCTTTAAAATATCCCATTTTCTAAGGCTCTTAACCCATGAAGTGACACAGAATAAGACAAGAAGGAAAGACTGTTCATGAGGGATAACCTACAATGCGGTTAATGAAGGCCAAGTGGTTGTGCTAAGCTTACTGGTGGTCTCTTAGTTATGAATGACAGAAAAGTGGGATAAACACTTAGGATAAATCTACAAAATAGTCATGTGTTTGCTTTTCAAGAGACACTATGCTTTCTCTTGACCAAAAGAGGGGGAGGAATTAAACAAAGAAAGAACCAAACAAAACAAACCTATAGGGTATTCCCAACACATAAATCTTAATTTCCTCTAGGGAAGGGAGGAAAGGGTTTGACACCTGTGGAGCATAAGGAATACCTTGACTTTTTCAGACAAGTTTCTCACTTGAGATTCACAAGCAACAGAAGATACAAAGATTAAATTGTATGACACTTTGTCACTTGGTTTGGTAATATTTGTGGTTCTCACAAAGAATGTGGAAATATTCCTGAAAATTAGTATTAGCATGGGATGCACTTGTTTTGACAAGAATTTCAGCAAGAGAAAAGCTTGAACCAATGGGATCTGGCACAGAGACAATCTATTTTCATGGCTGAAACTTTTGCTGACCTGGCAACTCTTATGAGTCTCTTTGGAGAGCCACAGTTGTCTGCTCAGTAAGAAGGAAAATCTCCACCCCCACATGATACATTCTAAAGGTCACGGAGGTTTTTCAGTTTTCTAGGCTTTACTACAGTAATGGATTTTTTACAAAATGGGGACTATTCTCAAAAAACAAAAAAATCTCCAAAAGTATAAATTGAAGGTGTTCTGTTTCCTTTTTTCTGAATTTTGTAATGTATTTTCTTATTTCCTATTTCTGGTATCTAAACCCCTGTTTTGTTTCTCATTAGAAACTACAGGAACAATCTTATTCTATATCATTATTTGATAAACAAATCAATGCAAGAGACATATGTTATTCCTCAAAAACAGCAAAAATGTAAACATCTGCTCTAAATCCCCAAATGAAACACATTTTCCTTCGGGACATTTAAGTTTTCATTTCCTGATATATCATCTTTCGTGTCTCAGCCTTCTTATGGGAAATCCTGAAGCCATTACTCTGGATAAGAATAAATAAATGTAAGAACTGCAATGCAATTAGGGAAAAAACCCAACCCAAACCAAACCAAGCCAAAACATCCCTGATTAAATTGTTTACAATATACACAGGCCATGTGATCATAGCTAGATAAAACAGAGTTAAAAAGACTGACAAGGGTTTTTCAATTTTTTTTCCTCCAAATATATGTTAAGAGGACTTTGTATTTGGAGGATTAGTGAAGATGAGAAAGGGCTGGATAAAACAGGTTTCTGCTGCTTTGAACATAGGCTTGAATATCTTGTTGTGAATTCATGTAATGGAACTACCATACAGGGTTAGGGCCTAGTACAATTTGAATCAAAATTCAAGGATCAGAGGGCACTAAGAATATCATTTTTGATCAGCAAATACTGGTGTGGAAGTGTTAAAGGATTGATTTCATAATGGTGGGGAAAACTGGTCTGAAAAACTATTTTGTACATTTCCCCAAATAAATGTCTTTGATAATGCAAATTTTAATCATATGGTTGAAATCAACTTTGTTGGAAACCTACTTAAAGACTGAAAAGGAAAAAGACTGAAGACACTGGCCAGTGCTCTGTGATGTCAGTACAAGCAGATCTGATATGCAGATTTCTCAGAAAGGTTTGACCTGGAATAAAAAGTACTAATTATTTTACTTTTAAGACTCATCACATTGACAATTTAACCTTTTGCAACTCAGGATTTTTGCAAGATGCAAGCAGATCCCACAATGCAGTCAATACTGTTCAAAATATGCATAAAGCTATGAGGCAAAAGTAACATGGGATAAACTCCTGATGCTAAAGGCAGTGGGAAATTTCTAAATAATTTCAATGTACCAAAAATAGGCTGAGAATATTTATTGCTTTCTGACATAAATTAATCACTGACATGCTAAGTTTCTAAAAGACTAGGTTTAAACAGTAAAACAGCAAACTTCCTCTTGAAACACTGAAGTATACAGAGTTTACATATTATAAATTTGAATTAAACAGAGTACTGCAGAGGGAGGGTTGAACACCAGCCAGTTGATTTAGATAAGCCTGAAACTGAAACAGTTGGAGAGGTTGACAATGTTTGTCTGCATCCACAAACATGAGATTATGTTGCTCATTTATTATGTTGTGTTTCAATACTGGATCCTGACCTAGTTTTCTTCTCTAAAAGAGTGTGTCTTTCTATGTTAGTGAAAGTAATATTATGACTTCTTTTTTTTGGTACCTTTAGTCCCATTTATGAAGTTTAAAATTAAATATAAAATTCATTAACATTCTCTTTAGTAACAGGATTAGATGTTTATCCTTTATCATTGGCAAATCATCATGTTTACAGACACTAAATCTGTGAGTGGATTTCAAAATGCTGGCATTAAATAATTATATTTCAATTAATTAGACAATCCTGACTCTTACGATAGAAAATCGAAAGTAGAGATTCTATTTGTTCTTCTATTTTAAGAATGCTAACAACTGTACCTTTTTGTGGCCTATGGAACAAATTGAAGGATATGAAAATTTTTGTTAGTTTTGAATTCACACTGTGTGCTTAGAATACTGCTAGAATACTACTTAGGATATCTTTTTTTATCCACCTGAGATTGGCGTAATTAAAACTGTAAATCTGTAAGTAGCCAACTGCTTAAATTAGAATCTGCATGCTATGCTGAATTTTAATCATGAATTCTGTAAAGTCTTTGTTCCAGCTTCCTTGAACTAACAGGGTCAAATTCTGCTTGAGATGTACATCTGGCCCCGGTTCCTGAAACAGGACATACTGTATTTTACAAAGAGCACTAAAGATCAGCCAAGTGACCTTTTATGTATTTTACAAATGCAATTGCACAGTGTGCAGCTGCTGTGGTATTCTTCCAAGGTGTTCCCCTTATTTGTCCCTCTGCTTCTCCCAGTGTTGCAAACTGAAATTATTCCATTTCTAATTACAGATTATGTTATTAAATGCCAGTTGTTAAATAGGAGAGCAAGGATATCTGGAAAAAACATCAGCAATTCAGTGTCCAGAAAATAAAAAAATCTCAAAAGATTTCCAATTTTTTTTTTTTCCAAAATATTTTTTAATGTTGTGATTCATCAAAACAAAACAAAACTCCAATATATGCTCTTTGACATAATTTTTATTTCTACTATAAGGTACAGAGTAATGTACCCCAGAACTTGAAATAATACAACACCTGAAATTCAAAACAGAAGAAGACTCTTTTCAAGCATGCACCAGTGATTATATCCATCTATAAAGGACAATAATGCTAAAAGCAATACATTTAATTGACTGTGAAAAATTATTATTTTTGCTTCAGTTTCTTACAAAATTATTTCATAGTAATATATGATTTTAACTTAACTGATCTACAGTTAATATGTTTCTATGTCATTATTTAATGTAAGTGTAAATATATTTATGGTACCAAATACAATATTAATGACTATAAGAAATTATGATATTTAATTGAGACTTTTCTTCTCTTGAAAACTCATACCACTGGCCACAGCAATACTTCCTTAATTTCTACCACTTTGAATCCTGGGTTCTACTTGGAAGATCTGTTTTTGTGTATCAGAATCTATTGATTTCCCTAAAATATGTAGAATAAATACCTCTATGTTTTTTATGTAACTGAGTATATACATTAACATATGAGACATGCACACATATGTGTCTGATTGGAAAAAAAAAAAAGGATAAATAATAAAAATACACTGATAGAATGTCAAGGTTAAAAAGAAAGAAAATAAGAAATAATACACCACTATGAATGGAAGAGGCTAATGGGATTCAAAGTTCTATAGCTAAAAAGACTGTTAAAAAAACCATAGCTGCTGTACAAAATCATGTTAACTTGATAAATGCAGTATAAAGAACTGGCAAACATGTAAATTCCACACTGCAGAACAAATTTGCAAAAGCTTTAGCAACATATTAAAGTCATATGAATCATTAAGTCTTCTTAGTTGATTGGGGTTTTTAAGTGTTCAAAGTGAGTTAGTGAGATGTTATTATCTTTAACTGTAAAATTTCTGGAAATCAAAGATCTCATAGACTGATATACAGTTTGATTTGTAGATTTTTTTGGGGGGGTCCCATCAGTACTGAATTTTCATCTGCCTGTTCAGTGAGTGTTTTACACTTTAATTGAGCCAATATAAATATTAGCTAAAAAAAGGGAGAAGCTCTTCATCATGTCAGATGTTCCTTCATATGCTTGTTTTGATTACAGCACAAACCCTTAGTTTTCCAATCAAGTAAACAGAATGTAGACATGCATTTGTTAAATTAGGTTATAGCAGCCTGTGAGACAGAAGTGGTGCAATGCCATGTAAGGAATACCTTTTCCATTCTCTGCTCTTCTCTCCAAGGTGATTATGCCAGTATTAAGCTGGGCCGAAGGAGCTGGGGTTTAAACAAAAGTCAAAACTTCCCTATTTTTTTCTTGTCCCCTTTTCAGAATCCAGGCCTTGTAGGGACTGAAGTGCTGGAAGGCCAGTTGTCTTAGACATCCTGAGGGCCTGAAGCAACAGAATAGCTCAGAATAACTCAGTTAACTGATGAATTTGTGATTGATTTGTTTCCACCTGGCTAAGGTTAATACAGTCTTCAGAGCAATGTGACACCAGTGATTTCTGGCAAATCAGAGAATTTCAGAGAAATCAGCCAGATACCTTAATCTGTATGTAAAGGACAAAAGAGTTCCTTTTGTTTTCAAGACTGAACCACAGCAAACCAAATGACCCTATTTTATGTCACCAAACCATTTCTATGAAGTCTCTTCTATTATCAGCAGAATACCATAGCTGTTACACTATTGAGAAGACAGGGAGAGTGACATGGAAGTTAAAGGAAGTTTGTTGGTCGGGAGGTTTGGAAAACACTGAGTACATGGGTCAAAACTGATAGATAACTCCTAATGCTATAAGCTGAGAAAAACAGAGATATGTAGTATTTATTCCATCAGGAGAAAACAGTCAGGTAGGCAAATAAAAAAGCATTATTATGTCCCTACTTTCCAAATAATTCAAGAAAAAAAAGTGAATATTAATAGTAGCTTAATATAGTGCCATTGAACAAAAAGCATGCCTCAAGTATTGAGAACTACCCCAAACAGGCATGCCTTTGCTCTGCTACATATGCATAGGCTGTCAATGAAGATCTGTTTGTGCTTGCAAATGATACTGAATCTTTAGGTGATTACAGCCTCCTGGGACTTTCTATCTGCTAAGAGATGAGGGCCAGCTATCTGCTGTCAGGGAGCTTCACTGCAGCCCCTGGAACTGCACTTTGCCAGAATTTCTGACCTGGAAATTCTAAGAGTTGTATGAGAGACTGAAATAAAGCTGTGAATTAACAAGCAATGATCAGTCATTCCTGTGCCAATCACAGAATGTATATACACACAAAAACTCACAGATGCCTTAAACCACCTGTTTTTCAAACTATTAAATTCTTTGAACTTTGAGGAGTTTTCTCACTTTTGTAACAGAAGTTTGTCATACCTGTTTCAGAAAGTACCAGAAAGAAGAACAAGACCTGCTTCCCAGGTAACAGGGATTTTTATCATCTAGGGATAAACCAATCGTAAAAAATAGGCCTAAACACAATAAAAGATAGGTAGTGTTCACTCTTCTTTTTTCTTGCTTGTTTCAAACTGTACTGAGAGATTTAATTTCAGAACAGGAAAAGATTCTCTTTGGACTAAATGAATCCCTTTTGGCATTTGAATTCAGCAGCTTAAGCACTTCCTATAATTAAGTCCAAAGAAATACTTATTTTAGGCTTAAATAAATCCCCTTGGAGCTGTCAATGAATACTAACTTCTCTGGGCTCCAGAGAGATGTAGGGGTCCAGGGATTTCTCTTAAGTGCCTCATTACCCATTAGCTTGCAAAACACATTTATTTTCAATACCTGTAATATGATATTGAGTTTTAAGAGAGTAAAAAAAAATCTAGAATCTAGCAGGAATGTCCCCTTATGAAATTTAATATGGAACTAACTTCAATCCCAGTTTTTTTCCCTGATGGAGTGTAAGCTAACATGAAACACCATACAGGAAGCTTTTTTCTTTCTGCCTTTTAGGCTCTCCATCCCCACCCCCACCTTTGAAAACAATGTACAAAAAGGGACTCTTCTGCTGCCTGCAAGAGGTGTCTAATTACTAGCTGGAAGCTCCATTCATTGCCCAGGTGTTAGAAAACACAGCCCTCTAATAGCAGGCCATTGCACTCCAGTGAACTTGCCCTGCAGGGGTTTGGGCTGTTCAAGGCCAAGCCTGGGTACCCTGCTCACAACTATATGGAGGTGGCCTGAAGTTCTGCTTGTAACAGTCCTCCCTTAATTCCTGTTCTTTCTCCACCATTCCCACAGATATTTAAGGAAAAAAGTTGTAGCAGGAAGAATCAGATGCCTACAACCACCTGTACAGCAATTCTTTTATGCATAGACAGCAATTCCTTTATGCATTGTTGGCTCTCTTGTGTAAAAGCAAAACAAAGTATGCACACATGAGCAGTTATCAAGCAATAATAATGTAGAAAAGAAATAGAATTTAAAAAATATCCACAAAGCAGTCACATAAATAAGTATTAAAAAAATTAAAAATTACTTGAAGAAATTAAAAAGAAGCTGTTTGAGGCAGAGCTGGAAGTTATTAATTATATTCTCACTTCTAAAAATCAATCTAATTCCTTTCCTCTCATTTATTTGGGACTGGACACTGATGACATAAACAGACACAGATTCTTGTGCACTTAAATAGATGAAGCATCTGTGCACAATAGTCATGTTTGTCTTCCTGACATTTCAATTTAATTTTATAGCCATTCTTAGAGCACTAGCAGAGACAAACACATCCCTTTCACACAATTGGCCAGGGCTTCGATCTTGCAAGAGTTCAAGTTTAGCTAGTTTTAAACAGTCTAGTACTCAAATTCCACAATGTGTATGCCAAGAGACCTATCCCTGTTGGTGCAAAATACACTGGGTGTAACTATAATTGAGTTTTAAGACAGATCAGGAATGCACTTTTGAAACCAAATCTCCTGATCATTGTGCAGCCACTCTCCACACAATGTAGTCTGGAAGAGTGAGTGAGTGCTAAATGGATTTGTAAAATGCAAAGGAGAATGCAAGATGTACAAAGAACAAAGTTAATTTCTCAAAACTGGTAACGGATGTTCAGCCCATGGGACCACCTTAGATTTTGTGAAATGTCCTAAAAAGCATGTAGTGTTGATGCACCAGGCACCCAACACCAGCTGGGTCCTGTAGTGTTACTTGTAGGACTTACTAATGCTGACATGACGTGTGAGCATCTGCTGAGAAGCAGATATTCATCAGACCAGCAACCTCTGGACAGTCTGCCCCTTCTCTGTCTCTGAAGTGATAGACAGCCTTTCTCTATCAATAGTTTAGGAGCCACGCACAGAATGGCAGAATCAACGGGGTTGGAAAAGACTCCTTAGATCACTGAGTCCAACCTTTGAACTGAAAAACCATGTCAACAAGACCATGGCACTAAGTGCTGTATTTATTACATAACTCCAGGGATATGGTGACTCCACCACCTCCTGGGCAGCCCATTCCAATGTTTGACAATCCTTTCTATGGAAAATTCCTTCTAATGTCCAGCCTGAACCTCTCCTAGCACCGCTTAATGTCTTCTTGTCCTCTCACTGGTCTGGGAGAAGAAACTCACCCTTAGCTGGCTACAACCTCCTTTCAGATATTTGTAGAGAGCAATGAGGTCTCACCTGAGCCTCCTCTTCTCCAGGCCAAATAACTCCAGCTCCCTCAGCTGCTCCTCATGAGACTTGTGTTCCTGCCCCTTCATCAGATTCATTGCCCTTCTCTGAACACATTCCAGCACCTCGATGACTTTCATGTGGTAAGGGGCCAAAACCTGGCCAACCTCTAGTCATCCGGGATACCCCCAGTCAGCCAGGATTAATGAAAAATGATGGAGCTCTTCTGACAGTTCCCTCAGCACCCTCAAGTGAATTCCATCCAGGCCCACAGACCTTTGGATGTCTAAGTGCACAGCAGATCACTACTACTTTCTCCTGGAAGGGGGTTGTCTATTCTGCTTCCTGCTCCTGTCTACCAGTTCAGGGAACCAGTTGCCCTGAGGATCACTGTTATTTCTGCTAAAGACTGGTGAAAGGACAGCATTTAGTACCTCAGCCCTGGTGACAATCTCTCCCCCTACCCCCATCCAATAGAGATGGAGATGAAGAATTCAGAAAGTATGAACAAGGAAACTCAGTATCACAAAGCCATTCCTTCTTTCATACATGAACAACAAAGTGTTTGTAAACTCACAAATAAGTAGTAGAAAAACAATGTGGTTCTGTATGTTGAAGTAAACTCAAAACCTGTGTTTGTGATGTGTTTACTTCATGCTGTGTGGATGTCTCTACCGAATAAGATTCTGCAGGAATCACAGAAGGTGATTCCCATGATTGCACTAAAACATTTACCTAAGGATGAGATCTATCTGCTGATAGGTCCCTGAATATATATCTACACACACAGACATTATAGACATATATAATGCTATATTATACATTATACACAAATAAAGTTTAATGAATAGTATATTGCATATTTATTGGGGTGAATAATATACATAATGCTCATCACCTCTACAGCTGGATAACAGCCTGATGTTTACACAGAGTGTTAAGTGAGTTAAAAGACATGGTAACTTTTCCTTGTTCTGTAACCTGGGCTAAGACAGGCAACTCCACTCAACAAACTGTGCAGCTATTTTTGGCTGGTGCTGTTTCTAAGTAAGTCTGGCTCCTAGGAAAGATCAGATATGTCTGACAGAATGGCAACAACATGAGTTATATTTGTGGTGGCATTGTGCCATCTTAATGTCGCTCAGTGGTATCCAGAATAAATGGGCTCTGTCCTGACATTTCAAACACAGCCTTGAGAAGCAGGAGACCATCTTCATCCACCCATACTGAAATTCCCTGTGTTTTTATTTCTTGACAGGGCTCTAAGTACTCTGGGAAGTGCTGCCACTTTGAGGTCTTATAGTATCACCCTGGGTTAAGAGTTCAGAAAATAATACACACAAAACTACTAATACAGGAAAGGTGTGTCTTCTCTTGTAATTATTTACATTATTTACATTCTCTTGTAATTATTTACATTTTACATTATTTACATTAATTGGAAGTGCCCCTAATCTAAACAATAGGTTTTTATTACTTTTAGACTGAGCCACTGAGGGAAACAAGGAATTGGTCCTGCTTTTCAGAGTACATATTTGCAAAGATGAACAAGGTTCAGTTGCTGCACTTGGAAGCATAGTAAACATTGCTTGGGTCTCAAGTTTATGAAAATTGTGAAATCTTGGTCTTTAAATTTTTCTATACACCCTATTCTTGAAGTATCACAACCACCTCAGAGGCATCCATTTTTAAAATTTCTACTTCTATCTAAAAAATTTTTGCACTCTGTTCCAGGCTTTCCTCTTGTTAATAAATATTTTCAAAAGTATTACAGACTGCCTTCTCATAAGAATTTGATATTTACTTTAAAAATGCATATATTCAATCAGATTTTTTCCTGAGATTTTTACAAACATTATTTCTGAATACAAAAGTTTTACAGAAGTGTAAGTATAAAAATCTTCTAAAGTATTTTTCTTACAAGAAAAAATAATGAATAAACTCATATAGCTTTCTTATTTTCCCAGTAACTGCCACCCTCCAATTCAATCTGCTGATTTTACTTGGGTTTTTGTTCAGCAACTTTCCCAGGCCTCTACTTCCTCTGCAAAGAGAGGCCTTTCCAACTACATTATCTCCAAACTCCCTTGTTGACAGAGAATTATTCTTTCAGTTCCTTTGGAAGGATGATATCCCTTTGAACCATCTGCCGAGGAGACATGCTATTATAATTTTCATTCCTTTTTCTTCCTCTTTCCTCCCTCAAGGAATAAAATGTGTGTACCTCAATCAAAAACTGAATGAATAGCTGTTTCTCTCAGATCTTCATCTGTGTTCTTTACATTTTACCCATTCTAGAAGAGGAAGCTGATGAAACTTTCTGCATCAACTAAAATAAATAATTTATGCCTGAAACATCAAGTGATCTTCTGCAGAGCACTGCTTATAATCTCTCTCTAATCTTACATTTTACCAAAAGGAAAGGTAAAAAACACCAGGATGAACAGTGGGGAGTCTAAGAAGGTATCTTCATGTTAAAAGATTTTAAAAACATATGTAGAAATCTGTAAGCCTAAAAGCTTGCCTCAAAATATGATTTCCAGTGTATTTTTGAGCTACACAGCAATTCTGTGTGAACATTACAGCATTAGACCACTGCCTGTTCTAGTCACTTACTATCACAGGCAAATCTGTTTAGTCTCTTTGTCAAACTATCCATATTTTTGTATTCAATGTTATCCTGTGGCCCTGAGCTCCATCACTTTTTTTTTTAAATTTAACACATTACTGAGTGTCACTAGATTTTTATAAGAATCATAGGAAAATAACAGTCATTAATTTAGAAATCACAGTGCCTGTCTAATTTTGTGCCAGCATGATCATGGATATCTATTTCCGACAGTTTTTGAGTGACACAGACTACACAACATATGCTGAATATGTTCTATTCTTTACCTTCTTACTTTTAATTTCATTTTCTTTTTCAAACATGTTCAATTTATTAATAAATTACTTCAACCAAACAACAGTAATTTACTACTGCTCCTATCTACCAGCTAGGCAACAGCTATGTAAAAGACATTACTCTTTTTGGTTTTGGGAAAAGTCTCTTATATATTTGATGGGAGTTATCATGAGCTCTCTAAATCTTCTGTTCTTTAAGGTAAGAGGCACCACAACTTTCATTCTTTCCTCATACATTACATTTTCCATACTTGTCAATGTTTTCCTTATTTTCATAAAGACTCAATTTAGGCTACATACTGAAGTATTCAAACACGAATTCCAGCTGATATTTTATTGTTGCTCGGTAGAGAAGATAAATAATTTACTTGTCTTGCACACTTAATTCCTATTTAAACATTTCTATTTGATTGTTTTCTTCATAAAAATATGGTATAGTGAAATTCTCATTCCCAGTAATCTCAGAGTATTTTCTTAAGAACGGCTGTAAAACAGTTTTTTTCACCTTGTATTTCTCCAACCTGAATAATTTTATTATTCTCTACTTTACTTTACAGTAGTTCTTTTAAAATATCTCTTTCATTTTCTTCTCAGTTAATTTCACTTAGAGGTCAAGATAATTTTTAATTCCTGCCATATGCTCCAGTTTGACAACCACAGATGAGGACGTGTGTGAGCCCCTTTTGAGGTTTAAAGACCTCTGTCTTTATACCACTCCTATATTTGTATCTTGCTGAAAATTCCTCATCTGTCTACAGAGCTTTCATGGGAGTCATTCCATATCATTGGTTAGTCAGTTGATTTTCAGTGTACTTTTTCTATTTCTGGCGTTCAGTGGAATGATGATGAAAAGACTACTATGCAAAGTGGTTTTAAACACACTTTATTGAATAGCAGATGCAGTTCTGTTTCCTTATGGAGAATAGCTCGTAAAATAGGTAAAAATATCAGAATCAAGCAGCAGAAAAATTAACATATCAGGACAAACCCAAAACCTTTCTATACTGCACAGTCTCATCTCAGTAAGTTTCATGCCACACATCCAATTCACAAAGGAGACAGATGCATTCTGTCACTGAGAAACCTTTTGCACACTTGTCCTCATCTGGGTTCCTGGTTTACCATGCAGTTCTACAATGCCTTTTGTTGCTTAAGAATGTTAACACGCATTTTATAGATATGATAGTGAGAAGCTATTTACATTGCTCATGAAATTTTCAGTTTGGTTCTCACAATATAAAAACCTGTCAATTCATGCATTTCTACTCATTTTCACCTAATTATGTGTTTCCTCCAGAATTCACTGAAATCATTAGCTTCATTTAACATTTCCTCAGCATTTCAATGCTTTGTGGTGAGGCTTCAACTCTGATAGCTGTTTGTCCTGGGTTTGTTGAACCAATTTTGGTTTTTTTTGCTGACCCTCAGAGGGACTCCATGGACTGAGATGTGACCTTCACCATTAAACACTACACTAGTCTGTGGCAATTTCATCATTATTCTACCCATCACATGTCATTTTTGGTATGCTGGCAAGCATGAACACTGATGAAATTCCAAATGACAGGAAGTAATTTCAACTAAGCTCAGGATATTTTCTTTTTCAATTGAAAAGTGAGACTGGCAACAAAACACAAGGCTAAATCAAAAAATGAAATACTGTGTGTATTTTATTATTTTATTAAGCAAAAGCTTTAAAGGTTAGTGTAACATTTCAGCATGCAAAAACAACTTGGCACAAAAATGCTCATGACTTGAGAATTGCATGTGATTTTTATATGTGTGTGTATGTGTATATGTATGTCAAGGGTACATGAATTAGGGCATGCTTTTTAACGGGAAAAATAATACATTAAGGAAGCAGTAGAAGGAAACTTTTTTTCATAAGTTGAATATACTAGGCTTTATAAAATTCTTTACTACAGATACCTGAATGACTTAGTTGCAGTGTAATCCCATTTCTGCAAAATTAGAACTAGAGAGAGGCAGCGATACAATTTTTTTCACCAGTAGGTATAAAAACACTAAAAGTCCAAACTCAGGGAATGGGACTCACCTCACCTAGGTTCAAATGTCTAAGACTGATCATCACCATGCATGACAATTGCCTTGTGCTCCCTGTACCATCAGCAGAGGAACATGAAATCTTCAGGAACACAGTTTGTCCCATCGTCACATCTAAAATCGCAGTTCAGGTCAACTCCCTTTTCTTCTCCATTGAGTATAAGGAAACCTGTTATGATCAGCTCAGATTGGAACATTTAAATGTTACAAGCGTAAACTAAGGGAGAAATGCTCCAAATTTTGAGAAACGGAAGTTTTGAAGATACCAGGGATTTCTTTAAGTAAGTGAAAAATCACTAATCATGACAAAGGCTTTGATTAATATTGATCTTGTAAATTTTCTGAGCAAGAACTTGACCATAAGCATTCCAACAGGCCCAGCAAGCTCAGTTGCAACATAAGTTTAATGGAATGATTCAAATAATCAAGGTTGGGATAAAGTACTAATTACATGAGAACCAGGGATTTTATAATTTTATCTATCAAATTTCATAAATTATATGGGCTCTGTACACTAAATTTGGTATCCATTGTAACCTAAGCGTATTTAAATTCACTTTTTAGCCTTTTCTCATTCCAGTTCTGAAAGATACTGGAAAAAGAAGTGCTGATTTGTTTTTGAGGAATTTGTAGCTTCAAAGGAGATAGAATACAGTGAATTTTCACATTAACCACTCGTCACAAGGTTTGCCAGTCTTCCATAGCTTAATTAAGCCAAGCATTTTTAATAGCTGTGAACCTGACTAAACATCAAACTGTCTTAATCCAAAGTCTGCACCTCTGAAGTACATTCATTTTTACTTTAAAACTTAATTGAACTGACTTTTCTAGAGTTAACACTTGATAAAATTTTGATAAAATATTTTTAATTATCATATAAAATGTGTTTTCTCTTTAAATAAGGAGTACTATTATTTAGTGACTAGTGACCTTAAGAACTGTAGTGGAGACAAATTTAATAGAGAAATATAATCAGCTTGTCTCAAAGAAAATCCATGCCATATTATTAATGCTAAGCTGTTAACAAGATTTTCCTAATGTTGGAAACAGCTAGTGGGACTTTACAACACATATCAAAAAATATATAGGATATCTGTGGATGTAATATTCTGTATCACTCTTAGACAACTCCAATACTTTCAAAACACTTTTATTCCCACATAGTGGTCACTATAAAATCATGTCAATTGATCTTTCTTTGATGACACAGAACCATAAAGAAATGTCATTATACATATTGCAGTCATAAAAATCACAAATAGTACTGTAAAAGGTCTCTTGTGGAGCACAAGAAATAAAAGAACTTGAGCCTGTGGTGTAATGTGGCTGAGGAGAGAGAATCTATTGTTGCCAGTGGTGGTAAATCAGCTGGCATTCACTAAGGATTTTAGTCTACACCCGCAAATATCCCTCTACAAAAACAAGCTGATTTCCTTTCCAATCCCACATGCTGCTCACCCTGATGTCAGAGCACTGAGGACATTATTGACCAGGAAAATAGTAAAAGTAAATGCTATTAAGAGCTCCTTTTCTTACAGTTAAATTGATTTTATAGTTAAAATAAACCTGAGCTTCCTTTGGAAAACACACACGGCTACTTCATGCTGAACAATTCGGCAGCTTATAGCTAACCTTCCTGTTCTCAGCTCAGTACTCCAGCAAGTGAAAGTATTGTCTTTGTACAGAGATATTTTCCTCCAAATGTATCTTCTCCTTTTTCTTTTTCTCCTCTCTTGAGAAAAAGGTTTTAGAATTTAATAGCATTCTGTTTCACTTTAATACAACATTTTGGTTAATATTATTTTCCTGATTGAATTGCTTTTGGGAATATATTGCTGAAAATTTTAATTAGAATGGGTAAGAAATTACAAAATTTTCTTGCCAGTTTCTAATACGCTTAAAAACTGGGTTGCAAAATACTGGAACAGCAAAAAGCTTTGATTATACCTCAACATTCTAAAGCCTACACATATTTTTCTGTTACCCTCCATTGTTAGAAATTTGAAGGAGGAAACCATGGAGTAAATTGATTAATAATAGCAGTTAGAAAGTCACAGGACTAGTCAGAAGAAGTACTAACATACAAAATGCAAACTTTTCTCCCTTTTTTTATTGTTTCACAGATGATTTTTTTTTTACTCTAGAACTATTGATGACATGTTTTTAATGCCTTTGATTTATTCTTTCATCTATTTCACCTTAACATATGAATTGATATACCTGCTTATACAGGGTATAACCATGGCTTTTCAACATTGATTAGAGCAAACAGTTTTTACTTATTTTTTATTTAAGTGCTCATAATGCTCATTACATGCAGATCTCTGAGGCTGAGGTAATTCCGATTTAAGAAGAAAATAGAAAGCACATTTTTATCATTGTACAGCAAAACCAGGCTGCAAGAGCAATTTTATGGAGATATCTTCTTCTTTGCTGAGTCCATCTGGGCTTGTTCTAGTTAGTTATATAAAAAAATTACAAGGTTACCTTTTTTTCAAGTATATATTATAAATTGAAATACTGTGACTAAATTATTGTGTTCGTGATCAAAACATATTTCATCACATTTAACATTTTCCAATATATTTTCACGCAGTTTTACCAATGGTACAATTTTGTATATTACATGGGAAATCTCAGATGAAAAGCACTACGTAAGAGTAAGCACAGCTTATATGTTACTCTTTAGAGAGTCAAAATTTCATCTCTGCATAGAATGGAAGCCAGCTTGTGTTCCATATAAGAGTCCTGAATAGGAATGTAACCCTTTTTCACTCTTGGAAAAGGAAAATCCTGACAGAACACTGATCCTACCATCATTGCTTCCCGATGGTAACTGCATTCACATTATTCTCTAATTTACCCCTTGAACTGTCTTTGTAACATTTAAAAGTCACTGTTCTCTCCTGTATATATTTTGCTGTATGGTAGCAATTAAATAGAAAATTGTAGCACCTGTGCCTGCTGTTTTATTTCACTTCACAGTTTCCAGATGGCATGAAACAGGTGATACAGCAACACAGAAAGTCTCACTTTCAGGGAAACACTTCAGTATGCACAGCAGTGCACCTCATCTCACTGCAGCTAGACCTCCCAAAAAAAAGAAAAAAAGGACCCCTACAACAATATGAAGTTGCAAGAGCAAAAGTGGGCCACAGATGACTAAAAGAGAGTATCCCCTTCCTTTAAAGAAGAGTAGAGGCAAAGAGAAAGTTCCTGCCTCTCTGCCCGCCCTGAGAGTTAGTCACACAGCTAAAAGACTTACTGCAAGATCACGGCCAGCAATTCCTAACCCTATTGTCACCTCTCCTCTCCTTTCTGGAAAGACACAGATATGCATCTCTTTTCTTATGCATGTCTACTAAAGACAGTTAGTTATTTATTTTTCTTAGTGTTAAATCAATCAGCCACTCATCTTGTTTTGTTTTATGATTCAACTAAGGAAGTCCTGACCCTATTTATTATGAAGACAATGGCAATACTACCATCAGACACATTAGTATGGCACCATAGAATGGGTTGACTCTCAAACCCATTAAGACCCAATCCAGAAGAGTCTAAACATTACTTAAATTAGCTTTTACCCATCCATCTATCTTTAAATACACTCATACATAACATGTACAAAAGCATGCTATTTTATGTCTCTTTTTTGTTTCCTTACTCAATGATGAGACTTAATATAATTTCTTCTGGAATCTGAAAGCACCTGTTCCCAAAAGCTTCCGTTTTACCACTAGAGGGCCAGTAGATCCTTGAATTCTTGAACTTTCTCATTATATAGCTAATGGAGGAAGAATCTGGAGCAGGAGCAAATATTATTTCTAGCAGTTTGTCATTGCTTTGTTTTATGTATTTGCCACTGGACACTGCTCACAGAATCTATTTGAGCCGTTATGAAGCAAAGGTTAGAGGTGCAAAATTCTTGTAATGAGACCAGAATTGCATAAGTTAATCTGTTAACTACCAGGTTTATGCAATTTATTACATATAAATGCTCTCCACACCCACCAGCATGCTAAAGGTGATACTTACAAGAATGGCTGCACATATGCACATGCATTTGAACTCATTTGCAAGTTGCCTGAGACCTTGCATCAAGATTTCAGAAATGATTGCTAGCTAGGATATACCAGCAACCTCCTTTGCTATTTCTGAATCATTAAAGTATTTCAAAAATACTTTAATTTTTATTTTATTTTTTTAGATATTTATGTACTTTTACATAAAAGTACATAATTATTATCAGATATTATATACTTATTATGATTATTTATTATTTTCAGATATTTTGTACTTTTACGTAAGGCTGCTTTTTGACAATTAGGATAGAATAAATAAAAACTCTTGTTCAAATCCATTAAAAATTGATTCAATGCAGAAAGATATCTGATGGAGCTTCATGAATCTACCTCAGCAATATCTGCTGGAATGATTTTCGAGTACTGGCTAAAGTGCATTCCTGTGTATTTCCACTCAAGCCATCTGCCAACCTTAATACTTATTCCCGAGGGAGGAAATCTTTCAGTGCTGTTTTCCATTTGATTTGCAAGGACATCCTGTTTAGGTACTTATCAGAAGAACAGAAGAGTAGATGCCAAATTCCACAAATCTTGATTTAGACAACTAAATGTGTAAGACTAAAGTAACAAGCTATATTTAAAAGGAGCTGTGGCATTGTTCCTTTATATTTGAAAAATATTTGTTGCTGCTTACAGGCCTGATATATTTATGCATGTCTCCACAGTAACTGCTCTGTTTCCTAAACATTAAAGGATTTTGCTAAAAGTTGCTAAACTCCACTGGTTTGATGATTAAGGATGAAATCCAAAAGAGCAACTAAACAAGTGAGCAATGCAAGAAGAAATCACGACTGACTTAGGGCACCAATTAGCTCAGTTGCCTAAACAGTCATAGACCACAAGGTTCAAAGCAGGAGTGTTTACATGCTCAGATGAGTAGAGTTCTGCTACCGTACTTGTTTAGAGATGCTGCCATCGTGTCTGAGCCAAGGTCTTGGTGCTTATCTCATGCTTCAGCCTGTTCAGATCAAGCCAAAGACTGTGCCTAACTCTCACAAAATGCATATTTTTGAGGGAAAGGTGGAGGGAGGAGAGAGGAAGAGATGACACCTAAAGCACTCTCACAGCACTTCGTACAACATAACCAAACAGCTATATCCCACTGACTGCCATTGTTAAAAACTGATGGAGAGAAGCTGCAGGTTTGTCCTGGATTATTGGTGTTCATTTCTTCTTCCAAAAAGAGATTGCCTAACTAGCAATCTGTGTGCAAAGCTGAAATTGCAGTGGAAAGGTCTTTGCATTAAATGTTGGGCTACTGTGCAAAACTAGGTCACTGAGAAGTACAGGAGAGCCAATGCATTGCCCAGTAGTTACTAGTGCTGCGCTCCCTGGCAGGAGAAGGGGTTCTTTAAGTTCCATTTCTTGATTCAAAGACCTTATACTTTCTGCATTAAAGAGTCATTGGACAAAATGCACTAACTTTAATGTCAAGAATTAGAATGCAGGGAGAAAGCAGGCACCTGTCTCAATGAAAAGTGCAGTTTCCTTTGCACATTGTCTCTTGGGAGGCAGAATTCCTAGAGTTCCCACTGGCTTCACAGTAAAAAAATTCTCATCCTAGGAAACCAACTACTGTCAAGGTTTTGTGATCATTATGATTAGGTGACTCTGTCATCTCTGTTCTCTTCCAGGACCTCTATTCATCAGTAAAGTTCTTATTGGCTCTGAGGGTAGAAGCTATTTCCCTAAAATGTAAACTGATCCATCTTAGCTACTCACTCCAGGGATCTTTTATAGGCAAAGAGCAGGGGTTTGAGAAACAATCTATCTTATCCAGAGTGAGCTATCTAAGCTAACTTCAGTAACTCTGTATAACCATAAAGAGGTCTAGTTCCTTCTGTTGAATAAAAGTCAGTTAAAATAGGGACTCAGAGGAAAAGTTCTATCGTATGGATACCCAAAATCAAGTGAACTATAATACCTACAATCTCACTGGGAGGTTTTCTTGTATAGGAGTAGCCAGTCGGAATCTCAGACTTTCAATTAAGTGAAATAGCAAAGCAGTGACATTCTAACCAAGATATTCTTCTCAAATGAAATATTATCTAATGTGGAAAAGATCCTATGAACAAATACTGAATTTTTATCCATAGCAAATAAACCTGACTGAAGGCACAGATAAAAATTTGGAATCTTTTCATGCTAAGAGGAAGAAAAAATTTTGATTAAAAGTGTCCTGCTTTATTCTAATTAGTAAGCCATGGATGTGTCCTGCTTTGAGAAACAGGCCCCTGAAGTGTTAATCTGAATCTATGACTAGGAGCCTCCAAATGCTCTGTCAAAAAAAGGGGACAATAAAGTCTGTTCCCAGGTATCCACCAAATATTAACATCTGAAGTTACTTTTGCATGGTTCTGCAATACCTCTGTATGGAGAGGCAGGGTGGAAATGTAGTTTTAGTATTAGATTATCTAGTCATGCATCAGTCCTGTCCTGCATGGGCTTTTCTAATGCCTTTCTGTTCCTATGTATGCAGCTTGCATAATGCTGGGACTTGCTTCCTGCTGGAATTATTAACCCTGTGTGATTCTCCTTCTTGTCTCCAGATCCAAAGCAGCAAAACATTAAGTTCTGGCCAAGAGCCCATGTGTGGCTAAAGAGAGGTTAGTGGGGCTTGCCTATTAATGAAGACAAGATTTTTTAAAACCTGAAAAATAATGTATTTTTAAAATTATAGCAGAACATGTTTTTTTCTACAGGTGTATATAATAGAGAGACACTGTTACCAAGATGGCCATCACAACAACAACAACAACAACAACAACAAAAAACAAACAAAACCCCCAAACTGAAATAAATTAAAAATAAAAACAAACAAAACAAACAAAACCCACAAACAAACAAACAAACAAAAACAACAAGAAAGAAGCAAATAAACAAACAAAAAGTAAACAAAAAAAAAAGCCCAAAACAAAATCCAAGTTGGGGGATTCACATAAAGGGGGAATCAAAAAGTGAACACTGATAAAGTTGTTACTCAGGTGAATGACTGCCAGGAAATTGAGAGCTAAGGATGATGTTCTATTACAAGCTCATTTGTTCCTGTCTCTGAGTTCTCACAGACACTGGAGAAAACTTTATACTGAATTGTCATGGGTTTGTTCACTGGAGTTCCTAATACAACCATTTAAATGTGGCTTTCCTCTGTATGAACATACTCCATTCATGAGCTCCAGGCTCATAGTGACCTGTTTCGAAATGCTGCATTAGCTGTAGGAAGAACTAGTTTGTCACAATAACTGATCCTGAGCCACAGAACAGCTCCTCAATCATATCTTGCAGCATGAAACTAACATTTGTATTTTCTAACATAGGTCTTTTTACATGTTCAATTTTAAAAAGGGAGATTGACTGCAACAGTATTTTACTAAGAAATTCTGTCTAATCTGGCACAGTTAACTCTGTCAGGAGAGACATCTCTCAACAAACAGTGCTCATTTGCTCAAGCACCTGAGCTATCACAAAGATATTTCAAAAATTACTAATTGCTGTTCAACAACAGAGTCACCTTTGCAGGGATATCAGTTCATAGCCATGAAAGATCAACACATCCATCTCGTCTATCACTTGATGCTTTGGAGGCAGAATAAAGGGTTTATCTATCCTTTGACAAGGAAAGTGTTGGAGTGTTAGAGCCTAATAATTTTTGGCTTGGCAGTTTATAGGAATATTGCAGAAACTTCCTTGCAAGAGTAAATACATAGGAAATGAAGGTCAGAAAGGAATAAATGCAAAAATACACTAGTAAAAAAAATCACTGCAATCATCCTGGGGACACCAGGAAAAATTATCATTATACCACACTCTAGTTAACTTAGCATCAGCTTCCTCTTATTCTTTTTTTAAAATTTTTCTTCCTTCTTTCTTCTCTCTCATTCCCTTCAGACTATTAAAATTCAAAGAATTAATTTATACCCACACTGGCATTCCTGTGCATCCTGATATTTGTTGCTATCAATTGGCTCTTTATGCCTCAGTTGCTGGCAGCTGTTGTTGGAGGCCCTGGAACAGCTGATGGGCTGGCAGCTGGCATGGACAGGGAGAGAGGGAGCAGCCCAGAGCCTGGGAAAGAGCCCGGCGCTGGATGCCCCCGCCTCTGGTGGGTAATTAACTGAGGACATGCGAGATTAGAGCACTAGCACGGGAGATGGGGCATCTGACCCGCGCTCCAAAAGTCATCGGAAATGGTAATTCTTTTCAAGAAATGTAAAAAATTTTGTGGATGGAGCTGGTTGGCTTTTTTTTTACCAAAGAAACTCTGCTAGAAGTTGATCGCCTTTGAGCATTTATTTAAACAAATGGTTATTGTGTCATGGCTTTTTTCTACATGTTATGTATTTTGAAATGTTATATTTTAAATATTGTTTAAAAATAAATTTGTGTGTGCTTATCTCTGAAATTTATGAATGCTACAAATTTTCAGACATAACCTGTTGTATCTGTAAATAATCTGGGATTTTTAAAATTATTTTTGTTCTTCTTTCCTTTTTCCTTTTTTTTTTTTGTTTGTTTTGATTTGTTTTGTTTTGGAAGGGGGAATCACTTTCAAGTAGTTAATCCCTATATTTTAATGATTTGATCTAAAAAAATAAAAGCCAGGGGGAAAAAAAATTTACTTGTAAAAATAGAATTTAAGCTCTGTTTTTTACTTTTCATTCATCATATAGACAGGATCAGACCCAAAGCCAGATGAGATCAAATGAAGTCCTCTGTGTCCTAAGGGGATCTGCTGTAATATTCAAGAAGTATCTACATGCATGGGGGAGGGTATGTGTGTGTGTGTGTGTTAGAACATACCACATCCTTTCTCATTTCCTGCATTTAGACTGGGGTTCTTTCAGGATCATGAAATTCTTGGAAATTCTGACCTAAGCATGGCAATAAAACATTGTCTCATCCAGCTATGGCACTAACTGCCTCTCTGCTCTGGCAATGTTTTTATGAGTTTCTGCAAAAATGGAGAAAATTATTAGCTTCTTCACAAATACTCTTTGGGAAAAATAAAATTATGTTTGCAACTTAGAAGGAAAAAAATATTACCATAGTTCCAAATCCAGTGTCACACTTCTTATTAGAAATTTGCATTCTAAATCAATTTGGTTTTCATAAGTCAAAGTATGAAAGCTTTGGCAGATGCAACCCCTAGAGTCAGTGCTCTGCCTGTAGTTGGACTTGAGAACTGCTTCTTGTGGTGTATGTTATCCTTAATACCTGCACCAACAGAAACCAAAAGTTTTTCTTTTGAAAAGAAAAGATGCAAAAAAAAGTCTTTTAACAGACATAAGAATCCACAGAGAACACAGATGAGCATTCTCCTCTTCTGTTTTAGAGTACTGTATTTTCAATTAACACTGACATTTGATGTAGGGGCACCCCTTCAGAGAATAAAATAAAAATGTAGAAGAGGAAACCCAGTTTTAGAGGAAAAGGCATTAGAAGCAAATAACAGGAAAGAGAAATAATATATGTTGTAATTAATTTTTACTATTTACTTCCCCTGGGAATCTGCAACTTGCAAGGGAGAAACTGTTGGCCTCGTCTGTGCTTGGAATTCAGCTACACACCTGGGATAGAAGAATGCAAAGGGAACTATAAATTTTAAGGAGAGAAGTCCAAAATACTACTTTCATAAAGAGGTTTTGGGGATGAGGAACACTCATGTTCCTTGTAGATTGTTTCCAGTCAAAACCAGCTGAGAAAAGCAAGTTAAACTCATGACAAGTGCATAAGTGAACAAGTTAGTCTGTATCAGATCTCCCTAAAATTAATTCTTTGGCCTGAGATTACTGCTTCCAGATGAGAAAGAGCAGGGGGGCACATGATGAATGGAGAGATGGGGACAGACAAGGGGACAAGGGATGGGAGAGAGAAAGAGAAAAGCAGAACACTATATATTTTGCTAGTGGCTAATATTCCTATTCATTAACTACTGAATATTATCAGCATACTGAACTGTTAAAAAAAAGACACAGTTCCAAAGAGATTTATCATCTTGGAGTATCAAAAACTGATGTGACTTCATGCTCTGACTCTAAAGCCAGTCTAAAAGATATAGCCATTCATACTTATAAAAAGTATTTTCTCCCGTGAGGGAAAAAAAAAGGTGACAAGAGAAATTACCTTCTTTTCTATTCATTGCCTCAGTGCAGGAGAGCTACAAGACAAAATGCCCACGGTCTAACTTGCCCACAGTTTAACTAGACTGCTTGGGAAAGAATCTAACAGTAAAGACTGTCCTGTTCCTGCAAGTACTCTGCCTTCAGAATAGCTTCCATTGTCATGCCAGGTGTGTGGCGTGATCTTATGGCCTTTTCTGAAGGTAAAAGAAGGAAGTGAAGAGGAATTTGAGTGTTTTCTAAACCACAAATTGGACACACAGTTAACTGAATGTAACTTCAAGTACCTGAAGCAGGATGACATATGTGAGTTAATCACGTTATTTCCAATGAGGGGGTGTGTGACCTAATTTATCCTGCACTAAAGCAAGAATGCCTTTTATGATCACATCCCATTTTACCCATTTCTCTCAATTGGATGCTAGTACAGTGTAGGCATATGCACCAGAGATGCCTTAAATAAAGGGAATGAAGTCATTCCCTGAACACCCCAAACATCTTTCCTGTCACTCTTCCAGAAAGTTATTCCATGACCTTCACTACAACTTCAGATCAGCTGTGACCAAAACACTCCATTACACGAGCTATGCTAAATTACAAGAGCTTTACAGTTCACTCCACCCATCCTGTTTGCATGCCTCAGTAGGGAAAGCAATGAAAAGTATCATCATGAGGATAATGAAATAGGAAAGGGAAGAAATATTTGCTACCTCTTGTCACTCCCAAAGGGCATGTGCCCACATCAGCACTTGGGCTGGTGAGACACCATTTCTAATTTTTCATTCAATTGCCCTCAGCTGCAATTCCTCTGCCAGGAGGAGCAGTTTTTAAAATGAGAGGTTTCTGCTACTTCTTTCCAGTTCAGCCAACTATTCCAAGAATCCTGCTCCTTATCAAGTGCCAGAGTAGGCTGACTACTCATAAGAAAGGTAGAGAGGAGATGTTAAATATGCTTATGGTTGATTACAAAAAAATTAAATACACCCAGGTAGATTATTCCACCTGTTAACTTATAGAACCCTCACACATCTAATGCAAAAGTCGGGCTTTGTAAGAAATTATTTTTCAGTGATGAATCTCAGGAAAAACACACATGCTATCTGATTCAGAAAAAACATGAAGTATTTATGGGGGTTTTGTCAAAAATTTCAGCCCTTGCAGGTGTTATGTTTTTTTTTCTCTTGTATTGATAGAACAGACTTCTTTCCCCTCTAATTGATTCATATATGTCTCTCAATAACATATGTTTTAAATCAGAAATTCTTCTGTCATATCCTTTAACTGTCCTTTTAAGCTGCAGTAAGAAACAAAAAGTCCTTAAACAAATGCCACAAAATCCTGGCCAGTATTGGTATAAACCAGAGACCATCACGGACAACACTGACTGATAGGAAGAAGAGCACTGATTCATCTGTGCTGTGTGTAAAGGTTTGTATGTGTGCATTCACAAAAGCAGGGAAAGAATTTATTCAGTGAAAGATGGAGTGCCATTTTTAATGGCTTTTCTATCAAATTCCTTATGAATTTTATTGTGAATAGTGTAAATTGAGGTGAGATCTTTGGACTATTTAGAAATGCTTACACAGTAGGTGTTTCTCCTAAAGAGATACCAAATAATAAATAGGACTAAATAAATAAATTTGTTAAAGAATCCTCTATAATAAGTGATAGTCTTTCTTCAGTGTACCAAAAAAGAGCAAGGGAACATATTGATTAAAATAAGCTTAGTATATGCTATATATATTTTTGTAATTTTTTTTTCAAATTTAATTTCAAGCCCTAGATGAATTTGCAATAAATTCTGTATAGATTATTTAAATTTTTTTTGCAGTTACCTAGAGCCTGTACATGTTGTCTGAATTAAGCAAGAATGAGGAGACTTAGATAAATACAAAACAAATAATAAAAATCTATCTCAGCAATAGAATAAAAATAGAAGCGCATAAGAATTAAAGCAAACAAAATAAATTAATACAAAAACAAAACAATAGGAGTTGATTTAATATAAGGTCTTTGGATATCATGATGGAATTTAAATTTAAATTTCTGGTTCCCAACTCCTAATACTTTGGTTCCAGGCCACAGCTACCTTTTGAAGAGTGAAAAACCATGATTTCCATTGAAAAGTATCAAGAGGATATTAACTATCAAGAAGTAAACCATCAAGAGGATAGTTTACAAAGTTATAGAAAAAGTGTCTACAACCTAATCTTAACCATGACTCAACAGATAACTTTGCCTAGAGACCAAGCCTCTAATAGATATGAAAACTGCCACAGTGGGCCATTTAGTTATATCAAATAGACACAGTTTAAGATGATAAAATAGGAATTCATTATTACTGCTAAAATTTTCATTAAAATCATCCTCAAGGAACTCCAAAAAAGAATCAGCTTCTCTCATATGTGGAACAAGTAATTCAATTTATAGTTAATTTCTCCAGCATCAACCATTATAAACCTCCTGCCTCAGTAATTACATTCCTTACAAATTTTTATCACTTGAGCTCTAATTTTCTAAAAATTGATTTTTCCTGGGGCTGATTATGCTAATAAAATTTCAATAATAATGGTTCTCTTCAAGTTTTTAACCTTTTTCAACATCCTTTTTTGTACAAAATACTCTATATATATAAAACTACCAAATTAGTAATACTCAGTCTCTAGCACTATGAGATGGGCTTTTTAGCCGCTTAAGATGGCTAAAAAACATATTTGCACTGTCAGTTCCTAAACAAATGACTTAATATAAATAATCAAATAAGAATAAAAATGAGCATTAATTGAATCATAATATTATGTTCATTATTATAAAGTGTGATTTTAATTACTCTACAGTACTTCTAGATTTTTTTCTTAAAAGTTGAATTTCTAGGAATGGAGTTTAATCACAAGTCTCAGCAGATTTCCTGCTTCTATTAATTCTTCCCAGAAGAGCAGGTATATCACAATGAGGTAAGCGTGGAAGAGAATTACGGAAGAGAGTTATCTAAGACACAAGGGCACTGGTCTCCCAATTTTAATTAATACCAAAAAACCCTGGTCAAATTAATTTTATTAGGAAGACTGAAAAGTGTCTCTGGGTGGAAATTTAAATGTGAGGTTTGGATCAAATAGAGCTCAGTGGCAAAAGAACTTCTATTGGAAGTTTTGGGTTTGACAAAATATAAATTTTGGGGGGAGAAAGAAGAAAACAAAACCACAGAGTATTTAGACTATATGATTTGATCTTGCTAGTAACAATTTTTTGTTTTTGGAAGATAGTTGCAGTTCTTACATTCAATACTGGAACTGCATTTAATTTTAACTTTTATATAATAATATTTTAATTTAAAAATTCATTGTCTTTTATTTAACATTTTATATAAAGCATTTTAATGTTAAACATTTTTAAATCTTATTTGAAGTGATATATATTCTGAAATATTAAAATTCCATTCTTTAAGAATGATTATACATGAAACTTTAAAGATTGACATCAAAGTGTAAGTGATTTCAGACTATTTTTATTTCCAGAAGCTAGAAATTCTGGTTTCCAGAGAACACTGTGAAAGATTGTCCAGTTAAGTGGTGTACTCCAGTACTGTGTGCTGACAGTTAATTTTTAGATGCCTCAATTTAGGTGACTGTAAAATGGTGATGACTTCAAAGAATGGTTTTCAGAAACTTAAATGGATCTGAAAGTGGAAATTCTTTGGGTTGGGAAAATCTCTGAAACATTTATATATTTAGATCTCATCGTTTCATCATGTCCATTTCAAAACTGTATTACTTGCAGTTTTCAACCATATGTATAGATATATAGACATATATAAGATCTATAGGTTTTCACAGATATAAGTAGGTTTTCTAACTTCCTTCTCTTTAGAACAAAGGTGGATATACACTTAAGTATATCCATTTTGAAAATAAGATTTTTTTTCCTACATGAAACCAAAATGTGATGAAGGCTAGTAATTGTTATTTCTAAGTAGATAGTAAAATATAGCAGTTTCAAATACTTTTGGGGCTGGGACATAGCTAACTAAAATGTCTGGTATATAAGAGGGGAGGAAATCCATTGCTTCATTTCCAACTAGTTTGAAAACTGTCAGCTGGTTGATACCCCTGTTTAAAAAATTGCTGACATGAAACAGCATTGGAGCCTCTGAAATTGTTTTTACACTGTTCACAACTGTAAGCACAATCTCCCTCTCAACATGTAAGCCTTCATGCAGAACAAAGCAGCTGTGGCTGCTGCCTTTATCCAATTCAAAAGTTTGATGTGCCAGACTTGGCATAAGCCTATCTCTCATTAACATCAAAGGCTCTCAGATAAAACACCATTAGTGTTGTTTGGGATTTTCATGAGCAGTGCATATAAATACACATCTCTTACACTGTCATAGTTGTATTATCCTTCAACATTAATGATGACTCCGGGACACAGAACTCTGATTCAGAGCTGGGTTTTGATCTCCCACATTCAACCCACAGATCCTGGAAAGTGGGTTGGTGCCCAGTGTTTTATTTAGAAGAATTTAAAAAAAGAAAAGAAACATAAGATTTGCAACTGGGCTTTGCAGACTGCTCTAAGATCTTCCATATGTGACTGCCTCTCTCTCCCCCTCTGTCATTGCCTCCCAGGCCTCATATCTGACTGTGACATATCTCATTTCTCACTTATAGGTGTGCATCCATTCAGACATTCTGAGTGAAACCATTACGTGGAGGGAAATCACTCAGAATGGACTTTTAAGCTTTCAATTTTATATATTTAAGGTGTGTTTCTTTGAACCTGCTTCTAAAGCGATCAAAAACTCATATGTTTCTAATATTAATCTTTTTTGCTCTGTTTGATTAAATGAAGCAACTGACTGTAGTTCAGAATTTCCTGAAGATGTGATAATATTGAAGCTTTCCTGGAGTACATGCCCTTAAACTTATAAATCAGCATATGAAAACTGTGGCCCTGTTTTGAAAATGAGCCAGCATATTAAATGGGTTATTCGGTTTAAATGCATTTGGTTTTAATTTCTATTTCTTGTTCCCAGTTCTAATTTTTTAGGAAAAGTCAGAACTTTTCCTAATGAGATGCCATAAACATTGCAGGTTATCAGCTCACTATAATTCACTGAAGCTTCCCATCCTGGCAATGATTTTATGCTGATAAGTCATTCCAGGTCTAACCACTTTTGTAGCTCTTGTCCTAGTGAATGCAAATTGTTTAGAGCACATAGCTGCTGCCAACAGAAATTACAGTTAATATCGGTAAAAACAAATTAAATGAGCATGTTCAGTAAAAAAGAATAGAAAATAACCATCAGGGAAGTGAAAACAGACACAAGGCCTTGAAGAGACCTTTCACACCTCCAGCTGAGTAAGGCAGATGTTTTGATTTTAATAATGACTTTTTCTCCTGTATAATGAGCTGCTTTTGGCTAAATTTTATTATGTTATACTGCATTTGTATCAGTAAAAATTTCAGGCACATTACATTGGAACAAATATATCAAGTAACCTTGTGCATATATGTGACCTTTTAGAATTATAGGTAATTTTTTTTTTTACCATGACATTATCATTAGATTTTAATCAACATTACGTATTTATCATGAAATTGTGAATTAGGCTTTAAAAGGATAAGGTATCCAATATTTTAAGTATTTTTCTTCTAATAGTGATTTTTATTTAAAGCTCTATAAAGAACAAGTCTGCAGTTTTAAATAGTTACACTGAGAAACAGTTTGTAAATACTGCTTGTGATATTTCCTTTAAACACATTCTTGATTCTCCTCATTCCCACTAGAATTTGGGAGTGTTCGTCATGGACATGTCCTTAGTGGGTTCTGTATGAGTGACAGGAAAAAAAGTTGTATGTAAATGGCTTATTCTTAAGTGTATATGATGCTGGCATTCCCATATGTTGGCAAAACCAAATATGCTGAGTCTTGCTCAATTTATACTTTTTTCAAATTCAAAAATTGCCAATTTTGTGTATAAAGTTTGCAAATACTCTTTTTGACACAAGTAATTTCTTTAAAATATTTCTAAATAAGTATGTGGTTTCTGACAAAATTCAGTTTCATTGAGAAATAATTCTTGAGAGCCATATGTAGTTAAGCAAAGCAGCTTAAATTTATTAACAAGCCAATGATGCCAAAACTAATAGGGCTATTCTAGTTAACAAACATAGTCAATTAAAAACCAAGCATCCAGAAAATATCTTTAAAGGCTTCCTTTAAGTTTTTACTTAGACATTAAATAACCTTTTCTACAACGTTTTCTCATTGGTGTTGTAAGGTAGAATTATACCCTGTCTCTTCCTAATATTCAAGCCCACCACAGGTCTCAATTTCTTTCAGTAATTTTGGCATGAAAAGCAAACAGCACTGTCCTGGATTGCTAAAATGATGCAGGATGGCATAGATACTACCAAGATTCAGCCACTGGCACTGTAACTGTTATTTTGTTGTAACTCAACTGATGCTTATAACATCAGAATTGCCACAGTCATGTTTGATGGCGATTATTTGTCGCAGACTAATGAGATACTGTGTGTTATTTCCTGCCAAAATAGAGAAAAAATCTGAATTCTGTAAAAGCTTTGACTCACATTATTCAAAAAGGCACATAGTAAAAAAATATAAACTAAGAGTATTGCTGCTACAACTCAGTTCCTAAATCAAATAAAACACATTGAAGCAGCATAGAAGACTCTGAGAAACAAATATGGTAACACAGTGTCTTTGTAAAACATCCAGACTGGATGATGGCAGCTCCATTTATGACTGTTGCTAAACTGTATGTCTATTCCAAGTACAGTTTGGATGAAAACCCCAGAAAACTGGCAAACAAATTATCTGCTTTTTATGCTGCTAAACAGGAAACACTAGCTATAAGTAATAAAAAGTGATGAGAAGGAGAAATGTTTTTATTAGTAGGGAAGTTTTCAGAAAGCTCTATAAGACATAAAAAACACTTATGCACCACTATACTATACAACACTCTGCAATGAATATGGTCAAATCCTTTTGGCTGATCAAAAGGAAACTAATACGAGCCCTGGAGTTTTCAGTTTGTCAACATATTCTTTGAACAACATGAAATGAAACTTTGCCCCATCTAAAAGCATTTAGTGGTAACTATAAAAAGTATTATTAAAGCTCTTAAAAGCTGTTGCAAAGCCAGGCAGGAACTACTAAGATCTCTCCAGCAGAAATCATGGGCATCATCTCCTAATCAGAGTATCAATGCAGAATTTTTATGTGAAGTGGGATATGGAAAAAGTCATGCAAACATCATATACCTTTACAAAGAGAAGGTTGCTAGATGCCAGGACATATCACTCATTTTAGCTGTGGGATAAATTACTGTTTGGATAATACAGCTACGTTGCTTTAAAAAAATCCTTTGGGAAAATCAAAGCTGTTTGTGATTTCTACAGCCAATAGTACAAGTAAGTGTATGCCCACTGCTTGTCTTTCTAGCTAAACTAACAGAAATAACCACAGTTATCTTTAGATATTCCTGAAAAATCTACTGTCCAGAAAAAATTGTAAATATTCATCATATTTTTTTAGTATTATAGCAAGATAGTAGGAGTTTCAATGTAAATGGAATGACAGAATCTTTAAAGATATGTCTGCCAAAGGTTGTGCCTTGATTGAACACACACATTATAATGCCTGGCACATTACTGATTCTTTTGACTGCGGTACCAAGTGCTTCAGATTGAACATGACACAAAAAATAAACCCAGAAATCCTTCTCCAACCCTATTGCACTGAAAAGTATTTGAGGCAGCAACATGTGCATTGACAATGCAACTCTGAGATTTATAAAAAATTTTGCATCTTAATGTTTCAGTCTAACATGACTAATGACACATAATGTACAGATACAAACCCACAGTCTACTTTTGAGAGGCCAAAACATCATTCCTAGGCAGAAAGAGACATCTAACTGGAACAATTTTTTCCCCATTAAATGGAAAATGGTAGAATAAATCAACGGGACATGCCATGATTATTGTTTATTAGTAACAGAAATGGCACCTCTACCAAATATGTTTTATTAATGCTTGGAAAAAAACAAAGAAGGAAATGACAAGCAAACAGGCAAAGGGGTCAAAAAAGGCTGTCTGCCTTTTTACTCATGGGGATATCCAAAAGTATTGTACTCTTACTGGCTATGGTCCATTAAAAAGTTTTATACACTCCTTTCAGGAGGTTTGTCTTGAAAATTTCCCAGCATATACCCCTGGATTTCTTATGAATTCTGCTACAATTCTGTCAGATAAAACTTTTTTTAAGTACTCAATGTGAGCAAAAATTGTGATTTCATTCACTTGAGGAGTATATTCTATGGAAACTATTTTATTTGAAAGACTTACTATAAGAATATGTAAAATTGTCGGTGAATTAGTAGAAAATAAAGTACTGAAGAAAATAGGCAAGTAATATTTATTTTAAACGAGATGCAATTATTTCTTTGAGAGAAAAAGAGTTAATCTTTTCAAAAATATTCTGGGGATAGACTGAAGCTTTTTTCCTTAATTTTTTTTAATTTTATCTCTATACAGTTCATAAACATTAAATGCAACCCACAATTTTCAAAGAGTTCCTAAATTAACGCTAAAGTATAAAAACACCGCAAAAACAATTAAAAAAACATTCAAGCCTCAAAGAAAATATTTGCTTTTGGTAAGTCAGTACAAAAGCATTGCTTGTGTAAAAGAAACATTGAAACTTAGATGGTGGAATATGGATGTTTCAAGAGAACAAAGTGCTGTCTTACTGAATTCTTGCCCAAGTCAGGCAAAGAATGACAAAGAAATATTATGACAGATTATGCCATGAGCTGTTCATTTCCTGTTACCAAGGAAGAGGCAGCAGCCAAAATATTTCAGCCTTCTGGCCTTTATTGTACATCTGCTGTTGTACTGTTGTTTAGCACACCAAGTTCTCATTGACCAGAGACTCAGTTGCCATAGCTGCTCCTCCAAAACTCATAGTCAATAACAGATGTTTTAAAATGCACATTATGTTATTTTGAGGTTGGTTTTCTTCAGATAACTTGGGAGCAATCAAGTTCAGGCTATAGATACATGGCCATAAGATTATGTGCATTTCTTGTGAGAATAGGCCTATTTGACTACGATGAGAAAAATAATTTCCTTAACCTGTACATTTTATATCAGAGATAAATTTCTCTAATTTGCATTGTGCAATTCAGTTTTCATAAAACAAATGTATCTGTGCTAAGATGCAGGACTAAATGTTCTGTATCTATTGTGAGATCTTGCCCAACACACTACAGAATTCAGACAATGCTAAATACATTTTTGCATTCATTACATAAAACCCCAGATATGGCATGATACAGAGTTACTAAAAAGAAGGAGCATAGTCATTAGATTACTGTTAAAAATAATGGTTTTTACATCAATTTAAAAAAAATTCTAAAAGAAAGGGCAAATAGGAAATACACGCAAAACTACAGACTCCTTTATTGTAAAATCTTTTCAATTTTTATACCTTTGGACTTCATTCTCTTTATGATGTAATAATACAGTTCATTTCATTTCTTGAAAGCTTTAGTGGGATTTGTTGCATTTAAGGGGTTATTTTCAATGATGTAAAAAATTGAGATGTTTTTGTAATGAAAGAACGGGCTGTGTTCTCTTTGGTGACACAAAGTAATCCATGAAATGAGTAAACAAATATAATTTTTAAAGGTTCTTCCCAGTTGCTTCCAAAATTCCTAAAAATAAGTACTTATACTATCCAGCCAAAGGAAAAAAAAAATAAAAATAAACTAAAAGAACAATACACTAAACACTCTTCTAATTAAAGAAAGCTATGTATTTCAAAGCTGAAATAACAATATGGTCATTTAAATATTTAACTTACATTTATTTCATTGAAGCCTGAACTTTTTTTTTCCAAAATAAGCTTTACAGATCTTGTAAAGAATAGGAAGCAGCTTAGACAAAGGTATGCATGAGATATTTTTTCCTAGGAAGAAAGAAGGACAGAATGGTAAAGCAAACAAAGACTATAAATCAGATGATAAAAAATGCACATCTTGGAAGAATGATTTCCTGTTTGGGAAGGAAGAATAACTAAAATAACATGCCTTCAGCTTTCACTACCTGTAGCAGGAATAAGTTCAAAGAAATAGCTAAGTAATCAAAGGTTAAAAGGAAGCACCGATCACATCTGTCAGAAAATTTTTTAACTTTTTCTGATGGAGATATGCCACATTTACACTTCTCTTTTAATTCAAGAATAAAAGGAAACAGTTAGAAAGTTCTTAATTATCTTTTTTTTTTGACACTGAGATAAGCTAAAAAAATTTTCTTTAATCTCTGTGATGCTAATAACTTTTGTCCCAGCTTTACAGAGACTGCTTAGAATGAAAAAAAAAACTTCAAAATCCCTCAAAACCCCAACCACACAAAAAACTTCCAAACCCAAGTTTCTTATCTTTGCCAGTAACATTTTCTCTTCCAAGGCAAATAACAGGCTTATTTGGGCTGCTCTTTAGAATGTATGCACAAATATATACCAGAATGTTAAAGCTCTCTTTACATGGCATGCAAAGGAAACTTTTCTTAGCTTATTGTTTTTCACATTTCTCTCAGATGCCTGGAATCAGGAGACATTTCTGGTATGTCTGTTTTCATGACTATGGATATATTCTATTTTGTTCCTGTTGTCTCTATTGCAATCACTCTATTGCAATTACATCCTGTCCAGATGTGCAGATCTTTCAGATTGCCAACCTATTTTGGGGAAATTACCTATTCCCAGCTAATCATAATATGCCCTTTAGCTAAATTAAGTAATCTTCTCAAGTTTGTTGTCTTAAAAACTAAAGTTTTTTCTTTCACATTAAAAAAGTGTTTGCTGTTTCTCTGTGCATGCATTTATATATTCATGTGTGTACTTTAATTCAAAACAGAGATCATCTGTTGAAAAAATCCTGTTCTCCTAGCTTTTCAAATGGACTTTTGCTGTTAGTAAACTCTTTGTAATATTTAACCAGTGACTGTTGAAACTGTATGCTGGAATTATAAAAAGCCATAGCTTGAGCTGAGACTGTTGGAATGAAACTATTATTTTATTTTATTTATCTGTAATTTCTTTCCTCAGAAAGAACCAGGCACTTCTCTGCAGAAATTGTGAACTCTTGAGGACCAAAAGATGACAGGGAACATATGTATTTTGAATTTTCCAGAAAGCCCAATCTTAAGTCTGATCCAATCTATCTGAAAAGGCAGTTTCTAGATGTGTTGAGATATCTTTGATCTCTGTTGGTTGTTTGTCTTTTAGTGAACTGTATCTGATTTTACCAGATTAAGGTAAATTTAATTCTGCTTGCAATAGAGACTTTACAATGAAAGGTCTGTGAAATCTTCCAACTTTCTCAGTATTACTTATTGCAACACCCATGCATAAAAGTGCACCTCTTCCAAAGGCAGCCTGTAGAAACTAGCACGGCTTGCTAGAAGCTTGATCAACAGAAGTAAAATGTTGTGGAGGGAAAATGTGGAAATATCCCTGTTTATGCAATTATCACATCCTTTTAACGCATCTTAAGAAACTGCTGTGTTTCCCAGGCTGCTGAATGTGCTGCAAGGCATGCCCTGACAGAATGATCCCCAGGAGCATCACTTGCCAAGAAGTCACAGCAGCCTGAGCATGCAGAGAGCAGCTCTGCTGTGCACATAGAGCACATAGCCTCGTGACTTGGAAAGTGCTTGAAGAAGACAGAGGTGGAGATCAGGTTGCTCTTGGTGCCAGAATTGTTTTATCCAGCTCATGACATCCCCCCAGCATGGTGCATGAAACCTCCAGTGCAGACCAGAAGCTACATGAATTCTTTTATAGGACAGCTACGCCTCATGTGCCACCTATAGAAGGTACATATGCAGAAGCAAGGTGTACTTTGTCTCATACAAAATGTTAAAGAGGAAGATTACAGAGAGGGAATGTGTCTTTGACAGAGATTTTGTAAACTGCTCTTTAGCACCTCAAATGCCTTTTGTCAGAATAATGCCATCTAAGGCCCCCTCCACTGCTGATGAAGAGGCAGCAGTGTAGATTCAGACTGTATGAAGATTGAATCCTTCCTTCCTTTTCCTCCTGCCTAGCTGAAGACTTAGGAAAATTACAAAATAGACTTCTATATAAAGACAAAGTTCTCAGAACTAGGAAAATTCTGACTCTGCACTTGTTCCAAATTTTATGAAACTAAATGCTGCAGAGGAAAGCTAAATCATGATAAGCGAATTATGAAAATTCTGATACTTTAGTGGCGATCACCATAAAGAAATGGAAACATAACTGAATCCACAAAATACCACAAGTCTCAATTATTTTTAAAAGCTCTTACTTTGCTGAATAGTAGTAGTGCTTAGTTAATTACTAATTTCTGGATCACAAAATCACAGAATCACAGATTGGATAAGCTTGGAAAGGAGCAACTTATGTACTGATTAGAAAATTAAACACTTTGAATTCAAGCCTTAAACATTTAAACAAAAGAAAAGTAGTAGAAAATAATTTTCTGAAGTGAGTTCTTTACTTCCAAGCAGGAGCACTTTATGTCAGCAGCACTATACCCTGCTGGAAGCAGTCTGGAAGTCAGTGAGACATAATCATTTAGAGATGTGCCCCAAATGTGCCCATATAACTTCTTTTCAGCACTGTCTATTGTCAATTCAGGGCACAGAGTAGCCTTTTGGAACATTTAGGTTATTTTATGTTAGATTTGTATTACATTTTAGAACATTTAGATTATTTTGGGTCATTTGTGCTGAGCCAAGTAAGCATGACTGCAAGAAGTACTAATTACAAAAAGTCTTATTTCCATTAAAAATAATTACATCAAAATCTGAAAATGTATATGACTACTTAGGAGCCATCACATCTCATAGAGATAGTATTTATGGTTTGTTTGAATACTTCAGAAAGCAGCAATAAACTGCAAGAAGAGTATTTAAAGCCTCAAAAACAACACATCAACCCACCACACAGCATTCCTGTGCAAAGCAAATCGGTCTTTTCTCATTTTTGTTTACAATCAGCTCTTCATAGACTAAACTCCAGTAAGTTGTGGAGTTTCTGATGTCCTCTCTCTATATACAAACAGTGCATTCACTATAAACACAATGAGGGAGGTAGGAAATAGAACCTCACAATCAGACCCTGAAACACTGACCCCTTACATGAAGAGCTGGTTGATAAAGAAAACTGGAGGGGTGACAAAAGGTAAGAGTAGCTTAAAACACTAATGATTTAAGCAAAAAAGTATCAGCTTACTCACTCTGATTTCTGCAATACTGAAGCATACAAAGATTTAGTTTTCAGAAACAGAAGCTCATTTAGAGGCAAGTTCTGTAAGAAACATTTTCTGTTTGCATATGTAATTGATAAGTACCCTACAGTGCTAAACAGGATCACTTTGGTTTTAAATTAGGTTTCAATGTTTACAAAGCTTCCAAACTGCTTCCTAGGAACTACAAAAGACATTTTATATTCCTTAACTTTCTACTACACAAGTTTTATAAGAGTTGAGTACACAGTACCAAGACTTTAAATCTTTCTATAATCTAGTAATATGCAAAGAAATTAGTAATATGATTCAAGCCTAATTTTCCAATATTCAGACAAATAAAAAAAGAAACTCTTGAATATGTATCACCAAATATCTACTGCCTCTTAGAAAGATACATCTCTTAGATATGCAATTACTTTGGAATATTTTACTTTCAGGTTTAGGAGTTAGGTGGTCATTTGAGGCCATGTTCCAAATACAGGAGTTAAATAAATACAGTGTTGCCAAAAGCTTGCTGAGTAATCAAAATTTCAGCAGTGTTATGTGACTCACCAATAAGCAACAGCCACTGTCACAATAGGAATTTTTTAATGCAAAATAACATCTACATTTTTAGGTTAGAAATGAAGCAGAAATTATAAAAGAACCTTAGAGGGAAGTTTTAAAGGTTCTTCAAAATAACCTTCTGAAGAAAGAGAGAGGAAGGAAGTGGTGGGGCGGGCGGGAGGGGGGAGGGAGAGGAGGGAGGAGGAAGAAGGAATAGAGAAGAAAGAAAGAAGAATGAAAGAAAGAATAAGAAGAAAGAAAGAAGAAAGAAGAAAGAAGAAAGCAAGAAAGAAAGAAAAGAATAAAAAGAAAGAAAGAATAACGAAATGAAGAAAGAAAGAAAGAAAGAAAGAAGAAGAAGAAAGAAAGAAGAAAGAAAGAAAGAAAGAAAGAAAGAAAGAAAGAAAATAAATTGTAGACAGTGTTTTCATCCTGTCAAAGCACCAAAGCACTGACTGCAAAGAACCTTTTGTGTTGTGAGTACACTGGACGTGTTCTGTTTTGCGTATGGTTATGCAGATATATTATCCCAACTATTCTGTCTTTTCACACAACACATAGTGTGATACCACCCACCAGAGATGATTTCTGAGTGGAGATACAGTCAGTAACAGTAAGGTAGACAACCATCTGAAAGCTTTGTTTAATGTTTCTGAGGATTTCGTGGCAGTACCTAAAGTTGATTTTGGATTTCAAGTTACAGGACAGTATCTATAAGTTGAAATGTTTAACTGAAATCCCTCCAGCTCCCCATAATGTGATTTCCATATTTCAGGCTGCTAATACACCAATATCCTGAATAGAGTATTGGATCATTCTTATTTCCTCTTCTGTATTAAGGCACCTAAATTGCAAACTAAGTAAATTAAATTAGTAGACAGTATTTTCCTATAATTATGTGCAGGTCACATTTCAAACAATAATGGCTTTTTACCATCTCTCTACAGAAGCAAAGCCTTCAAGGAATCATGATATCATCCCCTGTCTTTCCTTAAAGAAACAGTGGTGAGTTTTGGGCCAGATCAGGCTGAGGAACAGTGATCATAAAGGTATGAAGTTCTCACAGATTTTCTGTATATAAATTTGTTCTAAAGGAAAGCAGTTTAATGGATAGAAAAGCTGAAGAATGATCCATTATGTGATAGAAGAGAATCCAGAACCGTTATAAAGAATTTGGTTACTTAAATTGCTATGATTGCTACTTTGCACCTTATATAAGAATGTATGGATATAAGACAATCTACCAAAAATCTGATTTCATTTCACTGATTGCTGTTCATTTATTCATCAAAAGCAATTGACTAGATATGATCTAGAAACTTAATGTATTTCTGACTGATTAGGAGGCATATGTCACCAAAAAAAAGTATAATCAAAATGTTTTAATCTCCATAAATAGCCTTGTTCAATTTGATGTTGCTGATTTTATTATTTCCCTGGTCAGAAGGAATTGCATCCAAAATTTTTTATGCATAGGAAGGAAACAGGCATTTCATATTTCTCACAGAGACATTTAGACCTTGATTTAGCAAGTGACGTAATCAATCTGATCATGATGTTGAAGTTATTTATATTACAAGATGTTAATTGAATATTTTCTGCTTCTTGGAAAAAGAAGCATATTTTTCCTATCTTTGTCTAGAATGCACAAAGATTTGCCTGTTTTTATACAATCAAAAAACAAACTAGGCAACTGATGGTTGTTTGATCAGTGCATGACACTGCTTTCATCAAAAGGTCACTCATTTCCTTGAGCTTCAGTATTGATTTCCTCTCTTTCAAGAATATTCCTTCAGTTTCCAGTGAAGTGCATTGAGGTAAAAAGTTTTATTTTAAGAGGACAAAATTAATAATCACAAATTTTTCAGCTTTTCTCATAAACTGCTTTGAATTAATGGGAAAACAGAGTAACCATGTTTATGAAGGGAAACTAGAGTATTGGTTTGCTTTGGTCTTTTGAAGTAAGGATAAATTAACCTGTGGCATGCAGAGTAGTCCATACAAGTGGATTCATCACAATAATAATTGCATCAGTTATCATTTAGAAAACTGGATTACTTTGGAAACTCTGGAGACTGTTTCTTTCACAACATTATCAAAGTTTACATGTTTTTTACCAGCCATTCCTTCAGTTCTTCTGGATCCCCCTTTCCAAACTTTTCCATGGTTAAATCCACACTACAAAATCTGGCTGGAAAACTTGGTCAATAAAATCTACTCCCTAAATTTCTCCTGGGTTTTAGTTAGCTTCTGGAAATGTTTTACTGCTCCCATTTTCCCTGTGGTTGTCTTGTCCTACCTTTGCTCTTTTATTACACAGGTAGGAAACAGGTGAGAGAAGATTGCACCAACAGATTACATTACTTGCAGAAATGTTGAGACATTTCATACAAACCCCCACTACTAAAGATATTTTCCTGTGTGCCCCAGAAACATCCAATTGATTCCTGCACTAGAACCTGGAGCAAATCAGTGAAACATTCCAGAGAAGTGTACATGCAGTCTGTCTTTTAATTATGTTCTTTGATATCTTAATAAAGTGCAAATAAAGGAAAAGCAAAAAATGAAGAAATATGGAAGAGCAATTAGGAGACAGAAGATAACAGTCCATTTTCAACACAGAATGACATTAATGGACAAACTCCAAGCTTTATCCACAAAATTACTCAAGACAAATATTTTTATTTAGTCCTGATTACTGAGAGTTTCTTTATATGGCATTTTAGTAAGGATCAGGAATGCATTTTCAAAACAAATGTCCTGACCACCAGAACAATTCCAGGATACTACCTGCTTTGATCGATAGCACAGAGCAGGGTTGAAGTACATAAACTATTTTTGTTTTGGGTTAAATTACTGGAAGATGTGATTCAGAGCTTCACCTAACATGCTCTCTCTCCTCCCAGGATCCAGTTCACAGGACTGAGCTAGAAACAGTCTGAAGTAAGCAGTCTACCCTGCAAATTGCTATGCTACAGACAGCGAGGCTTCAATGACAACTGCTTTGTTCTACTCCTATTGGTCTTCATCACTTAATGATTTCACCATAACTTCATTGAAAAATAATGTAAAAACATGAGCAAGTGGTAGTGTTGTTTATAATGAAAATTTTAGTTACATGAATAATCTAAAATTTGAATAATAAAGTTTAGGTTTTGGGTTTTTTTTTTTTTTTTGGTTTTTTTTTTGTTTGTTTGTTTGTTTGTTTTTTGTTTTTTTTAAGGATAGATTTTTGTGATATTTTTGGATTGTTTGAGGAATAAATCAGCCAGTAACTGACATATCAACCTATGGAACTTTTTGCACCTAATTTGCTACATAGTTGAAATGATTCATTTTACAAATGACTTTCTCTGTAAACTCTGTATTTGACTGAAAAAGAAATGTCCCTATCTTCAAGAGTTTATTTTCATTCTTTGGTGCACTCTCAGAGCACAAAAGGACTCCTCTGAAATCAGTGAAGACAAAATTTGTGAACATACAGAGTAGGAGAATAATCAGGGTCCAAGTTAGGAGAATCATTGTGACATATATTTGGAAAAAAAGTAGCTGATTCTTTTTGAAGACCATGATAATCAAAAAAACTCTGGATTTATTTTCTTTTCTGATTTCAGGAGGGCTTCTGTACATTTCTTATTACAACTGGATGCAAATATTGCCTTAATATGTTCAAATGGTAGATTCTTAGAAGTTAAGAGAGAAGAGAACTTAAGCACTTAATCTTATGTACTCTTGCAAAATATATTTGCAATGTAAGTTTTTCTTACATTAAAGTAAATTATTCTTGAAAAGGTGTACATTATATTATGTGAATTCTCTGCACATAAAACTGCTAGATTTCCGGGTTTTCATTCCATTATTTTTTTTTTTTTTTTTTTTAATAATGAGGTTGTAATGTGCAACATGAGATGAGAACCTCATGAAGTTCAACAAGGCCAAGTTCAAGGTGCTGCACTTGGGTCTGGGCAATCTCAGGCATGAGTACAGACATGAGAAGAAGTCTCTGAGAACAGCCCTGCATGGGAGGTAGGGCTTGGGGGTTCTTGTGGCTGAAAAGCTGAACATCAGCCAAAAGTGTGCACTCACAGCCCAGAAGGACAGCTACAACCTGGGCTGCATCCAAAGAGAAGTGACCAGCAGGGTGAGGGAGGGGATTCTGCCCCTCTGCTCTGCTCTGCTCTGTTCTGACCCCACGTGCAGTGCTGCATCCAGCCCTGGGGTCCCAGCACAGGGAGGACATGGACCTGTGGGAGAGAGTCCAGAGGAGGGACAGCAGAATGATCAGAGGGATGGAGCTGCTCTCCTGTGAAGGCAGGCTGAGAGTGCTGAAGTTGTTCAGCCTGGAAAAGTGAAGGCTTCAGGGACATCTCATTGAAGCTTTCTGGTACCTTAAGGGGCACCTTATGAGTGCTTTATGAGAAGAAGTGAGAGGATTTTATACAGACAGTTAGTGACCCCACAAGGGTCAATGGTTTTAAACATACAGAGGGCACATTTAGATTAGATGTGAGGAAAAATTTTTTACTCAGAGGGTGATGAAGCACCAGCACAGGTTGCTTAGAGAAACTGGTACCCCAGCCCTGGAAATGTTCAGAGGGATTTTGGATGGGGGCTTGGACAACCTGATACATTAAGTGGCATCCCTGCCTGTGGGAGGGGAGGTTGAACTCGATGATGTTTAAGGTCCCTTCCAAGCCAGGCATTCAATCATTCTGTGATTCTGTGACATTCCAGCTACCAGGGATTAAACAGTTCCTTTTCTGGTTGCTAAAATCTCATTTTGTATAATTACATATGTATCTTCTGACATCACCAGGTATGAGAAATTTAACAGAGTTTGCACCTGGAAAAGAGAGAGGTAGAATACATGATTTCATCATTACCAGGCGTGGAAAAATGTACTTCTGAATAGGAAGTAGTCTCCACTGCTGCGTGAAACTTCATGTTCTACAAATGATAAATTATGACAGAAATAAAGCCGTTAGGAGATTTTTGCCAAGTAGTGCTATTTGTAAGCCCTCATAGGTCAAGCTCAGAAGATTAATTCCATATTTTTTTCCTAGAATTCCTTGTTTCACTTACTATGTGAATGCCAACATATACTGTCAACTGAAAAGGAAATACTATAAAAAATTAGGTTAATTTCCTAGTTTAAAATATATTAAAGCATGATGTGACTAGCTTCTTGTGTCATTCAAGTACTAGGTTGTCACTGGAGTTGTAGGCAGAAAAAATATTGGCAGCTATGAACAACATATTTGATTTCTGTGATACATATTTTTAAATTATAACCAGAAACTTGAATTTGACATTCTTCCAGCCACAGAGTTTGTTAGCAGTTTCTTTACATAAATTTAAAGCTTTTATTTAGCATTACGACAAGAATATCAAAACAAAACTACAACAGAAAACGTTGTTGTTCCAAAAGTAGATGCCACATATTCATATCATCTTAAATTTAAATATCTGCTTGAAAGTGTAGCCTTCACCCTGTGTACACTGTCCAGTCTCTTAAATGGGATAGCATTCCTCTGTTTTTCTGTAATTTAACAGTTATGAAATATACCGCAACAGCAATTCTGTTCACTGCAATTAAAAGAAAAAAAATAGAGAAAAAGGCATTTCAAAAGCTTTGTTAAAAGATTTGGAGTGCTACCAATTTTGGTTTTAGCCTATGGTGGTGGTGACCCAAATATGTGTTACTATCTTCTAACTGTTTCTCATCCTGCATTAAAGCCCTGGTCTCAATCAATATCTAGTTTATCAAAACCACAGTCACATTTGGTATTCATTGCTAGCCTTGTTTACAATCTCAGAATGGAGACAAGGCAGTAAGTTAAGTTAGGGTTGGAACTAAACCCTAAACTCTAGTAGATGAGCTGTCAGATTGGGCTCCACAAAACTGGCAGGAAGAATATGAGGCCTCAGCAAAAGTTACATAATGAAAACTGAGAAACTGAGCCTGTCAAAAATTGAACATACAGTTTTATTTCTTTCTTCCAAATATTAACAACAAAAATAAAGGTTTCTGATTTTGCAATAACATAGGTACATGCCATCATTGTACAGTATACTTCCCAGCATCATCAGGCTCATCAAGAAATGCCAAGACATGCCAGAGAGTGGTTTCAGCCATGCTAATCTAATCTCCAGGTAGCAGAAATTTTGCAGTCTCCACAGGCAATGTATTTCAATATTCCCTTGATCTTCCTGTTTGAATTCTTTTTGTTATATCTAACTCAGATCTTCCTTGATGTCATTTAAATCCAATTCTTCTTACCTGCTATGGATATGTAAACATATTATCCTCTCCTCTCTGCAAGACCCTGTAGAGCAACTTTCTGTTGATATTGATATTGAGTTCCACTCCATCCTGCAGATATTTTCAAAGTGCTGTGTCTGTTCATTTCTAGATATTTTCAAAGTGTTGTGTCTGGTTATTTCTAAGTATAGAAAACTTTTCCTTTCTCCATGAACTAAATCCCTCAAGAAAACATTTTCTCAACTTTTGCCTTCTTTATGGTGAACCTATTAACCCTTTTTTGCTATGCCTCTAACCTCTATCATGCACTGTAATTTTCTTAAAAGTAGGCTCTATTGCATTATTATTGAGAAGCAGTTAAAACACAACTGTGAAGATTTAAATTTATACACCCTCCAGTTTAACAATGAGCCATTGATAACTACCTACTGGCTTTCAGCCAGTTTTGAGTCACTTTATGGTAATATATTTCTCTAACCTCCTTACAAGAACACCCTGTGACACTGTTTCATTAATTTTATTCAAGTCAAAACATAGTCAATTATAGAAAAAGTTAATCTAGTCTGTAATCATTTGTCTTTGCAGTACCTTTTTATTAAGGCCATATTCTATAGGATTGCTAACAAATTTGGGTTACCTGTTTTCACATTGTCTGACGAATGAAGTTGCACTGATTTAATTTCTAACCTAAAGGTTTGACAACAGATCAGATTTGCATTACATGCATGACATGCTTTGCAGTTAGAAAAGGAAATATCACCTCTTGTGAAAATGTTCAATCCTAAAGGACTACTGTGAAAGTGATTAAGAGAAGCAGCATGAACTTCTCCTACACCTGAGCAATTAGAATTCAAACAAGAAGTAGCAGAAATACAGATTAGCTTTTCTTCTATACCTAAGGCACCAAGACAGAAAAATTGAGGAGCAAAGTAAAAGTTCTGAAGATATGTTCTCTAGAGGACAGAATAAGAGTAAATTAATATTCTTAATTTAAAGCATTTAGAAGATTGCATAAGCAGCTATTAAGATATGCTGTCCTAACATTTTACAAGGGAAAAAAGTAAAGGTTAGCATGAACAATGTCAAATATGTACTACAGTGGAATATAAATATTTGCCTAAGGTGTGGAGAAGCAACGTGCTTCCTGAAGAGAGACAGGCTAATAGACAGTGTCTGCTGAAAAAACTGCAGAAAATAACCATTTGCTGAATTTCTCCATTAACATTAGCTTTTCATAAAGAATTTATTTGTAATAAGAAGTTATTTGATCTTGGTGTATGTTCTTTCATATGCAACCAAATAAGTACACATTTTCAAGGCATTAAAGAGTTTTCAAAAAGCAGCATGTAAATATTTCAAAGTCCTCTAAATATTGTTTGCAATAGACCATGTGATGTTTAGCAAATCTCTGGCACTTACTTAAACACTTAGGAAAAATGAATGAAGAAGGATAGGATTTAGAGTGGGGAGTGGGACTGGGAAAGAAGAAGAAAGGGAGGAATTAAAGGAAAAAAAAACCAATTTTACATTGATTTGAAGTTAGAATAACATGTCATTGTCAGTGCAAGGCTCTACAAACAACTAAAAATATTTGCATTGTAAAAAAATGTTCATTCTAAAGGAACAATATGAAAAAGGCAGCAGAAATAGGCTGCAGAGTCTGCTATAGGGCTATATTCCTTGTTCCTTTGCAGAATTTCTGCATTATTAAAAGTATGTGAAGAATTGCAAACTTTTGTAACCAGTCTGCTGGCTAAAGATGTTTTTTACAGATGGGTTGGAGAGGTTGAGTCATTTTAGGAATAATTTTCAGAGCACATTCTTAAAAAACTATATTGATTACATAAAATCACCGAGTAGGTTGAACAATGAAGCGAGTTGTTACAGGAATCACTTACCAACTTTCCAGTCATTATGATTTTATTAATATAAATTGTTACACGGGTCTCTCTGGCTGCAAAGTAAAATTACACAAACATTGGATTTGTAGATAGAACATATAGAATATATAGAACATATTTAAGAATATAAAGAAAAAACACGTATTACATTTCTAGATTATTTGAGGAGATTAAGAATCTGTTTTCAAAATTTGCTTGGAACCAGGATACAAGGCTTACTTCAGTCGCCAGTAAGTACTACTCCAGTAATTCTTCATCCATTTCCTTTCCAAGGCAGAGTGAAAGTTCTTTCTGGGGAATACTTGGTCTTAGTATGGCTGTGAATACCTGTTTCCCAGTATACCCTGCTGTATAGTACTGGTTTAAATTTTCCATTAACACCAACATCTGCGTTAATTGCACTAGACCTGTTTCTCTTGGATTCAGATATTTGTTTTCTCTCTTTTTTATTTCTTTTTTTTTTGTTGTTGTTGTTGCTGTGCTAGTTTTTAATTATTTTTCCTTCTTCTTCTTAATATAGTGTTTTCTTTTTTCCTCATTTCACCATTATACATGTAATGACAGTAGTAGAGACCATTTAGGCAGAGGGAAAAAAGAAATCCTGTCTGTTTCATGTGGGGGTCAGGACATCCATGTACACGACAGTACAATTTATAAGTTTTCTATATGCACTCATTTAGGATAAAAGATACTTAAAAGATTCAAAAATATTGCTTAACCAAAACATAAGTAAAAATGAGATTCAATTGAGATTTGTGGTATTTATATGATGTGGTCTACTGTTTAATATGATCTAGGAGTATAGACTATTCTTACATCTTTATTTCTCCTATGGGATTAGAGGGCTAAACCACTGAGACTTTCACAAATAAGTTTACTGAATGGAATGTATACAGCTCTTATTCTTATGTAAACAAACAGGCTATAACTTGAAGCTGCACAAAGGTTTTAATTGTGCAAACCACGTATTGCTAAAATCAATCCAAGTCATAACTGCGGTAAGCAACCATCTTAGTCTCGAGCAATCTGCCAATAAACTAATTAATTACACCAACATGGAGAGAGGAATCGCTCCTCTTTTTGGGCATCTGTTCAGCACCCGGGAATAGCTGGGTTCTAACTTTGCCAGCTCTAATCAAATAAGTAAATCCTTTTTTGGTTAAAGATTCTCTAAACCTTTTAGGAAGTGAACAAGATACAAGGGTTTTTTTCATCTGACTTTCTCTTCAAGACAATTTGAAAGCATGCAAACCTGTAAGGACTGAGATTTCAGTTCATCTCCTAATCCTACAAACATTCCCTAAAAGATCCAATACAAGGTTTATTCAATCCTGACTGCACACACATTATGACAATAAATCCACTGATTTGAAAAGTTCTAGGATTTTCCTCTTTTGCATCTGTAGAATCATAGAATCATTAATACTTTTAAGAAAGGTACCTTAAAGATCATTTAGTTCCAGTCCCCCTTTCCAGGGGCAGGGATGCCACTCACTAGACCAGGGTTCTCAAAGCCCTGTCCAGCCTGGTCTTGAACACTTCCAGGGGCTAAACCTCCACAACTTCTCCGGTACATCCTGGGCAAGTGAGAGTCACAAACCCAAGATTTTAAAGAAGAATATTCCTCACTTTTGATACATGATTTACCTCACTGACTTCAGTAACAACTACTGTTATTCTTTATTCTTTTAAACCAAACACATGTTGACACATTGCACAGAGAAACAAGCAACCCAACGAAAAAGAAGGGGCTTGAAGACCTGTGCATACTTCCTGTGCAGACACTTTGATCTGTGATGTGGTCTGGGTGAATAACACCTGTCACATGCACACTTCATTGAGATATCTGCAAGAAGAGATGCCTTCAAATGAACAAACTTCTAGTGAATGTCAGTATGAATGAGCAAATTTCTCTGGGGAGAGCATGTCTACATGCTGTAGGTCTGCCAGTATACTGTATAACAGGGCAAACAGATTCTGATGAATGAGGAAGTCCTGATCTAAATGACAGCCTGCACGACGTCTAGAATTTCCCATCCTCTACCTCCTCTTCATGAGCCTGCAGCTGCATAGACCATTTCTACATAAAATAATTTTCAGGGCTGAGTGACCAACATTAAAACAACAAATTTCACCATTTTACACAGTAAAATAGCAATTCATACTAAATTAATTTTTAAGTCATTTACCATTCAAAATCCATGTAAAATTCCTAGAATAATCCCTATTTTTAATCCCAAGCACTACAGGTAGACTGCTCCAGATTTTTATATTGACACTTAGGGTTGTACTAGATGACCTAGAGAGAGCATGGAGATAAAAATGATAACTCAATTTTTCAGATTCTTACCTTTCTATTCACTCTGTGAGAGTGTCAGCAACATCTTCAGCAGACTAGGATAACCAAGATGATACCTTGAATGTCATAGTAGTAACTATTTATGAAGTGTGAACCAAAAGCAGGAAATGCAGTGAAACAGCCCTCCATTACAGCTCCACACTGACCTTGCCTGTAAAAAAGCCTTTCCAGCCCTGTTTCAAAGTCTGATAGATGAAGTAGGCAATCCACTCTGGTAAGCAAAAGTAAGCAAAAAGAACAAAACATAACTACAGCAGTGAGTTCATGGATAATTTTCTCTGTTAGACAAAACAATACCTATAGTCAATTAAAATGCAACATTGCTTTTCATGTCTGTCAAAACATCTATACTGCCACAGCCTGTTACAGAAAAGCTTAGGCATTGCAGTGGAAAGAGGGCTATGTCATCAAACTTGTCAGCAAAGAATAAAATACAGTTTATAAATAGATAAAACAAATAAAGCATTAAGAGATAGAAATTTCATAAAAGATAGAAATTTCATTAATATTTTGCAGGTCTCTTATTATTTTCTTTAATTTTCCTGGCTTTTTTTTTATTGACTAATGATATTGAAGATGAGGCAAGGGGCAAAGCGAGTGGTGGAAGCAGTAGAACAGGGATAAGATAGGAGGAAGGGATATATGGATGGCAACTAAAGTGAGGTTGAAGTGAAGCAACTGTAGGGGAAGGGACAGAGGGGATTTGTAGCAAACATCTAAGATGAACTATAAATAAGAGTGCACACAATGAAGCACTTAATGTCTTCAAAGCACAGGAAAAGTATGTCTGATGTCAAGTCAGGCATTTCTTCCATTTCAAAGTATTTAGTCTCCAGAAAAGTGTTTATAATGAGAAAATATAAGTAAACCCTTGAGGGCAGAGGCAGTGAGAGAGTCTCCAACTGTCAGGTCTTAGTACTGAGACAGTTTTAGGTTTGACCATCATGCAATACTTTGAAAATGCACCATGATTATCCACTACATTTCAATGAAAAAAGTTAAACTCCTACCAACCAGGTATCATTTGCTCAAGCAAAAAAAAATCACTATTTTTTCTGTGTGTCAAAGTAATCATCTGCAATGAGTTAAAGGTGTTCATTAAAACTATGAAATTATGGAACAAAGTTATACACTGTTTCTACACAGATGAAATCCACTGTATGTAAATCCATAATTTGCAAATCCATTGTATGCCTAAATCTCATGTGCTATGCAGGTCCATTTAGCTTAACTTCTTGGTGTGAGAAACTCCCAAATGCAGAAAAATAGAAGAGAAGTTAAAAAAAGGACCATATAAACTGACCTCTGAGTGAGTGATCAGAATGCTTTGATAGAGAGAGAAAATTAAAGGGATGACCCTGTGATTAAAAATTTTTCAATTTGTGAAGAATCTTGAATATTCTACAGAACAATAAAACAAAAAAGTGGTTTAAAGCTGTGAGGAAAATTGGACTAGTTTATGATTTTTATAAAAAGAATTACTAATTTCTTCCATATTGCTACAACGTTTTTCTAGAGTAATTGCTGTGGTGTCTGTTTTCTGCTATGACTATTATTCCTTCAATAATCTCAAAGTACTGATAAAATTGAGACTATGTAACAGTGTGTGCTGGTATTTCAGAAGTCTGATCTGTCAGTATTCTTGCAGGAAACTCTGAAGAGGATCACTGTTGTCAAGTTGGAGCAGGGAATGTGACAAAAACTTTTTTTTTTTTTTTTTTTTTTTTTTTTTTTTTTTTTTTGTGCTAGGAACAACCAGGCAGGGAAGATGCACTGGAGATAACTCAAATATTAAGAAACCTTAACAGTGAAAATCTATTTTTTTTTAACCAATACAGCAGACAAGAAAAAAGCTCTGTAAACTGAAATAAGATTGCTGGTGCCTGGGGCGAAATGCAGTAGCTTGATGAAGGTGAGGATGCTGCAAGTCCATGGCCCCAACTCCAACCCACAGCAAGGTTCTTTCTAAGCACATTCTCACAAAGACATCCACACATACTCACCACATGTGTATATATATATATATATATATATATATATATATATATATATATTTATTATATATTATATATATATTTGTCAAGGTGGATCCCTGTGCTTACTCAGTGTGCCCAGGAGCTGAGCCTGGATTCCTGCCTCCTATGAGTCCAGAGCCTCACACCAGCTGATGTTACAGACCATGGTGTACATATTTGCACATACACACTGAGCTAACTGGGACTCACACATCCATGAACAGCCAGCTCTTTCCATGCTCTTGACCTTGGAGACAATCACGTCCCAGCTTCCAAGCCGCTTCACCTGTTCTTTAGCTTGTCCATCTTGATCTTCCCTATGCACTCAGACTCTCAGATTTATTCCAGTTCCTGGCAGCTCAGGGACAAGGCTCCCCTGTCATTCATGGTACCACCTCTCTCATTGTCACTTGGTTTCATTAAGTTCAGTGTCTCCAGTCCCTGAATCCATGCACGTGGTTCCTCCAGCCCATGGTGTGACTAATTTCTCCTCATACACACATGCTCACACGTCAAATACAGAGGCCTCACCCAGGAAAGGAACTAAAAAGAGATTTAATAACAAGGTGGGACAGACTGCACTGATCAGGCACAGGGAATGACCAGACAAATATACCTACCAGTAAATTTGTGCAAGACTGGCATCTCTTGGCTCCTTACCCTTCAATTTCCCCACATTTATTCCTCCCTAAATCAACTCACAGCATCCACTTTCCCATCTTTGATTCATCCCTTAAATATCCCATAGAAAGTCCTATGTGACACAAAATACTTTTCCCTGCATGCCATAATATGTCCCATCCCCCAGGCAGCAATCTCTTCAGCCCAGATGTTCTGACATTGACCCATCCTGAGCAGTTTCCTACCAGGTCACAGCAGCTGAAGCTCTCATGGGACAGCTCTGGGAGGCACCCAGACATTGTGTCACTTCCTTGAGGCTTTAGTTTGTGCTTCTGCATGACTTCAGGCCTTTGGACTCCTCTAGATTTGTGGAGATGAACCTCTATGGTCTGCTGGCCCCCTGGATTGGCCTTGGCTTCTCCAGCTGCCATTGTTTGTCCCTGCTCCTTTCTGGGGATGGAGATGAGCTTTTTGAACACAATCCTACATGTTTTGTTTAAAATATATTCCACATCACATCTCATAAAAAGAATGCAAAATAAGTGATCATAAAATCATAAACAATGGCCCTGGAGAGGATCACAAGGAGTTATGCAATTCATCTCTGGACTCAAAGATACAGTGCACCTAAATTATTCCACAAAGTGTTTTTATGACTTTCTTCCACAAAAGGAGGCATTGATTAAGACTATCATTTCACAGGCTATTACAGAGCTCAAATAGCTTTGCTGCTAGAAAACTTTAAACAATGTTTAGACCTAATCTCACTGAATTCTGTTTTATGTTGCTGTTATTCGTGCTGGCTATGGAAAACTGCTGATTCCTATCTCCTATTTTTACCTTTCTATATCCTGCTGTCATAGCTGCCTTCAGTCTCCTCAGCTCTAGACTAAACAAGCCTAATTCCTTCAATTTTTCTTTAGAAGTTACGTTTTCTAGACCTGTAACCTTTCTTGTTATTTTCTTTTGGACCCAATTCAATTTGTTTGTACCCTTCTTGAAGCATGAAGCCCAAAACTGTAATAATATTGTATCTGAGGCCTAACCAAAGCCAAACAGAATTTAACTACTTCATATGTCACTTAAACAATGCATACAATGTTTATGTGTTTCATTATGATGTTTGCATTTTGTGTATATAATCTCTAGAGTAAACTGATTTTGTTGATCGTTTCCATCTTGTGATTTCTATAAGCAACAGAGATCCTTTTTAGCAGCATGACTGTACTTTCTCTTATTCTCTAATTTCTGTGCAGCTAAACCTCCAAATATTTGATAAAGCATTTCCATATTTCCAGAAGTAATCATAATCTGCAGTGGTCATTTGATGTTTCTGTTCCTTCTTGTTATTACCTTGCAAATATTACAAAAAATTGTATTTTCTGACAATAAGTACAAAACTAATGTCAGAGTAAGCTTGCTAAAATGCTTCAATTTTCTCTCATTAGACTAGGGCTTAGGAGAAGGACAAAAATTTATTTAAAGAATTTACACATGATCTACATTGCATTATTCACCACTTTCAAACTTTTACAATTTTTTAGTCTTTGATGTAATATCTATGGTTCTACAGTTCCACTTTTGGGCATCTTGCTCAAGTAAAGAGGTTCTACTTTCTGCTACTGTAAAGGAGATGAGAGAACATAACTAAGAAAGAAAAACTCTACAGACTGGTATCTTTTTTCAAGACTCTCATAGTGGCTGGAGAGGGAGAGATTTCTGCCACAACATAAAATATCTAAACTTGGTTTCCTAACTAAGTTCTGAGGTTTGCACCTCTACTTTGCTCTTGTGAAACTGAATTTGGAATATTCCAACCAGCTCTGGGACCCACAGCATAAAAAAGATGTAGAGCTGCTCAAGCAGGTCCAGAGAAGTCCCACAAAGATGATTAGAGAGCTGGAGCATCTCTTCTATTTGAGGGCACACTGAAGGAGTTGGGGTGTTTTAGTGGTTCAGTGGGTTTATTTTAACAAAGAAAGATATCCCATACTATTTTCAGTTTATTCATGTTAAAGTAGTCTAAGTTGTCATAGTCATGAGCAGAGTGGTACCTTCAGACAAAGATTATTAGAGAAGCATTGAGTCACAAGGACAGAAAGGACACCCTTGTTTTCTAAGCTCCTTCTCAGAGAGGAGCCTGGGTGTGGCTGGATCCAATCTTGGCACTAGATTTTGTCGATAATTTATGCCTAGAAGATTATACCAGTGTAATTGGACCCTTGTACAACTTTGCCCTTCAGGATCAAGGATGGCAACGAAAAAAAAATTATATAAATAAAATGAATTATATACTTAAAATTATTACAATAATGATAATGAGTTTGAAATAAATTCAACTTAATCAGAAATATTTACTTCACTTCAAGTTTTGTTAAAGAAATTTTATTAAAACTAGAGTAACAATTATAAGTAGTTTAATACTTCTCACCCATACCAATGACTGTAGTCATATCCCTTTCACTATAAATTTGAGGAAAAGATCTTCACATATCTTAGGAAGATATGCTGCAAGTCTTTGCTGTGCAAAACTGGGAAAAGTGGGACCAGTTTTTTATAGTATAAAATGTCAGTTTCAAGCATTTTTTAGATCATGTGTTATCAGGCTTAATCACCAAAACATATTTTGCAAAATGCACTTCAGCTTTGTGCTGAAAAAAAGTGTTACCTGCTTTCTTGGTTTGTTCTGCTCTGCACCTCTGACTCTCTGTTCTGTATCAGAGACTGCACAGCCTTGCTGCTCCTGACCTCAGTGAGAATCTGTCTCGCATGTCCTCATGGTGGGTTTCATATTTTCTTTCAAGCTGATCTCAGCATTCTTCAGCACTAAGAGTAGAAGACTGCTCTTGCTCAGTCTTATCACTTAATTTGTAAATGAGGCAAACTTTGAGCTGCTGTGTCCCCGCTTAGGCAGAGAGTTCTGCTACAGTCATTTGTCATTTTTCTTTTAATTTTTTTTGCATCATAAGCTTTTACATACATCTTCTCCTAAGTCCACATGTGAAGCATCTGTCACATTTATGACACTGTTTGTTTTTACATAAAATCCAGCAGATGAAGTTTGGTGGGAAACAATTTCTGAATTTAAGAAAGAAAAATTAAACTTGCTGAAATATGGACACTATCTGCTACATGTGAAGATAGTGTGACAAAGTTATGTCTTCCTAATAGATCAGAGGTTACACCCTGTTCCTCACTAGAATAACCTTGTAATAGTTTTCCAGATAATAGTTGATTAGGAAACACCTGTAGCTAGCAGCATCCTTGAGAAGAATAAATTCATGTGGGTAAATTACCCTCTCTATAGTAATCCAAAGTAGAGCAATTCTGCTAATGTGATTTTTTTAAGACCATGAATTTTATTAAAGTTTGGACAACTAAAGTGAATTTGATTACTTGCCAAAATGACTCCAATATTTATAAAATGTTAAGTATAATAGAGATTAATTCCATGTTGGATGTCATTTCACCATATCTACAAACTCAGTAGAGGATGCTAATCTCCAGGCACTTCCTTCCCAAATGCCTCTTACACTTTGGTTGTTTTTAGGCATGATACAGGTAGCAGTAGGTATTATTCATATTCTTAAAGCTGGTGTCATTGGTTTGACCACAGTATCCCAAAACCTGACTTTCTCTCAAACCACGACACTGGGAAAATACTTTTGAAAGGAGTGAGGTGCCTTTCCTAATGCTATAGTTATGAGAGGTCAGAAAAGTATGTTTCTTTCAAGAACTCAAACCATAAAAGAAAGCAGACCTTTAATTAAAGTATGACAGTGCCACTGTCTCTAATTTATTACCTTGTGTTTAAATACAAATAGCACTGTGATATATAATAGCTCATGACGTTGGAGACTTTTAACAATCTCTAAAAATAGAAAGCTAATAATAAAATAAAATGGTCATGTAAATATCAGAACTGCATTTACTTTGCTTGTTAGGTTAACACTAGTTTAACCTCAATTTTTCTCCTGTATGGAGTGCTACAGATTAGTGGTTTTCATTATTAGGTTTCATTTTCTTCTCATCACTTGGTGCTCCTAATGAAAGAACACTCCCCCCTAGCATACAGATTGAATCACTTTCAGTCGCAGCATAAATAAATGCCTAGAAGATGTCAGCTGAAAATCTTAGTTATTTCCTAAAGGTGCAGGTGCTAGAAGTGGTGTAATGAAGTAGAGACAGCTGCAGCCACAGGCTCTGGCCAACTGGAATATGTCTTCAGAGTGACACTCAGCATAACAAGACCTCACTATTTTGCTTCCAAGAATGTTATCACTGTGGTTTTAAAAACAGCATAAATCAAGAGACATGCTCACAAAGTACAGCTGAAGTCACATTATCTTTATTATACCCCTATATATTTTCCTCATTACAACCTGAAATATGTTGACATAACTACTCATGCTCATCTATAATGTAATTAATAATTACACTTCCAGAAAGAAAAATGAGAACAAACGGTATTACAAGGCTAGAATTAATCAAGTTATGACCAAGTAGATTCACTGAAACTTTAAAACCTCAGGTACAGTAAATTTTAAGAAGTCTTTTTGAAACTAGCAGGAAATAATAGATGAGTCACTATCACTTACAAACCTTTTCTTCAAAGAAAAAATTTGCAAGTTGAACCTGATTTTATTTCATGTATGTAGTGACAAAATAATTTCTTGAGACTGCAACATAGAAGATTAGCACTGCAGATACTCAGTACCAGTGTTTTACTGTCTTTTACAGGGACTTCATGAAAGATACAGTTTTATTTTTATTAGAAAAAACAAAACAAATATGTGACATATACAATAGCTTTAGCAAATATAGCTAGTTGCAAACCAGCAATTGTTTGAAAGATAAAATACCTTCACAAAAACTTGTCTTCTTTGATTTTTTTTTTAGTTATGTTATAATTACTATCCATTATGAAACACTTCTGCAGTCACTATTTTTGGGCTCAACCCTCTTGTACGAAGATGGAGGATTGGATCCCAGAGATGCTAAGTGTTCACTATAACACTGCTGATTAATCTAATGGTTAAAACCCCAAATCATTAAAGCAAGACTTTTAAAAGCACTTAATATTCACTTGGTTTTTACTTAAACGTAGTTGTCAAGGAACAAATTTCAGTTTACCATTAGCTTTCCACATTTTTTTCTGCCAGGTAAGAGATGAGTAAAATTCATTCAGGGGCTCATATCTGCCAGGGAGATAAAACTGATGTTCCTAAACCCATCTTCACAACATATCAACCATGGAAGCAGACACTTTTATTCTACACTTTTACAGCTAAGTGCCCAGTTCAGTGGGGTATAACAGGAAAGAGAGTGGCCCCTTCCTACTCAGCTGCCACAGACAATTTTGTAGATGTATTCCTTTAGAATACTTCATAGGAGAAACTTATATTCCACTATCCTGGCACTGATAGTGCATTCAGAATTTTGACTTTAATGCGGGGTGGAGGGGAAGAGAAATAAAGAACTCCCATATTAGTGGATGTGTTCTCTAAAATAGAAGTGTCAATAAGGCAAGATCAAACTAAAACTGTTGAAACTTCAGTTCCAGAGTAAAATGTATCACCATGCAAATGTCCTTGAAAAAAAATGCTAATCTGCTGTGATTTTGCACCAGAACAAATTATTTTGAAATAGTGCTTTTCAGCAAGGTTTCTGCATATTTATGCATATGAAAAAATGAGCTTCATTCATGACCAGAAAAAAATAATGAATAGAATTGTGCAAAGTTGCATGTAGATTTTCTACCGTTTATTAATACTCCGAATTTAGGCACTGCCAGCAGTGACACTAAGCAAATCCTTAAAGTAACCAGTAAGCCTTGGGCAAACAACAGTGATAATGAATAATAATAGATGGTTCTATAAAGAATTATAACTGCGCTTTTGAGGATACAGGTGTTAGACAAGTTTTAAAAGGGAGAGTATGCACTGATGATCCCCTTAAAGTTTTACACATATACTTTTTGAGCTGTTCAGGATTTCAGAATACACCAGCCTGGATTTCACAGGACTAACTGGGATAAACAGTTACCTACTTCCAACATATAATTTTGTGAGATAAAAAAAAAAAATGTTAAACAATCCTACCACAGCTTTTCATAGCACACTGAGTCAGTTCCAGCTCCATATTTTAAGTCACAGAAGTGCATGGCTTGTCCCCTTTCCCTTCTCATATTTACAGAAGATTTCAGTAAGAAAAGACTTTTTTAGATTATTGTTCCATATTAAAATTCTCAGCATATGTGTCTGGTGTGTCATAATGTTATGGGAATAATTTAAAAAATAAAACAAAACAAAAACAACAAAGCAAACAACAAACCCACAAGCTTGACTGATTTCCAGCAGTGAAGAGCTGCTAGATTTTATTAAGGTGCAAACTGTTTCTTATTTTAGAAAATATGAAGAAATTTCTGTCTCTTCTTTAACTGTTCCAGAAAATACATGACATCTTTTCTCCTACTTCTAAGGGCAAAATCCACATCTTTAAAAAAATATCAATTGATCTCTTTCAGATTGACCTTACTCAGTGGTCCTGTTCTAAACTTCTTCTGCTGTCTCTTTCCCTCTGGACTCAGCAGTTCCTATGTCCTGTTGGTGCAAATTCGAGGAGCAAAAGAATACCTCATCTCCTTTCCAAGGTATTTCCACTTTGACTCCTAAATGCAATACCCAGCTGTCTTCACAACTTCTCTAGGATATCCTGTTCAGAAGAATTATCCGACATCTAAACAAAAAATGGCAATTTAAGTCAGTCACAGTTCCAGACCTGTATTTTTGAAATCTTCATGAGCTAACCACATACATAAAAGAGCTACAAATTCTGTTTTAACAACAATAAATGATTGAGCAATAAAGACCAAAATTATTGGAATTTCCCTGAAGACTACTGTTAGGCTGGAATGAGTTGAAGGCTTGATTTAGTTCGGTAGACATTTTTAGGTATGTTTTGCTTTCCCATTCTATATGTATATTTTCTCTAAGCTAATCATCATACAGTACACCTGGAATTAATTTTGAGGGATTAATTCCCAGTGCATCAAATGAGAATCACTCATATATTTGTTAAAATCTGAGGCCTCAGGGCTAGGAGTTACAAAAGCCCTACCTACTGTAATTTTCACTGTGTGTACTCATACAGTCACAAAACAAAGCAATTAACATTGAAATCAGAAAAAAATAATATCTATATATGCCTATTGGAGGATCAGAATGATGCCACTAAGTTTGGGTTTGCTTCCTTGAAGGAAAAGGAAATGTATATTCCTGTGCACATCACATTTTCCAAAATAATTATCCTTCCAAATGCAAAGAGCTGACACCTGGTCCTTGTAGTAGGTGCAGTAGCAGCATTTTCCAAAGGTTAATGTTGAATTTTTTTTAAATGTCTGTATATTCATATATTATATTCAGGACATTTATTAGGCAGCACTGGGTAAAGAGATTTGGTTGGTTTATGTCAACTGCTTTGAATTTTTTATTGTTTCGGTTTTTAACCAACTATGAGCAAGAAATCCTGCCAGTTAGAGGAGTGGAAATGTGAACTACTCACCAGCACACCATTGAAGCATAAATCTGCCTCGTAAAGCCCACTGTGACGGGCTACCAAGCCCACAGATGTCGGGGTCTCCGGGTCAAAGGACGGCAGTGGCTGCCCCATGCAGTGGGTCACGAGGCTCCTAAGGCTAGAGAGACCCCTAAGGGCCATCCCTGCGGCTCCAAAACCCCCTGCCAAGACACCAGGCAGTTGATCCTATGGCTTGAAAAATAACTTGAGACGTTTCTTGCAGCGGACACATCCCAGGAAATCAGGGCTCCCCGTAGCTTAACACTCATCAACCTGTCTCAGCTGGTCTGTGTGCCTTGTTTTAATGGATGGGGGGATAAGAAGTTTTATTTGTGTCAGCTTATCTGGGCAAGTAACATTTTATTCAGGTGCAGAATCCCATAGAGTTTTATTTTGCATATTAGGTAAACACATGAAAAATTGACAGAATAATGTCAACTGAGGGTATATGATTCCTGTAATGAGTACACAATATAAATAGTAACAATCTCTCATCAAAGTAATTCTTTCTTCTATGAAGATGCTTGTGTTTAGTAATAATTTTGATGCAGTCATGCTCCTAAACATACATGCAGAATGCACTATGTTCAATTTACTATTTTAATCTGAGAAATATAAGCCTTCATATAACTTGATGTCCAATTGAAATAGTGTATATATATTTTATTCATTCAAATAATGTCATTTCATAAACTTCTTGGACAGTTTTTTTCTTTATTCTTCACTGAATTTCCATATGGAAACCCCCTTTTAGGAAACCAAAACTCAAAACAGTCCTGAAGGAAGCAGTGTAGGTGAGTAATCCGCCCTTGAGCTACATTGGTTGTAACATTTCTCCTGCTTGGAAAAAAGTCATTTCCTCTTCTGACTGCCACTTTATCCAGCTATTTTGTGTCACATTCTCGGGACTGTTGTGTGGTATGTTCTGTTATATGCATTTGAACTGCTGTTAGATATGATAAGCCTTTTAAAAAAATTCTGTAGAAAAACTGGTCAAATTGTGAGTGTGGTGTGTGTGTGTATGTATATATGTATTTGTATCAAAGTTCTTCCTTTGAAGAGAACTGAAGTGTGTATGCATGACCACATGCATGTAACAACTGGAAGGATTTTCATCATTAATTACACCTCTAAATTCAGAGACGCCTGGAGGACAACAGGAATTAGATTAAATAGATGAAAAGAATAAAGGAAAACAGCAGAGAGAAAGAAACCTTTGTAATCCTCTCTCACTCATTTTCTACGTATTATAGCTATAATTACTTCCCTGATGATAAAAATAAGATATGCAGGAGGGAAAAAAAAGCACATAATAGGAGAAGAGGGTCTTGAGCACATAATAGGAGAAGAGGGTCTTGTACATATACACTATGAATAAGTGTATATGTACACTTATTCATAGTCAGCAGCTCTGTGGAGCAGGCTGACCAGTGGTATCAGTCTGCAAGAGCAGCTCTGCCCTCCCTGAAGAAGGGGGCACACTCCTGGCAAGTGTCAGTAGCTGGGCTGCTGAGGTCTCCCTCCTGCCCTATGCTGATTCACAGCCCTCTGGAGGAGCTGCAGAGGTCCAGAACAGTGTCAGAATATAAACTACAAACAAACATCACAATCCAGTATCCGAGCTTTCCCCCATTGCTTAGCAGCATGGAGACCAGGGTGGCTCAAGCCACAACAAACAGATCCCTCAGACAAGTATGGAAAGGATGGTGGGGAAGATTAAAACAGTTCTTGTATGAATGGGAAGAGTTACATTGTTATAGTGAACAAACTGCAGAGTCACATGTATGAAACAGCTATTCAGAGATGACTTGAGTAGTGGAAGACATCAAAGAATGGAAATAAATGCAGCAGCACCAGAAGCCAAATTCAAAAGGAGACATAGAATGAGTGGCAGGTACTGTGGAGTAAACTTCCCAGAGAAAGCCATTGTTCCTGAACTTTAAAAGAGGAGAAGGCTTGAGAATTTTAATAATTAGATATACCACCCACCAAAAATAAACATCACATCTAAAAACAATTTTACAAGCAGAAGCAACCACAATGTATGTTAACACCTTCAAAAGCCCTGTTTTCAGAGAAAACTTAATCATAACAATATTTTTAGTCAGTGGGGCTTTTTTTTTTTTTTTAGGCCAAGGTATAGATGAAAGGGAAACCACAGTTTGCAGAATCATAAATTAATGATTTTTTTTTTTTTAATGAGAGAATTCAATATTTAAATTAATTGTAAAAACTTCGCAGAGCTTCATGAGGCCCTAAGTTTTTGTTTGTTTTTTTCACTTTGGTTTTAGTTTTGGTTTTAGTTTTAAATTAATTTTCTTCAAATTTTGACGGCTTTTGACAGTTGTAATGCAAGTACTGTTAATGCTGTTCCACTAATCTGCCAACAATTTGTATGCTCTTAAAAACAGTAACATAGAAAACCCAGCTTCTGGATTTCCTGTGGCTAACCCTGGTTTCCACCAGTAGCACTAGATTCTTCTTTCTAGTTCATTCTTAACAATACTTACATATACCTTGACTATATATATTTTTTTAAAACATTTTGGGGTTTAATTATAAATTTTCCTTCGGATTCTGGGAAATTACTGAATAAATTCTTCTTGTTAGACTGTATCGTCATTATTCTTTTTAGTCAATCACCATAATGAAAATAACCCTCTGAGAAGCAGAAGTTTCCTTCTGGGCTATGGAACGTATTTTCAGTAGAGAATAACACTAACATGTTCATCAGTACAGTGCCTCCACATCTTCCAAATTTCAAGAGAGTTAAATACATCTTGATCATTGCTCTTACAAGGTTGGATTTTTCTCCATCTTCTCTAGTAATTCACTGGTTTTGGATTGAATCTTTACTTTGCTAGGAGTGTTTGCTGTTTGGTTTAATGTTTGCACAATTTTTTACTGGGGAGGAGCAGCTATTTTTCTTCTTGTGAGTAGTTTCACATTGCACCTGCTGTTTGCTGGTGGTCTCTGTTGAGACTTCTCCCTCATTTGCTTCTGGTTTTTGGAGCTCTCCCAGCAAAGTGGGAGAAAAATTAAATTCTTACCCTTTTTACTGGGGGAGAGGGAATAGGTAGGGGGAACTTTTTTCTTTGTTTTTATTATTTTAGTGACTGTTCAAATTGGGCACCTTACAGAGGAGTGAAAAGGATCACTAACGTGTGCATCACATAGCATTCCAACACATGGCTTTGGGGATATTTTTTGCATTTTTTTTTGCAAAAAAAAAATGTATTAGCAATTAGATATAATCTGATGTATTCCAAAACTAAAAATAATTTTTCAGAAACATACTTTAATGGACAAGTAATATAAGGAACTCATACTCATACATGTATTAATTTGGGGTATGATGTAGAACTTGAGTTTGAAGAAAAATTAAGGTAGGGTTGCAAGATCATCTTCATACATAACATGGCAAAGTCACATACAATTTCTCCCTTCTTGGAACACAATCTGATGAAAAGGGAATTTGATTGTGTCCAAACTGGAACTATAAAAGGCCCATCCTAATTTTGTACTTGACGCAGGATCAAAGCCACAATGGTGGGTTAGAACATAGTGTTCTCATTTGATCCTGCCCCTCTAATATTGGAAATATTTGGATGTGAAGTTCTGCATTTGGCTCATATCTATCCAAAAATGATAGTGAACCTTGCCAGTGGTAAGGCAAGTCTCTCCTCAGCCCTCTGCAATTTAAACAGAATATATCCAGTAAATTAAAACACTAAACAATAGGAAATAGTTTTAAGTGAAGAAGTAGCAGTCATGGAAAACATCTTATGCTGGATCTTCAGCTGTCAGAAAAGATCATTTTGCCTCTATGTAATCACTTACAGAAAATGTAAATGCAGTTTTATCACCACCTGAGTCCATGGTAAAAACTTTATCACACCAAATTCTCAGACTTTAAGACCATTGAAAATGGCAGCCTCTAACTGAGATGAGGATGCAGAAACTTCACAAAAGTGAAGCAAAAAAATCTTTATGGAGTCTCTTTTTGTATAGATACCAAAGAAAGATGAATATTTAGGGTTTTGTTTTTTTTTTTTAGTGAAGAGTTTGCAAGTTTGTAACTGATACATTCTAAACTGTTCACCTGCATAAGTTACTTTCAATGAATGAGATTCTTTTTTTTTTTCTTGTCTATTAACATCATAACTGTCTTGATATTTGTTTCAAGCAATTAAGGGCAATCCAGTGTTGCAGGAGAATATTCTGGTTCTGCCTGAGATCTATTTACTTCACAACCTATAGCAAAATGCTTCGTTTCTCTGTTGTTGAAAGTTTATATTTCCTTCACCTTAATATTTTTAAAGCACTTTAAAATTCCACTCAAAGATACATGTTTTCTAGGATAAGCACACATTTTCAGTGAATACTTTTTGTGGTAGCTGGAGTCTGGAATGGAATTTCTTCTTAAACCCAGGAGTTTCCTGCTGTTCAACCACATTCTTTGACTGAAGCTTGGAATAAGGTTGAAATTTCTACATATTTAGGAATTTCTGTCTTGGTCTAAGGGATACTGAAGAAATACGGTATTCCATGGGATATTTAGGTTCCTCCACTGGCTTCTACAAAGTTGGATGGTCCCCACTGTGTTTTCCCTCTGCAATGCCTTTGAAACCAGCTCAGATCTCCCACTCTGGTCTTTCTTCTCCTCTATTGAACTTCCCAGTGATGGAATGTCTTCATTTACTTTCATGAGAACTACAACCATCCTCCATGTGGGAGCTGTCTACCCACTGCTCATTGTGCTTTCATGTTCTGTGCTTCTGAATGCAGATGACTCACCCAAACTGCCTTTTCATCTCCATTTTCTAGCTTATCCTGACTTCATTGGTTCTTCAATCAATATGCCTGGAGAGATGCAGTCGCTCTCCCTTTGAGCAGTCATTTCATTTCAGTTATTGCTTGTGGATATGAAGAGACAATTTGACAAAATTTGAAAAGACCATTTGACATTTCCTTCATTCACTATTTTGGTCCTTTGTCTCAGGTTCTTTCCATCTTGTGCTGGCCTCAGAGTCCCATTATAGCACTGAGGGGCTCTTGTCCCAGCTGAATATGAAGAAAACAGTTTCTCTCCACACAACTTCAACACAAGAAAGAAAGTTTTTCCTATCATTTCATATGACAGTGTTTGTGAAAATTTAGGAAACTCTTGCTCATCCCCAGGGTGAATGACAGACATTTTGAAAATATTAAAATCACAAAGCTAAAATTAATTTAGATCCAATTTAGGCATTTAAATTTAGTAAGTTAGTTCCCTGACAGATGCACTATAAATTCCCTTCTCAGTCTAAAACAAGTCATCATCTAACACAAGGGTAGATTCTCATCACCAATTACAAGGATACAGGGATATTGCATAACAAACATCATAATTTTCAAATTATGATGTGCTTATTTCAACATTGGTGGTGTGAGTGGTGTAAGGGGAGAAAATTTTTTCAGACATATAAGAACAAATAGTTTACTCCAAGGTTATTCTCAGAAATAAATGAAGATAGGTTTGTTGTTTTTTGGGGGGTTTTTCACTCCATAAAAATTACCTTAGATAAGAATTTTTACTTCAAGTGTTGAAACTAGATAAAGAAGCATCAGCTAAAAGCAGGCATTTCTGGTGGAAAGTTAGAAACAAACCCAGTAATAAGTAATGATAGTTGATCTGTCTAGAAAATATTTCTTGTTGTATAACATACAGAGCTGTGAAATACATATGGAAATGTGAAGGGATTCCCTTGTTTTTGCAACTTCCCCTAGCTAATAAATTTCCCAGCATTTAAGGGCAGCAGGAAAGTTATTATGATGAGCTGTCAACAAAGTTCTAGACAAGAAAATAAATTTGGACAACACTTTATATTCATAAAGGATGCACTGAGAAACTTTTTTTCACCAGAGCAATTTCTAATTCCAGGTAAAAGACCATACATGTGTGAAGACACACAAAGTGCATGAGTTTTGGAGTTAAAATAAAAGAAATCAATTTGTAATTTTATGCTAATGTATCCTTGGAGGCTTCCAATATATAATAGGTCTTTTTTAAGGGTTAAAAATTCAACAAAATTAATTTCATTTTTCATTACTACAACAATGTTGGCTTCCAAAAATTAATTATTACCGAAATATTTATAATCTGATACTAAATTTTGCCATTGACTTGAGTTTTCAGGGGCTTGATCCTGACGTCTCTAAGAGAAAATAGTGTTGGGATTATCTACTTTGATTAAGATAATGTCTGAAGTCTCTATTACAAGATTGTGGTGGCTTTACCTACATGGATAAAGATATTTTTTGTGCACATTGGCTGGATAAATCATGTTTCACATTTTAATGTCTATAAATTAGTTTTAAAATAAATATTTTTAAACACATTGCAGATTGCAACACATTGCTATCCTCTCCTGCTACTACTTTTCAACTTGTTAAAAAATGTGTTTGTTAACTAATTACCATTTATCATCTTATGTAGTATCCAGACAGTCAAATCTGTTGAGATGAGATCATCATCCCAGCCCTTCACAGTAAGTCATTGATATAAATGCACCTGTACTGCAAGTAACAGGCTTGTGGAGAGGAGGGGGAAAGAAAAACACAAGCTTTGGCTAATCCTGGGTGGTCTCTTTAGATTAAATATGTTTTTTACACAACAGGTGACTTTTAATTGTTTTCTTATGGCAACTCATTTATTCTAGAGGTTTTTGTTTGGCTCGTGTTAGTTTCCTATGTTAATGGCTGTGTGACAACATGCTGAGTACAGGTGGCAAAAGGCAAGATGAAGAGTGTGGGTATTGCTTCTTTTGCATGAGGCTACTGGTGTGGAGCAAATCCTGCTTGCCTTGATCCTGTGGGTCTTCCATGTTGGTTCATCGTTCAGAAAATGGGAAGTCCTTACCTCTCCAAATCCCAGGAGCATCTTCAGAAACAGCAGGAACAAAACAGGCAAATTCAGAATGCTCGGAAACTGATGATCAGTGTAGGTTTCACAAAGCATAATTTTTGTTTTCTGGAATGCCATATTTCCCTGATGTACACATTAACTATGCCAAGCTTTCATCTGGTTCACTAGATTTTCTTCCCTGAGTAGGCCAAGGGGAATGTTAGTGATGAATTGTGAAATTCTTCCTCATCACATCAATTGGATTCATACATGTTATGTCTTTTCTATTATCATCCTGGCTTCTCTGCTGTTTATGCTCCAAATCATCCATCCTAACAAAGGAGACAGCAGAAAAAAGACAAGTATTGCCTGGCATGATTTGGTGAAAAAAAAATAATCTCACTTTCAGACATAAAAAGCTGAATCCCCATATCACGGCTTATAAATCACAGCCGGCAATAAACAAAATAACAGGGCAGAAGCAACGACAAAATAATTAAAACCAGGCAGCACAGACTATGCTAAACTGCAGGACAAAAGCTACCCAGAGAGTATCAGCTGTGGAAGAAGCAATTAACCTGGCTAATGGGTCTGATACTTACATACCTCCCTTTCTGTCACGAAAAGCATATGGTTGCAATTAGCTGGGCTAAAGGAAATACCATCTGAAGCCCCTGTTTTCCGATTGAGATGACCTCTGGCCCAGCATGAAGACAGTTGGAAGTATTTGCTTGGTGTTGGTTAGCTGCACATGTAGTGGGAGGGGAGCAATTTGTAGATAGGTAAGGATTTGCCAAGTGTGTTTAAGCTACAAACCTATGCCTTACCACAAAACAAACTGAGAGAGCATTTAAAGCAAGTTGGAACTAAAGTAAACCTCCTGCTACTGCCAGTTCCAGGGCTGTTACAAAAAAATCCCCAACCAAAAAAAAAAAACCAAATTCACAGAATTTTTTAAAGTTACTACTTTACCCTCATATGGAAGTACTAGTGGCACAACAGGTTCTCCGTGGTGTGAGTCTAAAATGTTGGGAAGGCCAAAGTTTTCCATGTGTTAGACACACTAAGACCCTTGTCACAGAATATACCTTAAAAGGCAAAAATATTGCATCTTTTATTCAGGTCAAATGGGCTGTCATCTGCTCTGTCTCACTTCCTGCTTCTTTCTCTGCTCTGTCTCAGATGGTTCTGTAGGATGCACATAGAACTTCTTGGATTTTCAAGTGGTCGTCATGTATCCGGTACGTTCTTTTCCTGAGTCATATTTTTATGAGAAAAAAATATTTCTCGTGCAGAAAAATGTATTTACTTGAAATAATTGCAACATTTTTTAGCATCTTTAAAACTATCACATGCAATAAAAGTGATATATGTTTAAAGGTTTCTAAAAAGCTCTTAAGTTATAAACTTCTGAAGACAAAATATAAGATACCCTTAAATCACTGTTTGAAGACAAGGTGGGTTAGTTTTATGAAGTTCAGTAAGACTCTTCTATGATATTTTTTGTTTGCAAAGGTGCATATAGAATGACCAAATTAAATCAAAATGTACGTTTAACAGATATGAAAAACAAAATCTGTGGGAGTTTTGCATTCAGATCTGCTACTAGTTTTATGTAGTTTAATAAAAAAATACCATGTCTATTACATATGCATTTCTTTACTACATTTTAGATATGACATGAAAACATCTGTGAATTCATACTTCTAACAGACTGTTTCTGTGGGAGCATAGTAATAGATATTCATACCACCTTAAAGCTCTCAGATTTTATGTGCTATTAAGTGATTGTTGGCTTTTTTAGTTTTTTTGCCAGTAGGACCCAGAAGGATTGTTTAGTCTTATTGTGCAAATTAATGTAAAATTCTTATCAAGTTCAGTCTTATTATTGTTATAGCAGAAGATTGTGGTTACCTACCCAAAACCCCCCACAGCTTCAGTATTTCTATTCATACAGATACACTGGAGTTAGCCAAAAAGAAACAGTGGTGGAACATGTTTCAGCTTTTCTTTTTTTCAGTGAGGAGGAGGCCATTAAGTCTGGAAGGATGCCAGGTAATGATAATCATCAGTCCTTCTGGGGCTGTTTTATAACTTTGCAGCTGTACTGTTGGCTACAATTTGCAGTCCCAGAGATATTGCTTTATCTGTTTGTGTTTTCCTGTTGGATCGGATAGAAGGCCCTATCTCCTAAAAAAAAAAATAAAAAACAGGACAAAAACAGGAAATTAAAAAAATAAGGCAAATTTTTAAGGAGAAGGGGAACTGTTGCATCTTTCAGTCAGTGTAATGTCAACACTGCTTAGGACAAATTTCAAGCATTCACCATTCTTAGGCTCTTCCAGCTGCCTGCAGTGTGAGTTGTTAAAAGACCAGAGTATGAGCCATAAAATGTGTCTGTGGGTGTTAGCTAACAATTTGCAGGTGCATATCACTCCAGTAAAGCTTTCAAATTATATGCAATTTATAAGCTATGTTTGAAGCTTGTAGTTGTTATGTCTAAGCAAATTAGTATCTTTTCTGGCTTCAGTTTTTGAGAGTCCCATCAAATTTGTGGGGTAAGGGACAAGAAGGAGTAGTGGTTGTTCCAAACGTACAAAAGTTAAACAAATAGTTTATTGCATTCAGTTTGTGTTAAATGTACTGGGGAAAAACTGTTTCTGTAAGGGGAGAGGCAAGCACTACTTCCCTGACTGAAAATTTAAATTAGGGATCAGTAATGATTTGGGTAAAAACAAGGAGTATTCTATTGATTTTCACCAATTATGAATCCATCCATTGATTAAATTTTTGTTATTATTATTTTTCTTATATTTTGCTGGAATGTGATCCTTAAAATTTTTGGTTCAAGTATAGTAATGAGGAGGACCAGGAGTTGTAACTATTAAAATTATAGTGAACTATTTAACATGTTAAATGTTTGCAGTTATGTTTTAACCATTTAACCTGCTCCTTTCTCTCTGCAAAATTTCTATATCATGGCTTTTTCCATAGCTTTTTCCAGGTAGCTGCCATTTGAACAGTTGATGGTCTCATGTAGTAGAGGAAGTTTGGCAGAATGGAGCTTCAGAATCTTGCTTTTTGATCCCAAAATGTGCCAAAACAACAAAGCTGCAAAATCCATTAAATGTAATGTAGAGTGAACTAAATTTTTCCCCTGGGAAAAAAACAAAAAATACCAAAACAAACCAAAACAACATTCTCTTCTAGTCATTTAGCTGCATATGGGCAGTAACAGCACAGGTGTCTGTACCCAAAATACAGTCAATTGCTCCATGCATGTTGTACTTAAGGGTGAAGCAATACACCACTAGATAAAGTATTGACAAGAGGGAAAAAAACCCAGCTCTTAAAGCTCATAGTTAAAGGAATAGATTGGTTATTTTCTAGGCTTTAGAGTGGAATCAATTGGCAATTATGTGTGTTCAGGAAGTACAAAATGCTGGCAGTTTGTACTGGAAAAAAATAGTGAAAAATTAGTGAAAAAAGCTAGTGAAATCTTTATGTATATATCTACAACATCTATATCTATCTATATCTACACACACACACATATATATTTCAGTGACTAAATGTATATAAAAAGTGACTACATTTGGCTATGTTTCAGCAGGAAAATGGTACAAATTATATGCAGTTTTACCTCACAGAGTTTTAGGATGATTAGAATTATTTGAAAGAATGGTAATAAAATTGTTCAGTGCTGCTAGCTATGCAATTGCAAGTTGCCCCCATTCTTTTCAGTCTGGTACTTCAGTAAATAGAGAAAAGGCTTCATACCAAAGGCAGACAGGTGTGTGTGTGTGTGTGTTGACACAGAATCAGAGCCTCCAGAACTGCAATGCTGCACTGCAAGAGCAGGTCCTTAACAGAAGAATGCTATGCTGTGTTTAAAGATGCTTCAAGCAACCTTGGTGGTAACAGCAGAAATTCAATTATCTCCAGAAAGATTTCTCCTGAGATTAATGCCATGAAAGATAGCATGTTAACAAGGTAATCACCTCTGTCTTGGGAATACATTCTGAACTACTGGTGTCATGTAGAAATTGAGCTTGAGAAAAACTAATACAATGCAGAAAAAAAAAGTAGGAGTGGTAAAGAACAATTTAGGTGTTATTTCTCTGTGGAAGGTACATTTTCAAGAATAATTGAAAAAAATCCCTTTTGTTGCGGGAAAGAAAGCTAAAACCAAACATAACAAACACAAGATCATTTTTTTTCCAAAATTGCTTGATTGTTCTTGTATCTGAAAATATTACTTCACACAATTTGGCTTAATTATTAATCAAGCTCTCTATAGCTATAAAATATTGCTACAATAAAATAGAACTATTTTAATCTATCTCAATAAAGAAAAAATATATATAAAGTATCTCAATAAAGAAAAAAAGAAATTATTTTAGAAAAGCTGTTTATATGGGGTTATATTGATAAATACTTTTTTTTTTTAAGGTCTAGAATTTAGAGTAGAATATTCCAAAAATAAGTGGTAAGGCTTTTACTTCATCACATCTTTAGATTAGCAAACTGAGGAATAGTTTAGTAAAGGTTTGGTACTTATCAAGTGGTGCTAGAAGTACACTCTTATTTTCATTTCAAATTCCTATAGGAAAAAAGGTGGAATGAGGCATTCTTATCCTTGAGATATAGCGCTATAAAATTTTAATAACTTAATTATTTTTCTAAAATTTCTCTGTAAATTTGCCATAAGAATACTTTGATATGCCATGCCTTATGAAACAACCTACATTGCCCTAGTTGCAATGTAGTGTTTCCAGGCATTATTGACTAGCAACATTGCTAATTTTAAAAAGAAGCCAAAAAATTGTAATAATAACTGAAAAAAGAGAGATTTTTCAGATTTTTCCTTCTGCTTCATGTATAAGATTTCATCTTGAGACATAAATAATGAAATTATTTGAAAGATGAAAATGGTCCTAGGAAAAGAACTGAAAAAGTGCAGCAAAGTGACTTTTTCCTTTTTTTTTTTTTCTCCTTAAACACCAGGTTTTTTTTCATGTGCCTGGCTATTTTAATTCTATTTTATTTCTGCTGTATTAAAATCTTTAACCCCAGAACTCTATGAGAAATAGCCTTTCCGTTTCTAGATTTCTGACAGGGCCAGGGGACATGCAATGAAACAACACTAGGCAATCTTTCTTACAAACAACAATGCAACTGATGGAAACACAAATAATACATGTGGGAAAAGGCTACACAAGGATTTTCAGCTCATTCTGAAAGAAGACTGAAATGTAACACAGTCAACCACTGTGCATTCCTTGCAGAGTTCAGGATTCCTTGTCTTTGTAAAGCATTTTATACCTGTGTATGAGAAAAAAAAGGCAAGTACTGAGCATAACTCTATTACTATAGAAAGTCAGAAGATAGTCTCAGGACTGTGTGTCTTACTAAAAAAAAAAAAAAAAAAAAAAAAGAAGCCAAAGAATGAAAGAAAAATCTGATTTGGGTAGGTTTTTTGGTTTGGGTTTGTTTGGCTTGGTTTTGGGTTTTTGGGGGATTTTGTTTTCTTGTTGTTTGGTTTGTTTGTAGTCATTTCATTGGTTTTGGTTGTTTGAGTTTTCTTATTTTATTATATGTTTTTAAAGGATTATCATTTTATGTTTTTTTCTGGATGAGTTACATGCTGAAAATTTAGTTTAGACCACAGACTTGAGGTCTCAGGAAGGTTTTTACTACAATCAAGTTTCTCTGAAATTTCTTGGAATTTTAACATCTCTGTAACCTAAATTGTTCAAACTTCTAACAATCTTTCTTCAGCTGCAAAAAATATGCAATCTCTTCGGGATTTATACAGTTGTTACTCTTAAAAGTTAATCTTTCCCTTCAAGTAAAAATACACTGATAAAAGGTCTGAGCCACATGAACTGGTTAGGAGATAGTGAAACAATTTTTTGACAGAAAATATAGTTCTGTCAAGATGGAACATCTCATATGACAGAAAGTTGTAGAATCCGAACTTTCCTCCTCTAAATTAGAAGACAAATCTAGACATTGTTTGAATTGCAAGTATTTGTCTTCTGTAGTTCCCCTCTATTTCAAAGAAACAAAATGTCTTTCAGAAATCTTCAAATGATCCCACTGAACCACGCGTATAAATTCTTCATCAAAAATCTGCTTGAATATTCAACAGGCTTGTAGTGCTGTTTCAAAATACATGTTTATGGGAAAAGAGTAATGCTGCTATGCTCCTTCCCATTAAGTGGCAATTATCCTTTCAGAGGTCAGTTTTCTCCTTAACTCATATTAAAACCTTAAAATTTACATAAAAGGATGTAAGCATTTGATTAAAAAGGGAAAGATAAATATAAACTTGACAGATACAGATATTACAGGTTTGCTATCTGTTGGCAGAAAAGGGTAGGAGTGTTGAAATATTTAAGTGTGTGGCAAGCTGTGTTATGGATGAGAGGATTAGAAGTTATTTCTAAACCCTCTAGAACTTGTTTTCAAAGGTTTTGATGTCAGGAAACTTGTTCTATTTTAGAAAAGATTATTTTCCATCATTTAAAATATTGTTTTTCAAAAAAGACATAATTAGTAAAATCTGGAGAGTTTAAATTACTGGAAGATTTAGCCAAGCCATCAATAATTTTTTTTTTGTGTGTGAAAATTAGTCTTGCTCTATTCCTAAAACTACTGGAGGATGTGCTCTAGACATTTGTAGGGAAAGCCAGACACCTTCTGTTTTGCCAGAGACAAATATAACTACAGCCTCAGAAGGTTCTGAATTATGTTGTAATTTATAACATGCATTCTTAATTTTCGCACATTCTGCTGCCATATGTATGTGAAGGGAAGATCAGGAAATAAATATTGTCTATGAAATAGAGAGTCAGGCCCCTTTGGATCACAGGGTTCAGATGGGCACAAAGATCCAATCCCAACTCAACTGATTAGGATATTTTATTGACTACCACTGAGATTGAAAGTTATGAAACTGATGGCAGTTACATGCTCCTAGTAGTTGTATCTATCTTCTGAATTTATGAAGCATGTACAAATGTTTCGTTAGCATACATTTAGACAACTAAGTTATACGTATTTTTAGAGAAAATTGGGGTTTTCTTAAGATCGAGTGTTGATTCCTGAATATTAGTGGCATTTATGTCAGGGACACACTGCAATCTAAATTCCTCAAGGACCTAGTCTAACAGGTTCCTGAGGACTCCAAATCAGAGTAAGTTAGGAGTACATATTATCTACTTTGTTTCAGAGATTGGATAAACAGAATCCCTTTTCATTAGAGACTTATAAATTCACAGTGAGCTTTTCACAGTACTTCCCATAGTGACTTTTACAAGTCAGCTTGTAATTTACCAGACTTGAGGTCTCTCCTGCATTCCCTTTGCTCATACTGATACATGCAACACTGATTTCAGACTTCTTCTGGGCAACATTGGAAGCAATTTACACATAATCAAAACCATTAATTATTCACTCTCTTTTTCAGACTGTTTGGTTTTGGTTTTGTTGTTTGTTGGGTTTTTTTTGGTCTGTTGGCCTCCACATTGCTGTTCACAATGTTGAAACACTTTTTAAAAAAATGCACAAGTGTAAATTGGTAGAATGAATTGCTAGAAACAGTGGTAAAAGTCATAATGAACTGAAACTAGCAACCTGATATTGAAAGCATTTGTCAGTAGCTGCATATGGAAGAGTGTAAAATCAGATTAATGCAAATAAGATTAATACAATCTTATTTTTCATGAAAAAAAATCTATTAGATAAAATACTAGAATAAATATTATTCAGGATTACCCCTGAATAATAGCCACCTTCAGAGAAGCTGATAAAAGAGAAGGCAGCACTACTCAGATCTACATTGCATTGACAAGATGCAGAAGTAAGAAAAGAAAGCTTCAAAAGAAGAGTAAATAATCCAGATTTTTTTTTTAAAGTAAAAAATATCCAAAACAATTGCCACCTAACTTCAAACAATTTCCACTTAACTTCAAAGTGCTGCTTCCACTTTTAAAAAAGTAATTTGAAATTCCAGGATGCAATCTGCTTGATCCTCAACCCACTGAGATCACTGCAAGATCCTTCTCTATCTTTAGTGATATAAGGAAAAGCTTATGTAGAAAAGAAAATAAAAATTATTCCTATTTTTATGATGGGACAGTTGACTTCTTGTATGGTATCTAAGAACTTCTAAGTAATTCAGGTTTCACCCTTCTGATGGCTTTATCTCTTTCTTCTTATGTTCTTTGAACACTTTGGTGTAAACAAAGCTTAAAATGTTTTGAATTCCTGCATTAGAATAGAAAAGACTAAGTCAGTTGGAAAGGACCCAAAATTATCATCTAGTCCAACTACTTGAGCAATTCGGGGTAACAAACAGTTAAATCATGTCATGTACAAAAGTCTCTTGAATTCTGGCAGGCATAGGGAATCAACCACCTCTCTAGGAAGCCTGTTAACAGCTTTGACCACCCTCTCAGTAAAAAAAAGGATTCCTAGTGTCAAGTCTGAGCCTTCCCTGATGCAGTTTTGAGCACCCAAACACATCTTATCCATGAATACTGGAGAACAGCAGCTCCCTCTCTACCTGCTATCTTCCAGAAGCTTAAGGTAGAATGAAGTCACCCCTGAGGTTCCTTTTCTTCAAACTAGACAAACCCATGGTCCTTAGCGGCTCCTTGTGGGATGTGCCTTCCAGCCACCACACCAATTTTGTTGCCCTCCTCTGGACACATTCAAGTACCTTCACATCCTTCTCAGGTTTTGGAGCCTAGAACCACACAAAGCATTCCAGCTGAGACCACAACAGTGCTTAGCACAGCAGTATAATCACCTTTCTTGACATGAATCAGATAACATAAAATATAGTTTTATTTCTGTAGTCAAAAATTATTGTTATTTGAAAGGCTTTTTGTTGGAGGCTTTTTGCTAATTCATAATTTATTTGTTTTCTTTTTACTTTTGTTCGCATCACTGCATTTATCAAGATTGAGATAAAAAATTGAGAAGTATTCATAAAACAAAAATGCTCATTTAAAATTCCCCTAATCTAGACAAATTATGAGAGGGACAGTATGCATTTGAATAAGAATGTGAATGTTTTTGTTTCTTTTGCTCAGCTTAATATGTGAGGGACTGATGTCTCCTGGGAGTGAGCTGGCAGAGAATTATTTGGTCTCCCCCTCCTTCCATGGTCTTTCTCAGCATCTCTATGAACATGTAGATGAGTTTTGTAACATAACCTAACTTCAACCTTACAAGTTAAGCACAGGTCTGAGTGTCTGAAAGCCTTTGTAAATAGGTACAATACTCTATGCTGGTTAGCTGCACAAGGGCTGGGCAGCACATCACCCAAGGCTGAGGTCCCTGTCCAGCCAGAAAAGAAGCCCAAGCACAGAAGAATGGTTCCACTGCACTCACAGTACAGACACATGACTTTACTTGAGCAAAGCCATCTAAATATTTAGCCTTTCAAAAGTCATCTATGAAAAACAGGTTCATTCACTAAGGTCATGTGAGACTGATGATCAACAAATTATCAAATAATGTTATTTTAACAAATTACCAATTTTTCTCCAGATAGAAAAGCTTGAAGGCAAATACTTACTAGCTTTCCCCACTGCTTTGTTTTCATTCCAGCTTTCTATGGTCCTGCTCTTCTAGGAACTGAAGTAGGAGCATGAGTAATGGCCAGTAGCTGAGAAATCAAGGATCTCAGCCTCGAAGAGAGCCAAGTCACAGCTCTGTCTTGGAAAGAATCTGGTATCTGCTTGCAAAATCTTTTTAGATTTTGTCTCTTTTTTATCCCTTGCTATTCGTTTCCTATGGACATCACATTGGCACTGAAGGAGTATAAAGGCCTGTATTCATTCTGCTTAGCTTAAAAACTCAGTTACTACATTAAATTGAGGAAGCTTCAGCACCTAAAGAAATAAACAGCTTGCTGGAGGTAACAGTCTGATTCTATTGACTTCCTGAAGAGACTCGAAGGAGGATGTGGTACTTACATCCTGCAACCCAAAAAAGGTATATGGCTATTGCTGGTACTAGGCTGCTGGTTTTGTAGCCATTTTTCAAGGCCACAGGACTGAAATTTGTGAGCTTTCCTTCCTCTTTTCTAATCTTACCTTGAACTCTGTGTCCTTTTGGTTTAGCAGTAACTGCAATTTTCCTGATGTTGAGCTGGCTACTCTTAATCTGGAGTTTTCACTTATCAAATGGTAGAACCAAAATTTTGAATAAGTAAGAGTAAGCAGTAAATCCTCAGTGTAGGAATTTTTTTTATTACACTAACACAAATATATATGAAGAAATATAGGACTGGTATGAAAGCAGATGCCTCGGGAGGTGGGGACACAAGATGCAGGGGAGTGCAGGCACAGGATGTTTGGAGTCAAGGTACAGACTGATGCTGAGGACCCCTTAGCTCTAAACAAACCACCAGTGATCACTTCATGAAATTCAGACCTGGACCTCAAAGAAACCAACCATAGTAGCTACAGAACGTAAACTGAGTACCTATTTATGTAAAATGCACCATATAAAGTTTGATTCACCATGAATTGCAAGCAAGTAACTAATACAGAAAGCTGTAAAGGAATGTTGGCAGATATAAAAAGTGGACCCTGGGGTAAGAAAGATGAAAATATCAATATCATAGTCCTCCAGGTGGAGGAATTAGGATGAATCTGATTCACTGTATACCCATACTTATAGTAATAGTAAGGGTTAGGGTTAACTCAATAGGGTTAGGGTTTGGGTTAGTGTTATGTTACTTATTCATGGTAATATTTGGGTCTTATTTTGCTCTTTCATTGTCTGTAATAACTAGATCTGTACTAATATATTTTCTGTGATTAAACTTTAAAATTTCAATTATGCCAGTAATAACCTCTTGGATTTTCATAAAAGATATGTTTTCCCTTTTGTTCTTATAAGGCTTTTGAGCATCAGAGTGCTCTCCAAGATTCTGGTGGGGACAAATAAATCAGAATGTCTTGGGATTCCTTTCTGGGCTATATGTGTGACAGGTGAGAAGAGATAAGGCCCATGGAGTGGGAACAATGTTTAACAGGTGAAGGTAATTGCCTGTCATGCTAAGACTAGAAAGGATTGTGTTAAGATCTGAAGAGCTGGTTACTGTCTGTTAGAGGGTTAATGCAGCCTTGTACAGATGTGGAAAATAAAACAATATGTTAATGCCTTTCAAGTCCCTAAAAGACTGCTGCAGTTATAATGCAGTGGAGACTGAGCTTCACTGACCAAATGGCAAGTTCAGTAGATGATCTGTAGCAAGGCAAACTCCTCAATGTTGCTTACACATTGCTTACATCCACACCTAGGTTCTTTGTTTGACCTCATTAAAATCCCCTTTTCTTGGTACTGCCTGTTACTTCTTTGTTCTGCAGTTAGTGAATGCATTTTAATAGCTCATTGTGAAGTTCATAAGAGGATCACATGCCTTAATAGTATCTTGAGTATAATTTTTAATGTTTTCCATCTCATTTCATTTCTTTCCGGCTGAAACTACTAAAAGGTCTGCCAAGAATACACTGGCAAAGGGAAAGTACTCAAACAATGAACACCTCATCTAATGTTTAAGGCATAATTAGGGGATTACATGTCTTCAAGAGTAATTCCCCTTTTATAAATTGTCCATTTCTATGGATTTTTATTACTTCATGTTAGTATTATTTTTTAATATTTTAAAAGCACATAAATATTTCCAATTTTGAACATTCAGAGCTTTAAAGTTATTATAAATCAACCTTCTATCAGACCTCCTAAAATTTATTTCTTCTCATTCATGATCAACTAATACAGGTATGTCTGATAGTTGGCTGGCTGTTACTAGATGTTGGTTTGCAAGCTATTTCAGTAGAAATAAAAACGGAGTTAACTGGAGATATATGAAGTGACTTACTTATTACTCTCAGCTTCCTGGGAAAGGTGGGGAAATCTGTTCAAGTTTCCATAACTTAGCACCACCTTCTGCCATTTTACTCACTCAACCTTTCAGGAGTTTCAGAATAATTTACTGTGTTTGGTTATCTGGCTCATGACATATTTTGTGTATTTTCTTTCTTGAGATTATTCTGCCTCTTGAGATTATTCCTACCCTTGATTAGGGTAAGAAAAACAAAATAGCTATCTCTTTCCCTATAAGATACAACACCTGGAATTTGATGACCACCTTGGACAAAAATTTATAGGTTTTTTTTTGATGACTATGATTTAACTTTTTTTGTCAGAATTTAAAAAATCCAATAATTTATGGTGTACATGAAATAGTTACAACACACAGGGTCACTTTTTCCTCTAGCCCTCAGCAAAATTTCAGTCTTCCTTGGGTGGATCCTCAGTTGTCAAACTACGTAAAAATGCCCATGAAGCCATGCTGATAGATGGAAATGGAGCAGTTTTGGTCCTAGACCATCTGGTCCATGTAACAAACAACACCATACACACTTTTATCAAAGGTATTTGACAAGATCAAAATAAGTTTTTTCTCATCTTCAAATTCAGCAGTCATTATGTGACTATTCAGCATAAATTTTGCTTTTAAAAAGTTCTTCACCAACCCGAATCTGTGTTTTCAGGGTGACAAGCAGAGAAGGAAAGGAAAGTAAAAATTATAGGGATGAATGCAGTGAAAATATCAAGTAGGCAAAGTCCAAAGTCAGTAGCATATCAGAGAAACTAACACTGAGGAATAACAATGGCTTTTTCTACTTGGAGCTCCCTTTTGACCTGTAGCTTTCAGTACTGAAACTTTATTCACTTCCCTGGAGTGAAGACTGAGGAGCAGCTGTTCCCACAAAGGCAAATAACTTACCCTTCCACTTTACTGTGCTTCAGATCCTAATCCCTAAATCATCCCCATTACACAGACAATTTAATTCCTAGTCTCTGTTAGCATAAACCAATTAGTTTTCTCCAGGATGAAACCTAGGGTTTTTTCTTGTTTTGGAAAAGGACTTTTCTACATACTATATCCAGGAAGTGGAAGGGAGTTTTGCACCTCTGCCCTATAAGTCACCTAATATCACCAAGACCTTTACAGGTCTTTCACACTCCAGCACCCCCAGGTGCCCTCAAATCATTCTTTGAAAAATGAAAAACATAATCTGCTTCATTAGAGAACATCATTCTGGGGAACCCTGGCATAATTTCATATGTTTTAAAAAAGAAAGCAAAAAGAAAACAAAACAAGACCAAAAAAACCACAAAAACCAAAAAAAAAAAAAACCAAATCCCAAATCCCCATGTTGTTACATCTCTGGATCTTGCTATGTGACCTCAGTGCAGGAAAACACAATCAATCTGTACTATAGGGGCCTATCACTGAGCAGTCTGGATGCAAACTGATCTGACCTTTCTGGAATGGGATCCAGAGATTGTTCTCCAAGTGGATACCTTTCATAGTGTACTTCTACTAAAGAGATCTCAGAGAAGAGGCAGAATCACAAAATGTGCTCAACTGGAAGGGACTCACAAAGGTCACTGAGTCCAACTCACAGCCCTGCACTGGACCAAACTCAAGAGTAACGCCCAAGAGCATTATCCAAACACTTCTTGAATTCTCTCAGGCTGGTACTGTGACCATTTCCCTGGGAGATCTGTTCCAGTACCCAACCAAAGGTTCTCTGGTTGAGAACCCTTTTCTAATTGAACCTAAACCTCCCCTGACACACCTTGAGGCCATTCCCTCAGGTCCTGTCCTGGTCACCACCGTGCAGAGATCAGTGTCTGCCTCTCCTCCCCTCAGAAGGAATTTGCAGACTGCAATGAGGTCTCCCCTCAGTCTCCTCTTTCCCAGGCTGAATAGTCCAAGTGACCTCAGCCACTCCTCATGCAGCTCCCCCTTCAAGGCCCTTCTTCAGCATCCTTATTGGTCTCCTTTGGATGCTCTCTAATGTCTGAAAGTATTTCTTATATTGTGGATCCCAAAAGTGCACACAGTATCCAAGGTGAGGCTGCACCTGTGCAGAGCAGAGCAGACAATCCCTTCCTTCTATCTATTTTCCTCTAGCAAGACATTTTGCACAGAAAACTAAAGAAACATGTAGGAGACTTTTTTAAATGAGTCCCTAAGGTTTTCATTACCAACTTTACTTCATGCAAAGGGAAAAAACACCAAAGTCAAGGCTACCTAATTGGGTTAGTTTCATCTTTTGTCTGCATGCAAATTGGTTGACAAATCTGTGGTATAAGAAAGAATGTGCATCTGGTTTTTAGGAAATAAGTTTGCCTAGAAGATCCTGGATATTTTATTCATATAGTCTTCCCTAAGCTCAAAAAATCCCCAAGATTTTTAACAGCAGTCAAATTTCTCCAATAAATTGTGTTTAAAAGAAATTGTAATCAGTAGAAACCTTCTTTATTAATGATGAAAATGTTCTGTGTGTATGAAAAGAATTTAGGTAATTCTTTTATGTTCTGCTATTAATACAACTTTTTACATATATGAGAGGTATTTTTAATGTATTATCACTGAAAACTGAATTTAGAACAGGAGAATATGAGTACCATATAATGAAAAATGTGATAGTGGAGGAAAAGGATTATATTAAAGTATAAAATTATATTTTTAAATATTTTCAAGATATATCAACCCTTTAAAGAAGTATATCCATCTAAGAAGAGAAGATTAGGTACAGCTTCCTGATTCTGACTTGTTTCTCATAGCTTGTAAGGAACCAAGATGCAGCTTTTGTTCTCAGTAGGACTGATACAAATAGAGATGAAGGGTCTAGGAATTCCACTGTCCATTCTATGGATGAAATCTCCTCAGTAAGGAGCAAAGAGAAGAAAACAAAAATCTTGTGGTGAAAAGCATTTACCCCTGCAAGAGGACTTTGCAGTTCATGCAACTTACTGTCTGCCACTTAATGGCTTTTCTGTTCAGTAAGTGTGCTTGTCACTAAGATAGTGAATCTAAAATTCAGGTGCCCAAAAATCAGAAATTTAAGTCTGAATATACGTATATAAGCTCTGTGTAATAGGCAATCTAAAAGGCAATCCAGCTTAAACAAAAATAGAAGTATAAAAACAACTTCTGCTTATTTCTTTCCACTCACTACACAAGAAACTCAAGGAGATGAGCTCAGATTTTAAAGCTTAAATATCTAAATTTGGAAAACAGAAATCCCTCTTTAAATTACTAGCCACTGCAACCACATACTTACTTTCATATATGGGCTAATTGAAGTGCCTAGCCCCTGCTACAAATGTTTGTAAGATTTCTCTAGTAGAGTTACACACACTCTTCCACTCTCTCCTCAAATCACAAAATATGATATATAAAGGCCTAGGAGGCACAGATCAATCTCAGAGCTACATGACAGCTGCTACTTATAATTCTACAAATGCAACCTAGTCATGAACTTAACTTTTCAGGTTAGCTAAGCCAGGTTTAGGGCTATTTTGCATTGCCAGAGTGGAGCAAAGCATCTAGAAGTTACCTCTGTGTCTTGTTGTCAGATAGTAGGTGTATAAACTGCAGGACTGGCAGTGGTAACTCATCTGGTTCATTGTCCAGCCTCCCCTCTAATATTGTGTGACTAAAAGGTTACTTCAGTCCTTACGTCTAATTAATTTCAGGAGTTTGTTGGTTTGGGGTTTTTGATTTTGTGGGGATTTTTTTATGTAAATCAAGTATGTTTTAGCTAAGGTGCACATCAGATAGCTAGAAATATGATCTTTGTGAGCAAGAAATGCTATGACTTTTCTTTTTGGAGGGTGTATTGCAGTTAGCTACATCATGCCAAATCAATTACAGATGAAAGTCAATTAATTAGACTGAAATATTGTAATAAAATATGCATACAAAGAACCACAGACTGTTTAGCATCAAGGTACAAATCTTTATCAGAAATACTGTGAATGTATTGGTAGAATATGGACAAGTTAGCATCATGAGTGAGTTAGAAGGCTTTGAAAATTGAATCTTTTCAACTTTTCACGGCCTTTTGCTTGACAAAGTTGATTTGTTTTAGCACTAAAAAAACACAACTAAGATAAAGCTGCAGACTGATATAGTCTATGCATGCATTTTTCTCTTCTCAAAGCAAGATGATAAAATATGTATTAGCTTTCAGCCCAATCAAAATCAAGGAATCCAATAAGGAAAAGAGGCCTATTGATATATATATGTTTTATAAAAGAAAGAATTTGAACTAGCAGCCTTCTGGGAAATATCACTACAAGTCATTCAGCTATCTGACTGAACTTGTGTTGAACCATTTTCCTTTTCCTTCTCTTTGAAGGGTATTGAAGAAGCCCAAGAATAAGTCAAAACTTCCGTGCTCCTGAATAATGAATGAAGAGAGTTCCTCACTCCAGTAAACACTGCATTTTTGTAAAGAAAGAGAACAGCTGGTGCATGAAATCAGGCTTTTGAAATCCCACATTTCAAGAAACATTCTCTTGAGATACAACTTTCGATAAACATCAGTCTGCAATCCTTTTCTGCATGAAAATGAAACCTATTAAACAGTAAAGGTAGGAATATTGTGTTTTGTGTATGAGGTGAGTTTGCCCTAGCAGAAAGGCTGCTTATTCCTCTGGGCTCCCACAGTCTTGTGGAATAAAAATGGTTTGTGCATCAGTGGTTTTCTGTGGGCTCCCAGACCATGTCAAACAGCCTATGACATGCTCTTTATTCAGTATATGGGAAATATTGCTTTGCAACCAGGTGCCAGGAAGGGCCCATGGCCGGGGGAGGGGGATATGGGGGCCTAAAGATGCCAACAGTAAATGTACATTCCAGAAAGTGGTTAATGGTCAAGAAAATCAGGGGCTCACTGAGGCAAGACAGAGAGGAATGTACAACTTGTTCTTTTGATTGATGGTCAGTAGAATGCCAAGGATCAAGAGAAAATAAGCACAAAAATATATTTCAGTAGGGAAAACAAGGCATTAATAGTGAATATCATGCCTAACACTGATGATGATTTATAGTCTGGCTTGCAGACAAAACCACCAATCTGGTACGGCTAACAACATGAGAGGCACGGAAAACTCCAAGGCCTTTTTCAAAAATGATAGAGTACACAACAGCCACAATGTTTCTTTTGGAGGTTTGTTTCCCTGTCATAATCTCCTGTAATCATTCAATTTGCATCAACCCAGAAAAAAATCTAAGGTGCCAGTTTAAGACTGAAACTGAAAATATTTCTGGTCAAGAAATACAGTTCTAGCTTCTTGCGTGAGGCAGAGTAAATCTAACTTCATGATGTGAAGTAATTGGGTATGAGGCACTTACACCTGTGGAAAAACATTTATGTGACAGGTTTATGTTCTGACAGTAAATATATGACAAAACCTGTTTTTTTCAGGGAGCACATGGTTTACACATTATAATTTATTTTCTGAAGTAAATGAGCTTTAATATCTTTATTTTTTTCTTAACTGTGATAAAATGAACACTATGAAATATCTTGCTTATCATCTCAGTTCTTCCTTTGCCCAAGGAGGTTTGAATAACAATCTCTCAGCTTGAAAATATGCCAGCTGTCAGGTAAGAGAGTCATTCTATTATGTGTTATCTCAATCTGTATTTAAGTAATTTATAAAAAGTTACTCCGGGCAGAGAGATTGAGGGAGACATTTGAAAATACTTGATGATTAGGCAATTTACCTGAAATGTTATTTATGCTGTTTCAGTCCCCATTCTGAATTGGACAAAGGTGTGAACTGTAAGTCTACAAGATATTCTTAAGACACTTCTTTCAACCTTTCCTGTTGACATTGTTCCACTTGAGATAAAATGCTCAAAATGTGATTGAGATGGAGAACAAGATTAGCTCTCCAGTCCTCTAGGTAGGACACTTGCTTAGGAGATCAGAACACATGACCACCTCTCTCCAGTAAATATTTAATTGAGCACAGGCAATGGAGCAGTGTCAACAGGAGACATTGAAAGAGCCCTTTTATGTTAGTTTTAAGTTAAGGGCAAGCATTCATTGAAACAATTCGTGCAGAGGGGTGATCTGAATACAGGTTTTTCACATCCTGCAGTTTACTGCTTGAGTCCCTAAGCATGTGAGAACTTCCTCTTCTTCTAGGTACTTGAGATTGGATTTTTTTAATTATTATTTTAAATAGCACTATTTTTTTCATGAATTTATTAATCAGGAGTAGCACTATTGCTTCTTCCATGTTGCCACAAACTGACATCCACAATGGAAAAGTGGTGTTGAGCTTGTATTTGGAGCCCCTGATTGCCTTGAACAGAGCAAATGTATAGTCATTGAAAAGATAATGGAACCATTAGTTTGTTAAACCAAACCAAAATTATTTCATTGATTTTTGAGAGTATTCACAGATATCACATTGCAGGAGAAGTACCTGTTATGCTGAAATACAGGGCTTATTCAGAGAGAATTCTACAGGCTGCACAATCAGGCTAACAGGAACCTAATAAAATTTAATAAGAGCAAATGCAGGATCCTCTGTCTGGGAAGGCAGAACACTGCTCAACACCAGATGAACACAAACTATCAGACCACCATGCTGCAGAGAGGGTTAATTCAGGTTTGTAGGAGCAAGAGTGCACACAAAGAATTAAGGAAGTGATTGTTTCCACTGTATTCAAGGGAGACCTTACATCTATCTGTTTGCAACTATCATACTAGGTAGGGTACTGAGAGAGAACGGAGACCCATCCTTCTCAGAGGTTCACAGCAACATAAGAGGAGGAACTGAACACAGGCTGGAACAAGAGAAATTATAATTAAATGTAAGGAATTTTTTTAATTCACAAAAAGGTTTTTTAAACAAGCTGTCTAAAAAAATTTGGAGAATCTGTCACTGCAGGTATTTAGAACTTGACTGTACATGGTCCAGAACAACTTGGTCTGAGTAGGTCCAGCTCCTAGGAGACAGTGAGACATACTGACTTTCTGTCAGCCTTCAGGAAACTTTCAGTGAACTGAGTTTCAGTTAATTTATCTCTTGACCACTTTATTTTGCAATATAAAGAATTGTAGACAATGATATTGGCAGTATTTGTATATCCTTACTATTCCTGAAGAATTAATGGCTAAGTTTTAAAATTACTGTTCAATGTAAAGCATTTTTTTCCTACTTTATATACAATAGACATCTCTATTCCTCTCTTTATTAATCACCTATATTCTCCAGCAAATATGCTGGGTATTCTGCTTTTTCCTATATACATCTAGTATCTTCACAGTATTTAGGGTAATACACAATACAGAGTACAGTACATGCTATTCCTTGCTTTCTTCTTCCATCCATCACCCAAGAAACTGCAACAAAATTAAGAGTGTTCAAAAAAACAAAAAGGGATGTGTCCTTTCCATGCTACAAAGAATGAATCTTGGTCCAGCTTTTGCATAATTTTGTGCTCAAGATATTTAGCTTAAAAAATTTTCAAAAGTTTTTTTTTTTTTTTTTGAACCTGAGAAGTAATTCTATGTGTGTTTAAGAGAACGAAAAATTTTTGATTTATCACCAGTTGACTGAAATGCATAGTTCTCAAGTAGGATAAATTTGTTTCACTATCATTCAAATATTAGTACAAAAATACATCATCTCTACTTCCAGACATGCATAAATAGATATGTTTATACATATATGTTCAAGCACACAGGTGTAAGTACATATAAAAAATTTCAGAAGAGAAAAGATCTCTCAAACTCAGAGGTAAATGTAAACACTATTGATTTTTTTGGGGTTTTATATGAATAATTTTCTCTTTTGCTTTTATATCAGAGAAGAAATGTGTTTAAATTGGCAGCATTTCTTTCCATGTACATATACTCTATTTACAGCTACATATACTCTTTCTAAAACTGAGAGAGTCCTTAAAAAGGACACATTTGAAAAATTTTTGCTCTTGCATTCATAGTTTCAAAGGGGAGTGCTTTGAATTCTACCATAACCTTTCACACAGGGGTTTTATCTTAGGAAGTATCACCTGTTCTATATTTGGAGAATAAAACAGAATTGCAATTGCTCTCTCTTTCATATATTTTTGCAATTCTGTATCCAGGAGACACAACAGCCTATAAAGTATGTCCCCATGGATTTCTCTTTTTCAGCCTAGCATGAAACGCCGTCTTGCATTATGTATCTGTGATCATTCTTGCTGCTTGTAGAATCACACAGCATGTTATTATAGTTTGTTATTTATATTCACTTCAAGACCTTTTTCTGGATTTAAACTGCTTTGAATCTTGGTGTCTTAGAATTTGTTCTTTTGTGTCAACTCGGAGATAAAAACTGCCAATGAGAAAGGAAGTTTGGAGCTAGAGCTTTATGGAGAATTAATCCGAGTGTGGGATGGTTTTCATTTGCAATATCATTTTGGAAGCTACTTTTGGGGTGAAACAGTATAGATACTGTTTAAGGAGGAGATTTGCCTCAACAAGTATGTATCTTTCAAATCCTTTACACAAAGTTGTCTTAAAATTCTGTTACATGGAATACATGTCTAATTTACCCAACTACAGCATTTTCACAAGTTGTTAGCAGAATATAAAAATATCTCATAAGGTTAGATCCATGGCCCATCTGGGTTTCTATTCTGTCTCCAGAACTGGCAGGAGGTCCTGCTGCCTGGGAACGTGGGTAAACCTGGTAGCAGATCAGCTACACAGGAAAAGCAAACCTGGAAGAAGAGTGGGATAGAGAGGCTGAACTAAAACATGAACCAGATCACTTCCAAACTTCTGAGTTCAACTGGCCATTGTAACTGCACCTTACATATACCAGCTTCATACTGGAGAGAGTTCAAGGTACATAACACACCTTCTCTTACCCCTTTCAATAAAAAGAAGACCCAAAGAAGTGTGCTGAGAGACAGATGCAGCATGCTCTGACCATGTCTGCACCACGAGCAGTGAGGAGAACAGGGCTTTGCAAGAGTCAAAGGTCAGCCTAGATGTGGCATGTGATTACCCAGAATTTCCAGCTTGTTAACATAACTCTGCTGCCAAATCTAAAGGTGATTTTGCAGTTCCTGTAGGCAGGAGGCTACTTAGCTAAGCCAAGCAGGATGGTTGTTAGGAGCAGCTCTCTGAGAGGCGATCTGGTGTGTGGCTACTGCCTTCTGAGGGGCTCTATGTGGCCTATGCACAGCATAAAAAATGTGGGAACAGGGAGGGGCACCTCTGAAATCTCACTTTTTCCCACTTTGACTTGAGGCCCAGAGTCTCAGTGAGTCAATCATTCCATGTCAGTTCCTGAGATGAAGCAGCAAATATATCTGACTAGAAGAGGAAATGTTACAGTTTTGCACTCCTTTTGTCAAGAGATTTACACTTTATTGTAATATAATCTATTCATCTACCCAGTACAGAAATCTAACCCTTATGGACATGCACATGAAAAATCATGGGAAGGAAGAGAACATGTAGTTTTTTTCTCAATAAAGCCCCAATGTATGCCCTAAAAAGGAGACTTCAGCAAGGTAGATACCCTTCAGTTTCTTTGTGATTTGTTTAATTAGTTTGAAATTTCACATAGTTCATGCACAGAAAAGGCATATATATATATGTACAAATTACATATGCATGAACATATACACAAATACAAACACTAACATTCAGGAAAATGTACCCAACCCACTGTTCTGAGTGGTGTGAATATGCATTTTCTCTTTTGTTAAGTCTGTAGCTAAAAAAAAAAAAATAAAATTAGGTCTGTATATCTCAACCAAACAGGTAGGATACAGAGCAAAAATAATAGCAGTTATCCAGTCTTCTTACTATAGCAAATCTTACTCTTCTCTTCTCAGTAGCCAGTTACCTAAGGTTCCCAGATTTTGAAACTTGCTGCTTCACAAGCCTTTGCTTTTTCTGAAGATTCTTCTTAAAAAAGTTGTCGGTGACAGCTGCAAAAAGTGACATCCTTTTGAAATAATATCTGGAGTATATTTTTGAGGTTAGTCTTATTTGATTTACAATTTTCCATGTAGCATAGGCATAAATATGGGATTCATCTGATGTGGAGAACATATTGAAGTTATAGAGAGGACTTATTCAGATTTCTCCTTTGTTGCTTAGAAAGTTTTCAGAATTTTCAATACTTAAACATGAACAAAACCCCCATGTTTCTTAGGAGAAAAATGCTACATAAATGCACTAAGTAATTCAAGAAAGTTGTAAAACAGGTTGAGATATCTTTCAATGCAATTTGGTCAAATTAAGTAAGCCCTGATAAAAACTCCTCTATTGCAAAGCTTAAGGAAGAAAAAAACCACAATCATTTTTAGCAACACAAGAAGTTCTTCGAGCACCATAACTCATGGAAGCTGATTTTCTATAGTTTTGCTTCTTATGGTTGACTGCAAGCTTTGATTGAAACTTTACAGGGAAATTCCCTCTTCCATGTGGCTTCTTTGGTACTCAGTAACAGGGAGACTTGACTGTAGCAAGCACCAATCCACAGTCATCAACACATCTAATATCTTTTTTCATCACTTAAGATCTGTATTATTTAAAGAAATATCTTTGTCTGAGACCACTTCCTTACGTAGAATTTGACTGAAATGAGTTACAATTTGCTTGATTTAAGGGTGAAAGAACAGAATGAGAATGATCAAGCGAATTTTTAAAAAAGAGACTGAGTATGGCCTCATAAACCTTGCTTCCTTAGGAAAATATTCTAAAATCTTCTAAATAGAATAAAAGTATTCCATAGCTGTAATCCAATCTGGTCTCAAATAACATTTTTTCTGTGCTAGCATATAATGCTGTCCAGTCCTGATCTCATCCAATTACATAAGGAAATCTTCAGGGACAGAGAACAAATAAAAACTTACCTTGAGAAACATTTTAAAGGACCATAAATTTAGAAGATGTAAAACAGAGTGGCTTCTTGACACAATAATTCTAATAGTCATTTATGAAGAAAAAGTCACCAAGCAGAATAAAGCTTTCTACCTTGAGAAACTGACAAAGGGAAGAAAGACCTGACGGAGACAAACGCAGAATCTCAGAGTCACTGTAACAACACTCAGGCAACCTCTTCTGAAATGATACTTTGCCACAGTACAGACGTGTGTAAGGATCAATACTTGTACAAACAGTTTATACACAGTTCATTGATCCCCAAGTGCATTTACAGTACTCTCATAGGCCTACCAAGAACTTCCTGTGTTTCCACCATGTGAGAAAGTTATTTCAAACAATCACAGCATTTTACATTACATGTCAAACTGATGACTACTGGGAACAAGGATGAACACATTGTGGCCTTAACAGGAAATAATTTGAAAAATATTGCTATAGATCTGTGGACTATGATGTCTTGCAACTTCACGGCCTTCAGTCCCCATATTACTCTTACTTATTTCCATCGCAATGAGAAGCAGAAATGGAGCTAAATAGACTCAAGAAAGTTATCCAAGAGCCAAACATGCATATAGGAGGTAAAAGAATTATCATTTTATTTTATAAAGATATTTAAGTATCCTATCTGCCTACTTCTAATTAATTATTTTAATTAATGCATTTTGAGGTCCTTTTTTAATCCTTTACCAGGGTGTTAATTTACCGTTACCAAATTATTTTAGTATGTGTTTTCCAAAATCCAACATAATTCAGGAGTGTGCCTGTGTACTGAGAGCATCTATGTGCTACATAGGCTAGTTGACCCTGATCCCTTAGAATCAGGACACTGAATGAAGTTTTATTTCTTATGAGCATTCTTACTTGCACGGCTTACTTGCTAACCATGGGAGTTGGGCATTTAATCTGTCAAACATTTGTAAAATACCAAAAGCAGTGTGACCTTCGACCTGGTTTGCTAAAAATGCACCCATTTCTTGTGATTTTTCTGTTCACCCAGCCTGCTTCATACATTTGTCCCATGTCTTATGAAGAATGCAGGCAGGGTACGATCTTTGACATTCAGCCACCTGTGTCCCATACTTTTTGTGTGAAAGAAATAAATGACAGGCATGGAGATTAAAAACAGGCCTCCCTTTCTCCTTTTTTTTTTTTTTTTTTTTGGTGTCTTTTTCTTTCCTACTTTTTTTCTTAGTACAGGTGTTTTGCCAGATGACCTGCAAGAACTATTTGTGCTTTAAATAATAAAAGTTTCTTTCTACTTTTTCCACTGATTTTTTGCTAGGTGTATGTTAAATAGCTTTAAATAGCCAGCTATCTTTATATTTTGTAAAAAAAATTGAAATTAGATCATTCTCCCAAAAAAATAGGCAGTAAAGGCATCGTTGGCCTCAATATGAATGATGAAAGATATGAGACCCTGTTTCTTTACAGTACATTAAAAACAACAAAAGAGATATTTTTCATTTGAACAATATTCCTATTACTCTCCTACCCTTAATATAAGAGCCTGAAGACTCTTGCCTACATTAGTATAGGGGCATTATTAATTTTAGTTGTACTTTGGATCAAAATGTATTTCTAACTGGGGAAAAAAAAAGTGCCTTATGTACCATTTTATCTTAGTAGGATTTGCTTATGTCTATTACCATTAAGTGATATTAAGTCGGTTAAAATGAGAATGATTTTGCTTATCTTCAGTTGTTTCAGAGTTGTCCATCTTGGCCAAGGTACTCCTGCTGGTTCCACCCAATCAGTGCAGGGCGGCAGGATCCCCTTTGACTCAGACGAATCATTCAGCGAAGATGAGCCTGCCTTCATCAGGACTGGGAAATTAATTTGAGTTACTTCAGGCATAAGTATCTAGTGTTGTTACAGACATTTTTGAATATGCTGTTGGACTACCATCTGCTCTTCTGGAAGGGCAGAGATATTTCTCTTTCCCATTTTTTGTTGGCCAAGTGTGGATATCTCGATAACATCAGTGTCTCAAATGAGACAACATCCTTTTTAGGAAACTCAACATTTTTTCTAGTGGTAATTCATTGAAATTAATCTTACCCATGCTCTTCCAATAACACAATTAATTTCAGTAGGAACACTTGTAGGTTAGACAGAACATTTTGTTAGCTGATCCTCCATGAACAGAGTAGACTCCTGGACCTGTTTTTAGTTTAGACTCACACTAAGCCAGTGGAGTTCTGTTGACTGCGATATTTTAGAGGTTTAAGTAAAAGCAAAAGCTGAGCCTCATTTCTTTGACACAGTGGCTGAATATCACTCTACTTAACCCACTTATTCTACTGCTTATTGAAATCATTCAGTAACTGAAAGCAATCGAGTTAATGAAGAAGTAAATTTTAGTAATAAAATTTCTCTCTTTCTGCTATACAGAAGTAACAAACACTTTCATTATTAATTTTAAAGATAATTCTCTTAAAATATTTAGTTCATATTCAACTTATTCTGGTCTCTATTTTAGATTTTAATAAATATCCACAATTAAGATAAAAAACTGCATCCAATAAAATAGTCAGATACAAGAAAATAATGTAATTCTCTGCATACAATTTAATGCAGCCAGATATGAAATTAGGTTATAAATACAAAAAATTAATAAGAGCGTGATTTCATAATTAATGATTTTGTACTTCCTTTACCATTCTGTAAGGAGATAAGAAGCCAAATATCTAGTCACAGCTGCATGAGTAACTTAAATGAAGTGGTTTGCAAAGCTGAGAGGGAGCCATTAAAAAATAAAACAGCAGTGTCTCCTCACACTGCTTCTGCCAGATGGCTTCAATCCTTCCATTCTTCAACTTCTGGTTAGATAGCTGAGCCAAAATTAAAAAATATACCAGATGCACTTTTTTGGACTATGTCCCATTTTATTTTCTCCTAATCAAGACTGGGTTAAGGAGGAAGGAGAATAAGTCAGGTATATAAAGTGGCTTGCACCCCTTTTCAAGACAAAAAACCAAAAATATTTTTTTACAAAGTTAAAAAATAAGCATTCAAGCAGAAAACAGGAAGTAGAAAAACTAGTCACAGAAAGCACAAACAAAAAATTGCATATTTCAGCAGAAGACTAGGTAAGGAGGGAGGAAAGAAGAAATACACAGACATGATCTGGCAAGAGAAAGGGAATAACAGTTCTATTTTAAGCCAGAGAAACAGAAATGTATAGGCCACCATACCCATGCTGGTACTAATTTCTGTAGATGGGGCAGCTCTGTCAGTAGTGACAGAAGAAGGACAAGTGCTTCTCGTTGAAAGAAGGTAGTTTACGTTGCACATAAGGAAGAAATATTTGATGATGACGGCAATAAGAGGTTGGAACAACTTGTCCACTTAAGTTGTGGGTGCATCATTGGAAGTGTTCAAGACCAGGTTGAAAGGGGTTTTAAGCAACCTGATCTAGTGAAAGGCATCTCTGTCCTTAGCAGATGGATCGGTCTGGATGGTCTTCAAAAGTCCCTTCCGAGCAAAATGATTTCCAACCCAAACCATTCTGTGATTCTGTGAAGAGAGTGGGTCATGCCTTCTAAAATATAATGTATCTCAACAAAAGTAAAGCTAACTATCTATTATCCAAAACACTGACGAGCTTGAATTATGTGTCTTTCCAACAACACAGGTGCTATAAAATTCTTTGGACAACATGGACCAGAAGCAGCACAGCTTGAGTCCAGCCAGACTCACTGACTCCAGTTCAGTGCTTGCTATGCCAAATTCAAGGACATTTCTGAAAAAATAAAATCAGTGAATTCTCCTATTTTTTTTTTTAAGCGGAGTTTTACCATTTCAGGTGTGGCTGGTTTATACCATTTTGAGGAGACTGAAAGTTTAATTAAAGAAACAATAAAAAGTTAATGGAAGGATTTTTGTGTGATGCATTATGTTTTCATATAAGTCACAGCATATGCTTTCAGGGTAAGAGATGAAAATATTTGAAGGTGTATTTCCAATTGCTTTCCTAATCTATCTAACTAATGAAAAAAATAGTATGAGTATTGAGACCCAAATCTCCCTTTAAAATATACTTTATAGAATAGAAATGGAATTGGGTAATGATTCTTAATTTTCACTTTTTCTTCCCTTCATTCTTAACATTTATGAAAGAGCATATCTAATTTTGACAACTTATTACTAGAAGAGAATAAGAACAAGCTCAGAATGCTCTGCAAATTTGACCACACACTCTCATTCCATTTGCTGCTGAGAACACCAAAATAATTTGATTTCTTCTTTTCAAAACTACTAAAAAATTACAAAACTGCAGACTTTTTTGAAATATGAATCTGCTAATGACCTCTGTAAAAATATTCTAGATGTTGCCAGTGAAGTTAAAAGCTAAGAGGGTATTCAATCAACTCTCATGGCTGTGGAGTTAGGCCAATCTTAAATGGTTTGGAAATCTCAAGACACATATTTTTAAAATAAGCCTGATTTTTTTTTTTCTGCTCCAATTCTATGTGTCATCTCAAAGTCAGTAATTTTTTCAGGAGTCATTAAAAGATTTTTTAATGGGTTCTTGTGTTTCCTGCATTGTCAAAGTATTAAAATTTCTCCCTTTTTTGTATCTCATTTTGCAGTATACCCTGAATGATATGTGTTTAAATTGGAAGAGGCAGTTCATAGACTGTTGTGAGAAGCACAGTAGCCCATTGTTCCTGTGGGAACTCATCTTAAACTTTGGGATATCCACCTTTTACTCCACATCTCTTTCTTAGACAGTTTCTTTGTGTCATAGCCCTCTTCCTAAAACCATAGTCCCAATCCATTAAACCCTTTGAAGGGAAAATAGACTTTGCATTCAACTCCTCATGCTGAGGGAAGTTGAGCCATACCACAGAAGGCAGATTTGATGTGGTCATGAGAACTCAACATGGCGACACAATGTCCTGCTGCAATCTGGAGATGCAGAAAATGTTCCAGTGTGCTCACCAGTTTTGCAACAACATAATGTATTTCTGTTTTGTTGAATAAAATGGACATTTATTTTAAAGTCAAATACTTCAGAAAGAAGTCACCAGGATTTCAAGATGAATTAGTGTAGTTATGAAAGATGTGATTTGCAACTGGTTGGCAGCTGCTTTTGGTTAGAATGTTTTTAATCTCTGCAGCACAGAAATGTGCTTCCCATAGTTAACGGATGTATTATTGGCAAAGGACAATGAAATAAAATCCAGATTCTATTCATCCTCCACAGTGATGTTCTTTATGAAAAAAATGATTGCTTCACTTGTTTCATGCCTGTCAGGATAAAAATCAAGGCCTCATTTGACCCTATGCTACTCTCCTCCTACTTTGGTTCTCTCCTCTAATGGAAATGACTTCTTATTTCTTACCTTTGAACCTTGTAAGTCAACCAACCAATGAGGCCACAAACGTATAAGTTACTTTAAAACACATCTTGTATTTTTTGCTCCATAATAATTTCAGCAGGATAGCAAAGTTTTTGTTTTTCTATGCAAGACATTACCAGCTTTTATGAGTCTGTGTGAAAGTTGCACAGAAATTTTATTATATAGCCCTGCTAAAGAGGGCCAGATCCCAGTGTGGAAAAGGTTGGTATGCTTCACCAAGGCTACCTGGGATGTGCAGATTAACATGAACAAAAACCAGAGATAATTCCTGGTTTAGGATATAACTGTAAATTTAACAATCTTTGCATCTTTGTTATCAGCAGATCAGACACACCTTCTAAATGAGAGATACTGGAAATTTCTGTAAGTGACCAAATGAAAATTAAGATTAAGTTCTTGATTCTTCAAGTGGAGACATAATTATTGTTTGCTTTGGGTTTCTATACTGAAGTACTATTGAATATTTTGTGCTGCTAAACTGGTCATTTCTTTTAACATTTTATTAATTTAGAACTAGCATCATCACTGCTTTAACTCTTAAAAAAGGGGGTTCAATTATAAAAGAGCATTGTAAAATGAAGACATATATCTTTGTCAGTTATCAATTTAGTATCATAATTTGATTCTGATATTTAAAAACTCAAATCTTCCTTCTAGGCTTGAGAATAGAAAATGCTAAAATGTCTGAAAACAAAAAGTGTTTTGACTAAAATGCTTATATACCTTTTAGTGTTTGCTATTTATTATTCATTTTTTCTTTTGAGTTTTCTTATGTCAAAGATTGCTAAAAATTCTGATTTTGTCTTTCAGTGTAAATACTGACCAGATCTCTTATTCCTGCATATTGCTCTAATAAAACAAATTTCAAAGTACATTCCTTGTCTCTTTGCTGTTTATTTTCTTATTCAAGTTACTAAAAAATATTTGCGGAAGATGGGATTTGAAACTGAGACTCTAAGACTATGAGGAATAAACATTTTGAATAGTAAGAAAGGAAAAATGCTTCAAGACAAACAGTGCAATTATGTGGTCTCTGAGTGTCAGATATTTCTAAACTTAATTGTGGAATTGTGTGAAAGATTTGTTTTCCTGAAAATACATATATTCTTAATTCTGGAGAAGTATGAAGCCTTAACTGAACAGCTCTGTTGTTTTCTGGTTTAGCATAAATAATTAAGAATGGTAAATATAACATCCTACAATAAAATGCTTTTGCTTAAGTTTCATGTGGCTTTCATATGAACAAGAAAATAATCTCAAGCATAATGTAGCAAGTTGGGTGTTACCTGCCAAAGTACCTTTTATAACATTATTAAAGGCAGTATGAAATTTTCATCAGAGTGCTGAGCAATGTTTCACCTAGCTTGAAATCAAATTTGAAGTCCAACCCTAGGGAATCTCTGGAGAATGGCAACTGAGATGATAACATCTAAATGTTAAAATAGGGTTTGGGTCATGCAGGAGTTAATATGTTGATTTTTCTACCAAAAAAATAAGCATTATCAAAATTCCTCACGGTCAGAGTCCAGATTATTTTGAGGCATTACTAGACAAATGCCACACTATAAAAATTGAGGTGTTTTTCTTTTATTTTGAACACAAAGGAAAATGACTATTCAATTGATTCGTGGAAGATTTCATTGTCCCATGCAAACATGGTAGTATAATTATTTTTTTCAAACTATGACCTCCTCTAACTAGACCTAGCCTAGACATTGGCAAGAAACACACACCAAGTCTCCAGTCCAAAAAAATCACAATCATTTACTCATATTTTTTCCAGTTAGTTATGTTTTTATTGTTCTTTCCCTATTTTTTCTCTTTTTTTTTTCTTTTTGTCCTGGCAAAATCCTCATCCTGTAAGCCATGTGCTTTGCATCTGTTCTTACACTGAGTGGAAGTGATTAGAAAAAAATATAATTTAACTTCTAAATGCTTTTCATTCTCTTTCCACCTGTTATTTTTCCAGGAACTTTTGACTTCCTCTTGTTATAATTCCTCAGGTCTACTTTGATATTCTGTCAATACAAGGCATACTAGGGCACCCCTGACAGCAACTGACTAGAGTTTAGATCTATGCACTGCATGACTGGGGAATCCTTTCACTGCACCAAATTGATTTTTTTTTTAAATGGTCCCTGCAATTTCAATAAATCAGAACTGATTTGTACAGCCTGGTCTGGTGGATGGTGTCCCTGGAAACACAATCTGTGCATATGATTTACTGCATCAACCTCTGCAGTATTTGCCAGAAGGAAACCACAGGAAGAAACCTGTACACACAGTTAAAAGAAATTTAACAGGGCAGTTTTTCTCATCTTTTGATGCTATAATATAATATTACTGACATTTTAAGTTCCTTGTTTTGAGCTGAATTCTTACCACTCTTTGTGTACCCAGGATACAATTTCTCATCCTAAATGTTCCAATTTTTCTTTTGGTTACTTTATTCCTTTAAGGACATAAGATAAGAGAGGTTCTATACCAGCAATTTACCTCAAAACACAAAAGAAAGCCCGTGCATATATCTCTAATGTTTTAGTTTCAGGTTCTCCTATCTCCTGTGCGTTCTTAGAAACACAATCTACCTTTACAATGAGCAGTGCTTTCACGGGGCACAGCTGGATGCTAGCACATGAGTCTTTCAGCCTACATTCTGCCCAAACACTGGCTTGCAGGGGGTGTGCCATCAGTTTTGGACTAGATTTATTTTTGTCTGTTACTGGCAACATGGAATAGGCAACTCAGGACTTGGCACTGTTCAGGAAGATTATTAAACCTTTAATTGTTGACAGAAAAATAGACTGACTCAGCATAGCAAAGACATTCAAGGTAAGGAAAGGGGTGGCACTGTAAAATTGAAACAAGAAATGTTTACCAAAATACTATCATTTTTATTTAGGTCCTGAATTAGACATAGGAAAATCTCTCTTCTCGCACAGGGGTAAAATTAAAATATTTGTAAAGTCAATTTAGTTCAATCTTCAAAAAGTATGAAACTACTTTCCCCATTTTACTATGTGCATGCAATGGAGTTTGAAAATTCAGGCTTGCTCATCCCTGAGCACCTTGAATGTTTAGCTTTAACACAGTGTTTTCTGGCTATCTGGGAAAATTGCCTGAGAGAAGGTTGCTTTTTAGCAGTGTTCTGACATACCCTTTAGCATGGGTATCAATGACAAAGATTTTCAGACTGCAAATACGATAAGAATCCAAATGGCCAACAGAAGAATACGCAGACATTTACTGCTCCTAATTGCTGCAAATGCTGCAATTGTGACTGCAAAGTGTCTTGAATTATTTTTTTAAATGGATTGTGACTTAGGAGGAAAAGCTTAGAGACTAGGAAAGGCCAGAGCTGGCTGATATGATCCTTTAACTGGATATATTATGACAGGGGTGTATTTCCTCCGGCCACAGGAAGTTTTGTATACAGAGAAGCGGAAAGCAATAAGTCAGTCCTGAAAAGAATAAACTGTTACAGGAATATAACAAGCTCTACATACCCAGCTGGTCTCTGTGAGCCTGCTAGCAGCTTTTCCTTCCTGTTGGAGCAAGTAACATCTGTTTCTTAAGTGAGAGAGTGTGAAGAGAATGAGCACACATAGCTATGCACAGAGACATGCAGGTGAAGGAAGTGATTAATTATATTTCAGATGGATTGCTTCTGCTGCAAAAACAAAAGCAAGGTCTGAATGTGCTTCTGTAAAATGATTTGCGCTTGACGGGTTTTTTTCTCTCTTTTTTTTTCCTTAGATGAAATGAGCAAAAATCTGTAGAAATTTTATTAAGGAACAATATAAAAATACAGAGTACTGAAGCATCTCATCAGTACAGTGAATGAAAACAGACCTTATAAAAAATCATTAAGGAGCTGCACTTCTTAATATAGGACCTTTTCAACTTCAAGAATCATTTTTTCCAAAAAAACATTTCTATCTTTTTAAAAGACTAGATGTTGGATTATTTAGATATATAAAGGTTGAGAAATGGGGGTCTGTTCAACGGGGAAAAATGTTCAGTGGGGAATCCATGAAAAATAAACTAGTTGTAGTGAAATTTTCTATAAATGTCTAAGACACCACTTCTCAAATTCTGTATTCAGATACTTGTCTCATCTCATGAAATGTAATCGCTGATCCAAAGCACTAATTGAAGTTTTAGACATTTTTCTTAATAAAATGTGTTTAGGTCAGCAAAGTTGCACCATGAGAACAGCTTAATATGAATAAAACCAAACAAATCCAGTTCCCTGAGTGAAAAAATGTAAGTTGTTAAATAAAGGAAGTCTCATAAACTTCGAGACAATGAGTAACAAAGTAAAATATTGAAATTCTTCTCTGAAAATTATTTGAAATTGAATCATCTACTAAAATATTTACGCAGAAAAATCAAGTCAAGTACAAGCATCAGACAAAACAGAGTTGAAATAACTAAAGATAGGTAATAAAACATTTTAAATAAGTCAGACTAAAATTCAATTGACTTTTTTAGAAATTAAAAATAGAAACTGCTAAACTGCCAAACATAATGCAGCCGGTGCAGTCAGCATTTGAACTTGAAGATGGTATTTGACACTACATGAACTGCTCTAAGTAGTTCAGACAATGTGATATTGACAGACAAATCCTCAGCTGATTGGAAAACTGCTTACAAACTGAAGCCATATGAAAAATGGTCCTTAGTTAAGTATCAAGAAGCTGATGGATGAAATTTTAAAAGACTGCTAGCATTAAATCCCTCCTTTCTTATAAAATAAGTCATGTGATGGGAATGCACAGGTAAAGTAAGTTGTATTGATTCTTTAGTGGGACAGGCTCCAAGAAAATTATGATTTGCAAAGAAAAACATGGAGACCCAACCAAGGGCAGCCAGTGCTCTGGGTCTGAGATAAGTCAGCCTTAAAAAGACTCAGATTTACTGTCTGTATTCTGAATCAGCTGTGGAGGAGCCAGCTCAGGTGCATTTGTGTGCCCTTGTCTAGGATGACGCCATAGCAGCTGTCTCAGTTCCACTTTCAGTCTGGAGCACTGAACACACCCTTGAGGAAAATTTCATCACCACAAAAAAGTTTTTGATGAATCAATATTTTAAAATGTTTTGCTAAAAAATTCAAAGCTGTTCAAATTACTAATGAAGATAGCAGGATTATATACATGCTTAAAGTTGAACAAGAATTTAGTTAACAATTGAATCTTCGATAGGAAATAAAGTGGTCATACATTACCAGCACATATTAGAGCAGTGTTATTTCCCCAAAATCCAAAAGCACAAACTCAAGGAAAAAAAATAAACACAAACCATAGATAACTCACTTCAATTCTAGTTTTCATCTTTAGAAAAATATCAATCAAGCTTCTCCACAACAGCTTTTTGTCAATTGCACTTTATTTGAAATTCTCATCAGAAATTTCTCATGATGTTGTTTAGCTGAAGAGCAAAATTGGTACTTCTTAGTCATCTCATTTATGCACCAGCTTGAAAACAGTTAATTATAGTTTTATTGATATTTTGTGCATTCTATAACTCATTAATCTGTTAATTCTTCTATTCTAGTTATGTTCAGCATGTTCTTTCTTTTTTTTTTTTTTTTCACACTGATGTCAGAGAACTCATCCCTGTCTTTGGACAAACAATCACAGACACAAAATAAAGCTGACTTTACTGGAATTAGTCATTAATCTACCTGTTTTTCCCACTTTTGTTAGACTGAAATTATTATCTGATTTTCTAATAAAGTTTTCTCCATTGGCTAAAGAAAAAAGCTCTAAATTTATTAGGCAAATTTATTAACCAAACCTTCTCTATTAGCTTCCTCCTCAATTAGCAACAGGCAGTATAATTTAGTCTGCTCCATAGGCACATAATCTCATCAGCATATTTATCATGAGCCTTTCCTCAGGTTCAATGCCTAGCATTTGTCTCTCCTAAGAAATGCTGTTCTCAGGACAGGCTCTCACCACCAGTATATGAACAGACATTTCTTTGTCTCTATAACACATAGTAATGCTCCACTCTCTTTCTTCACTCACTCTCTCTCACATCAAGAGTCATGACCTTTTCTTGTCTTTGCTCCTCATCCCTTTTCTTAGACTTACTCTGTGATTTAGCAAGAGGAAGTACAGTTTTATTCTCCATATAGTTCCAAAGATTTTCCCCTTTTCAAGAGCTGTAGGAAAAAATATTATTGTACTCATCCCTCTCCAGATTTTTCCTTCAGGCATGGCAAGAAGACTGTCTAACAATACCTAAATCTTCAAAACTCCTTTTTTTTCTTCTTTTTTTTTTCCTTAAGGACACTAACATTTTCAATTCTACATAGCTCGTTCATCAACACTATTATCTGTCTGAATAATATGTCCTGTTCCTCAGTCTGTATCAACAGGCTGACTTTTATCTATATTGCAAGTTGCATTAATGAAGACTCTCTGCTGTTGTTGTGTGTTAAAGACCTTGAGAGCCCCAGTCAGTCCTAATTATTTCTATCCCCTATACACCTCTGTGCTATTTCCCATACCTCCATTCATTCCATTGAGTAAAAGGAGCTGCCTCCTGACCCTCAAGCCGAGTGACACCAACTGTGTCACATACACACAGCCAAAAGCTACCCTCTGCTGGAAGAGAGGAGGGGGAGAGTTTTACTTGTCTGAAATAAAACAAGGAGAAAATACTTTAAGTAAGGTCAGGAACCAGACAGGTGCTTGATATTATTTCCTAGCTCACTTTTTTTTTCTCAAAATACAGATGCAGCCTCTAATGTGTTAGAATTAAAAGATATAGTAATGTGAAAGGTGGATTTCAGGGAGCTGTTCACTTCCTTTTTTAAGAAAAAACATTATTTCCTCTGCTTTGACCTTGTAGAGGTAAAGCTGGGAAATAGCCCATTAAATAGCTGTACTACCTCCTAGATTTATCTCACCATTTTCCTTTTTTCCCTCCTATGGTCTCTTGATTTCTGAGTTTAAAAATATTTATAGGCAATTTAGTCATACCACTTGTTGTTGCCAACTTGTATCTATTAACACATGAATATATATATATATATATATATATATATATATATAATAACTTTCTAAAGCAGAGTTCAACAGGATGGTCACTTCACAAGGAAAGAAATAATTTTTGCAATTTCAGGAAAGATTACCGTAATTCAAAATATTCCAGTGAAACACACAGGTGAACAGAGGTTAACCACATGGACAAGGACTTAAACAGCTAAGCATTCAGAGAAACATATTTTTTTCATTTAAAAGATTTTAAGTGTCATTTACCCTTCTAGGGGCCATTATGGGCTTAGTTTGTGTTTAAAAACTTCCTAAAAAACAGCTAAGAATGAGCAAGAAGCAAGACTGGAACACTGAACAAAGAAATTTTTCAGATATTATTCTGTCTATTGTAATTTAAGAGTACTGCAATTTAATAATTATAAAGAAAATAAACACAGAATCTAACAGTGATACTTTCCTGCTAACATTCCTGTAAAGCCTCTGAACCATTATCATAAAAAGACCATTCAAGTAAAACATGTTAAATATTGTATTATACAAAAAAAAAAAAGATCAAGGAAAAAATGCTGTTCTGAGTCCACCCCTAATCCCACTTATTTTGCAAAATACAGTGCACTAAAACATGGACATGTTCTGAATTACTTCCTCAGCAGTTTGCAGACCCCTACAAAGTAATTTTTTTAATCCATTCTTCCTAGGTATTTTAATCTTATTGGAACTGTTTGTTTCATTTGATTTTGAAAATAACTTCTGAGAAACTCTACATGTGGTATTGCATACCATTCCTGAACTCTTCCAAGGAGGTAATGGAAACTTCAACAAAGGGAATTAGACAGGAGTCATAGAGAGCTACACAGGATCTTCTTATTAGATTAACCTGCAATACAGATGATTACAAATAATCCACACTCCTGCAATTAAGCCCAAAGAAACAACAGGAAGAAATTAACACAAAGTCGGAATACCTACTCTCTCTAAAAGCAATAGTCACCTCATTATTTTGATATCTTACATATCCTCTTGGAAAATTCTATGTGAGTGTATGTTTCAGGGAAAATTAGTATTTGGTTCATGTTTATGTGTGTACCTGGAGTTGGTATTGGATAGGGTGGGGGGCAGAGGAGGTGGAAATCTGATTCTCACAGCTTTTCCTCTTAGATTCTATGATGACCTAGCATGTAAGTAAAGAAAAAATTTTACCCTCAAAAAAGTTAGCAGAGTAATTCAATTCATCACAGCTCTGATGTAAGCATGCCTATCAGAAATATGTAAATACTGACCTTCACTCAAGACATCTTCTGGCCATCTGTGTGATTGCACAAGCACAGATTTTTGATCTAAGAGACTGTATAACTATTTATGATGACCAAAGGCTATTCTGCTATTTTAAAACTAGCTAGAAGAAGATTTACAGAAGAAAGTTTTAAAGTTAGGCTGACTTGAGAAAGGCAAAAGTAGACACTTGGAAGTGCAGATCAGTTTTCTGGTTAGCACACTCTAACAACAAGATTTTTATTTTAATGATCAACTCAGGTCCCTTCACCACTGGCACTCCCTCCACTACACAAAGGCCAGAAGTGAGTCAAAACTTTGGCTTTTTCTTAGTTAAAGCATCAACTTACCATCCAATATTTAAAGAGGGGAACACTGCAAACAAATTAAAAGCATCTGTGAGACAGCTCATGTAGTTAAGTGATGCTAAATGTCTTGCTGAATGAGGTTAGCTCCTGTTTTTGAATTTCAGGAGATTATGGGCAATAACTAAGGGCTTTGAGTAACATGCAAGGAAGATTTTTCTCCTTTCTCCTACTTTACATGCCAGTGCCCAAGCAGTCTCTGAGCACAGGTGAGCTTTTCAGCTTTACAAATTTTTCTGGCTATTGCTCTGTGATTATGCATTTGTCCTGTGCACCATAAAAACTCAGAAGTACTTAAAGCTCTGAATATGCAAAAGTGCACTCCTCCACTCTACCTGTACTGAAAGCAGCTTTCAATATTTTGTTTCCTTTGACCATTACAGGTTCAGAAAGTTTTCTTCCTACAAGGATCAAAAAAAAGCTACAATCCCTCTTTGGTAATATACACTCTAGATCTTAATCATCTATTTATATAGACATTTCCTTTTTACAAATAAATGTAGAGTGAAACAGAATAAATATTCATTTAAAACCCAAATGTTTATGTTTTGGAAAATGCCTGTTTACCAGAAATTCTTCAGACAGAATGATGTTCTCCAGCTGCAGGGAAGGTTTCCATTAAAATGCTTTTTTATTCATTGGGTTCACTGCTATAGCAGAGTGACTCTCTGTTGGTTAATGAGTGAGCTAGGGTTTTGGGTTGCATCAAATCCTTCCTTCTATCAGTAACAGGAAGGCTGTGGTGGTGTAAATTAGCTGGTTAGATGATGAAAGGGCATGAAAACACCATAGGGAATGCAAAACCTGTTGATCTCTATATACAACGTAATGATGGATGTTTCCTTCAGCAAAAGCTTTCCAAGAAAAAAAAAAAAAAGTTGTATTGGATACATAAGAGTACATCAGCATGTGAGATAAGAAGTGCACTCCTTATCTCCTTTGCACTGTTTTCCCTGACAGCAGGTAAGGCACACGTCCACAGCTCAGCCTGGCTCACAGCAATACCCTGGGCTGATCATTCCCACCAGGTGCTTTTCATACAGTGCCTTTCTAAGGAGGCTGCCTTGCCTGGCAGCTGAACACTGCCCACTACTTTACAGCTACCTCCACCACCCTGAAGGAGGCTAATATGCAAAAAGCATCTGTCACAGCACGGTTGCTCAGCAAATTTGGAGAAGGGAACTAAAACTAAGCCAAGGATCTTGTGGAATATGCTTGCTGTCTCTCCTGTATGGGCCTACCTGAGGCTCCAGCTGCCTCCTCCAACTCCTTGATCTTTCTCTAAGCCTACTAGAGAGGTAATGTCTCCCTTTGCCAGCCATCATTTAATGCTCCAATATCTTCTGAACACCCCAACATGCATAGTTTCTTCTGGGCTGACTGGTCTCCAGGACTGACTCATACTTTACCTCCTCATCTGAGGACCAACACAGTCTGTGTGTGCCAGACTCACAGTGACCCAGGATGACTCCAAAAGCTGGGATCTATTTGATGACTTAAATTATTTCTTGCTGATAAAATATTTAACAAGTCTCATAGATAATATTTGGCATATTTCCTGGTAGGGTTGTGGGCATTCTGAGAGGCCTGTAAATTACTAATGATATTTTATGAAGCATTGATTAGTCAACCCTTCACATGACTCTCAATGCTTTCACAGGAAATCATCTTTCCTGATTCAAACCAAGATTAGTAACATACAAAAACCTATTAATAATAAATACAGATCTTCCTCTGGCACAAGAAGTCAAGCACTTTTTCTAACCAAATGATGAGGAATTTATAGCTATTGTGCCACTTAGTGAAACCAAACTCACATACACTTTGAGTAGTGATTAACTGACTTTTTTGAGTATGAATGAAGAAGAAAAACACACAATAGTCAAACAAGTAGAAATGAAAATAACTGTGTGAAATATTGCTTATTACTTGCTTGCTATGAAAAAGTAACATACTAAGCTACAAAACAGATGAGCCATGTGTGACTATCAGAAGCTGATAGTCACAAATGCCACTGGTTAGCTGTACCTTAATCCTAGTGAAACCATTAAGGACATTATTCAAGAAAACAATAGTGGGCAATTCTCAGTGTAAAATATTATTTTTCACTTAACATAGCAATTATAAGATAAATTCCTCAAAGAATACTCTAAGGTCTGATTTTCTTCCATTTTACTTTAGTTATTTTATCTCAAGCATATTTATGTTCATTACATTTTGGTAGTCTGTCTTGTGAGTCAGGGCAGTGTAATGCACTTTCTAGTGTTGTTATCAAAAATTCTCCCTCCCTCCCTTTTACAAGATTTCTACTTAAATATATTTGATTAAAAAATCCTTTTGTCAAGGATTATGACTTTATTAAAAAATTTTTGGGTTGCCATAGAAAATTTGGAGGTGGTCCTGTATTCAGTTCATCCCAGCACTGTCAATAAAGACTTAATATGTAAGAATCTGTGTTGAAAGTGGTTTCCCTCCTTTTCTTTGTCCAGTCTCCAGAGAAGTAAAATCAATTAGGGCTCCTGAAGGATTAGGGCAGATGCAAAAGGTGAGGACACACCAAATGCTGTTCTTACATAGGCATGGGACAGGGAAGGAATCAGAAATATCCATTGCTTGAGCACAGCTTTGGTCAGGCCTCCACTCTCATGCTTTTCCAAGAACAGAGGCATCATCTCATTGACAAAGCCAGGGCTATCAGAGAATTCAGTTAGAAATATCAAAACTCTGACACAGGGTGAAGGAGCTAAAAACAGTAGGTCTGTAGACCTCATAGGGTGCTCTCACTTCTGCTGAAGTTTTTTTTTTCCTTCTACAGATTAACCCTCTTCTGTCAAAAGAGGACTAGTTCCAAATTCTCCTGCTCCTAAACTAACAACTGTGAGTAGAGCCACAGCACAAGGTCAGGGTCAGGGCAAGGTGAACATGACAGCAGGGATAGGCTTTAGGCTTCATCTTTTCTCAACAGAGAGTTTTGATTGTTTCTGAAAGGGGAAGAAAGAGACACATGAATTAGCATTGGGGGGTTGCTGCTCAGTGAGCAGCAGAGGGAAAAAAACCTTCTAAGGTGGAAGCAGCTAGAGCACAAGTGGGTTTGTTTTCTTTGCTTGATTTGTTTATTTTTCTACAGTCCCCTCTGTCTTGACCTCCTTGTTACAGAGCTGCATGGTCTGTCTTTGTGGCAATTCTAGTCATATGAAGAGCCCTGTTTTAAGTGACCACCCAAGAGACCAGCAAATCAAATACCTTTTTAAGAACTTTACTTTATATAAAGACAAAAAGAAAAAATTCCTTGGAAACCATGATATGCCTCTTGAAAATAAACATCTAATAAGCAGCAAATTTCTTATTTCAGTTAACAATGAATTTAATTTTGTAGCTGAATAACCAAAAGCTGGGAAAGATTTCTGAAAGGGGACTACTTGAAGGATTTTTTTGGGAAATGCTGTTTCCTAATAACTGAACGTTTCCCTTTATAGCAAGGCAGACACCCTCAAAACAAAGGCCCTCAAAGCTGTGGGCAATTGGAGAAATTTTTAATCACAAATGATGACTAACCAAGAAAACTTTTTAGCCAAGTATGTCAGCTGCTGGGCACTGAAGTCTAACAAAGGTAGGAATTCTACTGGCAATTCCATTTTATATTTTAAATATTCTATTTTGTTCCAAGCTACTTGTTTACCAGAGATAGTGGAGCAGATCTGCTTCCTCTTAAGAAAATGGGGCTATTTTGCATCTCCTGTGTGAAAGAAAATAAAACCTTCCTGTCTTAACTCCTCAGATCTGAAAAGTTAATAATTTAACAATACAGAACATAAAGAAGACACAGAATATTGTGTTGCTATTTTAGGTAAAGTGGTAAGTAGAGTACAAATGTTACCTGCTGGGAATTAATACTAACCAGTTTACGCTTCCTTTTGGGGAAGTATTCATTCTTCCAAAAAGAATTTGTGGCACAAAAAACTTATCACACTTCTAAAATATAAATGCTTCTATGGTCCCCCTCAAAGAAAAGAAAACATTTACTACTTTTCTAAACTTTTGCTACTCTGGTCATAAGAGTGCTTCCTACATGAATGACTGATTTTTATGGGAGCCTGAAGTCCTGTGATTTTGGTTCTTTACTGTCATCTATGGCATTTTTCTCTTCTAATTGACAGAAAAAGTACTTGCTGGAGAATATCCCTCAAACTCCCTTTACTATGTCCTTTTCATTCTTCTTTTGCATGTTACAAACTGCCATTCCAAGTGGGCTCCTTCCTGATCTCTATTTCATGGGAGGGGCAGAGATTGCAATCAAATAAGTGCAAAGTACTTCAGCTGCCTGGCTAGACTCTGAGGCTATCAGCTCTAAATGATCACTTGTGTGTGGCTTGTGCTTCCAGCAATGGGTAAAATGCATCTGTAATTTCTTGTACTAACAATTCTTGAATGAGCAAGGTAGTCATTGAAGCTGTGCCCTGACAATATCAAGCAAATTCTTTGTGATTATATCTCCAAGTTTATTTGTAAGGACCCAGAATAATCAGTAAATCTCTGGTGCCCGCTGTTCCTGGATAATCTGTGTTAAAGGAGAGGGGTAAAAAATGAAATAAAAGAAGATATCAGATGCCTCTTTTTCACTGCTAATATTTAATGTAGTGTCTCTGAATTCTCCTATCTTGTATCCATCTTCTTGCTGTTAGATTTAATCATGAATTATGAGGTCTAGTTGCTTTTAGGAAGGTTTTCTTAGACTGAGATCAATAACTCCTTTTGCCTACTACACATTTACTGTAAGTGCTTTCCAACCTGGACCCCAGAGAAGGCCAGCTCTGTTACTGTGGAGACCTAAATGCATTCAGGAAAGGGATTAGGTGCTGATTGGTACAGACAGTCAATTAGTACTTCAAAGGGAAGCTGACTCCTTGTTTTATACACACAGAACATGGGATAAAAAATTGTGGTTTGATGTCTTGTAAGCTCTGTTGTTTCAGCATTGACCAGGACAGCATGATATTGGAAGCTTTCTCGGAAGTTAAAAGAGTCCTGCATTGGTTCCTAATGGAGTGGAAGCTCTAAGAGAAACATTGACATTGTGTGATCTGTACACACTAGCTTTCCTAAAGTATTTCAGGCTGCAGTGACTCTCTGGGACTCTGTCTGTTCAAGTCAAAAGTATTTTTAATCTCTGTGATGTGCTGATCAAACCTTGAACTGTCAGGTCAAATTATTTCCACAAAACCAGTTCCATTTATGATTAATTAAAATTTCTTCTTGATTGCATACAGTCCTTTTTAATGTATAATCCCTTCATTGTCTAGTGATTCAGAGTTTGGGCCCAATCCCCAAAATGAAAAAACAAATTATTTCAGTGCACGTTATGCCTATGCTGAGATGTAGTAAGTCCACCCATTTGATGAAGGAAAAAAAGGCAGAAAACTAAGCTAATAACAAATAAAACACTGTAAAGGAAGAGTTTGATTTGTGGTGACTATATAACTACAAAGACATCATGTATATTGGATTAAAACTTCTGTCCTTTAAATGACTTGCTGTATGCCAGCTTTGTAATGGTTGTAGTTACATTTTCAAGTTCACATCTCCATTCTTCTCTAAGCAGCAAAGCGTCAGATCAGTATATAACTGCAAAAAACAATATTCGAGAAATTATTTTGTCTTTTCCATACACTACGTATTTTATTTTTGTTAAAATGAGGAATATAAACAATGAATAGATATATTTGACTATATGAAAAATATTATAATTTGTTCAATTTTTTATTAATAAATTATTTCAAACTTTCTTTTATTTTACTCTTCCTTCTCCTTTTCCTTCTTCAGTAAATATAAGGGAGTTCCTGCCCAGATGAGGCTAAGAATGAAAAAGAGAGAGCACAATCTCAGATGGTTTATTAGAGCCATCTAAATTTAAAAGTTTGATTGCAGTATCCAAATATGGAGGAGAGGAGGCTAGATTTATCTCACCTAACTTTAGATAAATAAAATTTAGTCTGTGTGAGCCAGTTATTATGTATGAAAAACTTCACAGGCAGTGGAAGAAATATACACTCTTAGGGGATGATTTTGTTGAGTTATTTTAGACATGTGCATTGGAATGAAAGGAATTGATCTCTGAAGTGTTAAGCCATCTGTATTTTTTCAGATACTTTCTATCAGAATATGATTATCATGAAGTTCATATGTGGTACATGATGCTCAGTGAATTACACACAAACATAATTTAACTTACCTAATTTTTGTACTGCCTTCAGCACAGACTAGTCTCTCTCTGAGTTTCTTGTAATAGAAACCTACAACAATAAATGTTTTCATTCGCCCTTGTTTCCTATTTTGTGTAATGAACACAAGAGATTTTTCAGCAGCTGCAGATATATTGATAGTTATGTAAAAGAACTGATTGCAGATTGCTCACAGGATGTTTCAAAAGTATGATTAAATAAAAATCTGTATTAGGAGAATGCATTTTAGACTACTTATGCATTTGGTATCCATTAGCCTAGAATAATAAGAGAAAATTATATTTCCCATCCAATTTGCAAACTAGATGTTAAATCTTCATATCCTTGACACTGTTTTGCTCTGAGCATGCTAAACTTCGTTGATACTGATCTACTGTGCTGTCTGTGTGCTCCTACCAACATTTCCAGCTCACTTATACAGGTTTTCTTCCTTTGAAACTATGTGAAACGTTTCTTCCTTTTTAGTCCATAGTTCACCAACAGGACATCTTAGCAGCTTCCGTGTCTTCATATGCATATTTTCCAGCCTAGCCCAGGGGAAATTATTCCTCAGTGTAACAGCCAGCATAATACTATGGCACAGATAATGTTGTAAGAATTATACCCTAGAAGGCCCAGAAGTGGAATAGAGGTTTTGATGCTTTCTGGTTTTCAGTTACAACATCACGCTGTGGGTGCATTATGTTTCTGGGTTTTGTTTCTGTCACTATGTAACCGTATAACTTGGAATTTTAATTGCTCCCAAATCCTACAGTTACCTATATCCAGTGCCAGTGCTGTGATAGCACTGTGATAACATGTTCTAAAGGGCAGAAACAAATAAGCATCTTTTCACTGATGAAAAGCTAAAATGTACATCAACACTTCTCTTGTGATGCTGAGCTCAACTGACAGAGAATTTTAGCTAAAAGGTAGGACTCACTACACAAGTTAGAAACAATTCTTGAAGTATGCCATGCAGCCAGTTCTCAGAATGACTATGGAAGCTAAAGACCAATCTAACTTTCAGTATATTTATCTCAACCTATGACAAATGCAATTATGTTTTTCTTTCATCCTCATTTGTTTAAAACAGATTCAGGTCTACTGAAAGAAAAGGGTACCCAAATGTTGTAAACAAGCAGTTTTGTCAGTGGCTTTAAAAGCAAAGAGCATACTGAAATAATTCAAAATGAAATTCCTGAGATATTAACAAAAAAATAAATCAGAGGGAAAAAAGTTTGAAAACTATTTCATCTAATTAGCTACTTCATCTTTTAGTTACCTCATCTAATTTTGCTCCCTGTTAAAGGGTAAAATAGGTAAATAAAGTGAAATAACTGCATCTGACAGGAAAAAACCCCAACATTTTTAGTGACAACACTTAGATTAAAAAATAGTTCTACAAATCCTAAAAAACCCCAAACCTAAAGGACTTCATAGAACTGTGAAACTGCTGACAGATTCACATTTAATCCAGCAAAAATATTTTTGTTTATATAATAAGTCTGCTAAGATTTGTGCCTGAATTTCCCATATTGGTCTGATAAACCTAGATAAATCTGTTTGCCACAGCTCTTATAGGAGCTGCACTGCAGATAAGAGATTTAGCAGTATGACAACAGTACCTGTAGGCCTACACCATCATGCAGAATACTGCACAAGAACTCATGTGCTGCTGTAGAACCAGTGTCATCTTTCATCCTTCATGGATACACACAGACCAACCAGTCCCCCTTCTTGGCTTCCAATCCCTGAAAAGAATGTCTATGCTGCTGAAATACCACAGCCCAGAGAAAAAGATGCCTAATTATTCAAACTGCCACACCAGAGTCCTCTCTCCCATCCCTGCCTTGGACTGTTTACTTCCAAAATCAATATGGACAAGACTGCATGAAAACTATTAAGCCAAATTAACAGGTCAGTGTCTAAATGTTTCTCCATTTACTGACTTATGCAGGTTTCTTTTTTTTTCCCATTTCTGGTTCTGTTCCTGTTTTCAGGGCACATACTGAAATACAGATTTATCAAACTGTCATGTACTTCTTATATATTTAATATCTCCGGAGATATTCAAAAGTCACCTGGACACAATCTTGGGGACCTTGCATGAGCAGGGAGTTGGACTAGATAACCTCAAGTGTTCCCTTCCAACTTTACCTGTTCTGTGATGCTGTGATTCTGTAACCTATAGACAAAAGTGCCCAAATCTCACCTCACAATGAAACTGAGGCATGACGGATGTGTGTGTGTGTGTCCAACCACTCCTTCTAAGCAGAAAATCCTAGCTGATCCAGTAATTAAACTTCCTGAAGAGGGCTGTAGTCCTGGTGAGGTTTTTCCCAAGTATGAAGCAGATTTTAGAAGTAATTTTCATCTGAGAAATAAATAATGCTGAGATGTTAAGAAGCATGATTTTAATACAATGCCTAAGATGACTGCTTCTTCACGACAGCTTTTTTAAATGTTACTCTCTTGATAGGGTTTCGTGCTGGATAGTATTTTGAAAGAAATTATTTCAATGTCCATTCTACCTGTTTAATACACTTCTTAGCTCAGCCTGTGGCTCTGAAATGGCTCTTTCTTCCTTAGCTTGATGCACTTTCTGAACAGAACCAAAAATCCAGTTACATATTGTCATTAACAGGCTTCTATGCTCAGCAACATTCACCTCATCCAACCCATGGTGGCACAAATTCATGGCAGCGAGACTCCAGCTGGATAGTTAAAGGTTTTCACTTCTCATACAAAAGCTCTACATGAAAAGGGAGAAGTCTCAGAGTCAGAGAATCATTTATATCCTCATAGCTTCCCTTGAACAAAACTCTATAAAAAGTTCTGCAGCGTCCTGAGCTTGTGGCATCACTAGGAATTCCACTCTCTCTCACAAATTCTAATCCCACATTAATATTCATGAGTTCTTAAGTGCCCTGGAACTTGTACCTACACTCCTGATATCCAGTAATGTTTCTATGAAGACTAGTAGCAGTAAATTAATTAACTAGTAGATAAAATTAACTAATTAGATAAAATTATGTTTATCACCACCCCCCCCCAAAAAAAAAAAAAAAAACTAGTGCAGTTTTATGGAAAAGATGCTAGGCTGTTTCATGAAAAATATACAAAGATCATCATGCAAAATAGGTTTAATTTTTTAATCCAGTTATGATGTATAATGGATTTATGTTGAAAGCACGAGTAGGTAGACTGGGAGATCCAGTTTACTTTCTGAATTATTCAGAGTATGTCCTGGTGTTCCATGGGTTTTGTTGCAAAGCTCTAGCTCCACATAAGCTAACAGTGGAAACTAAGGAAAGGCACACTGCAGTGGCATCTCTTCTAGCTCTAAATAAGAATTTTAGTTTGAAAGCACCCTGACTGTATTTATGCCTGAGTCTGAATTAATTTGAGGGTCTCAAAACTGCGCTACATTCTGTGGTGGATATGACCTTAAACATATAAATATGTTTCTATTTTTTTAAGCGTAACATTCATGTGTCCTGTTATTCAAGATATCCCTGGTTAGACCACTGAACGCTTGAATTCCCACTTTTTTCCTAGTGGCCAGATCTATACCCATCTGAACTGCTGAACTGTTCAAAATCAAGTCCCAGCAGGACTAACAAAACAGACATTTCTGTGAATTGCACAATTTTAGAAATAAATCAGTGAGCACAAGTCCAACACAAAAAAACCCACTAGAGACTGCTCAAGAAACAGGCTATCAAATTTAAATCCCCAGACAATGTGAAGAATTTCTTCCACTTGGAACTGGGTCGAGAAATGTTAGCATGGAGTACTTGTCTGTTAAAATTTGCTGAGCAGTCACAAGTAAAAATCTTTTCCATACGATGGTTCCCTGTGGATGGGACCTCATAACACACAGGCAGGGGTCCAACATGCACTTCAGCTGAACTCCTGTGTTTGCACATCCAGTTGTTCCTACTTCCTTGGCATGTATCTTTGCAGACTTAAACACTTGCATATCTCATATCAGAGCTAAGGATCCCAGTGTGTTGCCATTACATGGCACTGGCACATTCCCTTGCTGTGTTCCAGGACATCAGAGACTCCATGCTGCACAGCAGCCAAAGAAGCTGGAACCTGTGATGTTTGTGAGCAACAGAATCACACAACCTGATCAACAGAATTTCACAGGAAACATACTCTAGTTTATTGCACAAGATATCACCTCTGTTTAGCCTAATCTGTTTCTCTTTACAGGCACAGAGTGGTGGGGCCTTCTTTTCATGTGGATTAAATGATCTCTGTCTCCAGAGGGGAAGAAGAATGATGTTTTGACAGAGGGGTTTTTTTGGGGGGTTGTTTTATTTTTTCCTCTCCATGGATGACCTTGATTACTCTGTCTGTTGGGGTGTGTATGTGACCTCAGTGAGAATTCCTGCCTTGCTTGATGCTGAGTTTAGTTGTCTTTAATCCCAGCTCCAGCTCTTCTGGCTAGTGCTCAAACCCTGAATTTTAAACTTAAAACAAACCCCCAGTGCCCTTTTCCACATAGCATGTGGAGATTTGGATGATATTCCCTCAGCAAACAGCCCCCCAGTGAACATATTCTCCTGGCATTACCTTCTGCTTATCACTGTACAAAGTGATAGACATTTAAATTAGATAGGATGCATCCCAAAATACAGTCTTTGGATCCTTATCAGAGCCCAAAAAGTCACTGACATTGTGTTGTGTTGCAATCCAAGAAAGATCTACATCTCTAACAACTTCACAATGTCTCTAGTAGATTAATTTTAATATGAAGAAATGAAAGGTGGTCAACACCTCAACATAATGAGCTTTATTTTCTTCTGGCACTTTGTTGTTCTTATGCAAGAGGAGGGTCACAGATTTTGAGGTACTACAGTTACTGGGATTAGATGGTTTCTAGGAATTTGGGGTGGGTTTTTGTTTGTTTGTTTTGGGGAGGGTTTTTTGGGGTTTGGGTTTTTTTTTTTGGGGGGGGGGTGGACGGCTTTGTGTGGTTTTCTTTTTCTGAGTCACACCTTTGTTACTAAAAGCCAGGGGTTTTTCTTCTTCTGTGCTTGAAACATGGCTGTACTCATGATGCACAATGTTTCTGAAGGACTGAACTCAAATTTAACCTCAGAGGTTTCATTTGATTCAATGGAAAGTGTGCAGCTTAATCCGATGCAGTCCATTTAACATTAAGAACATGTTTTTCACCCAGTTAGCATTTCAGTGAAGCAGATTTGGAAACAACTTTGTGACAATCCCTTTAAATCCTAGCAACCAATTCTTAGCTAAGTAGATGCTTTCTAAATAGGGCCTTTAACACTTCTTTGTACTTCTAGAGATTTTCATATTTTTAAAATTGAGAAATGCTGGTGTGCAGTTCTCACCTCCTTAGCATTAATTTCTGATTCATAATCCCTCTACAAACAACAGATTTATTGATTATAAAACTTCCCACAAGCCATTTTTCCTGTGTCTTTCTATGAAAACATGGAAAAAAACCCAAATGCCAGAAAAAGTTTACTTGGAAATGAGCCACCTTTATTTTAAGGGTTTTTTTTGCAGTTGACGTGTTGTCCCAGCAACCTGGGTTCTTACTGTCTGGTGGAAGAGAGATTTCTTTGGTTCCATCATGTAACAAAGCTGAAAAAAGGAAAAGAGAGACAAGCAATGAAAATTCACCATTTCATTATTCAAATATGTGAATTACCCTGAGCTGCAGCCAAGCCATGGGGCTAACCCACAGTGTTCTTCAACACCTATTCAAACCCTTCAGTGCTGCAATACTTCATTTCCATTAATTAAATAATTATACCAAACTCTCTGTAAAGATAGTGTTCAACTGAATTCAGACATTCCAAAATAGTTATTCAGTACAGCTTAAGCTCATATCCTTATGCCATGAATTGACAAAGATCTTGGTTTTCCCCTTAGCAGAGGTATTTTAAAAGCCCCCCTCAATAAAAAAAAAAAGAACCAAAAAAAAAAATCCCCCAAACATGAAAACTATCCCCAAAATTATAATTGATGACATTTCACATAATGAAAAAATGCAAATTAGTGTCCAAATATCTTAGTTCTTTATTTAATAGAAAAGTTTTTATTAAAATCTAATACTCTTAATGCATCTTAAAAATGAAGTCGTCTGAAGTTCAAAAAATTATTTTCCTTGCTTTATAACATGACAACAACATTATTATTGGAAAAAGGTAGTGCTTGAACAAGTTTACATGATAAGATTACATTTTAGCCTTTTTTTTTTTTAATGGTCCACCTTTGGTATATATTATCACAAAACACTTTTCTTTCTGTCAGTCAGATGGGTCAGAAAAAAAGCAGTGATGGCTGGGAGAAACAGCAGCTTAAACCAGCTCCTTATATGAACAAGTGAAAGGAATTGACAGTAAAGGGGAGAAAGGAATCTGAACACATATTCAGAAGAATGAAAAAGAAGATATATGTGCCTTTCAATAGAGTAAGTGATGACAATCAAGGGAGTGGTCTATGTGATGTGCAGGATTTGAGATCTGTTCCTTAGTCTCCAATGCTTTCAACCATCCAGATGTATGACACAAATATAAGACAGTGAAAATATCATTGTGCAGCTGGAAAATCGGAGAGGGAGGATGTCAGACAGTAGAGGTCACAGTGGCATAGCTTACAAAACATGCAGACAGGGCAGCTTGTGTACTAACCCACACCTACCCAACACCCACTGTGAAAATGGGGAGGAAGTCTCTGAATGGAGAAGTTTCTTTCACTCACTATAACATTTCATTTTATCCACCAATTTTTTCTTCTAGATGTCTCTAAGAGCAAAGGGATATTTAGATAGGAATGGAAGACAGAAAAACCTAAAATAAGATCATGGATTGAATTTATCGGCAGTTAGGTAAATTTAAGCATGCCGAGGGAGCTAAGTGCTATACACTGTGACACCAGCTGTGATACTAGATGTCAACACAATTCTCTGGTGTACAAAGTTTTACACCTCCTACTATAATCTGAATTGCAAACACTTCTCTTTATGCAAAATATACCAAATTTTTTACAGATATATATTCCTCTAGCAGAGCTTTTGCTTCCATCTCTGTGAAACTGTAAAGTGCAAAATCTAGAGGAACATAGAGCAAAAAGCACAGGCCAGAAAAAGAGGAAAGAACTATTAATGATCATGGGAGAGACATAAGAGACACAGAGTTCCCTCTGTCATGCAAACCATGAGGTATTTCAAAATCCTTTTATAATAAGATAGAAGGTTTGAGCGTATATCTAATGTATTATTGTGAAAAGATATAGTGGCAGAATAGTGATGACACAAGGTTGGTAAAACATGTGAGTACTGAAGGAGAAATTACTGGATAGAATGAAAGTTTGAATCATAAAATGAGGAAATTCACAGCCATGAGGACATCAGTTAATTCAGAAACTACTGTGAAATATGGTAGAAGAACAGGGTTGGAAGAAGCGCGGCAAGGGCAAAGGAACGCAAAGCGCGGACCAGGACAGGAGCGGAAAGGGCAAGGAAGGAAGGAAAGGACCGGGAAAGGAACAGGGCACGGGACCGGCCAGACCGGACAGGACCAACGGAACAGGACAGGCCGGCCCGGCAGGCCAGGAAAGGCACGGACGGAAAGGAAGGGCACAGGGACAGGCACAGGACGGAAAGGAAGGGAACGGAACGGCAAGGAAAGGGAACGGACAGGACAAGGAAAGGGCACGGACGGAAAGGAAAGGAAAGGACCGGAAAGGCAAGGAAAGGAAAGGGACAAGGACAGGGAAAGGAAGGCACGGACCGTAACCGGCACAGGACAAGGTCCCTGACATTAACGGCCTCCCTTCCAGTACTTCCCTTCCCCTTCCCTTCACTTCCCTTCCTCCTTCCTTCCCTTCCCTTCCCTTCCCTTCCCATCCAAATCCTTCACATATTTTTTATCCTGTTGTATTTCTTAGTGTCTTAGAGAGTATCTTAGATATTCTCTATATTCATTTTTAGTTACAGTAAAGCTGAGGGCCTGCCTTACATATCTGGATAAATACAATGCATTTGAGTTGGATTTTTTTAGGCAATGCATTGCAGAATTTCAGCTTCATGGCTGGGTTTGATTTAAGTCATTGCAATGAAACTACAAAAACACTCGTTCACTCTTACTGCTCTGTGCTTCCTGCTAAACACTCTAAGTTTCACTGGATAATGCTATTTCTTATTCAGAAGAATTGTATAGGGCTATTGTTCTCTTTAAAACAGTTTTCCTCCCAGGGACTGATGCATTTCAAGAATGAGTAGAGCAATCTACAGGGACAATCATTGCTGATATGTAAACTCAGCAGAAATCAGATTTCTGATTAGCAGGTAACTGGAGCTTGTGTCTGTGTATTACTGGTGTGCATTTGTTGCAGATGAAGTAGACTTGGTTGTGGGCTGTACTAATAAATAATTTCCTGCAAAACCAGAGAAGCAGAAATGCCAAGAGCCTGGAAGGACACTGTTGTGTAAAGTTCCATTCACCTGTCTAAAAGAAGATGATTTCAAATCAGAAGTTCAGAGGACAGATGGCATGATGAGGGAAGCCTTTTGTCCAGGACTAGATAAAAATACAGGTTTTTTTGGTCTAGCAGAACAAAAGTTGGGTAGAGGTATTATTAGCTTGTATAGATCCATTGGGGTATAAATATCCGTAAGAAAGAAAGGTTATTTAAATTAAAGGATAATGGTGGAGGTAGAAATAACATGTGTATGAATCATCCAGGATTAATACATTTTCAGAACTAAGATCTCTATCATAGAATCATAGACTCATAAAGGTTGAAAAAGATCTCCAAAATCATGCCAACCATGCCAACTAAACTATAACACTAAGTGTCACATATTGTCATTTCTTGAACACTTTGAGAGCTGGTGACTCCACCACTTTCCTGGGCAGTATTTTCCAAAGCTTAATGACCCTTCCAGTGAAGAAATTCTTCGTGATGCTCAGAATTCTTCGTGATGCTCAGTTCTTCGTGATGCTCAGAAATTCTTTGTGATGCTCAGGAAATAGCTTCAAGCTGTGCCATCACGAAATTCTTCGTGATGGCACAGCTTGAAGCTATTTCCTATTGCCTTATCACTAGCTGCCTAGGAGAAAAGGCTTCTTGTGACACCCTCCTTTCAGGTAGTTGTTGAAAGTGATCACATCCCCCCCGCACCCTCCTTTTCTCCAGGCTGAACATCCCCAGCTCCCTCACCTCTCCTCGTGGGATGTGTACTCCAGACTCTACACCAGCTTTGTTGCTCTTCTCTGGTCTCACTCCAGCAGGTTTCCTGAACTGAGGGACCAGGAACTGGAGAAAGTACTCCAAGTGTAGCCTCTCTAGTGCTGAGTACAGAGGGACAATCACTTCCCTGGTCCTGCTGTCCACACTGTTGCTGACCCAGATCAGTATGCTGTTGCCCTTCTTGGCCACCTGGGCACACGCTAGCTCATATTCAGCCACTCTCAACCACCCCCAGGTCCTTTTCTGACAGCTGCAGTTTTCCAGACACTCTTCCCTAAGCCTGTAGCAGTGCTGAGGCTATTGTGACCCCAGTGCAGTCTCTGGAACTTCACCTTATTGAACTTCATACCATTAACCTTGACCCATGCATCCAGCTTGTGCAGATTCCTCTGCAGAGCCTTCCAATCCTTTAGCAGATGAACACTCCCACACGACTTGGTTTTGTCTGGAAACTTACTGAGGGTGCATCCAATTTCCCTGTCCAGACCTTTGACTGGCCCCAGCTGGATGCAGCACCATTCACCACCACCCTCTGGGCCTGGCCATCCAGCCAGTTCCTAACCCAGCAAAGAGTGCTCCTGTCCAAGCCCTGGGCTGCCAGCTCCTCCAGGAGTGTGCTGGGGGAGACAGTGTCAAAGTCTCAACTGAAGTCCAGATTGACAACATCCACAGCCTTTCCCACATCCACTAGGCAGGTCATCTGGTCACAAAAGTTGATTAGGTCGGCCAAGAAGGATCTGCCTTTCCTAACCCATGCTGGCTGTGCCTGATCACTTGGTGGTGCTGTATGTGTTGCATGATGACTCTCAAAATGATCTGCTCTAGAGTCACTGCTGCACGTCTGTCACACTAAGTATTGTGAATAGATTGTTAAAACTACTGCCATGTGTTTCATTAACTTTTCCTGGTTTTCACAGTCTCCTCTTCTTGCTTAAAAAATAACTTAGTGTTTAGTCCAATATGAATCAAAAAGTCCACCACTTCCACAAGGCAGCATCAGAGAAATTGGAGGTAATTTATGATTATAAGATTGGAAAGAAAGAGTGGAGGAAAGGTGGAGCTCTGGGAACAAATACCTATGTGGGAAGATGTGGAAATTCCAAAGATCATCTCTGCCACAGATGAGGAGAGTGCAGGAGCACAGATAAGAAGGCATAGGTGAAGATAAGGATGTTGACCCTGCTGTAAGGGAAAAAAATGAACAAAGTTCATAGTTCCACCCTTTCCTTTTTTTAATTGACAAGGGTTATTTCATGCTTCTCTCTGAACACATGCATCATGTCTTACACATTACTGATAAAGTATTTTGCAATTACATGCTAAATGAGGGCTAAGTATGCTAAATTTATGCTCTGCTACACAAATTAGTATTGAAAAATGTGAAAATAGTTGTGTTACAACTCTCAACCATCAGATAATACCAAGCATGAAAAATGGGAGTACTTGGATCCCATCCCCTTAACTAAGATACTTAAAAAAGATATAATTTCACTCTGAGTTTGCTTTATTACTCAGGGGAAAGGGTAGATAAATTGTTGACTAAATGAAATGTACACAGAGCAATTTAAGTCTCCATGTTTGAGAATACTAATGCTTTATGATAAAAAAATAGGACTGGGAGCATATTCAGGTACAGCCTTGATTTTAAAAGACCACTTTTGCAGCCAAATATTATAGAGTTCATCATTACTCTTGTGCTTTGCTCTTGAGCTCTAAGGCTGCAGGCAGCAAAAATCCCAGGGTCATGATTAGAAGGATAAAAGTTTAACATTTTGAGATTTTGTGGCTTTTAAAGTGTTCTTTGCAATGTAAGCAAGGCAGAAATCAAGGAAAAATAATTTCTACATGGAAAGCAGTCGGCAAATTCATAAGTCTTTCTGCCCTTTAAGGTAGTTTTCTTAATTTTAAAAATCACTTTGGCTTTTTTGGCCTGTGAAAAGCCAGTGATTGTAGAAGCTGATAGATTTTTTATTTCTTGACACTTTAATAAAATATTATGCCATATAAATGCCTTATTGTGTATCTTATTTATTGATGTAGGTACACTTTCTTCCTTTGAATCCTTACTAAACAGATCTCTTGTTTTCTGAATTGATTTTGCTGTCTCAGCCACATTGAGGCATAGACACTTTTTTGGCTTCCATCTGAATGAACAATTTCCTAGTTAGACACACTGGATTTGGAGTTGGGTCAATAAAAGCTTTACTGTGTCCTTTCTCTTTCCTCACACAGCTCACAAAAGAGAACTAAATTCCATTCATCCTTTCACTGGCCACTGTGGAATCTTTAGCAGTGCAATTCTGGCTGGGATGAGGAAACATGGCAAGAAACTGGAAGAAACACAAATAAGAATTCTTTATTTCCCATGCTCACTGCCCTGAAGATTTGCTGCCACTGGGAATGCATGTGAATTTCCTGGACTTTAAACTATTTGTCTCTGCCAGTGAATTACTTTGGAAGTATAACACATTAGATATCAAAAGACAATTTAACTTAATCCTGCCAATTCTGATGTGGCTAACTGTAAGTTATTTGCAAAAAAAGACTATTTTGAGTGGTTCTTGGCAATATGAGCATAAAGGATCATTGAACAGTTTTCATGCAAAGCATACTTCTAACTTTTGAATAACATAACCTTAACCATGGTTTAATAAAGTGTTTTCACCTAATCCTTGAGGACAGATGAATATTTCAAAAATACTGGATTGTTTGCAAGGATGTACCAATTCATTAAAATTCCCTTGGCTGTTGTTTTTTACTTGTTTTTTTATGTTAAATAATGCATTTATAGATAGACCATTCAAAATAAAACTACCGAGATAGGAATATATCAATCTGAATTTTAGAAATTTCCAAAATCATTTCTGATGTCTTCGATTTTATGCTTCTCCATCAGCTTGTGTATATACATATATATATATATATAGAGAGAGAGAGAGAGATATGTATATACAGCTCTGTCCTCCAATTCTTTAAGACTTCTTTCTTCCATTACTTCTATGTTGATACCACATGCACATAAACAGAAGTTATTTTAAAAAAATTATTTTGCAGCATTGTGGTAGTTTTCCTATAAATTTAATTATAGCAATAATTTTACTGTAAGTCTTTATGTGAGCAGACATGCAGATGCATGGGTGTGTGTATAAAATCCTTTTAGGCATAAATCTAGGACTCATCCAAGGCCAGACTGTTGTGTTCTTATGTGACACAGTAAAGTAGCCCAGGGGATCTACTGGAATGAAAAAAAGGATGACAAATATACCTCAGCAACTTTTCCCAGGTCCTGACAGTACACAGGAAAGTGAGGTTTTCTGTACAGTTCCTATGTGCAGTTATACCAGAGATCAGTGTGGTTCACAGTGCACTTGACCTGCTCTGACCTACCCATCCCTAATGGGGTAACTAAGTACTCACCGCAAGGCTGAGTGGAGACCATCTACTCAAGCTCTCTGCTCACAGGAGGAGCTGCAGAGAATTCTTTACTGCAAAGAAGTGCTGCAAAATTGTCAAAGAATTTTCGTCTTAAAATCAGGATATACAAAACCATCCTAGATGTCACTTGTAGAACTAAAAACAACAAAAGAAATGGAATTAAAGATTAATTTTTAAGTAATGTCACTTTAAATATAAATCACATGTTTTGAAATTTGCTAAAGGGTTCCATAAATGAATTTGCAGACAGTTCATTCACTGAAAAAATTATCTATTTGCATCATGCTAAAAAATGTATCCATTTGCATCATACTAATCCTCTGATTAAGAAAGACACAAACAACAGGGGTCACTTTAAAGCTGACATTTTGAACATTTTCTTTCATCACTTTTGATATGAGCTCTTTTTAGTGGGATTTTCAGGCTATTAGATAAATCATCAAATAATGTCTGTGTCACATCAGTTCTGCTGAGTGAAGACTAACATGTAACTTGTTAAATTAGGTATAGAGTCTAAGTTTTATTTCCTCTTCTTTTTCACATTTTTATGACAAAAAACCCACTACTTTGAATAAGAATAGAACTTTGACAGGCTACTGCAAGGTTATGTTCTGCTTCAGAACTTAAATTCTTAGTTGACTTAAGTTTTTGTAGCATTATTTCTAGATTTTAAATACCATAGAGAGAATGATTCTGAATTTGAAAGGAGATGGCAGGAGGAGGAAGGAATAAAAATACTATTGTTTTGGGGCTTAGAGTTATATGTTTTTCATGCCCTTCTGCTTCTTAAGTAAACAACAATTCTGTAAGAGCTGGAAAGAAATAATTCATATTTTGCACAAGTAAATTTCTGGAAAGTGAATGGTCAGGAATCCATAAAATGCAAGATCTCAAAGGGAATATGACCTGGATTCTAGATTAATTGATTTTTAAATCTTTGCAGAAGAAATCAGTGCACATGGATTGCTGAAAGAACAAGGATTCCAGGGGTTTCTCCATTGTAAGAAAGGGGTGAGTAGGATGGGCAGGAGGACCTGAAGGAAAGTGAGTGTTGTGTACTTGTTATGTATTGTCCTTATTGGGAGGTAGCTTTTCAAAGGTAAGTTTTTCAAAGATAGAAACGATAAAAATCATGCTGATGGGATGAAGGAACGTGTGAATAAATTCTCAGAGAGATTATCTAGTCAAACATCTTGTTAAGGATTTCTTAGAGAAGTGAACAACATGGAAATATTTTCTTTTTTCTCTTATGAATACAAATATGGAGGGAAGAGGAAATCTTAACAACATAGAGTAGAAATACTTTAGAAAGGTACTAAGAAGTTCTAGAAAGGGGTGTCTTAATTTATTCTGAAAAAACAGGGTCATATTTGGATAAATTTCTTATTAATAATCATAATTAATCATTATTAATTAGAAATTAATCTAATTAATTTCTTATTAATTAATGCTATCAAGATTAATATAATGTTGCTATACCATACATATTGATTGAAGACCATATTCCAACAAAAATTGTTGGATATTTTTACAAAACGGAGCCATGAAAAACAATGACATCTTCACAAGCAGGACATAGAAAAAGAACACATACAACTGGAAAAAGAAAAAATATCCTGAATTAAGTGATGATGATCAGATTATGATAAAGTTATACTATGATGAAAAATAAAAGCAAATAAAGTTTTTAACAATTTCTATTTTAATAAGAAAATTCTTAAAAAAATCAGGAAGTAAGTGACAGTTGACTGGGTTTGTAAAGTTTAAAATCTTTTCTGAAAAAGAATCTCAGAGCTACTTTAAATCACAGATTGAAAGCCAATACTTGTACTACAAGTAGAGAGAAAATGTTTGAGAGGAAAAGGTACAAGACCTAACTAGATAACTATTCATTCATGCTGAGAATCATTTAGTAACCAAGGAGTGAATAAAGTCTTCTCTGTGATGTTTCTTTGCAGCTGTTGAGATGTGGGCCAATGCTTTATTGCTGAAAATAGATATCCATTTACCCATTTTTGACCTTGATCACATCAGTGCAAAAAAAAAGCATTTACTGGAGTAAGCTGGGAGTTTATGTGGAAAAGCAAGAACAGACTGACTAAATAGAAAGATATGTCTTGAAGGTCAGAATATGTAGGAGAAAAGTAAGACTTGCCAACTATCAAGCTGAGCTGGACCTTGCAGAGGAAATTAAAACAAACAGTAAAAAGATTTTTAGCCACAAAAATAAAAAAGAGAACAAAGAAAGAGGAAGTGGTGTGGTAATTCAGCAAGTATAGGGGCAAAGATTAAAGTTAATTTAGATACTGCCAAAAAAAACCTTTGACGCAGATTTCAGTAACTACGAATGATGTAGTTCATGGAGGCGAAGTCAAGGGGCTAATGGAAATAAGAACATGAAAATGGAAAATGCCATAATTGAGGAGGAAACAACATTGAAAGAGCTTAATGCACTGGGGTCAGTGAGCAAACAATCTCCAGCACTGGATTCCGGCTGGTGTAATTACAAATCCAGAAGCAAAGCTCTTTTATGCATTTACCAAGTCAGACTTATACACTAAAGAATAGTGCACTTCAGCAGATTTTCAAGAAAGACATTTCAGTGCCTGAATGTAAAAATAATAGCTCAGGAACTTCAGGAACAGAAACCTTCAGTAGGAAGGAACATTCAGTAAGAACAACCTAGTTCAGTTAGAGATGGTTGGGTGGAATACAGAATACACAGAAAACAAAATTTAGAGGACCTACAGTTGTCCAGCTGGCACAAGTCTGAAGCTCTTAAGCAAAGGCTGATGCTCCTCTATTCTTGCTTGGAACAGTGGCTGGATCTCATCTGAGGAGAAGACACAAATTCCTAAAATGCAGTGTGATTAACCAGATGAATGGAACTGTAGGATCACAGAATCATTAGGTTGGTATGGACCTATAAGATCCTGGAGTCCAACCCAGCAATGCCAAGTCCCTAAGTACCACATGTACTCATGGAACCTCTGGGATGGAAACCCAACCACTTCCCCTGGCTGCTGGTTTCAATGTTTGACAACCCTTTCAGTGAAGAAATTTTTCCTAACACCCAGTCTAAACTTCTCCTGGAACAATTTGACATTATTTCCTATTGTTCTATATGGTAGACCAATAAAAAATTCTGATACTAACATTGCTCTTCAATTGATTGAGAAAAGACAGATGATGATACTAAAACTCACTTTTGAACAGCAAAAAATTACAGAACATTGGCAGACATGTAACTGTCAGTACACATGCATACTCATGCATGTTTATCTTAAATGCAAAATACTACAATTTTGTATGGTCATCAAGTATTTCACTTTAGGAGTAAATCAGCATGTTCTGCAAGGGAAATGGGACAGCTGTATACATTCATATTTCTACGCTATAAATTGTTAGGCTATTATTATTGGCTCGTATGATTAAACCTTCAGTGAAATTTGGAGAAAGTCTTTTAATCTACCTTGTGCTTTCTTCCCTGAATTCAAGATAAATTTTAATCTTAATCAGTCCAAAATCTACTCTTTCCTTTCAAAGCTGTCCAAGAATTTTCACATGGAAGGTCAGAGGATAATCTCATTAGTGGCTCATAGAATTTCAGGTATTACAATGACAGAGGCCAAAGTCATCTATGAGTAGTTACATTTGAGACGAAAAAGAAACAAACTGTAGGACTTTAAAAATTTATATGCTTTTATTTTTAGAGAGTGGAAGAAAATTCAGAACTTCACTTTTCCGAAGATGATCTTGACCTTTTTAGGGAAAGCATTGAAAAAATAAAAAATGAAAATATAAACCATCTGTTTGGCTGAGAGAAAGAAAAAGGTTCCCCCAGTGACAAATTTAAAATGAGGAGGAAATTGCCTCCAAAGCATTATGGTAGAGAAAGCCAACTTGATTGTATCTGAACCTAGCTAAAACAGTTTAAGGGAAAAAGGAAAGGTAAAAAGAATGTCTCCAAGGGCTAGGAGGGAAAAACCATCCAAAAGGAGCAAAGGCAAAAAAAAAAAAAAAAAACCAAAAAAAAAACCACAAACCCACAAAAAAAACCCACAAAAAAACAAACCCAAACCCATATATATAAATAATAAGTTTCTATGATCTCTTTTCAAATGTTAGATTATTCATATATCTCTTCTGAAGAATGTAAACACCATGGCTTTTAAATGCAACACAGCAAACAAACAAATGAATAAACAAATAGATAAAGGTCTAATGTCTTGCCATACTGTCTTTAGGGATCTAAAATATCTAATCCTGAGCAGGGTGATCAATATCAATAAAATTGCACATGTAGACAGACCTCTCCATGTGAGTTATTAGCTAGGTCAAATGATCTACCCTTTGAACACATTCATTTCTGTCTACAATGTAAGCCTAATCTAACTTGTTTAAGCACATACACTGAAATTTTAGTGGCCTAAAATTTGAACAGATAAAATACATCTCAACAAAATAAACTACTGAATTAAAGAAAGACATTTCATTTTTAAGCCTAAATGTGCTGACAAAACAAATGGAAGGATCAGCTAAAGATCAGTTTAGTTATGTGGAGCAAATGGAAGTCCCTTGGGTGGATGAATTTAGAACTGTAGAAATAGCTTATATCTTTCTTATGCAGCTGCAAAGGGAGATAATTGGAACATTAAACAGAAAGATCTAAGCAGAATCAATAAGAGTGTCAATTTGGACAGTAGACAAGGGCAAAGATCTATTTAATTCCTGATTTTGCTGGCATTTAATTTTTTCAGAGGTCACTAAAGAACAAGCAGTCTGGCCCATTGAATCCACATTTCATATTCTGCTTGTCAGCAACTTTATAGTCTTTTTGGAAAGGTTTCCACTTCTTATTTTTTATGTCTTTTTATACTGTGTCTTTCCTATTCCCTATAATTATTTATTCATTTTTTTTCTAATTTAAACTGAGTGAAAATCAGGACTTAAATATTTGATGCAATCTGCTACACTGGAGAAATGTAGTAGCAAATTCTAAGAAATAAAAATAACTCTGTAAGTGTTACAGCCCTTATAAAGAGTTATCAATGCTTAAGCCAGTCATTAAGTGCCCCTTACTAAATAAAGGGGTTTCTGCATTTATACATTCAATTAATATTTAGATTATAGACATCTGATTATAGGCTTTAAAACCTTGATGTAATATAAGTAAGGATACTAAAAAAAATAAACCAAAAAAACCTACAATCAGAATACCTCTATGCAATTAGGACCAATTCCATGCAGGCAGCACAATGAGAGTGATCCAAAACCAGTAAGAAACAATCTTCAGATTCAATTCCCTTTAAATTTAAGAGGTATAACTATCTGTGTTATAAGAGTTTTGAGGATTGTGTTTTAGTACTTTAAACTAGACATATTTGAATTGCTACAGATGTCTGTCTACTTACCAGCCAGTGTAGCACCCTGTTCTTTCCCTGTTCTTTCTTTCTGTTCTTTTCCATTTGAAAGCCTCTGTTAATTTTAGCTGCATATGCTACATTTACATTTTTAGCTTTCAATTTGTTAAAAATATGGACAGTCATTTCTATACTGTGCACTTTTTTCATGTCTTACATTGAAATCAAGATGTTCAGGATGAGTGACAGATCAGTCAAGCTGAAGAAATGAAAAGAACTGCCTTCCTTATGCAGACTCATTTTTCTTCAGCAATTCAAATATGGAATCTTAATGAGAGCTCAACACTTTTGGAGATAGCCTTTGTGATTAAGTAAATTTCTAAGCATCTTGAGAGGAAGACAAGACTTTTAAGGAAAAAAAGAAAAGTGACATTATGAATAAAGGACTTGGACTTTTTAAATTTCCATTGTCCTCAAGGAACATGATTATTTTCTCAGGAGTAAGTGGTATCCAAATACAATAATTCTCCTTCAAACACAACAACATTATTACTTCTGTACCTTATGTTCCTCTTTCCAACATGCAACACACATATGGTAGGACAAATTTAAAAGGAAAAAAGTTGTATGGGCAGTGGCATTAATTTTGTTTTGTGAGAAGAGTGACATTTTTAATGTGCCTGTCAAAGCAGTTGAACACATATAGGGTTTTACACTTACATTACAATATATATATTTAAGTTCCAAATTTATGAAGATGTACTGTTGTTCAGACGCCATTGACTATTTTATGTCATGTCCTATTGACCATATCTCCATTGCGTAAAATGAGAGCTGAGGCATAATGAAATGCTCAATTTGCAAGCTGAACCTCATCTCTAGAGCAGAATCCCATTCTGTGAACATAAGCATTCAGATTAAAATTCATGTGCTTAAATTGTCAAGAAACATAAAACCTGTTCCTAATTTTTATCCCAAGACATCTTAAATGGCACCAGACAATTATCCTTAGGTAATTTTAATTTACCTACATTTTTTAATTTTTTAAATGTTTTTAATAATTTATAATATAGTTTATGCGAAAACATCAGTAGTAGAGTGATAATACATTTTAACTGTGCTATAATCTATCCTACAGCTTTTATTTACCTGTACCTGTGATGTATGTAAACTAATATAAACGAATATAAACTAAGGTGTGAGATATGAAGGCTTGGATTCTTGTCTCACTTAACTCTCTTCACCGTATATTCTGAACACTTCTCACTATGTTCTATATACAAACAATGGAGATAAAGTGCACTTTATTGTATTAGTCATCAATAGCTGTGCATTTTCGGGTGAGATCAATCACTTCCCTAAATACTTTTCTCCATTGACTAAAGACTTTTACATCTTTCCACCAATCCAATGTAGTTGTTTACATTAGGGATTATTAATACTTCTTGGGCCAGTTAGTCATTAAAAAAATCCTATTACTGAGTTCTGGAATTACCCAGCCTCTAGAAAGACTTTAAGATGTGGTCAGGAATAAACAGAAGACAATGCTGATTTGACACATTGAAAATCAGAAAAAATAGAAAGAAATTATATTTTAAAAAACAAACAACAGCAAAAAACAAAACAAACAAACAAAATGCAAAACACCACACTACACAGTCTAAACCAAAGACCAAATAACCTATAGAACCTCTCTGCTAAGTCTTTCTCACTGCCCTAAAGGAATGGCTGAGAAAATTCTACTCCTTGTCAACTGCTCATACAAGCTGTCCTTGTACAATTTCCCACAAAGAAAAAATGTTCCTGCTCTTAAAAACTTTCCTTCCCCTGTGAAAATGGGTTTAGATTTTGTTGAAAATATCAGGCTTTTTTCTTTTTTACTGCCATACTTGTTACAAGACAGCCATGTTTGATTTATATTCTCTGAAATATAAACAGCATCCAGATTGAAACTGTTGTAGAAAACAGTTTTCCCAAACATCTAATTTTGTCAGTAGCCAGTCTGTTTTAGACATAAAGGTGAAGCAGGTACTTTCCTGTTCAATAAATCTAGTTTGTGTGAATAGGAAAACAAGAATTTCAGCTTGACACTTTCAAAAAATATATACCATATACAATCAAAAGAAATTTTGAAGGCCTTATTTGCAAATTACAAGAACATTGCCCGCAATGTCCTCAGGCCTCACACCAATGTCTTTCCAATTCCTTTGAGTAAGAAATATGTTTACTTACACATTTCTGCTCCTATGTCCACAATTAATTTTGAGGCAAGGTCAACGCTCTTTTGCTATACCTTGAAACCTATAGAAGGGAACCCTTGCTGAGTAACTCCAACACTGAACCCATTAGTTCCAGTCACTGGTCAAAGAACCTGTCAAATGAGTTATGGTAGACTCATTTGTTATTTTCCAGTGTCTGCTAAATAGGCAGATTATATTGGTTGATTTTTTGTTTGTTTTGCTCCTGAAACCAATATGAGAGATAGATAAAAATGCATAGCATGGATCAATTCAGATTTTAAATGTTTTAACCAACAGTTTTCAAGGTGCTTGTTCTGGTTGGACTCCAGGATGAAAATTATGACAGACATATGAGTATATAGAGAAGCATAGAAGACTACATCACTGAATTTCTGGGCTGGAGTTCTCTAGGAATAATATAAATTATTTTTTTTTTTAGTTAAAGACAGAGGATAACCAGGATGAAGAAAAGTTTCAACAACGTAAGAATAATAGAGATTTTAAAATGAAACTTGTTTACAGCGACATCCTTTTTCAACCTTTGCTGGGAAAAGTAAATCTTTGCTTGTGGCAGATGGAATTTTACTCCTTGATGATTGCCTCCAGTCTGCCTTTAAGAAAACTATCTACAGTAACATCTGTTAATGTCAGCAGGAAAGATTTTTCTGTTATAATTTTATCAAGGCAGGAAAAAAGTTTATTAGATCATTACACAAATTGCTCATGTCTTGCTGAAGACACTGAGAGTTTCAGTCTTCACTTAGTGATAATTTGTGGGACAGATGCCTCACCTTTTCTAAAGCATTAATACATCAAATACTCTCAAAGGCAAATATTTTTGGAAGCCTTAGAAGTGCATATTAGTTTTCAGCAAACTAATAAGCATTGTAATAGATTGATGTATTGTGTTTGACTTCAAGGAATTGAGTTTAAAAATATCACTCTGCGTTACTTAAGCCATTAAACAAATTGTAACCTCTGTCTTTTGCCTTTGATTCAGGCACATCTTGAAAAACACAGTTTCAGCAAACAGTTAGTAACTTTATTAAAAAATATTACTTTTTTTTTCTGGTGTTTTAATAATTATCTTACCATTTTCTTCAGCTATTTTTGTTATTTGGAATAACTCAGCATAAATATTCTATAGACAAGGATAAGGCCCAAAAATTAAGAAATCAGTTCATAATGGTCATTCAAGTTTTGAACTGACTTGGATTAAGCATTCATACCTCATAATTTAATTCTTTTACACATCTGCACAAAGCCAACTCTCATAGTAAGATTTCTAATATGACCAATTTCCCCACATATAAATAGGTAAATAAATAAATTTTCTACCACATAATACACTTTGCAGCAGATCTGTATGGAAAATTTCACCTCTACAAATTTTCAGCATCAAATTTCTTACAGCACCCACAGTGTCATGGTACGATACAAGGCACTATTCCATTGGCCAGAACAAACAAAGAACCTGGTTGGAAACCAGTTGTGTATGAAAGAACTATGGTATTTGTATATCTCTAGTGAGCTAAACCAAACCTTTGGATTCATCCCTCCTGAAATTAACAGGTTTAATTAGAAAAATACTTTATAAAACTCTCGCAGCTTAAACCCATTTTCAGCCAGCACGTGTTAGTCATACCAAGCTCCAGAGAGAAATCCAGCCAGTTACAAAAGGAAACTCATTAATATTTCCCCTTATAATCTGATTTTTTTTCCTTTTTTAATGCTAGTTAATTTAGAATGAGACTCCAAGGATATTAACTGCCCATGTATGAACCAAAAGTAGCAATTTGGATTGTAAGTCCAGCCACAAACACAGTTTTTTGCTTTTGAAGTTGTTCACAGCAGGGACAAGCTGAGCTCGCAGCCAAGGGAAATTGTGTATTTGGAAACTAATAAGTCCAAAGTATACTATGCTATATGACTGTAAGTACATTAACATCAGTTTTTGCACTGCTGCTTGTCCTTAACTGAAATCATAGAACCCAATAAGAGTTTGGAAACCAGGCATGAGTGGGTCAGGACTGACTAAAATATAAATGTGGCATTTGTTGTAATTTTCTACTCTACAGAGTGATTTGTGATTTAAATTTACTCTAATCAAGTAAACAAAAGTCTTTTATGAAATTTTACTTTGTGGTCCTCAAACAGAAAATATTTGTCCTTAAATGAATTATCTTTCCTATATTAAAAATGGCTGTTTGTTATTTTTTTTCTTTTCAGGAATGGTTACACAGATTCACTGAATATTTTCTGTTGGAATAGTCCTCTACAGATCATGGAGTTCAGTCATTGACCCAGCATTTAAAAGTGCATCACCACTAAATATTATCCTGAAGTGTCACAGGTACATATCTTTTAAATAGCATTGGGATGGTGACTCAACCATTTCCCCAGGCAGTTTGTTCCAATGTTTGACAGCCCTTTTGGTAGCTAAAGCTGTGATAATGGTTGAGCTTAGATGCTCAGCTTCTTCTGTCCCACTTTGACAGGCGAATAGCTGTAGTAGTCATTGCCACAGACTTGATCAGGGCACCCAGCTGGGTGTATCTGTGTAAACATTCACACCCCTTGGCCTCATGGGCATGTCCTGTCATGGTCCTGTGTGTCTTCTGTGATGGACACCCTCTGGAGAAGATCTCCTGTTTCACAGAATCACAGAATCACAGAATATGCTGATTTGGAAGGGACCCACAGAGACCATTGAGTCCAACTCCTGGCCCTGAACAGGAGCATCCCCAAGAATCACACCACGTTCCTGAGAGTATTCTCCAAACCTGAGCTCTGGCATGTTTCCTACTGTGGGCTCTTACAAATAATGATTTTTCTTCTCCCTGATATTCAAAGATTTGTACAAAGGAAATCATATCTTGGTCTCCTTTAGATGAAAGCCACTCTAAGGTAGTATATATTAGAACACACTGGCACTCATTGAGTGCCCTTATATGAGGGCCAGTGTTCTGTCTATATGCCACATTACTTTGTTTAATTAATATAAAAAATATTTTAAGGTGGAAAATTATAAACTCTTCTAATGCTTAGATAGATATGAAAATGAAAAATGATGTCCAAGTTGGGCCAGACAGTGAGTGCCAGGTCGGCAGAAGTGCCACGTTGGTGCTGGGGGAACCTATGGATGTACATGTGCTTTTGAATGGAGGGAGTGCTGTGTGCTGCACTAGTGACCTTCTGCTTCTGCCAGCCCAAGGGGAGAATGGGACATGGCTGTCTGTGAGTCCTGTGTGTGACCATCTCTGACAATGCCCATGTCTCTGTGTGTCTCTGGGATATTGCTCAGTTGCTCTACAGATTGAATTTTCCAGCAGCTGAAACCTTTAGCCTGAGCAGAGCCCCACATGTCCAAATTAGTCTTCAGCAGAGAAGGACAAAGGAGACACAGGCTGAAACTGCTGCAAACAATGGACATTTGTAACATCCCTCAATAGTGACAATCTGTTAATTTACTTCAGTTCCTCCACCAGTATTCAAGATTGCTGTAATCAGGCCAGTGAATGGAACTTAAGCATATAAATAATTTTTCTTATCTATTAATTATGGCCCATTTTAACTAGGGGAAAAGTATTGCATCTGGGAATGACCCACCCCTTGTACCAGTAAAGACTGGGTATCAGCAGGCTGAAAAGCAGTGGCCATTGGTAAGTCCCAAAAACTGGCAAATATTGAATTGCAATAGTAGTCAATAGTTTCTACATTTTCAGAAGGGTATGGTGAACTTTTCATTTCCTTACCTGTACAAGTTTTGATGAAGATGGATTAAAAAATTTTTCAGGGCATTAGAGCCCAGCAAGCTTCATTTTTTTTTTTCATTTTGGGTATTTTCTTATTTTTCAGGGATTGTTGTGTGAAATATATTATAAGCATTATTGAAAATGTATTAAGCCATTTTTTTCATTATTTTACATCTTAAATAGAAAGGTGTGGAGGAAGGGGCAATTCTTGTTTACAATGTCCTTTGAAATGTACAGAAAAATAACCTGTAGTCTTAATGATTTAGGGTTTTTTTGGCTGGCTCTAGCTTCATGTAATGTGCAATAGATATTTTGCCAAAAACATTTTATGAGTTTTGCAAGCAGTTTATTCTTTCCAAATGCTGAATTTAACAGTCCTACAATATTTTATAACTTCCATTCTATTCATATGGCTTGTCCTGAGCCTAGCAACAGAAGTCATAATGATTTTGATTGCTTCTAGAACATTTTATGAATTCAGAATTGATGTTTCAGCAGTTTTGGACTAAAAGTCACTATTTCCTGATGAACTGCAGGTTCATATAGCTTGAAATAATGATGAGTGGATATCATGCACACCCTTACTATCAAGAATAATGTAGAAAGTAGTTCATTTTAATTTAGAAAGCAGTTCATTTTTGCATTAAAACATCTTGTTCCAACCATGTCCTAATAGCTGACAAATCTAGTGGATTAAATATTCCACTTTAAAAACATATTTATACTTACTTAGATCATTTTTGTAACTCAGAAATAAAACAGAGTGAGATGCATACTCCACTTCAACAGCATTTGAGACTTAATAGTAAAAACTGTTGACCAAGAATGAATTGAAATTATGCAATAAACATTGCACAAAGAATAACTGTGCCAAAACCATTTTAATAGATTATGAAAGGAAGTAATTTAAGTGTGTAGTTGATTTACAGGCGGAAAGATGCCTTCACATTGACAGAATTTCTGGCAATTCAACTTTTTTTTGGCAGACCTTCAACTTTTCATTACACAGAGGAAGGAAGAACTATCTGTTTCAGTTATGTGTGGTTAGAACATTTATATACCCTAGGCTAAGGCCCTGTTTGCACTACTCTCACAACACATTATTTGTCTAACTTGCCTCAAATAGGAAGATAGATGTTCCTTCTTAAGGGAGATATCTTCATAGACCAGCCTAATTTTAAATGTTTTGGCCAAAAGTAATCTTTTCTGAGCAAACTTTACTTTCCTTATAAAGAACTGAATGGCCCTTTTTGGTAACACCCTGTGCATCCCTGGTCACAGGGGTCTCAGAGGGGAGGCCATCACACACTTTGCTCCAGAAAGGCAAAACAGCCTCCCAAGAACCCTAACCAGTCAGTCAAAGTTTGAACAGCCTTTGATCTACGCTGTAAAGAAATCCTTAATTATCTCTATAAATGGGAAAGCAGAAAGCAACTTGGAATTAATTTGGCTGGGGTTTTCTCCCTCAGTTGTGCTTTGCAAATTATTGTCAGATCTCTTTAAAAAATACTCATTGGCTGCAGCTCTCTACAGTAACTCCCTACATTTTGTTCTTTGGATCAGTTGGGCAAAAAAACTCACCCCAGACCCTCAGTTTTTATTCTGGTCTTGCATTTTTAGCTTTAGTTTCAAATGTTCTTGGAGAAGCCTCATAAAATTTAGCTTTAGAATAGAATTATAAATGTTATGGCCATCTCATTTCATTTTCACTGCCTACCCAGTTCTGCTGTGGCACATAACAAGTTCAGGGTTTTACTACAGGGTTCCAGATTGCAGGTTGACTTGCCCAAATTTGTAGAGCTAGTCAGCTCTGAAAATGGGAAATTATTTGTTTGGTAGCATCTCTGCCTTATTTTTATAGGATATAGATTTATCTAGATTGCAATTTAGTAGGCTTTGACTAATAGCAATGGAATGTGGCTTGAAAATCTACAAATTACCACCCATTTATCTAATTTTGTTACTGGGAGAAAGTATGGTGCATCAACATGATACTGAACCTGCCTTAATTAGTGCTGTTGAGAGATATGGTTATTAGCTCAGCTACGAAATGGAATTAACACTGATAAATAGCTTTTAGGATCTGAGCCTACATCTCCACATGACACTGTGCAAACCTTACAAGTTCATCATTTCTCTAGGGACTCCACTGTCCTTCAGGCATGGCCAGAGTATACGTCAGGGACAACTTACTTATGACTTACACTTCCAAAAATCTACTCAAAATTTGGAGGAAAACCATTAACAAAACTGAAACTGAGGACAATAAATTCAAGAGCAAAGAAACCTATACATGTGTATGGACAGATTGTGCACACATAATTTATACAGTAGTTACACAAAGAGAAAGGAATTAAATGAACAATGTATAACTATCAAACTCTGTGTACATTTCTAAAATGCTTTCATTGAGAAAAACTCCTGTCTGTACAGAATTGCTCTTGCCTCAGGGAAAAAGACCAGTATATTTCCAGGTGAAATGAGAAATTCTCTCTTTTTCTATTTCACAACAAATGACTGATTTAGAAAAATAAGTTAGTCATCTTATACTTACCTCAAGTACTGAATGTACCCAGAACAGTTAAACTTTTTGTTCAATAAAGTCAGAGCTCTCAAATTTTTAGCATAAACAATTCTTACTCACATTGTAGAAAGAAGATAATGTAAATAGCTGATACACAGTTTTAAGAGAAAATCTCCTATTTGAAAATGTATTGAGACAGGCTAAACTTTTAAAAATCAATTCTGTCATAAAAGTAGAAAAAAGGAAATAGAATGTGATTTGTTTTTTCCTAAAAATCTTGACATCTCTGATGTGGATCTAGTGAATCAAAGGAATAAGTATGTTATGAAACAAATATTTTGAAAATGCATTTAAGAATAAAATACAGGTATTTGGGCATCTTTTAAAGTCATACATGGGCAAAACAAGCACAACAAGTTTGTCTTGGCAAGGTTGGGTTTTGGGGTTTTTTTCCCTGCATAAAAGTTTTACCATAGGCAAAATAGAACAAAATGTAAGGCATTCTCCACAAACAAAGAAAATACTTAGTTATGCTTTGGCTTTGTTTTGCTTTGTTTCCAAGAAGAATTATAAAGAAAGAGAACATTCAACTTTGGGCAAACATGAAGAATTTTTGTTTTACTAAATTAGAGAAAGACTGAATGCCACCTGTGTGATTCTGTAATTATACCTGAACAGCAGGAAAATCTGCTACTACTCATTGAGCCTTGCTGCTGAGAGAAGTTAAATAGAACATTCATTCCATGGTTAAGGAGAGTCATTTCAAATCTGTGTACCACATGTAAAATTAGTTCTGACCTTGTCAGCCTCAAGCATGTCCTTCAGCTATGGATCATTAAATTCAATCCTTAACACTCCAGGGGGAAAAGCTAAAAAAATTAAGGGTTCCTTATATTTCATTCTATGATCTCTTACTAAAAGCATATATTGGCTTTGATTTTCCAGATGGAACCATCATTTATATCCTTGATGTATGAAAGCTGTGACTGGTATCTTTCTGAAGAAGATAACTTTCTCAAAACAAAGGAGGACCAGTTTGTCTGGCCCATGCTGAATCTTTATCTTCATGGCAGATCTTGCAACGAGACAAACTTACAAGAGACTGGTGTGGGGCTATAAGTCAGTCCCTGAAGCGTTCCCTCCTGTGCATCTAGATTTTTCATTTCATGTTAACAATGTGTCAAGAAATGAGTGCTTCCCAATTCCACTATATCTTCCTCTTTAATAAATTGGGACCACTTATTCACAGAGAGATGAGTGAGCCTGTACAAGCTGCTGAATTTACACCTAATTGTTTGTGGTGTTCATAGTTCAGTCTAATGTTCAAGACTGTAAATGGGCTTTCCAGCACTCAGCAGTTATGACCAACTCATGATATTTGGGATTTTGTAAAAAGCTCAGTCTATGTTTGCACCCAAGGCAAGGTAGGGCACCTCCCCTCTCTTTTGGTCGTGAAAACTCAGCCTCTGGCTGAAGTTAGCTTTGTGGGCCCTGATCCCTGCTGAAAAATAGGTGTTTTCAAAAGAGGAGTCCTTCAAGAGAGAGGCTCTTACTACCTCAAGATAAGCTCCTATAATGCTCAGGATAAACAACTGCCTGAAGCAGCCAATCTATCCTTACAAACTGTAAAGAGAAGTTGGATTTGAGCAAGACATCCAGTCTAAATTTATGTGTGTTACCAAAGAGGATTTAAGGAGATACACTGACCCAAAGAGATGCAAACATCAAATACCTCTAGTGTAACTCAAAATACACTATTGTCCAAATAATTGGTAAAAAACTGCTCTTATTTGCCTCAGTGCCTAATGACAGAAAAAGGTCCAGCAGAAGTGTGTAGAAAAGAAGTTAATTTGTCTGATTGTCTCCTGTTCTCAGTTACACAGTCCTGGTACAATTTCCCCAGTTGCACATTTCACTATACCAATGTATTTCAGTTTCACCATGCTCAGCCAATATATTTTTACTTTTTTTTTTTTTCTGAGAAAATGCTGAAACACTGGCAGTTGACCTCTTTGGCATGTCTTCCTGTGCAAACACACTTTATAGTCTGCTATAGGGACCTAAATCCATTTGCACCAATACCATAACAATATTTCTCATGATCTCTCATTCACATAGGCACACACAAAGAGGATGGGAGAAGAGTTATAAAGTCCAGCCTGGCATGTTCATTAACAACTAGACAATTCCCCTTCAGTATTACACTCTCACCATACAGGAGTTCAGAGAAGCAATTTAATGTGCTTGGGAACCAATTATGGACAGCCCCTGATGACAGAGAATCACTGCATTACAAAGTCACAGCTCCCTCTATATCCTGAGAATGGGATAGTTTGTGACATCCTTAAAATTTTTTGAAGGTCTAAGCTAGGAATCTCATTAGTAAATTGCATATTTAGTTGGCTTGCCTAGCAAGTCTCATCATCCATTGATTTGAAGCAGAGAGAAAATGCAGTCAGTCTTTCCTGGACGAGGCAGGAAGTTCACATTGACTTTTTCATGTTGATTTTTCTGTGTCAAAATAAATCAATGCTACTCTACAATGTGAAATGTTCACCTCTTTTTTTGCAATTCATATCTGGAAGTCTTATTTTTTTTTCACTTATAAGAGAACAGAATTTCTATTCATTTTTTTGGTAAAAGGTAGATTCTACAGCATTTTAAAAAAATCTATCAGTTCAAATTAAGAAATACTTCTGAAGTTGAGAATATTAAATAGTCTTGGTTGATAATTATTACCACAGACAACTGAAAAAGCAGTTAGGTAACATTTGAAAAATGAGATGGTCAGTTTTAACAAGTACTACATGAAATTTAAAATTTGAAAAATACTGTATTTGGCTCTGCGTCAGTGGGGCTGGAAGAATCATTTTATCATATGTTTCTACCCTCCTGATGAGAGCACTTTGATTTATTTTACCATAAATCAAAACTCCTGCTGGGCTATGAATGAAAGATTTGTAAGGGTTTGGCCTTTAAAAGTGGTTGGGAGTGTAAAGGAAAGAACATGAGAGTTTGCATTAAGGGAGGTAGAGAACCATACTGGCCAATAAATACATAGAGCAAAACTAACAACTAACATAAGAGGGCACAAGCAAGTAAAATTGCATTCATTTATGCCAGCATTTGATCTTCCCCTTCAACATGAAGCTGAAGGGAAAAGCCTGGCCTACCTAATTCAGTCACATAATATCACAGATAATGGTATCAGATAGTCTCTCATATGTATTTATCAAGACATCTCCAACACACAGATGTGTAGAAGTCTTGACCTTGAAAGTGTAAAACTTTGGTCCAAAAACTGCTCATCATGGGCATTTAGTATACCTGAGAAGGCATCCAACAAGATTTAAACATGTAGGAATAAGAAGAAACAAAAGAGTACTCTGAAACAGTGAGGCAGTAAATATGGTCACAGATAGAAACATTTTGGAATTAGAATTAGATCTCTAACCATATCTAAGCCAAAGAATCTCTGAACTTTAACCGAAGGTTCAAGGTCAGCTTTGGCTCATATAGGTCCTGAAGCAATTTTGAGAGTGAGATTGACTAAGTGTAACCAAAATGTGTTCCTAAATAGATTTAATTTTCAAGGCGGCATTGCTGCTTGAGCTTGAATTTGATGGTGTACATAGGTCACATCTAACCTAAATTAATTTAGGTTTTTGTTTAGGATGAGTTACCTATTGAGATCAGTGTCTCTGACCCAGTAAGTTCCTTCCTGACAATGGTGCTATTAAAACATTTCAATTTCTACTTGATTTTCATTGGGGCAGTCTTCCCCCCTCCAAATGGAGCTGGCAATAACCATCTAGACAGATTTTCTTCACATTTTGAGAATGCCGCCTGAAACTCATACTTTGGCATTCTCTAACATTTTAGGTTTGTGTCTTAACTACCTCACTGTACCCTTGGTATTCACTTATTGTCAGTGATGAAGTCTACACTAAGGCACAAGCATGGTGTGCTGTGCCTATGGAGCTAATCTCATAATTGTCCAGAGGGAAAGACCAAGCAGAGCAACTCTTGATTCCCTCTCTGCTGGTCATGTTTTGACCATGACCCAGGTCCCATTTCAACCTACTCTACCTGTAGGTAGAGCACTTCAAAATCAAAGGTTTCCATGAGACTGAAAAATGACCCCAAGGGAGCACAATTCTCTAGATGTTGTTTTCAAAAGGTGTTTTTCCTTTTTATGTACAACTGTTGATTTTTTTTCTTCTTCTTAATTCAGTAGGAATAACTGACAAGCATTAGTCACCACTGAAGGATGGAACTAAAAATGTAAATCTCATGGACACTTGGCAATTCAGGACTCATTGATGCATTGATAGTAGACATAGACCTTAGAGGAGGTAGGGCTGTCACATTACAACAGTGTTTAAAAGCAAAAAAGCCAGAAGTACAAGCATTACCAACACGTCAGTGTAAACAGGACTTGTTAACAGAACAACATTTTGCTCTCCCTTCTACATTTATTTTATGTGCCACAAATTCATTGTCCTTTAAGGCTCTGAACTCCTCTGTCTACATTCGATTATTCTTTTTGTCTTTTCCAATGCTGTAAATTCCCTTCTCTCCCATCCTGGAAGTACTCTTTAGTTAAATAATTTGCTGTTTCCTTCTCTTTCTTTTGTCTTCCATGGCCTTTCAGTCTGCCTTCCCTATTCACAAGTTTCTTCATCTGCTATGTTTCAAACAGCTTCCATTGCACACTCAGCTGCCCCCATTGTACACACGTCTGGGGCACAGAAGACTTTCACTGCAACAGGCCAGCAGTACAATTGACACATTACCTGTGGTCAGTGCAATTGTTTTTCAGAAAAATACCCTGCTATGGTAGCATGATACATGAACAAAAATTCACTGCTTCCAAGTTTAGCTCAGCACATGTTTGCCTGGTTTTGGACACTGAGATCAAAAGTCCTGCCAGACTTGAGCTGAGTCCCCACAGAGTCATCCTTGCTTGTCTGTGACAATAACTCTCAAACACACATTGCACTACCTGTGTCACCCAAGATTCTCTCCTTCCCTCATCCTGGAAATTGAGTGGGACAGTGTGGTGTTTTGATGCTCTATGCATATCTGGCCATATCTTATTTAGAAAGGCATGCATAACATATGGGATGCATTCCTAAATTTGTATTGAGATGGAGACAGACCAAATAATTTTGTAGGTGTTTTCCACTGCAGCAGACTGAAGTCTAGAAATGAAAAAGGGGGATAGAGTTTGAGAGGATTTACATTTTCCTCATGTAAAATCAAAAAGAATATTTGAAATCAAAATTTTATGGCATTTTTTTGTATTTTGCTATCAAAACACAAAGACAGTATTCTAATGTAAGGAGTGAATCACTCCCAAAATATTTTACTTTGTTCCATCTCTCAGGTCAACTTTAGCTGGAGACTTTTCTTATGGAAATATATTCATTTTGAAACATGCTGCCATGAAATATGACTGTTGTAGCTCTGAGATTAGGATCTGTTAATTCCTGAAGATCCAAAAAATCATCATGACAGATTTATAACACTGAAACGCTGAAGGAAATTTATTGAACATACTTAAACAGATCTTGAAATACCTGCTACCTAATTAGAAATGGCTCCAAAGCTAGCCACTGTAAAAGACTTCTCAGTAAATTGTTTTCAAACCCTAGGGCAGGTTGTAGTCATTATGTTTTCTTTACACTCTGCACAAGATGGTCTTTGTTTAGTAGCCTGCATGTTACATGTATCCTTTCACGTTTTCTTAATGTTTCTATATATTTATTTAATTTTTTAATCCAATGCTATTCCATTTTTTAATCACATGGACAATTTTAGAATGGCTGCTACCTCTGTCGTTACTGACTCCTATCTAAAAAGCTGGAACTTCCTCTTCTTTGGGGAAAAAAACCCAAAACCAAACAAAACACACAAACAGACAAACAATCCCCTCCTGCCCCCCAAAAAGAGAGAAAGAAATACAAGGAACAAGACAGATAACTGAGGAGAGAAAGGGAAAAAGATGAGTAAAAGATCAAATGCAAGAAGAGAAATACAAATACAAATCTACAAATTCATAGACCAGCAAAATGTATCAAAAAGAAAACAGAAGATTTAAGGCTTAGTATATATGTATACAACTTCTGACATTCCCAAAAATTTTTAGTAAGCTTACATCTCTTTAAATTTTAGGAAGTGTTTAAGCACTTGAAAGATTCATCCATGTGCAAAAGAAATGTACAAAGCAGCCAGCAAGTTCTTTTGCTAAATAACCACTTTCTGGAATGCTAAAAGGGTAACACACTGTGTGCTGAAGCCCTCTCATCTGCAGTTATCTTTTAGGAAGCTCCAGATGTGAAAGAATATGAGAATCTGACTGGATATGTACAGAAGATTGCCTTTTTTTCCAGTTAGCATTGCATATATTGACCAAGTCAGAATACAGTCTCTACTCTTTTGGTGAGTTTCTTTATCCCATGACACTTGTTCCTAACCTTTTTCCCACTCTGCCCTAAGCTTTCTTAGTAAGTTTTCACTTGCACTCATGTGTACACACATTGGAATCACTGCTGGAGAGAGGCCACATTGTTCAGATCCAACCTGCACTTGAACCAAAACCATCTAAACTGCTTCATTCCTCTGAATGTCATTCCAAGTGAAGTTCAACATTGTTTAGTCTTAATTTTGGGTGCAATCCTCACCCTAGAAACCTCACTCTTTGAGTGGAATCCTCACATTTTAATAGCAGTTAGATATTTTTAACTTGTTCCAGTAAGAAGCAAAGCTGTTTAGGAATAAAAACATGCTTTAATAACATCTGTAAAACCTTAGCATGGTGATCTGCCATTGGCTCTACTAGTTTGCATCAAACGTGAGCCTTGCCAGGTAAGTTAGAAAAGTCATCTTTAGAATATTTCCTTAAAATACAATCTATATCAGTCCTTGAAATCAAACTATTTGTGCTTCTTATCACTGATATCTCATGGAGGTATTCCTTTGCCATACAAGTTTTCCAGTTAGTTCCAAGCACATCTAAAAAAATGCTGCATCTTTCTAAAAAAGCCCTAATTATCACTGAAAGAAATTTAAAACAGAGCTAAGCATGAGGGAACAGAAAGGAAATATGTGCTTCTTGCAACAACAACTATGAAAAAAGTTTGCAAATCTGTGACATCATAAACTACTAATTATTTCCACACTTAGGAAAGTATTAGAATTTATTAGGGTCTTTCCAAGATATGGAAAATACTCCACAAGTGAGGCAACTGTAATTCAGGAGAAGTGGAGTCCAAAATGAATTATTAAGGTCATTTCTTCAAGAATGAATATAAATATTTTCCACACTTCACTACACCAGCCACAGTATATGCATGAATATACATCTTAAATGCTGGCATTCATGGGGGCTGTGCATACGTAATAGCTATCCTATCTATTTTAGGAATTTTGAAGGCACATGTTGCTTTGGCATCTACCTTTCATATTTATATAAGTTTGAGGGCTGAAAGAAACTTAATATATGTCTTCCATCTTTGCTAACATAGAAAACTGAGAACAGCATGCAAAGATTTTACCATGACAAATTGATGTTGGTATATTCTGAATGTTTATATTATTAAAGATAAATGCCATAGAGAAAAGGGTGGACCTGGAGCATTCCACAGAGTTCTTATGTTTGTACTAAGAATCAAGCTAATTAACATTTTATGAGCCTTGATCTTGACCTTAAGGTTTTACAGAACTGGATAAAACCACAATACCAGAATATTCCTTTTTAGGACTTGCCCCCCTAAATCAAAGAACTAGTAATAGTGCCAGAAATACATACAGCTGCAGTGTCTTTACTGTGATTGCTATTTCCTTTTTCATCTATAAATGTGTTGGTTGGCCTGGTTACAAGTCCCAGCCTGTGCTGTTGCTTCTTGCCATTTCCCCCCTGTCCTGCTTTTCCACAACAGGCAGGCAAACTCAGTTTGACTGCTCGTGGTCAGACAAAATTACATGTTCAGTGGAAGCGGCTCATTGGACAGAACCCAACAGCAGAAACACATGGATGAGGGCAATGGTGGTATCCTTAGCCACACAGTTTGATCCAAAAGAAGATCTGTGAAGAGATATTACTGTCTTTCCCCCTCTGTCTGCTTTCAGTGGATAAGATTGTTTCATTTAGACTTCTACAGACTGGAGCATATTGTTCATGCACAGCAGTCAGTACAAACAGGTTTTAGGAGGAAGAAAATACTGGTCAAACAGCAGAGAATTGCTGCTTAAAAATCTATTTCCCTGATGAACAGTCATCTCAAATTCTTGATGAAAGCATGCCTAAAGACAGACAGCCACTTGCTGAGGGCTCAGGTTAAATAAATCCAAACTCATTGATCAAGTAAGTTAACTATGCCCCAGACCATCTATTTGCACCCAGCTCAACTGGGAGAGAACAGCCTGTCTCCATACAAACCAACTCTCTCCTCCTACACAAGGACTCTTTATCAAAGGTGTCTGCAGATGATTGTCTCTATCAGAGATAAGATATATTGTCTCTATCACTCCTGAGCCATGATCAGGCCTTTCTCTGGAACATGTTCATTCAGCTTAGGCTGAAATTATGCCTTCAGTACCAGAAGCCAAAGACTGCAGGAATTTTAATTTCTTCCTACCATCCACCAAGCCCCCCAAAAATAGAGGTGTCTTCCTGAAAGACACAAAAAACAAGTCCATGCTATGCTAAACTGGAAGTCAAGTGCATGTCCCAGAATGGCGCTCAGTCATGACAACTCAGTGCCCACTGTTTTTCCTGCTGCAGAGACTGATGCCTTTCTTCTGTGCATGCACAGCCATTTTCTCCATATAACAAAAAAGATATTCTCAGAGGAGCAGAAAAAATGGACAAAAAATAGAGGATTAGAACTAGGAAATGAAAACAAACAGAAAAATAAGTCTTTGATTAAAGGAAGATGCAAAATTTGGCAAGGACTGAATGGAGAAGAATGGATTTTTACATTTTTCTTTTCCTCCTCTAAAAATCTAAACCCATCAGCCTTGTAAAAGCCATGAACCTGCAGTAATAGCAGCTTTGTGGATTTTCCAGACAATCGGGCAGCAGAAAGTCACCTGATCCATCTGTGAGACCTGGTGAGAACCAGCAAATATAATAGGTTGCAAAACACCTGAAACTGCTGGCATTGCAAACACTTCCTGCCTAATTCTGTTGGACAACAGACACAAAGCCGACCCTGTAATTACATCCCACCCCAATCTACATTTGCAGTAATGTAATTAATACTTCCTCTGGAAAGCAATGGAATAATTTAGAAAGCAGATTTTTAACCTTAGTCTGGGAAAACTGAGAGAGTGCGAGCTCTGCTTGGGCATTTTAGCTACAGGGAAATGCTTTTCTGGTTCCATTTGCTCACAGAAACTGTAATTAGATGCTCAGAGCTCTCTTTGTGCTAGGGCAGAAGAAAATGATACTTCCTTCCTGTTTAAAAGCCACAGGCAAGAGCGGGTGAGAGGAGCTTTTACTTATTCAGGGGACTTTATGAGAGTGATAAATGTAGATGGCCCTGCAGACTCAGCCAGCTGAGAAAGTGTTGTGTTATCCCACACAGGGAAACATTTAGCTTGTCCTAGTGTAGTTAAAATGCTTCTTCTCATAAATCATTGTGGTTTTACAGTAGGCATAACAAAATCCCATATAGTTTCTATACAGAAAACAAACATTTTCTGTTTCTTATCTTGCTACCCCATGATAAACTTTCACAGAGTTGATTTTTTTATCTGCTCCAGATTTCCTTCTTTCTCTGTATACTACATACAGAACGGGGAAAATCATGACTGTGAGGCTTCTAAGATGCTTCAAAAAAAAAAAAAAAGCTACACAGAAAGAAGTGTAGAAGTCAGGAGAATGGAATTGAGGAATAAGACAAGGATTCTCAGGTTCATAATTTTTGGCTTAGGTATTGCAATTCTACCTCATTCCCCCTTTTGGAGAGTGTCAGGCCCAAGAATATGTCCTAGGAAGTAATGACTTACAGGTAGTCTCTTTTCTATGTTCACACTCTAGTGAAATAGCAGTTGCTTTATCACACTGGTTTCCTGCTCGAGCAGGGAGAAAGCTGGGTTATAGCCAGAACTTCAGCCAAAACAACAATAGATAAACAGAACAAACACACAAACACCCTAAAAACAAAAACCCCAAAACCAAACCCACACATCAAACTTTAAATATATAGAGAATTGTCCCTAGTATAACTCCCTTCCTGTGTTTCATGTGTTTTGGTGACAATATCATCCAGGCAACATGAAGAAGACATGACTGACAGCTGCCTTCTTTGAAATATGCCCACTTCCATAGGCACACAGGGTGTGCATAGCTGGCCTGAGTTCAGACTTTTCAATGAAAGGGCAATGAAAAGCCTCTCAGAGGTTCTTGAAGCTCTCCAGGCTTCAAGTTATTCCTGAAGCAAAGATACAGTCTTTGTCTTCTCAAACATATGAAGTTTTCCACATCATAAGTGTTTAAAGGTACGATCCAGTACTTCACAGTAACCCATAAAGCACAATTTCAGTGGGATTCAGGCATCTGAGTCCCAGAGCACTCTCCAAAAATCCTTGGCCAAGATCCCAAGAAGCACTTATTCCAAAACCCAAGTATCCTGTTATTGCACATACCTAAAGAGGATATGCTTTTGCTGATCCAAACAGTTGAGTACCTACTCAACTCTGAATTTACAAACTAGGTAGGTCCTTACCAAAGAAAGAACACCTTTCTTTCCATGTTAAGATGAAACACTTGAGCAAAGAATTTTACTGGTTATAAAATCTAAACAGGATTTATAATAATTTTCCTACAGTTTTATAATAATTTTATTATGAAAACAGTTGCCTAGGAAGTCAAGTGTCTAGATTCAAATCACTTGTCAGCCTGTAGAGACTTGATTCTCTATGCACTCCACACACAAAGCCATGCAGGAGTCAGGAGAGATGTGATCCACCTGTTCAGCTGAAGCCATATATCTCTGCAGACAGCAGTGAAGAGATAACTCAGAGGAAGATTAGGCAAGAGCAGTCTGACTCTGTAGTCTACTTATTAGATCACTCTCTTGGCAACTGATTCCTGAATGCAGAGCAAAACACAGGAAAAGGTGTTGAACTCTGCATTAGACACCTGTTGCCTCACTCAACAGTCTAAGTCTGTATTTTCATAACTACAGGAGAAGCAGGAAGACAAAAGCATCCTATTCCTTCAGTTGCATTTGGCTGAAATTCTAAGTGGTTTTGGTGATATCATTCATTCAAGATAAATAATTCTACTGTTTTAAAATTTACTTCCTGGCCTAAATTTAGAGCCATGCCTTGTAATAATTACTGTATCAGAAGAAACAGCCTACAGGAAATTGGCATTGCTCAATGGTTACATCAAATATCAGGTACAAATATCAGGTAATCTAGCATGTCTGTACTGTTTTTCAAAACACAGATAAAAGATCCTTATTCTATTTCTCCTGCTTGGTAATAAGATATGCTAGGAAAAAATGTTATTTCTTTATGTATTTCAACATAATTTTAATTATGCAGTCAGGTAACTGAGTGTTAGTAAAGTAATAATTATCACGGGCTTTCAGCATCAGTTCAGGATATTAGCATCTGCAATCAGGGCACTAATAGTCTAACCCAAATGAAAAGGATTTACTTTCAGACTTCTTAAGTTTTGAATGGATTTTTCATGGCAGACTTTGCAGTATCTGGTTTTGAGCTTTTGTACAAAATGGTTTGAAAACTATATTTTCAAAAGTTTCAGAGGAGTTTGACTGATAATATATTTTAAGTCTGGCAAGAAGAACTTGTCTCAAGCCTCAACAAGACAGGACAGAACATTTGGCTATTGCAGAAATGTTTCATCTTTCTTTCCCCTTTCATTGGCCCTTCCCTTCTCCTTCCTTTCTCATAATCTTCTGTGCTGGTTTTGCAATTTTTAACTTTTTTAAGAAACAAACATAAGCAGTCCACTTCTCAAAAATAGTTAAGGACATTTTCTTATCAAAGTATAAATACTGTGAAAGCAAAAGCAACGGAACTGTTACTTTCAGGTACTTGAAAGGAGAGATTTTGAGGTAACAAACAAAAGTATTGCACAATCATTCAATAAGTCATGTGTAAATTTTGCTTCCTTTATTAATTTAAGATTTTTGGCTTTCACATTTACTTCCTAGTCACATATTATATATAAGCAGCTGACATTTTAAGAGGGACTTTAGCTAAACAAGGAAACAGGAATTCACAAAATGTTATATCATAGAATACTTTTAATCCTTTGGTAGGGAAGAATATAAATTATATCTGGGGGAACCATCTGATTATACATTCTCAGAAGCTATTTCCATTTTGATGTTGTGAGGAATAAAATCAATAAGCTTATTTTCTTCACTGGTAATATTTAAAAGTTTCTTCCACAAAGTGTTTTTTGAGTTATGGAATAGCACGTGCTAAAAGGGGTTCCTTCCTTCCTTCCTTCCTTTCTTCTTGCAGTGGAGATGTTTGAGTAATCAGGATAAAATTGAATATTGACAGAATGAATACTTACAAGGGTATGAACACACTTTCTGTCAAGTTCTATACTGTGTGCTGGAGCCCTTGCTACAGAACAGGGGAGTGAACCTTTAATGTCTAGATCTCTGTTCCAAAAAGTGATACTTTTTTACAAAGGTATGAATTTAGTTTAGAATTCTTTTTAAGACTGCCACTAATCTTGGTTTCCTTGCACTTATGACGTCAGTAAGAGAAAGCTTCTGTTTCTGTCGCCCTCCCCATTTACAAAATTTAAGTTTATATGGAGAGATCAAAGAAAGATGGAGAGAGTGCTATATGGCTGTTAATTTAAAATTAACGTGTTAAAGGTAAAATAGAATAATAATTTAATTTGTGTTATGGACATCAATTTTTCTAAATCACCTAGGGAAAGGATAAGCAATACAGACTACCACAGACTCACACAGGTATTTACCATCCAGTGACACCCCCTGTACCCATAGAGTAATTACCTATGTGGAAAGTATGACTAATACAATTTAGCAGCTGAAAGCAGGAAGAAGAGATGGTACAGGGTAATCAGCCAGTTCTCAGCATACTGCATTTAGAAAAGCACTGACTAAATAATATTTCACAGTCTATGTTTGCACTGGGCCTGTTTGTGTGGGACAGATGGAGTCTCACCTTTTGTGAGCAGTTTCATTAGCTTCTTCATTCTACTATTCCATTGCATGCATCCCACTGAAACAAGAGAAACTATCATACCACCAAATCTGTTGGACCAGAAGAATATTGCAGAGTAATAATTTACCAAAAAATATCTCAGAATCACAGAATAACTAGGTTGGAAGAGACCTTCAAGATCATCTAGCCCAACCCATGCCATAAACACCTCAAGGAAACCATGGCACCAAGTGCCACATCCAGTCTTTTTTTGAACACATCCAGGGATGGTGACTCCACCACCTCCCCAGGCAGGCCATTCTAATATTTTATCACTCTTTCTGTGAAAAACTTCTTCCTAATGTCCAACCTATATTTCCCCTGATTCAGCTCAAATTATCTCCTCCCAGATGATTCTGTAGAAAGGCATCAGACACTAACAAGAGCAAGATAAACCAAAGGAAAGGCTTGATACAGTTCTCTTCCTTTGAAATAAATAAAAGATTTTGTTTGCATGCCATGGTCATGGAAATCTGGTAAGAAACATGCACGCATGTCTGAAGAGGATCTCTGCACTTCTAAGGGAAACCCAAGCTGTCTCTGATCCCTAGCAAGTCTCCCAAACATATTTATGTTTCCAGGGTTTTGATCAACCACCATATGGTCCCAGTGACTGAATTTCCCTATCTGTGGTATCAAAAATACATTATTTAACTGTCAAAATAATTTTTCAATAGATTTATTAGAGCTCTCTTGCCTCCAGGTTTCAGGTTTTCCATCCCATAGTGGGTCCTCTACTGGACCCATAGCAATCTTCTCCATGAAGTGTTCTAAAGGAAATGCTAGATATACTGATCAAAGGAGACAAGTTTACGTTTTGGTTAATAGCCCAGTAAAGGGGTTAAAAAAGCAGATATTGCAAACCCCAAGGCGAAGTTTAGCTCCTGGTACCTAATGTGCTGAGTTCTTGCCATGACTAGAGCCATCTGACAGGGACCCAGTGCTCAGCTCAGAGGAAGTGTTGCTGAGGCTGTTAAATCCATCTAAATGCATTTAAGGCCATGTATACTAGAAACATTTCTGCAGTTAAGGATCATATGAGATATCTGCAGGTCTTTTTGTCATCTTATATTTGGAATATCTACCATGTGCCTGAACAAAAGGAGATGACTTCCTGGGAAGCAGCTAACTCTATCCCATACAGAAGATGGGAAATCATTGTGAAAAGGAATGCAGTTCCCAAAGAAAGAAAGCTGTTTCCCTTTGCAGTTTCTGTCACCTATGATACCACCCTTTTGCCCTTAGGCTGTATCATAGGAGGTAAAATTTGAAGTACAGACTCTTGAAAGTAACAGGGGCATTGTTTACATAAACTTCTGCAAAAGAATCTGATTTAAATCAACAACCAAAAAAAATTTCTGTATTAAGCAGATGATATTAATTAAATTCTTGCCAGTTTATTTTTCATCTGACATTGTGCATATGATCCTCTTAATGCTTAGAGAAAACATTCCTCTCATTAACCAGTCTCATCCATCTGACAACTCATCTCTATCATGTTATCTCTCCTGTTTAAATGAACACATTCTGCTATTTACATTACATCCATTTCCTTGCAGGGGCACCAACAGCCATGGGCACATAGAGATCTAACTTGCACTCCCTCTTCTGGTTATCACATTGGCAGTGTGGCTACAAATCACAAAATAACTGGGGCCAAAAATAACTGGGAACCTGCAAACCAACTCACTGCTACAACACAGAAGGAATGGCCTCAGTGGTCTCAAAGTAAAGGGCAGGACCAGAACAGCAAATGCATACAGCATATCCATTTGCTTATTTTTGTGGAAAAAATATTCCAGGAAGTTATGCAGAATTCTGAGGCATTAAAATAGCAGGAAAGAGGAAGACTAACAAATCATGGTGTAGTGAGAAGCAAATCCAGCCCAGACTAGAAGAAAGAGACACCCTTTGATGGTCCTAGCAAGAGCAAAGTATCAGCCTAGGTGTTCTGAATGATCTCCTTGAGATGTCTTCACTAATTCTAGATGGATCATTGGGAAATTGCTAATTTAGGCACATAAATGAGAGACCTAAAATTTTGTGCTTAAGACCAGTACTGAACGATAGCTCCTACATTACTGGTGCATAATTTCTTTTTAATTTGCATATTTTGATCTCTTTCCTTTCTGGTTTTAAATTGTGACTGCAATATTTTTACTATTTTGTGTGTGATGACACTGGCGGAATCTTTCATTCCTGAGTTCATGTTTCCCTTTCCAGGATATGCCAAGCTGCATTCTCTGCAACCCTACAAGACCCAGTCCTTTTAAGGGCAGGCAATACCATCTGCAATGCAATCTATTGTGTACTCTGACTCCTATGGCTCGTGAAATTACCCGTGTTTACGACACTCATAAGGGCAGCAGATGAAGCTGAAGTCAGATGTGGAATGTAAGGGTGCCAGATGGCTCAATTTTCATGGGACATTCCCACGTTTAAATAAAACTCCCCCATCCTGTTGACAGGCACCATTGTCCCAAGACCTGCACAGGCAGAACCCTCCTCCTCTCACTGGCAGGGTGGGAGGAATCCGTGTGGCACAGCCCCTCCCCAGCACCACCGCCCTGCACCCCACTCCACCCCTCCTGGGGTGTCTCCAATTGCTGATTGCCACAGCTGCAGCACCTGCAACCAGAGACAGGGAATAATGGAGAGGGATTTTGGGAGGGAGGGAGGGAGGGAAGGGGGGCAGTGTAGAGTAGAGTAAATCAGAAGGAAGGAAGAGAAGCAGTTTAGGAGGAGCAGCAAGAGAAAAAAGGAGAAAGGAAAGAAATATGTGAGGAAATTGAAAGAAACAGAATAAATAATTCTAAACTCAAAAGGAAATTGAATGATTTTAAAAGATAGAAGGATAAGGAGGGGGGAGTGAGAAAGAATATAAAAAGAGGTGAAGGTGCATAAAAGCACAGTGGAAAATATAGAAAAGGATATGGAAAGAGATAAAGAGAGAAAAATCAAGCAAATCCAGAATGCCAAGCAGAAGTGCAACTAAGAGAAAATGAGGGAGAAGCCCCATAAAAGCTAAATCTCTACCTCTCCCTCACACAGGTAATTCATACAACAAGCCATGCTGTCCCCCTGTTTCCACTTTCACTACTTTCCACTTGTTTTCAGAGCCTGCACACAGCTTGGTGCTGGAGCTGCCAGGAGCAGGCACAAGAGCCCCGAGCCGCCCTGCGCAGCGCAGGAACTGACATGGGCTCCCAAGGCTGCCTTGCAAGCAGCTGCTATTGGAACAGCTATGCACTTTAATGATTTCTTTCCAGTTTCTGCTGGATAACAGAAGAGTGAGAGAGAGGGGGATTGGATGGGAGGCTGAAGCTGAAGGTGCAAAGAAAGGCCAGCCAAGTTTTGTAGTATATGTTGCACGACCATACAGCCCCTTGTGCTGACATGATTAAATGCAGCTCTTCCCCTGGGCTCCCAGACACTTCTTTTTTGTGTAATAATCAGCATTCTGAAAAAGCATCTTTTGCCTTCTTATTGTCAGTTCAATTGTATCCCCCCCATGAGAATCCCAAGGAGATAAAGTTTGCTGAAGTCCCACCTGCTTTACTTGTCTTTCCAAAGCAAAGGATTCATCCCTGAGAGAGATGTGGATAGAGATAAACCGTCAGCGCTGCACAGAAACTGAGTTCCATCTTTGCAGACCCAGTTCACATTAGTTCAAGGCTGCCAGCCCCACAAACTTACCCGTTTTCTCCAAATATCCCTATTGTAAGAGAGCCAGATGGGCTAAAGAGAGCAGCTGTTACTTGAAAGGGATTTTGACTTCCCAGTTCAATCAGAAGAAAAGAAGAAGAATAAAGATCTGGAGTAGTGAAGAACGAATATGAAAGACTTCACATTTGCCCACTGCTGAACAAGGCAAAGAACTTGTTTTGATGGTTATACTGACGGATATACTGAGCTCAAGATTAAGTTTGTGCAACTATGAGGCTTGGGTCAGCTGCATATATTCTAAACCTTGCTCCCATTACCCTCTCTTCAACCCCACAAATCCTGACATTTCCTGAGAGTCAGAGAGCCAGATGACTTTCTGCAGACTAGAGTGTAAATGTGTGGGCAGCATGGATGACAGAAAAGCTGCAACTCAAAACCAGGCTTGGTCCCCAAACTTCCAAGTTGCTATAGACCTGCCCACGTCTTATTGTTCACACTGGCACATGGCAATGGATGGGATGAATTTATAGATTTTTATTTCTTTCATTTCTCATTTTCCTGAACTAAGACAGCGGCCTCTTCATCTGTGACTTCTAGGACATGCCTGCCTAGCAACTTTTAGAAATCAGCTTCTCTCACAAGTTTGGCTAATTCTGCTCGCATGAAAGAAAAACAACATTAGGTGCTTGTAGCCACAAACAGTGAGACTGCATGGAGTAGAGTGAGTATAAGAAAAATGTGTTAATTTTTGTAAAGAAAATACTTGGATTTTGTGGAAGTAGACAATATATTTTCATGACAACTGTGAAAAGAGATTTGCAGGTCCATTTTGAAACCTCTCCATTTTTTCCTAATTTTTCAAGGTCCTGCTTGAAGTAAGGATACAAGAAAGACTGTCTCTCCTGAATTTTCTATATTGCAATTTTTCAGATGTCATATGAAATAAAGTCAAATAGAGTACAAGCATAAATTTCTGTTATAATAGTCAGCCTGAAAATTATAATAGTCAGCCTGAAAAGCAGGCCTATATGTTTATTGAAAAACTAACATCCCTGAAGTACATTAACTAGACTTAATTGCATTTAATTATTTTGTGGATGCTTCGTTTGTGAGCCTCTTGCTTAGAATTAGTATGAAGATATGTGGGTCATAAACTTTCTTATAAAATGCTTCTCATAAAACACTTCTCATAAAATATTTCTCATAAAATATTAGAACTACATTAGCTTTGTTTCAGCATCCTGGAAAGTCCTCCATTTTGTATGCCTTGTTTGAAATCAAGATGAATGTCTCAAAAACCTCAAATGCCAATGCCTTTAATACTGGTGGTTACAAGTCATACAATCTACTGGATCCAAAATTTTTTACTCTTTATTTTGTCATTTAATGTCTGCTACAGCTACTGATGAAACACAATGTACTTCATTAACATAGCAAGATATGAACTAATTCTTCTCCTTCAAATACAGATTTTTTTTTGCTGAATATATCTAATTATATTCTATGACTCCAAATGGCTACTTATTAAATATCCTTGCCTTTTCTGAATGGCTAAGAAAATTTTTGTCTCATACAGAATCTATATTTTAGCTCAAATTATTTCTAAGAATTTAAATAACTCCTCTCATTTCCTGATACAAATTAAGTATGTAATTTTTCAGAAATTTATGACTTTAGCTTTCTTTATCCAGTGCTTGTATTCTTAGTTGCAGTCTGCAATGAGGCAGATCATTTTATTTTATTTTTATTTATTATTTTATTTTATTTTATTTTATTTTATTTTATTTTATTTTATTTTATTTTAATTTGTTGGTCTCTCCAAAACAACCCATTAATAGGAACTTTTTCCTTCATTATGTCAGCAGTTGTTTTCAAGTTCAGGAAAATAGCTTTCAAAAGAGCCATGTAATTTCATCACTGGTTCATTATTTGGCTAAATATAAAATATGAATCCAATTCTTATTAGTTGTGTTAAGAAAATATTTGTTCCTAGTTGAGTGATTAATTCACTATTTTCCATCCTAGTGAGATTTAACATTAAGTAACTTCAGTCAGTCCTACTCTTTGCACTCTTTTATTTCTGTAACTTCCAGGAAATCACAAAGTCATAGAATCAATTTATTTGGAAGGAAAAAAATCTTTATCCAACCCCCTGCCATGGCAGGAACACTTTTCACTAGGCCAGGTTGGTCAAAGCTCCTTCCAACCTGGCCAGGTGTTCCTGGAGCAGTGCACTGGTGACTTCATGAGATCTCAAGGCTCCCTCCCCAGGTGACTCAGACCCCCCATGATAATGTAACTGCTCTTCTCACACATTATTGAAAGCTGTTTGAGGAACCAGTAATGTCTTTATCTATGCTGAGGACATAGACTACTACACCAGATCAATATGTAATTATATGAATCATCAGTGAATACCTGGCCTCATAAGCACAGAACAACTTTCACTTGATATTGATTCACTTGTTTCTGATTTTGCAAAACATGTTTAAAAATTAACCAGATAGATTAAAAATATATCTTTTAAGTTCTGACAGTGAGGAAGTTCCTTTAATAAGTTATAGGAGTTTGATGGGGAGCCTGTTTTCATTTCAGACTGATCCCTGTAACAAGCTAAGGTAAAAACAATGAATAAAGAAACTACACCACCATTTTCTGGTATTTAAGTGTTTTCCATTTCATTTCATATTTTCCCAAAATCCTAGATCAAAAGAGCCTATTCACCACACAAATATAATGTTGAATAAGACAACAAATTAGTTGTTTATGAAACAGTTCAAGTTTAATTTGGAGTCAATATGAAACTTGTATTTTATGATTCCTCTTCCCACTATCAAGGACTACTTGGAATTGACAGTTCATGCTGGCAAGTGCTTAGATCTGTAAGAAATTCCATTTATGGCAATGGGATGGTGGTGCAGTCACTAAAATATGAGGAAGGACTCTAAACATCAGGTTGTATACATAAATAATTTATAAACTTTAGATTATGCATTTACAAAACATTTGCTTTGTGTCTTTAAGCTGCCTACATCATGTAATAGGTTATCTGTTCCCTGAGAAGATGACAGATTTCTAAAACATAAAATAACAAATAGTGAATTATTTTGTTTAAGTAAAACTATTTCCGTTGCCTAGGTATACATAAAAGAATAAACATTTCCCAGATATTCTAACTTACATAATCTTTTGTCATGAATCTTTATAAATTACTAATAGAAGATCATGAAAGCGGCCAAATGAAAATAACTCTAAAATTTTCAAATTAACATAATTTAAGCCTTGTGTCTACAATAGTACTGTTTATTTTCACAAATAAGGTCTTGCTTAGAAAATGATTTTTTTTAAAGTTTATATCTGCTAGCACTTCAAAATTCAATGTAATTTCAGAGCATTGAGCACTGTTTTTCAGACCTCCCCCCAATGTGCTTTTAGATAGCTACATCTTAATTAAAATACACAGAATTCTATGAAAACACGTACAACTAAACTAATAAATGGAGTGAGAGTTAAGAGCATGCACGTGGACTGTCATACTTTGCAAGCAAAGACTTGCAGAGCCATTCATCATCAAAACAAATCCTGCCAAGCATGATAAGATCTGTCATACTCCAGCCAAATTGGTGAAATAAATGTAGAAAGCAGGAATGTAAAATGATGTGACTAATCCCCAATACAGCAGAAAGGAAGGTTCTCAATACAGCAAGGAAAAAATACTTGTGATACACGGAAGATTGAAGAGGGAAACACTGAAGATTTCTTTCCTCTATCTTTCCTTACAGAGTTTTGAAAATGCCACACTTCTGATGTTCTTCATTAAAAGTAATTTTTTTTTTTTTTAATTTTTTCTTATGTTTCAATTTAAATTTCCTGAATAAGTCACTTGCTGCTTTCAGGTTCAGATTCTTTAGGGACCTAACTATTTAGCACTTGAGCAGAAAAGCAGATTGTTTATGAACTGCAAAATCCCAGGTGCTGCTCCCCTATGAAAGTCTGACCACTAGTGGCACAAAATCACTCGCTTGGAAATGCATCCTCCCTGGGGGGAAGCTTGAAAGGCTGGAGCATTATTTAAGGTGGCCTTTGAAATTATGCATATTCATAGAGTGGGCAGAGCTGAAGGTTCCTACAGGATCTGTTTGAACAAAGACCAGAAAATCCAGCGGGATATTCTGCCCTGAGGGCCTCCCTGAAGCAGGATACACCTGTGTTCTTTGGTGGACTCAAGGAGGCATCCCATTCCCTGGAGTATGGGTCCTCCCTTCAGGGAATACCAAGCCATTCCTGCTTCCTAGAAACAGCTTTATTTTGCTGATTAACCTCACTGCTTTTTATGATAAAATAAAGAGCTTAAAAAAAAAAAAAAAAACAAAAAACAAAACAGAAAAAGGAAAAAAGGAGAAAATGGGCTGTAGGAATTCTTTTCTCCAAAAAAGTCAAAACAATTCGTTAATATATTTAGTGTATTTTGATATATACTTCTCTAGAAGAACAATGTCTGTAGAAAGAGGAAATTCACTTACTGAGTCAATAGACAAGTTTTCAGCTGGATCTGTTAGTTTAATTATAGATATTAGCCCTTACTTCATTCATACAGAAAAAAAACACATTTTAGAAGACTTGTAACTATGCCATTTTTTTTCTATCATTGGGTCCAATTGGGATCATTGGCAAAACATACTTAGAAACTGACCTGGTTGAAATTCCTAAACAAGGAGATCTGAGGATCAGCTGAGAAAGCTAACACACAGGATCCAAAATAAGAATAGAGAACTATTCAACCTGAGGTTTATCTGGGTATTAGCTTTTTTCAACATTACTCTTTTGAAATAGTACTACTATCAAATGTATTCCATTTTTAATGAAAGAATCAAATGCATTTTCTCTACCTAGTTCTTGAGTTTTCCATCAGGATCTATGAAACAGAGAGTAGGATCAAACAGACCCCATTATTTAAAGTGGCTGAACTCCTTTTTTACTGAAGCTGGTCATAAAATCTGGCACAAGCTTATTACTATTAATATTCCTTTCTGTTTGCACTTACTTTTAATCCATAAATCTTCTTTGTGAAAAAAAAATTATGGAAAAAAATGCAGTGTTTGTGCACATGGACTGAAGACACAGCCAATTGTCCCAGAAATTTATTTTATGAATTTACACTGAATTAAATATGGACAACTATAAGCATCTTGCAAGAATTTCTCCTCCAGAGAGTACACATCAGCAAGAAAAGGTTTCTTAAACACCAAGCATGATCATCAAGAGAGGTTTCTTTCTTCAGTTTTTCCGGAACACTGAAAGATCTGGGTTTACAGTCTGTTGTTTGAATGTGTTCTGGTTGAAGCAGGTAGTAGCAGCCTGATTGATGGCCCTATTTCTTTTCTTGTCACAAATTACTTTCAGGATGCCAGTAATAACACAGTGTTAGACTTCTGTAAAAGATGCAACTCTCCAGCTGGACTTTCACCATGAAGAGTTTTGTCATATCAGTGGAAATCACTTTGTTGAACATTTGAATCCTGCATGTCATGCAGGAGACTGGCAGTGAGAACAGAATAAAAAACCTCTCACCTCTCTGTGGCTATCTAAAGCTCAGCCTCAGTGAGAGACCAACTGCTATTTCTACACAGAGACTTCTTAGTTCCCTATGTAAAATGAGTTTAGGCTAACTACTTGTTAATGATTAGCCTGAAACTTCTTTCATTAATAGTGCTGTAAGTACTCTGAAGAACATTTCAGTGAGACGAGGACTGCAAAATTCAGGTTCAGAACAAAGAGGAAGTGATTTCTCAAATTTCTCCTTCTCACATGATTCAAAAAGCAACTGGGAAAAGAGACGTGGCAAGGAATGCATCAATAGCTATTAAAAACAAAGACAACACCTCTGCCCACCTCCAAGTGGTTTTCCTTTGGAAGTATTATTTCATATTATAAATGACATTCATCTGGAGCACCCTAGATTGCTTTAGACAGGCAATATAGTGCAGAGTACATTCACTTGATTGCTTGTCATGTTCTTGCCAAGGTGTCTAATGTCTCTCAAAACTAACAGCAAAATAAATCCTTAATTTGACCCAGTGTGGGTATTCCTGTGTTATGCTTTTACCTTATGTTGTAAAGCTGAAAACAGCAGCCTTCTTCACTGTAGACTCACAATGTGGGTATTACAAAGCTGTAATTTCAATATCCTAGAAATTTCAAAATTTTTACCCTTTCTTTCTTTTAAAGTAGGTCCCTAGTACCTTCCTCAGCTTTTGAAGACGTTGTGGAAAACACAGAAAGTAAAAATTGCATTAGCTTAGCTCAAAGACTCACAAGCTATGTAAAGGCTGATTTCTGCAGCTAATTTAGCTGTATCTCTGTCTCAACATCCAGGCAGGATATTCTGATGATAGCCTGAGATGTTTATAGAAACCAAATCCCAGCTTCATATTGGTTACAGTAGTCAAGTGCTCATCAAATCCTACTTTGCCTGCCCCTGTGTGACTGTGCTGGTTCCAGCCAGGAGAGGGTTAGTTTTTGCAGTAGCCAGGAAGGGGCATGGCTGGGACATGGAGGTTTCTGTAACACCTCACCTCATTGCCAGGGGAAGGAGAAGGGGAGTATCTTCCAGGGAGCAGGGGCTCTCTTTGCTCAAGAAAATGGGATTAGGGAGCGGTATTGTCTATTATCACAGAGTTTTTCTGTGTGAATAATTTCTTTTTTTATACTTTTTATTATTAAGATTGTTGCTGTTATTGTTCATTGCTGTTACCTCATTGCATTTCCAGTAAATTGTTTTTTTCTCAACCCGTGATCTTTGTCTTTTTTGTCTTCAGTTGGGGGGGGGGGTTTGTCTCCAGTTGGGACAGGGGTGGAAAGAAGTGGGGTGTGATTTTTAGTGGGAGCACTAAATTGGAAAATACCCTTCCTAAATCAGGACGGTGACCATGAAAAAAATGTGAAGCACGCTTTTCATGAGGGAGGGAAGAGTAGGATACATAATCAGAGGACCAAGGCCCATCCACAGCTCATCTGTGCTCTCAGGAAGCTGTTCACTGATGTAGATTATGAAGTCCTGGTAACAGGTTCTTGGATTTTCTTCCCAGGACTCCAAATAAATCAAAAAATTGAAGGACTTCAGATACCTTGGCAATTACTCATGTGGCTAAAATTGTTTTGCTGTCTTCTACCAGCAAATAAGCTGAGTAATCTTCTGTCTAAATCTAAATAAAATCAAAGAGTAGAAAGAAAGTGTAAAGACCTAATCCAGCTGCCTGAGTGTAGCTACATATTCTAACATATCTTAGAATATCAGGTCCTGCATCAGAAGGGTTTGGGTACCCCCCTGGTCCTGTGTGATACCTCCTAGGCATGTGAGCATGTCCCATGTACCCTATTTCATCCCAAATGTCACCAGTACCTGAATTGAGCCAATAAATTATTAATATGTAGGTTTTGTAGAAACTAGCAGTTTCATAAATCTCATTTAAAACACTTCTGGTTTTGAATCTTGATTTTGGCACGTCTTTCTGCAGCTCTGAGGAAATAATTTGCCCTACCCTCATTCTCTGAAAGACAGGATTAGTTCTGCTCTGTATTCATGAGTGTAAAACAGGATAATTATGGCAACAGCCTAGTTAACATGTAAACTGCTCAATTTTGATTGGTATTTATGGTTTGTTGAGTAAATATGTTTCATAATTAAACAGAAACCCTTCTTTTAAATTTGAACACATTTTAGCAGTAGTACATGACTATCAGTGGAATAATCTCTTTTTCTGTTCAACAGGATATATGCAGTCTCAAAGACCTCCTAAGTGATATGCCTGCTGCCACAAAGAAGAGATGTAGCGCTGAGAAAGACCTGAGAAAGTCATCTTCATCCCCATCCTGTAGCACATAATATACAACACCACAGATTTTTAATGAATGCCTCAGGAGAGGCATAAAACTGAGCACCACTGGATGTAACATCTGCAAAATGCAGGAAAGAGCAAACCCTGCCAGCAGCATTATTAAGCGTGCTCCAGGAGTCATCAGGCAGATGTCATACCTGTTAGGGAAATGCAAATCACAGAACAGTACTGCTTGCTTTCCAATAATACCTCAATCTGATTCTGCCTTCTTAAGGTATCCATAGCAAATTATTTCCAGACATCTCATGATGCCTTAGAAGACCAACTGAGATATCTGTAAACAAAATATAGTTTTGTTGGACTGGCAGTCAAAACTATGCTCTAGATCTGCAGTAAATGGCATATTCCACTGGTTTTGAGATAGCATATTTATCTCACAAAAGTAAGCCAGTATGACAAACAAGTCAGCAAAACAGTATGAATTAATATACCATAAATTGTGATACAAACTCAAAAAACCAAAAAAACAGATAAGAGACAGATTAAGATTTACAGGAAATAGTCATAACATATTTTGCTGTATAAGCAGACACTGAGGCTAGTTTCACACACAGGAAAGCAAAGGTAAGTTTCTACCTTGAGTTTACAACTTAAAAGCCTCATTCTTGCTTGAAATTGACAGACTTTGAAACCAGCATTTTGCCTTCACTAGGACACATGTAAAAAGAGTACAGTAATTTTTAATGATTGTCATTATTTAATTTATTATAAATTATAGGCTGTGAATACAATGTATCCTAATATATGTACATTTAAAACTATATATTTATAGTGATTTATGTGTTTAACATACAAGGGACAAGACTTTTCAGGGAAGATACCTAGCTGAAATACCTTGGTTTAATGTAGGAAGAAAAAGCTTTCTTTCTTCATCCATTAAAATGCCAGGAATCAATGCATAAATGACAGTTAAGACACTAAGTAGCAATTATTCCTATATCTGCTCATTTTAGGCAACCTCAGCCTTATCTCTCACTTCCTTCATGATAGGATAAAACAGAGCCAGGTATTATAAGCTGAATCTATAGATTTTCTTCCAGCACTTTACTGCTACACTTAGCACTAAAACAAGTTACAGGCAACCACAGCAAGGGAATTTATGACCTTACAAATGGAGACAGCATGTGATAAATACCACACTATCAGTTGTTCAGGTAAGTAATATGTGCTCTTGTAAAATCTTTACTGAAAGCTGAGTAATTTATGTAGTAAAAGAAGTCTGGCTTCTTTAACCTCTCATGCTAATTTACTTTAAGATAACATGAGGATAGACTTGTGTATCACCCTCTCCTGGTATTTTTAATTGCTATGTCGTCTCTCTTTCATTAGTGTATCCTATTTCTTTCATTTATCATGTAAAAGGAGCAAACCTTATTTCACCTTTAAAACTGAAATCCTTCTTCCTGATACAGGCTGATGGTTTACAACCTCTTTTTTTGAAGGGAAAAAAAAAAAGAGGAAATTGCTTTTCTGGCCAGCGGCCATGCCAAAGTTGAAAACATGTCTTTTAGTAAAGGTAAAGCGTCCTAATGAATGACTTGCCTTTGAAAGAACAAGACACAATCCTTGCAGTCATTCAGGACAAGCACTAACACACACACACTCACACAGAATAAAAAGACAATTTCCTATGTGTACTGCAGAACATCTCACTCTTTGGTTTCAACCAACCAGTTTTCTGACTCTGGTTCACTATAAGGAGAAAACTCTGAGGTCCAAACTACATTCAGTTGAGTTGTGAATATCAGGAATGTCCTTGGGTCCTTAGAACTGAAGCCTTCAGTGGATGGGCTATCTCTGAGCTCTTGTTTTTATTGTGATCCTAAAAGCTTAGGGCAAATGGAAATTCTTAAATTCCTGTAGCAGCTTCTACCTCTGGAAAGGTTATTTATCTATTTAAGCAAAGCAAGTCTAGTTTAATAAAATACATTGTCATTATCCCCAAACCTGCCAATATTCTTGGATTAACACATGTACAAGTACACATTACCTACACTACAGGCACTACAGAGAATACATGCACTTTTGTCTGTTTAGAAACAGAATTGTCCTTTCCTGCTGCCAGAATTTTATCACCAAATAATAATGACTAATATTGCATGTACATGCAGTCCATAGTCATTTAGCATTAAGACCTGGATTATGTGTTACAAAGCTATTAATGCCAAAATTTTTGGGAAAAACAAGATCTGCTTATAAGTATGTCCCATGACAGCAGCCCTTTTCCAGAAGAAACTGCACCAAGCATTCACAGACTCAGTTCTGCAGCTGGTTATGGCATGCAGAGCTCTTTGCAGCCATCATCCCTGGCCTCTGCTGGAGCTGCTGCCCACCTCTCAGCCAATATTCTCACTCACTCTGTTACATTAAAAATGAGTATTAATAGAAGTATCAGTCTGCAGCACTAACGCTGACATAGACTATCTCATGTCAAACATCGAGTTTGATGGAACTTGGAAATGCTCATAGATGAAGTCCCTCATCTGTAAGTCCAAAAAGGACATCTCTGATATTCTATGACATCCCAAACATCACTTTGCCTGTGTTAAACAACCAGCTTCTATTATACCCAGTTAGTATTTGCAAAGAAATCTATGGATGACTCAGAATCAAGTTTCAAATAAACACATGCACAGATCAGCTGTATAGTGCTTGAGACTCCACTGACAAATTCTCAATATGTGTACTGATTGTAACTGAGGTTTGATATTTTGTTCATCAACATCTGGACACAATTAACTGACTACCACCTGCAGCTGAATCTGAGCCCTAGGGTATTTCTTTGTTATCTACTGTGCCTCAGAGCTGAATCATTGTCCCTAGATATAGACAGCTGGATACTTCCCCCCTTTCTAAGTATTCCCCATGTGAACGTCAGCTACACACTCCTAAATATTAAAGAAATAAATCCTTGAGGATTCTTATTGTTCTTAAGACCCAAGACACACCAGTAAAGTAGTTCTGCAGCCACTGCTGCAGGATTTTGTACTGTAGGATGTCAGATCTGTTGAACAGGTAAGTACTGCACCCACAGGAATAGAAGCTCATACTGCAAGATGATGCCTGGCATCTTGTCCCTCCACCTTCTGCCTGAAGAAGTGCCATGACAGAGTCTGAGCATTCAGCATTCTGTTCAGGGCCCTCTGTTCCTGTAGCAGAGAGTGCTAATATTTATCTGACAGATAACAGACTGAAACAGCAAGTGATAGTTGAGACAGTTATTCTGGCACTGAACAGTGTGCTGAACCTCTTTATATTTCTCTACCACAAACTAGAAATTATCTCTGGTTCCTTCTTACTCATCTCATGTAGTATTAGGGGAAGCTGACATGGCATTTAATTAGTTTGGGATTTATCAACAGTCCTTTAAAAGATAAGATGGGCCTAAAATAATGTATAGGTAGATATACCTACTCTGAACTGCTCCTGTAATTTTAAACTGCAGATATGGTCAGGAAGAAATTCAGCCATGCACTGTAGAAAAAGATTAGACAGCTTTGAAAGGTGTGCCCTTACCCTTAAGCATGTGCAAATACAACAGTCTCTGACTACAGAGATAACAGTGAAAGTACCTTAAGCAGGTGCCATCCAATTCTTCTGTCACCTAGTGAAGGGGGAATAAACTATCAGAAACTTGAGAACAAGGAGGAACAGTGACTCTGGCTCAACTCCTACTTAAATTGGTCCTGCAAGAGGATCATTCTTCTCTGTAGACCACTTATGACATACTGTTAGAGAGAAGGAATGGAGGAAGTATTTTTCTCTTTTTTTCCTTTTTGGTTTTCTTTGTATTTTTTCTTCTTTTTTTTTTTTTTTTTTTCTTTTAGTCTTTCTTCTCTTTTTCTTTTTTCTGAGATATTACCTATATAAAACAAGAGTTGATCAAACAAATAGCAAAGGTAGAGGATGAATTATTCATGTTATCACTCTTATACATGATACAAAGAAACACTATATTAGCTGATTTAGCACATTTTAAAGTATAAAGATAATTTTATCTGCTTATTAAATTGTGCTGTTAAAAGGTAGGACTTTGCAATCCCCACATGCTTTGTTTGTAAGTACATAGCAATACAGTATATTTCAGTTAGCATGCAAATAAAGAGTTAAAACTTAATAACAACTGTAAGAAATATATGCATCCTTAGGAATTACAAATGTTGCCTACCTGGATAAACAGGGCAAACTGTCACAGTAAGCAAGACATGTTTCTGTGGAAATATTTTTTTTCAAATCTGTAGATAGTGAAAGAAAATATTGATACCTATTTACTAGTAGCAGCCATATACTAATTTTGTAAAAAAAAAAAACAAAACAGTGACATTAAAATCAAAACATGCTCATTTCTCTCTGGTCATCCTTCTTTTCTCACTTAAGGACAGAAATTCCTAATGGCATGGGATTGAATCAAAAGGAGTGGTAAGAAGCAAAGTTGGTGTAGGAAGCCTTAGCCCACTCTGTGATCTCCTCACACCAAGACACAGCATCCTATGTCTGTAGCAAGACATATTTTCTTCTTCCATACAAAAACATAGAATTCAGTAATTTTTCCATATTTCCAGATTACTTATTGTCCAATGGGAGTAGCAGCATAGAACAAGACACTGAACATGTGGAAGAATTTTGCACTTCTCATGCAAGGTTGGCTGGCATATTTTCAAGTCCAACACATTCTAGGCACATGGCTTCTGGGGCATTTGGACATCCCAAAGATGCATTAGGCTTACTGTGCTCAGGCTGCAAATGCAGCCTGTCCTGTGAGATCAGGACATGTCACCAAAACTGCTGGTTTGGACAATGGCATTTGTCTTCTGAAGGGGGAGATAGGAAGGAAACAGGTCAGAAACAGGGGCCAAAGGATATTGCACTTGGAAGGAGCAAATACTGAAGCAAAAGACAGAATGAGACTCAGATGGCCACATTACTCAAGAATGAGTTAGGCCCAACATTCTACAAAAATGACAATAGAAATCTTTCTCCACCAAGTATTTGTTTTATGCAATGTGTTTGAGGCATTTCAAAATGTCTTTAGGGCATTCTGAAATGTCTTTAGAAACATATGGTCACTGTTGTCATGTCCTTCCTATAAAACCAAGCTACCTTTGTACTAAGACTGCTACTTTTAAGGTTTTGGACCAACAGAAAGATGATGATTACTGTTTTCTCAAAATCTTTTTAAGGAATTTCTAAGTTGTTTTTTTTTTTAAAATCTGTTGGAATGTCTTAATCTATCGAGATAATATTAACTCCCTGGAAGAAAATTTTAAAACAAAAAAAATTAGCACTCCCTTAACAAAAGTTCCTTCTCCTATCAAAAACTTAGGTTCTTTGTTCAGGATAATGAGTTTAAATAATGTCACAATATTATTATTTAAGAGCAATGCCATGGTTAATAGCCTACATTACAAGCTGTCCCCTTAGCAAACCACTTAATGTTCATGTTCAGATCCTGTCTACTTTAATGATACTTAAAAACTGATTCAGCATTTTGCTGAACTGAGGTCTTTTACAACTTTTTTTTTTAAGTGTTCATTAAAAATTTCTTTTCTCTCATTACTCTACAGTAGTGTTCATGTCATTTGGAAACCTAAGATTAAACCTTGAAAACTGCATTAAAGAGAAGTCATCATTTATTTGAATTTATTTTAGCTTTCTGAAATAGTTTTTCTACTATCGAAAATGAGCATAGTCACACTGAAACTCCATAATGGTATGTCACAGAGGCTTTGTGGCAATCTGATCAGAGTATTCAGAAAAACTTTCTGCTCAAACACTTGTGAATTTATATGAATTTCATTGATGACAGAGACCTTTGACTAAACAACACTATTTTCTTTCATTGAAAAGAGGGATAGATGGCACTCAAAAATGCTATTTAAAGCAAATAGATACATTTTCTCCTTTTAGCGTGCTCCTTGCCTTCTTGGACATATCCTATATTTGGATGCATGAGGATATATATTTTATGTGAAATATATGCATCATTTTGACAGATACTTAGTAAGGAAATTATCCATGCAATTTATACAGTAAACCAAATGAGAGACAAATCTGTAAGGGCTACAGGTTCACAAGTTCATGAGAAATGTTTTATTACACTAATACACTTTCTTTAAGTCTGTCTAAAATTTTAATGCACCAGACTTCTGCCTTAAGCTAAAGCTCCTTCATGGTTTACAAATAATGGCAAATCCATGTCTGATATGATTGCTGTAATGTGGAAAAAGAGGAAGGAGGACTATCCTGGTACTTTAAGAGTCAGAACAAAACACATATACGAACCAGAAACCCAATCCTCAACAGGGCTAGACTATGTTGTCCAGATTCTACTCAAATGCAATAAATCAATTTAGTGGGATTTCTATTCTTTGTATCTCTTTTCAAACCAAGCTAGTACATTAACGAGGCTTTCTTCTTCTAGTCTATTTCTGTATGTCATAAACTATTAATGGATATTGTAAAACTCAGCTATCCATTAAGACCAGTCTAAAACACTGTTGCAGATTCTGATATTCACATGCAGAGTCCCAGATAAAACTACTCAACCATTCTTCCAGCTTGCAAAGCTAAAAAAAAAAAAAAAAAAAAGCAAAAAACAAAACCCAGCTTTCAGAATTCATTTTTCAGCATTAAGATGTTGGCTCATTGGCTCATGCCTTTTTTGAAGATCTCATCCTCTTCCCTTTCTCTTTTTCTGGCCCCTCTCTCTTTCTGCCACATGCATTGGCATAGACATGGATGGATCAACACACTTGAACATGCTCCTGGTGATTTTTATACAAGATTTTCTTAACATTCCTTTTAAAAGCATTGTTATTCCCTTTCATTTCCAGAAGTCCAGGCAAGAGCAATTTTCCCCTGCAAGAAAACACGTTCAAACTGGTAATGATTTCTAGAGAAAATATGAAGATAGAATTGGCACTGAGCTTTATTTCAGAATTCCTCCGACTGAAGTTTATCAGCATGTCATTATTCTACTAAAGAAGTATTTTCATGCCTATATGTTAGTGTGCTGATTGAGAAATACTAATTTTAAATTGAAGTATAGAAAGCCTGAATATACTGTTCTGCATCCTTATCAGCAGGAATATTTGGACTATAAGAGATACATTAACCCAATGAAAAATTACTGTATGTTGTAGGGCTTATAAGAAATAGGTACTGGACTCTGATCCAGGAAGTTTTCTTGGTCTCATGTTGCTGCAATTTTGAGGAGACTGATCAGTTTGGGCTGTGGAGGACAATCAAAATAGCAAATTGAAAGTACATTGATAGCAAAATGCAGTCAGGAAATAACATTGGCCCGTTGCATGATGAGCATCATCACCTCTCAAACAGGGACAAAGTCGAGGCAGTGATGTTTAATGCTTTCCTTGCCTTGGTCTTCAACACTGATGGTGAGCTTTGGGACCCCCCAAGCCCTGAGTTGGACAATCATGACTGGGAGAATGAGAAACTCCCAACCAAAGCCCAAACTTGGGCTGGATTTGCTGCTCCAGCTGGTTCCCTATAAGTCTATGGGGCCAGGTAAGATACATCCCAGGGTACTCCAGGATCTGGCAGATGTCATTGTGAAACTTCTCTCAATGGGTTTTTCAAGAATGTAAGGGATCTAAGTGGTCCCAGGTGATTAAAAGCTGGCAAATATCCCCGTCTTCAATAAGGGCAAATGGGTTGACTCCAGTCACCACAGGCCTGCCAGTCTCCACTCAGTGCTTGGCAGAACAATGAAGAAGATTATTCTGTGAGTTCTGGAATAACACCTGGAGGCCTACGCAGGCATTGTTCCCAACCAGCACAGGCTTACCATGGGAAAGTCCTGCTTGACACGCTCAATTTCCTTTCTTTCCCAATCTCCTTTCTTTCTAAATTCTATTAGCTTGGGTACTTCATCACCTTCCTATCCTTTAAGCAATATCTCCTTAGTTACCAAAGTCCTGTGTCCACCCCTCGCTTCTTAAGCAATGAATTTCAGTGTGGAACTAAGCGCCACCTCCCTCCCGTGAGTTACATCAATACGCCGTGTTGCGCTCATGTTGCTTTAGGAGGAGACACTGCAAAATGTGCAGACTTTTATTTCCATTTGAACTGTATTCATGTAGTTTCCCTTTACACTCTAGAGCTCAGGGGCATTTTGTTCTTCACTGGAGAGGCTAATATGGCTGGTTGCCATCTTTGGGATGAGGTCCACATCATTTGCTGTGAGTGAAGGATTAACACATGGCATCAATCCATATTTAGTTAAGGATTTGGGATGTCACTGGCTTTCAACTTCTACCACAAACTCTCTGACAAAAATCCTATTTAATGCCTTGTATGAATTTAGTCTCTTTAAAGTTTCATCAGTATGATTGTGAGCAATTTCTGCCTGAAGTCTCAAATGTACCAGCACGGATATTCTGCTTTCCGCTCTTCCATGGCTGGATTCAAATCCCTTATATAAATATGCCCACACCTAAATCTGTCCCATCTTGTTGATCTGCATGTAAAATTCACATGCTGACTTATGTAAATGCAACCCAACCATGAAAGCAATTTGCTCGTGAGTCACACAACCCTGCAAACATTGAGGTAGCTGCAAAACCATCCCTTGTAAGATTGAAGATAGGGTATAAAATTCTGATATTGTCCTGAATGTAGCTCGAAAATAAAATTCTTAAGGGTTTTGTTCTTTTCTGGACGTTTTTAAGCGCTGACTAAATGGTTCATCTTGTCACTATAAAAAGATAAGTAACTTTAGTTCCTATTTCATCAGCTATTATAAATAATTATTTCTCCTGCTGTACAATGGCACTGAGATTAGCAACAGAAGTAGTATGATCAGCTGGGACCAAAATGCAACTTCTGAAGATATCCCATCAAATCCATCAGAACAAATCTGTACTTTGTTTTCCATTTATGAGGTCTCCTTTCTTCTGAAAGTAACGTTTTTTGACTGACACTTGCCATTAAGGTTGGTCTACTATGCCCAGGAAAGAAGTATAAAGTATGGACCTCAAACTACAGTGTGCAAATTAACCCAAGAGGCTTTAAGCTGCCCAGAAAATAAAAAGTAGCTCTTTTTTTGTGTGTATTTCTATAACAAAGCCTTTGAATCCATATTCTTCCAGAAGCTTGTTTGTGTTCTTTATCTTTTTTTTTTTTTTTTTTGAGTAATCAGAATAAGAACATTTTAAATAAGAATTTGAAGAAAGATGACTGAGGCTTTGCAGGTGATTGAAGAGAGCACTTTCAACTCCCAGGAGCAGCAGGTGAAAATATAGGTGAAAAATAATGCTTCCTTGCAATTGTACCTAATACAGGGAAAGTTTTAGTGTTGCAGCCAATGGGAGAAAAAAAATCTATGTCCAGACATTAAGAGAGATAGAGAAAATTAGAGAGACAAGGCTGTGAGACACTTTTATTGAAGAGTAAAACTTTGCATTTAACATGATACAGGAGCTAGAAAAAGTGATAGTATGGCTAAGCCAGCCACAGCCTAGAAACAATATCTTTGGTGGACACTTAAAATAAAATACCTGAAATATATATTTTCAAGCTTATTACTGCCACAGTGGAGTATTACATAACCATACACATGGAAGAGGCAAATAATTTTGAATAAAGCACTGAGTAAAAATATGGCTGTTTTAATTGCGTAGGACTACACAACATAACATGTGTTTACACATCTGTTTCTGAATATTTGTGGGACAGAGGGAAGTATGTCTCTGCTCAGAGTATGTCTTCAAGTATTCTGGCTATGGAAGAAGCTATTGTGCAAGTTTAGGCAATGCATGAAGTAATGTTCATAGGTCCTAACAACCAGTGTCAGATTTTTTGTTAAATGTGTTACACTGACACCATTGAATAAATGTGTAAATGAGTATGCATTCTGAATGATTGTAGATGCTCTTTAATGAATCCCACCTCTCCAAACTCATCCTATGTAAAATAACTATATTTTATGTAGAAACATCATCCTTGGCATACACATGGCATTGCAAGAGTCTGGCACACTATGTTTCATTGCATTTAAGCCAGATACCCAGAAGTAGCCAGAATTTTCATTTGGATACTATCCAACCATTGTTAATCATAAAATACATGGTACAACAAGCTGGCATTAATATATGTGATTCATAGGGTACTTCTTTAATTATGTACAAAAATCCTAAATTAACTAGTTTTGTCTCCTTATAAAGTGCCCCTTCTGCATCCGTTTCAACTCCCATTGAAGTCAAAGGAAAGCCTCCCATTGATTTCAGTTGAAGTCAGTTGAGTTTTATGAAATTTTTTGCATGATGTCTCCTGACTTCCTTGAAGTCTGTTGCAAATTTGGTTGGCATGCAAAGTGCTTGCCTCACAGCCTATAATTACATAAAGCTGTGCTGAGGACACTTACTTACCTAGCACCAAAAAAAAAAAAAATCAGATAGAACAGACTGACTTTAGAAAATATTTTGTAGCTGCCCAAGAATAGAATTAAGAAGGGCCCAATTAAATGCCTAATACATCTGCTGTCTTACATTAAACTGGAAAGAAAACATTTAGTGCTTTTAAACCAGAAGAGCATGTGAAGAATGTTTCTTTGAAAGCCTCTTCCCTTCTAATAAGCCAATATTATCCCATTGCTAAAAGCTAAGCTAAGAATTTTGGGAAATATCAGTGAAATAATTTCTAGAAAGATTTTTTTTCTGGCGTTAAAATATACTATTGCAAGCCTTAATATTAGTGCTATATGAGTATTCATTGAGTTCTTTGCAAAATAAAAACATTTAAAAACTTCAAAGAACATAGAGAATAAAACATTGAATTATGTTCAAGTGTCCTAAGTTAACTGTGTTAGCATCTTAAAAAGTGTTCCCTTTTCTATCTGATTCAATTCTCACCAAATCCAAAGCTTAAGTATTATCAAAGATGGATGCAAACTTCATACTATATGAGAGAGATTTAAGTGGATATAGAAATAGGCCATGTAGATGTAGAAATAGATTTAAAAAACTTTATAAAAGGCTTTCTATGGCTTTGACAAGCTATCACTTCATAGTATGTTCAAGGATTAAATAAGCTGCTACTCCTTCCAGAATGGACATACTTTTTCTAGCACTTAATTTTCAATGCATTTTGCCTCATGGATCAACCAAGTAGTTGTCTTTTTTCTCTCCTCTCCTTTCCATCTCTATGGGAAATGCACAGTACACTTCTTTAGGCACCTTTGTTGGTGACAGGCACAGCGGTATTGAGTGGACCCTCAGCAAGGCTGCAAATGGCTGCAAATGACACTGTGCAGTGTAGTCCTCACACTGGAAGGAAGGGACACCACCCAGAAGGACCTTGGTGGCATTGAGTGATGGGCTCATACAAATCTCATGAAGTTCAAAGAGGCCAAGTGCAGGGTCTTGCACATGGGTTGGGGCAACCCAAGCACAAGTACAGGCTGGGCAGAGAATGGATTGAGAACTGCCCTGGAGACAATAAAGACTTGGGAACAAGAAGTTTGTCATGAGCAGGCAATGTGCATTTGCTGCCCAGAAAGCAAACTTATCTTGAGTGGCAACTAAAGAGGCATGGCCAACAGGCCAAGGAAGGTGATTTTGTCCCTCTATTCTAGTCTTCTGAGATTTCACCTGGATTACTGTATGGAGTAGAAGAACATGGACCTGCTGGGGTAAGTCCAAAACAGGAAGAAGAAGATGTCCAGAGCATGCGAGCACCTCTCCTGTGAAAACAGGCTGAGAAACTTGGAGTTTTCAGGCTGAAGAAGAGAAAGCCTCAGGAAATCTCATTGTAGCCTGCCAGTACCTGAAAAGAGCCTATGAAAAAGCTGGAGAGAGACTATGGAGGGACCACATAACAATAGATTAGGAGGTAATGGCTTTAAATTGAGAGAGGATAGGGTCAGATTAGATATGAGGAAGAAATTCTTTACTGTGAGGGTGGCAAGGTTTCTACTCTAGGGAAAGTAATTACAGAGAAAAATTGAACATTGTCTCCCAAACTTTTGACTCCAAGGACAGCAACAGACAATTCACATGATCATACTTCTACTTCACAGTTCTGAAAATGGGCAAAATAATCCCTGCTTCCCACAGATTCACCCAATGTTTTTAATTCATCCCATAGGTTTAGAGTAAAGGCTGCAGGGTCTGATCTTTCTACCTGATGAAGCACTGACATTATGTTTAAGAAATGCAGCACTAATTGTGATGATTACAGTGACCATGACTGGTGAACCTATGGAAAAATTCCAGCCTTTTTCCTTGACCTCAGATCTGTCTCATCAGAAGTGATGCTCCTTCATGATCTGGACTTGGTTGGAGCTGGCCACTACCTCTGAGTCTGTCCTGCCCACCTTGCTGCTCCATGGGTCTGGGATGCTCCCTTTGGTTCCTAACTCTTAAGGAACAGCTGGCTGTCAGTGAAAGCTTGTTTGTTGGGTTTGCAAATAAGTTCAACCATTATGTTAAAACAAAAAATTAAGAGGAAGAAATTTTAAGTTGTGTCTGCAGAAAAATTATAGAAGAGCAAAAATGAAGATAGGGGGTAGCACAGTTTTCTTATTAGGCATTTACTAACTTTGAATTAGCAAGTTTGAACTGATTGTGGAGCTACACTTAAGGTTTTCAATGCAGGAATAAAAAAGAATATTTTGTGAACCTAATAGAATAAATATGGTTGTGGTATACATTGATGTACCGCTGCTATCCTGATGCCTTCTTATTCCCTATGTATGACACTCATTAAAAACTATACCTAAGCATATAAAAAGATTCTATTTTTTAATTTCAGGATTTGCATGTCCTTATATTTCATGAACACAATTGGTTTGTTCTTTTTAAATTTCCCATTGAACTCAAAATTGAACAAAGAAAGGGGTAATATTTATGACTTGCAGACGAATTCTCCAACATCTTGATCTCCCTCAAAGAGGCAAAGAGATCAAGATTGCCTTAAACTCTCCAGAAAGTTTCCAGTGACAAAGAAAATTAATTAAGTTCTTTTCCTACAACCGGAATATAAATAGTGTGGAAGCATCTGAAGATATTTTCCAGCTGCTGAGCATTACAAGTATTTCACAACCTTGGAAGAAGAAGTTCTTGCTATCTAAACAGCAGCGTTATTAGAGATGATTAATCTTATCCTTGCTATTCTACCAAACTACAGAGTAATTCTTTCCTCCTACTTCCAGACAATACTGGACACAATACAGAATGCACATGAAAGCAGCCTACAAATGACTTCTTGCTATATAGGTCATTAATACTGTAGCAGAAAACTTTTTAGATGAGATAAATGGTGGTGTTAATTACCCATTGCTACATTACTACTGAAAACTATGCCTTGAGTCTCTGTTAGTCTTTTACTTTTTTATTGGAATATAAACCAAATTGGATGTAGCCAGAGTTCTGGGAATCACTCAGGTGGGACAATTTATTGACCAAATCTTATGTTTTTCTAAAAGTGGTCAAGGAAATTGGTCACAGCATCCTTTGCTCAGTCAAACTCTTCATTCATGTGAACCCCATGGATGGAGCTCCTCCTCCAGGATGTATTTGCTCCAGAATCAGAGACACTGAGATGGCTAAAGCCAGGTGAGGCTAGTCCTTACTGTGGTGCCACCTAACAGGATTATTCACTGATGCTGCGTCACACTGGTATTTACAATAAAAACCTGTTTCTTTCTCCAATTTTTAAAATTGAATTCTTTGAACTGTTGCATGGGCTCTAAATTGCTTATGGTTTGCTTTTATAGAAAAGTTATTAATACTAAGAAGGGGAGTATAAGCATATGAAGGAAAGCCAAATGACCATCAGTGTGTTTGATCACCATGGATCACGAGAAGCCATCTTGTTTGTAAAAATCCTTTTTCTCATTTTTAAACTATTGCTCCCACACTAAATTCAAATCAAGGAAGGCTTTTCATAGAAGAAACTGCACAGCACTTGACCACATACTTGATGCATACATGCAGCTAATACATGCCAGTTTCCTGAGATATGTCTTCTAGCTTGAAGTTCTACAAAGCTTTGGCATAATGAATACAGATTAGATTAGTAATTATTGTGAAATTACAGTTCTTGGGTTTGAAGAACAAAAAGAATAATATTGAGACAGACTACAAAGTCTTTTTTTTAAATCCGTTGACACAGTCTTCCTCTTTTCTTTCCTCAAAATGAGCTTCAGGAACCGTTCATTGCCTACCAATCTGTCATGTGTCTTGAAGTATTTTTAATAAGGAAAACGAACTAAAATATATAGGCTTATATTATGTCTATCAGGTAAACATTAGGAAACCCATGTCTTTTAGAGCTACTCTATTTTGACTTTCTGCAAATTTCACACAAGTTCAGCTTATCTGAAAAGCAGCTGCAAGGAAAATATCTTATTCTTCTATAGAAGAGGAATAGGAATTAGTGTACCTGCAGTTGCCACTGGCTTTTACTAATTAAAATAAAAAAAATTACAAGAGAACAGTTTTTGACCTCCATTAGGCTGCCTTTTGCAACAATTAAAAAGTTTTTTAAATTTTCCTTCCTTGTATTTCCTAGTCAATTTAGCAAAAACAAAACCACCCTTTTATAAAAAACAAGGGAGGATAGATAATACTATGGAGGAAGGGCTTAGTCACATACAATGATTAGCAAATGGACTGTATTAAAAGGAGACAGGGCTATGATTTCATAGAAAATTTGAAAAGTGCAAAAGGTTATGAATCTAGAATTAATAAAACATCCATTATATTTTTTCAAATATTGTCCCCAGTCAATATTGGTTTCTGCTGTTGCAGAAAATAAAGTAGGTAATTTATGATTTTTGCAATGTTATAAATATACCACATACTTAAGGACCAAATTTTCAGAGTAGTTCCTTTAGATTTCCTCATGGAGGAAAAAAATCCAACATCAAACTAACAACCACACCCTCTCCAAAAATCCCCACCCTCTTTTTTTCATAAATAGGCTGAGGGGAGTGAAAAAGTCTTTACTTCTTGGCATCTTTGGTTCCTTTAGTGTGAAAATCTACTCTTAGCATCTTTGTTTCCTTTAAGAATTTCAGAATAATGCAACAAAAAATCACCAGAGTTAATTTACCAAGCTTCTTGAGACCTCCTGTTATATAAAACAATTCTTTACAATGGAGTAACATCTCAGCAACCCTATATTAAAACCTCTCCTCCAACATATTTTTTATTCCTATAAACACACTGCATCCTAAAACTGAAACCATCGGCATGATACAAGTCTAGAGCAGAGTCCTGAAGGACAGGACAGGATTATCATCAGCTCACACCAATGACTGACTGTGTGCCAAAATGTTCTCTAGCCCTGACATCCGCTGAGGTGGAACTGCCCAAGTCTGTTACATTCTCCTCCTTTCTGAAACATCATGGCCCCAGCCAGGCTGGAAATTGGAAATGTTCCCTCATCTGTGTGAATACCAATTCTTAAGCCTGGGAAATGACTGGGACTTTGAAAGCTGCTCTGCCAAATCCATGAGAGGGAAGGAATGCAGCTTAAGAGAAGAGCTGAATTCCAGTGCCTAGGAAAATTCTGTTACTACATAATTTACTAGTACTTTATAATTGTAACATGCACTGACTAGCAAGTCCTTGAAATGCTTAGAGACAGGCAAGAGAGTGGTAATATTTAGGCTTTTACACATACAGACTGATGATGGACATTCATCTTAAGAAATGTTTCCTGTAAGGCACCAAAACCAACAGTCTCAGGGCAGCTCTAACACCATCTTTAACAAACACAGCTCTTTTGTGTTAAACACCCTTGACGGGGCCATTTCCTTCTCTGCACATGAAACTTTAACAATACGGGAGCAATAATAAAAGGATACACTCATTTTGCACAACATCAGTTAACCAAGATAGATTGTTATATTTGTACTTTAAGCCTGTAATTAGAAACCAAGACTGCTTTCACCAGGGTCAGTGAAAATTTCATCAGGACTGGTGCTCATTCTCAAGAAGAGAAGCAGTGCTGTGGCATGAGCAGCTAAAACCCATCTGAAATTTTGCTGCCCGTCAAAATGGGAATCAGTTTGGGTACTTCATTTGTACCAGCACTAGCCTCTGCTTAGTGGAACAACAGACACACTGTGATACGAAATTGTGAAAAAAAACAACATAAAAATAATATTAACCACCACTAGTTAATTAATCTGACATAGCTGATTGCACGTTCTGAAGCCATTTAATTCTGGTACAGGAAGGATGTCAAGATCATGACTTTTATATCTGAAAGACATTTATGAAATCGCCTCTGATCTTATTTTCTCTTTGATCTTCTCAAAATGTCATTATTTCAAAACTCCATTTTAGCAAAATAATATAAGCAATTTTAAAAAATGATATAATTTTATTGACATTTGACCAATAAAGTACATTTGTAATCAATGTTGGAGAAAGAGATTTAAGTAAAAAGATGTATCTCCAACAAATACTTTTTTAATCCTTGGTCTTAAAAATATTTACTACATAAATGACAAGCAGGTTCAAAGCAACTTGCACTTTATAAACTCAAGTTTAAGACATCAAACAAGAATTCATAAACCCAATATAAATGAAAATGCTTAACTTCAGTTTGCTCCATCCCTGGTCTACCCTATGGAGATAAGAAGGGAAGACTGCAATTTTAATTGGTCCAATAAAGTCAGCTTGTGTTATGGTAGAGGAACATAAAAGCTAGATCAAAGCCAGCCTGCCTAACAGACCTGTCAATACCCACACTGAGACAGCAGCAGCAGCCCCTGCAGCAGAGCAGTCAACACCAGGAATGCAGGTTGCCATATGCAAGGCAATCTTTAGGCACTTCTGTTTATTGGTTTGCTAAGACCTTCCTCAGCTCAAGTTACATCAATGTTAAGGACTCTTTATAGACACAGGAAAAAGTAGAATCCATGGTAAGAGTAGAGAGAAAAACAAATATCATTCCTTTCCTTGTGTGTAAAGGTTGAAATGGAGTTTCCAGCTTTCTTTGCCATAAATTCTTCCTTTCATTTTTTAATCAAGTTCTGAAGGATTTTATTACACTTTGTGCTATCTGCTGGTTCTGTCTTGTTTTACAATGATTTATAAGTGAAATTTAAAAACAAAGTGTGATGGCAATATGTCCTTGGCAGGTAAGTAGGAAAAGGAGTGTATTTGAACACCACAAATGTTTCCTTCATTCTGAAATAAAGAGAAAGGTTTGTACATGATGTACCTCTTCATGTCTTTCAGTGAGGTCATCTCCTTATTGCTTAAATCTTGTTTCTAAGAACAAATTTGGCTCTGAACTTGAAAGTAGACCTGCCTGTAAACTGCAGAGGTACTCTGAATCAGCTCTGGAAATCTCCCTGCTGCAGGAGTCTCTGCATCCATATACCTAAAGAATTTGTAGAATCCCTGTACCCAAAGCATGGAAGTGCCTCATAACACTGATATAGAAGTACTGCAGTTTTCATTTTACTGGTGGGCAAAATATGTACACAGAAGCTACTTTCTCCTAGGTCAGGGAGGAATTCTGCAATTGAGCAGTAAAGGAAAACTAAACTGGGAACCTCTCAGGTGAGCAATTTTGCTAATGAATTTGTAAAAATGGCTGAACCTTGTGTGCACTCAACATAGATTAGCTTCTTGGAACCTGTCTTCCATATGACAAAACTAAGTCCAGCTTCAGATGTGAGGAATGCAGCTAGACTCCTAAGGCTTTGTCTCTGCTGGTAAATAAAGCCAGGCCAGAAATCAGCCTCAAACACTGGACCCATTGTTGTCCTCCTCAATTCATTATTGCCTTGCTCCTACATCTGTTTTGGACTACACAAAGCAGCTTCCTACATGATAGATCTTCTCCCAAGAGAACTAGCCCTGAGCATCTACACTGACTAGACCAATCTACAGCTGTCTTTGACTTAACATTTAGACAAAGCCTTAGTGAGCAATTCCAGTTTTCCACTCTGTAAGATAATAAGGACACAAGTTTGAGGATTGTCTCATCCCTGTCCTAAAGTCCCCAAATACAACAAAATGCTTGATTCTATTATAAGCCCCTTCAGTATTAATGGGGTCTCCTTGAATACTTCTCACCTACATATATATACATTCTATGCTTCAAAATACATTTAGTCCTTTTCCCTTAAGAAAAAATTAACAGCCACATTCCAAAGCTCTTCTTACATGGTTTCAGTAAGCATGCCCCATGCTTGACTGCTCTTCAAGTGTCTGCTGTAAACAGACAGATTAGCAAGGAGCCCTTTCCATTCCCCAGTCCAGAAGACATGCTGGATTTCCATTCCCCAATCCAGAAGACATTTTATAGCCCCTGCAAGGCTGCAGCCTAGTGTACAATCCCTACATCCCAGTTTCCTTGCAAAGCAAAGCGTGCTTGCCATCTTGGTAGGAGCAAAAAGCAAATTCTAATCAAAGGACAATCTGGGTAATTGGTACATTAGGACTTCAGCCTGCACCAAAGATGCAACAGAAGAGTGAATGCAGCCTTATAAAGCTCAAAATATGGAAAAGTCTGGTAAAGCAACCACAAGGAGAAGCAATAAGCTCTTACTTTGTGTGAGAAACTAGGACTTATTTGTAGAATACATACTTATGTCTATTTCAGAGGCAGTTTGTACAGTGCTCTCAGAGTTCCAGATTAGCTACTTTTAGAAAAAAATATGGTGCTTGGTCTGGCATCACTGCCTTTTTTTTTTTAATTATTTTAATGATTACAGTTGCAGCCAAACCTCCATCATAACACAACATTGACATACAATGAGAACAATAAGAAAAATCCAGAAGAGTGAGTGAAGCATACAAATATTTTTCTGGTTTGTTTTGAAGTGACACCATTATTCAATCTCTGGAAATAGACAAGATGAAACTACCAAAAAAGCTAGAACAACAGAACAGGCAGTGTTCAGAATTACCAAATACAGGAAAAAAAAAAAAAAACCAAACAACTAAAAAAAAGTGGAGCAAAGGGAACTAACAACAGATGAACGTAAAGCAAAACCAAACCTCATGAATAAGTTGTTCCAGTGTGCAGAGTCCTAAGTGCTTGAGCCAGCTTCAGCTAAAGTACACAAACAGAGCAGTCATTGGAGTTCTTCAACAGTCAAGTCACTTGGAAAAACACAAGCAGCTATAAATCAAACAAGCCACGTACTTGTGGGCATATTTCACATAGAGGGTGCATTGAGATAGACCTGCAAGGACATGATTACAATAGCCAAGAAACTGAGCTTTTTTTTTTTTTTTTTTTTAATGTTTGGAAAGCACCTAGAACTTTTCAATTGCTACCCAAAAACATCTAGTTACAATAATAACTGCAAACGTGTAAAGACTGAAAATTAATGCCAAGAGAAAAACAAGAGAAAGAAAAAGCGGGCTTAGCAGATATGAGGCAGTGGTCATGGCACATAAATATGTAATGCTAGAACACACTCAAAATCAAATCAAATTTTATTTCTACTAGGCTGTCACATTGGTACATAAATATGGAACAAACAGTGACAGGCTCATTTCCACTTCTGGGTTGTGAGTGTTGATAGCTGCATGGTTCTGATGAATAACTGCAGGTATAGGATAAGAAAGCAGGGGAAAATAATTACTACAAAATATCACACGGTAGTCCCCAGCATAGTATATTAACTTGAAAGGAAACCTTGGCAGAACACATTCCCATAACAACGAAAACAAGGCAGATATCAGCAGACTCTGCTATCGTGGTACTGCTTAGGAAAAAAGGCTATACTGTAATTATTAAATTCAAAACCAGAGGGACAAAGATGACAAATGAAAGAGCTACAGGTACTAAAAGATAATAAAATTATTCAAAGTTGTGTTAAACTATTTTCTCCATTGTCCATAAAGCGATTAATTCTTCTCATGCACAGCAATGAAAACCCTCCAGGAAGCTAAAAGTGAGAAAAGTGCTGCTCGGAATTACAAATGCCCTTCCTACCTACCACCTAAGCTCTGCTTCTAACCACAACCTAAACTAAAGGGCTGCAAATTAATACATGTAGAGGCACCTCTTGTTCTAGCACGAAGTAGAAGTCTCACCTACTTTGTTACAAAACATTATACTCCTATCACTTACAGTTTTGCACAACAGTGTGGCATTTACAGCACTCACATCACAGATGGGAAATGTGTGTCTAACTCCTTGTTCAGACTAAGAGGATTTAAACCTTCATCTTTCACCTCCAAGGCACCTGCACCAATTTTTAGACCTGACACGCTCTATCTTGTCCTTAGTCATCCACTGAAATAAGGAGTTGAAATCCTGTCATATTTAATTTAGTAAAAGCATTTCAACTGAATTCTAGCAGCCAGGGCATCACACACATTGGCTGCACCTTAGAAGTCATAAAAAAAAAAAAAAAAAAAAAAAAAAAAAAAAAGGAAGCTTCAGCCAAATAAACTAAACAAAGCTAATTTTAATTTTTCAATTAAAAATAAAATGCTCTGATCTATATTATATCATGCAGGGAGATGCCACCAAACTGGAGTATGGAACCTTCAGTTTGTCAGAATGTTTTCTTCCTAGGGCTGAACTGTGGAGGTCTAGCATCAAGATTTTAGAAGAAATCATGCCAAAACTATCACTAAAGTGCCATATTTAATAGCCCCCATCCATGCTCATTCCTCCAGATCACAATGCTCTATCAAATCACCAACTTTGATCACTGAAATCCATTGCTTAGTCCTATCAAAGCATGACATGTATAGCATGATAGACAAAAAAAAAAAAAAAATCCCAGTACTTTTCTCATTTGTCATTCATATTTTAATCTGTTCACAGAACAGTAACCCTGGTCTGTGAGTCACAATAGCAACAAAAAATCCATGCCATCAACACTTTGAGATATGCCATTTCATGAAACCACTACTTTAGAAATCTGAATAGGCAATACTTGGCAAATGCTTGGACAGCTAGGGGGAAAATTGGTGTGTTCTAGAAAGCATTGTTTGGAATTCAAAGAAAGAAGCTTGGATATTTGTGTTTGAAAAAAGTGAGCATTTGTTGTAATGTGATGTTTCCAACAAGAATGGGTGCAATGTTTAACATAGTTTTGGAGTCCATTTTCTCTCCTCATTCTGGGCATTTCCACAAAAGTTGAAGATTTCAATCTGACTCCACCAGAAAAGTCTAGTTTCTGAGTTACAGCCAGAAAATTCATATGAGTTTGCCAAAAAATTAGAAAATTATCTTTATAGTCCAAATATAACAGAAACTATGAGGTAAATTCTGATAAATCCTATTACATGATCTCAAGTGAACTCTGGGTAATATGCAGAGGTTATGCTCATGCTTGTTGTTTTTTATAAGAAATAATTTGTAGTCAATACTGTTTATGTGAATGAAAGAGTTTCTTTACTATGATCAAAGCACACAATAGCAGTGATGTTACTACACTGCTCCTTTTACTCTTACCCTTCCATATCTTTTTTTTATCCATGAAAATAGCATAGGCTTCATTTCTGTTTCCCTTTAACAAAACCCAGGCTTAACCCCAATTGCTGTCATGTGCCTTCATTTCAGTTGGTACTGATTTTGTTATTCTTGGATCCAAGTTTTTCTAGGCATACTGAAACATAGCTTATTTCATGTCAAAATATATTGTGCTACACATACTAGTTGATCGGGAGTTGCTTTCTCTAAACACTGAAAAGATTTCCTCTTGTTGTTTCAGGATACTTCTAAAATGCGTCTCTGAGCTTAGGGCTAGAGTTTGATTAATGCATGATTTCCTCTTTAAAATTAGAAACAGGAATCATGAGTGATGGTTAATAATTTTCATTTGCTCTTCTGCTCTGTTTTCCAAGCAGTCTAATTAAGGCCTGGTTCCCAAGCTTGATTAGGCTTCTTTTACATCTGACTGCAGTTTGCAGATAGTGCTTCCAGGCAGGAACTCATGCTTATTTGCAGTAAATGGAAACAATCTGGGAAGGAACAAGAAGATTGTTTTGGGTTGTTTTCTTTCCCCCTCCTTTAATTAGAGAAATTATAACATCTCTTGCTGGAATCAACAACATCATTTAACTATAAATGTCAGAAGTGGAGACACAGTAATGAGGCCCCAAGTCACATTTGCTGAACGGCATGTTGCAGTCATGCCATTAGAAACAACTGTTTTACACTTTTACCAAGTCTGTGGGATTGCAGGGCACTCAGTCTATGCTCTCTGAATTACACATGTACCATGGAAGATGTAAAAGGTCTGTACAAACATCCAAGTTAGTCACTAGATCTGTGACCTGGTGCCTCCTGAGGATACCGAGCGCCGCTGCATCCTAGCAGTGGGGAAGGTGTCTCTCCTGCTGACTAACAGCCATCCCAACAGCAACTCCTAAAACAAGTTCCTGTGTTACTACCCTGTGATACATGAGGCTATATGGGGTACACAACTGTGTTTCAGTTACTGCTCAGTCCTCAGAGAAAGTTTCTCCTCCCCACTCCCACTGTAAAGTGACAGGACACATCCATTTGCTGATTCCATGGACTTGACCTTTTCCTCTGCAGTGACATGGTTCTCAATCAGGTGATCCCTCCCATCAGCCAGTCTTCTCAGAAAGTGGAGTCTCTTTGTCCTCTTTGTTCCCTGACTCCATCACAGTGTAATGCTCTTGGTACTTTCTTGTTAATCCTGTATGGGGTTGTTTCATTGTGTTTTTTAATGTAGTATCTTAAGACAGGTGCTATAAGTTGAATCAGTGAAAAAAAGGTAATAAAAGTATATTTTTTCCCCTAAAGGCACATGTTTAAAGGATAAATGCACTTTAAAATAGTTCTATTGGTAACTATGCATTAAAGGCATTATTAGCAAAGGAAAAGCCCACGATTGCAGATGTTAGATGTGTGATTCAGCATCTCTTACAACTAGTTATAGTTTCATGCTGTAGATCTAATGAGCTTTTGACAGAAATGAAATTAAGCACTGTCATATTAAGTGGATCTAGATGATACAAACAGTGTCCATTTATGTTAAGGGGTTGTTTGTACAGAAAGACCTAGAAAATACTCTTTCTACTGATAGCAGCAGACTGGGACAGATTCTGAGGCATCATGTTACAGAGGCTGTTCAGTTCATGTTTTCAGCTTCTACAGTCTTCTACCACATGAAGTACCGAGCAAACTAAAATGAGATTTTAGGACCTTTATTTTAGATATGGAGCTTTGGCTTCAAAACAATTGGTTTGACCACTTTCCCTCTGCTACAAAGTTACTATAACAGAGAATTCCAATGAAAGACAGAGGAAAGCCTTAGGTTTCCCACTTTCATCCTGAGGCTGCTGGTAAGAGTAGTCCCAGAGAAAGAGGAAAATCAGAACCCTGTTTCCCATGCAGTTTGTACATTTGATCCAGTAGGACAAGCCATAAGCCAGGACACAGGACAGTACTGACTAAAGGAGCAAATTCTCCTTTCTCCTTTATAGCATACAGACTAAGCTACTTCTTGGCTTTCATCTCCCATCATCTGAACTAAACTCAGGGTTGATGAATGAGGAAGGTTTAAGTGTCTCTAAGAAATGAAGCTTCTTCTTGACTTCAGTGAAGCATAAATGAAGTATGAATTACTCAGGTAAGGTCATACTCCCTGAGTATGACCTTCACCTGGGAGAGAAAACTGGGCCCCCAGTTTTCTCTCCCAGGTGAAGGTCATACTCAGGGACAGTTTCTTTCTCTAGGACAAAATTAGAATAGAATAGAATAGAATAGAATAGAATAGAATAGAATAGAATAGAATAGAATAGAATAGAATAGAATAGAATAGAATAGAATAGAATAGAATAGAATAGAATAGCCTGAGGTGGAAGGGATCCACAAATATCATTGAAGTCCAGCTCCTAGCCCTGCACAGGGCCAGGTGTTTTTACATTTCTAAGAGTGTCTAAAACTTACACACTGTTTTTGAGAGAGACATAGAAGATAGGTGCCTGAAATCCACCAAAGTTGTGTATTGAACAGAATTCAGACACTCAAAACACCCCCCCAAATACCTCTAAATGCAGACTGGCTATGAAATATCAGTGTTACCTTAAACTCTATTTCCTTTTTCTTTATTTATATTTTTTGTTTAACTTCTCTTTTAATAAATAAATGCATACTATTTAAATTTATTTTTATTAAAAGTACAATAATTTTTTTACATATATGAAAAATATAGAGCTATTTCACTGTATTTTTGCATAGAAGAACAAATTTTATTATGTCTTCATATTTATCAACCTATTTTGGGTAAAGAACCTCATTGCTACCATGACAGGCCTATATTTTAGAGAGGAGAACAAATGAAATAGGAAATTAGGTTCTTCTTGTGCTGGAAGGGGAAATTAAATGAAAAAGCAGTTGTTAAACATTTTGGGAGACTTGCTGAAAGATTAATAAATTATGTTATTGTGTTCAGAACTTACATTTGCCATCTTAATGTCTAAGTGGTTTTCCAGATAAAACTTTGGGGTGTGCTTGGAGAAAATAAACCATCTGACTTTTGAATGACTCAAACACACAAGTTCTAAGCAACAAAGGTACTACATACTTTGTCAGTGCACATCACACACTTCAGTCTTCTTCTCTCCAACAGACACAAATTCAAGATTACAGTTTATGCTTTGTTATTAATCTACTTCATTCTCTTCACATCACTAAGCCGTAAGTCGGAAATGGTTGTTATATCTGGAAGAAGACTGTGTTCCTAGTTATTTTTGGTCCTTTGATATGTAGGGACTTAGTCATTTAAACTGAGGATTTTATCATAGAGCTTGGAACATCAGTTAGGATTGGTACTGGGGTGAGGCTGGTAATTTTGCTTCTTATTAAAGTTACCCAACACTTTTCATTATAAAGCCTGTTTTCAGCTGCATATCGCTTTGCCAAACCTTAAATGTTTGGGCTGAAATTTTCCATGCCAGGTGTCTGCCTGAGGCAGAAATATTTCAGGAAGTTTCATCCAAAATTGTACAGCTGTTTCTGAGAATGAGGCTAAAGAAAATTTGTTCTTTACTAATGTTGAAAAAATACTGGCAACCTCTTCCTGGAGAAGTCCAAGTGTTTTTATGCAGAAAGTAAAAGTTTGAAGTTTGGGGTGACAGGAAAATGGAGAGGGGGAAGCTGATTTTCTGTCTGTGATGTATGTCTGCATAGAAACTTTTGCATTTAAAATTTTCAAGAGTCAACCTTTTTAACATATTCAGTAGGGAATTGTAGGCTCAGGGTTGAACTCTAATCTCTGCTGAAGTCCCTTTACTTGTTTCTCATTCACACTTTCTGTGACCAAATGCAGCCAACAGGAAACATTACAGAGATTTATGAAGCACTTAGGCTAGGTAAAGCAGAGCTTGAATTCAGGCATTATGGTTCCATGACCATACTGAAGGATGACACAGTTCCTCTTACACTTTCTGCTCATCCAAATGTACTTTCCTAAGGGAAGAAAACTAGAGCTGAGGGAAGAAAACTAGAACTACAGGAGACAGCTTGAGTCTCCCTGGTGACTGTTTCTTCCATGTATGCAAGATGTGGATACAGGAAGAGGCACTGAAAAAATTTTGGTGCTGGTAACTTGGACATGGAAAGCAGGAGCAGCTGGGGCTGTCTGTGGACACCCAGGTACACACTGGCAGGCCACAGGGTGAGGAAAACAGACCTGCCATGGAGCCTGGGAGGGGATGGGGAGGTGTGGAAAGAAGGAGATACAGGAACTGGAAGCCATGCCAAAAGCAAGCTAAGGAGAACTACAGGAGAAATGTGGCAAAATTGGGAGGAATAGGGTGAGGGGGAAAAAAAGGAAAAGGAAACAGAATAGGATAGGAGCAGGGAAAGAAGCTTGCTGAAGGGAAGGAGTTGGAAGACTCACCCTGAACATGGAGAAAAGAAGAGGTGAGTGATGGAGATTAAGTATAGAGACAGGCCTGGAGCAAATGGAATCTTGGACTAGATGCCAAAAGCAGGAAAGAGAGTGGCACACAGGCATGGCAAAGGGCACCAAACTCAGAAGAAGATATAAAGAAATGGGATAGAAAGAGCTGTAGGTGCTCAGCAGTGTTTTCTTCTGAAGGAAATCCAGGTCTAGCCTGCAGATGGACTGATGGCATGTGACAGTAAAATTCAAAGAGACAGGACATAAACTAAAGTACCATCACACAACCAATCTACTTAATCACTACTAATTACATTCCCTGAGAGTTTTCAGTCTTCCAGACCATTCCCAGTTTAGGGCTAGCACAAGCCACAGATTGCTCTCAGTTGTTGCTATGTGTGAAGGCAACCTCCAGAGAGGTAAAAGAATATTTGGTTACATGGGCAGAAATTGTGCCATGCACACACCCAGAACAGAGGATGGGCCTTGGTTCACATTATTTACTAATATAGACATTGCCTAAAGCTATAACTGTACTGCTGAATGAAAAAGGGCCAGGGAATGACTCAAGTACTGAACTGCTGATTGCTCATGCAGATTAAGAGTTAGCTCACTCAGAGTCTCCATTTTGGACCACTAATCCTAGGAAATATCTACTTCAGAGTGGTCTTTGGTAGCATGAATGTGAACAACTTCATGTCACTTTGTCTTGGGCACAAATCAGCTGGCTCTTTTACTCAGTGCTTCTTGAAATGAGTCCACTGTCAGAAAGTTAAATCAAACAAATAAAAATAGAGAGATGAGTACAGCTGTCACACTGTCAGAATGTACCAAGTAAAAATAATTACTGCTTTACAGATTCAATAGTATGGTCCCATTTTGACTAAAAAAGTTAGATTAATAAGGGAAAGGCCTATGAAAATCAGAAGTAAAAACAAAGGCAATCCTCAATGTACATTTTAACAGACAAAACTCAGGTTCTATTTTTGCTAGAAATAGAGGAAATCAGGCACATATCAATAGGTACTGTGCAGTGACAAAGTATCCTTTCAGCCCCTGAGAGCAAATCCCAGGTGACATACTGTCCCAGGTTTTGTAAATTGTGACCTTAAATTATAGCTAAGGATATCAACACCTGCTTAGCTGCTCTTGTATTAAATCCAGGTAGAAGCTGTCAGAACTTCATTGCAGTGTAGGCAGGCCTATGCAGGAACTGAGGAGTGGCCTGTGCAGGCTTTTATGGCATATTAAATCAGTGTGGAAAACGTTCAGCCCACACTCCTCCTTTTGCCCACTGATATGAAGTGTGTTTGGCAGATCAAAGCTAATATTAGGGGATGAATACCAATGGTTTTTTAGCAGATTGGATCTCACAGACCTGGCGAAAAAGTATATACTGTGTTCCTGAAAGCACAGGTACAGAAAAAAATGCCAGAGGGCATAGAGGAAATGATACATGTCAATACAAATAACTATCACTCTGGGTGAAATTCCAGTCCGTGAACTTCATTAATTTGGTGGTAGCTTGCCAGACTGCAAATCCCACCAACAGAAATGTAATAAGCAATAAAACAGAGAATTCAGTCACTCTCTGCTGATCTTCTCTTCCTTGTTTCCACTATTCTTTTAAGCCACAGTTAACCTACATAACTTTATTCCCATCCTGAGCTGTTATCATGAAGTCTCACCTTATATCATAAGGATAAGAGACAAAATGCACAACCTTTTGAAGATTTCAGCAATGCTCCAAAAAAATTAAGGCTACATTCAATACAGCTACCAGCCAAGATCAGTCATTCAAATATGTAAGTACAAAGCTATATACATTGTGATTCATGAAAGCCACACCAAACCTAGAATAACCTCTGAAACATATGTGTACTTATTTAAAATTTGGTGCAAGCTAAGGCTCCCCAATGAACATCTCATGGGGAGAATATATACTGGCAGGTGGCAGAGTAAAAGGAAAGTCATGGAGATTGAGAAAATATATACATAGGTGGTGTTTAGATGATATGCAAATGAGTCAGCTTGTTGCTCACTTGCTTTGCACTTGTTGCTCACTTGCTCACTGGCTTGCACTAGCAAGATAAGCAGGCTAACAACCACAGCACTAAATTTAACACATATATCACCCTAATAATATAAGTGTTTGAAAGTCTACTTTGCCATAGCCCTAAAATGGATTCTTCATAATAGACTAAATCTGTAACTTACTAAATATTTCCAGGCACCAGGTCCTGGATGCTAAGACTTTCAAAGGAAAGTTATGAATATTATCAAGAAAAACAATACAATGAAAGTTTCAAGAAATAAGAACTCTTAAAATCAGACCATTTACCAAAGAGAAAAAGGATCTTGTAGTTCATCAGGTTTGTTTTCCTGCTGTTGCAGACATCCATATCATAGGATATCCTTCATGAAGTTGCATTTAGAGAATCTTGGGCTGTTTGTTTGTTTATTCAGTTCTGGAGCTTCAGTATTCTAGCAGTTAAAATTTTTCTTCTGTTTTGCACATATTTCTGGTTATTTTACATGCATCTAGTTTTCATATGAACATTGGCCCTCACTGTAGTTTTTTGCTTTCCTGGCATTAAGCCTTTAACACATTTAGAGGCAGTAATGAAATCCTCATCCCAGTCTTCATTTCAGTACGTTAAATATCATGTCTATTCAGTTTCCTCTCAGAAACTGCATTTCCCCAGATATCTTGTCTTTTCTGCCTTCCTGTTTCAGCTTCACACATTTCTAAACATATGGATGGTCAAAACTGGAAGTAGTGTGAAGGAGGCCCTTCCAAAACCCCATCTGAGTCTGTATCTCTGGTATATTCTATGTGTCATATACCTTTTCCAGTACTGGATCACATTGCTGTGATTAATTAGCACATCCTGCCTTCCCTCTCGGGAAGACATCTTGCTGATGATAACAGGAATTATTAGAATCCTTTTCCTTCAGGTTTGTCAGTCTGTCACCTCTGCCTGTATCATTTAACTGTGTTGACAATGGCTCATTTTTTATCACACACACTATATCAACAAAGTACACATTAAAAGATTAAATAAAACCACTCTCAAGCATGATATTTCTTATATTTCTTGAGGTATACATTTTTGACGTAAATACATTTTTTCCCTTTTCAGCACTACAGGTTTAATTTCCTTAACTGATCCCTCCACAAATTCTTAACTTTACTCCTTCATCTCTGACAGTTTAACCAGTTTAATCCTCCCTAACTTTGTCCACCTACTACTGTTCTCATTCCTCTTCCCTGTTTCTTTCTGTGCACATTTCTGTTCTCTTGTATTCCTTTATCCATAGACTTGTATCTAATTCAGTGTTGATTTTCTGCAATTCCATTTCAGCTCTTTCTCATCATTTTGATAGACTATGAACATATCTAGTTATAGATTCAGATATTTTACCCCAAGTTATTAATACTGAACAGTCACAGAATCACAAAACATCCTGAACTGGAAGGGACCCACAAGGATCATGGAAGTCCAACTCCTGCACCTGAATCAGACAGCCCCAAGAATCACACCTTTGACAGTGTTGTTCAAACACTTCTTGCAATCTGTCAGGTTTGATGTTGACAGAGTGCAAGAAGTGCACTTCTTGTGACCACTTCCCTGGGAGCCTGTTCTGGAGCTCATCCACTCTCTGGGTGAAGAACATTTTCTTGATATCCAAACTAAACCTCCCCTGACACAGCTTTGTGCCCTTCCCATGGGTTCTATCACTGGTCACCAGAAAGAAGGGTTAGGTGCCTCCCCTGACCACCATGAGATTCCCCCACAGCCCCCTCTTCTCCAGGCTGAACAAACCAAGTGACTTCAGCTGCTCTTCATACAGCTTCTCTTTCACCATCCTAATGGATCTTCTTCTACTGATCTCTAATAGGTTAATATCCTTGTCTATGTTATTCTTTGGGAGGTGACCATTCTCATCAAGAAACTGGCCAGTGTAACCTCTGGACTGTCTTTTGCTAGTAACATTTTTTTTAAAAGCTATTTTTATTGTCCCCCACAATACTGGCCAGCTTCAGCTTTAACTGAGCTCTGACCACGTTAATTTTCTCTGCACAGATGTGAACACCATCTAATCTCAAAAACTAGCCTTTTTTTTTTCCTTGATCATCATTACTGTGATGTTGCAATGGGAAGGTAACAGGAATGTGAAAAGGTTGTCATTTTCTGAGCTAGGAATAGAACTGGAGATTGTGAAAATAATGAAAAATGTATAGTATCACCCTATCCCATCCTTGACTGCAGAAACTAGAAGGCCTTAGCTATGCTGTCTAAGCTATTCAGTATCATCTAGAGCTTTGTTTTGGGTTTGAGGTTGTTTTCTTTGTTGTTGTTGTTGGTTTTTTCTTTTCTAATTTGAGGATTTATTTATTTACATATTTATTTATTGTTGGAGGTTTGGCTTTTGGCAATGTCTAGCTGGCAAATATTGTCATTCTATTGGCATTTCACTTGCTAAGGTTTCATCTATGTAACAAACCAGTCAGCTATGCTACTCAGGAGAGGTAACCACCATTTTTCCTAGGGACTGCAGAAACACTCAACCATACTACATTTCAGTGGTAAACACAGCTGTAATCACTCTATTCTTTATCTGAGAAACAGGAATTTGGAATGAAATATAAAGTTATTAATGCAGGATTAATTGTAGAAAATGGTACAATGCAATGCAACATAAAAATAAAGCAAAACAACCCCTAAAGAATGCATTTAATAATTTCTGTGTCTTCCAGTTTATGTGTGATCAGACTTATTTTCAAACTGAGCAAAAACATCATTCTTTGAGTTCAATCCCATATGCCAAATTTCAGTCCAGAATGATTTTTTTACAACTAAGTTATAAATCCCTGAAAACAGGGGAAAATAATGGAAACACTGACTACAATATCATAAATAAAAGCCTTCCTCTGAAGGATTTCCAAGATTTCCAGTTCATAAGAAGTTTAATGTTTCAATTGAGACTTACACCAAACTTCAAATAATGACATACTACAAATTTGTACTTCAAGCAGTTCAAATAAAGTCAATTTATTCATGATGTATTACTGGTAACTGTTTATGTCCCAGAAGTGAAAAACACCAAGCTCAAAGGCAGCATGATAGCCTATATCCTGTAAAACCACACATTTATTTCCAAAACTTCACTACAGCCAGAACTCAACCAATGCCATACTCATACCAGTAAGAATGTTTCTATTGTAAAATAAATAGCATCTTTTTCATTATTGTAAAATAAATAGTATCTTTTTCTGTGGATTTTTTCTGTGTGCATTTTGCATTTAATTTTTCTCCCATAAGATAATTTTGTATAATTTTTTTTCTTTTTTTTCATTAGGAGAAACAGCTGTTCTGTTTGTGTTTTTCTGTGTTTAAAGGACTCTACTTACTGAACAAATACAGTCATCGTGTAGGAGAATTTGTATACTTGTTTCTGTTCTGGAACTGCTCTTTTCCCTCAGGTTAAGTAGGGTATATGGTCTAGTCACTAGTAACAGTTTTCTGAAATTTTTAATTTTCACCCACTATTGCAAGGCAGGCCTTAAGAATTAACATGCAGATCACTATTCTATTGATTTTCTGTGCAGTGGGAGTTAAATTTCTCTCTTTTTGTGGTTACATCTAAACCAATATTGTATTGATCCTACACTGTTAGGTATATGATTTGGTACCATTCACATTATGCCCTGCTACTCTTAGCAGTATCATACTACATTTGGTCCAACTAAAGTAAAAGTAATATGAAGAATTCGCAGCTTTGGACTTGAAAACAAAAACTCTGAACTCTTCTGCCTTTGGCAAGACAGTGCTTAAATTTGTGTGTTGTAACAATAAGGCTGCTTTAAGGTGTCAGTAGAGAAAAGGCAGACCACAGCCCAGTTCCCCATACTGCATAGAAGTATTAAAGTTGGAAAAGCTCTCTAAGACCATCAAATCCCACCATAAACCAGCACCACCATATTCACCTCTAAGCTATGTTACCAAATGCCACAAGCACACACTTTTTAAACACTTCCACCACTTTCCTCAGTATGCGGCTCAAATGCCTGACCACCTTTCACTAAAGAAACTTTTTCTCATATCCAGCCTAAACTTCCCCTGACACAGCTTGAGGCCATTTCCTCTTGTCTTGTCGTTTCTTTCTCCTTCCTCAAACACTCACCATGGAGAGAAAGCCAGTTAATTCTGAACATCTGCACTTTACTACTGACAAGACAGGAAACCCAGAGAAACAAGATTCTAATCATGAGCTGTTCAGCTAAATATCTAAAAAAGGTGGAGTGACCTTGAGCTCACTGAACTCAAGTGGGTGATTAGAGAGGCACTAGAGCAGCTTCCGAGGAGTGTCCCAACATTAAGAAGGTATTTCATCTCAGTGGTTAGTCAAACCATGCTGGAATGCCAGCTGCCCATTAGCTTCTCATTACTCTATCTTTCTCTATTTCCATTTCAAGTCCTCAAAAACATTGGTACTGTCATGACTGATTGTCATTGTGAGAAAACTGACTATCCTTATGCCGAAAGGTGTTTCACAACAGCATATGTGGAAACCAAATGAAGTGGTCTGAATAGAAATCCAATGTACTCGGAGTCAGCTGGATTCCTTTTTTCCATGTCTTTTCCTTTCAGCATTTCAAAATAAAATGTAACCACTTTTCCCTTGGTATGTACAATGATTCTTTATTGTTATTCATTGTTTTTTATTAGGATCTTCAAGCAGTTTAAAGAAATCAGCATTTTCTAACATTCTTGAGGTATACAGGTAGGATTTTCAGAACTCTGGCAGATATCTTTCATGTTTATCACTAGAGGAGATGACCAAGTCAAAAACCCTATGTTTTTGACTTGGTCATCTGTCTTAGGTCATCACCAATACTGCAGAACAACAGAACAGGATATGAATCTGTGCCTCAACTGTCCCATTTACAGCTCAGTTTATTAAGGAGCACATACCTTCATTGCAATTTAATCTACTATTCTGTACAGCAAACCATAGAGACTGACACATGGCTCATATCCTATCCTTCCTTGCCTCCTGTTGGGGAAGTAATCCTCTGAAAAGAGATAGCAAAAACATCTGGGTGCTGTAATGCTTTAAGCTACAACAGCTAAATCTGCCAGTACTTAATATCAGTGCCCACATTGAGTTTGGTGGGGTTTGGATTAGCCCTTAAATAAGGCAACTACAGTAGAGGGAATTTATTTCATCTGTCTGAGGTCACACAGAAGCTGATGGAAAACAAAGGAAGAATTGCCAGAATAAGAAATTGCAAAGGTAGTAGTTAAGCAACCATTTACTTTCCAACTATATGAAGAAAACATTTTATAAACAGCACAATATTTTTACTGACGTGGTTAAACATTATTTTTTTTTTTAATACACACAAAGGTAAACTTTGCCTCTTAGTTAATAGGATCACTAACAACATCATTGAGTTAACCACAATATATATCCCTTTTTTTCAAACACAGAAAAGTTATGTGCAGCAAGGAAAGAGTAAAAATCACAGCTGATTTTGGCCAAAGCTTAAATTTCTAACTGAAAGCTGAAGCACTGAAACCTACCCTTTCAGGAGGATTTATCTTCTGCAACAAAAGCAAAATTCTCCACTTTTAGCACTACGCCCTTCCTAAGTAATTTATAGAGTAAACATACCTCACTTTATTTCTGCTAAAATATTTGCATTCAAAATATACTTATTTTATTCTAAATTAAGCCATATGCTGATGGTGATTAAGAAAAAGTTCTTCCTCCAGCATTGAAATAGATGAAAGTGAACATTCATGTAAATAAATGACTGTAGAGTTGTTTTTTCTCCAGCTGATCATTTCTTCCTATGTAGATCTGATGTTCAGCTTCTGAAAATGTAGCTCATTAACAACACTAAAGGGGAAAAAAAAAGAGATATCTTTCAGCAAGAGACTCCTCTTTACCAGTCATCCCAGGGTTTGTCTCCAAGGGCTTTAAAAGAAAGGAAAGAATGAAGAACGGAAACCATAAAGCATGCATTACTGCTATCATCTAATTGCTGAATGAATAGCACAGTTGTTTAGTCTGATTGCACTAAGCTAGTTATCCACTGCAAGCCTCATTGACAAAAAGGGAATCTACACAAATTATAGGGAAATTCAAGCACTAAAGGAATGTTTTGGTTCAGAGGTTTGCAGGGACTGTTGGCTTTGGTTCCTGGCATAGTTTGCCTTTGCCATATGAACTCTGTTGGGCTGGGTCAGCCCAAAGCTTTCCAAAAAGCCTGAGAAGAGGACAGACTTCCTTGTCATCTGTATCCCATAAATAAATTAAAGTGATGTTCTCCAGTTAGAGTTTGTTTCTTGGCAGGCTAATCTGCAATCAGAGAAAGAAAAGCTCTTCATTTGTGGACTCTAACTAAAGGAAGGAAGTTTTTGAATGTGTATTCACCAGAGACCAAAATATTAAAAAGTGGAAGAGGAAAAACATATGTTGCAGTTCCCCAAAAAATAAGTGGATTAAAAAACTTGCATTAGAAACATGCCCTCAGTTGACAATGTTCTAAAACAAAATATTCCTTTAAAAGGAGCAGGCAAAATAGTTTTACCACTACCATGTTATTACAGCTTAAGAACAGGTTTTTCAGGCACTTTTTTTTTTCTAAATTTACACCCTCTATACAGAAATAGCAAAAAAAATGAAACAAGCTTAATATGCCAGGTTCCAGTGGGCTTGCATTCTCCCTCTTACCATATTGCAAAATGTATGTATGCAGAATGACAGAGATATGGATCACACTTCCCTGCTATTTTTATGACATCACAACCAAGTGCAGCACATATGAGCAGTGATATGAGCAGATTCAGCACACTTCTCTGAATACTCTATTTCAGTCAGAAAAGGCATTGCAGCCCACAGCAGCTGCACTTCTCCTTTTGCAGCCTACAGCAAAACTGCATCAGACTCTCTTTCCACGTAACTACCAGCACTCAGGCTCCTCTCTCACATTCTCAGACTATTTCTTTCAAATTGTCATGCACTTCTTGTGTTACTGAGGTGAGCTTTCTATAGCTATTAATTCCTTATCAGTTAAATAGCTAAATCTCTATGCAACCTTATTATACCAACCAAAATAAACAGATCTCCTTTTTATTTTTTTAGTTTTTTCCCCCTGCACTGAATGATTATGAAATAAAATTAAAGTAGGAACATGGTAAGAGGATGCAGTTAGAGACAGCATTTTTCTAGATGGACTTCTGGGATTCTCTGATATTTGTAGAAAGCGTTAACACTGCTCCCAGGTCACACACCTCCCTGTTCTGGGAACACCCTGTGCCTGGCACAGCTGGTGTGGGATCCTGCTCTCCATTGTCCAGACCAGGGATACCTGTGTTACAGAAGCTGCAGAGCAGCAGATGAGACAGGAACTTCACTAAATGAGTCACACAAAACAAGTATCAGAAATGCTTAATGGTTATTGACTAATAATGCCAAAAAACATCTTCTAGCATGACTTCCTGCATCTGGAAAATGAGTATAAGCTTTGCCAATGAAAGACCTGTTTAGCTGCTGTTCCAGAATAGTCACAGCAGCCCCATCAACGAGCCATTCTAAATTCCAGCAAGCCTTGAGAGCTGTTTCTCTTGACATCTCTATCAACCACAGTAACACACCTCTATGGATAAGTATTATTTGAATATTAGCTGCATTGTATTTGGAAATGTTTTATCATCTTAAATTTTGAGCCTCTTTAAAATACATTATAAAAGGCATTAAAGAAAACTGAGAATTAAATTAAATCAAATTTAGATCCTATTAAATTAAAGTTAATGGAAAATGCACTACTGGCTTCACGCAGATCCCAGCGAGACCACAGATATCTCATTTTCTTTCCAAACTCTATTGTTAAAATTTAGTTTCTCTTTATTCCCACAAACCAGAAATAACAATCAAAGTATAATGATTATAACCAGGAACTGACTTTATGAACACAATGAATATACAACTACAGAATTTTACTTTCCTATGTTTCCATTCACTGGTTTTTGCAGGTATATTCATGTCAGTTCTCCTCTCTATATCCAGTTGAGACAACTCTAATTTAAATATTTATATCCACCAGAATCTTTCTATGTAAATTGTTTGTCTTTGAAATTACCTTGTTCATTCAAACAGAGTTTCAATGTGATAGGAAAGCATGGCTGTGAAGGATCAGGTATGGAAATTGAAAGCAATTAGCAGTAAGTTCCGGCTTTCCAGACCACCAAGCGCATATTCTGCACTTAACAAGGAAGAATTAATAATTAATCTTAAGTTTTTGGCAAGATACAATCTAGGCAAGAGCTTAATGCATTTGAACCACTGCTCTCCATCTTGGAACAGGAAATTGGATTTCTGTTTCTCTCTGGTTGACACTGTGGAGTCAATAATATTTCTCAGGGAGCTAAAAGAAGTGCTGGTGATGCTGATGTTTTCAGGAGAAGGGTCTGATGCAGACAATCATGGTTAGGATACATCTCCTGTGCTGCATGACATAATTTCCTCATGTGTATATTCTAACAGTTGCCTGACTTCATCCCTCAGAAGTTTGAGGTTAGCAGCTTCTTTAAAATGCCCTGGCTCATGATCCCAAAGGTTTGGGACTGAAAGAAAGGATGTTTTCTGAAGGGTTTTCTGTGCCTCTTTCAGAAGCTCTGAGTAACATTTTGTACAGTCTTCATGAAAAGCTGCTTAGTACTTTGGGTATATTTCTCAGTCTCAAAATCACTGGACCCTGCTAAAACCCTTTTGCTTAAAATCCTCTACCAAATATTGAACCTCAGTGTTTGACTGAAGTTTAGTTTTACCTTCCCATAGTGAAAGTAAGAAACACAATACCTTGCACCCACAGTGGCAGTAGAATTACTATTGCCTTACCCTGGCAGCCTGGCTCCCAAAAGAAAAGAAAGAAAACTGCATGTCTATGGAAGGAGTGAGAGGTGGAGTTCTGGGGAATTCCATCATCTCTTTTGTCCTCCGGATAGCTCCTCTGGGATGGCTCCATCTCCTGAATCTCCTTCCTCCTCAACCTCCTGTTTATATGAATGTGCTACACAGGAATTAAGGAGGGGAAAAAAAATCCCATTAGATCTAGCAAGGAAAGGCATCTAGGTTTGCACATAGTGGCAGGGGTCACCATTGCCTCAGCGTTTCATTTTGTGTGCCAGCCTGACTCTGCTGTAGTGCTCAACTTCAGGCTTTTCCTCCCCATGTTAGCATTCCCATTTTAATGGTGAATAAAGTGCTTCTCAGAGTAACCAAAGCAGATCAGCAGCACAACCACGACGGAAAAAGAAATATCACTTCTGTCTCTATTATGTAATAATGAAAAAAACCCTCATTTTACATGGACTGGGCTTCACATTAAAACTCACTTTGGTAGAGTACTAGGAATATCACCCTTTGCACATGATTTTACACATAAATATCCTTTCCAGTAAACCTTTTTTGTTGTTCAAATTCATCTGAAAAGCCTGAGTTATTACTTTGTAGTATACCATGTTTTGCAGTATACTGTATTTTGCAGAATACCAAATTTCTCACATTTTTTTGAAAAAAAAAGAAACAATAACAGAGTATGTACAGTCCAGAATTATATGTAAATTTTACAAATTTTGCAGAACAATGTTTCTGATTACTAACTGAGCTACGGAAACGAATATACCACTGACAACTTTGGTACTTAGTTAAGTGCTAGTCAAATTTATGAACTCTGGGACACAGAATTAAAAAATCAATACATTAAACTTGATTCTTTTCAAATCTTCAGAGAGCTTTTGCTTCTAGTTCTGCATGAAAATTAAAAAGAAGACCTTATTGAGTAAAACATATCTTTTACCTAATTGTACTCATTCATATCTGTTATTAAGATACTTAGTCTTTTTGTTGAGGCCTGTGACAAAAAAAACCCCAAAAACATCACTTGAAAAAAACCAAAGAGGTGGAAATTTCCTGTCTCAGCTGTTAAAGACCTAATTTTGACAGTCCATTTCTGAAGAGCAATGTGACTTGGGCATGTAAACTAATCTCTGGCATCTCCATTTTTTGACATGTTTAGTGTTATCCACTTCTGGACTCCTTTGAGACTTACAATCAAGAAAACGTGTACCATGTATGTTAATTATTATTAATCTAATTTAAATAAAATCACCAAATGAAAATTCAAGTCTTTTGGTTTTTCTAGTTAGGGCTTGTATTCCAACCTGAAATTATCCAGGGGCACATTTGTCCAAGATGCTACCTCATATTTTGCTCATGAAAATGACTCCATGATGATAGATCAGCTATCTTTCCTGTCCTAAATATGAAGAATTGCATTTATCTAACTGATTCAGCTCTCAGTTTTGAGTTTGGGAGTAACAAAGCCAATATAAACTTAGTTCAGTAATTAATTGTTTGGAAACAATTCATTGTAAATAGTTTTGTATTTATAGCTACTATGAAACAATGAAGATAACATCTGAGAAGGCTCCAAGTGAAGCAGGAAGACGCTGCAAAGGCTGTGCCATTGTCATTATTAATAAAGCTTCTGTCTGACTGCAGCACAAGGTGAGAGATTGGTATCAGCTGTGTCCCTGGAGGGACAAGACAATGCAGAGCTGTAGTTAGAAGAGTAACACATCCTTCTGAGACAGTGTACATGGAGGATGAAGCATCTCCAAGGTTCGTTCAGTTCCATTTGCACAAATGTCATGGCAAAAAATACCTTCGCCATTCGTTTATAAAAATCTTGCACAGCATGTCTATAATTTTGTATGGATTCCCAGAACAGATCTTTTGGCCAAAATGTATTTATTTAGTGTCAGAAGAAATGCTTCTTTTCCTTTTACATTAACACCACAAGCTTGCATTGTGACTTCGTTAATGAAGGTAAAAATGGTCTTTCATGTAGACACACTGGACAATAAATTCTGAGTAACTTGCAGTCCCTTCAGAAAACATCTACAACTGCATTAAAGAATGTTCTTATAGGACAAAACAACAATAAATAAACCAAAAATAGCAAAGCTGATGAGTATCTCTTCCTGATTTTCCAAAAATGGGAAGATTTAGTGAAACTAAACCGGATGACAAAACCATTACTATTTCTGAGAATAAACTGCAGTCTAGCCCCAATATGTAGAAGCGGAAATTGCTATTGCTGTGAGTATACATTTTTTTACTCTTTGTATAAACAAGCCTTAAAGAGAGACAGGATGTGAGCACACCCATCCTCTGGTGAGTACACTAAATCATCATGCAATTTTTTTTTGTTCTAGATCAATAAATCTCAAATTCTCTAGACAAATAAATACAATAGGGAGGCTAGAAATGAGCTCTTAGGGGTGGCAGTTTCTTAATCCGACACAGTACAGCCAAACCAGAAAAACTCACTGTTTGTTCAGTTGTTTCTCCAAGGTCACCCATGCTGTCTACTGTGTCAAAACAAGGAGAGATCTCTGGTTTTATTGGTACTAACTTGCATCCACATTGGTAGAGTGTCATCCTCCCTATAGCACATGTATCTCGGAAAGGTTTGCATAGTTAGGAACAGAGCCAAAGAACTATTGCAGACAATCAGGGGTTAATGTAAGATAGGATTGTTAAGGAATAACTGCTCTGAATATGTAATTATAATGACTACAAACAAAAAAGGAGCTAATCATTTGACGTGTGCTTTGTCTATAAATAACAATCCAATAAACTCATGTTTCAAAGGCTAAAACAAGCCTGATTTATCATTCATTCTTCTATACAACCCTCTCACAGAAGCCTATAATTCGCTGAAATTAAATATTTATACATAAATATATAGACACACATATTGACTTGCAACAAAGCATTCAGTTCTTCAACTTTCTCTTTGACAATCCTTTGTTTGGCTGCAGAGAAATAATGTTTGTTCTTCTGAGAGTGCATGCAAAAGATAAAGCATGGTACAAAAACTGACAATGTCTACATGAGAAAAATATTTGAAAGGACAATTTTTAAAAAAAGAACACATGGAAATATGCGGTTTGTACACGCTGCAATGTGTATTGCAGCGTACCTCTTATTTGAGTTTTTCCATTGCAAGGTACCTTCTCTTCCCATTTGACATACCTAACTTATAATTTACACAAAACATACTTATCAACATCTTACATGACATTGAAACAAGAATTACTATATTGAAATTCTTGGTTAGCTTGGCAGGGACCATCTCATATGACAGCTTATAAAAAATCCTAATATCTTGTCTTATTCTACTCTCCTATTCCTGTGTCTCCTTCTCCTTAAATTATCAGTTATTACCATCAATCATCTTGCCTTCACTATGCTTCCAAAGTCCCCATTCCTGTGGTTCATCCTCCCTACTGCACACTCAGTCTTCCTGTGGCCAAATTCACTTCCCCCTCTTCTCTTGCATTTCTCCAAGCCATCCCAAACTCCCTCCTCCCTACACACCGTCACAGCCCATTCAGCTCTTTAATCCCTTCTTTCCCAACTCTCAGCCTTTAATTGACCTTCCTATAGGAACTGTTGCCAGCCACCACTTCCCCTTCCCTCTCCTCCTCTGCCTCTTTTGCTGGTCAATCCGGGTGGGAGAGGAGGAGCGGGAGATGAGAATGGGAGACAGCCTGTCTCCCTGCCAGGTGGCCGTGTGGAGGCACGGGGCTGTGCGGTGCCGGTGGTGGGGGCTGAAAATCTGCTGAACACATGAGAAGCTGGGAACACTCGAGAAAGGAGGAGATCCAGAAGGGGACCAAATGTAGACATCATCAGTGCACACCATTTAGAAAACTCGTAGATGCTAAAAATTGAAAAGCAGGGAGAGGATGCCAAGTTCCTGCTAAGTCATCTTGTGCAAAATATGTGTCAATCACCGCCTGATTCTAAATCACTACCTGATCCTAACAGTAGCATTTTGGAGCTTTGCATTTAGTTCTCCATACTCCAAGAGAACTCAGACCCATGAAATAAGCATATTCTTATAATAATATATATACTTTTACTTTAATACATTGTGGTTAACTCTTTAAATTTCTGAAAAGTTTTTTTACCTACCTGTCACTGAAAATTACACTGTGTCCTTTTCCTCTAACTGAAATATAACAGGCCTAAGAGGATTGAGAGTTGGCTTTCAGGTTTATTTATTATTCTTTTTGATGAGAGGTGGTTTGAAATGAAATAACTTCTGACAAGCTCTTTCCTTTTCATTTGTTCTTATTTGGTGAGGGTGAGGGAGGTGGGGGGGTGAAATCTGCATCAGTAGATTTTGTTTTGACAGTAAAAACTCTTTCCCCAAATGAAAAAGAAGGATGATGGAAATTAAGATTAGTCTCACATGTGTGGACAGACCATACAGTTATCAAGAATTATTCCATATGCAGAAGTAACATATCAATGACCTAATTTGTTAACTGGCACCCAGTCAAACCTCGGAGCCACCCAAGGTAGGAAAAATATAACCAGCTTGCAGATTCTTAGCCAATCTTGCTTTGTTTTTCTTTCATTCAGAGGAAAGTCCTTTCAAAAGCACTTCATTTCTCTGCTACATGTATTCATATTCTCTTTTGATATTCATTCAGTTGCATAGCAAAGGATTTTATGCTCAGCCATAGCAAAACGTGTATAGACAAGCTCAGCAGGACTTTTCATGTTGTGCTGTCAACACTGCACAATGCCAGCCCTTTTTAAAATACAAACTTTATGCAGAAAAAAGTTCAGACTTTTGGATCAATTGGTAGCTACTGATATCAACTGAATTGGAGCCTTTGCATTACTTTATAAAGTTGATGGCTTGCAGAAACACTGATTCCAGGGTTGGAGGTACCATGAATACAAATGTGTGAAATACATTAATTTCTATCAATTATTAATCCCAGAGCTATGATTTTGAGATCTTCTTATGTATTTTAATCAAACACTGTTGAGCTTATCATATCCGTCCACATACTTCTCCTTAGGTAGGTAATTGTTTGATACAGATGATTAATTTAGTAAAATACAAATACAAAAAAAAAATCTTGAGTGTGAAATCCTGAAGGATATGATTTGCTGTGTAGCACCTTTGTCAAACAAAGGGTTTATTTCTCAATATGTTCTAAATATTTTCTGAAATCAAAAAACCCAAAACCAAAATAATAGATAATTTGATCCAACTGCAATTCTTTTGCACACAAGAATAGATCACTTCTCCCACTTGCACTAAAGCTAGAGATTTGCCATGGCGTTCAAGGAGCTTTGGTGGATTGTTGGTGATTATATTTGTGATTGCTGTGTGCTTGTTACTGAAGAGTATTTGCAGCTCAAAAATTTTCCTCATAATATTTACTGTCCAGCATGTTCTCATGGTGCCAGAAAGAAAACTTTTTCTGCTATCACAGGTACAAATTAATTCCTGATTAACATCTAAGTACAAAATTGAAAAGGAATTATGCACATTAGATAACATAACATTTGAAAAGGTCAGTAGAAAATACAAAGAATGGTGAACTGCAAAAAAAAGCAGCTGAACCTTACACTAAGTATGACTGTAAGAGACAGGTTAAGTCCTACAGCTATAGGATACCAAAAATAAACAGATGCAGCTCAAAGACCAGTGTGAGTAGCCTTATCCTCTCTGTAGTGGACAAACATTCCTTTCTTTCTGATGGAAAACATGTAATTTCAAACACAGAAATTCTGAAATTCTGAAGAAAGGCATTTTCCTAAAACATTGTAAGGGTGGTAATACCTGTGAATACTTTCCATTGGATTTCCCAGTGCCATGAATGACTACACAAACAGGAAATTGCTGAGGACAGGTAGAGTTGCCATGTGTACTTTTCCCTTCCCAAAACAACTATGGAAACCATCCTGACCATTACACAGACCCCATATCAATATTTATGTTTCTCACAATAATACATAGTTTTCTTATGCCAATGCATAATTTTAAGGTCGCTGGTTGCCAGAGCTTACTAGGGCACTTTCCAGACCTTCACAAAGCACAATTACATCCATCAAAGATGTGTTTCTCAACTTTATTTAAAAGGAAATAAAATAATCCTAAATTTTGAGATGTATGAGCTCCCTCCATTTGCTTGATTACAAATAACTAAATGCTGTAAATTCCTACATCTTAAGTTGAAAACCTTAATTATTGCATTTTTTGTTTCTAATAGAAATTAGTACCAGGCAAGGTATTGAAATAGATCTGAAACTTTTTCTTCTGTGCATACTTGTGCTGGTTAAGCCATGCTAGTGAAAAAATCGTACAGACATGAAAAAGATGTATGAAAAGGAACTTAGCTCTGTTGTTTTGTTTTGTTTTTTTTTTTTTTTTTTTTTTGTGTTGAGTGCAGATCAAAATTTCAAACAATGACAAAACCAAACAAAATCAAAGCATAGGTAATAATAAAACCCCCACAAACCAAACAAAACACAACAAGAACTGAAAACACAAACCACAAGATGATATTGCTATAAAACAGAAGATCTCAGACATCTGGGACTTTGGATGTGCTAGACAGAGGAAATATAACAGGGCAGATCGAGATTTGGACAGGCTAGATTTTGAAGCTGATGTTTGATGAGGTGAAGTCACTGAGAAACAGAATTGTCATGAAAAGTCTCATAATTTCACATGCTAACACAAACCCAATGGCTGTATCTGTGCTGATAAATAAAACAGGGCCAGAGAACAAAACAAAATGTGACTGTTTTTGGAGGTGGTCCCTGGAACAAATTAGACCCAAAACTCTGCCACATATTGACTCAGAAACAGTTGTTTGGAGAGATCCTCCCAGAGCCTGGGACAGAGCCAACAGTTAAACAGTGCCTACATAAAATATCCAAAACTCTACTTCCCTTCCTTTTTTTATTTAGCATACCATGACAATTTGTACCATCTACCTAAATATTGCTAATGATGGGAAGAGGTTATAATATATCATCCATAGGATAGATACAACGGAGTCGAATGAAGGATTTCTTTGAGATTTAGAGAAGACAGTAGTGCTATGTTATAGACAGCTTCAGCTGTCATTTCTGCTGGTTGCTGCTGTTGATGCAGCAAATGATGTAGTGTGGTTATGCACTTAAAGTCAAGCTTTCCTGGAGCCTTCTGGCCAAACCTTGTGCATGTTAGTTTCCCATTTCAGCTGGACAAGCGCCACATTTGTCTACTTCAGTTTTGAAAAAGTTCCACCAGCCACATTAGCAAGGTATTGGAGGACATTTATAGAAGCATAATTAGATAGTCTCTCATTTCCTTCCTTCTCTCCTGCTTCTCTGATTGCCCATGCCAGCAAACTAAAGAAAGCATTTTCACAATGATTTTAGATTGCAAACAGACAGGACTAAAGACTTTTCCCTAATGCTCTCCATATATAGTCTCTAAACCAAAACTTTCTTATTCCTGTTCAGTTCAAGACCTTTTCATAACTAGGTCTTAATCCTTCATTGCTGGCTTGATGCCCTGGGGTAGGGATCTAGAAGTTCATGTAGGATGTCGGGCTTTTGTTAGATGGAACAGCTTTCCCAAATTGAAGATTTAAAGTGAAGGCTCTGTCATGTCACTGAGAGATCCATCTTGTGCAACACAAAGGCACTAGTTTTGAAACAAAGCCATAGGAACAGCATCTCGTGCCAGACACTACATTTATTCAGGGTTACTTGAGCAGAAGTAATGAGAAGCATTAAAGCAAAGTTTACATAATGAAATACAATATCGAATACTCTATGTACGTTAGTGAGGAGAGTAGAGATTGAGTTGTTTTGAACAAAACTTTGCTTCTTGAGAATTGAAAATTACTAGCAGACTGCAAAATTACCCTCTCCCCAATTTTAATGTTATTTTTGACCTAATATAAATATGTTTGATTGAGGCTCATTTTGACAAAATGACAAAAATATCTTCTAAAATCTTTGCTATATTCTTTTTAGTAACTCTTACTCAGCAACCTGATCTTAGAGAGGCCTGTAAAATATACATAGCCATTCCATAAGATGAGGAAAAATTATGATGAAATAAGAATGCATATCACCCACAAAGCAGAGTATCCTCAGAAGTCAACAATACAAGATGGCAAAATTAGATAGCATTTTTAGAAAATTATGTTCTGATTAACACCCTATACAGAGAACAAGGCTGAACACCTTTGTCTCCTTAGGGAACCTACTTTGCATGGAAATGGGCTCAGATCTCCCTTAAACAAAGTGCTTTTAACCCACGTCATGACTTTTGGTGAGGAATTCGTGCCTGAAGGGAGTCAATGCCAGCAAGTTCACATCAAAGAATCTGGAGGGCAAAAAGCAGAATTCAGAGCCTCTGTGACCTATATGCACTTTCTATGGAAGGCCCCATAACCCACCTATGTAAAGAGCTACCCCAGGAACCCCAAAACTGCTTCTTATAAAGCTTGCTCAAGCCTAATTAGCCGTGAACCAGGGAGAAGTTCCTTATATTTCTACCATTCTCTGCTACATGTGGCAGTAGGACAGCTATATGGAGAATATTACCTAAGCAAGGTAATTTATACATGGGCATAAGAAGGATGACAGTCAGTGCAGAGAGGACTGGAGCTGTTCCAGAGGGAGGCACGCAGCAGCTCTTCCCTCTCACCTGAGCAGCTTCAGGGGTACAAAGCAATTGAGGTATGTCTCAGGGCATGATATAGAGAAGGAACCTGCTGGCTCTAGAATAACAGTGCCTGGGTTTTTTTCCTTACTTTTTCATTTACTGACCCAAGAAAACCTACTGTTCCTTCACAGGTGCATGGGGGAACCATGCTCATTGCAGAGGGGTTGGACTAAATGACCTTTAAAGGCCCCTTTCAACTTCAGCAATCCTATGATTCTGCAACTATGACATTGCAGGCGGTGTCTGCCCTCAAACCAAATGGCTGTACCTCTTCCACAAGACCATGATTTCTGTCCAGAAAACAGTATTTGAAAGCAAAGTATTATAATGACTGTTGTATGGATTATACACACATAGCTAAAGGATCTTTATCTATTCCTTTACTTTGACTACCCATGGCTACAACAAATCTCTCAGCATTTGGCAGCAAAATCTGCCCAAGCTAAGAGAAAGCTGTGACCAGCCTCCCAGACAGCTGCAGCAGGAAGATAAGTCTCCCACTGTGCTGCATCCTCAGGAAAATACAGGTCTAGTTTTCCCCCACTTTTCCCCCTCATGTTTTCAGCCATATGCATGTATGTAGCCAGGATCACCTCAGGCAAAGGGTGGCATGGCAAACCAAGACAGAAAACTGGGCAGTGTCAGGAATCAGCTGTAGGACGGGTGCAGCTCATGTAAAAAGGGTTGCAAAAGGCTGTGACATTTCAAACCAACCTGAAGAACAGGAAGAAACAGCTGCTCAAAACTATGTCCATGACCTTTCCATGGACAAACCCAGCGGGGTTTAGATGTATTCTATGAATGATAAGGGAACAGCCAAATGAAGTGCAAATGGGAAAGACAAACTGAAACAGGGACTGGACAAAGACCAAGAAAAGAAATTACCAGAAAAATAAAAAAGAAAAAATATAAAAAAAAGGAAGAGGCAATTAAGACCCCACATATAGTAGAGGAGAAAAGCAAAGCTTTGTGCCAAAAATCCTAAGAAAGCCCACAGGAAAAGCAGATGGGAAATATGTGTGGAAACAGCGCTAACACCTGCAACAGGTGTGTTATTTTTTTGATATGAAGAAAAGAGTTCCAACCATGTATGACTGCAGCACAAGCACTGAAAGAGACCTGTCAGAAAGACAGAAAGGATAAGCAGTCCCAACTGATTAATTTGCATACAAGGAAAGTAGTTCAAAATATTACACAAGCAAAACATGATAGAGAGCCAGGATGAAAAGAACTGTCATAACAAAGGGGTTGCTAGATTTATTGAGTAATGCTCCAGAAGTTCTAATCATCATATTCCCTAAAGAAACAAATGACACCAATAAAGTACATTCATATTAAATACAAGAAAGTGTTTCTTCAGACAGTAAGGAAAAGAAAATCTTGTCTGCACAGTAAGGAACTGTGCAGATAAGAAACTTGCAGAAGACTTCCTCATGTGAAGCACGGGTGAAGAAAGTAAAGTGCTGGAAGCCAACCAAGGAAAGATCCGATGGGGTAGGTTGGAGGGGTTTGAGTGCACAGATCACTGGAATGCCTCCTGCTGCCACAGCCAACTGTTTGGATTACACTGTCTCCCCTTATGCAGACAGGTTGCCAGCCTCTTGGGCTCAGAACTGGCAGAGCCTGTTAGGCAGGCTGCAAACCTTCAGGAGAAGGAGGGAAAGGGAAAGCTTTCACTTAATTTGGATAATCCGGCTTGTACTTCCAACATACAAATTAGGCAAGAAAATAAAATTGTTCTGAAGCAAAAGATGAAGGATAACATGAATATAATGCCTGACTCAAATGTGTGGGGAAACAAGCAACAACTGGAAGGTGCTGTACAAAATAAAGGAGATTACGATCTGGAAAGACTAACTGAAACTTAGTGGGATAATTCCCTTGTGTTGAAAGGACAGGATGCAGTATGCATGGGAAAGGCAGAGAAGAGAAAATCAATAGGTGTAAAATATGTTTTATAATGCTTTCAAAGCACATATTTTATCATTTTGAGGGTGACAACAGTAAATGGTAAAAATCTCAGGTAAGCATACAAGAAATTACAAATATACAACAATAACAACAACAACAACAACAAAAAAAAAAAAAAATCACAAAAAAAACCCAAAAAAACCCAAACTCCTACAGCAATAATTTCATTCATACCCCTTAGGCCCTAGCTCTGGAACAGAGCCAGGGAAGGTGCAAACCTCTGATTGCATTTTAGTTAATCAAGTCTCTAGATAGTGCATACAGATGGAAAATTGTCAAACACATAAACTAAATTCCAAAAACTAAAGATGAAGTGTTGGGTCAAAGTTTCAGCTGTTGGGAGGTGAAGCATTGAAACTATGAAATCAAAGCACTTGAATCCAATACAGGAAGAAAATAATTCAGCGAGAAAAATGGAGTAAGGGAATCAACTCCACTTTCAGAAACATTTTAGGGAACATAAAATATTGAATATGATATATGAATAAATGCTTATCTTTAAAAAGAAAATGAAAAAAATGAGAAAAACATTCTGGAGGGGGTGGTGGGAAGGAGATACAAGGCAAAGCAATGGTCAGAGTGTCTTCAAAAGGGCTATTCAGAGTTCAAAGTACATATACAGGAAGGAGTGGTAGGAAAGGAATCCAAGGACTCTTAAATATGAATAGGCCAAAAAGGGAAAAGAAGAATAAAAGGACTTATATAACTACCAAAGGGAAAAAAGAAGTACAAAGATCAAAAGAGGCTCTACCAATGAAAGTAAAGTGAAAGAAAATTAAATTAAAAGTGGAAAAATAAAAGAAGATACCAACCTGAACTGTGTATCTTTTTTAGCATGAAAAGAAATATTACAAGCAATTTAGAGCCAAACCCTCCAAACTCATTCTCAACTGTTTTAAGGACCACATTGAGACCCATTATGTACTTTTGAAGTATTCAAGAATCAAGAGTAATCAAGACACCTATCTTTGGCATAGAATGTAGGAAATTTAGGGTGTGGTTCACAGGTTCTATCCTGAGCAATAAAGGCACCAATATCTCTGAGCCAGTCCCTCTAGGATTTTCACAATAGACAAACAGGAAATTACCTGTCCTGATTTTAGCTGGCATAGAGGCTTGCCTTTGGTTGTTGTTTTTTTTTTTTTTTTCCACAGTAGCTTGTACAGGGCCATGATTTGGATTTGTGCTGTAAATAATGTTAATAATACATACATGTTTTCATCATTGCTGAGCAGGGCTTACACAGACTCAAGATCTGCTCTGCTACTAACACTGACCTACCAGCAAGTAGTCTGGGGGTGCACAAGCAGTTTTCAGGGGACACAGCCAAGACAGCTGACCCCAAATGATCACAGGGATACCCCATAGCATATACTGTCATGCTCAGCATAAAAAGCTAGGGTGAGGAGAAAGAAAAGGAGAATGTTCAAAGTGATGGCTTTTGTCTTCCCAAGTGCGCTGGCTTTGGCTGGAGTAGAGTTAATCTTCCCTACAGTGGCTGTATGGGGCTATGCTTTGAATTTGTGCTGAACACGGGGCTGATAATCCAGAGCTGGTTTTGTTATTGCTGAGCAGGGCTAACACAGAGCCAAGGCCTTTTCTGCTTTCCATACTGCCACACTGGGGAGGGAGTGGGGGGTGCATGGGAGGTTGGAAGAAGACACAGCTGGGACAGGTGACCCCAAATGACCAAGGGAATATTCCAGACCATATGGCATCATGCTCAGTATATAATGTGAGGGGGTAAGAAGAAGGAAAGGGGGATGTTTGGAGTGATGGTGTTTGCCTTCCCAAGTCACAATTATGTGTGATGGAACCCTGCTATCCTGGAGAAGACTGAAGACCTGTCTGTGGGAAACAGTGAATGAATTCCTTGCTTTGTTTTGCTTGCATGCATGGCTTTTGCTTTACCTGTTAAACTGTCTTTATCCCAATCAACAAATTTTCTATCTTTTACCCTTCTGGTTCTCTGGCTTACCCAGTGGTGGGTGAGTGACAGAGCAGCTGCCTGGTAATCAGTTTCTGGCTGGGGTTAAACCACACCACCAAGGCACTGTTACACATGTGGGAGCCCTGTTTTCCTGGAGATGGTTGAACACCTGCCTGCCCATGGGAAGTGATGAATGAATTCTTTGTTTTGCTTTGCTTGTGTGTGCAACTTTCACTTTTCTTATCTAACTGTCTTTCTTTATTTCAGCACATGAGTTTTCCCTTTTACCCTTCCAACTCTGCACCCCATCCCACTGGAATGCTGTGTGAGTGAGAGGATCTGCGAGGCTTCAATTCCAGCTAGAGTTAAACCATGACATAAACTCTGCATAATGATGGCTTCTGGAATAACATCAGACACATCACATCCAGAGATACCTACTTTTCTCCTGGGCATATAAAAAGCACCTTAATTTAGATTTAGAGATCTAACTTGGGCATGCTTCAAGTCATATGAGACAAATGTCACCTTTGCTTTCTAAATATTGCAAAATCTAGAAGGATGAATTAATGCATGCATGTGATACACTAAGTTGATTGCAAAATAAAAGAAAACTCAAAAATTCAGATGACAATATTTTAGGTCTGTTTTTTATGAATGGTAAAAATAGCATATCCTCCATAAGGACAATATTAACAAAGATGAATGTTAGGTCCACCATTAGGAAAACATAAAAAACTGAGTTTTAAAATACCCTCTGAAATATGAGTGAAATAAATATCTTACTAGAAATGCCTAATGTTGACTGGTTATGACAACAGAAAAAATAGCAATATTGGTAGAAAAAGTTAACATTGGCAAAGTAAGAAAATAAAAGACCTAGGAGGTATTGTCATTGTCTAATCTCTTCAATCAGAGGGGATGAAATAAGAAAACATAATCCTTGCTCTCAGAAGTTTTGGATTGTATGTGAAAGAGTGCATTTTGAGCTAAGTATTGTATAGCAGGAAGAAAATAAATGATTTAACACCTTTAATTGCACCACCATAGGAACATGAGGGAACCATGAATATAAATGAAAACTTGGTGCAATTTTGCTGGAAGATATAACTGCAGCCAACTCACTGTCACAGTGGTGGACCCTGTCATCTCCAAAATGGAGCAAACCTATTGACTAGAAGCTGCAGGAAGAAATGTGCAGGAGACCTGTGCCTCAGGCTGACTGAGGCTGTATTGCATGTGTGTGTGTGTGTGTGTGTGTGTGTGTCACACTTTTTTTCTGATGCCAGCAAACTGCTTTATCTTCCCAACTATCACTCTCTTCTAATGAAAAGAATAACATAATCCATTTACCAGCAGATCTGACAAAAAAATTGGTAACTTTGAACTTTTGGAAACCCAGTTTAAATTTACAAATTTTTATTTTATGCATTTTGTTCAATTTGAACTGAACTGCATTACTCAGAACTATAAATGTAAAAAGACTCTAAGCTTTATAAAACTCTGTTTCTTAAGGAAAATGTTATTTTGCTAGATAACTTATAATATAAACCACATAGTATTCACCTTGCAATTCAGGTAACACCTGCATGATGAGCACTATTGACTAGTAACTAGTAATCTAAAACCATTTCACTATGGACTCAGAAAAAAGATAAAAGTCCATTTCTATGTGCCTATCTATAAAATACTACTGTGGCAATAATATATTTCATTAGCAATGGGAGCCCATGAAAAACATAGAGAAAAATTAAAATTAATTATTATTATGAGAAAATAGATATCTGTGCTTTTATACTTTTATATCTGTGTTTTCCATTACACATAGAACACTTCTTTCCTAATGCACAGAAAATGGCCTTTAATTTTTTTGCTCCTTTTTTTTTCTAGTTACAGGAACTCTAAAAGAATATTTAAGGCAGTAACTATCTCAGTGTTACAGCACTGTGGGTGAGAAAGAAAAGACAGGAAACAAAAATGAATGGTAGTGTCTTCCCACTCATAAATATATTCTGAATTTCTTTGCAGTCAGGCAAGACTTTAACCCCTACAGCTGTGACACCTACAACTGCCACCATTTGCAAACAATTCATAATCAGCAGTGTGAAATAACACCTAGGAAAAGTCAAGCAAGGAGAAAATCAAATAACATAATCTATGCTGCATATCAAATGTGTCAGAGGCCCCAGAGTAAAACAAGATGCATGCAATCATATGATTACAAGTTGTAGTATAAAAGGAGCGTTAAGGTTGTCAAGAAAAGAAAATTCCTTTACTTCAGCAGGCTTAATTTTTGCTCCTTGCAATTATCACCACTGGGTCTCTTTTGCTGGGCTTTGTTGGCTTGGGTATTTTTGGTTGGGTTTGGGGGGGAAGGAGACGTTAGAGGGGACCCTTTTTTCCCTTTTGTTTGTTTTGTTAGGGGTTTTTTAAATCTTAAATGTGGATTTTTGGACCAGTGTAACTGTTTCTCTTCTTGGAGGTCTGCAGCACATGACTTCACTGGCAGTGACCCTGGAGAACAATGAGCTCTGCAGTAAAGTTATTCTTGGAGACCAGGCGACAGGATGTTCTCATGGAGGCAGTATGCAGTTATACATTGTTATCTGGGGACAGCTGAGCCAGCAGCCAGCACACTGCAACACAAGTCAATAGTGTTTCTCACGCAGAAAGGATAAACCTCCCTGCAGAACAGAGGTTCAATCTAGCAAAAGTATCCAAAGGAATAATCAGTTTCTCCATCTGCAGGTGTAAAGAAGAGGTTAATGACCCCAGCTGCATTATTATTCCCTCTAATATTATCCTAGATTATATTAATTGCTCCAGTATGTATCTCTGGTACGGGACTAACTTAAAGAAATACCTTTTGTCTTTTCTGTGTTATACATATTGCATACATACAGCAACCCAATGTGGTTATATGAAATGCCAGTCTATCATCTGTGCTCTCCTAATCCAAGGCTACAAAGAAACTTGGAGATAGGAGTTGAATTACAGTGATTTTCATCTGAACTAATAAAGAGAGCTCTGCAATGAAGCTATCACAGTACTTAAAGATCTCTACCTCCAAATTAGTCATCCTGATTTCTTTTATAGCAACTGGAGAGTACTTGCACAGTGTCTCTCATCTTAACCTGTAGCAGCCATTTGAAATACTCTAAAAATGCATGCTTCTGTCCATTAATCATATTCTCCATTAACAATAATCATAAGTTTCTGAAGATAAATTCCATCTTTCCAGTGTAGCTACAGATCAAGTTAAGTGTCTGGGGATTATTTATGCTATTGAAATTGGAGAAAAAATGGAAAAAAGACAGGAAGATAGAAAATTTTTTTGCAGTATGCAGAATTCTAAACGTTTGTTTAGCCCATTAACCTTTCTCTGATTCCTTCATCATCACTAATCTTAGGTTTGTTCTTGGAAAGGAAAAAGTGCTGTCACAGTCCATCTGCCTTAGCACAGCAGCAACTTCCTTCTTAGGTGTGCAAGCATTTAAATCTTGGTTTTGGGCATGCCACTGTGTAAATCCAGTACTTGGGTAAATGTTTGTATGAGGGTTCTCATAGATGTAGCTAGGGGGGGCAATTTTCAGCAGGATTGGAGTCATCCTTCATCTATTCTACCCATGATAAACCCATTATTTTTCCAGTGTGCACATCCAATGCATAATTTTTGAGCTGTTCAGCCTCCCAACACTGATTCACCTTCATGTTACCCAACTTCCTGACTACTGTGGGATGGGTGATTTCAGATGATTTCTCAAGGAAAATAATTCTTATCTGATGTTACAGTTGTCCTGAGGACTAGAACTGGCCCATGGGCCACAATATCCCTTAGGTAATGATTTGGATGGCTTTGTTCTGTGAAATGGGTGCTACTAATGAGCACACAAAAATAATGCTAAATTAAGTATCATAAAAAATAATCGACTGTCTGTAAAAACCATTTTCATGACCCTCTGGGCTCAATGAATGCAAAACATTTTATTTGAGGTTATGCTTGAGCAGCTACAGCAAACTGCAGAATGACTCCAAAATCCAGTTACCAGTAGAGGAAGGTTTGCCTTCTAAATGTGCACGTATAAAGGCAATTTTTTGGCTTTGGTCTTATTTGTGAGATGTAATACTATCTGACTTTGAAACCTGTGTATGATCATGTTTCCTCCAAAACTTTGCACAAACCTTTGAGACAAACTGATATTTGATCCAGCAGAATGGTACCTGTGGCAGTGGTACAACTGATCAGGCTGCTAAATAAAATTATGGGAATAATAATTTGGGGAGTTATGTTTGCAATTTAGTCATTGAAATGAAATTACCATACGCAATGGGCTGACCCTGGCTGGATGCCAGGCACCCACCAAAGCAGCTCTATCACTCCCCTCCACAACTGGACAGGGGAGAGAAAATATAATCATGGGTCATATTGTTAAAGCTAGACGGAATTGGGGAAGGAGCATTTTCCTATCAGAAGATCTTTTTGTGGGATTGTAACATTTCTGATCAAACTATTCACAAGGAATTCTCTCAGCTTTAAACAAAATCTACTTGCATTTAAGTGAAAGAAATAAACATCAGCTGCTTTTTCCCCAGAGAGACAACAGTCTCCCAGTACACTGGAAAGTAAAGCACAAACACCCACCCACCTCACTTAACTCAAACCACTCTTGTGAACAGTTGTCACATCCCAACTCAATACATCAGAAGATGAACTACAGTCTTCTCTGAGATTGAACAATAGGCTTTATCAACAGAGAAGACTCACATAGTTTTTCCCTTTGCATTTTGCATTAAGAACAGAGACCTCAATCACATTCTTTTCAACCTGTGGTTACTGAAGGAAATTGTGTATTTTGGTCCATTATTTGGCTTAAATTCAGACAAACTTTTTATCACTTCTGTTCTGATTTCTTCATCAGCCTGCATCCCCCAAATTAAAGACAAGCTCATACTATGGGGTTTTTCTTTAGGTTATATACTCTACCAGCCTCAGTTTGAGTTCAGACTGCACTTTTCTCCATTTTACTAGTCTTTGTTTAACTGCTTAACTTCAAAAAAGTTCTTCCACCCATGTTCTCTTCCCTTGTCTTCCTCTGCTTAACTGATGTGCAGTTCTTCCCTTCAGTCCTTCTAGGTCCTAGCTAACCCCCTGAGCAGGCAGCAATGGGGAAGCTGCCAGAGCAATGCCAGGGCTGACTCAATATGAGCTACTGGAGCAGCATTTTGAAGAATCCCAGCACTATATGCTTGTCTATTGAAAATATTTTGCTCGGTATAAATTACTACATCTTCTTTTGAGTGCAAAATCTTATTTGTTTTTATTTATTCAGCAATAATCTTTGGGAAGGAGGAAGGGTATTTTTGTGGGAATTGTGAATATAAATTTAAATGTCTTGTCCCACTGTGGAACAGGAAAAGCATTTCTTATCATGCTGTAATTACTTATCAGAAGCTGTTAAGGAAACGAAAGGAAAAAGAAAAGAGAAAGAGAAAGAGAAAGAGAAAGAGAAAGAGAAAGAGAAAGAGAAAGAGAAAGAGAAAGAGAAAGAGAAAGAGAAAGAGAAAGAGAAAGAGAAAGAGAAAGAGAAAGAGAAAGAGAAAGAGAAAGAGAAAGAGAAAATGTCTATGGAGAGTGCTGAAATTTGTTAGGCCCTTGAGATCAAGGATAGATAAGCCTCAGGGAAAAGCTAGATATGCATATATTTCTTTAATTGGCTTCAAATGTGTTTTCTTTGAAATGTCTCTGTACTAAATAAATATTCTGTTTCAAGAAATTTGTTTGGTCATAGTGTCAACCACTGTCATTGATTTTGGAGAGAGAAGAGTAAGACAAACCTTCAAAACTAGTCATAGTATTCTGGAACTGTAGCTGGGAAGGTTGTTTGAAACTGAGAGTGTCCCAAATTTTTCCAAGAGTTATTTGATCTGTACTGTATGTGCACATTGATATTTTGACCTTGGTCAGCCTTGAGGTTTGCTTCAGCCATGCCTGTCTGCATTAGATGTGCTTTCCCTATTTGCACTACACCAAAGCCTCTACATTATACCAAAGTAACCCCTACTGCAATTTTTTTTTCCTGAAGCAAAGCTGTTAAAGATCTCCTCTCTGACAATACAGATCTTCTTTCAGCTATATCCTTCCTTTGCAGGAAGCAAAGTGGAACAAAAGAGGCAGAAAATAGGAACAATGGACTGTGGCTGATAGGCAGCATCTTCATCACTTCTCTCCAGCAAGGACAGCACAGAAGTGTTGTCCATTATAGAGCCAATGTCTGCACATCCCTCTCACTTCTGATCCACTCCTCAAAAGGAGTTTTGCACTTCTTCCTCAAGAGTTACCTGACCAGTGATGGTTGAGATGTTCAAAGGTTTTGCACTGTTTCTTAGTTTAAGTTAGAAAAAATCATAGTTCTTGGTCACTTACACCAACACTCCCACTGCAAACAAAAGCATATCCAGATAAGAGAAGTAATAAATAAAATTATAGTGTGTTGGCATTATTTTTTGTTAGAATTATCAAAAAGCGTTGCATAAAAATTCGTTGGAAAAAATTCTTCTCTTCAATTTGACAATTAAAATAGATAAATATAATTTCACAAATGAGTGATTTTAAAAGTCATAATAGCTAAAAAAATAAATTATCTGTGATAAATTGCAGCTCACTAAACCAGTGCAAATGAGCATTTACTAAAGTAAAATATACTACCATTTGTTAAAGGGAAAGCAAAGCCTTAGTTAATATTCATTGAATAATTAAATTAATAGGTTACCTATATTAATAACATAAGAACCTCTAAAACAGCTAAAATGAAAAACAGAAGTCATAGAGTAGCAACACTCAGCATAGGCATGACTCTCGTGGAAAAAAAATCCAAGAAACCTGAAAATAGGAATGATATAGTGCTATTGCTCTGTTCTCTATCAATTATAACCTAAGTTTTTTTTTGTTTTTTTTTTTGCCATTTATTTGTAGCTTATGTAACAAGCAGAAGTGTATTCAGGCTAGGCATAAGTATAAATGCAGAATCATGCAGCCTAGCTATGCTGTTTCTTTTTCAAACCCTCGTTCCTGAAAAAACAGAATGTGGAGGAAAAAAAATCTTAAATGGCTTATTATTCATTACACTTACCAAAAGCAGTGCCACTAAATGTATGTTTTATCGTGCTGAAATGGTGTCTAAGAGAAGAAGGACTGGCTACCCCGGTGCCAGCAGAGGGAGCATAGAGCATTGCTTTTTATGGGCTTCAAACCTGCCAGGGGAGCTTTGTCCTTTCTTGTTCCAATTCCCCCCCCCCCAAAATAAAAGATTTTAAAACTTAATGATCGCACATTCCGTGCTAAAAGCACCTTTTTATGCATCACAAATGCAGCTGTGAGGTAACACAGGTGCGGGATAGATGTAGGATGATTAACTTCTAGCATCTGGAACACCAAGGCATACACAGATAGGGAATTTCACCAAGATGAGACCTAAAATATCCCAGGCCACGGTGGCTGTATTGTGTAACAAAAATGTATCTTCAAATCCTCAGCACTTAGAGGCACAACACGTGCTCAGGCACAGCAGGCGCTGCACGGAGGGGAGATGCTGCTCTGCAAAGGGCGTGTTTGTGCACAGCTGCATGGCCAACACGGAAGGGGTGTGACCTGGGCGTTGTGGGAATTAATTATCTAATTAGCCTTATCTCCCTGTCCTTACTCAGGTAAAACTTCCACTAAAACTTCCACGTGTCTGAAGCCAAGCAACTGCAGAGCTTCTGAGGATGAGACACGTGATGTCTGCGCTACTTGCGCGGCTGACAACAGCAGGGTCCATTCACCCCCTGACTCCAGACAGAGGAAAAATGCGTGTTAAGCCCTTCTATGCATTAGAAGATCCATACAAAGGACTCCAGAAAACTTAAAGACAGAGTCAATTAAGGCCTTTTCTTTTCCTCATGATTCTCATTATTGGATTCTCACAAAGTTGGATCCCACTTTACCATGCCTTCAAAGGGACTCTTGTTAAATCAAACAGCAGCACTCAGCATCTTGCAGGTTTTATTCCCAAGTAAAAAAGCGCACTGCAAAATGTAGCAGACAGGCACATCCCTTGGCTCCCTGACTCTCCCTAAAAGAGTCTGGAACCATAACGCTTCCAGAATCAGATTTTCATAAGTTGAAGCCTAAGGTTGTAGAGGATCTTCTCATGCACAGTTACAATTGCATATGTATAGCTGGCTTTTGTGTACACTAGTGCATGGCTCAAAGGAATCCAGACAGCTGTACAAAAACACACATGGGTCTCAGTTTTTGTTTTATGAGGCGAATTAAATGAAGGGGGAAGAAGAAGGTGATGGGAAAAAGACGAAATTCAGACCTCATCAAAGTTAAGGGTAGTTTTCCTATAGACTTCAAAAGAGTCAAAACTTCATCTGTTGCATTTATGTCCCTCTGAACCCAGAGATATGCTCTGAAACAGGTTTCAACCTCAATTCATTTGGCAGCCCAACTTCTTCCTGGTTGAATGGTGGAAGCACTGACAAGAATCTCAAAAGAAAATTTTACTGTGATCTAAATCAGTAGTTCCCAATTTTTTCTGGCTGTCTGGGCAAATACCTCCTTTTAAGAGCCAGTAAGAGCTTTCTACCCCAACACCTATGAGTCACATAGCCCAAACTAGAGTGTTCATGGAGTTCTCCATTGGGCTGGCATGCAAACTAGCCCCATGTTTCCCAGAAACCATGAATTTGCTATGTAATTCATTCCCAAGCTGCTCCTGCAGCTACTCCTGGGAGTAGGTAACAAATTGAGTTTGCAGGCTGTATTTAGCCTGTACCTTGCAGAATGGGTGTTTTTCTTCCAAGTTCACACTGTTTACAGCATCTGACTAAGGACCATTAACTGTCTTTCAACATGGCTTACATCTTTCTTGTGGGAAGAGGAGTGGGGGGAAATGTGGGAAAAATTCCCTTCCTGTTGTCAAATTTAACCTTGGTCTCTGCAATTCTAACATTGCTGACACTGCCAGACTTACGAACTGAGTAAAATCCTGGCCACCCTAAACTTGATGGCAAAACTCCCTTCGACTTTATTAGAGTCTAGATTTCACAACAAGTGTTAAGGGAGTGTGACTGCAAGACTGAGGCAAAGGCAAAGCAAAAGCAAGAACAGTTTCTTCACTGCAATCCATAGAAAATGCATGGTTCTCCAGGGCAATAAGGAAAGCAATAAAAATATAAATAAATATATAAATAAATTAAATTAATCCCCTCTTCTGACAGTTACTAGTTCTTGGCATTTTTTTCTCTCATCTTGTCATCTACAGACACCTGTCCAGCTGCACTTTCTTCACACTTGACTGCCCAGTTAAGCTTCTCTGTCAGCCTTGCTGTCACTCCTTTTTCAGCACATGATGTCAGCTTTCCTGCCATCTTGATGTCACATTTTCATATGGCAGGATTCACAGCCTTAGCTCACGGACCTGTTTGTACATCGGAAGAAAAATATTTGCCATACTTGCTTCCCATCCCCCATTAAAAAAGATCTTAGCTGAGTAGGAAAAGCCTGTCAGGAAAGTACTGACATTGAGTTTCTCTGCCAGCAGTGTTCCAAAACATTGGATTTTTTTCTTCTGCCTTCCCAATGAGATGAGAAGAATTGAGAAGTGAAGGATTCAGCTCTGCTAGGGCTATACATATGCTATAATGGCTTTTCAAGGGTTCTTCCACGTGTAGGTCAGTGAACAGCAGAGGTTTTGGTCCTAGTTATTGTTTGGTTGTGGGATTCTTTTTCTCTACTGATTTAATGGTGTCTAAGCAAACATTTTGCACTTCTGGGCAAAGGCAATAGCAAACTTTTTAACTGGGCATTTTTATATTGCTCCCCAGCACAAGAGACACACGTCAAAGCCCCCGAGGTGGCAGGTTCTAAAATGTCATTCATTTAAACAGCAAGATATTGCTACATTCATTATGTGAACAGACTTTAGGTTAGTTGGTATAATGTGACATATGAGAATGTGTAAGTCTTGGTCACAGTAAAGAAAAGCAAGAAAACAGGTTTTTACAGCAAAAACTTTCCATCATGGGTTCCCTTTGCAAGACATGGATAACCTCTGACTTCCATATGGTGCTGGATTCTCAGAGGATGAAAGTGAGCAATGGTAAATCACCCCAGATGAGTATCTTCTCCTCAACATAATAAGCAGTTTATGTATCCGGCTGCAAAAGTGTTCTAGGAAGTTGCCAAACAGGAAGGAGATCCTTGCCTGGAGTAATTTGCAAGCTAAAGGCTGGATCCTACCAAAGCATCTGGTCTGAGGTTTTGAACAGCTTTTACTCCCATAAGATTTCAAAAGATAGTTAGGAGGGCTATGTCTTACAGCATGTTGTAAGGTTTGGCTAAAATTGCCTGTAAACTAGTCTCAGGCACTTAGCAAGTCTATGTTACCTTAGCCTTTAAACCACAGCAGAAATGTGCTGTGGAGAGATGAACTAAAATTACACCCACAAGGAGATGAAATTATATTAACACACATACAAACATATCATACTGCAAGTGAAAGACAGTAACAATACTCAAAAATTTAAAAATATGTAAATCCTCCTTCCCATGGCCTGACCTACCAGTGCAATGTTGTTGAAAGGATGAGTTAGTGGAGTGACCTGTGCAGATCACAGATATAAACCTGCTGCCACACACCTCCTTTCTCATGACCATTTTTTTCAATTAAATACCCTCTGACCACCCTCAAGCCAACAGTGTCTTTATGTCTTGTTAATAGGTGTCATGATAAAGAAATAAGAACATATATCCTATGTCTTGTGAGTAAGGAGAACTTAATGCTGCTGCACATTAGTTAGTTCTTCCTTTTTTTGCCTTGATTTTTTCAGACCCCAAACCTTCACAAAGGTTTGATTTTCTCCTTACTTCATCCTCCAGCTTCTCTGTCAGTTTTTTTAAGAGTTACATTTCTGGCTAGAATACAACGTTTTAGTCACAATGCACAGACATTGCAGAACATTGCAAAGAGTATTTGACCCCTGCTTTTTATTTCCTAAGTGTATCATCAGTTCCAAGCACTGAATATATTGGCAGAATTGGGCATTGCTAAATGGCAACGCTAAGTCTAACAGATCTGGATTGTAGTTAGTTAGCATGCAGTAACTACCTCATGTGATGGCAGGAAATGACAGCTCCAAGGCTGAAATCAGATCCAGGCAGGTGGGCTCCTAAAGGGGGTTGGTGCAAACACAAATGTTGGCCCGTGTGGATGCAGCTGCAGCAACAGAGCCTTAGGTTGCAGAGGCCTTAGGAGAAAAACCTGTAGTTGTGTTTAAAATTTAATGCATCCAACATATTATTATGCACACACATCATACATGAAGCATTACACGTGGTAATGCATCAATACTGCCTGCACCAGATGGTTAAGGGCACTAAGTAAAGTATGGAGGTACAGACTTGCCTACAATGGGACACATCATTAATTCTCAGGTTCAGGGTTTTCATTCCCTAAATATAATCGATGGGCTAAGTCGAGGACATGTTTTTGAACTCCAGGACACAGAGTTCCTGTGAAAGAGAAGAATCAGAGTGAACAGCTCTTCCTTGCAAACCACGCAGATCACTTCCCCTGCTGTATGGATGACAAGGGATGAGTTACCCCAGTCACTGGAGCAGATGCAGAAACCAGTGGAAACGAGGAGATAAAAAGTCAAAGCCCAAGGATTGGCTAATAGAGAAAGAAGTGTTGTAATTGCTAAATCACCCAAACTGCTTTGCCAAACTTTGACATGCTTGATTTCCTGTGCTTAAATAATTTTTAGGCTTAAAAAAAAAAAAAGGGCGGGGGGGGAGGGGGGTGGAAGGGAGGGGAAGTGCAGAAAAATAACCAGCTGTTCCTTGTATAGTGCAGGAAACATGTATGATTTATTGCCTTAAGGTTATTTTTGAAGGGGCTGCCTGTGGCAGCCGGAGTGCCGGAGAAGTCACTGAGGCCTGTCCACTTGAAGGGCTCAAACTGTTTCCTGAGCAGCCCTTCTTCACTCGTCACCTCCGACAGCTCCCATTGACAACGTGTGACTGGGGCCCCGGAGTGTTTTAAAGCCGCGGGGGGCCGGGCCGGACAATGGGGCTGTCAATTACCTTTTCCCCCGTTGTGAAAGGGGCCGGCGAACAATGTGCGGGCGGCGGGGGGCTGTGCCGCCTCTCCGAGCCCGCCGCCCCCGCCGGGACAGGGTGCCGGAGGTGCCACTCGGCCAGCCCCGAGCCGCCGCCGCCGCCGCCCCCGGCGCTGGAGAGCAGCGGCCGCCCCACACCCCCGTCCCCATCCCCGTCCCCATCCCCGCTCCTCATCCCCGTCCCCATCCCCGCTCCTCATCCCCGTCCCCATCCCCGCTCCTCATCCCCGTCCCCATCCCCACTCCTCATCCCCGTCCCCATCCCCGTCCCCGCTCCCCATCCCGCGCCCGCGGCGGAACGCCCAGGCTGCGCTGTGCGCTACCTAGATTGTGCCTTTAAAAACTTCCTGTGTGCCTTGATGGCTTGCTGAGAGGACTGTCCATCATACAGGCGCTTTGTCTGGCAGTCACTGCCATTTGAATTTGACTGACTGAGGAAGCCCGAGTTATTTGTAAAGAACAACAAGGCTTTTCATTCATAATTTCAGTGGGGGGACAGGGTGCTAATGACTGAGCTTGAATAACCAGGGAATGCGGTATTCAAGGCAGGAAGAAGCCCAACTGGCTGCCAAATGAGAGGAAGGGAGGGGAGGGAAGGGGGATGTAGGTGAAAGTGCTTATGTGAAAAGGCAAACAATGAAATCGGGATCACACGCATGTATACAAATACAAATCAGGTTCTCAAAAGGTGAGACAGGCAAAGACAGAAGCAGGAAGGAGAGCGGAGGAAATTCGCGTTTCTATTTCATTGACTTGCCTTCAGAACCAGCCTCTGCAATGCTAAATCCGAGAGAGTCTCTGCAAAAGGCTCTTCCCTCCTGCCTCCCTCTCACCACAGAGAAAATGCTTTCCCTCTCCTAGTCCTTTTTACTGCAGAAGGAATCCTTGGGTTTGAAGTTGGGCTGAACGAAGATTTTGCCTTTGCAGCTTAAGCTCCAGCTTCGACCAAACCTGAAAGTACAACTGCTGGCCCAGCATCTACCATCTGCACATTTAATTTTACATATTGAACATCTAATTCAGACATATATTTACATATATTCTCTAACTCTGCAAAGAATTTGTCCTCACAAAAGTCAAACTTTACCTGATGCAAAAGCTATTCAACTATATAAAGGTTGTTGCCTTTATTTCTATTGTCTACATTGGGATTTCGAATGAGGCGCTAACAGAAATTTCCTTAGCTGAAACGGATTTTATAGAGCCATAATTTGTGTCCCTGTGGAGAAAACAAATCTACGGAGCTAAGAAAGAAAATGAAAATTGAACAGCACATACTTTCAAAAACACAACTGCTTTGACACAACGTAAACCGTCAGGACTGGATATAATTTATGCCAATTTAAATTGGCGTTCTGAGTAAGCAACAATAAGAAAACTTAAAATATGTTAAACGGTTTAAACACTTAACCTCAAGAATGAAGGAAGTTTTCCAGTGGGCTTATTTTGCAAGCTTATTCTGTCAGATGCAGTGGATTTATTGTCTATGTTTGTAATGCAATTTCCAATGCTTCCTTTAGCTTTCATTAATTAGAACACCATCCTAGGAGCTGCACTGGACAGCTGGATTCCCTCCCTGGCCTAGAGGACATAAGACTTTCACTCAGGCTCCAGAAGGAGTCAGGGGCTTATTTAGGAGGAACAGCTCCAAGATTCAGCTTCTCTGTTAATTTCTGCCTTTGTATCTATGGGACTTATGAAAGTAATAGACTTGCTTAAAATACAAGAAACAATGATTACAAAACCACAAATGAGATAGGAGTAACTACACCATATGCAGAGATGGGAGTTTAGAGGAACTCTTTAATCAAGGGGTGGGAGTGGATGCTCCTGCAGAGATAACCTTGTTTAGATAACCAAACATTTTGTCCTCTTCCCTCTCAAAGTAAGATAATTGACTAACAGTTCATAATTTTTTAAAGTTATCAGACCCAGATTCTGAAATTTTGCTTGGGCAGAAAGACTGGACGTTATGAAGGAAAAGAGCACCTTGGGCCTTCATGGGAAGCAGCATGCACACAGCACAGAGGCTGAACTGGGACTTGAAAGTGCTAGTCCATGCTTTTGAGATAAGTTAACTCTTTCTTTCTTTCTTCCTTGTTTTTTCTCACCTCTGAAATGGACAGTGCATCTCCTGAAAACTAAACTAGTTTGAGATCTGTGGAGAAAACTGTGATAGAATATCTAGCAGTTTAATTATTGTCATTGATATTGCTATTATAATCAGGAGGGGAAAAGACAGTACAGATCTGAGAGCAGGATCAGGGTATTTCACAATTTTTAATTTTTTTTTCATTGATGTAACAATATAAACACTATTTTATTTTGATTGTGTTCTGATTTTCAGACAAGTGATAGGGAAACTTTTTTTTTTCCTTTTTGTGCCAAATTCATTAGTCTCCAGGAAATTATTCTATCCTGTATACAACACCTCTGCTTTCAGGATGTGCTTGTATGCTTTTATGCTTGTATTCAGATGAACACAAGTCTTTCACAACTGAGGAAAATAAAAATAATCTCAGTAAACAGAATAAACATTATACTTTTTTTAAAAACATTTGCTCAATCTGCTTCCTTTTGTTTCCAGCAAAATCTGTAAGTCTGACTTGTGCACATGTCTTGACTGACATTCAAGATTTATGTCACCAATTGCTAATCTCTAGGAATATTTTTTGAACTCCAGCCTCCAATGCAGAAAACTACCTTATGTTCTGGGAGCAGAGTGGCCATCACAGCATGGAGGTCCATCCAGGCTACCTTGCACTTCAGAGAAGAGCAGGCTTTTCCAACTCCACTGCTCACAGTACCCAAGATATTCATTTACCTTTCTGCTACTTACTGCAGTTTAGAGCTTGTTCAGGTATCTCTACATCAGTGGTTTTCTAACTGTGATCTGTGAATTCCTATGGACCACTTCTAAATGGGAGGTCTCATGATTTACAATTTTCTAAAAAAGTCTGTACTTCCCTTATGGTTTTTTGGTTTTTTTTTCTCTTCTAAAGCACAGAAAAAGTCTACGGACCAAAGAAACTTGAAAACTACTGTTGCAAACCACAGCAGAGATGTGATAAGTCTCTTCATAAAACCTCCTTTCAAACTTCCCATAACTTCTAACATTGACCTCTTCCATTCCTTCTGAGTCACTTTAATCCCAGGTCAACATATAAATGTCTGCATCCTGCTATAAAATATTTTGGGAATTCCCAAACTAGTGCTTATTAACATTTTAACAGACAATCAGTTGATTTTGCATAAAATTCTAGTAGAGTCAAGCCCAGTGTTATCTATCCTCTAACTGAATGAATCTAGAAAGTGCAGTGTTTCAAACACTAACAGACAAGGCCTGTCTGTGCTGTCACTCTCATGATTATTTCTACCAAAGAAATGAAAAATATTAGGAGGAATACCATACCAGAAACAAATACACCATATATACCATAAAAAGCCTGCTATAATACCAGCTTAGCAAATAAGCTTCACATAGTCCCAATCCATGCAAAATTGTCCAACTTATGAAAATTTGGTCTCAAGGTATTTGAGAAGAGAAATTATAAAATGCATTGTATAAGCTAGAAAGGTTTATAAAGTTCAATCAAAAAAAAAAAAACCAAAACCAATGCTGATTTTTATCAAGGACACAAGTATAACCAAATAACATTGAATGACACATCAAAGAGTTTACTAGCTTTATTAGAACAATTTACAAGCAAAAGCTCCACGTTATATTACCAGTACTAAATGTATGTATCCTTCAGTGTAATTTCAGAAGGTACAGGAAAGGGATTTGTTTATTCTTTAAGTTTACATAAGTATATTTGGTATTCAACAAGAAAATATTCTTCTGGCAACTGTCCCTCTATATACCGGGGCAATCACCAGATGGGATAAAGCAACACAGGATCTGGCCTATATCACCTTTAAGAAAGGTGTCTATCATGAGCTAGATCTGAAAATACTAGTTTAATCAGAGAAGATCTGGGCATCACCAAAAGCAGGAGACTAAATCTCTGAGCAGCTGTGGAGCTTGTGCATTCCCAACCAGAGTGGCAGGTATCAGTTCTTTCACATGTAACACTGCTGATCCTTGTCCCACCAGACTGTGTTCCTAGAACTCAATGTTCATTTTCCCCCTTTTCTCAGGGAAGAGAATTCCAGGATTTCCTTCAGGTAAACTACAACAAAAATTGCCAAAGAAAAACTAACAGTAGTGAGTCATGGACCTAATTTTCTTTATAAGTACATCCACCCGTTTACAGTGCAGTGTGTTTAACTTCTCTGTTTCTCTCTACAACTTATCTAAATGGCCTTATCTGCCCTGAGAACCTCAATGAAATATCAGTAGGCAAAAAAAGCTTTACACTTTTAGAAAGCTCTGTATTTCCTTTATGTACTTTAGCTGATTCAGAGTCACAAACACGGAAGATAATCAATTAAAGGTTTAAGTTTTGATGGAACTTCTGGGCATTAGAAGCAATGTGCAGCCAAACTTAGTCCTTTTAGGATGTGAAGAATCAATATTCCTATATCATTGCATTTACTCATGAGATAATGCATGAAATGTTCTCAAAGTCAGCAAAGTAGTGCACTTTCATTCCCTTGCAGGAAGAATTCCTTATGAATGAGCTGTCCTCCCTTTTCAAAGAAGGAGAAACCACTTGTTTTGCAGTCCTGGTCTGAAAATCGAATCAAGCAAAACCTTATGGGACAATTTCAGGATGAAGCAGAAAGGTTTCAGCTATTTCATATGGGTGTCTGTCATGTCATACATTTTTCAAATGTATATATCCCATTTTTCACCTGAAGCCACTGGAATTGCTATTATTCAAATATTTCATGAACATACAACACCCACACACATACAAATATAAGTGTATGTTGGTGTGTACACAAATATAAATATATATACAACAGTTACACTTCTCTGCTGAGAATAAACTCAAGAACCTAATCTCAAAAATCAGGCCTACTTGGGTTAAAAGAAAAAAAATACCAAAAAACAAAATACCCAGAAAACAAAAAACACAACAAAAATCATGCAGTGGTTAGAGCAAACCACTAGGGGAAACATAATCACATGCATTAGGCACTCTCCACGGCAAGAAATGTGAGTGATTCATGAAATCCTCCAAAAGCTGGTTCCAAGGTACCATCAGATAAAAACTCTGAGAAATCAGCACTGAAGCTCCAAATGAACTCATACAAGCAAACACACAAAAAAGAGCACACTTAATTTTTTGCAGATTTGTGCATTATTTATTGTTTGCCTTTGTGCCAGCTAGCACACAAATCTGTGCAAGTTTAAGGCTTCTCTTTCAAACTCATCAGTACCAGGATGCTGAATTCTTGGGGTTTTTTCTTGCTTTATTTTTGGCGCTTTTTTTGTGTGTGTTTTTTTGAGCTATAACACATTGAAGCTTCACCACTTTTCACGCATGACTGGCTCTGCAAATAAAAATAGCTTCACTGTTTTTACATCTGTCTTTGAGACTACTCTCTGTATTAACTGTATACACCTGTACTTGAGAACTGGTGTGGGAACTGATGATTGCACTACTGATCAGAGGATTTAAAAATGGTGTAGTGAACTTTCCAGCTTGAAACACTATTTATGTACTCAATATAAACGATGATAAATAATTTAACAGACCTTTCCCATGTGCATTTCTTTTTTCACAAAAAGTTCTTAACCTATTTTTGACTTTGTTATGTTGGAGAAAGTGATTTTTGTCTTTCTACAGTGAGGGGAATATTGTGTTTTCTGTTTCCCGGATATTTTAACCCATACTTGTATCTCACAGCGGAACACCGTGGATTAGCTTGTTGACATAGAGCGCGCAGCCTACACACAGGGCACATCTCCGAGGATGCTCATGTCGCTGCCAGGCGCATCCTCATGGAGACGCCAGGCCGCTGGGTGTCCCCTCCCGCGGGGAAGCTCAGGGCAGGCCCGCGGCTCCCTCCGGCGCTGCCCGGCGCCGGGGCTGGTGCCCCCGCGGAGCCGCCCTGACCCGCTGCCCCCCGCCCCGGCGCCGCGCTCCCTCTGGCGGGGAGAGCGGCCGCGCCGCCGCCACTCCCCGGAGCCCCGAGGGTAACCCAGCCACACCGGGCTGCGGCTCCTGCCCAGGGGCAGCCCCCGCCCCGGCGGGAGAGCGCTCCGTCTGACGGCCAGGAGTCGAACAGGGTTGGGAGGGAACGCACGGCCGGGCTGCAGCAGTTCTGTGCGGGCTAGGGAGCAATGGAAGCCGCTTGAAAGGAAAGAAGCGAGCCCCGTTTAACTCCGGCTGACCTTACTGTCACCCAAGTAGGGAAAATAGTTTGCAGGTTCAGAACATTACTGTGGAAGAACGGATACTTGAGCGTAAAACCACGAAAACCCGAAGGCCGTCCATGTGAGACACAGCCCTCATTATTTACACGTTTTTAAGGGGAATGGCCACCCCCTCCACGGAGCGGTGACCAGCAGGTGTAGGAGAGGAAGTGCCTGCGAAATCGCCTCGAGTAGTGGAGGGCTGGTTGGGGCTTTGCACCGAGGGCTGTCCATGCGAATAGCGCAGCTATTACTTCCTTACACACGGTGTGTATTTTAAGCAGTGCCACACGTGACACGGGAACATTCGTGCTCGGTGCGTGCCTGCCTGGGGACAGGGGTACGCGTACAGATACGTGCCGGCGCAAGATGCCCGCGTCCAAGGCACAGTGCTTCCAGCTCGTACCAAAGGGACCGAGCTGTGGCCGTGTCAGGAAACGCCCAGAAGACAAACAGTCACGTTTGCGAGCTGCTCGTAGACCGTGTTCCCCGCACGAATGGCAGCTGACTAAAATAAAGTTGGGGGGCGAGCTTTGCACGGGTTTTTTAACTTATTTGAAAAAAACCCCACACACATCCAGGACCCCAGCACAGGCGAGGGGACCCCGCTGGTGCCAGGGACGCGGCGCACCCCGCGGGCAGGCGCCCGAGGCGCGGGGACCTGCCGCCCGCTCCGCCCAGCTCCGCGCCCCGCTCCGCGCTCCCGCCCGGGCACGGGGGCGCCCTCCGCGCCGGCTAATCGCATTAATCCGCGGGACAATGCCCCAAGTAATCACCCTTCCTGCTCCCTGCGCGGCCGGCGACCGGCGGCTGGAAAGGGCGAAGCGGGGGAGGGGAGGGGTAGAAAGTGTAAACTTTTATTCCACTCGGTTAAGAAAAACGGGTGGGAGGCAACAAGGAGCACTCGGACACGGGTGTTCCGAACGCCCGCAGCGGAGGGGAGAGCGCGCCTTCCTCCCCGCGAGAAACGAGTTCCCCTGGGTTTCCCTGCAAACCTATCGCCGCCTGCCTCTGAGTAAATACACGAGCACAAAAGCAAGCCCGAGCGGCGTGAGACCGCGCACGGAGCAGCCTCCCGTGAGCACAGGCTGCGGCCAGGCCCCGGCAGCGCGGCTGCCGCTCGCCCCGCGCAGCGCGGGGAGCGCCGCGGACGGGCCGGGGCCGGAGCCGGGGCCGGGGCCGGGGCCGGGGCCGGGGCCGGGGCCGGGGCCGGGGCCGGGGCCGGGGCCGGGACAGCCGGGCTGGCTCGGCGGCGGCAGCGCTGCCCTTTTGAATGCCTCCCGCAGCTCTGAGTGCTGGCAGGGCGCTGGGAGCGCCAGTGAATGTAGCCCCGCAGAGCCAATGAGCTGGGACCGGATGCGATATATCCTCTGGGACAACAACTGCTCTGTTCCTCCTCAGATCCACATGACGCCATTTACTGCTGCTTTTGCAGAGAGATCACCCTACCTCCTCCGGAAAGAAAAAGAGAGAGAGGGAGAGAGCGAGCGAGCAGAAAAACGCCGAGCCCCTACAGCTCAGATCTCAAATCTTCCTCCTCCTCCTCCTCCACCTCCTCCAAACACACAACAACAACCACCACCACAAATCCGCTGCGCTCCCAAAACACCCCCCCGATTGCAAACCACAGATCTGCCTGCAACACACACGCTCGCAGAGGGAGCGAGAAAGCTAAGAGGGAGAGAGGAGAGAGGAGCCTGCAGCAAGCAGCTTCTCAGCAGAACGGCTACATTGCACAAGCTGCTTTTTTGGAGGAGCTCAGTGGAAGAAAGCTCTGGGATTTTATTTTAGATCCACTTTGTTTTGTTTTCTTTGGCTTTTCCCTTTCCTCTTGATCAATTTGCAACAGCAACAAAAAAAAAAAGTGACTTGGTATTGGCGATTCGGCCTCCTGTTCATTGAGGAAAAAAAAAAAAAGAAAGAGTGTGTGTGTAAGACTGAGTGATTTTTAGCAGCAAAGAAAACCCACCCCGATCCGGAGAGGTGTTTTGATTATTATTGTAGTGTACACACGCACACACACGAATTTATAATCGATCTGGGGAGAGGCACCTAACTTTGCTCGGGACTTTTTTTTCCTTTTTACATGGTGATCATTCTTACTCTAATTTGCAAGTTGGACTAAAGCAGAGTTCGGAAAAGAATTTTTTTTTGCTTTAGGGCTGGATTTATTTGCAAACCGCAGGAAGAAGAAAATACAAGAGAGAGAGGGGTTTGGTGCAGCGCCGCGATCACGGTGAGAGCCTTTTCCTTCTTTGCAAAACAAGCTTTTCAGTAACCTCCTCCCCCCCCCCCCCTTTGGTTGCTCCAAGAAAACTCGTGGAAATGTTTGAGGCCGATCCTTTTTCCATTCGTACAGGTTCTCCCTCTCCCCCTTCCCTTCTCTTTCCTTTCTCAGAGAGGAGCTGGAGGTGGGATTTCGGAGCGGTTTCTCTCCGGGGAGGGGTGGGGGGAGCTCCGCGGGGTTTGCGGGCTGCGCCGCGTTCGTGCCCCGCCGGGGTGCCCCGGGGGTGCGGAAGGCTGCGCGGGGGGCGGAGGGCTGCCCGGGCGCCCCGGAATGCCTGCGGGGGCTGCGAGCGGGCCGGGGGGTGCGCTTGAAGGAGCCACAACTCCGGCGTGTTCTCCGTGCTGCTGCTGCGGGGGGCCGGGCACGGGAGGTCCTGCGCGCTTCTGCCTCGCTGGGCACGCGTGGGTTTCCGACAAGCCCCGGGGGAGGTGAAGGGAGGGCGCAGCGGGGCTGGCGAGCGTTGGGGCTGTTGGTGCCCCACTCTTGGGGGAGAAGGAGCGACCCGCCTTGCAGTGCGTGATTTACGCCTGTCTCTAGTGGCGTCAGGAGATCCGTGCGATTCGGAAGTGAGTGCACGTCTGATACAAATATATAAGTGTGTGTGCGTGCGTGTGTGTAAGCTTAGATACTTCTCCTGTGATGAACTAATTCGATCTGTAAGACCAGGAAAGTCCTTCCCTAGGTTCTTCTATGCAGAGGGCATGTGTGGAGGGGAAGGAAGAGCCATAATTTTTTACTTTTTTGGGGTTTTTAATTTTTATTTTTTTTTTAATTCGTGACAGCCCCCTTCCCCCATTAAAAAAAAAAAAAAGGAAAAAAAGAAAAAAAAAAAAGCTGCTGGTGTTTTCAGCAAGCTGTTTGTGTGTCACTTTGCCCCACCCCGATGGTAAAGTCCCTTTAGCCCTAATCCATAGTCTGATCACACACTCGGCCCTTAATGGGGGTTTCAAAGCACTTTGAAAGAAAAGGAGGTGGTTGGTGTGTGTGCGGTGGGAATGGGGGTGGGGGTGCCTTGCACAGGCTCCGGCCACAAAACAGAAATTCACGGGCAGAGGACTTCTCTCCTTTAGGCTTCGCCCTTCCCCGGCCAGCTGTACACGGGATTTTTCCACAGCACGCGAGAAACCCCTCGCCTTTTGAATCTCCCCAAATGTGTCGAACGCGAAACCCGTCCCCCTCGCCCACCCTTTTGCCAAGCCCAGCTTGAAAGAAAAGAAAAGTTAGCAATCCTGGCACTTGAGCTCGGTGAGAGTGGACTTTGCCTCTTAGAAGTGGGGAATCGTGTTATCACACACATGCACACACAAAAAGGCAAATCTGCTTCTCTTGCTCTTGGCGGATGCAAAGGGGAGAAGTACTAGGTCAGAGGAGGGAGAGGTGTGCCCTCCCGACAGGATTTTTCAGGGGAATGTAGGTTTGCAAAGAAATATGCTGGTTCTTTGCATCCTGTCCTGTTAGCGGATCTATGACGGGGAGAAAAAACGGGGAGCACCCGGCTCGGCCTGATGCCCCACTGGAAATGCCTCCTGGGTCCCTCCGGGCTGGGGCGGAGCGGGGCGGGCTGAAGGTCAGGGCAATTTGCAGAATATGCGTAAAATAAGAGGAGCTTTTCCAGCGGCTGGCTTTGTGAAGTTGAATGGGTGTTTAGGGCAAGGCGAGAGGGGGTAATCTGCCTTTTGCCCAGCTGTCCCGGAGGTGTTGTCTGAACCGTCTGCAGGGCGCCTGGCACTTCCCGGGAGGGGAGGCTCCTTTAGCATCTCCTGGGGGAGGGCAGGGGGGAAGAGTTAAAAGGAAGCATGGGTTTGACTTTCTGATAAGGCGGCTGAAGCAGCCCCCTCCCACCTTCCAGCCCAGAGGATGTCTCCTGGTTATCTCCAGGTTGTCTGCACTCTCCGGCGGGCGAGGGGCTGTCGCCTCCCACCTGCTGCGCGCCCCCCGCCCGAGACGGAGCTGGAGGCGGGGAGGGAAGCGGAGACCGGAGGCTGCTTTTCCAGCTCCCACCTTGGCGTCGGAGGGGGGCTCCGCCACCGATTCCGGGGTCGTCTGAATCGCCTTCAGGTCAGGGTCAGCTTTGCTTTTGCAGTGGGTTGTCATTTCTGGAGAGGCAGGGGCTGATCCGGCGTACCCTCTAGGCTGGCTGGGGCTGGTGGAAACCTGGACGCGGAGGAGACATAGGGCTGCCAATTCCTCTCAAGAATGGGGAAAGCATTTTATTTTCTATTCTTTCCTATCTCCAGATAGTTTCAGAGGAGGTGACCCTCTACTTAGGCTGTTGCTTGAAACTTTGGTATGGCGGAGGTTTTCATTTGAAAAAAAAAAAAAAAGAAAAAAGTATAAGCAATGCTTCAAGACAAGTTTGCAAGACTTTTTGGGGGGGTTGTGGGCAGGGGGGGAAAGGAGCACCGTAACATACATCCTGTGTCCAAAACCAGGATTTAGCAATATTTAAAAGAAGTGGTCACTCTTGAAAGTCAGAGATTTGTCTATATGTATTTTTTTTTTTTTTTAAGAAAAAACACTTGAAGGAGGGGAAGCCAGGAGTTAAAAGGTTAAATGTTTTGCATTGATGTTAGAATAAAGACTGTGTCTTGAGATACTCTTTGTTAAACTGTTTGGCTATATTTTGCTATTCTGCAGTACAGTATTATTGTTGGTAACTGATGTGTACAGAGTAACACTATGGTGCTCTTTCTAGGTATAATTGAAGACATTGTGTGGTCCTTGTAAGAAGTTTGGTTCCTACTTGGGTTTTAATTGTAGAATATTGTTCTGGATTTTTGTATAGGTAATTGGATTTTGGAGCCACTTTAAGATATGATAAAGGCAGAGCAAATATTAACTAGTTTAGAGGGCAGTACTTGAAACTTGCGCATATTTGAGTGTGGAAGTTATTTACAAGTTCTCATCTTCTGTTTCTTTTACTGGCTTTTCATTTAAATTCTAAAGTCTGCATTTCTACTTTGTAGTTAACGATCCTTTCAAGTAATATTCACAATCAAGTAGACGTCTCTGATGCTGGCATTATTTGATTATGTTATGCATGCCTCTATCCCACAAGCCACTTTTGATAATATTTACAATTTGAAATGTAGTCTATGGAATTTTTTACATAAAAAAAGAACAACAACCAAACAACTGTGGTAACATTGCTTTTGTAGTTTTGAGCCTTAAAATAACAATCACAGTGGTGTGCACCAGTATGACACACACTAAAATACTGGAGAGAGATATTTTTACTTGTGCTGTTGAAGTTTTTGGTAGCACTAACTCATTTAATGTCTAACCTCAAACATTTTATTGCTATTTAGTGTTTTTCTTGGGACCATTGGTATTAAACTAAAATTTCCTATTTACATCATGTAAAGTTTAATGTGTAAAGAGACTAGCCTACCAAAATATTATCCAGTTTTAAACAAAATTGGAGAATTATATGTCTGTCATCAGCAGGTCACATTACACTTGCTAAATACTTGCAGGATAGTTTGTTTTTTTTTTTTTTTTTAGTATAAGGTTTTCAGTAGCCTGATGTGAAAAGAAGTGTCACTTCAAGTGGCCGAAATGTAATCACTTTAAAGGCCATGGTCTAACCAGAAGCTGGCCTGAGAAGCCTCAGTCAGCAGGAGTAATACCTAGATTTTCCAGAGCCACAAGTTAAGTTGCATTGTCCTAGGAAAGGTTCTAGGGATTCTTAAAGGTCCTTAAACTCTCCGCAGCAGTAGGCAGAACAGGCCAAGGGAATTTGGTCACTCAGCTGACCAGTGCCAGTGCTTGTCCCAGACATGACTCCTTTTTTTAATGGCTGATGCATTACCTGATTGTCTGCGGTGCTGTGGGGTCCTGCAGGCTTGAAAAGCTGCTGGAGAGAGCACGAGACCTGTTTCAATAGTGAATCCTCTCTTTTTTGCTCCAGGATTTCAGATGTGTTCTAAGCCTGGCGGGGTGAGCAAGCTTCTGGGCACTGATGGAGACTCAGCACGGCAGTGGGTCGCAGCCCTTGCTACAGGCTCGGCGTGACAGTGGGAGACCGCATGGGGAGCCTGACCTGCGGGATGTCCTGATGCAGCAGGTCCACGTCTTGTCCTTGGACCAGATCAGAGCCATCCGGAACACTAATGAATACACAGAGGGCCCTACGGTGGCTCCACGGCCGGGGGTCAAGTCTTCTCCTCGGGTAACAACCCAACCCAAAAATGAAAGGCCCCATGGCTTGTCTGAGCATCGTCATTTTAGCCGGATCCAGCACACGCAAACGCACGCATCTCCTCGAGCGCCTCTGTCCCGGTCCATCAGCACAGTCAGCACAGGCTCACGGAGCAGTACGAGGACAAGTACGAGCAGTAATTCGTCAGAACAAAGACTTCTGGGATCATCTTCGGGGCCAGTTGCTGATGGGATAGTCCGAATGCAGCCCAAGTCTGAGCTCAAGCCGAGTGAGCTGAAGCCACTGAGCAAAGAAGACTTGGGAGCACACAGCTACAGGTGTGAGGACTGTGGAAAGTGTAAGTGTAAGGAGTGCACTTATCCAAGGACCCTCCCCTCGTGTTGGATCTGTGACAAGCAGTGTCTTTGCTCAGCCCAGAACGTGGTTGATTACGGGACTTGTGTTTGCTGTGTGAAGGGCCTCTTCTATCACTGCTCAAATGATGACGAGGACAACTGTGCTGACAACCCCTGCTCCTGCAGTCAGTCACATTGCTGCACTAGGTGGTCCGCCATGGGTGTAGTGTCCCTCTTTCTGCCTTGCTTGTGGTGTTACCTACCAGCCAAGGGTTGCCTTAAGTTGTGCCAGGGCTGTTACGACCGGGTAAATCGGCCTGGGTGCCGCTGCAAACACTCCAACACCGTTTGCTGCAAAGTTCCCAGCGTACCCCCCAGGAACTTTGAAAAGCCAACATAGCATCACTAGCCAGAAATACTAAAGTAACAAGGATTATTATTTTAATGTACATATGCAACCAACTAAGCAGCTATGGTCTTGGCACTGTAGTAGAAGGGTTGGGGATGGACTTTGCTGTTTGCAGTGAAATGCTTTTCTGTGTGTGTGCCATCTTAACTGATACGCTTGTTAGAATCCAGCTAGTGGCATACAGGGGGAAAAAAAGGGATGCAGTACATTGTGACCCACATATTGCATAAGCTAAAGCAACACAGACACTCCTAGGCAACTCTATTGTTTGTGAATAGTACTTGCAAAATTTGTAAATTAGCAAATGACTCCTTTTTTTTCATTGTTTTCTGCCAGAGATAATGTGCTATATTTTTGTATATACAATAATATTTTCAACTGTGAAAAGTAAGTGCTGTCATAAGACATGGCACAGTCACAAAATATTATACTAATATGTTGTACATTCGGAAGAATGTGAATCAATCAGTATGTTTTTAGATTGTATTTTGTCTTACGGAAACCTTCTATTACAAGACTTTGATTTCCCTTTGGACTTCATGTATATTGTACAGTTACAGTAAAATTCAGCCTTTATTTTCTAATTTTTTCAACATATTGTTTAGTGTAAAGAATATTTATTTGAAGTTTTATTATTTTATAAAAAGAAATATTTATTTTAAGAGGCATCTTACAAATGTCACCCCTTTTTATGAGGACGTCATAGTTGCTGCAAATAAGGGGTGAATGATGCATATGTTCACTATAAAATAGAAAATATATTAACGTTTGAAATTAAACTGGGCTACTTGTCATTTTTTCCCATTTATTGTTCTGAGTTGGGAGAATTGATACTTTTAATTCCAAACTTCACAGTGCTATAGTCACAATGAGCCTGATGTGAAACCAAAAAGAGATTTTTGAGTGTATTCTTTTGTTCTTGTTTACTTATTCACCTGATAACAGTGCAGGATTTTTGCTCCCTTCCTTTCCACAAATGTCCAATATACTATTCCTACAAGAGAAAAGGAAAATGAACACAGGAAAATGCATTAATTCATTCCAGACTAGGACTAATAGGCACTGAAAGCTTGACCTATTCTATAAGTGATGAGCTTTTGTGCTTCAAATAGGAAGTAAGTAATCATTCACAAAAAATGTTAGGTTTGCATGGCTTTACTCAGTGAGAGAGAGAGGAGGAAAAAAATGTAATTAATACCGTCAATGCAAAAAGCTTGCAGGATTATTTGTTAAAGTTCGAACAGTATGCCACAGGGAATGATAGATCTGAATGCAGTCCAGCCTTATGTCAAACATTTGCCTCACTTGTAAGAAGAAAGTTGCTTGATTTGTCATTTGTGGCAGTTACCTTCCACTGAGGTCAAAATCCTTTCCCTGCCAAGTTTCCCACCGGAAGCCTAGAGAATCATTTACCTTTCTTTATTAACAAACTATCATTTCCTGTTCTGAGCATGTCTCTCCAAGTTTAGAGGTCTTAATGTTCGATTTTATTTATACATTTCTTAAGCTGGCATTTAAGAATAGTTGTTAGTATTTTTAAGCTGATGCTTAAAAAAAGTCTCCCAGCCTTTTCTGAAGCCCCTCCAAGACAAACAAGTTATTACTAATAAATTAAGAACTCACTAAAAGTTGAAAACCAGACCATTGAGTAAATGTTCTGTCTTTTTGCCCCTTAATTTTCATCTCAGGCCTGGTGTTTAGATGATTTTACATAGGTCTGTAGTTCTCAGAAATCTTACACTGTGTGTTTGTGCATATTGGTTATCAATCATCAAGTGAAATTAAAAAGTGCTTGTTCTCTTTCTCTTTTTTTTTTCCTTACCTCTCTGGTGAAAAATGTAAGCTGGTTTACTTTCTGCACCAGCTGGCTGGATACTTTGGTATACAAAGACGAACAGTATATATTTAGCTTTCTGAGTGGAATTTGCCAGAAAGAGAGTAGCTTATGTTACATGAGTAGTTTGTTCATATTTAAAGCACATCAGTATACTGTAACTGAGTAGGGGACTGTATATGTGAGATTGTGCTTGGCTCCTGTTAAACAGAGATTTTTATTATTTAATTATGGGGTTTTTTAGCAGTTTTGTTCTTGAAGGGGTTAATAACCTTCATGTGTTTCCATTCAGTGAATGTAGTTCTTGAAATAGGTTGGGTGCTTATGCTTAAACTGTCCTGGGCTCCCCTTGCTGATGAAAGCAATCATTAGGGGAATCTTTAGGCTCTATCTTGGAAACCCCAAGTCCCACCAATTTCAGTAGACAGAAAATACAGTGTTTTCACTGGATTGATGAACTTGACAAAACTGAAGGCAAGCCCAGTCTTTTCAGTGGTTTATGTTTCAGTTGAAGGTAACTCTACAGAAAGCTGAAGGTGAAACTGGAAAACTGGGATGTCTGAGCAGCACAGCAAAGTGGGTGCAACTCAAAAGTCCTAGCTGAAGTCCAATACTAAAATTGTGGATGTGTTTTCTTTCTGCAGCATAGTAAGTTCTCTGTCTGCCTAGTTAGGTTCTAAGGGAAAAGGAAAACCATCTTCTTGTTGGCAGTGAAATTTGAAGCTGGTTTAAACACTGAGCAATGGTTGTGACCTTCCACTTGGTTCTTAATGAGAATAAAATAGTGGGTCCCATCCACCCCAGGTAAGCCCATTTCCAGAAATTGGGTAAGATGTATGACTCTTGGGAGCAGGGATGTAGGGAAGTGTGGCCTGTTGGGCTAACTATGGCACTGGGGTCTAGGCTTCAGTTAGTATGGATTGATGTTTTTCCCACTGGACTCTTAAAAGCTGGCTTGTGTATATTAGTTAACATCCTAATATTGCACTTAATTAGATAAGGTTTAGTATTCTAAATAAAACTAAAATCTTGCCTCAAGCAGATTAGATTGTTTTAATAAGAATTAAGAGGGCTTTTCAAGTGGATTGAGATAATGTTATTAAAGCATGCCTACTTTATCCTTTGAGATAGGAAAGTGGAGGTCCGAGCAAGGAAAATTTTCCATACACAGGTTTTGAGGATAACCATGAAAGTCATTCTTGATATACATCATATAGGACTTCAATTTTAGACTACTAGGAAGTAATGAGAGAGTGCAAAACCCTTATTATTGCTCCATTTGTTGTGTTGCTGCTTCAGAGTTTTGATCTGTTAACTTACAGATTCTGTAAGGTTTGTTTAAGGTGTAGAAATTTGCAGGATTGAACTGACAGTTGACCCTAGAGTAACAGTGGAAACAAACAGCATTTTTTCTAATTATTTTTCTGTATGATGTAAGCTACAAATAAACACATAAAGTTTAGAGACATTTAGAAATTCCTCTATTAATATCCTCAGGATCTTCTTTTCTTACTTAGCTCTTTATTGATTTGAAACTTGATTATAATTTCTTTTTGAGATAGAGATCATAGCAGTATAAAATAGGGAAAAAAAAGGAAAAGAGACTTGGATTCAAGTAGAGAATAAATAGTGCTTTGGATGGAATTAAAATCGGTCCCTAAAGGATTTGAGATCATATTCAGGTGAGTATTTACATTCAACAGATTTACCAAATCAGTCTTCAAAAACCAAAAATTCTCAAAGTGCAGAAGTGAAGTAGTTAAATTGTTGTGATGATTAACATAATAGATTTTTTACACTTTATTACTAAACTCTCAGCATTTAAATATACAATATTACCTGTTTTACCATTTTCACTTTTGGTAAAATGCAAAATAATTAATTTTTGTGATGAGTGAAATCTTAGGTCTTTTTCTCAGTGTCAGGAAGAGAGCAGAATGCATTTCTGTTCTACAGTGGAACATTTTTAGGAATTAACGGTTGGGAAAGATTGATTTGAACAGTCTGTCTTGTCTCAGATGTTCCTAGATGGGTGCAGGTACAGCAAGTTATAATGATTTCATCTGCTGAGACTAATTTCTCAATCAGTCACTGGAGCAGAGTGCCAGAAAGAAATTGGCAGAATGTGAGAGCACGCTCAATTGAGTAGTGTCTGTAAGAACAGTATTGAATAGATGTCTTGCTGAAAATGTCAGTATTTGTCTTGTTGGGTCATCTTAAATAAATCAGTTACATACTGGAATTGTAGGTAGACAGCACACCAGATGTGGGATTGCAGGTGACAAAGTGTACCAAATCCTTACCAATGAAAATACTTGGGTATTTCCTCTTCATGTAATACTTGGGTATATCCTCTTCATGTAATCTGATTTTAAACTAGAATCTTATAAATAAAAAATAATGTCTTATTGAAGTCAGGACGGTTTGACTCAGAAAACACGTGCATATAAAGTGCAGATATGTATAGTACTTTTCAATTCAAAAATATTTCATGTTTCAGTCTGTGGAAACTCCTATGTGTTATTTCTCTTCACATTTATTCTTTCTGGTCCCTATTCCCTTCCTTGACCTTTCCTAGTAATAATACATAATACATTTTTACCACTTATAGAACAAAAGGGGAAAGAGGAGGATTAAACATGTTATTCTCATTAGTATTCTGTACCTGAAACTTTAGAACAAGGTCAGAAAACTGATTACCTTGCTGCACGTAATTTTTCCTGCATTTTCAGTAAGATAAAAGGTTTTTTCCATTCATGTGACATTTGAATCCACTATTTCAGAAAAATCTTATTTTCATTGTTTTGTTATGAATTTTATTACTCAAGAATGCTTTGTTTTAACCCACTGGCACTGTGTTTCAGGTGAAAGAGGAAGAGGTGTTATTACCATAAAAGCGTGAACCGCTGCTGTTCCTCTGCTACAGAGATTTTCAGTGGAGAGCCAATGTACTTGCTTTTGGACATGAGCAGCAATGATTTTGTTTGAAACAGAGTAGGAGTTCAGTATTTTCAACCTTGGGATAAGGCAACAGAGGCTGTGCTACATATCTCAAGTTTCACTTTACATGTGGTGTAAGAAACTTTTTTTTCCTCTGACTTCAATGTGCATGCTGATTACAGAAGCTTAGGGCTAAAATGTTCAAATTGCTAGACTAAAATGGGTTGGTTCCCATTTCAGTAGAAGTTACCAATAATCAGAAGCTTTGACAATATAGTCTGCTATTATGTAGGATTATTTATGGATATTTTAATACTTAGGGGTTTAAGTTACATTTTAAAATGGTCTTGCCAAGGGAGATAATCTGTTTCTAAAAGGTAAGGAACTGTATAATCAGAGGAGCTCTGCTTTCCTGAAAGACTGCTGTATAATTACCAAACCACTCGGTGCGCCTGAGATAAGTTACAAGAGGTAGCACTTGGTGCCATTTAGGAATTGCAGGCACAAGTTTCATTTGGAGAGTCTGAGTTGGTACACAAGGGTGTATTAGGAAGAATCACCAACTTACAGACATAGAGAGCCCCTTGAGCAAAGGGAGTTTTTTACTTTTTCTTTTTTACTGTCACTTTATTTTGATCTAGAAGTGGTGTATATGAATGAGTCATAAATCATGTTGTTGTTCCTCTGTTCAATGATGAAAGAATGTGTTGATGTTCTCAAAGTGTACCTCAGAAAACCACACCAGGGTGGAAAATCTTTAAATGACCAAACTTACCACTGTCATCTTCAGAAATGAATGCAAACATCAGGGCTATAGCAAGCTGTGTTTCAAAATTAGTTGCACTGTAAGTAAATTGCACTAATTGGTTATGCTAAAACTGTTTCTATAATAGACACAGTTAATAAAACTGTTACTATAATAGACACAGTTCTGCTTTAGGTCTCAAAAGCAACTCAGACTTTTGTCAGCTTCCTCTGTGGTGTAGTTTCATTAATTACTGATTTACTTAAAGTGTTGTTTCTTGTAAGACACATATAAAAGTTGTTGTATCACAAACTGTCAAATGCATGAAGTGAAAAGTTTTTCTTCCCTCTCATTTCCCTTTCATAAAGCATTGCAAAGACGAGGAAACTGTGATATAGTTTTATTTGCTTTGGGTCATTTTATTTATGAATTTTGTTTAATTATTGAAGAGAGAGTGCTAAATTGATGGATTACTGTTTTGTGATTCCGTCCCCTCTCTCCCCACCCCCCTCACAGTCACTCCCCCAAAGTATATGTCAATATGAAATATGTAAGTAGAGCAGTTAAGGGACCAAGAATTCACTTTGTGAACTTAACCTAAGTGCAGCTGCATTAAATAGTAAGGTAAAGCAGGAGCATCCTTGCCTTCTTGCAGAAATCATTGAATGCATTTTACCTTTCACCAGTGGGTTTACTTTCTTCTACCTCTGCTGCTCTGCAGATAGAGATTATGCAGTTGTTTATCAGGTATGTGTTTTTGTGCCTCAGTGTCTTTTCTGTTTTGAAGAAACACTGTGTTCATTCTTTAAAACGAGTGCATGAGGATCCCATAATACCATTACTTACAAAAAAAAACCCAGAAACAAACTAGCCACATGTGAAGTTTATATTAATTGCCTACTGCCTACTACTCTCAATACTGTTCTTGGAGATGAAGGCTCTCCTCAGATCCCTTCATCCCAAATGGAAGAAAAAGTCTGTGTGAGTTATTCTGAAATAAGTGTGGTTGGACGGAGGCGTGGGTTATGGCATAAAAGGTGAACTTTCCATCAGGGCTGTGCATGACCTGCTCTCTCCTGCACGTACACAACTGCAGTACAAAGTCTGAAAGTGTGCAAGAGTGTCCCTGGCCACCTCTGTACTCTAAATCAGACAGTAGGTGGAAATGTTCCTGGACAATGGATTGCAATTGCCCACGTTACTGAAGTGTTAAGACTTTGCCTGGCGTGAGTTAAGCATGTGCCAAGAAGTACTCTCCCAAGCTATTCCCTACCACATTTCAGGAGCCATTCCCAAAAGTCAGCTTGCCAGCAGCTCCTTCTTTTAGAGGTTAAAGGAGTTGCCCAGCATGGACACTGTCCTTTTGGGGCCAGCTGGAACACAGTGCCCAGGAACATTCTTGGACAGATTCATTTGCAGTCCAGGAGGAAAGAGATCCCTCCCACAAGTGTCATCTCAAGGGAAATCCACTCACAAAGACAGACATTCTCATGAGTTCAGATGACACAATCTAATCCTCAAGTAGAAACTTATTTGCGCACACACGCAACTTATTTAATTTTTTTATCTCAATTGTCAAGGTAACTTTTTAGAATTTTGCAAAGCTTGCTCCAGTCTAGTTACATGAAATTATATATTGATACTTTGTATCTAACCTGAACTAGTAATTTTTTTTGTTTGTTTGGGAGAATGGATTTTTTTTTTTTTTTGCAAAATTCTTTCTTAAGTATGTGCTGACAAGTCATAAAAACAGACTTTTTCCTCTATTTTCTTTTACTAAAAAGTATGATTTAGTGTGTCACAGCACTTGGTTTTTCAGAATGAACTGAGATGGTGATTCTTGCTTTTGGAATTTACATCTATCTCTGAATAAAACAGTCACAAAAGATAGTTTACTTTCATGGTAATCATTACAACTTCATCTTTTCCCAAGATATGGAAAGTGTTCTCTCTTTATTGCTTTCAGCCCTGTGCTCACTTAGCCCCCAGGTTGCAGAATGGGTGGCTTATGGAACCTTGCAATTGCTGAGTAACTGTGCAGCCCTTCATAGAGAAAAACTGGTGTATAAAGTATTGCACTTGAGCTTACAGAGGAACAGATCTTATTAAAATATTTCAAGCGTGTGCAAAATATAATTCTGCATACATGCAGTCTGAGGGGTGTGGTTGGAGAGAAAAGAAATGTCACAATTCATCCCTTAAGGTCTCTGCTTTAGAAAAAGGAATCAATGTCAACTAAGTAAAATATTAGACAAAAAGATATCTTGTTCAGTTTATTAAATGTGCCCAAGATTTGTGCTGCTTACATTTCACATAGTTTTTATCCAAAGACCTCACTTCAACTGCAAGATTGGTGGGTGAAATGCTTGGCCTCACTGGAGGCAATGACAAAATTCTCCTTGACCTCCTTGAAACTTTGTATAGACAAGAGGTGAATTCCTGAATATGTACTGATTGAACATACACTTGAATAGATATCCTGGGAAAATCCCAGCTGCCTAGGGGAATAAAAAAAGTTTATAATTGCATGACACACACTTTTGAATGAAGGAGTAGCTATCTTAGTTTAGGATTTTTAACCTTCGTTCTGATCCTACTTAACTTACTCTACTACTAAGATAATTTATTCCTACCACTGCTGTAGGATATTTGTAGTTGCTTCCTTTAGGCATCAATCTTTTATATTTTGCTGAGAGTTTCTGTTTTGGGGGTTAATTCCATTAAGGGTGCTGTAGACTCCTGTTAGGCTTTTTGCTGACAGACTTGTGCTGATAAAAGCTTGTGTGTGGACTTTCTCCCTTTATTTCAGCTTACTGTTATCAAACAATTCTTGTATACTGAAGCTACAACAGTTTGAATTCAGTTTAGCTCAGCTCTTGCAAAAAAGTCTAGGGAAAGTATTTATTTGGTTTAGCTGACAGTCTGGTTAATTGGAATAGGCTCATTTATACTAATAGTATCTGCACAGTGTTTTGTGACTGTTACTAAATCAGCTCTAAGCACTACCCGAAGTTACATGAGTGAAAACATGCTTCAAGTAAAGTACAGTGAGCTGCTGTCAGACAGAAGTGTCTGTGTGTACTAGCACTGCTTTCATCTGAGATGCCCATTACAATGGGCAAAATATTGTCACAGTTACATATCTACATTGTGCATTATATCACCTGTAGATATAGATATATAGAGAGATAGATAAATAGATATATGCACATCACAATTACATCTTTCTTAGGGAGAGTGAGGAATTGCCCCTTCCTATGAGGAACTACCATATTTCACTGTTACCAATATTCTTCTTCTAGAGTATCAGCTTTTGCTGTAACATTTTCCCATGGTCTTTAAACAATACCATGAAAAGTGCTCCTTTCTCCCACCCCTGAGGGAGAGCATCTGCAGAGGGGAGTGCACCTACGCTGTACTCTGTATATTGAATCTCCCAGGTGTGGCATGATGGTCCAGTAAACAGAACAGCTTTTTTCCATTTTGTACTTTCAGTGACAAACAAGTGATGAAAATATGGGTTTTCTTATTGCTAATCATACAAATATGGCAACTTTCAAAGCCTTCATCAATTCCCGAAGCAGCTGATAGGCAGCTCTTGTGCAGATGCACAGATATGCAGAACTACTACTTCAGGAGGAGATATCATCACAGGATGAGTGATAAAGAGAAGAATGAGTGCACAGATGTGATGTGCTATAAAAACCAACCATGAGCAGCAGTGGACATGAAATAATGACTGAAGGGTTTACTGTTGGTGGGACTCAACTGAGAGATTCAGTCCCACAGTAGTATAGATAATAAATAGAAACAAAGAACATTAATTTCTAAATTTATGAATTTAGGGACTTAAGCCCTAATTTTCCCCGTTGTCCACATGTGATTTAGACATCTCATGTTGAGAGCATGAAAGGTATTGTTTTCCTCAATGTTTTTTTGTTGGCTTTGGTTTGCCCTTTTTTATTTTTTTTCCTTTTTTTTCCCTGGTTAGTATGTGGAATTAGGATATACCATTCATGGCAAGGAAAAAAAAAACAACAAAAACAAACAACCTGTGATCCTTGGTAACAATTTCAGAGAGGTACAATAAGGTTTACTGGGAGAAGGAAATGCCACAGACCAAAAGAATGTAGAAGTTAAAGTTTTGTGCTGTTCTGGTATTTACTTCCTTGGCAAGGTCGGTAAGTTGTCGTGGTTGTAGTGATTTTTATCCACTGTTTGTTTTAGTCTTTCTTTGCTAACAGTCCTTGTCTTCTTCAGGCCTCTTAGGGTCTGCCAGTCCTATGATCATAGGTCATGCATTTGCCTTGACGAGAAAACACTGGTTATGAAATATGAAAATATAAGCCTGTCTAAAACTATGTAACAGCATTGCAGGAGAGTGGTTGCTGGCATTGTGAGGAGTTTGCGATTTTTAGGTTTTGGTTTTTAATAGTTTAACTGGGGGCCAGATTCCCAAGTTGGGTAAATCAACCTGGCACCACTACTGACAGCAATGTCCTGCTTATTTCAACGAACAGAATGTTTGGCCAATAACTTACTACCAAAAAAACTCCATGGTGCACAGTACAATAATAATCTTGAGATTTTATCAGCTTTTGTTTCTTTTTGCATCATTGTTGAACAATAGTTTTCACTATAACTCAAGACAGTTCAGATTCCTTATTTATAATACTTTAAGAGCTATTTTTTTTTTATTACATTCAAGATGCTTGTACACAAGGAATGCTTTCAATTCAGTCACTTAACTTGAGGGTCCTGGGATCACTTCAGTGTTCCCAGACTTGTGAAAAAAGCAGAACTGCAAAAGGTAGAAAACAGATCATTTCAATTTACATGCAACAGTGTTTTAAGTTTTTAAAAAATACTTAAAGCAGGCTTTGTGTGGTGGGAATTTATGCTGTGTCTATTTATTATGGAGTGAATAATATTTTTCAAGAATGATTCATCTGGGTTATTTTAGAGACTGCCTTGAATTCTGGTCATTTCTATAGATACTGCAATTCATAGTCATTAGTAAGCTAGTGGTTTGATCTAACCTCAGCTACCTGTTGCTGGCTGTGAATGGAAGAATTTATTTTTAGTGTGAAACCACAATATGAATATTTTCCACTCTGAAAGTATAAAAAACCCTTTAAGTAGAAATTTTACTCCTTCACTGTAATGTGCTGTAGCTCTGATGTCAGACATACTGGGTTCTTCTTACAGAAAATCCTTTAAAATGCCTTATTCTCTATTGAAGTTGACAAGAATTTCCTCCACTTAACCCCTTCAGTGCCCCCAGGCGTTCAGCTCACATCAAACAAAAGGGAGCTCCTCTACCTCCTAGACAGGGATAGTGGGATGTTGACAAATGCAAAATGAAAAATAAGAAGGCAGAAAAACCTGGGCCCTTGGAAGGAGGTTAGTGGGCAGGCTCACATAGCTGTGATCCGTGAGAGGCAGCGTCTCTGCGGGCTCTGACTTTACAGCTGCACAACCACTGCGACTGCCCTGCTGATATGGAAACTTTCATTTTGGAGTGATGTGTCTTCGTTTGTTTGTTGAGCTGGGCTGTTTGGGGCTAATTCTGCCATTTCTGCGAGAGTCAGTATCAGAAATGGTCTGTAATTTCAGGCAATATCAGCTCTGATTGGTAAGAGCCAATGGGTTAATTGTGCTAGAAAGCTACCTACAGCTCTTGAGCACGTGAAGCCTGTAGTTATATGTGGAGTTATGAAAGCTATTATTCAGTGTGACAGTGGGTGGACTACTTCACCCACCATGGACTACACTACAGAAGAATGAGAATCTGAGACCTATGTAAAGCCATTGGCCTATACACAAACTTCCCAATTTTTTATGTAAAACATTTGAATTACATTAGAGATTAGATGAAGAAACAACAATCAACATCCCAGTTCCTTTATACTTCATTTATAGTTTTGCAAACAAGCCTAATCTAGAGTGCAGTTAAAAGCAAGAATATAAATTATATAAAATAATTTATAAAATAAACTATATACAAGGATATAACACAGTTTAAAAACCAGAAGAGTTTGTAGCTCGTACCCAAAGCTGAAAGACAAGAAATAGCTCCTGAGACTTGACTGAGAGCCTGGCTTCCACAGTATATAGGGCTTTTAGGTAATTGATAAGCTTTGGTTGCTGTTCACCCCCCAAGTTTTTGATGTTTCAGTCAGAGAGGCTACTGACCTTCCCTGCTTAGATTGACACCTTATTTCCACAGCTTTAAATAGATTTCAAAATAATTTGTGGACTTCTTTGATGGAGGGAAATTAGTTCTTCCTTCATATTTGCGATGCCTCTGAAGTTCTCATTTTCTTCACATTCTTAAGAGGCCAAAAGAAAGAAGCAGTCCATGATTTAATTCTGTCAACTGAATTCATTTATCTTAGGTAAGAAAGCTGTTGTCTTTGTGCCCACACTTGTATGGAAAAAAAAGGTTATGTTTTTTACTGCTTGCTCACACATGATCATTAGCACAAGAAAAAATGTTCATGTGGTTACAGCTGCTGGAATTTCAGTGCATGTGGTTTGGTCATTCATGCTACCAAGAAAATGTTTACCATCTCTACCAATACATGTCAAAACTACAGTCATGTTCTTAGCACAGTGATTTTAACATTTGATAAGTAGAAAATGTTTGTTTAAAAAACATGAGCAACTAAGTACCATTGCCCAACCAATATTCTCTATAGAAGATAAGACCTGAGCTTCTGGTTAACACCTTCAAAGACGTTACTAACCACCTTGCATTTCACATCTGTGTCTCAAAATGCAAGAGACCTTGCTTTTATAAATCTAAATATTTCTTCTCCTCCTGACCAGCTGCAAGGAGTTTTTACAGGTACTTACCACTTCATTGCCCAAGCAGGATCTGTTTGATTTTTGGTCTAGAAGCAGAAAGGATAGGCAGAGCATTGCAGGAGATCCCCCCATCCAGGTTGCAGAGAGGAAGAAATAGTGGGAGCCTATATCACTGTGCATCCTAAATGAAGTGACAGGTAAACATCCTTTTGGTAAGCAAGCAGTCTTACCACAGGACCATAAATATTTTTGGTAATTGCATTTTTTTTAACTTACTTTTCAGTGTGATTGTGGAAGAGCCATCTTTGCTTTCAGATTCCTGTTTGTCCTGCACAGAATGGAATCTTGACCAACGTTAAAACCTGGACTTAACTCCCGCCAATTTACAGGAACTATAACAACTGATTTTTCAGGAGTTATACATTTGTAAGGGCTGTAATAAACTAATATTTTGTATTCCCTTGCTAGATAAACACTAGAAAAAGCAGAACATGAAGTAAAGGAAGAGCCTGCTGATAGGTTAATTTACGTGCCTCATAAGAGACTTTTGAGAAGTGGCAGCCAGGCTGAGATGCATCCATAATCAGGAGCTGGCTGAGAGGATGTGTAAGGCAATCTTCAGGGACAAACAGCCTTCACAATTAGACACAGCCTCATCAACTCCTGTTATGATAACCAGCTTCTACAGCCCAACTGCAGTCTGCTTCTGGGCAGCCTTAGTCTCCTTCACATTTGTACATTTGGTGTTAAAAGTAAGGCGTGCACTTTGAGTGTATCTGTGAACTGTTTGCTTTATGAACCATAGATCCTTGAACACAAAGAAAAATGAATGGGGAGCTTGGGTGTACTGTCTGCTATCCCAGTACAACAGTGGTGGATGTGAGGGATAGGAAGGGAATGGACTGCAGACAGTGGCCATGTCTGCACATTATCTCTAAAGAGCATCTCTCTTGTCACCATCAGAAAATATATCCCGGGCTATATGAACAACTCTTCTGAGGCCACAGAAAGTCCTTGTGTTCTTAAGACATTTTCGAGAAACGGAAATCCACAAGTCAGAACTATCTTGGGTTTTCCTGAAGCAGGTGTAAGGGAATTATAGTGACTGCCTGTGTGTCAGCTGCTGTCCACTACAGCCTATCAAGGCTTAGGTGGCTGCCAGCATCTCCATCTGGATTCTCCTATAAAATGTGTAGAAGCAATGAAAAAAAAAAAAAAAAAGGCAAAACTCATAGAGTGGTGCTAGATCTAATTTTTTTTTTTTTTTTTCCAATGTGAATGTATATAGCTGACACTGGGCAAAGAGGAAAATTCTTCTGCTAAATATGTTGATAAAGTAATTTTCTACAGTGACCTTAGGGAAGATTTTTCACTAAAATTCAGCTTTTCAAGCATTTAAGTCAATAAGACACTGCATCTGATATCTTCCAGGAAGCCCAACATAGATGTGAACACCAACCTTATGGATGGTTCTGCAAAGTTAGCAGGTTGACTGGGTGATGCTAGCAAAAATTCATGCCCAGGAGGTCAGTACTGGAACATCCAGAAAAAGATATAACCACTGATACATCAGTATTTACCACTGATACATCAGTATTTAAGGAATAATAAAGTACTTCTTAAACCAAGAAACTTCCTGCATCCAATCTAGCATTTTAATGGCTTTTAATGATATTTCTGTTAGTTTCTAAAGCCTACTATCTCAAGCCATTTTAACATGTTTGCCTGCAATATCCTTGAGCAAAGCGTTCCACTGTTGTACTCTAAACCTAGCTTTTAGCTGACCAAAGAAGGTAAGATTTATTTTACCCCAAAGACTTGCAAACTGATTTTTATAGATGTACTTCAGTACCTTTATAAGGATTGAAGGTACACTGACTGATCTGTACTTTGATACATAATTCCTCGATTGTATTGCAGCATTTTACCTGTAGTATGAACCCTCAGGTGCAGCACAAAGCTAATTTATCTAACTGTGTGCATACGCTTCCAGTGCCCCTTCACTGTTTTGTATAGACATTTATTAGGTTGCTAATGTTTTTGTTAAGTCATAGAAAAGAAATATTTCCAGATGGCTTCCCTTGTCTTCACAGCTCAAATTTCTGCAACAATTATCAAGAAAAATGCAGGGTACAAAAATCATGGCAATGTCATTGTTTTGTTGTAAGGCAAATGTATGAATAGCAGCTGAGTTATACTTTGGGACTTTCTTCTCATGAGGAGGGAAATATACCTCAGTATTGTGGCATAATAACTTTAGGTTTTTCTATCAGTGTTTGGTAAAATGTTCAAGTCCCTCAGTATCTTCTTCAGTTTGTATCTTTTCAGTTTTTTTATCTAGCACTAAGAGAGTGGTACTTTTTGAAGCTTCCTGTAGTGTCTTGCAATGTATAAGGGCTTTCACTGTTTCTGTGACAGTTATTATTATCAGGATTATTACTATCAGCAGTAGCCTTCCCTCCCACCCCTCCTAAATCCAGAAAGATTAGAATTACATCCTGCTCCAGGAGGGATAGAGAGAACATCCATTATATATAATGTCAAGCATAAACCCAAAATGTACTTAGTGGCATGAAATACAGATAAGGTTAGATGCACTGGTGGAATCTGGCTGGTTAGGTCATGTTTATAACTCCTTTGCACAGCAGCAAGGAGGATAAACCAGTTTATCTGGTCTATTGATTTTTTGTTGCCCTGAATCCTGATACTTTGATTTTTTTGGCTTGAATCTTTATGCTGCAAAAAGGGTGAAACTGATGCTTAGGGCCATCTGCCTGGGGGTAATATATGGATAAGGTATGCAGGTTGCTGGCAGAGGATTTTCTAAGGTAAATCTGTAAAACATGCAGCTACAGGTCTCCGTTTAGGAAGGGTTTCAAACCCACCTCTCTCATTTTACATGTTAAATGTGGCCTAGAGGAACATCCACCCACGCCAAATGGAAAAGCCAAATTTCCTTCCAGTTCCAAAAACATTATAGACATCTGCCAAATGACATTTCTAATTCTTCCCGTAAAAAATGGAAAGCTAAACAGAAGCATCACCCTTCCAATAAATCTATTCCAAACTCTTCCTGATTTATTCCAGATACTCTGCATTTTGGTGAGGCTGTTAAATAATACCTGCTTTTGTTCTCCTTATGGGGATTACCTCAGAAAGTATTTTATATAGTTGTTCCTTCAGAGACTTTTAAAAATGCTCTAGAAATCATAAAGAGGCAAAATTTGACTTCTGATACACATGTTCAGTTCCTATTGACTTCACTGGGGAATTGCAAGCCGGAATAAACCACAGTGTTGGAAATACTTACTTAGGCATGCTATGGAAGTAGCAAGAGTAGTTCTGAATAATTGTTGATATTTCCATCAATTACAACAGAATTTAAGCACATTAATTTGATTTTTTAATATAAAAAAGAGACAAATAATTAAAATATGCTTAAGAAGTCAAAGGAATTGTGAAATGAAGAAAGCCACAAAAACTTCTTGTCTGTAGGGTCTTTTTAAGAACTAGTTAATCACAACATCTCACAATAGATAAATGATCTCTAAGATGTAATTAAACACAAAGCTGTAACTCATTTTTTACTGTGGTGAGATTGTTGAAAGGCATCCAAATTCATGTTACCATAAAGAAAATTGGTCCTAAGATTTTTTTCCTTTTACATTATAATGACATTGAAAAGGCTGTTTTCAGCTGTCACTGTTGTCCATCATTTTGTTCTGGAAGGTTTTTGAAGCCTGACTACTTGGACAAGCACAAGCCCAAGGTCCTCTGGCTGTGCCCTGACCTGGTCAGACAGAGCCAGATCCTGTCCAAAATCAAGTAATTGCACTCAGGTTGCTCAACCCTGCTGGTTACTTCAAAACACAAGTGCCATGTGAATGTCTATATGACTTTGGATCAGAGCTGGCTCATGTCTGGCCATTTGAAGAGCAGACAGGCAAGCTTGCATCTGTCTGTACCTGTCCCTGGAGACATACCCTAAAGCTGCTAAATAGCTGATTTTTTTTTTTTTTTTTAATGTCACAGTAAACAATGAATATGGAATGTCAAGTAATCATCATGGAGCTGAAATATCCTCAACAAAGAAAACAGGTAAAACAATGCAAATAAAATGAGATTTTCTTTTCTCCCACACCCATAAACTGTCATGCAAGTGCAATAGCTGGAATTGACGTAAACCCTTTTTGAAAAGCTAATTTAGTAGTGGGCAGTCACCTTTAATTTGTTCATTATTCTCTTATTTTAATGTTTCTTCTTGTTTTAAGAAGAATTTTGGTATTTCCAAAATCTGATCTAGAAATACTGGCTATTGGTGTAGGAATTACAGGAGAACCTGTAAAATTTCCATTTTCTTTCATAAAACTAAAGGTCCTGGTAAACTTTCCATCTTCAGAAGCTGTCTTTTTGAGACTCTACTGGTTACTTTGCTGTTTAAGTTCTGGTGCAGCCTCCTGCCAAATATTGCACTCCCTAGTCTGGGAATTCATCCTACATGGCCTGCTACAAGCTGCCACAGTGATGGCTTATTTTTGGGTTTGTGCTTTTGTGGGTGAATACGAGGAACCGATGACCACATCAGGTTTGGAAATACTGTGGCAGTAATAAATGGGTGAGGGGTTGATGGTACTCTTCCAGACACCTTTCCCAGGTTTTCTGAGATGCTCTAATAGCTTAAAGTTAAGAGAAAATAGGAACTAAAGCTTTTGCACCTAACTTGGGTCCCCATTCATTCCCCACATTCTGACAGATCAGACTGGTTTAAGGAACTGCTTGTCCTCAGTGTGATCAAAGAGCCATTCCATTTTACACTGGCAGCAGGATGCTATATTCACAAATAACACATTTTACAGTATTCTTTTAAAGCTGTAACTCTCACCATGGCTTTAGTCATAGGTCTATGCCATAAAACAGAACTTTATTCTAGCAGGGGACAAACAGGTGGCAGTCAAGTCCAGAGGTGCAGCTGAATTAAAGGCTTTGCATAACTGAAGGACAAATAACTTTAAACATAGCAACACTTTACAACTAAAATATCTCCTATTTCAGTAAGAAGCAGTACCATGCCCCCAAAAGCAGAACAGAACATGAAGTAGCTACAGGGCTTCATATGTGGATATAAATTTAAAAGATCTGATGAGCCATCTCAAACTTTTCTCCAGCTGCTTTGATGACATCATTGGTTTCACTATCTACAGTGGCACCATTGTCAGATAAAACAATGACAGTTCTAAAACTATCCTCTCTGCTTTCCTGACAGATATTCATATGCTGCATAAGAGGGAAAAATAATTTTCTTGTCATCATATTTTTGTTCTTTTTTTTCTTTTCCTTTTCGTTTTTTTTTTTTTTTTCCTCCCACATAATTCGCTTTTGTCCTTCAGGTCTTAATTGCAATTCATTATTATTTTTGTGAAGAGCAGCCTTATGAAGGCAAAGAGTTAAAGACGTCACTTTAAATGACAAAAGCTGAACACTTTACCCCACTTTCAGTCTCTCATCTATTCATCCTTTTCATTGTGAACTTCGCTATTTCAGCTTTCTAAGCTCTTCAACTACCTGCCCCTAATTTGTATTCCTGGGAAGAGGCCTAGGCTAGTTATTTTGCATTTGTGTGCTAATGGTGCTGAGTTTGCTTCTAAGAGGAGAACAGGGAGGGGAGGGCAGGAACCTCCGAAAGGGTTTAAGTGGGAGTGGGGGTGAAGGTGCAGGAAGGGTTGTTTGGGGGAGAGTCATGCTGAATTTTAACCCTGAATGCTTTCTTATACAATTTCGCACAAAGCCCTCCTGATTATATGGAAAATGACACCCTGTGAAAACTTGCCTGTTCATATACACCTTTAAAACAAATAAGTTAGTCAAGTTCTGGAAAGCCTGGGAGACAGTTGGGTCATCTTTTTATTAATACATTAAATCATGACATACATTTTCTGAAAGATTTTTTATTTTTTTTTTCCACATATGCCCTTGAAAATTATGCAACTTATTCAAAGTATATACAGTATTCTGAAATACATTTATTAGTGGAAAAAGTCTGTACATGTAAATTATAGTAGTGTAACCGTGCTCTGCTTTGTTTGATAAAACCCTTTACTTTCACAGGGTTAATTTTGCCTGTGTGCTTAGATGCCGTGTGAGATAAAATACCTTTCATTAGATTAAATAGGCAAACAGAGGCTTTTTGACTTATTGACTAGTATTTCAAAGCCTAGCATTTCTTATGCTAATCATTTTTATAACTAATTTAACAGACGTAAAAGAATGTCATTATGAATAATTAGCGACGTTAGTAATTTAGTTTCTAATTAACCGGGGATGTGGCAGACCATTACAGATGGGAATTCTCATTAACCATGAGAGGCATGGGCGTTTTGCTGCTTATTATAGATTCTGCCTATATTTAAAAATGGTTTGGTTGTTCACAGTTTTTAATGCGAAGCACTTTCACTTCATGCTGCTTGGTACATCAGCTTGTTGCACTTTGTCACACTGTAAACCAGACAACTATGCAAAGAGCCTGATGCAACAAAGCGTGTAGGCAGTCATTTTCCATTTCATGAATTATTGCATGACACTAGTTCTCACCCCAACTCCACACCCAAGAGGTGGATTTGCAAAAGGGGCATTTTTCTTTTGCAGGTGCAAGTTGCTTGCAATACAATTAAGCACAGACATATTAGATCTTCAGATCTGTGCTCATGATTCATTTTCTGCATAAAAAATGAAAGGTAGCCTACCTGCTTACGTCTCCCTGTCTCTCTGAGCTTGTGACATACTTTTACAGAACTACTGCAGTCTCTGTAGCATCAGTTCCCCCTGCGTAGGCTTCCACAGGTGTCTGCACAACAATTCTGGGGTATGAAAAAGGCTGCTCCTTTACACTCTTATCTACCCTGTGTGAAATTCCCCACACCACTGCTGTTTCTGCTCTTATTACTTTTTTGTTTTCTTTAGTGGCAATTTCCAAAATTATTAATTTTTCTAAATGTTCAAATTCTCTTTCAATAAGAACCAATAAAAATATAACCATGTAGAGAAAGGGTTTTCTTCCATTTGAAAAACATGAATCTATGTATTTGCATGCATTTTCAGTTTCTCAGATACTCTAAATAATTTGGAATCAGTACAGTCAGCTTGCTTGGAAAAGACACTGAACACTGTTTACAGTAATAATAAGTAATTTTGCAATTTGTAATTTTGATTAGTATCAGCAACATGGACCAGCCATTAAACTCTTTGAGAAGGACAGTCTGCCCCATGATTTATTTGTCTCTGGAAAGCAGGGCAGTGACAATTGCATGGGGTACAGCAGCAAATAAACCTGAAGGATAAAAGTTCCCTCCGAGTTATGAAATTTGGGTTATAAAGAAATGTCCACCCCAATAATGGCAGACTTTGTTTATGGAACAAAGACATGCACAGTTTTTTAAGAATGACCCAGTTAAACTGCTGTAAACTGTTTATTCTGAATATACATAACACACTTCCATCCACCATTTAAAGCAGTTTAACTAAATTACTTAAAATTGTCCCTTTAGTTAACCACTGCAACTTTCTCCAGTAGGGAGAAATAAAAATTATTTCAAGTCAAGTCATTAATTGTTTCTGTCCAAACCTGTTTGTGATTCCTCTCACTTGGGAACAAGTGTGTCCCATTTCAATTCCTGTGTTGGAGTCTGCATCAAAAATATTAGAAGGTGTAAATTAAAATTAAAATTAAAATTTAAAATTAAAAACTGATGTTTGAATTCAAGTGTTCACATAGGGAAGAAGTAAAGATGGAGATTCCTGATATGCTTATTAGCCTACTTATGTATATTGTATAGCCAGTTAAAGTTTGCCTAAGATACAATTGAACATACTTAGTCAGATTAGAAAATATTTTTTTCTTTTCATAGCAGAGATTAGAGCACTAACCACAGCTATGGAAAATCAGTGTTCAGTGCCTCCTCTACTATAGATATCATAATACAAATGACCTTGGGCAAGTCACTTAGCATATATTTGCACTGCAGTCAGACAACCTAACCTTAAAGTTCAGCATTCCTGAACTTTTTAGCAGCACCACTAGACCACTGTCAACCACCACTGTTTTCAAAGGCCACTGTGGCCCCCTATAAAAATTTTAATCAAAAGCACCATTGTGACAACTTTGTTTTATATGGTTCAGCAAACCATTTTCTATAAATTGGGAACTGCAGATGGGAATCACTCCAATGTCCTCCAATGTCATGGCTTCAATGTGGGCTAAATGCTGATGGTCCCAGGCAGATTTGAGCACCACAGGCTGCTTTGTCTATACTTCCACGAGTGCCTGAGAGCCTGAGCTGGTTGCTGCCACCAACACTGCCGTGCTTGTCCTTGCTGCTGCCCTACTTCCCCATGGAAGTAAACACAGGGCTTCAGCAGCTCATCTGTAAAAGATTCTACCTCACAGGTAGACTCACAGTCTGAACACAAATGTATCAAAAGACTGTGAGCAATGCAGACGCCTAGGGTTAATGAGAGTATTTTACGTATAGTCTAAAATACACTAAGTAGTTACCTTCTCAACTTTCCCTAGGAGCTTGTGGGAAGTCTTATTTTCTAGAGGTATAAGCAGCTTTCTAAAATTAAGGTGGGAGGTTATATAGCTGTCAAAAATTATCTCAGTTCTGTTGCTTTAACCAGTGTCTGATTCATCTAACCTCTCTCTAGCTTGACTACAATGGAAATTAAAAAAAAAAAAACCAAAAACAAACCAGACTATTTTAAAAGAACAGAAGGTGTTACAAGAAAAGAGGTTGTGTTATAATGAGCACCCCATGGCCAGCAACAACCTTCAGAGATGCTAGAATCTGATTGCTTGTTTGCCTTTGACCTCAGAATTAATGTGACATACCTGAATGTGTGGAATCTTCAGACTTGGGTCTGAAATCTTATGGTCACACGCACTTCCAATTGGAGTGGGGAAGGTACCTACCTGCATATTGCTCCCAGAGGATATCGAGTAAGGGGCAGCATAAATGAAAGTCATACAAATACCAGATTTGGGGCAATCAGAATACAGTCTGGTTGTGGTGGTCTTTGACCTTAATCAGTTTCTTCATCCTTAGTTGCAAATTCTTTTCTACAGGACAAGCAATAGTAGACTGCTTTCTTAGGGAAACTTTGCCTGAATTAGGCTAAAAAATATACATTGCATACACCATCCTCTTAGGTTACTACTTTTGTTAGGAGTAAACCCACTGAACGGCGTCATGATCTTTTTCAGTGGTTAAAACAACCAAAAGAAACCCAAGCAAACCAAGCCAGGAGTGGGACTTGCGCTGCGTCAGTGACTATTTTTCTGTGGGGAAAGAAACCATGAACATTAATGCCTAAAACTAGATCAGCTGTATCTATAAATTGTATGAGTTCCCATTGATTTCAAGTTCTAGAAGATGAAAGTCTACACAGCTGTCCTACTTTGCTTGCTGTTTTTTTCTCTGCATGCTTCTTCTGAATGCTCTTGGAGAAAGAGAAAAATCTTTCAACTACAGTAATCCAGACTTCACTGTGCAATGACTGAAATAGATATTGTTTTGTCACTTATAGGTTATTGCTTAATAGAAAGTTGTCTGAGCTAGTTTCCTAAGATTGGATGATGACATATCTGAACATCACTTATCCCCATCATGTAAGCAGGATCTTTATCTTAATAAAAATCCTCTGTGCTGGGTTTGGTTTTTCTTTCCTTTGTGTTATAGACTATGTTCTGATGCATAAAAAATGAATAATTTAGTCATAATTGTACCACCACAAGTTTATTGTAAACTGAAGCCACAACTGCAATCTTGGATGCCACAAAAAAATTGCTATAAAAATTTTTAAATAGTTCTTTCTTCAGCTGCAATAACATACCATTTTGCATTACCAGATGTTAATGCTCTATAGATTATCTGACAGCAAATACTATATCAAAGGCAGTTCAAAAGAAAAGTAAAAATTATTTTCATATTTTTAATCATGCCTGCAGATGGGTTAGGATAATCTGTCATAGCTCAGAAGTAGAAAAGAAACAGACTTGATGTAACTTGGCTCAGTGGTCTGTTTCAAATATGGTTCACACACAATGGGAAAAACAAACAGGTCTTTGCTTGAGAAAACAGATGCAGCAGGCAAGTGCAAAATCTTACTCTGCTTGTTTCAAAAGCAGAAAACTAGCTTTTTAACAGAAAGACAGATCATTCCAAAAATTCCATGTAAACTTTTCTTTTTTTGAGATTCTTTCTGTGCTTCCCCCTTTCTCTTCCCACACACACTGAATCAACAAACCCAGATGTTCACAAAATACGTCCCTCAGTATCCCGTCCTATGCCATGCCAGGGCAAGGGGAGATGCCTTACTGCAGATGCACAGGAATTCCTCAGGGCTGACTGTTGTACTGCAAAGTCATGTACAGAGTGCACTTTTTATTTCTGTATGGGAAAAGCTTCATGATCTGAACCCACTTCAGAAGCCCCAAAGATCTAGAAAATCAGTGCTTACAAAACCGTGACTTCTGACTGTCAGCTTCAGGTGTGCACATCCTGGGTCCTTGCCTTTTTAGCAACACAATGCTCTTTCTTATTTTGGCACAGCACTGAACTAAAGAATGGGATCTGGAAGACAGAAAAGAGCCTTATACTAATAAAACCTGCAATAGATAATTATTATTATTATCTTTCTTATTTATGAAACTCATAGGGACTGGTGTTTCAGTTTATACCCACCTGAGCATTGCCTTGGTCACCTGCTTGCCTGCTTTTGTCAAATATTTTCATTCACTGACACCTATTTTATTTTCAGCCAGTCTGTGATTTAAATGTGTGACCACTTGAGTCTGCAGAAAGCAGCAGGCTCGGGTTTTCTCTTGCGTCACCTTCACCTACTTTAGTTATGCCTGAATACCTCCTAGCTCCCTTCAGCCTGTCTTGGAGGGGTTTAAAGCAGCAGCGAATTCATCAGGAAAGTACCAAAAAAACCCAAACCAAAACAAAACCCAAACCAAAACAAAAAAAGCCCCAAACCAACAAAGGGAGTAAGTGGCAGGGTTGGGGGGCCTGGTGCCTGACATTAGAGGGGTTAAAAAAAAAAAAAAAAAAAAAAAAAAAAAAAAGCAGTTCTTCACCATAAAGAATAACCTGGATGTTTACTGTGCCTGGCCGCACACCCAAGAGCAGTGTCTGCGTGGCTCCCCTCCCCAGGCCGGATGGCTCCACAGCTCAGTGCCTTGGCTTAGGTGCAGTTGGAAATGCCCGAGAATGGCTCTTTGTTGATTTTCGCCTGTGCGAGAGAGCCTGGTGTTGCTGCGAAGCGAAGTGCTATTGAATTTGCTCACTCAGGCAGAACACTCGACAGGAAGGAAGGAAGCAGCCATTCTTTCTGGTCCTATTGTCTGGCCAGCAGGCTTAGGCAATCAAACAGCCCTGTGGCCCGGCTGCGGCTCCCGCTCCGGCCGCTTCTGGTGGGCCCGCCTGGGCAAGGGGGGCAAGCGGGGGACGGCCTACTCATGGCGCTTACTTTGTTTTCTCTGCGCTCCATCACATCTTGTCACGGCTCAGGGCCTCAGGTAGCTGTTCCCCAGCCCTCCGCCTTTCTCCAGGGGAAGAGGCTCAGGGAAGGGAGGGGTGAGAGTAGCCGCAGGTGGGGTGGAGCTGCTCAAAGCTGCCTCTGGACTGCCCCTGGATGATGAGAAAGTGTGGGAGCAAACTGCAGGAGCCTGTGAGGAGTCCTTCCAGGGCGAGGACATATTTCTGTCATGATCAGAAGGCGCTGCTTGGGGACGAAGGCTTTTTCACAACACATTGGTCACTCGGGTGAGGTGGGAAAGGTTGCAAAGGTTGCAAAGGTGCAGACCTGCCTTTTGGGAGAGGCTCATTCAAAAATGTAGATTTCTGATTCCCCGGTCTGTGTCTCAGTTAGCTCCCTCTTCTCCCGGGAGAACAGGAAAGAATGAGAAACAGAGCCATAGGGACTGGTTTTGCGAGGCAGAATGCTGCAAGCCTGGCCTCCGCTTGCAGTAATGCCACAGGGGCAGGGTGAGTTCTGCTGAGGGCTCCTGACAGAGGAAGTGCAAAAAGGGTCACTGGTCTAAGCATCCAGAGCAAAAATCTGTCTGCCACTGCATTTTACCTGCCCTATTACATCCCTGCAAGGGGGACGGCCCTTGCAGCACTTCCAGTCTCAAGTCAGGTGGCAGCCATAACATTGCAGTGTGCATTTTGCTATGAAGCCTGTCTTGTTCTTACTGAAATGTGACTGTGGGATAGCCCCCTACTATGGTTTGCTGGCTGGAGAGCAATGGTTGCAGGCTTCTTTTTTTGTTTGTGGTGGGCTTTTCTCAAACAATAAGATCCAGTGGTGGATCAGGTGTGTCAGTGATATAATTCTTAATGTTGCATGACAGATAATAACAGATGACAATATCGCCCTGCAAATCCGTGATGTACAGTGAGATAGTAGAGCCTGGCCAATGCAGAGGCATAGGACTTATACAATCCTATTTCTGTAAACCTAGGAATGGTTTCACGGTGGTTTGAGTGACTCCAAATCCAGACTCCAGTCCTCCCACCTTTGCTGGTGTCCCAGGCTGCATGTTCCGGAACCTTTTTCTTAGTCAGTGTTATTGCTTCAAGTCTTGCTTGGTTTCAAGGCATGGACACAGGTGGACACAAATGACAGTCCTTGAGCCTGGTCCCCTGATGATCGTACAGCGGTCGGTGTTAGCAGATGGGGCAGTGGGGGAGGCAGGCAGCATGTGGACCTGCCACAGCCTGGGTTTAGAAAGAAAGATGAATATTGCCTTTTGGCATGGCACCATGCTGAGACACTTCAAGTGCCATGCTTTTCTGGTGTAGCCAGAAATATTTGCTTAACCAAAGAAAACCTACAGGCTGCAGTTGCCTGTTGTTAACTTCAACAGAAAGGCATGTGTTGCTTTTAGGAATTGTGGCCTTGTAGTATACCCAACTTTACGCTTTTGTCTTAATCAGACCTCTGCTCAACCTGCTCACACCTATCCTGGTGCAAATCTAAAACAACCTTGAATGGAATTATTCCAGGTTTGTCAGTGCAACAGGAAGAAATCAGCATGAATAAGACCATTTTTTTCCTTTTAATGGAAACAAGTAGGAATTACTAGAACAGAGAGTAATTTGTAGCCAAGAAGAGCTTTTGAATTTGGATTTTATTACAAACTTGAAACTTTGGCCAGTTTTGATGGGATTTGTAAAAGCTTTCAACAAATGTGGGCTGAGTTTCAAGTGAGGCTGGGCTCCATTGTACAGGAATCTGGGCCAAGGTATGGTTTTGAGTGGAAAGCATATGAAACTCACTGCATTTTCCTGATTTAGAGTCTTGCTTTGAAGTACTTGGTCCATTCAAACCCAGAACTTAAAGCAAAAACCCACATGGTGTTAGTACACTGGAGCCAAAACTATAATAAAAAATTCCCTTGAAACCCCATGATTCAAAGCTGGCACAGATCCAGATAGTCCTTATAAGATGCTACATTTAGCATACATATTTCTTAGTTCAGAAACTTTAAGTGCTCTGAAATCTTTACTAATTTCTGTATTCTTGAAAGATCTTACTATAAGTACGGCAGTAGAGTGGAAAGATTCGAGATTATTACATTTGTTAAGACCTTGTTGATGAATGTATAAATAATAAATTGTTTTTCTTATCTCTTCCTAAATAAAATTTGTTGTTAGTGACCCTACTCTGTGTCTATGGACTCTTTCACCATGCTCAGAACTACAGTGTCTGAGCCTTCCAACAGTGCATGAAGCAACGTGAATAACATCTGTTACATGCTGTTTGTTGTCTCATCCTTTCCCTTGAGATGCAGCATGTGCAATAGAGTGTCTTGTTCTGGTTGGGGTTTTTTCTGGTGTCATGATTTGTTTTATGATCAAGAAACCACCTCTTTAAAAATGTCTTACAGGGGAAGTGAGTGGAGGATATTACTGGTTCCAAACTGGAGGGAAAATTTCCTGTGAGGTACTAATGACATATTTCTTTTTATTCTTTCTCTTTTCTAGTTGTTGAGAGACATTTTCACTTTATTGCAACAGTCACATACACAAGCTCTGGGCACATATTCACAAAGCTCAACAGAACTGCTTTCAAACAAACATTTTTGTGTGAACACAGCGTATTGCAATTAGTGTTACTGCCCAGCACACCTTTGATAGCACACAGTGGGCTACAAGATGACTTCTCTCTCCTTTACTGATGCACTACAATTCCATATGAGTTGCCACCCAGCGACTCAGCTGGCTTTTGCATTTCCAGTTAACTACCCTGAATCATAAAAGTCTGGGAAAGGATCTGAGAAACGTGTTCCTTCAACCACTGCAATGCTTCAGCAGTAAGGCTGGGTTTGCATTACATGTGGAAAATCACACGTCAGTATGCGTCATTCGTCGTCCTGTGCAGATGTGTTAGATGTTTCTGAGAGGGGCTGGCTGTCCCCAGCTGCCTGCCTGTAGAACATGCACAGGGCTAACAGGAGGTCTGCATGTGACATGTTGACAGGATCAGGCCCTAGTGCTATAAGCAGTCAAAATGTTTTGGGTTTTCGTCAATAATCCCCATACAAAGGGTCTTATTTCTTGCACAGCTCTGTAATTAAACATTGGCTGCTTTGGCTGTGATCCCAATGGTCCAGGCCAAGAGGAAGAAGGGACAGGGCAGTCAGAATAGAGGTCACTTATAGCTCAGCAGAATCAAAGAGATGGCCTCAAAAGTCATCTGGAGAAGGGAACTGAATTATTTTGAAGGTGAAAAAGAGAATGAAAAAGGACAGCTGTGAAGATGCCATGATCAAAACTAAAGAGAGAGCACAGCAGTAAAGGAGCCAATGCTCATTTGCAGAATAACCAAGGATATTGCCATTACCGGTGACCTTTCCTAGGAATAGCTGCACAGGAACATACTCTGCAGTTACTTCTACTTCTAAAATTCAGAAGAAAAACCCAAACATGCAGAAGGTTTCTGAATTTCTGTCTCCATCCATTTTTCCTCCTGGTAAGTGTTGTTAGTCCCTTCTGCATATAAAGCAATGTGAAATAGAGCAAGAGCTGGTTTTAAGGATGTTAGAGCAACACTGGAGAACACTGTGCTGGACAACTGTCATAACACAATGTCTCATCTAGAAGAGTGACTTGCCATTATTTCAACTCTCAACATGCACTAGATATTAGAACTCAATTTTTGAAAAAATCATGCTTCTGGAGCCTACATGCCAGGTGAAACACCTCTCAGTACCAAAGCACTGCACAGTGCAGGAGAAATGAGGAAAGCATTATGTTCTTGATTTCTCTGGCCAGCACTGCTACACTGAAGCTCAGCTGCTGTAACCGGCACAGCCTATGTGCAGTCAGAGCACTGGCAAAGCAAGTACGTGCTTGCTCCTCACCCTTTCCTTGACCTAACAATTTGTGTAGGGCAAAACCGGGTCATAACAGAAGCAATGCTCTGGCCTGTAAAATTTCTTTGGACAGAGAAGTTAATGCTAATTCAGAGTGTTTGAATTCGCTGAGCTCCGCCAGGCTCAGTGCATGATCCTGCATTGTGTTCTGGAGTTTCCTCAGCACAGCTAATCTACATCTAGTTTGATAAAAAGCTGGTTCCATTGCTGGCTCCAAAGCTTTTTTCTGATTGCTGTTTTGATGTGAAAACATAGTGGACATCTGAGGTACTTTGGTTTCTTGTCCCACTTTTCCCTTCCCCCATATGGATTGCAATGAGTTTGTTAGCTGTCATATCTCAGAGATGAAGCTTTTGTGAAAGTTTTTTTTTTTTTTCCAGAACAGACATGTGTAAAGGGGCCCTTTCAGCCAGAGAACAAGTGTTCCTTAATGGCCGTACACAATTTTTTGGCATGCATCCATACACTGGCAGTATGATCAAACATATCCCAGGAGACAGTACAACAGAGATAGCTGTAGGTATAGAAACCTTGGGAGCATAGCAAAAATTATGTCATCTCTATTTTCTTTGAGGACCTCCATCAAGACTGATGGCCCATGGTAAATGGTGATCCTGCTTTCTCTGGAGTCAGCCTAAAGGACTGTCTGGAAAATTCCATACAAAACAAAAGGGCTGCTGAACTGCCTTACCGACAAATTAACTTATCAGCTGGAGAAGTTTTGATTTACATTGAAATTCTCTGTTGGTTACTGAGAATCTCCCTTTTAAAATTAATGACCTCATAGCTGATGAATGATGAAGCAGGAAAGGAAGTGTGCTGAAGACTGAACAAAAATCATCAGGTGAAAGGGGTTCTCTGTGATTATGGAATAAAAACTAGTCATTAGGGCTTTAAAAAAACCCCAAACAACTGGAGCTCTTCTTCTCAGTGGTACTAGTGGTAGATGTTTTCTTGGAATAGAAAATTACTTCCCCCCCCTCAGGATCTGTGGTACTATAAAAACAGGTCCCTTCAGAACTAACTTCCAAATCTGCTAACATAATACTCCTCTGAAGAAGAATAAGAATGTTTGGTTTACAGTTAATTAAGGGTTTTGGGTCAGGAACTTGAAATCTATCCATTAGGATATGGTTTTCTGGTTAAGGAGTCATAAATACACAGTACACTTTATTAAATAGCTGGAAAAAGACTGTGTTTAAAATATGATAGATGTGTTTAAAATATGATAGATGCTTTGGTGTGTTTGGCAATAGATAAATAAATGTTGACATGGTTCCCCTTGACAATAACTAGGTGTGTCATTTCTTTGGAAAAGTGTATTTGGTTGTCATCTGTGCACTCCTTTTCTTTCTCTTAACTCTCTCCATTTGAGGATGGAGGAAGGCAAGATAACGATAAAAGCAGAAAAGTAGAGCAATATAACATGGGAATTTATGGGTTTTAAAATCCTAAAAGACCTGTTAAAGACAGCACTGAATAGAGCACCTACTTTTTGCAGCCTTCTGAGGTATGAGAGAAAGGCTGTATTAGGTGTCCACATCCTGCCAGCTGGGACAGTCATTTCAAGAGGAAAACATGATTAGTGGGGCAAACAAGAAGTCAGAAGTAACCATGAAGAAGGAAAGTAACTTTTGAGGGAAAACATATAAAGAGACATATTCAGGTGCAAAGTCTCAAAGCTCCTGTTGTGGCTTTGACCCCAAAGACATCTGTCCTGTGTTTCAGGCGGTATAGGTGGGGGGATGGGGGGTGGAGAGAGAAGCAGCATCCAGACAGGTACCCTGGAACTGTGAACCATTTCTTTGTGAGCAGAGTAGTGTTACAGACAGTTCATCATTTCCAGGACCATTCTTATGCTAATTCCCCAGACTTAGGGGAAACTTAAATTCCTTCCCTTGCTGAATGGAACCAATCCTCCATCAAGAGTTAATTTTAAAAAGAGAGCAAACAGAAGGACTTCATGTTTGGCAAGCTTAGGGTTAGAACATTCCCATATACACATACACATTTAGAAGAGAAGTGTCTTAGTATTCATGATACTTGGTGATAGAGTAGCAAAAAGCTTTCCATTAAGCATGAAAAACAAATATCACAATTTATCTCAATTCTTCAGTCTTTTATGTGTTGAAGGTATTTTTTTATGTGAGTTTTTGTGAGATTTTTCACACTTTTTTTTTTTTGTGAATGTCTTTCATTGCAAGTTACCCTTGTTCTGGGTCTTTTTTTAATTCCCTTTGGCCAAAGCATTTCTGAATTTCTGCCAAGAAGTTACTATGTAAAGCCTGTTGTACTCAAGAGTTGGATTCCCATTCCTGGAATCATGACTAGCAACCCCAAAATAGAGTGCATTGTTGTTTCAGAAGGAAAACAAGAGAGGAAAGAAATCTTAGGAACAAACAGAGAAGGATGAAGCCAAGCGACAGTTACAGACTCTTCACAAAGCTACTCTTCAATTAGACATTTAGATTGGCCGCTAAGGAATCTAATCTAGATGGTAGGAAAAACTGCATTTGAGGTAGAGACAAATCTTACAAAATAATGCAATGAATAGCTAGCTATTTTTGTTTCCTGTCTGCTTGTATTTAGGAACCAGCATCTCTGCAAACACTTGAGGGACAGGACACTTTGGAATGTCCTGTTTCTCCTGCAGAATGCATTTTTGTTTCTGAACACAAAGCGTGACTTCATTCTCTCAGGAAGAAAAATATGGAACAATCAGTGCAAGGGGGAAATAAATAGAGAGCATAATTTTTTGTGTCATTATAGAGTAAGAAAATGAGCTAGCAAAAATATTTATATATCAGCAAAGAAATACTGAGAATTTACAAAAAGATTCTGTGCTGAGGGAATCTTTCAGGAAACATTCTTTGCTAAAGTAAGACTTTTCAGGAAACATCTTGTTAAAGTATATTACAGAATCCTAAGTCAAAAATTCTGTACCAGGTTATCATCTCATCAACCTGATGTGCTCTGCATTGCTAAGTAATAATCATTATTAACAGCAGAAACTTTTAAAAGTATGGAGACCTTGACTGGAGAAAAGAGAAAGCTTTGGGCTAGCTAAGAATATTGTATTTATGACACACAAGTGAACAAGCCTGTTTCTGTATTTAGTAATTTATGATGAAGTCATCAATTCCCTGTAATATACACAGAAACAAAATTCTACTTTTGCCTTAATAAAATATGATTAATATTGATTAAGATGTTCATATGAAACAAGTCAAGACAAGACAAGAGAAGACAATGATTTTGGCTTTTGCTTTCAGAGGGTGTTAGCACCACAGTGTTAAGCTTGAGAACCTGTAAAGCTCTGAGTATAGAAGTGAAAATCCACCCTGGGAAAGTTCATCTCCTTTAAAGTCCATCAGAATTGTGCATCAAAGACCAAGCACAGTCCAAACTCACCAGCTCATTTGCAAGCATCAGCCTGCATTATTAAAAAAAATATATATTTGTGCATATGTGCAATATAAAGTCTATAATAAAATTCAGCCATAAAATAGGTCAGAATTCCCAGGCTGGAAGTACATGGTAGCACTCTAACTATCTAATGGGACACCTATTTTGTCTCTCTGCTTTAGGTAAGTAATGAAGGAGTAGCACCAAAGATAATATGTACTATGGAAGGACATAGTCATAGAACGGAATTGGTGGCTTTAAGCGCTAATTAAAGATTTTAATTTTTGAGGCTTAGGTACCCACTTGGGGAATTTGATGCAGGAGCAGACAGGTTCTCAGTCTGGTTATCTTCAAACAAAGTAGATATTTTATCACTTACCTTTTGGAATATGCTGTCTGCCCTGGCAGACAGCTGAAAATATCTATTTTGTGCTTGCTTTAGATGAACAGAAGCTCTCCTGAGCTAGATGAGTTTTCATGACATTGTATTGTAATTTTTTTTAAATTCCAGTAAAGGGGTTATGAATATAGAAATACACAAATTTTCTTTTTCTCCTGTAAAGGGGTAAGCAAAATGTGGCTAGGTGGCTTAAATAGAAATTCAGCTTATGACTCTACAAAACTGACTCCACATGTAATACAGAAAGTTTTACCAAGTCAAGATACACAAAATATTCCTACAAAAAGCATCACTGTGGAGATGTGTGGCCAAAACACAAGGTCAGACTGCACACTGAAGTCAGATTGAAATGGGCACACACTCTTTTCTTTTTCTAATCCATTTTGGTGCACGCAAGCACATGTGTGTCTCTAAATATATTACTGTGTTTGCATTTAAAAACGTGGCTATGTCAGTTTCTATAATTAGATCCTTTAGTGTCTGTTATTGATCCTTTCTGCTTTTCTTTAGCTTACACTTGTAAATCAGAAAGTAAAATGCAGAATGTTACCATACACAACAACAATGCTAAAGAAAATCTCCTATGTCCAGCTTACGGGGCCAGACACTCATGCATGGTATCAATCCACATTGCTCATGGCCTACAACATAAAAATCTCAGACATTTGCAGGAAAATTATGTCTGGGTACTTGGTGCTGCATGATTCCAAGGAAAGGATGTTCAGGCAGTGGTGACACTGGTTAAAACTATGCTTGGTGCGGGTTCGCAGACAGACACTCCCTAATTTAGCACAAACTTGGAGTGACACTTTTTTCTTAGGAATGACAGCATTCTACAAGAATGTGGAATTGAATGTAACCCAATTCAGAGGCAGAGACATCTCCTCCAGAGCAATGCACTTGCTTTATGTCACAGGCAGAAAAGACTAACTGGCTTACACTATGCAGTGCCTTATTATGCCCTGATTTGGGTCAAGCCTAAGTGTATCCCATTGTTGACCTGTTAGATGTGCCTTGCAAAGGTGTTGTGTTTAGGGCTCTCCAAACATGGGATCCAAAAAAGGGCAAATGTGGGCCATACAAATACTGGCTTTCTCCTTATTCTGTTGAACCTGGCTTCAACAGCAGCTGTAGAGAACACAGCAAGGATATATCAAAAACCAAAACCTGTACATTTGTAACTTCTAGGTAGATTAAAGGAAAAATCATTCAAGTTTTCCACAAATTGTCTCAAAATCAGAATGGTTTGATATTATGAGTTGAACTCCATGAAAGAAGAAATGAGCAAATGTGAAAAAAAAATGAAAGTCAGTTTCAGTCTGATTCTCATGACTCTTTCATAGTTTTATTTCTTCAGAGTACTCACTTTTGAAATGTAAAGGATTCATAATAAGGTGAAGAAGGACACTAGAGATTTGATGCAGTATGTGCATGTCAAATGAGAAATGTCTCACATAAGCAACTGAAGGATTTGACTGAGAATTATTGGAGTAAAAAATAATTACAAAAATTTTTATCTGGTTACTGTTAGTAATGATAAGAGACACTGGTAATCATGTCTTAGAAAATATGTTTCAGAGTATGAAATATTATAACAATGTCCAAGAGAATTAAAAGGAGAGAAAAATTTTGTATCTGCTATAGATCAATAGACAAAAGAATGAACTATACAACAGTGCTAATGTAGAAGGCATATTTCTTTTAGCTCAGTTATTGATCTCTGAGATAATTACACTGTACGTCAAAAGAAATTCAATTATATTCATGTGTTACTTTGTAAACAGCATTAGCATTGTTTGGACACATAATCTTACAGCAGGGAAAAAGCTTTCAAATGAAAATGTGTATAAACCAGTATGGTTTTGCTTTCACAGATCTGAAGTATGCATTACAGCCAAGCAGTTATAGTCTCTCGCTGATGTGGTTCTAACAATTTTAACAGAGTTATAAAGACAACAGTATAAATGTCAATTACAGGCTACAGTTCAATCCACACAGTTTTTTTCTCCAAATTTGTACTTACAATTTAAGCATCTTCAAAGCCCTTTTACATTGCAGTGGCTCTTTCTGATTGAGGGAACATGGGTGTTAGGGGCAATCTATCCCTACAAGAGTTAATTCTTTGTTTAAACTAGGTCACCCAGTTTTGTGAATGAGATCTCATATCACTTATCATTCTGGCAAGATTAAAAAAATTGCAGTCCTTATCAATCATACCTGCATAAGGCAGCAGATAATGAGGTAAAAAAGATCTAGCAAGAAATTTGTTTTGTCAAGGATGTTGATGCAAAGGGCTGTATAGACATTCAAATTGTTTGAAGTCCTTCCCATCCATAAAAAACCAGAAAAAAACAAAATCCTTTTCAAAAATTATAAAAGTTCCAAATGCCAGCTGTCCAGCTCCTTAAACCCAGCAGATTTCTCCAACAACCTCTTCAGGGCAGTTATTGTGGAGGTGAATAATCCCATCTACTCTTGTGACACCCCACCCCCATTCAGCTCTGGGGTCCTAGGCATGGAAAGGACATGGACCTGCTGGAGTGAGTTGAGAAAAGAGTCACCAAGATGAGTAGAGGGATAGAACATCTCTCCTGTGAGGAAAGGCTGAGACAACTGTGATTGTTCAGCCTGGAAAAGGAGAGGCCTTGTGATGACATAATTGCAGCCTCTCAGTACCTGAATGGAGCCTATGGGAAAAATGGAGAAACTTTTTACAAGGGCATGTAGTTACAGGACAAGGGGGAATGGCTTCAAACTGAAAGAGAGTAGGGTTAGATTAGATAATAGGGAGAAATTCTTTAGACTGAGGGTGGTGAAGCACCAGAACAGGTTTCTCAGAGAAATTATGGATGCCCCATCCCTAGAGGTGCTCAAGGCCAGGTTGGATGGAGAGCTAAGCAACGTAGTCTAGTGGAAAGTGTTCCTGCCCAGGGCAGGAGTTGGAAGTAGATGATCTTTAAGGTCCCTTCCAACCCAAGCCATTCTGTGATTCTGTGATTCTGTGATTGTCAGTCCTGTCAAATGCCAGGCTTGAAAACATGGCTCTCCTACAAAGCTGAGTGCAATTCTTTGCTAGGGATGAGCTGTTTTCCCTTTTTCTCCTGAGACACATCGATTTTCTCTCTGAGAAGAATTCCAGAGGATTGCATCAGCCACTGCTTGTAGAGTGAGTAGCAAAACAGCTTTGTCCAATGGTGCTGTCCCTCCACAGTCAGTTCCAGTGGGGAACTGACTTTAGCATCCTGCAATAGATGCCAATCCCTGCCTTTCACACAGGGGATCACATGGAGCTTCATGCATCACACAAAACAGAGTGATAAATGTGTTGTCACTGCAAAAATATGTAAAGTCAGATGTAAAGCATGAAAATATACAGTTGTTTGAGTTTAAAATCAATGTATGCAACATGGAGAATGCTTCTCTGATTCACTTATTTGCATTTTTTATTACTGCATTCAATAAATCTCTCTGTGAATGAAAACTGTAGAGCACTTCCAGATGGCCTCCCTTCTGAACACAAGAATGGGCTTTGCTGAGGAATTCAGGTTTATCTGTTGCAGAAGACACAGGGCATTTTCCCTAAACTTGTCTCAGTGACATGCTGGGGCAAAACACAGTATGAAATACAAGTATCAGCTCCTGGCTGGACAAAGGTTCTAACATTTACATATAATTAAGGGTGTGGTTTGGGAGGGCAGAGGTAATCAGGCACTGAATGGTATTAAAAAAGTGAATCCTTTTCTAAAGACATGTAAAACATTTGTGTAAACTCACTGGCATTGTAAAAACACATCACAACTTTGTTAAAGGTCTTGATTCTTTGCCCCTGAAAGTGCAGAACAGTTCATGAGTCATAGAGTTTGGGGGAATGTTCTTCAATTGTCATATGAAAGAGAAAAGAAAGGGATTGTACCTCAGCTTAGTTTTATCTGAATTCCCTTCTGAAATACTCAGTTTAAGATGTAATAGGAGATTCACCACTGGCCTATTCCTTTCCTTACTTCCTATACACCTGTTTTAACAGAAAAGCTGCAATCATGGTGAGCTAGAAGGAACAAAGGTATTATATGAAGATCTTAAATAAATTGCTCAGAGACACCCACATATATTAGTGCCTAGATCTCCTGAAGAATCTCCAGAATTTTCAGGATTTAAATAAATAAGCCTTATTCTGGCCCATAAACATCACTGGTAAGCTAGACAAGGTGGGATTCACAGAATTCAGGTATATGTGTGAGGCAGTCACCTAAGATTCCCTTCATAGGGGAGACAGAGAAAAAGGTACATTAAGGATAAGAGTAATTTGACCTATTTTCACCACCTATTTTAGGGTGGGATGAATCATGCTCTAGAAGTGCTTATTTTATTTCACTGAGCAGAAATGAAAGCACAGAGCGACTACTTCAGACCTTAACTACATCTACACTAGGATTTATAGTGACTGAGATACTGAGGTCTATATTCTATTAAATTATTTCCAATCACATCCCCCTAGGTTGGTTTTCAATTAAGCACAATAGCAAGGTTCATTTAGGAGAGTGTCTTACATCCTATGCAAAAGAAACTGGGAAAAATAAGAAATAAGTGAGACTAAGATATAATCAGGTGCCTGTTGTAGTTTACATGCAGAGTAGATGGTTGGATTAGTAATGGGCCTGAAATACTAGAAGCAAACCTGATGGCAAATTCTTCCATCAGTGAGAAATTTTCCCCTGACAGAGAGCTACAAATATATGTGAACATACAATTTAATTGTTTATGAAAGCAAAAGCATAACATGGGATGTCATTTGGGATTTGTTAAAAGGGAGAATGCATACGCAGAAGCTCTTCTAGCTTTATTGATACAATCCAATGTCAAAACATAAATTAGTTGATGACTGTAAGGGAATCTATTTCTTACACTTGAATTACAGTAAATAATTACAATAAACAGAGGAGGCCTGACATTTGTGTGGTACATGAGTTGTATTTAGAACTATGCATTAATATATAATATAAATGTGTTTATGAAACAAGCAAGAAAGATAAAACAATTAGAATGTGGAGAGTTCCAGTTTCCATTCTTTTCTTGAGAAATTCTGTTTTGAGAAACAGGTGGATACAGTTCATGAACAGCATTTCTTTTTTAAGAACATATGTATGTGGTGCTGGTGTATGTGTTTCATGAAAATAAAAAAGGACATGCCATCCACCATATAAAAAATGAACAGCAATGTCCCACATTGCTGGTGATCAGTTTAAAATTCATATGGCTGTAAATGCTATTTATTTAATACTTTGGTAGGAGAAAAATTTTTATTATGTTTATTTTATAATATGTTCTTCAGAAGACACCTAGTACAGTTAACTTACTCGTCCTGCCCACTCCATTTTCAACATGAGAAGTCCTTGGAAAATTTCCCATATCCATACTCTGCAGTCTTCCAGATTTGTGTCTTGGCATTTACACTATATCTTAAATTTATATGTTCTATAATCCTCATGTATATTGAGAATATAAAACTTCCAAATGTTTTTTTCAGCTGTGGGGGTTTTTGTGGGTGGGGTTTTTTTATGGATTTTTGTTTGTTTGTTTTTGTTTGAGGGTTTTTTTGAGTAATACTGTATTAGCAACACTGTATTGCTATTAACATTAACTTCCTAAAAATGCATTCATGTCTGAGACATCCAAATATTACAGAAGTGCAAGGCCAGACATGCTAAGCTCCTTCCTTCTTTCAGGAATACCCTCTGGTGTGCAGTGAGAAGTAGCATCCAAATGTGTCCAAAAGTGAGCTCATTTACAACCACGTTGTCAGAAGTCAAATTTCACTTTCATCAGGGACTCCCTTGGTAGGCTCTGAACCATCGCCCATTTGCCTCTGTTTCAGTCTCTCTCTTCCTCTTCCCCCCAGGTGTCCTCACTAGGAGCCACAGAGGGGGTTTTTCCCTCCTTGTACCTACCCCAGGCACTGATGGTGCTGGTGTCTGCGTGCTGGGCAGTGCCATGGTGTGTCCATGGCATCAAGCAGTTCAGTTCAGGGTCCCAAACCTCCTCTCCCTGGCCCTGTGGTTTCAGTGCAGCTTCCACTGCCCTAACACAGTCATTAACTCCTGTGGTTAATATTGTAACACAAATGTGTCTCAGTGTTGGCTTGCCTCCTTAAGATCCCTCCTTAAAGCCCCACTTTCAGCAGCTACCTTTCTGTCAATATGCTCTAGGTTGGCACCAACCACTTCTCCTCACACCTGTGATTGTATCAGGGAAAAAAAGACCAAAATAAATATTTACAGGGTACACGTGAGAAGAAAAGGCCTGTTTTCCCTTTTCTGTCATTGATTTCCTCAGTTCCTCAGTTACTGGCCCTGCTCTATTTATTTATGATACTCTGTCTAACTTGGACTGCATTTCATGGGCAAAAGTCCTTGCTGCTTTGCTGTGGTTGTTTGTGCTAGTGCTGCATATGCTAACAAAGAAAGGGAAAAAAAACCATGGAGAACACTCCAGATGAAAGCAATAGTAAACACACAAAAATTGGCTGAAAGACTCAGAAGAAGATAGCAAATAAAATGACTGTTTAAATGTCCTTTTTAAAATCTATTAGCTTTCACATTCATAGTGCCTTCTTAGAATGGTACGTGTTATCCTTTAACCTACTAGGTGTGTCAAAAAAAACCCATAAAAACCCCTGTGTAGAAAACACCTGATTAAAATTAGGTCCTAAATGCTAAAGAAACAATAGCTGTTTTTTATTGATGTTAACAGGGTTTTGCATTTTTCTCCTAAGTGATTGCAGAATTATTGTTCGGCATAAAAATCCAGATATAATGGTAAACAGCATTTCAAAATTAAAAATCTTCTCTTTCTTATACTTTCTTTTGGTAAGTACACCAAAATTTTCAGAGTAGTTTGGCTTACCTCTAGTATCTTGTATGTGCTCTAGAAAGCTGGATGTAGGAAACCAGGCAGAGCTTGATCTTCTCCTCATGTGGAGACCAACAAAGTTTCTATTTATTGAGAAGTTCTATGTCCCCAAATCTCCTAAATACCCAGATTGCTGACAAGAATAGGCTTTGCAGGAGACTCCACTGACCCTACTGGGTTCAGAATTGAGTAACAGTTAACAGGAAATAAAACCATGCTAAAAAGCTGAGTTATTTATATGCTATAAAGTGATGGTTGGTTCAGTTGTGTTTGTTTAAACTCTGAAATATCCTAAATTCACAAGCTTACAAGATGGACAATGGGATAGTCCCATACATTATAGGCAGTGTAGATGCTGCACCTAGCAAAGAAAGTCTGTAAAATACTTGTTGCCAGAAGCCAGGAAGAGCACAAGAGGATGGCTTTCTTTCTACCTGCATTCCTTGCCTCTTTTTTTAAATATCTCCTGGGATACTGGGATAAGCATACACTAATGTATGACTGGTCTGATGTTCACATTCTCATCACAAGGAATGAAAAACTTTGAAAGTTAATGGCTTGCTCTGTCCTAAAGGAAATGCTTCCTGAGTGGGGGGAGCTGCATCTTCCTGCCTTTGCTTTTATCTACTCTGGGGCTAATGGAAGACATCAGTTTCCTGTTCTGTCAATCATGCCTGTCAGGCAGACACTGAATTCACTTTAATGAAAGCCACAAACTTTTAACAAGATGCACACGGAAGGTGTCTCCCTTGCTTGTACAAATGTTCTGTACCTTTTGAATCATCAGCTGTTCACTTTGTAAGAGGACCAGATGCTGAGGAGGTGAAACCCTCCTATCATTCCACCAGCTTCAATAACCCTGCTGATTTGTACCAGCTGAGCTTCTCTCTGTGACTTACATTTTCAAGCCTCTCAGGTATATACATCTACAACTGAAGAAACAATCAAACTTCTGCTTTTCTTCCATTGAAACCAATAAACACGCTTCTGAGGTATTATTTTAAAATAAAGTTTTGCTTGCTGCTTTTCTCAAACAGCTTTCTGTCACCACTGAATTATTTTTTTATTTAATGTTTTAAAAAAATGTTTTAAAATTGTTCCTTGTTGTTGGAATCATATTTTAATGTTAAAAAACAAGAGAGATCCATTTATTTGGATAGAACTCCATCAGGCGTTGAATTGCTTAGAATTCTTTTTCTTTGGGATATTATCAGTGTGACCAGCCATTGAGGACATAGATAACGATGGCAAATAAATCTTAATGTAAGAAGGCAGATAAAATGTTTTTCCTACTCATAATGTCACTGCTAGCTTTAAAAGGCCAGAACTGAAAGACTTAAAATCACTAAACTTCACATGTTCCCTGTTTCAGCTCTACCACACAGACAAAATCTCTTAAGACCCTGGGGCACTTGTAACTTGAGTATCCTGCATGTCCTATGGCTTAAGTCTTTATAGATTACTTACAAAGATCAGATAGTGCAAAGAAATTGAGAGCAAACCATGTTCACTTTGATACTGTTTTCATACCAAATGAGGAAAATAAAAGTTTCCTCTTTGAAAACCACATTAACAGGATATATGTTGCCCATGTTATAAAAACAGGAAAAGTTGTATTAAAAACCTATTCTTACAAAGAGCTCATCATTTTACCCCTCTTTTAGAATTTCACTTTTAAATTCTTATCTTTAAGAGAAAAAAAGGTAAGAGGAAAAACATTCCAAAATGTTTTAAATTACGTAAGCAGAAAAGCTACAGTGAAAGCTAACAGATGGATAAAAAGTCTTTGAAGAACTTTTTGAGACCTATAACCTTAAATCTTTCTTCATTGAACAGCTAATGATCATGATTAAAAAGTGCAGAGCACAAATGACATCTTACATTTGACACAAAACAATAGTATGGAAGTGTTTTTCTATTTGCATTTTCAATGTCATATTCATAATAATCATAACTTCAACCACAAGTTTTGCTGCTCCTGATTTAGCAAAAGCAAATACACTTGCCTCCCCCAATTTATCAGGAGTAAATATTTCATATCAAGAACAGACATAAAATAAATATCCGGTCAAGTGGAAGAGATGGGAATTGTTCTGCCAATTAGTAAATTATTCAGTGCTGGTAATGTTGCAGCTATTTAACTCTTGCTAATTGCCCAGCTATCTTTACTGAATACCAGGAGGAAAATAAATAAATAAAGGGTGCTCTGAATCACTTGTCTGTCTGAACCAAACCATCAAAGTGCTCTGTTGTGTTCAAGTTTGTTTCTCCAGAAGTATAAAAATCCTCTTGCTTGAAACTTTTATTGGTAATGGCTTCTGTTATTATTATATATACATAAATGCTTACGCACATATGTACATTTGCTCAAGTAAACAGTCCATGAGACTGTGTCCATGAATAATGTGACAGATACAACAAAGTATAGGCCTGTCTGACTCCTTTAATGTTTACAGAAACCTTAATGTCTTGAAATCTGTTCTTAAGAGGTAGATAAATTTTAATATTTCTCACTTTAGATTTATTGTCACTTTATGTTCTGTCATTGAAAAGGGGATTGAATTTTAATGCAAAATAAAACAACGGTCTGTACCTTAGTTCATTTTCATATTTTCTGAATTTTGAGGCCCTAAGCAATATTAATGTGAATTTGCTTCTCATTGTAGATGATTTCAAGATCTGTTATAAAAGGGGAAATTGAATCCACAGACATTCAAAACATACCTGCTAGGCCAGCATTCACCTATGCCAGACATCTAATCTGTATGATGAGATATAAATATTTTTACTTACCTTTCTTTTAGCTTTTCATTTTGGAAAATAAAGCATGCCAACACTCTTCCTTGCTGATTTTACAGTTTTCTTTGTGATCAGTACTGCCACTTTCTCATTCCGCTTCTCTTTCCCTGACGTCCATATCTTCTTTACCCTACCTGAGGTTGCCATGACTGAAAACCAGATTGGGCAGCTAAGAGAAAGCCTCCTCCCTCTCTGGCTCCATTAAGACAGTGGAGTTCATTTGAAATATGTTGGCCTACATGCAAATCAGTAATTCAAGGTAATCATATAATACAAGGAATGGAAATAGAACAACAAAAATGATTTTGGATCCAATATTTCATTTGAATTTAAATTAATCTTTGTGATCTTTCAGTACACAGTATACCAAGAAAGGCAAAGAGTATATTAAATTACCTACAGACAGTCCACAGTCATAAATTCTTTAGGAAAAAGCACTCCTTATGGCACCTCCACTTTTTATTTCTTCACTGACTCCATTAAGATGTAAAAAATAGAATACAAATGTTTTAGTCTGACAATGAAATCTTTGATGACATTTAATTAAATAAAAAGGGACACAAGCCAAGGGAAATATTACAGCATAATATCACAACAAATTAGTCCTGTATTTAACATTACTTTGACATGAGAGAGAAATACATCAGGGGAAGAATTTTTCCAAAGTACCTTTTCACTTTTAATTTAAATTTAGAATGCCTAAGCCTACTGCTAAGGAAACTCCTGTGGACATGGAGCCTGCCTCGCACTTTGAATTAACCAGGATCAGATGCCTATGACTAGCACTGATTCTGCTGTGAAAGGTTGCAAGATTCAACCTTTGGTCCATATTAAGTTAAAACAATTCTTTACATTTAGTTTGTTTTCAGGATTGAATCAAAATGGCACTGCAAATATAATCAAGAACAAATGGGCTTCATAGTAGTTGTCATCTACTCTTATTTTTTGTTCAAAACTTGCATAGATGTGAATGCTCTGTGTGACATGAATTGTGTATGGCCCTTTCTGAGAAATATGTGTAATTTCTAACTGTGCATGGTTAGCTGTACAAGAAACATATTTCATGTGTTTATTTGATTTATCTCTTCCGCTTGTCTATTTGTTCCTGTACTGACTCATAAATTTTTTAACAGGAACAAATATGATAAGAGTAATAGGCGAGTTTGTGTACCTACATATGTCTTTCTCTATATATACATGAAGTATATGGACTCACTGAGACTGTTTTGGCTGCTGGACAACTTTCTGTGTTATTAATCAGGCCTTACATTGATTTTGATCACATTCTTATGCTGGAAGGATATTCTGGAGGGATAATTTAGAGATAAACATCAGGCTTGTATTCACAGAAAGGCAAAATGGCTTTATTGACTATAAGTTATCAAAGTGCACCAGAGGCACTTTGTGCCTGAACTGTGATTAAGTTTCTCCTGTTCTGACCATTTCTATGTGCTTACCCTTTTTCATAAGGGTGAATGCATTTTAGAGGCAAAACTGTCTATAGATGTGTTTAATTTTATTTTCCTCTGTAGTTCTGAACTTATTTAAATGAATAATGATGGAAACTATTATCTGTTTGAAACTACTTGTTTTAAACAGGATTACTGATACTGACCTGTGCAGGGGGAACATTTGCCAGCTGGGAGGAAAGTGGGAAGAGTAGGAGGAGAGGACAGACCCCATTGTAACTGCATTGTGCTGCTATAATGTTGAAGAATTGTCCATGTCTCATGATGGCAAGGTGGCCAGGTGGTTACACATCCCCTTTCCACATCCCTTTCCTCTTCCTGATCAGTGTCACAACAAATAGCTGTCATGGTAGCTAAATCACTCCTGGTTACAGTCTTGGGCTTCAGACTGCCCTTGAGCAGGTATGTACATCTCATTTTAAAAGGGCCCAAAGGAGACTCATTTTTACACTGACTTTACACAGTTAAATTCTGAAATATGCAAGAATTATGAGCATTTGACATTTCTGGTAATCAGGCTTTATGGACCACAAATACTCTGAAGAAACTATTTTAATTTCTGCATCATAACATTAAAACTCCTATGTGGTCTGTAGAGAATAATTTAGGTTGGGAAACATTTCCTTATCTATAATATTGATGTCTACATCCAACCTCTGCATTTTAGGCTCCTTTTATTGTCAACAAGGAAACATTCCCAGACAATGATTCTGCTGACTTAGATATCTGATTTAGATATAATTATTTTAAGGTAAGATGAAAGTTAGATGAGGTTGATCCCACTTGTAGTTTTCCAGTTTAGGGAAAAGCGGGGCTTTTTTCCAACTAAAACTGGTCAATCTTTCTTTCATTTCAGTTTTGTTTATTTCCATTTACTTACTACTACAATACTCAGATTGTGCTTAATGCCACACAGACACACAAGAAATGGCCTTCCTTACCCAAAAGGTTGCAATTTATTTAAATAAATAAGCAGACATCTTTCATACATTGTCTTTTATATGCTGGTTTGAACTGGAGTTGGTGCAGTACTGGAGAGAGCAAAACAGCATTAAAATGATTTATCACAAGTTAATATTATATAAAACCTCTTGATTTATCATCCAAGTATTTCATTTCAACTGCAAATAACTTCTTGCATAACCACTGGCTTTAAGTCCTAGGAATGTGTATGTACATGATGAGATAAAAGGAATTATTACGGCATTAACTGTAGGAAATAAAGATCAAAGGTTACTATCATGACTCTTCCTGAACTAAATGTATGCTTTGCCTCACAGAGAGGCAACTGTCCTGAAAATGTAATGAACAATACTTAGGATTATATTTATATTAGCATTTATTTCTCTTTCATAGTTCCATACAAACTTAAGTAACATAGTTTCCTTCAATAGGTGCCTAAAAAATTTCAATATTCTCATTATAGTTTGTGGCTGACTTCTTCCAATCCCACTATCAAGTTTCCATGCATTTTCTTCAAAGCTGTGTGTTTTATCTTTCCTGGTGACACTTTGGGAGAGCAGAAAGGTCTGGAGGTGAAACAAAGCTGTTCAAAAAGTTCCTTTACTGTTTTTTTTACATTGAAGAATCATTATGATATGATACAAATATTGTGTAAGTGGAACTGCAATCATAGGAACTCAACAATAAATAAAAGAAACCCCCTCCATTTTTTTTTTCTGGTTCATAAGAAAAATCTTTATGAATGTTTCAGAATGAATGTCCCTGACCAATACTAAATAAAGTACTTTAAATAAGCTTGACAATAAAAGCTTCTAAATTTTTGCTATTTTTCCCTTGTAAGTGGTCTTTGCTCTCTTAAACAGCTATATAAAATTATTGTTTTGAATCTGCCCACAGATAATTCATAAACTCAATGACCACTGTTTATAGGAACTGTCCTTCTCAGCCAGGCAGCCTAAAAAAGTAAATAATTCCTGTGCAGACCTACTAACTTTTCAATATTTTAAAAAAGAAAGTGTGATGGCTAAGTATTACATTGGTTGGAATAGGAAACTTTTTAAAAAGCACTATTTTCAGTGTTTGAGGACAAGTGCCCCACTGAGGCTCTGGGCACTGAGGCTGTTCCAGTTTTTCCTCACTTTTGCCCCATTGCAACCAGTCTTTTCCTAAAGTTCAAACATATGGAAGAAAATAGTTTTTTACTGTCTACTTTCAGCTGTTGGAAAATATGTATCTAGCTATTATTTTCCATTAAAATAATGCCATTTTGGTTTTGGGGGGCTATAATGAGAATGTAGCCTGCTGTCTGCATCCTAGGCATTAGTTCAGAATTACTGACACAGGAGTCTTTAGACAGTTCAAAACTTGGTCATCAGTCCCACAGAGCAAGGCTGCAGAAAGGAATACAGCACTGTATGTTGCTGAAATGTGCAGATAGGTGCCAAATAGCTGACTGAAACAAAATCCAGAAAAGACACATGTGGATATGGTGGAAAGAAGAAAATATATTAAAAAAAAAAAAAAAAAAAGGAAAAATACCCAAATCACAAACACTACCTCTTTGTAACATCACTGTCTCAACTTTTGTTTCTTTTTGTATTCATTATGGTTTCCAGACACCCATCATTAGTATCTGTTTTTGTACAAAGAGTCTTTCCTAACTATTGTGATCTGTACACTCTGTCACCTCTGCACATTTTCCTCAGTGGAATCTACCTGGGGAAGTTGATGGATGTCACTGACAAGTCTTATGCTTCCTGATGTGTTCTGTAGCACAAAGCACAGTGATAGCCTTCTTCTTCTTCAACAGTGATGCTGCTGTTCAGGGTCCCATGTCCAGACAGCACAGAACACATCTCAGACTCTGGAAAGAATGTTGCATTGACCTTAATGATAGACAGTTAGTTCTCCATAGATAAAGCAACAGAAGATGAAGAAATAATCTCAGATATATTAGAGCTCAGTTTTCAAAAACTCCTATTCTTTCTTCTAACTCCATGTTCCACAGGAAAGTGATTATTCCTTTTTTTCTTTTTTTTTTTTCATGAGCACTCTTTGAGATGTTAGGAAAGAAGAAAAACAGGTAGAGAAGTCTGACTTGTCTAGCTAAGAGAGAAAGCACATCTCTCCTCTTGAATAGGAAGCAAAGGGAAAAACAGAGGGGATCTTATGATTATTGGGAGAATAAAACAAAGCAGTGTAGCTGAAGAAATCCTTACACAGATGAGATAATAGCTCAGGAGGAGGAAAGCTATTCAACCTTAGGGCCTTTGTCCTGGGACAAGAGATCAGCTATCACATTCCTTACACATCAAATGATTTGTATTTATTTGAGTCAATAAAATTTTCAAATTTTGCTTGATCAAAGCAGATTCCTGTTGTTTATTTATTTATTGATTTTTCATGTCAGATCATTTGGTTATTTTGAAGGAGGCAATCCACTTTTTTTCCCTCACTTACAAAAGCTTTCTTACAGACAGGCATTTGGTGGAGGTTTTCCTCACTATTTATACACTTTCTTTTCTTTATACATACCCTTTCACTCTTCTTTCTGTTTCCTTTCTGTAAGAGGAAAGAAACACTCAAATATAAAGAAATACAGAAATACAAAAATTGCTGAAATGGGTTTTGTTTATTTTTTTAAACCTTTCAACATTATTTCTTATTTAATTTTAGTAGAGGAATTTTCTTGCCATTTACATCTGATAACTGTAAATCAATAAATTTTTTGATTTCTTGGTGTAAGTTAAAACCAGTGCAATACAAAAAAAATATATAAAAAGAAAATAAAAAATAGATAAAAATATAAATAAATAAAATTATAAATAAATAAAATAAAAATATAATCAAGAATAATTGATAAAATTTACACCTCCAAGAAGCATATGCTCTGTCATTGACACATAATTCCCTATATCACAGCACTGATAGAAGCAGGTGGGAGGCTGAGTTGACCATTGTGTACCTGGTTGAACATCTGCCATGTTACAGATTGTTTTTTCCTTTTGATACCATATAACTAATGCAAAGGTTTACTTTTGGTCCTTCCCATTGTGTCCACATTGTTGTTTTCTGAAGAGAGCTATATTGTATTATTAGCAAAATTTAGTTTCAAGTGTGTGCTTGAGGGAACTCAAATTTGTTGCTTTTCTAGAGTAGATTCAATAAAAATAAAGCAAGCTGTCAAGTTATTTTAAAAAAAATTACTCAGACTAAAGGTTTCAATGCTACTAGAAATTAAAAACATTGTGCCTATGCAACTGATTATAATTTTTTTTAATTAGACTCCACATCATAAAATTAGAAAATCACAGTTTAAGTTTCTAAATAGGTATGGCAATCCAGACTTCAGAACATGTAGACAAATGCTTATTTTAGTCTCTAAATGTGCAATCAGTCATACATGTTGGACTGTAAACGCTCCAAGAGGATCCTCCACTTTGCTAGGATTAGCCAAGTGCTTAAATTTGTGTATGTATTTAGCACTTGCAGGATCAGAGCTAAATTTCTGCTGCTGAAAGTCATGTGGAAAGAAAAAATCTTGGCCTTCAATAATCAATTAAGTCAAAAAAGCCACCTTCACTGGGCAATTCTTTCCACTACTCTTAGTCCTTGGTCTTACAATGGCATGATCTGCCCTTTGGAGGGGTCTATCATTTCCCTTTGAAGACATAAATTGCCTAAAAAACTCCAACTAAGACTTGATTCCTCATTTTGGTTGACATGAATCCTATCCTTTGCCATTCTGACCCTGTTGCTTTAAATGTTTAACGGTTACTGTGATTGTATTATCTTTATTGCTCACCCAACTCATTTAGACAGTTGATGGCTGAAGCGGTAAGCATCTGTTTATCAAAATGCTGTGTTTCCACAGAAATGGTATGTCAAATACATGTTCAAATACATGTTGCATGATTCTGCTTCCTCTTGAATTGCTGATTCAAGGCAACCAGTTTTATATGCTGCCCTGCACCTTATTCACTTTCCCTTAAGAAAATTGTGGGCAGGGTATCAGTGTTAAGAACGTGCCCTTGCCATTCTTTGTAAGGCTATATCATGAACTCTGATAGGAACAAATACTGTATGTTTAGTCTAATTTAAAGACACACTTGCTTTAGAAAAATGACCTTATTTGACTATGGATATTAAATGAATAAATTACTTCTTGCCTATTTGTCAGAAAGAAAGAGCCTTTGGCTATCTGCTTATTCAAAATATGGTAAAACATTGTCTTCTTTTGCTTGTCTCTTGACATGCAAATTAGATTTAAACCAACAGAGCAATTACACTCTTACCACTGGAAGAATGATGTGCTATATCAAAGTGAACTTTGCATCTACGTTGTATTCTTAGGAGTGTACTAAAATGTGTGCTGCAAAGGTGGCAAATGAATGCAACCAAACAGTTTAGAGGAGTCAGACAGCATGCTATATACAACTCAAAAGGGTACATACAAACCCTCAAGAATGCTTACAATATATTTCACAAAAAAAAAAAAACCAAAAAACAAAACAACAAACAACAGCAACCAAAAAACAAAAACAAAAACCCCCACCAAAAACAAAGAAACAAAAAACCAAACCAAAACAAAAAACCCAAACCCCAGTTCTATTGCATTTCAAAACTGAAGTCAGTTGAAGCACTCACATGGTGTCCCTGCCATGGTGTCCTGGTAGGAGGCTTGGAATTAGATGATCTTTAAGGTTCCTTTCAACTGAAAGCATTAAAGGATCCTATGGTATATGTTGCACAGAAGGGATTGGATTGGATTGGATTGGATTGGATTGGATTGGATTGGATTGGATTGGATTGGATTGGATTGGATTGGATTGGATTGGATTGGATTGGATTGGATTGGATACAGAGGGGCAACAATTAGTTCTGGGCTCATGCCAGTGCTGAAAACAACCTGCTCTGTGCTCTGCTTGTCTGTCAGACAAGCTATCTTCTGTGATCTATTTTTATTTCCCGCCCCCGCTTAGTAAAATGGGTGTAATTTAGATTTGCCTATTTCCATAGGGTAATTCTGCAGGGTCAGAATGTCATTTGAGTATTGAAAGGCAAAGTGAGCCGCTTACCCAATGACTGGTTTTGAAGATGGACACATTTATGTCCAAGGCAGGTATAAAGGTTTGAGGGTAGATGGATAATAAGGATACTGCAGAACTGCTTCTTTTGATTTTCTGTTCTGAAATACAGTCTTTTTCTTTTTTTTTTCTTCTTCTTCAGGCTATACAGTCAAATATAAAACTGACTCTACCATCTGTCAGTATAAAATATTTCTGTCCAGTGGAAATTCTGGTGCTTTTTAGCTGATGAAGCATCTTGCTAAGGGCTGTTGGGCAGGTGAAGAAAACTTCCTGCTCTGGTGTGCTGTGCTGCTAGGCCTGGTGCTAGCATATTCTGATACCTAGGCTGAATTCACTATGGTCTGATTCAACCTATGTTGAATTCACTATGGCTGAATTAAGACTCAGAAAGCTTTTCCTCAGGGTTATGAAGTTCTGATTGGAATGTGTCCCAGTGTCTGCAAGGTAAGAATCTTCCCTGTTTGCTGCTGACTTTGCCTTGCTTGAGCTGCCTTTGTGGCCTCTACAATCTTCATATTTCAAGAGTCTTCAGTGCACGTTCCAACTGTAACTATAAGCTATTGGGTTCTTTTTTAAAGAAAAATAATTTATAACAGGCATTAGACAATGTTAATATCCTATTTTTAGCTAGTGCTAAAAGGGAGATCATTAAGCAAGGACCTCTTTTCTCCCTTGTCCTAAGGATCATTTGTATATAAGAGGGGTTGTGTGCATAGTTGTGAGCAAGCACAGACCAAAGCAAATCACTTCACCCAAAGACAGTCTTGTAAACCAGGCAATGAATCCAAACAAACTGGAGGTCAGCAACTGACAAAAAACCCAAAATCCAGGGCTAGTCTTGAGTAATCTGGTTTTAGAAAGAGGGCTATTTATAAATAAAAATGCTTTATGAGTAAAGAGAACTATGTCATAGGCAGTTTAAGCGATACAACTGAAAAAAAGTGAAAAAGAGAAGAAGGGTTTCCTTTGCTTAATTAAAAGAGGGAATATTTTTTACCCCAAATTTAATAATTAAAAGGCAGTGTTTTCCTGTATGAAAACACAGTGAAGAGCAGTCTCTGTCATTTTACCATCAAGTAAACTTGCTGAGGTCAGCTCCTGGCCAAAGTGTATGGCTGACCTCAGCAAGTTTACCTTGTGGTAAAGCTACCAGGCTTTGATCTTTACTTTGTTTTCACCTCAGGACTGCTCCTGCTTGTTAGTTACCTGAAGGTAAAAATCACACCTTCTTTTATCACCAAAGCCAAGTCTGTGAAGCAAACAGACTGGAAATAAGAAGAAATGAGAGCTGATATATGGCATACAGACATCAAAGGAGAGGATGCAGGGCTTTTTTTTGCTTCCTCATGAGGAAAAAGGAAATTTAAAAATACCATTACAGACAGAACATATTGCAGAAATGGTAAGTAAGATTGAATAATATGTACAACTACTCCATAGTAGTGTTTTAGACAAAAGAAACCAAAACAAAAAGAAACCCACCAAAACAAAAACAAGGAAAAAGGAGAAATGAGGTAGGAAAGCAAGGAAATGAAGTGTAATGATGTGGAGCTAACCAATGTAGGGACAAATATTCTTTGGTGGGACTTAGAAAATAAGAATCTATAAGAAAAACCATGAGATGGGCTGCATTTGGAAGTGCCCTGGATGGTGAAGCTGAAAAAGCAAGCATGAGCAACGAGCCCATGACTGTGTTAGAATGGCAAGATGGGACTAGACCACACCAGGGGTGGACTGATTTTGACCATGGGAAATCCAGTGGAATTTGGTCATGAACCAAGCTCACAGGGGAGCAGCAGATGGTAGCACAGGACATTGAGGACTACTTTCTGCTGATAAGTTTTGCCAGCTGAGTTGTTTCACTGAGAAGGAGGCCAAAAAATACTCAAGAAAGGGAGGATCTCATCAAAAGACTCAGTGATGGCACCTAAAGAAGGAATTTAGAAGAAAGAGCATGTGGGGAGCCACTGCTTAGTCTTGCTCTTCTTTTAGCCATGAAAGCATGCACTCAAAAATGTTTGCCATTTAGTATCTGAAGAATTTCTATAATTTCTCTAGTGGTCCAGATTGCTGTAACTATTTAAATACTGTCATAAATAATTGAGGTTTGTCTAGTTTTGGGGTTTGGGGATTTTTTTGGTTGGTTGGTTCCTCTGTTTTAATCAAGATCATATTTCTGTGAGCCCTAATTTAGTCAGGTTATATATTTCAGAGCAAACAACTTGCTTTGCCTAAGTACTTCTGTGAACTGAACACTCTGCCCTGAGGCAAGCAAATCCAAAGCCAAAGAGGGATGCACCCTTCATATTCCACTAATTGATTGAAGGGGCAAATGATCTATAGGAAAAGTTGCATCATTAACTTAATTGAGGGCAAAGCCTAATTAGAGGGGAAATGAAGTAGACAGAGCCAGAGACACAGCAGGCCTTCATGTGAGATGTCAACAAACAGACATTGTAACTAAAACCAGACAGAAACCGAAGCACTTCATTTACATCTTTAATTTCAATGTGAAAACATTTACAGTGATTGTGATGTGTTTGTGAGATTTGCAGAGGAATGTAAAAATTTAACAGAGTTAAGCTGAAATCAACAGGTTTTAGGGTTGAAGAAAAAAATCAACTGACTAAAGTTGCTTTAAAAAATCTTGAGCAAACTGACTGAAGTTCCTTTAGACTACGTTTGTTCTTCTCTAGTCTATTTGAACTCTACATTCCTGAGGAAATCCAACAAGAACTGACCCAGGAATTTTACAGTAGTGAGCAAATAAACCAAGTAAATTGTGGTGGACCATATTCTTCAGTTTGACTCTACAGAATTCCTGAATGAAGAGATAAAATGTCACTTTTGTACATTTGTTCTTTAAATGGTTGCTCTGTGCAGTTACTTTTCTGGCATCGTGCAAAGAGGCTTCTCCCCTCAGAATCACAAGCTCCTGAGCTGTAAACTGGCGATGTTAAATTCTAGAGGCTTGTTAAGTTTTTTTTAAACATTAGTTTGATATCTGAACTAAAACAAGTGTCAGAGGTCTTTTCAGGACCTTTTCCGCTGTGTTTTGGGGGCTTTTTTTGGCATGCAGTTCCTTTTTTTACCCACTGCAGGAATACAAACAAAACCTTTTCATGAGAAAATCCACTTAAGTGAAATGAGGAATGCAAGCAGAGATGTTTTGGCTACAGTGCACATCTTTAAAGCATATAGGCATTATTATACAATTCAACTGCATTCATATGGGTATCAAGCATTCTTTCAAAAGCTGGGCCTTGAGCCTGCTCAGAGATATGCACCAAATTTTTGTGAGCATATGTACTTTTATAGTGTGTAGATATGTTAATAAATGGAAAGGATAAATTAATTTCATCTTGACAACAAAGACTCCACAGAGGAGAAAAATCATCACACACTAATTAACCAAAACATTTTTGAGATGTCCTCTTTTGTATCCTAAGAAAAATTATCAACAGTTTGCAGCTTCACAAACCTCACATTTTGTTAATCAGTGCAATTACTTACCAAATAACAGACTCATCCACCTGTTTATGGCAACGGGATATTAAATAGATGTTTCTGTATTTGTATTTTATTCTTCATACTTTTTGTCCTTTCTAGCCGACACAACGGCCCTCATGTCCCGTCTCCTTCCATGCAGATCAGCACTTAGCCTGGAAACTTTGTCCTGGATCTGCTGATGCAGGTCTCAAACAAGAAAACTGCCAATGACTTCTTGGAGGATTTTATTAGTGTTGGATCACTGTGTCATTCTCAAATGAATTTGAGTTTATCCTTAAGACAAGTGAGAGCTCCTGATCCAACCAAGATAATACCATGGCTCCCTTGCAGTTCCAAATCTCCCATGCAAAGCTTGAAAACACTTTAAGCTTTACACAGAAGACAGGAAGAGGCTCCACTGAGTACAGTATTGGTAATTATGCACGTTGTGTGACAAGGCACACTAAATGCACCTAAAGTCAGCCTAAAAAAATGCATATTGTGTCATTCGTGAGGCTAAAGACCTTCAGGGAAAATCTCCCTTTAGTTCCCTTAAACTACATTAGCTCAAAGCTCATTTTGGTGGAAGATGGAATTTATAAAATTATGGGTTTCAAGACAGCAAAAATTACAGCAGTCTACAGATCACTGAAGTAGTCTTTCCTATTTCAGCTTTGTAGTAAAGTTTACTGTAAACAACGTACTAAGAGGAAATCCTGCTTGGATCATACTGGAGTACAATAGTTGAATGCTAACACATTTATTATCACCTGTCACATCCCTGTAAATGCATCATTGTGAACATGGGCTTGGATCTAGGACAGCATCATTAATCATTGTTCCAAAAAAGCCCACAGTAGTTAATTATTTGTCTCAACATATTTCATTTAAATTATCCTCCTCATTAAATCAATTATGAAACAATGTAAGAATCCTAATTGAGCTACTAAGAACAAGAACATTGTTGCAAAATAGAAATGGAAAGATACTACCTAATGCCATCCTGATTTTCAAGTGCATACAGTGTATTTCTTTTACTCTTTACCAGAATTCATACCACTTGAGAATTAAATTAGGAAACCTTTCCAGAGTGTATTAGTTGGGGTTTGGCCAATATGCTGCCTTTGTCATGTGGCTTTTTACAGCTTGCAGCACAAGCAAAACTTACTCATGTGCGCTTGTATTGTAGACTGTAAACATATGATGCAAAGGAGCTCTTAATACCTCCCAATGAAATATGGAAAACAATGGCAACTACTGAAACCCTTACGTTTTTGAAAACATGGTATCTGTACATTTAACTCATTTTCTCAAGAGTGTCATTCACTGAAGCAAATATTGACTTGTGCACATCTGAATTTATCTTCCCCAGGCTGCCCTTATAGTAAGCAGGTGGAAACAAACAGTTTTAAGGTGTAGTTAATCTGACTTATTTTGGATACCTGCTTTGGGATAAGGTGCATCATGTCTTAGAAGTACCTACTCTTTTTCTGTTGACCCAAAAGGGAGACCATGACTTTTAGGTGTCAAGATAAGGATGCCTGCACTTTAGTAGTTTAAATTTCAGCCTAAGACCTGTCAGCCTGGTGTACAACACAACAGAGGCAACTTGAACTTGAGAGCTCAAAGGGAACAATGAAGACATGCAGGTCTTTGACTTTTTGCACCTACAGCATCATAGAAGTTGTGAAACTATATCAAGACTTGATTGTAAGGGTGGAGAGACACAGCCTAGCAAAGTGATACAGGAGATACTCTGAAAATACAGTGCAAATGGTTCTATAGATGGAAATAGTCTTATAGAATAAATTTGTGGAAAATATGGTCCTTCCAAATGCTAATAATTTCTGTTAATGTTTCCTGTTTCTTTTAAATTTTCTTTTACTTTGAAAAGATCTCCAGAAGAATATAAACATTTCAGCTGCTGTTGTTGGTCTTTCTGTAGTAAAATTCTACTGTGATCTCTTACTGCAGTACTAATTTCATCAAGTACGTGAACTCACTCTAACCATTTTGATGTCTCAAATTTAATGTCAGCTGGAGCCTGATTTAATTTCAGTATTGTTGCAAAATGTTTTCTTATGCTCCTTACTCTTTCAGTAAGGAGAAGCAAATTATTATTTAGGGAAAATTTTGTTTTACCATCTCTAACAGTTGATTTTTAATTTTTTTTTTATTTTAGATAAAAACACTGTAAGAATGATTCACTTCAGCAGCAAATCTGTCCCACCTTCAGTACTAACATGAGCAATTTTTTGCTTCTTTTTCAAACATGTTCCCCACCAACCAGTCTTTTTTTTAGAAGTGCATGAAATCTTGTCTCAATAGTGCCCAGAGCAGCTATCTACTCTGATTGACCCTTGTTTTCTTTTTCACCTTTCCAAATAGTTAGCTTAGACTTGGTAGCCTTCTCCTCTGGCAGAAACAAATAGCTCCTGGCAAAATGTAGAACTGCAGTGTGGGGCAGCCCATTTATTTTTAGCTTTCTGTTTCTCATCTGGGTCCATCAGCAACATGGCAAATATCTCAATCTTTAGAGGTGAAAATCTCATTCTGACCATTGTCCTCCACTGAATAGGAACTGTTTCCATCATCTTTTCCTACACTGCAGTTATTGGTAGATTCCTTTCTCTTCTGCCCAACAAGATGTAACAGGAAGATCTCTATAATTTTTTACCATGGTCAATTTCCAGAATACAATTAGTCATGTTACATATTTTGTTATTTTTATGGGTTTTATAGAGGGTTTTTTTGGTTTTTGGTTTTTTTAAAAAACTGGGGGGGTTGTCCCAAACCGGCCCCATGCAAAATGAGCTGTAATATATAGTTGTTTTTTGCTCAACAAAATTTTAAAATAAGTAGAGGGAAGAAAAAAAATCTAAAAAAGAATGTTTCCTTTCATAGAAGCCATAATCAATGTTAATTTAAATGTATATTTTCTATACGTCTCTTGTAAATTCCGTCTTCCAAGTTTTCTATACAAACTAACATTTGTCAACAATTACCACTTGGTGCTATATAGCACTTCTTTAAAAATATTTGGAGATACCTACTGTGCACTAACTATGGGCAAATGTTGATTGTTAACAGCTTTTATTATATGTGGTCTTGTTACTGGTGAAAACATGATGAACTTTAAGAATAATTTCATGCTAAATCACAACTCATTTTATTTTTAACAGCATTGTAAATAGTTACATTAAACTTGCAAAACAAAACTCTAAATCCAGGAAGGAATAAACCATGTAGAATTAATTGACTTGGGAATGGTTTCTTTTCCTCACTCTCTGCACACACTAAAATTCAGCTCAGTGTGCATTTAATAAGTTGATTACAATTACAGGACATAGATTGTTAATTAGGAACTAAATGTCACTTTCCACAAAGGATTGACATCCTCCTTTTACATAGAATACGCAAACTAAGATTTTGCATAAATAAATGGGGAGTTTTGTGGATGTGGTAGCAAAGCAAATTTGCCTGATTTGCCAGATTTGGATTTGCCAGATTTACCGAATGCTCAGCTTGCATTTGGACTGAGGAGGCACAGACTCTTTGTGAGCTTCCCACAGACAAAGGCACACTGATCCTCCACGCACTGACAGCAACAGAGGCAGTTGCTGTTGTCTTCAGTGCGAGGAGGTTGCAGCCCAGGAGGCAGAAACATTGGCTAATGTGAGGGAATAGGGCAGCCTTGTTAGCAGGGCTCTTTCCCAGGAAGTCAGGAGCTGATCAGCTCTATGCTCAGCAGGAGATGTCAACAAAGTCTATAGAAATTATGATGGGCGTTTCAGATTACATGAAGAAATTGTGACTTTCTCAGAAAGGTCATATGTAAAACATTCTCCTTAAATACATTCTCCTCAAATTAGATCAGCAGTTTACACAATGTAATTTATTTTAAACATTGCTTCTTAGCAAATATCTGGAAAAAAAAAAATCTGTAAAAGATGCTTTAGTAAGAAAAGAGAAGCCAAAGCAAGTAAAAAAAAAAAAAAAAGAAAATAATAAGAACTTAACTTTAAATCACAAAAACAAGAAAGGGTAAAGTCCTGCTCCTCTTTCTGCTGGGAGAAAAATTAATGGGGATATTATAGTGGTGGCCATAGACACAGCATTTTCTATACTTCTTTGTGGCAAAGAGGGAAAAAAAACCCCAAAGCAATCAAACCCTCCTGCTGCCTGAGGCATGCTCCTGAGCAAAACCCAGCTCCTTAGGCTTGGGTCAGGGAAGACAGGATTTGGCTCAACAGGATGCATGAGTGGATTTACATGACAAATTAACTGTTAATCCAAGTAGTAGCCAACTATTAATAAACTCCTCATGAACACTACCTTAGCAATTTGAACTCTCAGCTCCTGGGGTGTTTTGAGTTTGGAGGGTGAATGTGAACTAGTCCCCTGCCAGAAGCACACGTAGTGGTCATCTAGGTGAACAAACACAGATAAATCCATCCCACAGCCTTCAGAAAGGTGCTGCATTCTGTAAGAACACGGACAAGGCACTTCAGACCTTGGATCTGAAAGAAAGAAGCCATTTTGGTAGGGGAAATGAGTTGGAGGGAAGTGCTCACAGCCTGCCACTTTATCCATGTTGGCATAATAGCTGCTAGCTATTAATGATTTTTTTCTGGAGAACTCTGAATAGCTTTTTTTTTTTTCTTTTTTTTTGAAAGCCCCACACACTATTACTTACCCTATTATTTGTTAGCAATTGGTTATCAAATCAGTAAAAAATATTTTAGACATCATTGGAAGATTTTCTTTACTTCTTTGGAAATGTGAATTAGTCTGACAATTCCCTGAATCCACCTCTATTTCAGTTGTTTGCAAATTTGGGTTTACTTTTCTTGCAGTCAGTGGAAAATCTCCATGAATATAACTAGAGAAAAAAGGATTTCAACCACATTACTTTAAGTTCAAGTGTTCCAATTTATATCACTATGAGGAGAAAAAAGATTTCAAATAATGCTTCAATATAAGTTTTAGTTCCAAGGGATTATTTAATTTAAATAATTTAATTTTAATTTAAATGAGAAAGAACAACAGGTATGTGACTCAAGTGCCAACAAAAAAACAGGTACTTTGGGCATAATTACTCAAATAAATCTACTTTTGCTTTTACTGAGTGCTTGGCTCTATCAGTTTATTGAGAATTTTATTCTGAGTGGTGACTTCAGGACTAAGTCCTCCATCCCTAATGACTGAATATCTCAGATATGTTTCAGTCTTAGAGCTTGTTTTCATCCCTGCCTCTCTATATATTCACATTACCAAGATTTTATTGCCCAATAAAAAAAGTATGCCAAGTTTTGCCTGAACACATAAATTATAAAATACTGCAGAGAAATATGTAGCCAGTATTATGATAGGGAGTTTTTCATTTGTACAGTAAACTATTTTTTAAATTATGTTTTAAACAATGTATACTTATAAGGGAGGGCCTTTGCTTATATTTTTAATTCAAAAAGATTCAATAATTGCATGGTTCTCAAGATTTGAAGCATTTGTTTTGTTTCCCGTGATGTAGGGAACCTTGGTGACAGATTGCAATTAAACAATTCTAATTTTATTTTTAAAAAGATAAAAGAAAACAAAAGAAAAGAAAAGATAAAAATGAAAGAAAGATGATTTTTGAAAAAACAAAACCAACCAAACAAAAAAAAAATCAAAAAAAACATAAAACCCACACCCAAACCAAAACCCCAAACTCAACAGGGTTGCAAGAGAAGAACAAGAGTAAAAGTTCATTTCAACATTTTGATTTATAGGCAAAGGCTCAGCAGCTTACATAAAACCAGAAGGGGAAGTAGTTGAACATTGGGTCAAATCTCCATTCACATGTTTTGCAATAAAAGGCTGACTGTAGCCTTTGAGCCTTGCTTCCAGTCACAGACAATGGCAATTGCAGAGCAAGACTAATAACAGGATTTAGCATAAATCCACCACAGGAAGTGAACAGTTGTACTGGCAAATAATTAGCCATGGAACTTTTTATGGCAACATCAGGATGCTCTCTGTGCTTTAAAGCATTGTCTGCAATTGTGATCAGGAAAAAAGACAAACTCACTTCTCCTTCCTTGTAGAAGACCTTTACCTATAGATCATTTTTTACAATATTTTAATAACTTTCTCCTTATTCTAATTTAGTAGCAATAGTGTAAGCATTGAATTTGCATTTAAAGGTTTTTCAAAAATGTTCTTTTATTTTCTTTTTTTTTTCTTTTTTCCCTCACTGGTGCTTTTTATTGCAAGGTAAATTGTGTTTATTTTGCATGGCTAACAATTGGGTTCAAAGCAACACTTTGATCTTGAACCCCTGCCAGATTCCAAGAGCTGAAAGCCCCCCTGTGCAGTAAAGTAGACCTGTACTCACAAAGCCTGGCTAATTTGCAAAGGAATGTCAAAATTACTGCCACAGCTGACTACTGTGGTGCAGTACAGTCTATAGTCTTTCTAATGAATGGAGATCTGCTTTTCTCCATGCATTTGCTTGTCACTTGTTAGAAAATAAATTCTGCATTCTCTAGACATGGAATTTCTATCATTGAAGCAAACAAGCACAGAAAATAAACAAAATTTAAAAAACAGACCAGCTACTGTGAAATCTTTACTTTTCATACGAGATAATCTTCTGGTAGCCAATACAATTAGATCTAAACAAAGCAGTCTATCAGTTCCTTTGCATTAAAACTGCAAAGAATTCAAAGAATTTTAGCTGGAGAAGAGTATGTAGGTTCTATCTAAGTGCTCTGAATATGTTTCTATACCTTTTGTTGTCATCTGCCTAGTGAGAGTGATATTCCTTCTCTTGGAAGTGAGATACATTAATGAAACTGAATAAAACTCCATCTCATTTCCATTGCCTTTGTGTGTATCGACTTCCTAGACACTCGACAAAAAAAAAAAAAAAAAAAAACAACCTGAAAAAACCCAAACAAATGAACAAGCAAAAAACTCCCCAAAAACTCAAGCCAACCCAAAACTAAATTAAAAACAAAAATCTGAGAAACAAACTCCCCATAAAACAAAGAAAGTCACCAACAAAAGCACCTGTGAGGAGGCTGTTTCCTTGGTGTATTCACTCAGAATTCAAGAAACTGGATGCTGAATCACAATGGAACTTGAGAAACAGATGTTCAGAGCTGCACAGTGGTTGTCTATAAACCTGGATCTGGCTCTGTAGAGGTCATGGAGAGTGCAAGGTACCTCAAACCTCCTAAAGACTGCAAATCATGACTGCAGCGATCAGCTGGATGCTCAGCCTGTACCATGGGATAAATGAAAGGCAGAAAATACCTGCAAAGCTTCCAGGCTTCTCAGGGTTTAGACTGTTCAGCTGCTAATGAAAGTGTAGTGTATTCCTGTGCTTCTCTTTTTTTTTTTTTTCTTTTTTTTTTCTTTTTTTTTTTTTTTTGTGTAAATAAGCAAGATTCTCAAACGGATGGAGAAAGGAAATAGTATTGGCTATAATGCCACAAGTAAGGAGCTGAGGCACAGAAAAATTACCAACAGGATTTTCAGAAGGATTAAAGCAGCATGACTTTATTGACTGTGCTGCATTAACATCAAATGTGGTTTGACCCTCAGTGATTTCTTCAAAGTTAGACTGGAAGCAGAACAGGAACCAAACCCAGGTCAATACTCAAGCCACAAAACCATAATTACTCTCCTTATTTCTTTTCTATATTTAGGAGGGAAAAAAAATAGTGACACATGTGCCTGTAGGGTGACCTGTCATGCTGCTAAGTGTCTACTTATGCAACTTCAGTCCCTCTCATTTTAACTAACTCTAATTTTGAATGCTGTCTTTGGCATTCTGCCTTGGGCTTCTCACAAGGGTTTTTCTGTGGCATTTTTTTTGTTTATTTTCTTCCTCTTTTGAGAAGGGAGATAGTAAATGTGAATAATTATTTCTCCATAAAGAATAGAGCTTTTGTAGTCACGTTTGGTATCAATGTGATTTCTTGCTTTAAAAAAGTTTTGACTAAACCCATGCCATTTATACTACAAAAATCCCTAAGAATCATTCATTTGAGCTTCCAGCAAGAAGTAATATTTTTTAATGTTCTGCTTATGGGACTTGTTTTCTGTGTTGTTTTGTTTTGCATTCTTGGAGAATTATGCTATGAACACTAAAATTAGTCATTTCATTTTTTGGATGATTTATACAAGATATCTAGATCAAACTGGGAATTGAATAAAATAATTTTCAAAAAGATAAATTTGTCTCAGGATAGTTACAGAAATATAATACCCATTCAAGTGCAATGTGTAGAGTGTAAAATTTCTGGAATGCAGTGTATACTATGTCTGGATACTTAGAGAGGAAAAGAACAGAGAGAAATCATTCAAAGAATGGAGAATAGGGTCAGATTTTGAATTCAAAACTCACCCACAAGCTTGTATCACAAGCAGTAAGTGGATCAATAACACTATTGGCAGCTTTACTGCCGTGTGTTATGGCTAGCACTGTCTGTGAAGACTGAAGTGCATCTTTCTTCTATGAACTGCAATTATAAAAGCATGTTTTCCCCACCATGTAAGATTTATAACTCTAAATTCAGAGTTATATTTACCTGCAAAATAAGATAACAATAGCAATAACAATAATATCTTAGTGTGCACTTGCAACTGAACGCTACAAAGTCAGCAGAATTCTGTTGGAAAATGCATCGGTGTCGAGAAAGAGCCAATCTATTTGCTAACAAAAGAGTTACTGACAGCGCTTTGGGTACGTAGAAAAGCATTTTTAGACAGTCTCAGTTTTCTCAAGATGAGTCTGTTTGATGGTTTCACAGAATATTCTGATTTGGAAGGCATCCACAAGAATCACCAAGTCCATATTTTAAGTAAAAGACCCCTGCAGGGATTGAGCCCATAACCTTGGTGTTATTAGCACCAGGTTCTGACCAGCTGAGCCCATCTCAGGATGATATTTGCTGTCATGATGAGCAGGTCTGTGTTGGTATGGCTGTTCTTTAACTGCCACGTGGGCTTAATCTGCTTTTACTATGGAAGATGCTGTAGAGAAGTTACCTGAGATCCAGGCAGCCTAAGCCCTGCACCAGCTGTGAGCTTATTTAACCAACTTCTGAAAATTAGTATATCTTATGTTTTTGTTATTCAGATTTGCCTTTTATATGTCAATTTATAAACACAGATAAAATGTCAGCTTAGATAAAAGTGGTACATCAAATGCAGGAAGAAAGATTGTTTTGTTGTTCATTCTATTAGCATTAATTGATTATTTTTTGATTTATGTAGGATGAATTTTTCTAAAGTGATTCTGTTGGAATAAAAAATGGGAAGTTCCATGAGAAAAGAAGAAATTTATTTTCATAATTTCTTCCATAATTAAATGCATCTGCAATTAATAAAATCATTATTGAGAATTTTTAAAATGAGGTTCAAAAAAATGTTTCTCTATGATGTAGCAGTAAATATTTTTACAATAATTTGTTAAAAAAGGTCAAGTGCTCGTTAATGATGTTTGTAGGTGAAAAAAATTTGTCAATACAATTAGTCTAAAGTGTCCCCTGTACCCTTTGATAGAAGTCAAGCAGAAACAATGTATATTATGAAATATCAGGACAAACAATTCTGGGCACACTTTAAGGGTGAGAAATACATTCAGTCATTGTCATCTAAGAAATGACCACAATAGGAAAAGACCTAAAATGATTCTGGAATTTATGAGCAGGAAATATGAAGTGCTGTAAGGGGATCGAGCTCTGGTGCAGCTATTACTGCAACCCTGAGTCCACACCCATAATCCACACCTGGAGAATGTGTTATTGCATTGGAGGGAGCGTGCACCAGAGAAAAGACAAATACAGAAAAAGACAAAAAAGTAATTGGATACTTTGTGTTATTGCTAAAGATTTAATGAGGTCACGTTTATGGAGGAGGGATTTCCAGCACTGTATGAAGTCAACAAAGGCAGCCTTGAAATCCAGCACGTTGCTTAAAAGCAGTGCCAGTCATCCCCCGAGACAAACACTTGCAACATACCACATTTGTAACACAGGGTTTGAGGATTCTCACAGCACAGCTAGTGGTCTGGAAGCAGGTATCAATCCAAGAGGACCCCATAGCTCCAGTGAAGAGGTCCCATGGATTACCACAGCAGGCCATCAGCCCAGTGCAGCCAGCTGATGTGCACGTGTGTGCTCAGAGCAACAGTTGTACAAAACCTCAAGGATGAAAGCCTCCTCTGTTTTGTCTCTTCTCTCTTCCCATGGAAAAAGTGACACATGCACTGGACACATCCTGGACACAGGATTGAGGTTCTCAGGTAAATTAATCAGGATCTCCACTCACTTTAGTCACTTCTCAGCAGAGAGGAATAAGGATCTCAACAGGGCAACTTATCCCATCCTGGTAAGTGTCAAAGTTAGGCAAGAATGCTTCACTCAGATATTGACTTCCCACAGAAAAGAAGGCAGAATGAGTTGTGTACATAATGAATAACATTTACATAAGTCCCACTGCTGATATCCTCACTTGAGAGAGAAATAAGCACTATTTAGACTCAATTCATCTGGCCTTCTTTAGATATGTTCTAAATCATGTGGGAGAATTGCATGACTGGAGTCTTGAAAACTGGTTTGCCCTGAATATAGCTGCATTTTATCAGCCAGCCTTCACATTAGGTATCTTAAATTTAAAATACTAAAGACTACAAATTCCACCAAACATGAAATTATTTTTACTCTTAGGTCTTTGTCTTCAGGACATGGGTGGTATCAAAGAGAAAACAGTGAACAAAACCCACAGAAGAAGGGGAGAAAAACCACAGAAGAGTGGCTTTAGCTCTATAAAAGAAGAATAATTAATGATTCAGAATGATACACAAGGTGGAAAAAAATGAAATAAAATTCTTTCTGTGAACTCTCACTCCAAGTCAACATCAACATGTGTCTTTGGCAATCTATGCATGCACTGACAGCTGTCAGAATGTATTCACAATAATTGTTAGGAATTTGCACTGAGCCCCGAATTACATAAAGAAGGAAAATTAGTAAAAATTTTTAAAGAAATGGTGCTGAAAATAAAAGCATGTAATTGGCAAAACTAGGAGGCAGAGGTAAACAGGAAATTGCTTGCTATAATTGTTTCACTTGAAACTACTATAGTCAGATTAATCCCATTTTTCATGCACTTTATTTGAGGTTTATTAGTTATCTCATGGTCTGGTCTTTAACAGAAACTTAGTTCAGAGACTCATCAAGTGAATTCTGAGAAAACAGGTGAGCACTATGAAAACATCTCACTCTGAAAATTTACTTAGCCCTGAAAAAGAAGACTAAATATTAGTGAATATTTTTTTCTGAAGTATTAAATTCAGTGGCAAAGAAAACAAAATATCTTTGAGATGATAGCAAATAAGCAGTTCTGTAAACTAGGATGGTCTGTAATCTAACTGATTATATGCATTTTAAAACTAAAGACTGACTATAAATTGGAAGCATAAGGATCATTCCTCGACTCTGAGGCCACCAAATATGTAAGAGCCCACAAATATATTATCTAACTCTCTTATTCTTTAAAACTCAGTCCCTCACCTGTTGGGAGTTGCTAATTCTCCAACCAGGCCCAGAAGTTTTTGGAAGATTTTGTCACAGAAAAAACCACGATGGGAGCAGCTCTAGCAAAGCCACAGTATGGCTGACAGCAGTTCCAAGCCCACAGGTCCTTTAATTAGCCAGGACAAAATGCAATATATTAGGGCTCGGTGCTCTTAACCATCACTACCACACAAGTTGTTACTTCTACACACCCCAATTGTTTCTACAAGGAGTGACTGGGCTGGGTGTAAGCTAAACTATGTTTGCATGGTGAAAACCATGCAGCACTGGCTTGTCCCAGGCACAGGGAGCAGAAATTAAATGAAGTAGCTTCTATTTCTGTGGAAAGAGCTGGGGGGAGTACATAAATAAAGGCATGTATACAAATATCTCAATATCTATCTATCTATCTATCTATCTATCTATCTATCTATCTATCTATCTATCTATCTATCTATCTATCTATCTATTTTAAATAGAAACACACTTTATGGAAAACCCACATTTTTAAAGGGTAAGGAACACAAATCATAAGGAAAGCAAAGACTAAGGTTTGTATTTCAACTAATATATTCCTTTGCCTCTGACTGGTTCCCTTGAGACACTGTTCTGTAGGTTAATAATCCTCATGATTAGAAAGTGTTTTCCTGATATTTCACCTAATTATACCCATCCATAACCTCTTCCTCAAAACCTCTCCTCATTTTACCTCTTTGGTACCCTCTAAACAAGTCTTTTCTTTCAGCGTGGTCTTTCAGCCAAACAAGTCTTCTCAGCTCAGTAGCTGCTATGTAATACCCCAAATAACTGGAATTAAACCTGCAAATTGCTGAGCAGCCCCAAATTTCCTTAATTTATAAAAGGTAGTGAAGGAACTTATCTTCTCACAACTTAATCCTCACAATTAATAAAAATATAAGCATTTAAAATAAATAAAATATTCAGCCTTGCTGAGTGTGTAAAATACCTAAATATATTGACTGGTTTCTTTCCAGCACTTTCTTGTTCCATGAAAGAACAAAATTATAATTTTGGTAATAATTATTATAAAACATTTCCTTTCATTAAGGTCTGTATCTACAATGTGTATGTTCTTGGAAGAATATAGTTTACTCTGATAATTTTCTGGGAAGACAGGACCTTTAATTTTAAATGTTCAAAAATAAATCTTTCACTAATAGTTACAGGCCCAATTATGTGTGGGTGAATGCCACAATTCCTGGGATAGATTCTTACATATGCCAGCTTCCACAAATTAAAGACTCTTACTTTAGCAATAAACTCAGCTGCAGTATCTTGGAAAAAAGTGACTATAATTTTCTTAGACGTTGATCAGCCACCACTAAAGCCCTTTTCTCCTGATTATATTATACTGCCTGTACTAGAGAATAAAGCTAGCCCCAGTGAAGATCTTAAGGTACACTGCTTTTCCATTGGTTTTAGACATCTAAAGAGAAAAGAATGCAAGCTCTATCTTTCTGGGATGTGGAGACACAGTCGGGTACTGCCTTAAAAAGGTAAACTGTACATTTTGAAAGAAAAAGCCAAACAGCTAAAATAAAGGAGGATATGCATAAATGTGCATTAAACTTCTTAGATCTCTTATTTTCTTTAGACTTTTGGAAAACTACACAAGAGAACTGCTTCTCATGTCAACCAGAATACCTTCTGGAGTTTCCTGTTTAAGAGATGTAAACGAAGGCAGTGTTTGCTATAAAATTAATATTCACATGACCAAGGGTGTAGAAAAAGCTTCCAAGATTGCCACTAATTCCAAACAAAAGATGAGAAGCCTCTAATGTTTTTAGGAGTCTGACAATGGCAAAATTGAAAGACCTTTCTCACAACTCAGACTTCTACCAGATCCCAACCACTCAGGAGCCTGGAAGCACTTGGTGTAAATACATGACCTGCTCAGTGGTGTATTGTGTTCTGTGTATCCAGGACTGACAGAAAAAGTGGATGAACACTCAGGTGACAGAGCCTGCTGCCAATGACACAAAGTTATTGAGGACAGTCAAAGCTGACTGAGTAGAAATATAGCAGGATCACAGGGTAATAGGGTTTCTGAGGAACAAAACATCAGGTGAAATTCAATCTGAGTAAGCAGAAAGAAACATAGAAGGAGAAAAATAAACCTAACTAAATATACACATTCAACTACATATTGTCACCCAGGAAGACACTGGAGTGATTACAGAAAGATTTTAAATATCTTTCAGTATTAGCAGCCATAGAAATGTAATTTTAATGTTATAAAGTACAAGAAAAATATTTTAAAAAATAAAAAACATCCTTACACTATGTTATAATTCAACATCATAGTCCCATTTGGACATTTTTTTTCTGAATCACCTGTCTCATAAACACCACAACAAAAAATAACAGCCAGAAAAATTAAAATCAATAAAATCAAATAATAAAATTCTTTTTGATCCCTTCCCTTCCCTTCCCTTCCCTTCCCTTCCCTTCCCTTCCCTTCCCTTCCCTTCCCTTCCCTTCCCTTCCCTTCCCTTCCCTTCCCTTCCCTTCCCTTCCCTTCCCTTCCCTTCCCTTCCCTCCCTTCCCTTCCCTTCCCTCCCTTCCCTTCCTTCCCTTCCCTTCCCTTCCCTTCCCTTCCTCCCTTCCCTTCCCTTCCCTTCCCTTCCCTTCCCTTCCCTTCCCTTCCCTTCCCTTCCCTTCCCTTCCCTTCCCTTCCCTTCCCTTCCCTTCCCTTCCCTTCCCTTCCCTTCCCTTCCCTTCCCTTCCCTCCCTTCCCTTCCCTTCCCTTCCCTTCCCTCCCTTCCCTTCCCTTCCCTTCCCTTCCCTTCCCTTCCCTTCCCTTCCCTTCCCTTCCCTTCCCTTCCCTTCCCTTCCTTCCCTTCCCCTTCCCCTTCCCCCTTCCCCTTCCCTTCCCCTTCCCCTTCCCCTTCCCCTTCCCTCTACAGAGAGTTGAGGGCCTTCTTTATTTTCCTTTACTAAGAGTGCTATTTCACCTTTCCACAAGCTCAGTCACTCAGTGGAAAGATACAAGGAAGACATAGTTGGGTAGTGAGAAACAAAGACAAACATCAATAATCTCTTATTTGTCCTGCTCCCAGACTTCGCGTCAATCCTCCACTTAATGCTCCTCTATCCTCCCCAGGTGCCACAGTCCCAGGGTAGAGGTGAGTATGGTCAGTACATGGCAGTTTCTCTCTTCTGCTCCTGCCCACTCACATCCTTCCCTGCACCAGTGTGGGCTCTCCTTTGGCTGGGGTGAACGAGGCACATCCTTCTGTCATCTTGGGGCTAAGAGAAAGGCATAACTGGGTTGTCTGGGGAAGGAGCTCCTGGGAGGTCACTAGAAGGTCCCATCTACCAGCTACTCTTAAAGACATGATGTTAGACTAAATATACTTTAAATCTCAGTAAATAATCTTGCTAATATGGATGTGGTTTGGATACAGAACTCTCATTTTCTAAGACTATGTTTTGTTATTTCATATATATATATATATATATATATATATAAAAGATATATATTAAATTGATTGTCTATAAATAAAATAGGACAACAGTTTCAGATAAAACTCTTGCCTTAAAGATGATTCTCTCAACAAAGTTTTCATCAGACCATCTTTATGAGCTTTTCTTCATCAAATGAGAAGCTCTTCTATCAACAGAGATAGAGATACAGGGAGAAAAGGTAACGTGTCCTTTTGGAGGAAGGCTTCTAATCTGGCTGCTGTACCCTTTAAGTCACTTGTTATTTGATCCTTGACCTTGCCATGAGCAATTGTGTAGTAGTAGGTTGCAGACTCACATTGGCAAACATGCTGAAAGTGTACTCAGAGAGTGGTTGTTGATTAATTATGCATACTTCATGTCACTGAGATCTCTGAGCATATCACAGGGCTGGAGACAGAAGGAGGTGTATTGTTTCTGATTTTCTTTACTACATAACATTCTCAGTTTGCACAAACAGAAGGGTCAGTGCACCTTGCTTATTTTAACAAAACTAGCAGATGATATATTTATAGATGAAAAACTCAAAAATTTTGCGTAAAATCAAAACAGTGAGTTAGATACCCTAACATCTCCTTACTACCACCCATGGGTGGACAAGGTATTCTCAAGGTGAAGGTGTGTATACACACACACACATATATATATATATATATATATATATATATATATATATATATACATATATTTATATTTATATTTATATGCATGTATATATGAGTATATATAATAGTTGTTCAAATAACTGTTTAAGAGGAAAGATCTGCAGCCAGGGGTGTTTGCACAGAGCTGTTTCTTAGCTACTCTGTGAATCTGAACTAATACAATTTTGTGTGAGAGCATCATTCTCTCCTAAATCTGGTCTGTACTCCCAGGAACGTACAAGTCACGGGGCCAGAAAAGCAGCAGGTAAGGAAGAGTTTGGCTCTGGAACATCCTTTTTTTTGGGAAAACAAAATTTTAAGGAAGACCTGTGCTGCTGAGTTCCTCTCAATAAAAATGTTTTTGTTTTATTTTACCTTAAATTTCTACAAGATATGTAACATGAAACCACCTGTATATAAAAAACCCAACCGAAAATGCCACCCTGAATCATTGTCTCAGTGCCCCAAATTGTGAAGCAGTGACTGAACCACAGAAATAATTTCCTATAGACAGAACCCCCTTTGCTTACCTAGAATTAATTGAATTTATAGACTAGTACTCTATTCAGCAGTATGTCATATTATATTTGCTTTGGTCTTTCCATTTCAATTTTTCACACCCTCAACCCAATTTTGTTTTTTTTAAAAGAATCAAACAGACATTGTGCACTGTGCTCACGTGCTGTCTATTAGGGCACCACCAACTCTTGTGGAAATGTGCAAACTTGAAGGTCTTAGCAATGCACTTGAAAAGTACATTGTTAGAATTTTTTTTTTTTTTTTTTTTTTTTTTTACCATGAGACATAATTTGCAGCTCTGTTGATTGTCCTGGAGTGATTAAAGCTCCCCATCTTTTTGCACAGTATCTGCTTGTCCTAGGTAACTTAAATAACACTGAGTTACTAGTAAATTTTGCTGTTTTCTTGGTTTCACTGAAAATGAGAGGGAGAGCAAGAGAAATGACCATAAAAAACTGGAGAGGACAAAGATGTTAAGAGTACATGGGAAAGCTGAAACCCTAATGATTGAATTGAAGCCTATTCTAATAGATCACTAGAGGTTTGTTATCTAAACTTTTGCCTCATTTTCTGAAACAGCACTTTATAAACACAAATTGCTACTAATGCTAGTCCACCAGTCATTTAATATTGCAGCTCATTTGGAATGCAGTTTAGTAATTTATTATTGATCATTGTGTTCAGATAACACCTTTTCTTCACACTTTAAAACCTGGTAGTGCTTCATCGTTATCAAAAGGTATTAAAACAAAACACTCACCAAAAATATAGAAAAAGGTCAATATTATCATTCAAACTGTATTTCTCTAATTATGATGTCCTATTATAGACAAAACATTTTTTATTTTACATAAATATTATTTTCTGTAGTTTTCAATCTAGTCACCTCATGTTATCCTTTGGGGACAAATAGAATTGGCTCACAAACAAGGTAAAGAAAGAATCTACAGCTCTTGCATTTCTTCAGCATCCCACACTAAAGACCTGCTCCTAAAATATAGAGAAAAGCACAATTAAGTTTTTAAGGTTGACCTTGAATATGGGATGCCAAGTGCTAAAGGTCTGCAAGTGAAACGCTGAAGGTCTGTAAGTGATAAATAGACCTTTAATGCTTTAGCTTCCATTATTGTGAGAATCAGGACAGGTTGACAAAAGGTCTCATCTGAGAAAAATGGAAATTGCTTGGGGAGAAATAAAAAAGAAAAACTGAAGGGGGAGGGACAGGTGAGGGGATCAGTGGGGAAATACTGTAACAAAATGGATGTGGAGACTGTGGGAGGAGGGATTAAGTGTTTAGGTGAAGCAGAAGGTAACAAAACGTGAAAAGATCGCACGGGTAGGAAGATAGCTGGAAGGGATGGGGCAGAAAACTCTGTCCTCTGCACACACTGTTGTCTGCAGACTGAAACAGAGGTTAAGGTCCCAGGATGTCAGTGAATCTTTGGCAGAAACTACTGACCACAAGGAGCAACTCTCTGGCTGGTTTGTCTGGTCTCACCAATGCTCTCCAGCAGTGACTCACTGAGAAGATGCTCTGGCCTGAAGCTCTTGATTATTGGTCTCCCACTGCTAGAGCTGGTAAAAGGGAGCATCACTCTTGCTCCACTTCTCATCATCTTAATATCAAAGACAATACCTTCCCATATAAAACCTTTTAGCTGGTCATCAGAACAGGAAGCAAAGCAAACCCTGTCCCACCAGCATGTCTGGCAGAGGGTGACCCACAGCAAGGAGTGGGTTTTCTGTCAAAAACCATTTGTACCTTGAGTGAATGAGGTTTTCCCATTAGCCTGGGCAGATGTATCTCAGCTTGGCTGCTTGTGAAGTTAAAAATACTGCCCTTTTTTCCCCCACTAGCCCACTAGCACAGAGGTGGTCAAAGAATTAGTTAATAAGGCTTTAATGTGAAAGTAAAATTGAATTTCACTTCTAGAAATTTTTACTCTATTCCTCTACCCAGCCCTTTTTTTCAGATGTGGGCATTCGTCATTACTTGTCGAGTTCAGTAAGCAAATTTGCTTTACTTTAGAGTAATTTTAGAGAAATCTGTTTTAGGGAGGTTTTAGAAAAATCTATTTTTTCAAAGTAGCTGTTTTATAGCGTTTAGAAACATTGCTGCATTTACACTTAGGTAGAATCTATCTGTTTCCTCCCAAATGATTAGTAAAGGATGCTTGCTAACAATAAAATAACCTTTTCTTATAACTACAATGCACTTTTTCTCCTTTAACTCCATTAAATCTCAATTTAGTGCTGTTTCTTTAAACTGACCCTCCCTGAAACAACTGCAGTATTATTGATTCAGGTTCTGATTTTCTGATCTCACCAAGTATCACATTTTGCTTTCATGCAACCACAGAGCTGCAGAATGGAAAAATACCCTGTTAAGTGCTTCCCTTCATGCCTGCAGTTAAAGTCTGTTCCTTTTGATTGATATCTCCATTGCTTTCAAAGAGCAAATCCTCTAAAAAATCATATAAAATGTGTGCAGCTACTTTCTAATGTGCTGAGTTTTCTGAAAAAATTCCTGAGGCACATGAAAATGTATCTCCTTTGTGCCCTTTGGAGGAAAAAAAAAAGGGTCCAGGAAATAGTGAAACAGATTCTTAACATTTTTCTGTTAAAATGAATTTATGTAAAGAAAGTTTAATATTTAATTTAATGACGGTTTCTCCCAATTTTAATTTTCGAAGAGTCGCTGAAACTATAGGTTGGTGCTAGAGAGAGAGGCATGCTTTTGCCTGTGGCTATTGCAAACAAAAATATGGTAACCAGTTGTGGAGAATGCAACTTCTACAGAGAGGTTGTTACCCTATTTGTCACTTCACAGCCAAAGAGCACTCTCACAAAAGCCTAATTCTTCCCGGAAATAAGGTGACCATATCATATTTTCTTATTAAAGCTCCACTTTACCTAACCTTACCCAGAATCAACATGAAACTGCAAATAGAAAATGTATCTTTACATTAATATTCAACAGCATAATGCACTTATTGGTAAATTAGTTGGCTATTTTTATTTTTTGATGTCATTAGAGACCCACATTTTTACTATGGAGCTGGTCAGACAGGATTAGTCCAAAATTTCATGAACTGATTGTAATGAAATCCAAAACAGAGCAAAACTCCCCTGGACTCATGAACTTTAGGTGCAACCTGTGCAGCAGACAGTCTCAAAGAATAACTTCTTCTCCCAGATTTTTTGGTAGAGACCATAAGTAAACAGGCAAACCTACTGTTGAGCAGAGGTAAGGGGAAAGCTTTTATCTGTCTGGACTTTCATATTACCCACATGCCCATGAACCCTCTAAAGACCTAGATCATATTAACTGTGGGAACACGCAGAGTGTCCTGGCTGCAGGCCAGGCAGGAGTTTCAGAAACAGCTACAAGTTAGTTGAAACAGGTGCATGTAATAAAGAAGCCTGAAATAAAGAACCAGAACAACTGGCCTGTGTCAAGTTGAAGTTACTTTTACACGAGGCTGTTCAGAATTTTCACAAGAAGTTTCAAAAACCTCCAAATCTGCACTTTGCTTTTTTACTTTGGAAAATTGATTCATTGAAAGAATACAGACCAATGTATTTTCCACTTACAGATGGACCTAATATAATACAAAACCTTTACATTTTTTTAGAAACCTGTGCTTTTTGAATTGTTACTGTTGTATAAATTTGACCTGCCTAGAAACAAATTCAGATGAAAAATGTGTGTTTTAAAAGGCCAAGGAAAAATGTAGGTGTCAGACCTCTTAGCCCAGAACAAAACCAAAAATCACGTACAGTCTTATGTACAGGTCTATCCCATACGTTTGTGGAAAGCTCTATTTTACATGTAGGCAAAAGAGAAAAGAAGATAAGGAGCTCTAGTGAATGTGGGGACATCCCAGCTCTGATCAGACATTATCCCTGGATAGGGTTTGGAAGCCTTTTTCTGGCAAAAGGTCTGTGGAACTTTGTCCTCCACTTCCCACCCCACGGATCTGAAAAACAAAGCAACACGTTCACCAGGGAGTCAGACTGCATTTCCTGGACATTGTAGCATGCATTTCCTTCAGTATAATCTTCTAGATGTTCACTTTGGCAACACAAGTTTGAAAGCCCATGACATCCCTTTCCTTTGATTTGACATGCCAATAGTACTAGCTGAGTGTGAATCAACACACATACAGACCAAGTCACAAGCAATATCCTAGATACAGACAAGGCCAAACTTTTACCAGCTCTTCCACATAAGTGTTAGATGTAAGAAATGCCAATACTTTCTATCATTAAGATGTGTACCTGGGAAACAGTCAAAAAATGTTCTTTAAAAAAAGCAGTACTTAAGAGCACAAAGTCATTTACATGAGGAAGGATGCTGTGGTGATTTAGACATTTTCATTAGCAAACAAATTATCAGCTGTCAGAAAGAGTTCATTGATTGTATTTGGTGTCCTGGCGCCTTTTTTTGTCTTTATAGGGTCAATATTCAAAACCATCAAGGTTTAAAAAAAAAAAAATCTTTGAAACTGGTAATAAGTAGTTCCTAGAAATATGCACTATTTCTCTGGAAGTGCAGTGTGAATAGCAATAAAAATAGGGTCTGGTAAAATCACTTGAGTATTAGTGGACTTTTCCTCCATTTAGATGATGAAAGTTAAAGAAGTTTATGGATTAACTGTATCCATTTTTTCTATGGGATTTAAGGTAGAGTATTTTCTGCCAACATTTTCAACATATGGAATTAATGCTATAAATTTAATGATCTTGATGACATAAAACTAAGGGTTATAGAAAACAAAAGCAAAATTCTTACAGAACTTTCTAGTTATGAATGTACATCAAGTTGTGCAAGCTGGAGTTATAAATACTGTAGCTTATTGCTCACACAACATAGTTCCTCACTAAAAAATAGTCAGTGGAATAAATCTATGCCCATATCTTTTATTGCAGCATAAAAAAATTCCCAGTTAAGTCACCAGCATTAAAAAAAATCTACTGCCTAGACAACAGAATTTTTAATAATTTTTCTGCCATCAGCTTTGGTAAAAGAAAGTTAATCCAAGGGCTTTCATGTGTCCAACACATGCATCTGATTTTGCTGTTTTCCTTCGTATTTCCTTTTAACCGGGGACGTAAAAACAGTAGCGACAGCAAAAGACATCAATAAACATCTAAAAACTCTATTTCTAAAAATCTCTGAATTGTACTCTCAGAGGGTAGCCCTCCACAGTAGAGGAACAGCACAAGAGCAAATGCTTTTACTGATATTCCTGTATGAGAAAGACAATTGGACACCATAGACAGGTTTTTTGTGTGCTACTGTTCTCAGGAATTGTGCTGTTATGAAATTTTAACTTCTTGTAGGATTGCTTAAGCCAAAAGGTTGAAAGAATGGTGATTGAACACAAAGAAGTCCACTTTCACTTCACTTTGGTGTTTTACAAATAGCACAAAAGCTTGAGCTCAATAAAAGTAAGGAGGAACCCAGCAAGCCAAGGTGACAAACTCAATTTTGGTAGAAATAAGAGAGGCCTTAGAAAAGGGCGTCCAAAAGCCACCTGAAAGCCAAGATTTTAAGAGCATCTTTATAGAGATGGTGATATAAACTATAACAGGACATTTCTGGAACAGTATAATGCTGGCTTCAGCAACAAAAGCCATAAGGCAATGAAAGAAATGGACAGCTGTAATGTTGAAACACTCAAATGAAATAAAAGTTGATAGCCAGGAACTGTCAGAAAGCAATTAAAAAATATTAAAACCACAGACATTATGCATAAAGAGAGACAAAATATTTATGAGGAACTGGAAGCATCGTTAATTATAACTACCTCAATTAGCTTCTTAGGATCATCAACTCTATGACTGCAATAAAGAACCTCCAATAAACATCCCCTCTTTAGAAAGGCTTCCTACATGCTCCGAGGAAGACAGCTAATATGCACCCACTAGATGCCAGTCTGTAATATGGGAAAGTTCTTCCTAGTTTGTAAAAGAATGTTTTGGCTGAAGTCCAACACAGAGTGGGAAATTTAGCCATAAGAAACAAGAAAACTGACCCCAGAAAAAGGCAGATGGAGGCAAAGAAAATAGATATTAAAGGGAGTCTGTATGAAGAAAATTAAGCTCTTTCCAGCCTAATTATGGTGTGCCCCTGCAGGTTATGGACAACCCAATGATGCCAGAGAGATAGAAGTTCTCAAGCCTTCCCACTCTTCCCTCCTCCACACGGGAATCTCCCAGCCAGAAGCTGCTATACCCTCTTGCAGAGCTGTGGCTCCACATGCACCTCTTCCTGAGAAAAAGTCCAAGGAGTAATAAAAAAGTCCAAGTAGAGTGTGTTTGGCAAACCCCTGAAACACTTTCTCATACAGAGGGAGGAAAAGCTGTATTTTCATGCATCAAGATGATGATTCAGGAAACCAGCAAAAGGTTAAGGGTTGAAGCTGTAGCTGCACACAAGCAAGTAGTAGTACAGGTTTTCTTATTGCCAACCTGCTGGAAGTCAGAGATTCATCCTGAGACATTCAGGTTCCTTGCTCTTACCCTCTCTCATGATGTATATGCTACAGGAATGCCATAACCATGGTTTTGAGTAGGTGAGGGTGTCCTCTGTGAAACTTTGAGAATGCTGGACTTCTAAACTCTCTGACTAAACTGCTGCAGCACCATGGAGGCCAGGATGCAGAATGTCCATTCAATGCATTAAGCAAAATGTGTTTCTGCAGCATGGAAAATGACATGATGAGCAATGTTTTTTTCCCATTTTCCACTTCATTATCATATTCTTCTTGCTGTTTACAAAAAAGGAAAGTATGATTTAACTTGAACACAAGAACAGAATTATGTGGAAAAAAAAATCTGTACTAGACAAAAAGCTGAAAACAGCCTCAGACCACAGTAACAGCCAGTTCATGTAGGAAACAAAAATATGGTTGTTCTTGGTGTAAATGCTCATCACAAAGAGTAGGGAGTACTCCAAAGGTGGGTACACACAGGCAGTGTGCTGTGGTTGAACCCCAGATGATGTTTTTGCATCACACAATAGTACTCCTGTGACCCACATCCAAATGTGCACACGTGGGTGTGAACACAGTACCCACAGTAGGACCTGACTTCACACACCAGTAAAGCTTTGGGATTGCTTACCAATGCCTTGGACCTTATCAGTGAATAATTAAGTATGATAATCACAATGACAGAATAATATACAGACTTGATAAAAATAAACACTTGATTTATTTTAACTTTTCTTTTGTACATGCTTAGGTACTTAAAAAAGAAAGCAAATCCTACTCACATCAAAAGCCTCATGAACTTTGGGAGAGACAGCACAGAAGTTTCAACCTTCAGCTGTCTGAGAGAGCATTACATGTGCTCTTCTTATTTCACATTGTTACCTGAAAAATCTTCAGCAAGTATCAAAATTTTAAGTATGAAAGTCGTTAAGTTTATGCCACTGATAAAAAAACAAACCTTGAATGCTATAGATTTTCTACAGATATCTGGCTAATCGTTGTTATTCAATATAGTATATAAAATTTTAATTTATACTTGCTTGCAAAAAATTTAAATAAAGGTAACAATCCAATGCAGACACTCATAACTGAAAACCAATTATTTAAAGGTGGCTTTTCATAATCCAGAAAAAACAAAATGCATCATCAAGATTATAGACAGCAAAAGCAAACTCAATGAAAAGACTGAAATAATGAGCTCAGAATTGAACTGCAGTTATAATAAAGAGAAGTGATGTGATAAAAATATGGAGATTAACTTCAGAGGGAAATTATACCAAACACTTCTTTTCATTCTTTTTGATAACACAGCAGAAGGAGTCATAACATTAAAAATACATAAAAAAACAAACCAAGGAATTTCTTTTTCCAAAAATTGGGGAAAAGAAATTCCTTTTCAAATTATGCATAATTAAACTATGAAATTTATTGTCATATGATATAGTAGAGAGCAGAAGATCAGCATTATGTATAAAAGGACAGTGCAAAAAATGACCACACACTATGCAGTTTAAAGTGTCTTATTAAAAAGCATAGAACGTACCTGCTACATTGAAGGACTCAGAATATCTTGTCTCTACAGGCAAGTTATTCCATAGCTGTCTTCAGTGGAGTTTCTTGTGCATCCATTTGGGGATAATAACAATACAGTTTAATACAGGAATCTGGATGAGACTGATTAGTTTAATTAACTCTGGCAATTTCTAAGGAGTTGGATGCTAGACTTACCTGCATGTAGTACAAACCTGAAGAAGCATTAGATTATAAAGAATACAAATTGGCTTAGTATGCCAGAGGTGCTAATGCTGCAGTATTTGTATTGAAAGTGAGTGGAGTATACTTTTACTAGGAAGCACTTCAGCATTTGTTGAACTAATTACATCTACAGATTTTTTCTTTAGAAATTTCCTTAATATCAGCATCTTCAAATCTTTTTTTCTAACCATTGTGTTAGGTTTTTTGTTTTGTGGAAGTTTTTTTGGTTTATGTTTTTTTTTTTTTAATGAATATATGAAAAAATTGCAGAAGTGCACCTCTGGGTTAACTTGAGTTCAAACCTCAAAATAGTGGAGATGTAGATCAGTGATGACAAATGGAAATGAAGATGGAAATCTGTGTGTGTTGAGATGAGTGGACTGTAGGGCTCCAAAACTTCCTTCCAGAAACACAGGGCTCTTTTACAAATGAGTTGTTAAATGCAATTTGGGAAAATGTTTTACTGGAATAAAAGAAGGATTTTTTTTTTCCCTCTTAGTTTTATCTTTAAAGAGACTAAGACAAACCAGGAAAACTGATAACCATAATTCGTTTTATTATTTTAGAGACAGACATTACTTAAAAAAGAAACAAACAGCATATTTGACAAGTTTACAGGAAAAAATACAAACTAAAATGCAGTTTGTCACATGTAGCAGTCCTTGGTAAGTTAGATAAATAGTTTATGAAGAATATTGAACAAGAATATGCCAAAAGCTATGAAAGTTACTGTGAAAGCTGTGATATTGTACAAGGTAAAACCTACAGCTAAGCTACAGAAGACCTAGAGTACTGTACGTGTACAGAACTGTGAAAAGCTGCCAGGTTTTGCTTCACTGAATTTCTGTAGAAAAACCAGAAAATCTTGCCTGTAGGGCCAGGACTCTTAAACATGGAGACATGAGCATAATGCCTGAAAGGTGCAAACAGTGTAGAGTGAAAAGAATCATTCAGGAGCACAGACATATCTTTGAATACAGAAGAATAAAATGAGAAGAGGGAAAATGGGCTTAATGTAAAGTACTTTACAGCAACATGCTTTTCACTCCAGAAGAGACACCAAAAGCATGGCAGCTATATTTCTTGAAAAATTTTGGTGATGCACAATGACTGCACTGTTAGTGAGCTTGACTAGAATAAATGAAGGCTGCTCACAAGACTCCTGTCAAGAATTGGTAATTGTTACAAGTTAAATGGAATATTAGGTGTCTTTGGTGAATTTCTGTACTAATGATCATAAAGTCAGTCACTCATCAAGTCTCAGCATGGGCAACTTAATTTCTCTTTGCAGTGTGCATGTTAGCTTGACTTTTAATTCTTATTGAAAGAAGAATAATTTCTGACAAAGATTTTGCAAGTGAATGTATGTGAGTCCAGTTCTTATCACAATTTGAGTACAAATCTTATTTTCTGACAGAGCTGACAGCCTCATATACTGGAATTAAAGATCACTAAGCCTACTTTGTTGGGAAAAAAGCAACATGAACTGTAACTCCATAAACAGGAGAATAAAGTTCTAGGTTTGTGTTACACACAAAATAAGAATGACAACTTCTTGCCCTAAGGAACAATTTAATACTCTGAGATGTTCACTGCTAGTTTTTCCTGAACAAACCAAGAATGTAAAATGCTCTTATGTGCAAAATGAATGAATAAAAAAAATTATTTTCAAGGCTAATGCAAGGGAAAATCACCTTATCCAGATATCCATTTGTAACCTATGGGTTCTGTAATGTTTTTTCAGCAATGTCTATGAAATGAAACAGAGACATATGACCATTTAACACTGCTCTGTTGGGGTTGAAGAACTGTTATCTTCTCTGTCAAAAAAACATAGTACCATCATTATATGCTTTTATTTCTGCCTTTTGAATAGTTCTGGGGACTCAGGAAATCTTGATAAGGCACTTGATGTATATGTTACTGAGCTCTGCTGCATGTATGTATACCCATGGCCTCATCACAGAGCAGCCACCTGGGCACACAAGTAGTCTTTGCACAGCCAAAGCCACCCTCAACCCTCAATTTCCAGTTAATAGAAATATCTCTGTGTACAAAGTCCCTTCTGTTTAGTGTCAACCTGTGACTTGTAAGGCAACGGTGTTCATCCTGTCCCCACTTGGTGGGCATGCAGAGATGAGGGAATCACCAAGGATAGGAAGAATTGATTTTTTTTCCTCCCTCAAGAAAGGATGGTTCTGTTCTGCCTATAAAATACATTAAGCAAATTGGCTTTTGCACTAGATCAAGTCTGTAATCCATGAAGAAACAGTGCTCAGAGACATCAATGAAATCATTGTGCTACAGCCTGTGGATATTGTGCTGCCTCTCTTTCTGGTACCAATCTCCTGGGTTGAATTGGAACCTGTATGAGCTCTCCCCATTATTCCCAGCTGGCATCTGACCTAAAGACTTTGATGCCTGGTTCATAGGCAGATGGACTCTCAAAAAAAAGGATCCTCATTTTCTAAATTCATGAGCTGAGTAACCTGGAAATAAACAATTGGACCTTCCAGTACTTCCAACAGATATAACAGCATGAGATGTGGAGGGGTTATGTAAAAATGACTGTTTCATTCTTCCATGAATCAAAGCATATCCAGGTATGACCTATGGAAAGGCTCTAGTAGAATCTGGATTTTTATTTCAGTGGTATTAGATCTGATTGCTCTAATGACACCTACATTAAATTAAATGATTTAGAGCCATAGTAAAAAAAAGAAATAAATAAAAAAATTGGATTCTCAAAAGGCTAAAGTGAAACCATATTACCTAAGTCATGGAAACACTTCCATTCAATAAAAGCACTTTAAATTTTCATACTCCTTCCTCTGGCACACAGAGGTATGCTTTACCATGCACCCAGAAAACCACCATTCAAGACATGGAAAAGTATGTCACCACCCATCTTGCCAGGATCCTGGGCTAGTATCCAGGAAAAAAAGATAGCTCATCCTTCCTAAAAATCCTTGGAGAGCTTATCCAAGAAACATTTTCAGAGTAAATCTAACACACGCACATGCTCCTATTGACCCCAAGCCACAAGTGAAACTTTATGCATGAGTATGGCTCACTGATTTTACTGAGGTGTTTCATATACACATATGAAATGAAGTGTGAAGGTACTTCAGAGATCAGATTTAGAGCTGTTAAATGCTTTTATAAACTCACCGGAGACCAGCCTCTTCTTTACTGCTCAAACACAGCAGAGTTAAGCAGATGCAGGAAATTCAATGCATCCTGGACACACTGGATTCACACTTCTCCGTGAATTAACAGTGCCTGAGCAGCAGGTCTGGTGCAGTGTCAGATCCTGTGGTGTATGCCCTGCCATTGATAAGTTCACATATGGTCCCTCCAATGTTCAGCACAATCCAGTCTCTCCAGACAAGTATAATTTAGTTCACAGATGTACAGCAGGTCTCACGTGTGCTAGATAAAAAAGAGCTATTGCACATACTCAGGTTATTTATATATGCAAAGTCATTGTTATGGGAGGGTAATGGAAGTTTGTCAGCAACCCTATCAGACAAAGAGACCAGAGGAGAAAGCAGGAGCTGTGAAAGACTGACTAGTCATAGGCTTGAAGTCATGCCAGCTCTCATGATAGATAGGTGAGTCAGTCAGACAAACATCAACAGACTCATCCAAAGAAAAAAAAAACAGTTGAAATTAACTTGTGTTAAAGCTCAGTATCTGCATGTAACAGTAAGGAGCAGTAAGTATTATTTGGGTATTTTAAATATTTTGGTCACAGCCAAAGCCAAGGCCCTGATATGGGAGGAAGGGCACCCAGGGTAAGCAACAGGCTGTCCCCCAAGAGGCTTACAGGCTAAGCAGACAGGGCTGGGGACAGAAGAAAGGAAGAATTTTTATCCACATTTTACAGACAGAGCACAGCAATGCAGAGACATTAAATGCTTGGCTTGAGGTCGTACAGGATGTCCAGGGCAGAGCCCTGGAAATGAATCTACATCTCAAGGTGCACCTTCCTGTCTGTCACCTAGCCAGGTTTAATTCATAAAGAATAATAATAATAAAAAATATTTTTGAAAAGAAATTTTAAAAGTGCTACTTCCCAACAAGAATTTTACAGTTCTTCCAGTCTAGCATTTCCAACTTCTCAGTCTAGTAGCTAAAATTTCATTACATCTTTGAAACACAACCATAGCTGTTTTGTCTCATGCTGTAATATGAATATTGCCAAAAGCACTCCTTAACGCTTTTGCTCCGTGAGAGGTGCCATACTGCCAGCAAGTAACAAAATTACTGACTAGAATTGCAACCATTGAACAGTGTCTTCTCTGTGTCTGTGTGTCTTTTGGCCTAAAGAAAGTAAATACTCAGCATTAAGGGCCTGATCCTACTCCCACTTAAGTCAATGGCAAAATTCCCACTGATTCCAATGGAAGAATTCCTAAAGGAACTGGTGGTGTTTTATTTCCCTAAATTTCTGGCAGATTTCATGTGCAATTTGCAGCCCCAGAATACTGGATGAGAAACAGTGTCTCCATACATAATTTTAAAACAATGAAGATTAAATCAATTTTATTACTGTGCTGATAGTGTACAAAGATGTAATAAAACCTAGATTAATTCAGGAAAACAGGTCTCTCAAGGCAGTGTTAAAGGGATCAAGAAGGATTTCCACTATGAAAAGTGGTCAGTAAAGCATATTCCAATATGTCATGCCATATGTCATAAATCCAAATATAAGGGTTTAAATTCTTCACATTTTGCAATGGTTCATACACAAGACAAAAACCCTAGAACAACAAACAACAAACAAAACAAAGCATTTAAATAGATCCTAGAAGAATCACTGATAAAATGCTGCCCTTGAATAAATTATTTCTATTGACATTAGAGTATTCTGCCTTGCATCTTTGAGCAAAATTCGGAACATGTTATTTTCATTTTATTACTTTCTCTTATGCAAGTTTATCCAAGTAGTCTTTAAATATGTTTTGTTAATGAAGCTATATCAAGAGTTCATCTATTTGGATGTTACTTGTTTGATATCCCAAGTCAAATCACGCCTTCTTTTCCCCTAGTTTATCATCTTTTCTTCCATGATTCCAAGCAGAGACCATGAGCTCATCAAACTTTTCCCTTCCGTTTGGTTTTTGATATTTGTCGTGGGCTGCCAGCGTACTTGTCGCAAAGCAGGACTTGTAGATTGTGACTCCTGCTTTCTTGGCAGGACACGCAGAGTATCAAATTGCTAAAAATTTCTCCCAATATTACTTAAAGCATTTTATCTGAAATAAAAGTCAACAGAATACGTGGCCTTTGTGTGGACTCTAAACTCTCCTCTTTTCCTAGTTAACCTCAGATGGTAGCTAGACTAAGAGTTGATAACAATATGAACCTCCCATGTGGTTTAGTGACAAACATAACTCTTTTGTAAACACGAATGACAGGTCACAGTTTGGGTGGGAGAAGGCTCAAGTCTTACAAAGAAAGAATTTTAGATCTAGGCAGAGCTAAGCGCCAATGAACAGCCCTCCAGCCATTATCCCATCAGGATGAAAGGAAGCAGAACACATTTTAGAACTCTATGGAATCAAGTCCTGTCAGGCACTGTCTACCATGAAAGAGATAAAAGTCATGGTAAAGCCCTGAGCGCTAGGAACAGCAGCATAAAATATTGATACAGTTTACAATCCAAAGCTGTGTAAAAACAGCTGTTCAAGGCATCTGAATCTGGGGTATCAAAATGGTTCAGTTCAACCAGTTGTCTCCTGTAGAAATTCAAAGGGCTTGCTTCCGGACAGATGCTGGATGTGAGTAGTTAATAAGGTAGGCTGTGTCTTCTTGGCTGTAGGCATTTCATCTCCACCATTTGCAGAGAATACTGTGTACTGCTGCCTATCCTACTTTTCTATTGTGAAATAATAGTTCCAATACAATCAGTGAAGAAGAACAAGTGCAAACAGGTATTTATGCCTGTTAAGGATGCAGATCTGCTGAACAGGGAAGGTCAGTCAAATAAATTTCTCCCTGAGAATCAGATGCAGATTAAAGAACATTCAGATTCCCAAAACAAAGTCTAAGCCTATGTAGATCCAGACATTATTTAGAAACGGACAAGCAGATAAACACCATAAATGGAAAAACATTTTTTTAAAACTAACAGATAATGATGGCAAAGCTAAAATTTGTATAAATTCCTTCTGAACAAGAAGGAAAAAAACAGGAGATTTCTAATTATCAGAGGAGTAAATTAATAACTTTTCAGTAGTAGTCACGGGTGAAGAGAAAAAAAAATCCAATTATGCAGGGATGAGCACAAAAAGCAAACACTCAGGCTGTATCTAATCATAAGTGGGACTTTCCCTATTTTTTGGAAGAGAATGACTTATAATGTGGACACAGGCCTGGACATGATTTTTTTCTTCTTTCTGTTCAAATAAGCATATTTTCATATTTTGAAGGTGTAATTCAGTTCCCATTCAATATGTTCCAAATATAGATATAGGTATCTGGAAGAAGCACGCTGAGAATTATTTTAGTAATTGTAACAATATAGTTCACATCTATGAAGAAATTAAGTACTTAGAGGAGTTTTTTCTTATAAACAGAGAAAAAAAAATTTCTTTGAGAGAACCTAGTTCTTGAATAAACAACCAAGCTGGTGTTTTGACTGAATTAATAATTAGTACAGAGAGCAGGTACTGCCTGAGGAATCTAAGTGTTTTAAGAGAGGAACATTTGTCAGAACATTTGCATGTAAGTTTTGGAAGTTATTTTGGTTTGCAATTGCTGATAATATACTAGTACCTTCACACCAAGCATCGTAAGTTTGTGCCTTGAAAATTGTATGAAAAAGAAATTCACCAATGACCTGGGCTTAACTGTATTCTGGTGAGCTCATGGTAAGATGTAGAATGCACATCTGCTTTTAAAATTGCAGTTAGCTAAATAAAAAATTCTTCTAATAATCCACCTTCTTGTGATTTTACAATGCTTTTGTTTTAAACTGGTATGTCAAAGAAGAGAGCTGTCTCTGTGGTGCAGAAATCACAGCTAAAGCTTTGCTCCTCCTATAACTCCTAAGTCCAAAGCCTTAGGAGTTCAGCTGCATCTGGAATAGCAACATCTTCATGTCAAAGTCCAAGACAAACACATTTAGTGAACCTTCAACCTCCCTAGACTCAGCTCTCACTCCCTGACTTTCAGGGCAGACCCCAGCTGAAACAACCAATTTGGACTCTCACCAGCAGGCTCTTTGTTAGACATCAACTCAGCCACAAGCAAAAGGCCTGATCTTCCCTGAGGAGATTCTGGAAGGCTACAGCCCTAACTCAGCATTATGGATCCTTACCATTTCAGATAGGCTTCCCAACAGACACCTACTCATGTGCAATGAGCCTGCTGTATCTGACTGTGAGTGGACAAGTGATTGCATACATCTCTTCTCATCTGTCAGAGATGGAATGAACCATTGCTTCCTTCTTAGTTAGCACAGTGAACATATATTTTCCCTCCATCATTTTTAACTCTGAGAGAAACAGAATTAACTTCTCTGAACTGTGAGGGACTATAAAGTTTCAGCAAGGTTAAAAGCTCCACTTGAAAATTCATATGACAAAATTTTTTATAAATTCACTCATGTATGTAGTTCAGAATGATTGAGAAAATGAAATTCTTGTCTATTTTTATCTAATCTGCTTTAAATATATTTTTCTCAAAACTCCTATTTCCTCCACAGGAGGGAGATTTCCGACCAGTCTCATCCTGTTCTCAGTAGATCATCCTGTTCTCAGTAGATCAGCCCTTTCACCCTGTTGTTTTGGTTTTTTTAATAAGAGCAGTCCCATTAGTTTCAGATGGGATTTAGTGTACTGAAATATAAGCAGCAGGACTTGGTCACTGGAAACCTTGATAAGCACAAATAGAGAAATTTGCCCCTGTGTCCAAACATAGTGCAGGCTCTGGGCATAGTGCTGTTATCCCAGCCCAAATCTTCTCCCCAAAGCCTGCTGGCTCCAACAGAAATGCCCTGGAAACTCTCTGTGCAAAATCTGTCAGCATTCCTGAAATGACACCATTCCCATTAAAGAATAATGACTATTCTCCAATTTTCATTACAGATATATAACCACACTCCCTATGGAGTACGGCAAGTGTGGGGTTTCTCTTAAAGATTTTTCCTCTTGCCTCAGGCATCTCAAGGTCTTGAACCTGGGATGGATGCTATGAAGGTACCAAATGGGATTCAAGTGCCTCTCCATTTTACAACCCCAAATCCAAAGCTCCTACTTCTCTTTATTAGACAAAGAGTGGTTGTCTCCCTGCCCCATCTCCATTTGAGCATATGTTTATGGGGGACAGTGATGTAGAAGTCTGTGGTCTTGGCAGAAATGCTCAGATTAGGCAAGATAGTGCTGATTAAAGCATGTATGCTACTGGAACCTCAAGTACCCACAAAAATTTTGTAAGAAGTACTGGGAAGTCAGATGGGTTTCCTAAAGATGGCTCTTATGGTTAAGCAACTTTTTCCTCCTAACATATACAAATATCTATTTGTATTGGGTTTGTGATCTACTGCTGGAATCTTCACAAGCAAAGAGATAACAACCCCTTGACCTCCTATTGAAAAAAACAAACAAAAGTCTGAAAGCCTTCTAAAAGAAAAATATTCTAAATATATCTTAAAGGGAATATAAATATATTCTAAAAGAAAAATTTTTCTTCTAAAAGGAAAACTTGAGAGTGTATGGCAGTAAGTTATTGTAAAAGTATTACTTTTTAGGGCTATAGGGTTTTTAATTTTCCAAAGACATCAAATGTTTTAAAAAGCTAAGCAAACCTGTTTTTCAGCCAGAGTTAAAAAAACACAAATTGAGGCACAAATGGGTCAGAGGTGTCACAGCCACTGGAGCAAGATAGCAAATAGGACTTTATATTCACATCCCATCCTTGAGACCATGGTGCTTCAGGTCCACATTTGTCTAAACTTTGAAGTGTTACAATACATGAGGGAAGAAAAAGACATTGCTCACTTTTTCTATAACTTTGGATTTCTAACAAAGAGCATGAGTCAGCCCTGCTGACTGTCGTGTTAAACATATAAAGAACTACTGCAAAGCATTTTAATTTAATCAAGCCACATCCCTTGCAGAATAAACCCCAATCCTTTTTGAAGCATGAGTAAGAGGAATAAGACTTTTCCTGTCTGCTTTCTGCTGTCCTCAAAGGGGTTAAAAGAGCCTATCACAAAGGAGTTAAGCAATGCCTGAAACGGGATAATAAATGTGACACTCTCTGACTATCAGTAGCAAATATTTGAGCTTATCAAATAATGGAGGAAGCAGTTTAGTTACAAATAAACCAATCTCTCATAAAACAAGTCTTCACACAAGGCAATTTCATTGAACTGGAGACAGCTAAAGGCCACCAGCGGGCAGGACTCCCGAGCACTCCCCAATGGCCCCGTCTGATTAATGGGGTGGCCGAGTCCCGGGATGCCGAAGAGGGACAAGGGAGCCGGCCTTCCTATCAGTGGAGCGGCAATAAATAAAGCATGGCAGAGCTGGTGCGAGGAAGTGACTCATCCTGCTGGAACACAGCGGGGTTTGTGCTCGGCCCCGGCCGCCCCCTCCCCCTCGGCCCCGCTTTCTGCACGGCAGGGAGCAGCGTGTCCCAGGGACTGTGGTAGATGTCACCGCTTGGCACTGGCCATGCAGAGAGAGGACAAATATGTGGCTGTGCTCAGGAGCAGGGACGGGGGCCTTAAAGCCACAGCGCTCGCTCTGGGGGGAGCATCTGCGCGGAGGAGAGGGCAGCAAAGCCCTTTCCAAGCACAGCATCCCAACGGGAGGGAACTGGGTGCTCCTTCTCATCTTGGCGGCATCTAAACAACCCAGAGCCAAAAAACAGCAACTTAGGCAAACTGGAACAGGATTTCCTTCCAAAAAGTATGTAAGAATACAAGCAGTTAAAGCACAGGGGAGCTGAAGCAAAGGAGGGGATCTGAAGGAGAAGGAGTTGTGCCATGCCCTTGGCTGTGCTGGGAGATGCTGCGTGCTTTGGCCACCAGGTTAGCTCCAGCCAAACCCTGTGGTGGGGCCAGGAGGGCTGAGCCACACTCCTCTCTCTCCACAAGATCCCAAACCCTCCCCAGCAGCTTCTTCTCAAGGGACATGACCCCTGCCTGCACAAGAATCAATGGAAGCGCAAGGGTGTTTGGGGAAGGATGGTAGGATCATTCTCCTGATGGCTGAGTGCCTGTAGTGTCAGGTCTAGGGTGGACTCCTATTTTTGTCATGATGGGAGTATGTGACCTCAATGTAAGCATGCAGGGAAACCATTCGTACATCAAATAAATTAATTTTCTTCCTCTGACTAAACAGTAAGTATCAGTAACAAAATTTATTTCCCCCCTTTTGTTTTCTGGGCCTAACATGGCTCCTATTTGCTACATAATTCATAGTACACTAATTTAGCAAACTTTGGGATTTTTTAACTCCACATGCTTCTGTGTAAAGTTGTGAAACAAATTTGCAAAAGGCAACAGAGACTGATAGCCTCATATCAGAATGCAATGAAAACTTAAAAAGGATTATAATATATGAAGTAATACAGAAAATCAGACATTCTGGCATTTGAGAATATAAAATGGTGTTATTCATGCACATATATCATCAGTGAGTCTTTTTTCTGCATTTATACATTTGGATAGAATTTTATGTACATATACAAGTTAAAATATGTGAGTATAAAAGCAGATTCAAAACAGGTCATGTAAGTGCTTTAGTGTTTGAAGTAAACCATTTCCCCATCCCTGCCCATTTTGTTGAATCTATTAATTATAACACTGGGAAGCTCCATTAGCACCTTGATGTTCAGTCCTGAATGTGAGTTTATCTTTGCTGGCTAAAAGTCAAACAGTATACAAACAGTTCTCTAAGTAAATGTAAGTGCATCACTTGATACAGCACGAAATCACCTGGTCAGCTACTGTTTTCACTACTTTTGCTGATCTAGGGCAAAACAGATTTTAGTGCCTTTTAAAATAGTTTTGAGTGATAGCAGAGATTGACTTTAGTGAGCTCATTAATGTAATCTGTGATTTCCACGAGTAAAAGCAGTTGAAAGGCACTCAGCACTATCTCAGCTGCCAGAACTTCAGTGGGGTTGGAAGGCTCCCTCTTGCTGAAAGTGGGTTTTGCCTGGGGCAGCTGTATCACAGGTCATCCCCTGATCCACCTCTCCCACCCCTTGCCCAGGTCTGCTGCTCTTAGCAGGAACTGCTCAATAGGGGATGCAGTAAGTCAGTCTTCAGGAGCCCTGGATGATGTTAATATACCAGGCTAGGAACTGAGGAAGTAGAAGCTTATCTGTCCCATTAGAAGTGATAATTTCTCCATAGACAAAAAAATTCAGCTGCCTGGAATGGAGGTGTGGGGAAGAGGTTCTTTAGCTGTGGAAAATAAACCCTCCTGCAATCTTAAAGACTTACATTCAAATGAACAAAAGGAAACTCTGAATCTCCCTTTTGAACAGACATGTTGGATCCTGAAAGAGTCCATAGAGAACAGTAGGCTTGATAGCTGTGTAGGCTGTGCCTGGTTTGAAGGTAGTAATAAGAGAAAATGAAAAAGAAAGGCATACAAATCATATGTGGGAAAAGCAAAACAAATCCCTGCCACTCCGCAGGCTGGTTAGGCCCAGATTCATCTGTACAGATGAATGTAGGAAAAGCTTTTTCTTTATTTTAGAAAATGAGTTCCTATGTAAAAGGTAGGAGGGATGAACTGATATCTATCTATCTATCTATCTATCTATCTATCTATCTATCTATACACACACATATATATATATGTATGTATATATATGTATATATATATTTTTATAGATATGTATATATATGTGTATATATATATATATATATATATACACACATACCCACATATATTGGCATTTCTCCCTCTTCCAATCTCCACACCATTGCCTGGCTTTGTTTCCAACTAAAACATACCCTCTGTTAGTTACAGCTTTTCTAATCCTTTAATAAACAGCCGAAATACTTCTTAAAAATTCCGTCACAACTTGTCCCGACTCACGTCAGCCTCAGCTGCACACTCGCACAAGGTGGGGCAGGCAGGAATGAGAGGCCCCATAAAATGTAACATAAACAGTGTCATCTCTGCTGGGATTCAAAGGAAGAGTCCACAACAGAACAGCCCTAACTCTTATCCCAGGGCTAGAACCACTATTGCTATTCAACACATAAGGTCTGTGAAAGCTGAAACAAATCCCTCTATCCTGTACCCAGACTGCTAGATGGAAACTGCACGCAGCACAGAGGTGGTGCTGAAAGAAAACTCTGTTTCTGTTATATTTTTGTCCCTGAATATTGCTGGCGAGGCAGTGCTGCGGCGCAAGGGTTAAGGGCTCTCCGAGAGCCATGGCGCACTTTAGCTGGGGGCGGAGGCACAGGCAGCAGAATGGAGGCCTGTGCTGCTTTCCCTGGGAAGCTTTTAGATTAGTCTGCTTCCAGCTGCATTTCCTTGAAAGCGATTTAGTTTCAGCCCATATCAGAATCCTTTCATGGATCCTATTCAAAATAAAGTGCTTTAAGAAAAGCGCTGTGATGGAGTTTAAAGTAATCCAAAAAGTATGGGTTGGCTTAGAATTTCTGTTACAGCTAAAAGGGCCAGGATTCAGGATAGGAGGATAACTGAAATTATGCCTCCTGTACATACTAAGCCCTTTTTGACCTAAGGCATTTACCACAAAGAACAGGAGGCTTCATCACCTCTCACAGGGCTTACAGTAAGGGAGGTACTTTTTATGTCCCACTAAGGCTTGTTTCATTACAAGATATCCTTCAAAATTATGCTGAATTAACTGTCTCTGGAAAGGCTGTCTCTCATGCCAACCATGATAATTTCTCTTGCTTTTAAGTACAATTCTGGAAACATTGTCCCATTTGTTACCTCAGAAACTGCGAGTTTTTTCAGGCATAACTGTTATTTAAATATTTTTTTTTTTTTAGTATCAAACCAAAAGCACAAACATAGCTTTCAAAAATATTAAGTGCTCATGAGCAGTGCTTATCCTGTGAATTAAAGCCAGGCATATGTTCTTGGAGAATTATTTCTTTAAATTGCAAGACTGCCAAGGGCCAACTGAGAACAATTAAGAAAAATGTCATTGTTCTGGGCACAGAGAGTAACAGAGGAGACATCTACACTGCAGCAGAGCCTAGGAGCCATTCCAAGCCCCTACCCCAGAAGCAGACTTGCTGAGTCCTTGATCCCAATGGACCTCAGCCCAGGCACCTGCTGCAGATGAATGCTGCCCTAAGGAGCATCAGGTGTGGGTGTTGAGGAGCCCGGGAGAGGGCCATGACATGGCCTTGCCACTAATCATGGGCATTGCAAGAGATTTATTATCTGAAAGAGAGCTGTGATCTAAGTAAACAAACTGGACAATGGGCTGGAGAGAGCTGATGGAATACACACTGAGCAACGGGATTTGCATGAGTCTTCCTGGTTGTTCTCTAGTACATTTTTTCTTCGAGATGAAGAGGCAATTTCTTAAATTACTGGAGTGGGGTTTTGTTAGATGGTGTTTACTAAGCTGAAAGACAAAGGGAAGAAGGGAAATGACACAAGACGAAGAAGCTTGGAACAGTAGTGGAATGAATCCAAGGCAAAGACAGCATGCAGGAAACGCTACAGGAGGCTTGTGCATATCCTGACCACCAATGCAAAGTATGTCAAGATGCCTAGGGTGGCTAAAGAGATCTAGTAGCAGTTCAGGGGCTGTGAGAGGATAGGATGGAGTGCATTATTTTCATATCAGACGCAGGTCCTCTCCCAGTGCCTCTTATAGAAACAGCAATAATATTTTGAAAACGCAAGCATTTTTATTCCATAACATTTGTAGGAACCACCCTATTGGAAAAGGTCACCATTAGATTGTTTGGGATACTGGAAGATCTGTTAGAATTTGCGTGGCTAAGTGCCAAAACCACTACTACTTTATAGAAGAGTTTTATCTACTCTTTTTCAAGTTGCATTGGGAAGGAACACAGAATGACATATTTTTAGAGACCTGAAAGCACTAATTGCCTTCCCAATCCTTATTTTAGAAAGCAAAACTATTCCTAGAAACTAGAAGAACAAGGTGTTACCACAAATCAAATCTTCTGATTTGAGTAGAGCAGCACAGATGCCTAAGTCCTGGCAAAGGAAGAGCAGAATAGGAGGACACTGACATGGGTTTTCAAAGACAATTTCAGTATTTTTCATTTTGCTTGGGAATGTTTGTTCCTGATTGCTCATTTCCTAGTCCAGTTGCTTCAGTATGAACAACACATAACTGGGTGTATCCTACTAAACAAAATACTAATATTTTCCATGTACTTAGCATTCATGCAGATGGCTGAGAATTGTGTCTCATTATTGCTCCCATGGAATAATGCTGGACCTTGTCTGAGCAAAGTTGGATTGTTGGGATGCCTCCCATATGGTACAACTACCAAGCTTTAGAAGAAACTATGATTTCCACTGATGCAGCTCTTCCCTGTTCTATGCCGTGTTATCTCTCTTCCCCATTCCAGCTGCAAATGAATTCTACAATGTGGCATTGAGAGTTTTAACATTTAGGTGCACTCGGCAAGTGATACTAGATCTTATTCTGAGTCTACAGCTTTCAATATCATTGTACATTAAAATTAGTTTGGAACTATTTGTTTTGTGCAGCTTCATCCAAGTTTTCCTTTTTTATTCAGGTTGAGCACATGAAAAAAGTATGTGAATGCTTCACCTGGCAACCAGCTTGCAGCCCCAGCTCAAGGACCCACTCTGACTTCATTAGGACTTCAAAGGAAAATATCACACAGCTCTGTTGCACAAATGCTGTGGGCTGGTGAGAGGCAGCAGTGAAGAGGTTAAAGATATGCTAACATGGTCCAGGTTTCTATTTTGTACCTGAATTTGTGAGCAAGAAGGCTTTGAAGATACACTAGGGAGAAGAGATGGATTCTGGAGATTAAAGGGAAAATTATTTTCTTTAGGTCCATAGCAAACATTTAGAAAGAATTTCTTTTACACCCCAAATGGTTCAGATTATATTAACTGGCTTGGAGTATCCCCAGAAGTATGTTCTTCTCCCAAGAAAGACATTTCCTGGGGCTGGGGGAGTGCAGGAGGGAGGGCAGAAGGCGGGAGAATGGGGATATTCGATGTATTGCGGTATGTCTGGAATCCTCTTATCTGTAGCAAGACTGAGAACACCTGGACAACACTTGTCTTCCTCCCCCCACCCACCTGTGCAAATTGTTAAGCACACTGAAGCTCAAAGCAGTGCACCATAAGCCAGTCACATCACAGAGATCCATTGTGACTTCTCTATACATCAAAGAAAAGCCATTGCACATCTTTGCACAAGTACTGAGGGAGGCAGTTGGGAAGGGGTTAAAAGATCAAGTTCTGCTATAAAGATAACAGGAACTGGTGAACATGCAGCAGATGTTCCATGTGGAGGCACTTAAGTTTACAGTCCCACCTGTGTCCATTTAATACCTTTAAAAGCAATCTCCTGTTGGTTTGTGAGGGACAAGAGAAAATCAATGTTCCGATCTCACCATCTTCTCACAACATCCGCATCCCACAATGAGGAAAGGGAGGAGGGGATGGGATGGGCAAGACAAGAGGCCCGAAACTGAGATTTAAGGATGTGAATATACAGAGATTTATGCAAACACACATCCCCATGTGGAAAGTTGGCCATTCTTTTATGTGCAAGGCAACTCATGCTCTGTGCTGGGGAGCAGCAGCCCAACCTTAATGACAACATTTAGAACATCTTAAGAGAAGTATGAACAGTAACCAGTCATGTCACAGAGTTTTATGTCCTTCTTTTTGTTTCCTTCCTTCCTCCTCACACTTTTACATCCTTTTCAAACAAATCCACTTTATTTTCACTACATGTATTGAATGACTTCAAACAAACAAACAAAAAATAATAATGTTACAATTTTATAGAAAACCAGACAGATAAAGGCTGAGACTGAGGGTGGTCCATCACACTATCAGACACCAGACGGTCCACGTGGGAGAGGCATAGGAAAGTTCCATGGTAGTATTTTATTTCCATATATGTGTCCATGGTTCAAACAGATCTGGAGCTAGCAGAGAAAAACCATCTAGTTACACAGAGCTGTGGGTTTGTTTCTGTTCAGTCTGCACGAAGCAGATGAAAACACAGCCTGCAGGTCATATCCAGGGATATTGGATATAAAATCCTGCTTCCTTTTTCTAGCCTTGTTGGTTACACAGAAAAGCTCCCAAGTGTGACTGCACTAGCTGATACATACATATGTACGTACCCATGATCCCTGGCATCCTGAAGTTCTCCCAGGCTGCTGAATATCTCAAACACATTTCTGCATCACTGCTGGTTGCTTTCAACAAGCAGCAGGGAAGAGGCAGAAACACATGTCTCAAAGAACTTAAATGAAGAGTTGGTGGAATGAGGGTAATATGGAGTTTGAGAATTGTGATCTTAAAAGGGAGTAAATTGTTCAGCTGAGTGATGCCAATCTCTCTGTGAACTTCCACTGACATCACTGGGATACTGTTGTGCTGGAAAGTGTGCAATTTGTGTATTTATACTGTGACCCACGAACCATAATTTAACATGGAATTCAACCCTCTGTGCTTAAATGACTTTGACACCCCGAGGCTACAGCAATTCAAAGAACAAAACAACTACTGTCTCCTCAGGCAGGCAGGGTTCTTAAAAATATAACGTTACACAGAAAACAAAGGTAGAATAGTTTCATAACTATGTACAACACACCTTAGCGCCTTGTCTTATGCCAGATGTCTCCTCACTGCTGGCTATCTGCCATTTGCACCAGTCTCCCATTTCAGGTCTTGGCAAACCCAAGTCACTCCTTCTCATGACCTATCTGAAGGAGGAGTTAAAACCGAGCAGTAGCTGGAGGGTAACCACGAGGTACCTGCTTGCAAAGGAGATTGCCTCTCCAGCCAACACTCCAGAAGTATTCTATTTCTAGCTTTGTGACCGAGCATGACATTGGATTGTGTGTTTGCACTTTTATACCTCAGTTTACCTACCTTCTGTTTTTTCCCCTTGTGCAACCATCACTTAAAGAAAACACTTAAAATGTTTCATGTTGAAAAACTGGGATTTTAGCATCACAGGATGGTTTTAGCACAGCAATTGTTGCTCAAGACATAAGGCTGCATAGCAGAGAGGGGCAAGCAAACCAGAGCACCTCTGATTTTATCTGCAAAACTAGGTGCACAGACAAACAAATACACAGGACTGCATAGGCACAAGCTACCTTGTTGTCAAGTGCAACATTACAATATTTAAGAACAGCTTGGCACAGCAGCTGCAATGCTTGTTATTACAGTTTCTTCAAAATTCATGTCCCAGAGAAGCTGGCCACTACCCTCTCCCCCCCAAATCAGGTGCCTTTTCTGGAAATATTTGTGGGTCTGAAAGGAAACACTGTTCACAGTGAAGTATTTGCAGAGTTCAAAGCTCACCAGTGGAAAGCAGCTTCTGGTTCAATGCTAACAACCGTGGCTCTGACTGTGAGAGCAGGCAACAACCTCATCTGACAGCTGCCACTTGCATGAGGATTCCAGAGGTAGAACCCCATGGGTTCACTTTCTCATCCAGAAATCTGATGAAGTCAGGAAGGCACAGTCATTTCTAATTCCAGGTGAGCTGCCTCAAAAGCTCACAGTATGCTCCTTAGAAATGCAGCTGGGAAACCCTGGGAAATTCCATCTCTTTCTAGAAGGCACTACTCATGATGAGCTGCTGCCAGACCTGGCCACAGTGGGATGCTACAAAAGATGAAGAGGTGGGTTTATTTTTTCCTCCATTGCTTTCCTCCATGCTAGCTTGCCCTGTGTTATTGGTAGGCTTGCTGGCTGGGATGAGACCTTCCAGACGCCTTGCAGGCAGTTCTGGGGCTGTACCCATTGCTTATTTGGGTACAGGAGACTTCTGAAGCTCCATGAGAGCATGCTGGCTTTCCTGGCAGCCTGACCAAGCCTTCTGTTTTCCCTACTTCCATCTTCAGAATCAATAATTTCAGTCTCTTATTGTTTCTGTTATATAGCTATAACTTCCCTTTGTTTATTTTGCCTGTAATCCTATTTCTCTCCCCTCCCAGACCCAATGGTTTACACTAGGAAGTGTTGCCAAGGGTTCCTAAGACTGTTTATTGGAGGAAGGCCTTTTGCACTGCACTGTCCCTGGGGAAGGGTGGAGGTGTGGGCTCCAGCCACCTTCCCCCAGCCCCCTCCATCCCCTCCCTGGAGCCTGAGGGGCCCATCACAGGATCCCTGCTGTGGCACCCATTACTGGCCCTATCCATTCTTCCCACCTGGTGCAAAAGGATTTTAGTAATGTCCATTACAGATGTACAGATAGCAGGCTATCTGCTTATTAACCCTTTAGGGTGGAAAGACAGACTTCTCAAGGGCCAGGGTGAGAGCTGAGGTGGTATCTCCAGAAGCCCCTTGCAGCAGGATTTGTGTCCCTGCTTGCTCCCACCTCTCTTGCGTCTCTGGTGCCCTGTGGACTTTACCACTGTGCAGTGATCAGTGGTGGGCTGGGGAGTTAGGGGTTCTTAGGGAGTCAAAGCACCCGGACAGGACTGCCATGAATAACACATTTTCCCACTAATAGCTGCCGGGATGTAGGAGAAACCTCCTCAAATGTAATGCCCAATATATCTCTATTAAAATGAGCAACGAATCTTCCAAGGCTGAAATCCTCATGCTTAGTTCCTACCACAGTACTTTTTATCTGCTAAAATAGCCCTGTGAGCACCAATTATCAGGTGGTTACTCTCTGAGGCATGGACTGCACTTACTGAAACTTGCAGGGTTGGGATCTGCTTCACAGAGTGCTTTGGTGCTTTGTTTTTAAAGACCATTCCCCTCCCCCACTCCCTTTTTCTTTTTCACTGACTTGCTCCTTCCTGCAAGTTAGCATAGAAAACATTCTTAACTTGCTCTATATCTGATACTTATTTATGTTTTCTTCTCGATTACTGTTAGCCAAGAAATAATTCTCTGCTTTATCTTCAACTGAAACCAGAAAAAAGCAGAGAGCACAGGCCACAGTTTCAGGACTGTGACAGGTTTTCTCTTGCTTTTTCTTTGCTGTGGTTATTATTTTTCCATTTTTAAGATAAATAAAGATTACTGCAGCACTGAATTAAAATATTTGTCATAGTGTAAAATGTTTGGGTTTTTAAAAGTAGAGAAAACCTATTAAATGCTTTTCAAAAAGTTTTCCCCGCTGACCACAAGTGGAAACTCTTTTGAGTTCTCATGGTAAAATCTTGGGCTTTTGATGTTGATCGGAAGGGGTCCTTTGATGCCTCTTGTTTATTGTTGAGAAGAAGTAGAATGGAAGGAAGCAGAATCACTCAATACACTCCTGTTTATATTCCTGTTTTCTTTTGGGATGACATTTGAGCAATTTCAAGTAGATTAACTCATTACCTTAAAGCAGAGTATCACCTGGGAGAGCAAGAGGACAATCTGCTAAATGAGTCCAGTTTTGTGCCCAGTTTTGTTGTCTAGACTTGCACTGAAGAGAGGCAGATTTATGGTGGAGAATGTAGTGGTTAACTTTGCTGAGTGCAAAAGGAGTCACAGTGGTAGTATGGATGCCCACACAGCAGTGGTTGCATACTTGCATGCAGCATCTAGTTCATTAATTACAGTTTTACCAGAATCCTGCAACATAGACAGAACTTCTCTGACTCTCCAAGGTTAAAATAAATAGTGATTGCCTCTGGCAGTACAGCATTTACGAAATCAAATGCATGTGTTCTATATCTGCAGTGCTACACATGTACCACTGTTCTATAAAAGTGCATCTGTGCCTTATCTGGGATCGGATGTCATCATCATCTTTGTATGGCATTTACTGGCAGGATACCATTAGAAATTAAGAAAACATACACTTATTACTGCCCAGCATTTATCTCCATATTGCTAATAAAAACCAGATCTGTAACATCTGAATCCCCTTAAATAGTATGAACTAGCATGTGGCCAAGCTGCCGGTTACCGGGCTGACCGGGGATTGCTGCTGCTGTCTGCCTTTTACTCCAGCCTTACCTGGCAGGCCAAGTGCCAGTGATTCACTCAATTTGCATTCTAGAAGGCAGGAGTCTGAAGTGGTAATTAGGCTCTCCATTGCCCTGCAAGTTTTACTACAGTAGACATCCAGAATCTGATTCTCTTTTGCAGGTTAACAATGTGCGGGGCAGAGCCGTTAATTTCAACAAAGGTGAAGATTTGCACTTGTAAACGAGGACTGAAGCTGTCAGATGATAGAGATAGAAGAAAGGTAAACTTTCGTTCTGCAGCTGACTCCAGAAAAGTGCAGCTCTAAATGTATACTCTAGACATGAGCTTGTCGTGGTTTATGGTCGTGTAAAATTGCTTTAATAGCTAAAACAGTCTGCCAAAGAAAAAAAGATGCAGAAAAGATCTTATTTCAGATGACTGGCATGTCTTTCCTCTTGGTGTTGTCCATTTATTTGAAATAAAAAAACCCCAAACTTGAAGCAGCTAACCAGGAGAGAATAGCCCAATTGGGAGACCTTCTGGCTTAGATAAACGTGAAAAATGGGCTCAGATGGGATGAGGCAATAATGCTTCTTTCTCTATGGGCAAAACACTCATTGTTTCCTCTTTCCTATACGCTAGGGCAACTGGAAAATACAGAGGAGTGTTGACTGGTACACTAAGGGAGAGATTAATATCACTCACTTCAGAGGTTTTGAGATGTGTATCTATTTATTCCACCTGCTGTGAACTTTTGTTTACTGCAGAGTATTACCTGCAGTAGAGACATTTCTTCAGATGTTAGAAAAACTAGGACTAAACCTAGTTTACAAAGCCAGCAAGAATGCCAGGACCAACTATGAAATGGAATTTCCTAGTAGAACTATTCACTCATATTTGACAGGAAATTTTTATAACTAAATTTGTATTGATGGACATAGCAAATGCAGAAAAACTGAAGGTATTTACCCAGGTTTTATAGCAGCATGTTTCTGTGTTAGGTAAACATTGCAAATCTACATGAAGGACATCCAGAAGTAACAATTAAGGACAAAAGAGTGAGATGAGGTCTCAAATTCTCTAAGCAGTGGAAATGCAACAAACATAGCACATACCAGCAAGCATAGCTCAGTTATACCCATCCTTAAGTAGTTTGCATCTCCACAGCTCAGTCAAATTGTACAAATACCCTTAAGCAATGGTACACTACTGTTCTCTTTAATGTCTGATTGATGTCTGTGGAATAAGTCCTTGTCTTATACCCACTGAGAGAGTGTGTAGAGAAATGTAGCTGATTTTCAAGTGTAGCAAAGTCTAGTTTTCAAATCAGTAGCTAAATCTTCACATTTATATTTCCAGGCAGTATAAATGCCATTTTCTAGGATTCATATGGAATTCTTCATGACAGCCACTGTCTGACAGTAACTGGACTATCATGAGCCTACATTTCTTTGAAACTAGGATATTTGGCTGCCTTAACCTGTTTTGATTTGCTTTCCATCCTTTTACATCCCTCAAGACCTCACAGGAGGTGATGGATCCAAATGCTGGTGGTTTTCTACTTGTTCTTTCTCTGGTGGTAGCAACTTGAGTAGTCATTGAGTAGTTTGTCAATCAAAGATGACTCTTCCTAATTTTTTGTAAAAGATATTTTTATTGCACAATTATAAAATGCATGTGATATCTGTGTGATAAAATATTTTTTATCACACAGATATTTTTTAACACACAGTGTTAATGTCGTGTTGATGCGAGACTGCATTTTTTTACTGTTATGGTGTCACTTTTTCCAGCCTCAACTAAGAATCTGATAATAAATTGTCAGTGGTGGGCCAAATTCATTCACTCCAAATCCAGAAAAATAAGAACTGTAATAGTCCTCTTTTACTTACCTTAATACCCTTACTGGTTAACTATAGGGTTTGTCCCTGTTTTCCTCTTTGCTTTTTCCTTCCTGGAGCCACTTTTCCAGATGAAATTCAGCACTTCTGCAATATATCTTAGACTGCATCTTCAAGGCCAAAGGTTTTGGACAAAAGGATATGATGCATATAAATTAAACAGTTTTACCACCAAAGAAAAACAGATGGTGCCAACAGCTGTTAGTAGGTGCCAAAATCCTAGTGAGATTTTTTTTAAAAGATAGTAACTAAAATAATTGAAATGCTAGTGGGAAAATAAAATCTAACTTGGAAAAATATAAGTTGATACACTCCATGCAATGAAAATATTAGATGCACCTTTTTGTCTCTGTGGGTCTGTTTTGGGGATTTTTTATCCTCCATTTCTATTTTAGCTAAAAAAGAAAGAATGCAGTAAATTAGTCCAATCAGTTGGGTAAAACATGAAAATTAACAGATGTATTTGAACAGAGTAATGTATTGAAAGAGCAAAGAAAAGTGTACCAGTCCAAAAGAAAAATAATTTTTTATGCTGTCAGGATATGAAATGGTTTGGATATACTGAGAAACAGCTGATCAGATAAATATGATATTTTCTTCAAAAGCTGAAAGATAAAGTTTGCCAAAATGAAAACTCGCGTCTAAAATTGCTACTACACATTGACATTCAACTAATGTGAAAGGCCCTAAAAATGTAACACAAGAACATTCAGTGACAGGTAATATTTGGCCTAAATTTCCACTTTAATAATTAAAGCAGTTGTTTCAGTCTGTAACAATTTTATTAGAACCAAATACTTTCTACATAACTGTATTTTTGTTTTGCTTTTTTCTTCAGGCCTCTTCCTCATCGAGGCAGAAGAACAATACTATAAAATGTCTTTGGAAGAAGTTTTACCACAAATGCTGTTCGTATGGAAATGCAGAGTATGAGCAAACAGATGGCAATGACAAGAGCTGCAATCACATAATCATAGGGTATGGGGTGAGAATGTCCCCAGTCCAGCCTCTTGCCTGAAACAGGAGAAACTCAGAGGTCAGAGTAGGAAGTGCTGTATTTTTTCCAGTTGGCTCTTGAAAATCACCAAGAGAGAGCACAGATTCTCCTGGCAACCTGTTCCACCTGTTCAGCTCTCCAGCTGTTGTGCTTATATCCAGTTTGTTGTGTCCTTATATGCTGCTTGTTTCAGTGCGCCTGTTGCCCACATTCTCCTACCACAGACCACTGTGAAGAGCTGATTCCTGTTGGCACAATATTTCAGCATGCCTAGGTGCCTCTGAAAGATGTCCCTGCCCTTCAGCATACTGACTGATACCCCGAATTTGCTGCCATCTGCAAGATGGATTAAGGAGTAGTCTTTCACTTCCTCCATGACTCTGATGGTGACATTAAAAAGGACAGGTCTCACAACTCTTGTAATTGGCCTTCAGGTAGAGTACAACCCATTAACCTCCCCTGTCAAAGCATAATGATCCAGTGCTGAAGAATATTGCCCTATTCTGATATATTCTGACCTGGGTGGTTCTGAAAACAAGGTTACTTCTTTAAAAAAAAATCTATTTGTAATCTAAATGGGGGGGAAAAAAGGTCTATTCTTGTCCTGGAAACATTTTAAAAGGAAGTCTTTTAAACAGTGTTCTTGCTAGCAGGATGTATCTCTGGCCAGCATATACAGAGATGGTCTGTGTTATAAATGATTTTACAGAATTGCGCTGTTGAGCTGAGAAACTTGATCTGGCATTCCGGTAGCTGGATCCTTCCAGCACAAGAATAAAAATGGCTAAAACTGTCATCATCAAACTGTAGAAAGCATCACCAGCAAGTTCTTGCAGAATATATGCTCCAGCCATTTGCCCAAAGAAAATAAATTATTCTAGCATGTAATAGAAATGTTTTATACCAAAATAACTACCACAATTTTTGCTAACATTCACTCTGATCCCTGAAAGTTCCATAGCATTTAAACCCACAAGATTCGGTTTTTCAGCCAAGTTCAATCAATTTTGCAGCAAAATACTTCTATTTTGCTAATGATTGTAATGATGGCATTTCTTAGAAGAAGAATAAATGAAGCACAAGAACATAATTGTAGAGAAATAAACTTGCATCAATTGTTACTTCTCAAAAGCCACAGTTTTCCCCTTTGTTTGTAATTTTTCTCAAAATTCTCTGGTTTAAGTCCATTGTGACCTCTATATAGAGAAAAATTGCTCTTTCTTACTGATTTCCATAAGACCAAAAAAGAATTTAGTAGGGTGTTGAAAAGATGGGCAGAATGCATGACTTCTTAGAACAGCTTTTCTTCTTAGAACAGAATTTCCTAAGAGAAAAAAATTTTAGCTTTTTTTTTTTTTTTTTTTTACTAAAGGAATATTTTCTTTGACTGGACTAATTTGTATGTAGTTCTATAAATAAATAAATGAAGATGATGCATGGTTTGCTGTGAGAATGACAGATTAGTGCTAGAAGTTAACCAATGTCTAGATTGTCTGTTATGCTGTCTTTGCCTGGAAAAATCAAGATGGCTTTTAAGTAAAGAGGGTTGTTATATTGCATTAAATTGATATTGATCCAAAAAAAAAAAAAATTAAGAAAAAAAGAAAAGTGGTCTTCAGAATCTGCTGGCTGGATTGCATCTCTGTTCTCCATGAAGGTTGTTTAAACAGCTTCAACACTGAAATTCAAATATGTATCACCATTTAAGAAACTGAAGTGGATCGAAAACATTAACACCAGGCTGGTAAATGTCTAATGTTGCAAAACCCGTATTTTTTCCCATGAAATTTTTATTTAACTAATTGGAATGGCTAGAAGGCACTCATACCAACAGTGAAGAAGCGTGTCTTTTTCAAGTAGTAACAAAAAATAAATATTTAACTCAACAAAATATATTACAGGTTTAGGGAAAAAAATAAGGTTTCTTCTCTTTAATTTATATTTCTTACCACTTTTATGGTGTCCAGGCAGCCATATATTGAGAAGCACTTTTAGGAAGCTTTGTTGGCTTTGTCCATCTAATTAGTTTATAGAATGAGTTTTTGTTTATCAAAAAACAGTTTTGAAAAACATTTTCATAGTGGATATATAAAAAATACTTTCCTAATTAAAATAAATCTATAAATATTTGTAAAAGAAGTATATTATGCTTAAGCAGCTGACTATTTTGTCTTAAAAGTAGAATATTTGACAATGTTAAAAGTGCTGCGTGAACTGCAGTGGTGATGAAGGGATTACTTCAAAAAGCCAGTATAAATATCAGATGAAAAAACCAGTTCCTCTGCAATGAACACTCAGATGAAATGTCATCTCCTAATGTTTTGTTAAACTTTTTTTTTTTTTTAATGATAAAGGGTGTTTGTCAGTCTTTTGGTATTTCTTATGGCATTTCTTAAATTTGCAGACTCTTTCCATTTGGTTCAGGCATGTTGGACTGTTATTAAGTGTGTCTTGCAGAAAGAAATAAACACCCAGCCTTAAACTAACAAAAAGAGCTTCCAAAATATGAAGATGTCTTTCACAGTATCTGAAAACTTTTGTTGAAGAGTGGAGGAAGTATTGGATCTACATCTGGCTGGATTATTTCAGGCTTAAGAATCAAATGGTTCTTTCAAACTATTTCTTAATCTCTCCTTGTCCTTTTCTCAATTCATGATGAGGATGTTTTTGCTTTCTTTTCCTAGAGGCACTGAACCATTGTTTCCAATCATTTTGGCTTGCATGGAAGTGTGATATATATTAAGTGATATAATAATAAGGATCTTCTACTTTTTAGTATACAATGATTTTAAAAGACCAGGGGCATAATAAATGTCAGCCTAAGGAGGAGGATTTATTTTTCTCTCTCTAATGTCTGTCACTGCAATTCTGCTAAAACACAGAAAGAGTGAAAATTTATTCTGGCTGAAATTGGAAAATATTGTTTGTGCCACTGTGGCAAGTTTATTTTTCCCCACAGCATTCAAAAGATAAAGATCTGTATTTGCTGAAATTGCTCTCAAACAGAATGTGGAGAAAAAAAGTCTCAAAAAAGAGTAGTGGGAAATGAAAAAGGGAAAGAGAAGAATGAGATACCAACAAAAATGGAAGCTATGCTATTTACTTTCAAAAGCTTTTTTATTTCTAAGCACTTGAAGAAAATCTGGTCTAGCAGCTGATAAGTAATATGCAACAGTTGAACTATACAGCTGCTATTGAGACCTTACTAAATTGGGAAGACTTTTTCCAATCCTCACATGAAGATACTCATAACCAAACCTGGTCACACCAAGGAGAGATGACCTAACTTTGATTCCCCTTAATTTCAGAGAACACTGTGCCACCAGAGCTCATTCTCCTCAGCCCAGCTTCAGGTCCTGATGGTGTGGGGTCATCTGTGTCTCCCTTTGTCATGGCTGGAGAAAGACTGTGACCTCCAGAGGGTAATTGAGGTCTCTAGAATGAGATTGCTGTCTCCCTCTCACTATTGATTATGGAGGTCGTCTGGCACAACTGTATTCCTTGTTTTGGAGGAATTGAGGCACCTCATGGTTTCTGCATGCAATAAAACAGAAGTGAAGCCTGTAGTATCAGTGTTGAACAAAAGAGACTGATGTAGATTAGAAAAGGAAATTACCAAAGAGAGAAAACAAAAAAGGAAAGAAAGAAAGAAAGAAAGAAAGAAAGAAAGAAGAAAGAAAGAAAGAAGAAAGAAAGAAAGAAAGAAAGAAAGAAAGAAAGAAAGAAAGAAAGAAAGAAAGAAAGAAAGAAAGAAGATGCATAAAAATTAAAATATGCTTGATCTTTAAGAAGGGTGAATATAGAAATGTGGAGAACTGTTCTGTCTTTTTCTGCCCACCACCAAGGGGTCTACAGGAAAGAAAACATGATATAAGTCAAATAGCAAGTAGGGCTGAGCACTACATCTGAAACACCTGTGTCACAGAGAAGGTGAGTCTTTCACTCAGTATCTATTACTTTTATGCTGTACCCTACCCTATAGAAAGCTCTTTCCTATGTTGGTTAATAAATAAGTTGAATTTACCAATGGGTTATTTAGTACAGGTTTTTATTTATTGAAATCTTGATTTTATGTTCTTAGAACTCAGTGAGAAATTGCTCGTTGACAACATAGAGCAAGATCAAATCCTCTATCATCTTGAAAGGAAACTGATCTGTTATATACAATATCTAGTTTTCATTATTATCTGTAGTTTATTTTGTTCATGTTATAGAAATTATACCAGATCCATATTATTGACATATTTAAAAGACTGCAATTCCTCCCACTAAAGAACACTTGGAAGTGAGATGACTCTTCAGAGAGACAACGAAACCTTTAAGTCTCTTTAAATGCTATTATTACAGTTATTCTACTAATACTCTATATAAAAGATTTACCCAGGCAACTAGTCTGCTCATTAGGATAAAGATTTACTACCCCAGAGCTGTTTTCCTGAGTGATACATCTTTTGTCTATCTTCCAGCTGAAGTTTCAATAACTGAACAGTAAAGAGACCATCATAACAGGCAGATACATGTTGAATAGAAAATAGAAATAGGTTATTAATATATTACTCTTCTTTTTAAAAGGTATTTATCTTCTTTAGGACAATTTATGATTTTCATTTACTGGACAGAATTTAAGCACCAACAACTTACTTTGTCACTCCTCTTACAAAAAGCTGTTCCTCACATTTACTTTTCAGAAAGTAAACTGATATTATGTTTAAACAGAAACTTGGCAACACATACAATTTCTGTAGGAAAGATTAACCAACCTGCTTAGGGGAATGCCTTGCAAAATCAAAACAGTCTAAAAATATCAAGTTCAAATATATCTCCTGGTAGAGAATTATATCTCTCTGCAGGAAACACCCTTGATTTCTTCACAGTGTTGTCATGAAACAAGATTTTTTAGTGCTAAAAAAATAGCCCAACAGCAAAGAATGTAATTCTTCTGGCAAGCAGAAATGAACTTTTGTGACCCAGAATTTTCATTCAGGACTTTTTACATCCTTCTGTGTAAACACTGTCACACCTCTGACACAATAAATTATTGTTTTGGAAGATAAAAAATACATAAACAAGAAAAACACTTCTTTTCAATGTGCAAAAGTAATCTTCCCAGGAGAAGTCATTGGAGAGCCATTATTCAACCTCTGGAGAATGCTGATGTATGAGGAAGTATGTTATCAACAGAAAGAGATAAAAGCACTGGATCTACTCTATTCAGCAACTGCAAAATTAGGTTAGCTTTGAAAAGCTTTACAGTTTCAGAAAACATGAGGTTCTTTCAATTTTGCTGCATGTACCTGTGTTCCTGTATGACAACATAGAATGAACATAACAAATTGAACAAAAATTTTAAATTACTGCTTTTCTTTGGAACCTCCAGTTTTACAAATTAAGTTTTTAAATGGAACTTCATTAATGATTACGTCTAGGGGTGAACACTTCTGAATGAAATATTATTAAGTTCTTTTATATTTTTACTGTGTGGAAAAGAAATACTGTGTGGAAAAGAAAGTAGTATTGCTATACCAGTAGTCATGATGATTTCTGTCATGGTGTAGGAAAATAATGGTAGATTATACCTTTTATAAAACTGACTGGAAAAGAAACACTAACTTTCAGACAAGCCTTCAGTTCAAGAATCAAATTTCAGGGTTAAATACAGTTTCAGCACTAATAAAAATAAAAATTAAAAAAAAAAAAATCCTTATATTCTAATTAATATTATTATCTGAGAAAAAAAGTGCTTGGCATCCTAAGTGCCAAAACCAGATGCTTTAAAGCCGTGAAATAAGACCTTTGAGGTTGTTAATTGGAGAAATCAATCTGTATATTAAAACAAATATATACATAGAGTCTGTGATTTTAATGTCGAGACTCACAAAATTATTTTATTGATATGCTCTGAAGTTCAGGCCTGAGACATTAATGATGGAAGATATTTTTCATCTGGGAAACTGAATGGGGTCTGAATATCCCCATCTTTCATTGAGTGTTTGATCTGTCATTCAGACTTATGATGATTAGTTTGTTTTGTCTTTATAATTTGTATAGAAGCACTTATTGACATGGAAGAAATAGGATCTGTTATGAGAAGGTTTTGTAGAAGGTCCAAGAATATAGATGGGTCTGGTATGGAAAACCTTTGCCATGAGGATCACAGAGGTGTTTGTTAGCAAGTCTCCCACATGGCAGTTACTGATCTATGCTGTTTGTTGCTGATGTGAGTTGCAGAGCTTGGGTCTGTTTGAATACAAAGAGAGATTTGGAAAAAACATCATTCAGCAGAATCCTATATCTATGTATACTGTAATTAAGTCTGTGAAAGTGAGGGTGTGCGAGGGTGTGATGATTAACCTTTTAAGAAAGGAATGGGACAGCAGAACCTCAAAACCTAAAAAGACTAAGTTGAAAACTGACAGATACAGAACACAATGGGGACTTGCATGCAGAATTTTTCTCCTAGCAGAATCACCTGCCTATATTGGAATTTGTGTCAAATTCATTGGACTTTTTGTAGATCTTGGGAAGTGAAGTCAAAAAATCAATGCTCCCTTTCTTTACAACTTTTTGTTTAAAACAGATTTCTACCATTGCAAAATTTGTCCCCACCCTCAGACTTCCACTTTGGATTATTTGATGCACAGCTATAGTCACTCATTTCCTTTTAAGACTGATTTTGCTGGATGTGTTCTGATTTAACAAAGAAATATTTCCATTCCTTTCATGAATCAGCAGCTGTTGCCATCCCTGACAGCTGGCTTAGTCAGGCTGAAGAACCAGCATGTGTTCATTGGATGATACTTCATTTGTTAAATCATTTGACTACTCATATTGATGAGTAATATCTCACATGCAATCCAAAAAAATCAGCAAACAGTCAGTGGCATTGCAAGTCATGAGCATGATCCCCAAAACCAATTACAGGAAATGTGAGAAGCTGGCTCTGAGCATGCCTGGGAAGCTTAGATAGGGAGCAGGAAGGGCACCAAAACCAAGGATCTGTATATGAAATTGATTGCTTCAAATTCAATGCACAAGCAGTGCTTAACTTAAAACGAAACTTCATTTTTTTTTCTTGTTCTTCTTCTTCCCCCTCCCCACCTCCCTTACAGAAAATTCTTTTATTCTGAAATTTTCTATCTTTCTGCTTCAGTGAAAAGAAACCTTCAGGGTTCACAAAAGGTGCTGAGGCAGCTATGAAAAACACAAACAACATCCTTCTACAGAAACCTGCTGGATGGGGTCTGGAGGAAAAAATGACTCAAAAGCTGGACAGAGGACATAACTTTATTTATATATAATGTCGTCGATCCCTCTTCCACTATTCTTCTATGCAGCTGTCCAGCACTACATACACCTGAAGAGCTCATAAGCACTCATTAGGTCCACATGGAATTTAAAAGCCTTGCTTTATCTCTTAAATGTTGGGCAACAAGTTAACCATGTCCCCTGTTCCCTGAATGCTTTTTCTTAATCTGGCTTCCTAAGGAATGGAAGGCACACTGCCCTCACTATCTGAGGTGGGTGCAGTGCCTCTCACGTTTAAGGACATTGGCACCTTATTCTCCTAAATTTCATGAGGACATTAGAACATACAGTACAAACTTTATTAGATGCAATAAAGTCTGTCCATGTGAAAGCTACGTGAATACAAATGTATGAAGCCTCACACCTTACTGTAGAAGTGACAAAGGACAAGACATGAATTCCTAAGAAAGGAGGCTTCCTCAGTTTTTATGCTCATGAAATCTGGAGGTTAGCTGATCTGGACGCAGCGAGCAGATTTAAGTGTTGAATATAAAAAATAACAAACTCAGACATACTGGGATTTTCAAGAGTTCAAGAATTTAAAAATTCCTATCAGCTGCAATTAAGGAGAAATTAAGCCAGTGTGAAATGCTTCTGGACCCCTAACCCACACTGCTTTGCCCAGCTAAACTTGTGTGTTTCAGCTCTTGGAAGTGAATGAAGAGAAGTTCTTTTCTGTAGGTATCTCCACCCACCTTAGTCATGCAGCATGAGTAAAGACACATGTAGCTGAATGTAAATAAGCTATCTGATAAGGCTATGTGTGACAGGAATTTTTAAACACTGGAATAGTGGCTTCACAATGTCACTCTGCAGAGCTGGACTCTTGTGTTTACAGGCGCGGTTTTTCTGTGTTATAACGCCTTCTGGATGGTGATAAGTAGCACACTGATATTTCTGACCAGCACCTCCAGCCTGGCAGTGTGCAGCAGGTGAAATTCAACTGTCTTTATTCAGGCACTGCTCCACTTGGAGCAGCAGAAATGAGACATAAATTGCCAGTCCCCATTTCAAGGCATTTGGGGCAGAGCTTGCATTTTCAGAGTTTACAGCTTTCAGATGAAAACAGTCACATGTTGCTAGGAAAGGGGCAGACAGCATGTACTCATGAGATCAATCAGTAGCCCAGGAAAATAACTCTGCCTCCCTCTAAGTTTATAAAGCACAGGCACACAAAGCAAACTCTTCCCTATTCTTCCTGGGCAAGCATGTCCAGTCTCAGATTTAATCAAAGTGTTAATCCTAGGAGAGTTACACAGTAAGATATTGTACTCGGCTTTGAACATGAAACTACTAAGTGCCACAAATACCCGTTACCAGTAATATGTTCCCTGGGGATCCTCAAAGAAGCTCAGACTGTGGAATGAATGGGCTACTTATTGCCCTCGGTCACACCTGTGTGAGTCCTGCTAGTTCAGACAACAGCACCTTAACCCAGGGGCACCAGGAGTGAGAGTGCATGGAAAATATTAATGAGACTGATAACACTACAAATATTTAAAGGAAAAACCTCTTGTTTGGGGTACTCAATTATTTTGAGCTCTTTCGACTTCCTTTTGACAGAGCCTGGCAGATGCTGGCCATAATTACAATTGCTAAGAAAAAAAAACAACAATGGTTGTTAATGGTAACAGAATTATTATTTATAAATTGGATTTATATAAATTCAAAGAATTGTTAAGGCTGAAAAAGACTCTAAGATCACCAAGTCCAAGCTTTACCCCAGCACCATGCTCACCTCTAAGCCGTGTTACCAAGAAATGTCTTTTGGACACTTTGAGAGATGGTGATTCCACTACTGCCCTGTTGCAATGTCTGATCTCCTTTTCAGCATAGAAATTTTTCCTAATGTGCAAGACCCAGTGACCAATATAGTGTGAAAAAATAGCCATGCCCAACTCACTTCACCCTAAGATGAAGGGAATATGTGTCTTGATGAAGTAGAGACCAAGCCCTGTACCCCATTCTGAGTTTGCCCCATAGTAATTTGTTGTGCTGGCTGTACATAATGTCCTCAGGTCATCTCTACTGACTGCTCACTGGTAAGACTTCAGCTGTTTACATGAGGACTGCTTTTTCTGACATGTCTTGAAGCAGTACCTAAGCTTCTCATGACCCTGGATCTGTGTATGAAATGGTTGCTGCTGATTAACAGCATGATGGAAGGAAGAGTGTCCTTCCTCTATCTCCAGGGGTATTAGGGTCCATTAATTCTGCTTAAGCAATCCAGGAGATTTTTTGCTGAGAACAAATAACCAGATAAGTTTCCACTGTCATATTCCCTCCAATCTATTTATTTTACATAAAAAGACTAAGAAAGACTAAAAAAATTAGAAAGATTATTTCCTAGAAAACCAAGACTAAAAAATGAAAAAAATTGAGGGTCAGACAAAATAGGGAGCAATGCCATGGCCATGAATGGACAAAAACCGACGTGATGAGACAAACTCTCCCACACTTCAAAACATACTCTAACTGGAAACAGGAGGTAAGAGGTTTTGGTCACATTTTTTATTTCAGTCCTGTGGTCACTTACTTCTCTTCTGGGAACATAACTCCATATTCTAATTTTGAAAATCATATACCTGTTACTTATTGCACAATTGTAAAATGTATCTTATTTATATCCCCAAAACTCTTTCCTAGTGAAGCATAAGTTGCAGACACATTTTTAATATTTACTTTCTCTTAATATATTGATAGTAATAGAGCTTCCATCTTTTAAATAATTTTGCTGTTGCTGCTACTTTTTAATGTAAACCATCAAACATTCTATCTGACCCTCTATAGCTCCCTGTACCAATGTCCTTATTAGTAGAGGAAAATTTTCCAGAGTCACTGAAGCAATATCTCTGGTAGTCAATAGTACAGAGTCAAGGCCAGCTTGGATGAGGCTTTGGTCAACCTGGTCCAAAGGAAGGTGTCCTTAACCATGGCAGGAGGAACCTGATGATCTTTAAGATCCCTTCCAATGCATTTTGTATTCCAATGAGATCTTGGCCCCAGGCTGGAGCACTGATTTGCAATCATCCATGCTGCTTACCATGTCCCTTGCATGCTCTGGCTCCTGAGAGTGAGAGTGCAGCTGTACAGAAGCAAGCTGTCCCACTGGTTCACTGGCCTGTTTTATGCAGTAGGATAGTTGCAGCCTAGGATTACATGCTTCATTTTTGTCTTTTGATTTACATGAAATGTTTATCATTTGTATGTGAAAAACAGAGTCTGAATAGGGGCTTTCTGATCTTCTCAACCACTATGATTATTTTGTCAAACTAATGAAATTTTCCATTTGCATATCTATGTATTTTGAATTCCTAGGAACATTATTAAGAAACAAAGAGACAGAGAAAAATTATTAAACTGTAGCATTTAACTCCATATTTCATTGTGTGTATAACATTTATAACCTGCTAATTACCATAACATTGAATATGTAATCCACATTCATTTACATAGCAAAGTACTGCCAAAAGTCCAAATTTCTGTATAATGCTATTTTGATTGAAAGAAAATTCTCAACATAATGATTTTATAAAAACACTCTTACCTACCTCAAATTTCAAGTATATGTCATGTGCTATTTTGAATGTTAGAAATAATGCTCAAAAATTCGTACACATATATTCATATGCAAAAGTGATGATAATGATAATAATAATAAATAATGAAGCAAAATATAATTAATTCAGAAATATTTGCTTCAAAGCTGCAAATTAATTTGTTTCTATTCTAATGCAAAGTTGGAGTAATTTTGAATTGTGAGATTTTCTCATGGGATAGACTTGCTCTGATTTGACCAGACATTCTAGGAATTTCAGAATCAGAGGGAAAAATTTTGAGATTACCAGTTTTGGGGAAAATTGTATAGCAACTTTTTAAACCTTGATTGTATTCCTAGAATATTAGTTAAAAAAATCCCTTAATTTTCAAGGTTCTAACCAAGCAACATTTTTTACCGCTGTAGCCAAATGTGGTTACTGATGGACACTTTCTGGTTTTTTCACCAACAAATGAGGAGACCAGAACTAGTCACTACTTTAGAAAGTGTGATCTGTATCATTAAGAAAGGGTCAGTATTTATCTCAGTGTACTGCTGAGTGTCTCCTCCTCAACATCCAGAGGTGTTGAGCTCATTTCCCATGTTGTCAAATCAAACCTCACTGATTGGTTACTGTGCCAGATATTAACAACTTAATTATGGCAACTGAACTTAGAACGTGCCTAGGGAAATATGCACTTTCAGACCTTGACATATGCTCCACAGAAAACAATAAATAATGCCAAACACATGCTTTCTATTTGTCAGCAATAAAAGAAATGCTTGTAGCAATCCAGATATCAAGTGACAGTGCCAAAACCCCCTTCAGTAATACGTATACATTCTCCAAACACTTTAAAACTCCACTAGCAAACATGCCCAGTGTCACACCAGTGTGCAGTTTACTAACCAGGTAATGCTTCAATATTGTTTCTATATAAATATTTCTTGTTTGGCACTTTTTTTTTAGAAAGAAAAGATCTGGAGTTTAAAAATGCAAATTTAAGAAACATGCACACAAAGCTGATTCACTTACATTGCTGCTCCCTGTTTGGTCAAGGATCTTTGAAAGGTTCCTCGCAATTTGCAGAAAAAAGCCCAGTGGATAAACCAGCTCCAAACGGACCTGAGCAGAATCATTTTTTTAAGCCTGTTTCAGGTGAAGCTAGTTTGAGATATGGGATTCAAGAATTGTGCACTTATTCAAGGAGAATCAAAAGCTTCTCATCAGAAATATTAAAAATAAAATAAAATAAATTGAACTCCTTCAAGCTAAACCTTTTTATTTTCATTCCATTGCATTTAGAAATCTTTTAATTAAACCAATAGTATGTAAAAGAAATCATATCCACAAGTACCAAAGGCCAGTGAAGAGTGTTCGAGTGTCATAGAATATGCAGGGCCAGATTCCTTTTCTTTGTGATACTCTGTATTAAAGGACATAACTCTGTGGCAGGAGTCATGCCACTCTTACCTCAGTAACTCTGAAAACAGAAACCTCAGGAAATCTTGATCAGCAGCCATTCCCAGTGCCTTCCAATCCAGTTAATTCCTGATTCTCATTTCTGGGAAGATTGTACCTTTCTAAGTGACTAAATCAGTCATTGGGAGAGAGAGGAATAAATACTTATTAAACACACTTGCAGCAATGAACTGCAGGACCCTCTTCTCATTACAATTACAAATGCATTAATTAGTAAAGGTAACATTTCCTTAATATTACATAATGACATTTCTATGCACTGTCCTGTGTAAGTATTATTGACCTTTCTGTGAAACCTGATATTGACTGCATGCCCAAAATGTAAACACAAGAAAAAATTTTCCAGCTTAGCAGCACAAAATAAGGTGATGAACATGAGCCCAGTCGCTAGGGCAGGAAGAAGAAAGGATAGATACCTTTCTGCCTGCATTTAAAAAAATAGTTTAGGAATGAAGAGATATCATAATAGTCCTGTTTCTTTCTAAATAAATAGTGGACGTTCTTTTTCCTGTGGTGAGTGACACAACAGAGGCTGTTTTCTCCTGCAGTTCTGTAGACAAATGCATAAGCTCTCCACATATAAGAAACTAAGTGAATGCACACCAACATTATGAGAAATCAATGCAGTCTCTGTCTTGAATTTGCAACCTTTGAGTAGAGTGGATTATGGTACACTACTCTGTTATGCCAGCTTTCGTAAAATGAGGTTTCATGTAAGGTGCTATATATGTGGGGAGAAAGCAAATGAGTCATGCCCATTCTCCCAACTAGTGGCAAACATCTCTGAAAGAATTAGTCTCAGGCCTCAAGTCTGAGCCTGAAAGAGCACACACTGGTGAGGCTTCAAGAATGGTGTGAAACAGAGTTTCGAACCACGAAGACCAGTTTCTTACTAGCAAGACAATCTAACTTTAAACATATGGGATGGGAGCAAACCAGGTTTTCTCCTGGGTTTATTATCTTATATTTTATTCAAAACTTGAATCTGTCACAAAGATAAAGATGCAAGGAATTTGATGAGCAGCATCAGAGCAGAAGAAAGGGGCGGTGGCTTGGGGTTGATTCATATAAAGCAGGGGAAAGAGAAGAAGAGTGTAGCCGAAGCAGAATTTCCAGCAAAATATCTGGGAACCTTTTCTTTAGAGGAAATATGGTGCTCTTAATTTCTTTGTATCTGATAAAAAACAATATGAGTACAGCTGAATTGTGGTTGTTAAAGATTATCTGGAAATCAACAAAAACTAGTATGACCCTCAGTTAGGTGAACATATGAAAACATGACAAAGCATTAACAGGCAGCAGAAAAGCCTAAACTGAAAATGCTTAACCCAGGACCAAAATGAGAGATGGGTTCTACCTTGGGAACCAAAGTTTTATTGGAACTTAGAATTCCTTGAAAGCCTTGCAGAAAATGAAGTATTTATCATGAAATGGAGTGACTACAGCTGGAAATCAATTCTGGAAACACTTAATATGTTCAATACCCATTGACATAAATGAAAATTTAAATCAGGTTCTGACTAATCTATTTCATTTAGATCCATTCTTCAACCACGTTACAGTTGTTTCAACGTCCAGAATGTGCCAAAAATTAACTTTTCAATGTTGACTCTGTACAATAACTGCATTTTGTTGAACTTTATAATCTACATACATACATCTGCTCATAAACTATGTATCTAGAAAAACCCTCATGTATAGGATATCTTATGATCATTTCTACAAAATGACAGATACACAATGCTTAGTTTGTCGTGCTTTTCTCTCACATCAATGTAGTACAATTTTTTGAAAAATAATGTTCTTCTGGGCTACATTTATGTGTGTGTGTGTATATATATATATATATATATATATGTATGTATGTGCTGCTGCTGCTGATCTGCCAATTTTGATAGAGCCACAAATGCCATTTTTCAGAATAAGCAACAAACATTCTTTCTCTGATACTCAAAAATAAATGTGTGTTACTGGCTTGTGTTTACATGAACAAATTAGTTTTGGTATACAAAACCAGCTAAAAGTGCTGATACAGGTCTGCATGGATAGCTATCTATAATTAAGTGCATGCTTTTAAACCAACTTCCTAACAGGGATCTGCAATTAGAGGTGGCAGTAGTTTTGACAAAGCTACTTCATATTTCTGTTCTGAGAATTTTTTCCATGTGGCATTGTAATGTCTCTCAGGTCCAATATAATAATTTTTTTACATTTCTATGCTGATATTGTATTGAAACAGGGGGCCACATTCTGTGAACTTTATTTACACATAGAGGTCCAGTGAGAAACTGAAGTTTACTTAAAAGGAATAAATATGGGTTGCTTTCTCTCACATTGCTTATGTGAGAGAAAGGGCTTCAAAACCAGATCCATTCAGGGCTTGTTTGCACTGTTTAAGCTCAGAGTGCTTATAATTCACATCAAATGATTTGAGCTAATTTAACAGCAAAAGAAATCTGCATTTAGTATAAGCTCTTCTGAAGGTTTTAACTCAAAATTTATGTCCTAGTTTAATGTCCAAGCTCATGTAATTAGTTATCATTATTATTTTAAATCTTCAATATAACCAATATAAGGTCATATGCTGCTATGATTTAAATGGAAGTGGTTTTTCTCTCTCTTTCTGTCTTTATGCTAATTTAGCTTAAAGACAGCCTAACCTTAGTGTGGTCACCTTTATTGTTGCTAAACAGATACCTTAGGTACAGATGAAGAAATATTATCCAGGTAGGATCACAATAGCATATCCTGAACTATGGCAATATCAGCCTGGAATATTTCCTCCTTATTTATCAAATTAATGCAGGATATAAAGGGTGTGGTTTTCCTATACTCACAGTTCTCAGAGTGATTATTATTACATATTTCTTTGCAAAAATTTATGAATATGAGTAGGCTTTCACAAGTACCATTGTATCACTCTCTATACAATGCAGCCATCTAAAACAGACTTTGAACAGTACTTAGACATATTGTAAATATTTATTATGGTTTCTACTGCCTGAGTCAGTCCTTCTGAAATATCATCTTCCTTCTAGAGGATATAAACTTTTCTGTTTCTAAGAGTTCATAGCAAATCTACTATTGCTCTGTTTATTCTTTCGCTTTTAATGAGTTTTATAGTTCCAAAATAAAGTCTAGTACTACTGACTACAAAAATTATCTTTGTGAGCAGAAACAAATGGACAAGTCTTTCTGATAGCTCATTATAACATCTTTAGGCAGAAAAATAACAACAAAACCCCCCTCACTTCACATTTAGACAACAACTGGTCTCATAGATCCTGCACTGAACACAGAGAAGAAAAATATTGTCAATTTTGCAGCCTGACTGAGCCCCTTATTTTTCATGTTCTAAGTTAGATAGTCACTTGGGATTTTTTGTTCTACCATTACTGAAATTAGAATTGAATTTCAATTAGTAAAGTATGGATTTATTCTCATTCTATTTTTGCATTTTAAAGCATCCAGACTAGTCTTCAAATGTTCCTCTTAAATATCTTGTGTCTCTCATTGGCCATGTGTCACATTTGCCTGCTCATACAGGTATCTTCTTTTTGGAAAGAAAGAAACCAGTATAACTGTTTCATCCTTGAGGTGCTGCAAAGTTGATAAACTGGCCTATGGACTTTCACCACAATTTGATATGTGGGAAAGGGAAGTTTCCTTACTTGTTTCTTTAAACCATTAGCTTTATTTCTTCTCTCTTTTTGTAATTCCTATGAAAAGAAGGTTAATAATTTCCAGGAGCCTCTACACCTGTAAATTGTTAGGACTGGAAAATGTTATGTCTTTTATAAGCTAAGTAGTAGTGAGAAAATTATCTCTGATTTGAGTACTATATAGCACTGTAAAATTGCAAAGACTTACAAAATCCCAGAACAGCTATACAAAAAATATATTCAGCCATCCTACTAAACTCCAGTGAAAGCTTTTTCTTCTTTCATAACCTGTGAAGAGTGGATGGTCTAATCTTTTAAGATCTGTGTGCAGTCCCTCTTGTTGAGAGGAAAAGGCAAGGTTGCAAGGTTTCAGAGTAACAACTGAATACAAAATTTATCTCTGTCATCTACACATTTACTTTACTACACATTTACTTATTTACTACTATATTTATGATTTACCAAAGAAGGAACACTAGCATTTTTTCACCTATCACTTTCTTTTTACCATGTCATTTCTTCATGGCAATTTTGAAATAATTGCAGCATACTACTTAATTATTAGAATATACCCTGTACCTAAGACATTGAATTTGTATTGGGCTGCACATAGACTGGTTTTGTTTTTTCAGTCCAAAAAATTTTAATTTTTTTGTTGTAGTTGGTGTCCACTTACTACTATTTCCAACTCTAACACTCAGTTCAGAAGTGCTAGTCATGTTTCTGTTTGTTTGCAGTGTGGACTAAACAGTGATCCATAGGCCTCCAAGCTGGCTTTAGCTGTGACTTGCCCAAACTGAAAACTGTACAGTTCTGTCAACACATAATTGACCATAAATCCACATTTTTAAAAAGCAGAGCTTATTATTTGAGATTCAGAGATATGCTAACACAGCTACACTACACAGAGGCACAAATCAGCATCTCCAAACAATTCTTCATTACAATGATCTTAGATCAGGTCATAGGTAGTTTTGGAGTCTGACATTGTATAATTTAGGTGAAACCCACACAATTTAGGAAAACACCATGCCTATGCAACCTCAGCCTTTCCACAAGTATAAAACAGAGAACCTCCTAGAAGTCCTTTTGAATGTCCTGTTAAACTGAAGTGCCTTGATCTTACCCAAATCATTCTGCAGATACCTTGACCCTCAGGGAGACATCTTGTCTCAGTCTAGACCTATATACACAGTGGCACAATATTGCCAGCAAAGAATAAGTATCAGGTTTGTAGGTTCTTTTTTAAATTGAAAACTTGCTGACTGTACTTAGAGAATATCTAATTGTAAGAATATAGTATTGTACAAAAGCAACTTTTGGACTATCACCTCCTTGTCTGTCTTCTTACAAAATAGGTAATAAAAAGAGTTCTCTTTTTGTTTTGCACATGAAAGCTCCTTGCTGAATTGTTAATATTTCACCCCACATATATCTCATTCTCTTTTTTAACATTCTTCTAAATCATTTCACATTTATCACTTCTGGATTTAAATTTTGTTAATACAGTTTCAGTCTGGGAGGGTATTAAAAAAACTCGAAGAAACTTTTTTTTTTAAGGTCAAGAATGCAAGATTTCTTTCAAGTCATTTAGAGTAGACATTTTCCTGCTTGTTTAGTTCATCTTTTTTATTAAAAAAATCATATATTGATTAAACATCAAACATCAATCAATTGTGTAATGATATGGGATGACTTCTGAGTCACTACTAGAACACCCCATGATTCATTTACTAAAACTTGAAGAAAGCTATTAATGGCACAAAAAATAGCTGCAAAATACTGTTCTTCACAGCTACCACACCAGCTCAATAAAATTCTATGAGCTGAATTTAAAAGAAGAGATGGTTTTGTTGGTAGATCAGCGATGACCAAGTCATACAGCTCATGGGAAAGTTTGAGCATGTTGATCACTCACACAGTAGAAAGAAACTACAGAAATTTCTTCACAAAGAGCAGTGACACAACTAGGAAGTGGGAAAGCCAGCACAAGACTGCAAAACTTTTATAAAGCTGATCAGAGGATCAGAAATAACTAGAAATAAAATTTAGGTGGATAAAGAAGGGGAGACAGAAAATTAAAGATCCTTAACTTTCCTTATGTCAGTAAGCCCAGAGTTAAGAAAGTGGGATAGAAGTTTCATGTTCCAAAAATACATTTGGATTTTTTGTGACTTAGGTCATTAATCTTGGCTAATGGATTCTTACTGCATGAAAAAAACAAAAGGTTTTTGTCTCTGTGTGTTTGTGTGTGTGTGTGTGTGTGTGTAACTACTACTGTGATTTAAAGTGAGAGAGAACAGAATTCCCATGAAGAAACAGAGATATAAATTAGTCTCTCCTGACCTATACCCCTGAAATTCTCTAACATTTTACTCAGAGAAGTGGTAAGAATCTGAAATGTTATAAATCCCCATGATAGACATCTATTTCCCAGATCCTTTTAACTTTCTTTTCACATCTAAATTCATTGTTCAGCAAACAGAAATTCCTTATCCCGAGTAGTTGTCTTTACTGCTGATATGACTAATCAGTGCTAAGTGATCAATGAATGATTTTGCTCTTGAGTAAGATTCCCTCACATGGAAAAAATAATTCATGTAGAATTGCAGAGATTATGAGCTGTTATTACCAGTCTCATACTCATATGCCAGTTAGATGTTCTTTTAATTTAGCTATAAAAAGCTATGAAGGAATGTTCCCTTTCTGCAAGCAAGGCCTATCCAGCAGAGAAACACATTCATACTCTTTCAGAACTCTCTCAGTGGTGGTATTTGAACAGGTTGTATCATTTAGGTGCCAGTCAGGGAAGGTGATGATATTGTGTCCTCTTGCACAAAGGCGGAAGTTTGTATGCAGCCTTATTGTGACTGTTGGACAGGCATTGTTCTTTTCTTTCAGCCAATGGTAAAATCCATCATTTTAATTTAATATAATCTCTACTGCTGTTTTTTTAAGGAAAAAATGAGCTTCATATGTTGGCAGAGATAACTGTTAAAAAACCGAGATCCACGAAAGGAGAAGCAGAGTGAACAGTGAAAATGCAAGAGAAATATTTTACAAGTTTAGGGCTTTTTCTTTTTCTAGAATATTTTGGCTGTACTTTGGAGATCTTGTTTATAGATTGTCCCACATTTGGGGCACAAGCATTGCTCGGGCATTTCATGACACATACAGAGACATTCTGAATTAGCAAGTAAATCTTAGAATAGTTTGAAACATTTTTAAACATGAATTGTCAGTTTTAATACATGTGGATGAGGTCTTTCATGGTTATCTTTTCAGCTACATATCCATGTAAGAAAGACAAAGTCTAATGGTGTGAGAATTATCTGCCTGTAAAAGTCAAATCACAAAAGATGAGCTGTGAAAAGGAACCACTGCTGTTTCAAAAATCTCAGTGTTGTATTATGGATGAAGTACATGTTTTTCCAGTTTAATGTATTTCATTTTAAAAGTAACTTAAACAAATGGGAGAAAAATCTCCCTTCTCTTTTAGAAGAAAACAATCTTTGTAAGGCACTAATCACCATTGCTATGTTGACCAAACTACATCCTTCTGCTATAGATGAAGAAAATTCTTATGTGAGAAATCCCTACACTGCTTTGTTTATGGAGTTGGAAAGAAAATAAACTATCTATTCTTAAATACTTAAGATGTCTTCAGAAGTCATAACAGCAGTGGCCTTCATAAGTGTCTAATTAAAAAGAGAACAAAACAAAGAAATATCTTGCAGGATTTTTGCTTCCCTTTACTCTTGCGCAAATTCCTGATTTACCTGGGCTACATTTTATTGATGACGTTTTGCAGTCTCAAAGGGCTTTTATACAGTTTTACTTTTCAGACCTTCAGAAGGCTTGAGTTTCTCTTGTTGCTCATATCATTTTAGTCTCAGAGGATCCACCTGAATGTTTTCTATCTGGGAGCTGTCACTGATGGTTGTGTCTTGGTGCTTTCTGTATCTTCCTGAGCACTATATCTACCCCCATGTATGCATCTACATCCTAATCTCCAGTTCCCTTTCACAATGACTTTAGATCAGGGTTTTCACTGTATGAAACAGGCTTTTCATTACAGCTATGTGAGTGGAAAGTGGATCCCTCCTGCCATTGTTTTTTGGAGAATGTGACTGCAAACTAATCAGAATAAGGCTTTTGTGGCAAGTCAGTCAAACAGTGGCAAATAACCCCTCCTAAGCTCAGTAATTCTTGAGTAAATTCTCAACCTCATTTGGTGCAAAATCTTCTAGAATCTTCAGTGGAGCTAGGATTTGTATTGGCCTTGGTAAAAGACTAAATATGACAGTGTTTCAAATCTATAGTATGATCTGAAACACCTTTCATGAATCACAAAAGAATTTGCTAAGATATTCACTAATATAATATCTCATGGTGACAATAGCACATATTTGCAGCTTCTGGCCTCCCTTGTTATTTAAATACAAGCATTTTAATATATAATTTGTAGCATTTTATTAGCAGTTCTACAAAATCAATGTAGCATATCATAATTTAACTTCCAGTGCAGTTTTCCACACATATTGTAGCTATGTCAATTGATGTCAATGGGATTGGAGTGCAACCAACCAGGTAAAACACTTAGTCTCAAAATATACAAGAGAATAATTTAGCTTTCACTGCTTGAATTGCTCTGTGGTATTTTTATTTTCCCTCATTTTATTAACTCCCCAGACCTTCTGTATTGAATGCAGGAAAGAAGTTGCTTGCAGACTAATGAATAAGCCATGCCAAGTATAAACTTACAGAAGAGTTACTCATTTAACTGGTTCATATTCATCAGGAAGCCATGGCTGTGTTCTTATTAGCAGTCAGTTGTTCATACTTTAATAAACTGCTCATCAGTGTTGATCTGAAACACAACTTTCCATTCTTATTCTGTCATGCTCTGAGCAATGCTTGGAACATGATTCCAGCCTCCCAATCACAGAGTTGCTTTAATGTGCAACAGACAATCAGGATCACCAAAGCTAGGGACAATGGCAAGCAATGGAACCCAACTCTGAACTCATATAATAAAACTCTGTCTATGCTTACACATGCCAATTAAAAGTTGTTAAATACTGCAGATCACAGCTCTTATTACAATGGGTTTTCAGTGCACAGGAAGCCATTTGGGGAGACAAGAGATGATTTTTGGTAGGTGGAGATTTTACTGTGTTTTTTCAATATTAAGACAAATAGCTTAACACAGGTAGTTAAAAAAACTTTTTCCTGTGTTGATATTAGCTTTTCTAGGTGTGCTTTCACAGATGTGGAAAAAGGGCTCTATTAATAACACTCTTTTTCCTGGGACTCCATTCTTTTTCATCATCTCAAACCAAAAGGGTCTCTTAGCTGCCATAAACCTGAATGCAGCTCTTGACTTTGAAAACCACTTTTAAAGCACTGCTGTTGTACAGAATTAAAGGCTAATCAGCTTTATGTAGGCCAGCAGGTTTATCTGTGCTTTTCAGCAACTCAGAACTCCATATGGTTTTCCTTCACAATATTTTATAGAGCTGGTTTTGAGCTCCTCATGTTGAGATTAAAACCAAAGTTTAGCCAAACTACGCTAAATAGAGGTTTTTTTGCCAGCTGTTCTGTGGCTAAATGTTCTATAAGACTGGTATCTGCTCCTTTCATTTGCACTTAGTACTTCTATGTACTAAACATGCAGAAAATGACCTCATCAAAAGAGGTCTGACATTCCCACAAGGCTTTTGAAGACTTTCAAAATATAGCCATGTGTTTTCCTGATACATATTTTGCGCCAGAAAGGGTGTAATGAGTCATCACCTCTGTAATATTTAATACCTCAATTAATGTAAAGCCTCTTTCAACCTTTTTGCTGCTAGTAAACCTGTTACAGTTTTAAATATAATATTTATCTGATCAGCATTGCCAAAATATGCTACTTAGTCAACAATGTGAGTGTTTTTCTTCCAACTGGTCACCCTAAAGACCTTTACAGTTTAGTGACTGGCCATTGAAAAGTTCTATGCATGAGTTTCTTGACCTTAGCATGGAGTAGCAACAACAGTAATAATTAATATTCATTAACTAAAATTCAAAATGCAATGATTTCTTATGGGTACTGATAATGACTTGAAATTAGTGGGAGATTTTCTCCTGAATTCAGTGAGTATTTGGTCAGGGGCAAAGGGAAAAGACGTTTGCTTCTTGCATCTGAGGCTGTCATTATGTGTCCCAAAACATGTCCCAGCAGCTGTGGCCTCCCAGCCTTAAGGGGAACACAGGATTCGTAGATGCTTGTGGTTGGAAAGAATGACAAAAGTCAGACAGACTACAGGGGCTTACAAAGTTTTATTAGCAGATGTCACACTTGACATGGAAATTGGTGTGTTGGCCCCTGACCTCCTAGGATAAGCATGCAGCAGTGGGTTTTGGATAAAGGGGTAAAATGAAGAGGAAGAGAGAAAGAGAGAGATGAATGAGAGAGAGAGAGAGACAGAGAGATTGTGAAAGGATGGAAGAAGGGGAGAGATCAGCAGTCCTGGCCCCAGTGTCAGCCCAGCTGGGTGTTCATAGTCCTTTGGCACTCACATACCTGGGCTTTGTGGGTTACCTTTTTATAGATAAGTTTTCCCCAATCTGGACATAAGTCTCTTGCTTTCTTTTCAGGGCACTTTGGTGGTCTTGATCCCCCCCCAACCTCCTGCACTGTTGTCTTTATCTCCAGGAATTAGAACAAGGATATTTGTCACAGAAAAGTGATGGCCTCCCTCTTCAGTCGCATCCTCTTCTTTGTCACAGTGTGTTGTTACCACCGATCCTTGTTGGATCAGTGTATTGCCTTGTTGGTAATATCAGTGGTAAAAAACAACTTATCACATTTGAGACATACACATATAGCAAATCACTGGTTCTTCAACACTAAATTTGTAATCCAGCTGCTTAAAACCTCTGTCTGAAATCTAACTTCCATACCCTGATGGAGGTGAAGTTTTGAATCATTTGTTTGCTCACTATGGGCTGTTTAGTGACAAACCCTTCTGTATTAAATGACTTACCTATCAGAGCTCACTGTGCAAGAAACCAGATTTCAAATGCTTTCCTGCATGCACTAGGGCTTAAAAGAGAAATTGAAATAATTCATTGCCTTACAATGTTCACAATTCACAGAGTGCCATGGCAATATGGCCAAATAATTCCTGATGTGATACAGCTTCGTGCATAAAAGTCTCTTTCAATTTTTCACTGCCTGTTTAATCAAATGCTCAGAATCATCCATGACTTGAACTTGGGGATTTTGTAAGACAAATATCTGGGATAAGAAGATCTATAAACATTTCCAGTAAAAAAAAAAATCATCTACCACGCAAATATTCTGTTCTTAAATACATGCCCCTTCATTTCTTAGGTGAAAATGATAATGATTCCGTAGTCTGTGTAATGAAATTGAGATTTGGGGTGCATCTGGACCTAAACAAAGTATTCCAGAGGTAGTTTCACTCACCCTTCTAGCCAGAACAGGAACACCAAAAGTGAAAGTAATATATATGAGAGAAATACTGGTTACCACTATTTCTATGGGACAAGCTCTTATCTGAAGGACTTGGTATTTCAGCTTTTCACATTTCATTTCTATTGTTATTGAGTACATTTATACATTGAGTAATATCTATTTCCCACATTGCATCAATAAATCTCCCTGAGTACTGCCTTGCTTTCTGTACCATAGTGGTGATCAGTATGGCTGTTATTTTGCTTATACTGAAACAAAATCTGCAGCATTTAGCACATTTTTGCTTTTGGTCTAAAGTAGATCTCCAACATAACTAAAGTAATTTTTCTGTCAGGTTTTGAAATGCTTCTGTTTGAAAAGCTTCCAAAACTGCTGAGGTGCTGCCTGCCTGTCAGAAAAGCACTTATTCATTCAGTTGCAGACTGATTTGATAAAACCTCTACTTTCTAGTATTCCATTATTATAGCAATGTTATTATACTGTTAGTCAAACTTCAAGACCATATCTTGGGAAATAGGTTTTGAACCTATTATCTACCGCTGCATTGAGTTAATGAAATTCAGGACGAGCCTTTCTCTTAATTTCTGTAAGATTTGCTCTGGTATGTTCATGAGATCTATAATAATCTAGGCAAGCATAATGGACAGCTGTGATTATGGAGTTTTGTCTTTTTCTCGACCTGTGCTGTGTGTGCCCTAGCAATGTGCCTGTAGTTATAAGTGCTCTGAAATCAGAGCAACAAGTGAAAGCTGGACAGAAACAACTTTCTGGTGCCAGGATAAGCATTATTATCAGGTGAAGAGAACAAGAGTTTTACCTTCTGTTGAAGCCCTAACCTACAATGTCCTATTAACCAGATGTGCTCTGTAGACCACAGATCCATATAATATTTGTTCCTCAGATGCAGAAAACCCAGATAGGGTCAGTTGATGGCAGCTAAAACCATGCATGGCATGCTAGACACTGTGGGCAATGAATTGCCCCTGGAGGGTGTTGACAGAGCAATCGGAATTTGCATTCCCAGTATCTGAACAGCAACACTGCTCTGCATTATGCCAGTTTTCCTGTATTGCATGGGTGACAAGTCCATGGAAAAATCAATGCACATTTGACTGTGTCTGTCAATAATGTGAATTTCTCCTTTATCCCCCTCTGCTTTCTGTACATTTAAAATCTAGGGCAATGATAAGTTTAGTAATTGTTTGGGTTGTGTAATATTATATAGACAATTTTGAAGAGCTACAAGGAAAAGAAAAGTTCTGAGGTCCATTTTACCCTAGAAATTATCATGGTCAAATGTTCTGGTTTTAAGTTTTGCTTTCTGTATTACATTCAGCTACACTGGAAAGCAGATAGTCCTTTTTAAAGATAGGTCCACAGTCCTGGAAAAGTTAACTTCTCTCCATTTCATCCACTGTGCACAGAAAACGACCTTCATTACCTGAACTCTGAACTGCTTCAGGGAAAAGAATGTACTCCAAAGGTAAGGATAAAAAAAAAAAAAATTCTGCTCAGCCAGTTAACTAATATTATAAATAGATAAATACAGTCTGTTAAGATTTTCTGAGAAATTATCATATGGTGGAGAAAAGCCAGTGGTTGGTTTTCAATTCTTAATTCTTAAAATATGTTCCAGACAGAATAGGAGAAAAATAAAGAAATAGGTTAGCAGTGATGAGCAGTGATAGAGAAACTAAATATTTCCATCATCAGTTGTAGGTGACCCGTTCAAAACAACACACTCTAGCATCAGGGCATCTTGTACATGTTTCTGCAAGGTCACTTAATTAAAAAAGTAAAGTTTTAATTTTGGCAGGGTAATCAACGCTTCTGCTTCCAAATCAGAATGACTAATTCCTGATAGCATGTCCTCAGCCAGGGCCCATGTGCTGGCTATGATCAGCACATCTGCCCTAGCTTCCATGGAGGTTATGTAGTATTGTCATGGGGAGTCCAGAAAACAAGGGACATTTTTGGTCATGAAGCTGTCAAGTCATCATATTGTCCAGCTGACTTCAAATCCATTTCTCAGCTTCTCTTTTAGGAGATGTATCTTGTGTGCTTGACCACGAACAGGAGGGATGAGTGCAAGAGAGGCCAGCAAACAGCATGAGCATGCAGGAGATAAGTGACTAAAAGAGGTTAAAGAATGCAGTTTAGACCAGTCTGGTTTTGACAAAATGTCAAAAACAGGAGGCAGGTCATACAAAAATTTCTAATGTCCTATAGAAAGCCCAAACAGAGGCTTGCCTTTGTGCCCCACAACACAACATGCAGCACAACATGCAGAAAGAAAGCTCCAGTGATTTATAGGAATTTACACCTGTTGAGCATTTGGCTTGACATTAGACAGAAGTTATATTCTATGACCCGGCTTCCTCTTGCCCCATCAAGACACCAGTAGACAGTATTGTCTGAGTTCTGTTTTTTTGCAAATTTAAAATCTTCACTGCATGCAGAACAGATCTTTCTCAGCTGTCCTTTCCTTTCCAAGCCCCACCCTTCTCTTAGTTTCAGCTTGCTTTAAGGGTCAGTGTAAACAGACATTTAAACCAGTAACAGGTGTTCCCAGAGAGGCATGTTTTTGTTTCATTCCAGGAGGATGAGGTTTGTGACCGTCTGCATTTCCTTCCCTTATATGAGCAGGACCTTCCAAGCAGAAAAGTTGTACTGAGCCAGTGTCAGCCAGCAAAAGCAAAATTCATTAAGGGGATTCACAGAATCACCCCCAAGGTCTTTGCAGAGAATAATGCTGAGACAGGTCATGAAAAACATTGGCCTGACCTCTGCAGCATCTCACATGAGCAGTGCATGCTACATATTCCATAGACAAATTCATATATGAAGAGGAGCAGGCTAATATTCCTCTAAACCTCCTCTCTCCTGCAGTATTCAACAGCAATTGCACTTCCATCCATCTCTTGTCGGTCTGTACAGGACCAACATCAAGACTATAACTGGCAGCTGGTATCCATGAGGCCAGTTTTCCTTTTTTTTGTGCCAGAAAAAACTCAAGTTTTTTAAAAAACAGGAAGGGGGGATGGGGGAACAGCTAAGAAAAATATCGTGACCAAATACAGGCTGGGTAAAATAAGGGTGAAAAAGAAGTGGTTGTCATTAAACTATTGATTCTCCTGAGGTTTTAACATTTCCTTGTTTGTATCATGAGAAATTCTATGTTTGATCTAAGGGTAACTGTTGATCTGCAAATCCACATGCTCTACAGAAAAAAAAAGAGCAAAAAAAACCCATGTATTTTGAGACATTTTCACCTTCAGCAAACTCCTCTGTCTCCCCAATGTTTTATACAAAAAATCTTGATGAGATCTTCCTTCCATCATCTTCCTCAAACAGACCGAATCCTTATCCTGGACCCCTTGGCCATATTCCACTATCACCACTGACCCCAGTGAACTTTATTTAAGTCAGCAGTGTCGTTGCTGAAAGCACAATGTCTTTTGCAATTGACATTATTCTTGAACTTTCCACTTTTCCTCCTCACTCTAAAGATATTTTAATAGCACAATAGCTGTGCTCCTTTGCAGGAAAACCAGGCTGTCTCCTTCGGTCGGTCCAGATACTTTTGGGAGTTCCTCTCAGAGATCTTCTGCAGATGTGAGCTCAGCTACTAAGAATGGCTGGGCACAGCCCCAAGTTTTCAGCTCAGCATATGACCCTTCCCAGAGAGAAGACCTCCAGCCTGTGTCCCAGGCCACATATCTCCCGCTAGCACAAACCAGTACAAATGTGCTCTGCCAAGAGCAAATCCGCTGGGACTGATTCCCATCCGCTGCTGGGGTACAAGACTACCTTGTGTGAACTTTGGCTACCAGCCTTTGAAAATTGATTTGACATGCAGCTTTTACCTAAAGGTCTGACCTAACTTCTTGCTAAGCGTTTAACGATCCAAACAGTTTGAAATAGACCCCAGTCCAAATGGCTTACCAAGCAAGAGGAAAAAAAAAGGAGGAAAAAAAGGAGAAGAAAAAAGAAATTGTGAATGTCCTCTGCATGATTTGTGTTGAAGCTGGTTTTTACCCTCATAACCCTCATACAGCGGGGAAAAAACAAATCTATTATGTCAGAGAAAAGAGAAGCTGGTTCTCTGCTTTGACTCAGGCCAGATCCAAATGAGTCTAGAAGTTTCCAGGAAAGCTCTTGCTGGCACTGATCTCATGTCTTCAGGTTTTAGAGTATATGGCTCACAAAATCTTCCTCTTGTGGGGAAAGATCATGTTCTTGGGAGAATTACAATAATTCTTGTAATGAAAACAAAGAATATATTTTTGTTTATTTTTCCTAATGGCCCTGATCCAGCCAGGTTTTGCGTGCTACTAACAGATGCTTCTCGTGAGTGACCCAACATCTGGCACAAAGGTCTTCTGTTGTAATTGTTATAATGAAAACACAAAAGATTGTAGCATTACACACCAAGAGCTGCATTTTTTTAATGGGTCTCCTACTTTGAAGTCATGAATGTGTACTCTGGATTTGGTCCAAAGCCTTTGGAAGTCAACAGAAACTTTCATCGATTTCAATGGGTTTGAGTCTGTCCTTTTATGAACCACTGCATCTAAATGTACAAAGACAAAAAGAAAGCTGCTAAATTCTTTTTTTTTTTTTTTTTTTTACAAAACCAGTGATTTTTAATTTATTTTAGTAAGAAATTACTTTGTCGTCTTTGATTTGGAGCTTCTGTTCATCAGTCTTGCTGCTTCAAAATCTTGCTAGAAAATAACATAAATCCCAAATCACATTAGATATGCTCATTAGACAAGCAATGAAGAATTTATGTGAGCAAAAAGCATTACAAAATCAAGACAAATTGCAATCTACTTAAAACAGTTTAGAATCAGAGAATAATCTTTGTTGCAGTGTCGATAAATTTCTCTACTGCAGCAACAATATCCTTCTACTTAAAAATATGGATCTTCTTATGAAGATGAAGGTTTAGTGTCAGTTGTCCATGAACTTCAGAGGCAGGATGCCTCAGAATTTTGGGACAATATCCAATTATTCGGTCTTCTTTCTTTTTTTTTTTTTTTTTTAGTCAAGTATACTATTTTCATGTGCACTGGAGAGAACCCTATTCTGACTTTCCAGAATTTATAGAATAATTAATGAATATTAATATAATCTTGCCAAATGTAGTTACTTGATACCATTAATTTTTAAAAAGAAGAAAAGAAGGGTGGAAAAGGGAAGGAAGGAAGGAAGGAAGGAAGGAAGGAAGGAAGTACGGAAGGAAGGAAGGAAGAAGGAAGGAAGGAAGGAAGGAATAAGGAAGGAAGGAAGGAACGAAGAAGAAAGAAGAAAGAAGAAGGAAGCAAGACTCCCGCAAGCAATCAGCTACCTCCAATCACGAAAGAAAGAAAGAAGCAAAAAGACAGAAAGACACACGAAGAAAGACCACAGAAACAAAGAAAGAAGAAAGCAAGAAAGAAAGAACGAAGAAAGAAAGTAGAAGAAGAAAAGAGATCCATAAAAGGTAGTTTGACTGACAGCCAGGCCATGATTCACTTTACAAGCACTACAGAACAAAATCTTCATTAATATTAACAAGCATTTTATTTCTAAGTAAATTAACTCTAAGTTCCCATAAAAAGCTGGTACTAAAGTATATTTTTTTTCCTTCTTTGCCTTTCAGAAGCTTTCATGAAAAGTCTCATATGAACAAATAGTACATTTCCTTACCTAATATAAACACAAAAGACTTTTTGCTTTGGAAACAAATGCAGGGGAACAGCTGTGCTGATGAGCTACTCAGAGCAGCTATTGAATCTGCAGCTGCTTCTCTCTGTCCTCAGAAAACTCCTGGCTTGATTGACAGATGGAGAGATAACCACATGAAGAGGAGACCAGATACCAGTCACTGGCTTAAATCAGAGTTGCCTTAAATCTATGAAAATTACAGTTCTTATTTTTAGCTGCTGATGTGGCAGCCATTTAGTCACAAACTGAAACTTCTTCTGAGTAGGTACAAATCCCTTTTCCAGAATTTTAAGCCACTTAAAATTTACCCAGGTTCAAACCAGTAGGTTTGCCCTGGTGGCTTATCAAACTTAGCAGATAAATGTAAAGCAGTACAGAGTTTTTACTGACACCAGTATTTTTTTCAGGAATGAGTTACAGCAATAAGAAACTTTCTCCATGCTTTTTTGCTTTCTTTGTGGGACTGCTTGATCTTGTGGTTTCATTAGAAACTTTAGCCATGCAGGCAGGTATGTATAAATCTCATGTACTGATTGCTACCAAAACAGTGATTTTGACCTGTTCCAATCCGAAGCATGCATTGCAGATGTTGATTAGGATAACTACATGTCTCACTGATGTACTCTGTAATAACTGGGGAGGTGCAAGGCTCATCAATCTTCAAGGTAGTAGCTAAATCTAGATCCCCTTCTCCTATTACTTCAGCAAAACAGATGCTGTTTGTCATAGAAAATAGTTTTCACACTTTCAGGTCATAGAGTTTGGGTCCTAGGTAACATTTATGTCTTCACACAGAGCATATAGACAGGTTTTTGTCTGGCCTTTAAGGTGTTTAGAATGTATCAAGTGCAAAATGGATTAGATTTTTTCTCCCAAAATTTAGGGTTGTAAATGCCATATTTAGTGCTAAAATAATTTGCTGAATTACTGTCTTAAGATATGACTTCTTTTCTAGAAAAGCAAAAAGACTTTTTTTTTTTTCTTTTTGCTGTAGGTGTTATTGTCCTATTACTCCACTCTGAAATTTGGTATGATTATTATTACACAAATTGGCAGATACACAGGAAGTACAATGGGTTCTTGAGAACTTGGAGGCTGCAGTCTGAACTGGGAGGTGAACTGGGAACACTTCAGAGCTGAAGGGTTTGGAGAAGAGCCCTGCCTCCCAATCAGAGCAAGCTTTCTCTCTCACCTATTTCCTATGGGTTGGTTACCCGTGAGTGCTCTCTGGCTGGGATCCATCACATGCTTCCACCAGATTTCTGATTCAGGGCATACTGCAGTGCACACCTGCAGTTCAGTTTAGATGCACTCAAAATTAATGTTTTGGCCATGCTCCAGCTCTGCAGTGATAGGTATCTGCCTGGCCACCCAGGCAGAGATCCTGTCACCAGTGGCTTACCACAGTGCTGGCACATGAGACTTCCAGCCCTACCTATGGGATGCAGATCTGGTTTGTCTCTGACACCTGTTTCAATTTCTCTGCCCTACATTTAAGAGCAGAATACAATATTTCTTCCCTCCAGCAAGACCAAAGTCCTCTCCATTTTTTTATTTTCTTCCCCCTGTTCACATCCTTTTGCATGAATCCCTTGATTAGGTTTGGTTGTTTGAGTGTTAAAGAAGGAATTTTATTATTTTCTTAAGGAAGGGAAAGCTGCCAATGAGCATTAAACATGCCATGGTCCAGTTCTTGCACAAGAAGCCATGATTTGATGCTGACATAATTACCAGTCAGGCCTGGCCTTAGAAGTTCAGTGCTTTAAGCAAGATAGATTTGTTGAGTTTTTTAAGTTTTCTTGTCACATGCCCTGTTAATATATTTTAATAAGTGATAGATAAATACACAAGTGTGTGCATGTATTGGTATGTGATTGTTTACCAGTGTTATGCATATATGTGCAAACACACCCCTAATGTGACATATTTGATTGTCTGAGAAAACTAGAGTACGACTGAGGTACACGCTTTTACCCATGCTGTATTGAATTAGTGTTTGCTCCATCTTCCTGGATCCCTTTGAACAGATCTTGGAAATTATACACACACACATATGAGTGACCTCAGACAGCTGCCCCCTTTTTTGTTTTTTTTTCCTATGTGACCATAAAATATTTATGTCTTTCTTCCCTAGGGATAGAACACTGTCTAGAAAGCTGGGTCCAATATGCAGGTACACATCACTGGTTATACTTCATTAGTTAAAAAAGCCCCACTATTATTTTCCAGCCCTGAAGAATCAGAAGGATCAAGTTTGTCGTTCTAGAAAGGATACATTCCCAGTTTCACATGGGCCATAAGACCAGATTTTCCCAGGACACCAGAGAGTTAAGTAACTGTAACTTTGTGTGTATATATACCTGCAGTTATGTAACTTCACAGTCCAATTCATCATGCCTGACTACATAAAATAAAGGGCATGTTGGCAATAAGATTTCTGGATTACTTTCTTTGTTTACAGCAAACTGCATTTTTACTGAGTATAAAACAAGACAGTCTTCATGTGGTCTGAATGTTTCCTAACTCTGTTTATTCTGTAAATAAAAAAGTCCAACATTATGCTCTAGACCAAACTCTCTGTGATCAATTTCTTCAGGTTTTAAAACTTTCTGCAAGCCCACCACAGTCTGCTTTTTCATAACTTTCAAAGATGGAGATGAAGTAAAATTTGGAATCTGTAAAAGGTGTCTGAGGAAGAGTTTTCTGCAAAATCTGGAGGACATCAAGGACATCAAGCTAATATGACAGAAGGACAAACCATAGTTACCTATCCAGCAAAAGAAGTAGAAGTTTGCAAAACATTAGGGTCATGATTATATCACAGAGACAAGAGCAAAAGTGAGCTCTAGGAGAGTCAGTGAGGTTGTTCATGTCCAAAGTAAAAAAAAAATAAAAATGCTTAGCCACTGTATTGAGTTCCAAGATCCAGCTATTTTAAATGCATAATTTATATATTTGACTTTACTAGAGTTTATGGATGTCTTGGCATTCAAAATCTGCATCACAGATTCAGATTTAGAGGGCTTGAAAATAAATACAAAAACCTACAAAGTGCAAGACAAAGATATCTTCATATCCATTCTAAACAAGTTTATATTCTACCTTCCACACTCCCAGATGAATATTATCATTTTTCCTAGACTAGTTTTCTATGGTGACAGGAAGAAAGGGAATTAATTACCCTACCTGTATGGAAGAAAATGCAAATAGTGATTACTCTGGTTTAGATTTTAAGTCTGTTAGGAGTATTTTGAAGATGAGTACATCTTATAAGAAATTTTGCTTAATAAATTTTTTTACTGCTTCATTTTTTTTAAAGTAACAAAAATATGAATTATTTATTTATTTTATGCATTCAGTTCGTTGTATTTTTGTTATGTTCTGTGTAAATATCAATCTTCTTGTTAGGAAGGAAACTGTTCTTTAATTGTAACATTTTATTTCCTCCTTTATTTCCTTCCTCCTTTTAAAACCTCCTAGAGGTTTTTGAGTTAGGGTAAGAACACATCTCCTTCTTGGTAGTCTAACTCGTCCAGCCTCTACTTAGAGTTTTTTGTTTCATTGATTCAGTCTCCCAATGCCTGTAATATGATAAATATGTGGAAACTTGAAAACCGTATCTTGTTTACATGGCTATGCAGCTGCCAAAACAGCTGTCATTTCAATTTTTGAAAGGGAAACAAAGGCCTCTTATCTGCTGTGGAGGAAAAATAGACTGATCCTTCCATTCACTTTTAGTGTATCTCAAGCACATTTAATGCTGTTGAAAACCCAAAACTTGAGAAAGATATCAACCTCTGTGAATAATACTGAAATGCATTTGGTGAAAATAATTAATTTTCTTATATTAAAACATTTTTATGTGGTTACAAGGAACTGAAAACTGCAGAAGGTGGGAGTGCTTCCAAAGAGTTCAACACTTACACTACGCAATATAATTTCTGTTCAGCAGATATTAGACAAAGAAAAATAGAATTAGTGTTGATGGGTCCTGGGTGGATGCTGTATGTTTCTCTTAGAAAAAAAAGTTTAATATTTTCAAAAAATTCTTAAAATGAAAAATTGTTTAGGCAAATGAAAATAATTATAAATTTTCTTTTAAAATATTTCTTTTTAATAGCATTATTGTTGATATTGGCCATAAAACGGTGTAAATGCAGAAGTACTCTAATTTATGCCATTCTAGATAGACTCTAGATAAACCAAAAAAAAATTGCAGAAAGATATTTTTAATTTTCATGGAAAGTGTTGGAAATGTATTTTTAGGAAATATTTTGCTTTTGTTGAATCATAATTTATTAGTGGAAAGATGAGATGCTCAAAATCCAGAGCTGAGCATTCTTGGCTGGGAACAAAATCAGTCACAAGTCCGTATCTCACAAAAGGATGCAGGACCAGAATTTTAATAGGGAATCTTCTGTTGGAGAACTCTTTGCTGGCATAGAACAGCAGAGTTACCTAATCTTCCATCAACTGCTAGATTTAGGATCAATATTTGCCAAAACTTTTCCATGGGAGCATAACTTGAGTTACTCATACTAATAACACAACACACGAGCTATAGACAGCTTGTGTCTGAGGAATTGATGCAGATGGTCTCAGTGCATTTTAAAACAACACTCAGGGGCTTTAAAAATGTGTCATGTGCCTCCCCATAACCCTTCCAGATCCGTGATGAGTTAAGTTTGACCTTGCCAACTAATCTTTAAAATGCCAGAAATAGAAAAAAAATTCCTTTACTAATAGTTCCCATCATGATATATCTACATATAAAGTATACATAATTTGTGTCTCTAAGGATATCATTTAGCTACCTGTCCCTGTCTCATCATGATTATAGCTCCTGTAAAAACTGCTGATGACATTTAGCTTCTATATATTTCAACTTGGAGTAGGGGAAGTCTGTTATTTGCGCCACTTTCAGATACTTAATTTTTAATTAGAACTTATTTGTTAATCTCTGAATTTGCACTCGAATTCAAGTTACAATAAAAGTTAAGAAAGTTGACAATAATTTCTAATTTTCTTTGTTAACCAAATGTAAAATCTGAACTATTTAGCTGCATCTTACTCAGATTTTAAATCCTTTAGGGGCAAACCAAGGCTTTTTCTCTAATGTCCTCTCTCAATGTATTCTCTATATACCGCCAGGAATACAAAATGTAAATAATATCTTTTTGAGCTACATGATAACATTTTTCAGTAAAGAAGCATTTATTCCTTGAAGCAAAATGGTCATGCTGTATTTTATGAAACTAGCCACAAAAGAATGATATAGGGAACTGTACGCATTCTCATGACTCTACATTTTCAAAAAGAAGAGATATCTTTTAAATAATATAATGCAGCATTCAGATCTATTGTCTGAGGTTTTATTTTTCAAAGTATGACCTAATCTGGTGTCCTGTCATTGTTTTGGCAGAACATGAAACAGCAAATATGTTAAATTTGAGTGGTTTCCTGCAATGTTATTCTATCAAACTGGCAATTTCCGAAAGGATTTGGAAAGGAGTTTGCAATTCCTTAGACACCAGGGAGGTCCAGAAATGTCTGCCAAGATGATCTGCAGCTCAAGCTGGTCCTAATATCTGAGCACATAAAAACATTCCTTTTACTCCAATTTATTTTTAGGCCTAATCTTAAACAGATTTGAGAAACCTTCTGAGTATCCACTGTTAGCACTTCCGAATGTAAAGGACCTGATATTAGTATTTTTATACTTTGTGGCACACAGAAAAATACACCTTACTTTCTCAGAGGGTTTTTAAACAGAACATTTTAAGTGCAAAACTGAAACCATTCCATCTAAAAAGAGAAAGCAAGTAATAACCAGAGAGTAGAAGCTGCAAATAAGGACAGGGTGTACCCTAGGAGTCTTATCTGTGCGAGCATGTACTTAATCTGTAGGCTATGTACTTCACACACTTTTTATTATCACCACCAAATCGTGATGTTTCCAAGATGGTAGCAACATGGAAGAAATCTGTGATTCAGTTGTGGTTTGGAGCCAGCTCAAATTGCAGCTTCTGAAAAAGATCTAATTGGAAACGTAATTCTTCAGCTAGACGTATTGGTCTCAAGCCTTAGAGCAGGGACCAGGGCTATGTGGGATAAGATAAGGCTGTGGACTTAGTCCTAACATGATGGATGAAGCAGAAAACCTGTAAACCTGAAATAATTTAGTTTACTCTACCTGCGCCATTTGGGATCACCATAGCCTAGCATTGAGTTACCAAAACCTCTGAGTGTCTGGATTTGTCAATTATGTAAAACTCATGAGAACTTACTGCCTGTGAATAATATTAACCTCAGAAAATTTATCCTGTATGTTTCTTACAAGAGAGACGTGTCTACTTGTATGTTTTTATGACTTGGCATTGAACACAACTCATTTTGAAGTGCTAATGAAAAAATATTTTATTTGTCAGCAAAAATAAGGAAAAGCACCAACTATGGAGGCAATCCATGAAAAGCAGATGCTCCTGAAGACTGCTCAACATCTTGTTGGAAAGCATAAAAATTAAGTAATATTTTCTAGGTCTCCTTGTGCAGAAAAGGAAACTCACAGAGGCAGAAGAAACCTAATGAAGATATAAAAAACTATGATAATGGAACAAAGGAAAATTGAAGGGTACATTTTGGGTTTGGAGTTTTTTCTCTTCTGTTTTGTTTGTTTTTATTTGCCTCAGAAAATAATACTGGTATATTGGTTTTAAGGTAACTTTATGCAAAAAAAATTTCTAAATTCTGTTTCTGCAGTCTAGAAATGCATACAGAAGTAATTTAGTCTCACATTATGGGCATTCTCATCAAAATGATTTCTCTGCCTGTACTTATAAAGCTTCTTATACCTTCCCAAAATTCAAAACCTTGAATCAGAGAAGACTAAGAAGACAAAGCTGAAATTTGGACCAAAGAGCACACCAGTTTGGACTAAATAAAGTTGTGAGACTTTCCAGGACATATTTTGCACATGCTTGGTATATTTCGAATATAACAGGTTGGATAGCTAGAACACATAAGGTTTGTCATTTGGAACATATTGTCCTCACTGAATTTTTGTATATTGACTTTAGTGGCATAATCCCAACCACCCAGTTTAATCTAAATAGGTACTTCTCTCCGTTCATCCAAAAAAAGATGAGATGTGAAAGAGAAGGGTGCTATCTTCCTGAGATGGAAGCCTTTCTCCTGAGTAGACTACAGAAAATCATGTCCACCTTCTCTCTTGAACGAATACCAATGGACAACCAGGCACTAAAAATCCTGTTTTCAGGAAGAAACAAAATAGGGATTGTCTTTGAAGTGTCTGTAAGTAGTGTATTTAGGTAGAGAGGGAACAGCAAAGTTTTATGTAAGGCACATTTTCTTATTGGAGAATGTCATGTAATGCACATGGGCATGGAGAAGCCACACCTCAAAAAAAAAAAAAAAAAAAAAGGGGAAGATGAGGTAAGAAATTCAATAGAATTGCCATTTATTTATTTTTTTCACAGTATTAAATGCTATTGCTTGCATATTTATAGTGGCCAATACTAAGTAATTGAAAGAACTTTAGTTGAGTCAAGCCCCTCTATCAGAACTGCTTATTTCCTCATGCATCCCAGTTGCCTAAAGTTTGATGTAGTTGCAGGTGAAATGGACTGTGGAAAATGCCACAACATTACTCCAGTTGTTTGAGGCCTCTCATCCAGGAGCATCCCACAAAATGCTAATCAAAGGATGAAGATCATAGCTGCTACTCAAATTAAAGAGTATGGGATAGATTTAGACAATTTCACATAATTACATTAAGGTCAACACAATGGTTAATAAGTGTCATATTTAACCTATTATTTTTGATAGAATGCCAAATCAATGAAGCTGAAGGGAAGCTGGATTATGTTGATTTCTGTGTGAGAGGAACAGATTCCAGGTGTGTTTAATCAAGCATTTTCAGATTTTTATGATGACAGTGTGTTTGAATTGTATACTTCTTTAACTCCTATTGAATTGTCTAAAAATGCTAAAAGAGAGAGCACAGGTGGCAAGAAAACAAAGATTTTTCATGCTTGCAATTTAGTACTGTTAGATAATAAGAACTTCCAGGTCTTTCTTAAAGTCTTTAATTGTTGGCAGATTTTAAAAATTGTAGTATCACAAAAAGTTTCATGTGGGAAGGGACTACAAGAAGCCATTATTCAGTCCTTCTGCCCAAAGAAAGGACAGCTCTGAGGTCAGAACTTGTTCTGCATTTCTTAACAGCTCAGTGGTTGCAGTGAAGGACATTTACACAACTTCCTGGACTTTTTTCAATTCCCATGGAAAGAAGAACAAGGGAGGAATAAGTGATCAAGGGGAAGTGATGGGAAATATATTTTTCACCTTTGTTATCTGCAAGCAGGAGCAAGGAAAAGGCCGTGTGTTAGTGCCTTTCATAGCTGAGTACATGGAGCTGTGATGCAATAACAAATGATGCAGGTTCGGTGACCCTGCCCTTAATAGAGGTCTTTAAAGTGCCAACAATGTCGTCAATTGGTCTGCATCCCTTGGGACACAATCTCATAATCCATCAAGCTTTAATAATTTCCTAGGATTAAAGGAATAATTACTCTGTAGCTTTGTGCAGAACACATATCTTTGCCACTGGCTAAGACTCGGGGTTCTGTTAGCTCTTCAGACAAGTAGCAAACTTTCAAAGATATTGTTGTTCTTTGTGGACACTAAATCTTCTTTCATCTGCACTTCAGAAAAGAATTGAGTGTCATGTTTTTAAAAGCACATCCTTTTTTTTTTCCCCACTCTAATACTGACTGCTTACTAAACACATGGGATTTGCTAACGAATGTTGATACAGTTTGATCTTGGCTAGGAAATTTCATCTACTGGTTTCTTCACCCAGAAAGAAAAATATTGAGTGATGCTGATGTGAATATAATGACAAAACCATATACAATAAGAAGGGAAATTTTAGAAACTACAAAATAGAGCATAATCAAATTATATACTAAGGAATGAGGAAGAACATAGGATGTATGATGCCTAGGGATTATAGGATAATGCTACTGCTGTGTGGTATCAACTGACATGAAAAAAAATGCAAAATGTTATACAGGTACATATATATTTATTAAATGTATAAATATGTCTTTCCTCTCCTGTTTACAACTTTGGTGATCCACAAACATTCTAATTACAACATTCAGAAGGAAAAATATCGAGTTAGAAGGTGTATACCTGTGAAAAAAATGATTATGTTATATTATATACCAGAAAAAAACCTGATTTTCAACTGACATTTTCATTTAAATCCAGTGCATGAAAAAACTCATGGCTGTAATTAACAGATAGCACCGTGAGAGACTTATTCATTTTACAAAAATGGGTAATTTATCAGCATGCATTGTTACATCTGCAGAGTATATATAAAATATATTATAATGCCCCTTATGACTTGACAATACAGACTGTGTCTCAGAGATAAAAATTTCTTGTTCATGTCTAAGAATAATTCTTTGCTTAATATAATTTAAAAAAATATTTATACTCAAACACATTCAATGATCTTTTATATAAATCAGCACCTGGAGCACAATTTCAGTCAAGTTTGGTATGAACGATCCTTAGAAGTGCCTGTGAAGCTCCTCCTATAACAATGAGCTCTTAGGCAACTGGTTGGGTTACAATACCTTAAGAAGGTATTGTCCCCCAACAGCTGATTATAAAAATAGGCATAATTTGCTCTAAATATAAGTTAATGTAATAAAACTCATAATGGTGCCTCATGGTGACTCACATGGCTTTTGATAACATTTAACTTTGAATATGCAGGCACTGAAGAGCATCCCCAATTAGCCTCTCCTGAGATGGTTGGTATGGCCTCCCACATTTGTGGGTCCTGGTTGTCCAGATCTGTGTGTTTCAGTGCAAGCAGAGCTGAGATCATGAATTCATCTGCTGAAGGCATAACAGGAGCTATCAGATGCTATATGTATTATTTTTTTTTTTTAATTAAACATTCAGTTTTCAGTCTGGTTAAACACACTCTTACACACATGCCCCACCTTATAGAAGAAGAAGAAGAATTAGAAGTAAAAATGGGAGGGAAAGGGGGAAAAAGAGACATAAGGAAATGAGAGATAATATGTTCCTGTCACTATGAAATTATTTCCATTTCATCAGGATGTTAAACAGCAAGCTACAAAGTTAGACCCTTTAAGTTATAAGAGTAGAAAATTCACACCCTAGATATTTAAGACATCTGGAAGAGGGTATCTCATCAGAATTTCAGTGAGAAGTTCTTCATTTCAAAGAAGTCTTGGAAAATTTGAAATAAAGGGCTATTCATTTTTTTAACAGAAAAAAAGGAAAATTTTAGATCTTAATAGCTAACTTGTCAATATAGGGGAGAGTAGACCCAGGATTTTACCAACAAAATATTAAGAGAGACTACTACCAGTAACAGCAATTGTAACAGTGTTATGGGGAATAAAATATTAGACTTATGCCATGCTATTTAAATTGAGAAAACAAGTTTGAGAAAGCATGAAACCAACTTAATTGAATTCTACATTGCTGCAGGACCAAATACAATCTATCTGTAAAGTTTCTCCTCCAACCTGAGATTTTAGAGATACTATAATCCCTAAGTGTTTCCACTTCTGTAGAGCAACATGCCAGTTCTCAAATAAGTGGCTCAAATCTTGTTAGCAGTCAAATGGATTTTGTCTGTCACTATGCCAGTGGATTTGCTGAACTGATCAATGCTGTCTTACAACATGCTGAGACAAGGTTCCTCTTTGTACTTGTTCTTCCTATGTTAAAGAATTCAAGGGCCTTAGACACTATGTATTTTTTAATTCATTTTTCTCATATTTGATGTTGCTGTCATCTGGACTGTTTTCTTTTGGTCTCAATTCAGGCCGGAATTGAGGTTGAAAGTTACAGGAATCTCATCCAGATATATTAGGGCAAAGTAGAACTGGAATTATTGTTTCTAACATTTTATGCAAAGCACATAAATTATTTTGGTGCATAATGAGCTTGTTTTTCATCTTAAAGTCTTTCTTTTCTTTTACTGGTATAACCTGCCAGGCAGTATTCTGAGATTTTTTGCTTCCCAAAAGAAAGAATTTGCTTTCTGATTCCTGCACATGCCACTGGTCTTTTCAATATTCCTTCTTGTTCAATTTGAACATTTTCGCGGCGTTCACTAATTTATTTTAAATTCTGATCACAGGATCTTAAATTTATACAGCCTCTGTGGCCTTGCTACCATCTGTAAATGCCATCAATATAAATTCCATTCTGTAACTGAAGTTGTTATGGCACAGAATTAATTAATCCAGGCTCAGGGTAGACTTTTAGATGATCTTATTTAGAATAGGTTGCAAATATGAGATGAATATATTGATAACCATTCTCTGAAGCAAGATACACAGATTCTCCCTCTCCTGATTGACTGGACTAGATCCAATTTGTAAACAAGCTGGCCTCACTTCCATTGCTGTGCTTCTTTCAGTATCAGCTTGGTACATCCTCAGAGGGTGGTACAGGGAGATAAATCTTCCAAGGCTGTAACCAGCCTAGGGCTTGCCCAGTGAGGGCCTGTTGAACGGGTCTGAAGAAAACTGGGGAATGTTGGAGTACATATGATCTATTACAAGGTTGTGTAATCTGCTGAGTCCTCATAATTACACAGCCTGTATAGAGACTTCCTTTGTGTGCTTGCCTGCCTACATAATTTGTAATGATTTTAGGGCCATCAGACCAGCCTAGACACAACCTCTATTTTTGTAGGTTTCCACAGTGACCAAAGAATCTGGGAAAACCTCAGATCTCTCTCTGAGCTGGCTGTACTCTCTATGAGTCTGGAGCATTAAAGTGTAAAGTTAATGAGAAGAGTACATCCAAGAAATTCTAATTTCTAAGCAATGTGTTGAAGGTGCAATAGTTTTATTTGGGGAAGAAGGGTACAATGGAAGTTGCACCTTTATTGAAAATAAAAGAGTTTTATATCAGATAAAAGAAACAAAAATTTTTCCATTGCTTGCAAATCACAATACATTCCTAAAAGACCTTCCTAGTCAGCATAGAAATCCAAACCATAGGTTTTAGATGACCAGGAAAGGGATCTCTTAAGTCTGTCACACAAATATGAAGCCCTGGAAAGTATAATATAGTGTTACACAGTACAGGTGCATTGCTGAGATGACTTGCTGATGGTAACTTAGAGGAGGAAGATCTATTTTTCACAGCTGAAGAAAGAATTTTGTCAGTGACAAGAAGGATGGCTTACATGCCCCACATTCCTCAGAGGTGAAAATAATCAAGGGAGGGAGGAGAGGGAAAAAAATCAAATTTCTACTAAGGAATCAGCAGGGAACTTAATGCAGGTGCAATATTTCTCAAGACAAAGAGTTTTTTTGTTCCACCTCCATCTTATTCCATGAAAATAACTCCTTCCCTCTCCCTCTCTTTATCAGCACAAAGAAGATTAAAATGTTGATACCCTTTCCTGACAAAGATATTTTTACAGTCTTTAGTAAAGGTGTTGGAGCAGGATTAACTTCCTAGAGAACTTAAAATAGTTACATTAAGTTAGCAGAGTTCCATCTAGGTTCATTACCCAGTCCAGTTTTACTAACTATGCTGAATTACTTTCTGATTCTACTACTGCATGACTGTAACCTTCTGCACTCTCTCAAATCTATCAAAAAAGCCATATATTTCATTGAGACAACATCCAATCACTGAAATGACAACTACAAATATACTTTGACTCCAGAATTAATCAAGACTGTGTTTAACTCCTGCATTTCTGGAATCTATATTATTTAGTTCTGAACAGTAGAAAACGTAGGTTTCCTGAAGGTAAACATTTAATAGTGCTGGAAAAACTCTTTTTGTTCTTAGCGGGAGTTATTTGAGCTGGATTTTGAATCTGGAACTTTACTTCACTTCTGTATCTAAGTCAAGTGGGGCCAAGAGGGTGAATCCAGGCCCCTCTCAGTGGTGCCAAGCAATAGGACAAGGGCTATTGGGAAGAAAGTGATGCACTGGAAGTTCCACCTGACTCTGAGGAAGAAGTTCTTTACTGTGCAGGTGACTGAACAGATTCCCCAGAGAGATTGTAGACTCTCCCTCACTGGAGGTATTCCAGAACTTTCTGGACACAATCCTGTGCCTTGTGCTCTAGGATGACCCTCCCTGAGCAAGGAGATTAGACCAGATGACCCACTGTGATCCCTTCCAACCTGACCAATCCTCACCAATCCTGTGAGTCTGAGATTCACTGTGCTGTGTCTGTGGACTGCTCAGTGGAGGGCACCTTGTACTGTACTGACTCACAGACAATGTGCAGAATTTGGTAGACTTCTCTTAGCACAACCCAGACCTCAAATATTTAACAGGATAAATGATTATCAGAGCCTGGAAACACTTTCTAGTGCCATTTGAGCAAGTATGGGCAAGGATTTGACTACAAAACTCACACAAAGTGTGGAGAGAAGCAAGTCCTTTGGCAATGGACAGGAGCTCTCCTTGCAGACATCTTGTCAGGTCCTACAGATATTGTAGCAAGGCCTTTGCTGTTTGATAACAACTTCACAATGTTTTTAAGTGCAGGCTTGATAGTCTAAATTGACTACCTGGATCTTTTCTATTTAGGGCAATAATAATAACAACGCCTGTGCCTGTCTTGCTGAACAAAACTGAGATTTGCAACTCCAAAACACAAATCCTAGTTTAAGACAGGTAAAGACTTGTAAAGGTAGATTCTTGTATAAAAAAGAGAGTATCCTTCAGCATGCATATTGACAAAATTTTAACCTCAAAATTACTCACAGATAAAAAAAAACCTAGAAAAGTAAGAAATTCCAAACTGTTAACAAATATTTCTATTTTTTTCTATTTTCACATTAGAATAAACAAAATTATAAAACCCCCCAAGTCTGAAAGCTTACATGGGATAATTTAAGTTTATGCTTAGTCACTTGAATCATTATGCAGATATTATTTTGCAGAATTATAGATATACAACATTTATTTTTTGTTTTCACCCAGTGTTGTGTGTGACAGAATACAGAACAGAATGCATTTTATGAGTCTCTGCTTAGGTACATAGCTTCTCATTGTGGAAGTGTTCTCAAAATTCAGATGAACAATCAACAAGTATGATACTGTTGCACATGACTGAGACCTAGCATCCAATATATAATCATAACCAATCTATGAGACTTATGTTGACTAACTAAGATATTCATCAAGTAAAAATCAGATCTGGAACCTCATTTAAAGAAAAATACAAAATCAAAAGCATTGTTTGAAACATCAATGTGCATTCATATACCCACCAATATTCCTTCCATAATACGTGTTCATATCCTTAACTGAAGGCAGAGCTCATTGTGTCATCTATTCATACATGTACAATTTATAGTGTCTGAGCTGACACAGTGATTGGTTTACATGGAGCATACATAACAAACATAATATAGTGCACATGCAGACACAAAATCACTGAGTGTCCACTTCGTTATATAAATTAATTTGAATTTTAACACTCCTATCAGAAAATGCTTTTTATTCTATTCTATGTAATTTTTTTTTTTTTTTTTTTTTTTTTTTTTTTTTTTTTTTGTGGAAATCTGTGAAATCAGAAATAGAAAAATTATACAGGACAAGCAGTTTATATTTACTACATTACTCCTCCAGTGACGAGGATGATGCAAATTTTTTTTACTATAAGGACAAATCATTGAGGAAATGTTGTATCTAGGTCTTGATATATCACTACCAGGGACAGAATTTTGCCTGGAATTGTTTATTTTTCTATCAACTTTTGTTCAGGTATTATACAGGCGTAATTTGGAGACCAAAGGATATATTCTGCCCTCATTTGTCACAGTTTAACAGCACTTTGGCAAAATAACTGCAGTGCATCTATAAGAGGGCCCACAGAAACACCAGCAGAAAATCCATGAAGTACAAATGTGTAGGATCCTCAGGAAGTATTTATGTAGGACTGAGTAGATGTGTAATCAGGCCCCTGAGATGGAGTCTGACAAAGTGTGAATAGAGATTGGATTTTAGTTTAGATTTTGTTCTGTTATTTTGATTCATACCCAGTCTCCTCCCTTGAAATCAATAGAGCCATTACCCATTCACACCACTATAATGGTGAGCAGAAATCAGCCACCTTATTTTTAACTTATTTTGAAAAGAATTCTGAATAATTGAGACCCTCTATAAAGAAGGAAAATTATTGTGTGAAATCTGAAGCACTGCATCCTTCCATCAAACAGGCAGGAAGAACATCTACTATTTCACTTGGAAAATGCACCAGCAAGAGTTCAGTGAGGTGGGAATGACAGCATATAAACCAGCTCACAACAGCTGCACACCATGTTCACTGCAGTTCCACAGAAAGAGGGAGAATTAACTTTAATTGTATTTCAGTCACTGGCTTAAATGACCTGGTGGCAATGCAGGGACTTTGGTATAATTTTGTTTCTTGGCTGTGGTCCACTTTGCCTCAACGTTAAATTAATGGAATGCAGCCATAATACCAGAAACACCCTGGAAGAGGCTTATGGTCTGTCCAGGAGATGAGAGGAGTCTATATGTCTGATTTCAGCTGGAAATGGTACAGCAGCATGTGGAAGTCTTGAAGTGTAAGCAAGAAATGAAAAGTGTGATTTAACTGTAAGGAAAGCTTTCCTTCCTAAGAGCTTTGCAAAGCTGCAAGGGACAGCCAAGCATTTCCCACAGAATAGTGAGTGCACATATTAAGGAGGAAGGGTGTGTTAAACAGTTAAGACATAATGACCTTTTTTCAGGGAGCCACAGTAAGCCATGATGTGTAAGGAAATGGTGAACTTGAATGAAATTTGATGGCAGATTCATATAAACATAATTATTTGAAGAATAAATTTTGTAACTTCATAATAGGCAAAATACCGATCCAGGGCCCACTTCTATAGTGCAACAAATTTCTGTCAATATAATTTAAAAAGACCTGTCCAACTAATTTTTTGAAGTCTAAATGTGTTCTTTGATCTGGTTTCACATTTTCCATACTTTCCCTACACTGACATTTGCAACTCCAAAATACATAATGAATTACCTGGTTTAAGACACTTGCAAAGGTAGATTCTTCCATAGAAAAGACTGTGTCCTTCAGCATGCATATTGATAAAATTTTATCCTCAAAATTACTCATAGATAAAGAAAACTAGAAAAGTATGAAATTTCAAACTGCTGACAAAAATTTATTATTTTTTTCTGTTTTCACATTAGAATAAACAAAATGACAAAACCCCCCAAGTTTAGAGGTTAGAAAATAAACAATGTGTGCTAAGTTAGTGGGGTCTCCAGAATTTCTTTTCCTCTTTTCACTGTAGGGAAGTTTTGGATTTCTCTCTTCTTATCCCTTTCAGCTTTAGCTATGACTCTGCCTCATATGGCAAATGCCAGTGACTCAGAGGTTAATGCTGCATTTCTTATCAACTATTTTCTTGATGGCAAACTGTTTTTCCAGAAAAAAAGCTGGGTTTGGACAATAACTTTTCTCCATAGTTATGGGTAGCAGAATAGCCACTCCATAGTTTTCTCTTCCAGCTTCCTTTTATAAACCAGATTTTGACCTGTGGTAACATCATAAAACCTAAGCAAATCCTTCTGAAATGCCATAGGTGCGATCGTATGCCAGAATAAAAATTATCTGGTCAAGTTTGAGGCAAATGAAGCAAAGCATTTCTGTTGATGTGAGGGTTCAGACTGAAGTGATCTCACATTAGGGTTTTTTTTTTTTTCTGTTTTCTCTCTTTTCTCTTGCCAAAGCTTCAAAATGGTTTCTCCTAAAATCTGCAAATCAGTTTAATTTTGTTGGACAAAAGTAGCGGAGTCAAAAGGGCTGTGCCAGTGGGCTGGCCTGAAGGAAAAGCGGACACTGGGAGCCACATGAGAGAGCAGTAACATGTCTAACAAGGTGTGTCCTGGGAATAACAGAAAACAGCTCTTGTTCCACCAGTTTTGGAAGCTTTATGAGAGGAGCAGAACAAGAAAATTCCTCTTAATGTAGTTGTTTGTTGTACAAGGAGGATCTCCTTTAGGAAGTATTATCATGGGACTATTCACATATATATTTGAAAGATTCTGCATAAAATGAACACTGAGAAAGAGATATTAGGGAGGGATATTATTAACATCTGAGAGTTAAACAAAAAGAAAAAAACCCATTAAAATACTTCTTAGACACCTTACCAACCCTTGCAAATTCTCTTACTCCTGCATATTTCTTTTGAGTACATGTGGAATTTCACAGCTGAACTTTGCACAAATATAGTAGTAGAAGAGGCTTGAACTACTTTGGAACCTTAATCACTAAAGCAGTATCCACTGCTCATCACTGTTGCTTTTAAGATGAAATTATATTTTTCAGAGTAATTCTTATGATCTATATTATGTTTTATGATAGTGGCTGAAATTGTTTCTGTTCAGGCCCATATTCTGGTGAATGTGAAACCAGGAAGTTAAACTTGATGGTTGCTTCTGCTTTTCACTGTTAGATTTAGAAAGTCTCTTTTTTCCTCATCAAGTAACACACGTACTAGGATTCCCTTAGCTTTAGATTTTGCCTCTGGGCCTTTTCAGGAACTAGATGTGTCTCACAGAGCAGAGTTTGGTTCATACACCATAATCAGCTGAACACCCTCTGAACAAATATCCTTTCATGGATAGTAATCTTCATTCTAGATTTCGGAAACCAGTCACCGAGTAAGGAAGGAATTTATTTTTATTTCCAGTACTGTACATGTGGGTGGGAATATTAAAAGGACTGAACCAACATTGGTTCTCCATGTTATCCTTCCTCTGTGCCTGAAGGAAGTTGTCACAGTTTAATAGCCTTCTCTAATGTAAAAAATAACTAGAAAAAAAAAATAGTTTTTACCAGTTTTGTATTTAAGTGTTTTAGTACTTGATTTGCTAAAGAGCCGTTAATGATAAGTTCTTGAAATTTATTTTCTTTCTGAAAAGACTTGCAAATCAACTAAATTGCCTTACACTATAATTTGCATAACTTTTGAACAAGATAGTCACTGTAGTTCAGGTAGTCCATGTGTCCTGCTAAGGATCAAACATTCATTTCAATCAAATAAATCTCTGTTTTCCCCCACTAAGCAGTGTTAGATGTCTGTGCTGAGTTTGAGATTAAAAGATCAGGGACTACGAAAACAATTAAACATTTGTTCTACCACATCCCTTCTTGAAAAAGAAGAGCTTCTCTGTGAAAGAAAAACAACAAATTCATGGCTCATTCTGAGATAGGATGCAGTGATCTAATACAGATAAGATGCACTCCTTTTTGCCCTATTCAAATATTAAGTTATCTAATGCAAATATTATTTTCCAGTAACTGAAATCATTCATTTACCCACACCTCTAGAAAACCCTGAATGCAAATATCTTTCACATACTGAAGTAGCTTTCACTAGCTTATTTTCATGAAACACTAATGGCTTTGTATTGTGACTGTTGTTTTCTCCCTAAGATTCTTAAACTTTCTAAGGGTTGCATGAAAGCAAAGAGTACTTAGTGGTTTATTGTTTCACATCTACATTTTTTCTATCATATTTATATAAACCATCTGTGTTGTAAGTTTTAGAGTTGAATTTTTCATTTCAATTTCTCTATAGTTTACAAATACTTTTAATGTATGTGTTTTGGATATTATATGTTATGCTATTATTTAGGTGCAGTTTACCTGTAAAGTCATCCTCTACTATGTAATTTATCCCAAGTCTTTTCTGCTTGTCTTTCATGTTGTTTATTTTACTGCTAACTTTTAAAGACACTTTGTATTAAATATATGCCTTTTATACTTTGCTTTTCTTCGTAAAAATTAGCAATGATTTAAAGCCTTAAAGCAAACAGTTGTAGCTCTGCTGCATGATAGAGAAACCAAGGAACAAGAACCACTTCACAAATATAAGACAAACAAGCTGTCCTTAAACTGCCTCCTATTGATCATACAGAGCAGCCTAAAATTGATTGAAGGGATTCAGCCAAAATAGGAAGTTCTTGTGGTGAGACGGCTGATATGGTCAGGCTGGAAAACCTCTCCACTGCTTCCTGTGGGCACCCAAATTCCAGGGCCTTGCTGAACCAGAGGACACTCTGAATAAAGGATTCCTTAGAATTCGCTCTGCCCTAGTCAGGGGCTCTGCAAATGGCATGTGACTCAGTACTGGATGATTTCAGTTCCTTGAGCAAACTAAGATAAAGTAGAAAAATGTTTCCCTGCTTACCCTGGAAAGATTCCCATGAATAAGAGGTACCACAGTCAAGGGAAGTTTTCTGTGTAGCTTTGCAGATATTTTGGTGGTATATGGCAGCCTTCAGCTTCAGCTGGCTTCAGTATGAGAAACAGGAACTCTACTGACACTTGGTACTGCATAACCTTAACAAGGACCTGTGAACACTGTGAGTTTGGTAGCTACAATCACAGTCACCATGAAAAGTCTTCTGCAAAAAGGGTACAAGTTGTAACTTGCAAATTATCAGATTCTTCCTCAGAGCTCCGCTCATCATCAAGTTTTCCGTTCCTGGTAGCAGGCGGAGGTGAAAAGAGGATGATTATCACTTTCCTTGCAGATATAGACTCTGAAGGAATAAATATATGTGCTCCTGTTTTGTCAAGTTTTTGCTGGGAAACTGATTTTTTTAAAGGACCTGAAACATAGTGCATTCATCTCTGCACCTTGGTTCACAGGCATTCGACTCTGCTCCAAACAAATGTGCAGAGCAGCAAAAGGTGACATTATCATCTCCTCCATGCAGGAGAGGAACCAACCTGTGCATGTACTTCCCTGTGACCAGTCTGCAGAGCTGGAACAAAGCTGGCCTCAGGCCTCCCAGGGCAGGACTGTATCAATGCTTCAGCTCTGTTTCACTGCTCAGTTTCACATCTCTCTTAGTGGATCCCAGGTGCAGGGACCTCTCTGGAAATTTTTTCTTTCATAGATCTATAACACTGATATATCTTCCCCTTTCTCCAGTTTCTTACTGTCCTACCTTTGGTGATCCTATACCAATTGCATACAGATCCCTTTTTCCTGCTGTTTTTTTTGTTTCCACTCATGTGTGCTCAGTGTGTAAAATAGAAAAAAATATGCTTAAATCTAGCCTCTAGAGTGACAAAATAGGATGCAGGCATATTTAAATATTTTAGGTATGTAGCTCTGAAGAGGAAGAGATGAACTAACTATTTTTTAATCCAAATGCTCACCTGAGCTCTGATAAAAATCAGTGGAACATACACACAAATCCTTCAGAGGTGATCTACTTCACTTAAAACAACAGCTTCCACTAATCACATCACTCTACTGGTAAATAAAAGAGAATGCCAAGGTGCTGGCTTTCCACCAAGAGCTAGAAACCTTAAGGCAGAGAGAGATTGAAAAAAACTCGTGATGAAGAAGTCTGGCACAGAGCCAGAGAGAGACAGAGAGTAATTAAACATTGCAAAATCAGAGTTTCAGTGATCAACCTTCTCCCTGACCCTATTTCATTTAACAATGTAGATGCACTCAGTGGCTTCATAATTTGTGTTCCTAGGGTTCATTTCATGGCTCTGCAAGACAGGGCTTTGCCTCTTTCACACATTTGTTCATAGAAAAATAGGGAAACAATTGCCTGAAAATTGAAATTTAGATGCTCTGAATCACCTCTTATAGAATCTTTACTTTTGGTCAGTGTAATCTCCATGAGTTCTTAAAATTTCCTTCTACAGTTTCAGATATGCCTTATTAGCTCATGTTGCTCATTGAGGACATCTTACCATTTGAGGAGATAATCAGTCTAGGTCCTACTTCTGGGAACATCACTCTCTGCTAATCATGGTTCCTAGTTCAGTGATTTCAGTTCTGTCCTTGAATCTTGTAGGCACCTCTATGTTCAACATCCCAGTTTGCAAATCCCTGTTTGTTTCTGGCCTTAAATACATGGACATTTAAATATGAGCTGTTTCTTCTTTTTTTCTATTTTCTTTTTTTCCCCCCATTTGTGACAGCTTCCCAAGATTTAAATCTTTAAAAATCTTGATTCTCTTCTGAACCAGATTTCAGCTTCTCTAGTCTACTTGTAAATATTGTAGTCATAATTTTTTTTATCTTTGTAAGCCAATAAATGTGTGAAACATGCAAAATCAGATTGTTCACAGAGGAAAGGTGTCTGGTTTTTTGACAATGGTGATTGATTTCTTTCCAGACCCAGTCTTGTTATAATTATTTGTTACCAGATACAGTATTTAAAGAAAATTTTATGAGTACAGATTTTGGCCCAAATCCTTACTCTATGGCCCTTGCAATACCAAAAGGATGTAATAAGATTTTGTAATGCAGCCTTTGAAGGTATGTTCCAAAGTCAGTTCAGCCTTTATAGGGGAAACTGTGTTCAGAAGGAATGTCAACCAGCTCTGAGCTGTTCATTTTGAACAATTTAATTGTGAAATGGAGCCTACTGGGCTACTGTTCTATCCAGGTTATTGATCTCATGAGCTACTAATCTTCCATCTAGAAACAGAGAGAATCAAGCAGAGGCAAGTGGAAGAGTTCCAAAGATCTGTGAAAACAATGCTTGGAGGATATTAGAATCTACAGGATCTTGGTGTGATTGCTGTCACACAGCAGGTGCAGTGGCTTTATCACTAAGCAAGAAAAATTATAATATCTCTAGTTTCCTTTATAAGAGCCTTCCCTGAAGGATGGTATGAGACAATTCGCCCAGAGGGAAATGAGTTGCCATGCTTGCTCAGCCTCCTCTTCCTGCAATAATTTTTGAAAAGGGTGTGGGTTTTTGGAAGGCTGAATTGTTGCTGATGAAGCAAATGAAATGAGTGAAAAAAATCCACCCCAGCTACAAAATGAGAATCAATTGCAGCAGAGTTTGCCCTCTCCATAATTTACCTACTGCACAAGTGATTCATCCTGGACCACAGCACAGTCATTCAGAGGGAATACCAAGGTCTCACTTCCAAATTATTACTCAGAATTGAGTGGGAGGAAGTCCCTGTTTAGTAGTGTGATGGATTCTAGAACTCCATCTCAGAACTCCTCGGCAGGATGAAAACACTTTCTCTTGGACCTAAGTTGAGTTTGAAATGCTTAATGAGTTGAGTCATATCATGGAGTGAAGTAAGTAAGGATGAGAAACAAATCATTTGGGTGAGGTCCAAAGTACAGCATGCCTAAATCTGGGCTTCCCCATCGTCACTCAGAAGTGTGATAGAGCTTGCCCTCAGCAAAGTTATTTTTTTAAGCATCTTTAAAAAGCCAAGCTTTCAACAAGGGTAATTAGTGGGGATTGGCCGCAGTCTATTTTTGCTCTTCTGCAGGAAAGAAACTTTTTGTTTGTTTGTTTGGGGTTTCTTGGTTTGGACTTTCCATTTAATTTCCTTCTTTTGCAGCATCAAAGAAACTCCAGTTGTACAGAATGATGGCAAAGCCTGAAGAGCAGCCATGATTTGACACCAACACTCCTTCTACTGCTGAAACAAGAGAATCCAATATTTGTACCTCTAGAAAAGGTATATAATAGAATATATTGTTAGGTGTTTATCTGGAATTAGGTTGCATTCTCTAGTAGGTGAGTAGTCCACTACTGTGCTTTAGGAAATCTGACACAAATCTTCTATTCATTTCCTTTCTCTCACCACATAAAAACTTTGCTTTCTGCACTTTACTTTCCCCATCTATGAAATGGGTGAATCTGAACAACTACAATGAGCAGCAAATATTCATACCACCATGAGAGAAGTATAAAAGCACAGCTGAATTACTGAACAACAGGTAATGACACAGCCAAATAGGATTGCAGCTGAATTATACAAACCAGAATGTCTTACTGGGCTGCATGAGCCTAGAATCAGAGGGCTGATTGAATGAATTGCAGAGAAAATCTAGCTCCCCCTCCCTCCAAAGAAACAAACACAAGTTGTTTTTAATGGATGTGAACTGTCTGGAAAATGAGATTTGAGGAGAATTAATTATGTAGACTGAATGGGAATAATCACTGTAGAAAACATCTCAGTCAGAGGACTCTCATCTCATGAGTTTAGAGACTTCATGCAGGTAAGTACTTGAGGAGATTCCAGTACAGCCTGGATGAAAAACATTCTGGTTTTAGTTAAACTGTGGAACTTTCTATATGTAAGGCAGAATTTTTTGATTTCACATCTGTAATCTGCAAAGGAAACCACATTTACCTCATAGAATCACAGAATGGTGTATATTGTAAGGGACCTTAAGGATCACATAGTTGTAAACTCCATGCCGTAAGTATCCACCTTCCACTTAACCAGGTTGATCAGGGCCCTATCCAGGGCCTTGAACACTTACAAGTGCAGGGCATCCACAGCTTCACTGGGCAACTTGTTGCAATGCCTCACCACCCCCACAGAAAATAATTTCTTCCTTATATCTAATCTAAACCCACGTTCTTTCAGTTTGGATCCATTCCCCCATGTGCTGTCATTACATGCCTGTAAATGTTCTCTCTCCATCTTTTCTGTAGGCTGCCTTCAGGTACTGCAAGGCTGCAATTAGGTCAGCCTGAAGCCTTCTCTTCTGCACAGTGAGCAATCCCAATCCTCTCAGACTTTCCTTATAGGAGAGGTGCTCCACACCCTCTCCAACAGGTCCATGTCCTTGCTGTGCTGGGACCCCAGAGCTGATGCAGCACTGCAGGTGAGCTCTCACCAGAGCAGAGCAGAGCAGAGGGGCAGAATCCCCTCCCTGTCCCTGCTGCCCACGCTGCTTTGGATGCAGCCCAGGACATGTTTGGTTTCTGGGCTGGGAGTGCCAATGGCTGAGCCGTGTCCAGCCCTTCATCCACCAGCACCCCCAGGTCATGCTTGGAAGAACTGTTCATTCCCTAGCTTGTATCAATAGTGGGGATTGCCCCAATCCAAGTGCAGAACCCTGCACTTGCTTTTATGAAACCTCATGACATTCCCTGTGTTCTCAAGCTTGTCCAGGTCCCTCTGGATATCATCCCACCCTTCAGGTGTGTCATCTGCACCACTCAGCTTGGGGTCACCTGCAAATTTTCTGAGGGTCCCCTCAATCCCTTTGTCTATTTCAGTACTGAAGATAAGAAATAGAAGTGGTCCCTGAAGGACACCACCATCTAATTCCCTGAATGGACACGTCAGTCCAGATTTGGAGTCCGTGCTCAAGAAACAGCTCCTTCATGCTTTAAGACTCCTTGCTTAATATTTGTGTCTTCTTTAGTAAGTTTATATCTGCTTTTGTGCACCTCTGCAATAGCTGCTGCCATGGATGGTGCGAGCTTCTATACTTACGTCCATGAGAATCCCTCAGATTAACCTTCATACTAATAATTTTTTTATCTACAGCCCTGGAGGGCTAAGTTTGATAGACTTCACATCAGCAAATAAACCTCATGGTATCTGAACAAAAAACTCTGTGTTTGACTTTACCCTGAATATGTTATCTCTAGTGCTAATGTTTTCACAGCATCAAGCAGAAGAGTAGAATGTGAGTTCTTCTCTTTTTTTAAATTTTTCAGTGATGAAAAAAAAAAATCCTGTTTTTCCCTATCAGGTTGGAAAATGCTACCTGTAGTTGGACATCCAGGCTTGTGAGAGACCTGTTGCTGCTCAATCATCCTTCTGAGCACAGCTGGCCATCCACCTTTCTTTATACACTGGGTTTCTCCATTCCTGACCTTCTACAAATAATCACATCAAGAGCATCCTCTTGGTAGTAAGTGGCAGAGAAAAAGAAAAGTGCAGAAAAACAGTTTATTAGCCTTCTTTGTGATAGTGTCTGACATGCTTACATGCAGAGAAGCCTTTTTGTCTTGTCACCGCACAAGCCTATTTCACATTCCCCAACCCTTTTTGTGATATCACAGTGCCTTCCCCAAATAAACCCTTTTTCTCCCTTCCTTCTCAGTAAAAATGTTGTAGGAAATTGATGAAAAGCTAACATAAATCTAAACCATGAAGACAATTTCTCTAAGTCCTTCCTAGACTCTAAAGGGATAAAAAAGGAGAAAGGAATAACCAGTCTCCTTTGCAGGTGGGGGAGGAGAGGGGGGGACGACAGAGAAGGATTATGCTGCAAGTTCTCTCTGAGTATTTGCCTGAGGTCTCACTGTAAATATCTTTTCTAAAAACAATTAATGAACAAAAGTAAAGTAGGACTGGGACAATGTCCCAGTGTTATGGTATTTCCTTATTTATATCTTTTTTGACTGAAATTTGCGATAAATGTGTCTCATTTTTTTGTTTGCTTTTGTTTTTGTTATAGTAAATGTTCAGCATTTTGTGTCATGATGGGAATTTTAATGAATGCAAAACAAAAGCATTAGTGAGGAGTAATGCCCAGGATATGAATCAGGTAGGTACATGTATTCATTAGCACTGATTACTAACACTCTTTCATGCTATTGTACATCGTAATGCGGGTCAATCAGATGCACCACAAAAAGACTTGTAAAAGAGTTACTGACACTTTTCATGTTCACTTCCAACTCTGGATTGATCCAAAGTTTGTTCACAAAAATGCTGGTGTAATCTTAGCCCAGAACACCAGAGCTTCCACTCTCTTTTTTGAGAAGTACAGCCCTCTTGAGGGGTTTAGAAATGTAAGTGCCCAGAAGAAATGGGTCCTGAAAAGAGTCTGCTCCAAACAGCAACCTTTACACATGTCACAAGTGAAGGAATGTTTGTGCCTACCCATGGGGAATTAACTACTTCCCCTTGCAGCCTAGACACTTCAAAGATAAAGTAGCAGATTTTTTTCTTTCCTTCTGTTATTTTTTTTATCTCCTTCAGGACACTAAAAAAAGCAACAGGTATGCAGTTCTGATCAATGCAGCTTATTTTATAATAGACACTGGAAATCAGAGAAATTCTGACAGAGCAGTGGAAAATGTCCCACATTTGGTGTATAACATAATATTGCTGGAGTCCCATCAGTAATCACAGTCAGCAGAAGCAGCACAATCTCAAACACAGGGATGTTTGTCAGAGGCATGGGAAGACAGAACCTTACCTTTTGCTTTCAGTCAGATTGCACATTAGCTGAATTTTACAGTTATGCCTTTAAAACAATTTCCTTTAGCTGCTGCCTGAATAAAACATAGCATTAATGTTCCCTTTTCCCCCCCCGAATTGTCAATTCCTTCAATGAAATTTTGATAATATGTTTTCATTTCAACAGCAGTTTTTTTCCTTAAGAAAATAAACAAGAACTCGATCAAAAAATATCTCTATGTAATAGTGATATGGCTAGTGATATCTAGTGATATGTCTATGTAATAGTGATAAGGAAGGGTTAAACACTTCCTCTAGCCAAATGCTTCCTAAATGGTGTTCACGGCACAGCCACTACTCAATCTGAGGCCATCCATGGCTTTTGATGTTGAATTCTAAGATATAGTTTTATGTGGAAATGGCCTTTCAGTATCACCAGCTTTTTTTCCTTCTATTTCCAATTTTACCACTGAATTTAACATACTCATTAGAACTGTTTACCACAAAAATGTCCCACTAACTAACATATCACTTTGGCTTAGAAGATAGGGAATAAAGGTATGCCTTAGGCACACAGAGAGTCACTTAGTATGTTAAACTGTCTTTTCTGCTTCTCCCAGGGAACAACCAAACCCATGTGCCATTAGGCCATGTCCTAGGGAATCAAACTCTCCTTTCACATCTTGCCTCTGGCAGTAGCCAGTGTGAGACCAAGCAGGATGGTAATGCTGATGGCTTCCACAGATCTATCATACAAGGTGGTACATGTGCAGATGCAACTTCTTTCTGGTCTCCAGCTGTACATTCTTATATATCTCGATACACAAAATAGGTCCTGCGTTAAATAGATTTCTCCATCTTAAGTCACAGTGACCTCCTAAGTTATAGTCTGCTTTTATGAAGTTGTTCTGCAGGTTTTGCTCATTTCTCACTCAGCTTTTGCTCAGGGAATTTCCAAATTACTTTCTGCTGGATTTTACCCTACTAACCCAAGTAATAAACTAACAAAGACCTTCATGATCTAATTTCTGTCACCCCAGAGCTGCCTCTTTTCCAAACTGAACAATCCCAATTCTCTCAGCCTATCCTCATAGGAGAGGTGCTCCATACTCTCTGAAAAAGGTCCTTGTCCTTCCCATGTTATTAGTTAATACCACTAAATGTATTAATACTATTAGAACAAGTGGCATTTATTTAGTCTTTTTCAGACTGTGTTTCATTTGTCTTTCTGCAGCAGAGATTGCAGCATCTTTCTTTCTGCAGCAGACTGCAGGTATGAGTTTTGTAAATTCTCAATGCTTTCCTTCCTTATGGCTGAACAATTTCATATCTTAATACCTTTCTGAAGAGAGAAAATTTTCTGGTGTGTTTCATTTTTTTTTTTTTTTTTTTTTTTTTTTTGGCTTTTGGGGTTTTTTTCTCAAATGATTATCTCAAGTAACAGATGCACACAGATGAGCTCCTTCAAAGCATGTAGACATTTTAATAGCTAATTATCAAGGGTCCTGCTGTCAGATCTTGGACCTTATTATATTTCCAGGATTCTCTCTAACAGTAGTAGTGAAGGTTAGGCATCTGTTAAATAGCATCTTCCCAAAAGCAGGATGAAATGGAAAAGAAGAAAGGGATGTGGGTTTTAGCAGCTGATTGATGAGAAATAGGTGTCAATGTGTATTTTGAAATGTACACAATGTGAAATATTTAATCCAAACTTGGACAGCTGTCCAGCACCTAGAATGATCTGTGTGGGATGATATGGAGATCACATCAGAGCCTTGAGGAGTATCATGGATCTGATCCTCAGCCTTCCTTCCTTCTTCATCACAGAAGAAAGCTTAGGAAGCATGCAATGAACACAAACTATATAGATCTGTAAGCTTTTTAGAGGACTTTGGAAAGGTTGAAGCTAATTTTTTCTAGGAGGGTTACCTCAGAATCAGTGAGACATCATAAGGTCAGGTTCTGGGCTTTGGGGAGCCCAATTACCCTACTATACCTGCACATCAGTGGAAAAATTGCACATCTTAGACAAATATATAAGTAAAGACTACAGGGCAGTTGAATTAGATGGTAAAGTATCCCTGAGGACCTAATGCAAAGATCTCATTTATACCTGATAGCTTTTAATAATCTTTTGCCTTCAAGAGTATCTCATAATTATATTAGTTCTATAGGTCAAAGCATGCTATTTTCCATTTCTGTATTTTAATAATTACCTTGTTATTTCTATTCTTTTTTATGCATTTACTATTCCTAGTTCCTTTGTTTCCTGATCAACACAATGGCAGAAACTTTCTCTATAATAGCAGTCAAATTAGCCTGAGGATGCAAATGGTACTGGTAATTTTTCAGTTAATTATTCAAAAGACTTGACAGATATTCCCACAGGGTCAGGCTTTCCAAATGCTTGAGAAATTTTCCAGTGAACCCAGGATAATTTGAATTGGACGTTTGATAAACTGAAAACAGAAATGCTATAAAAGGCAGAATAATGATAGACTCTGTGATACAGGTCAGTTCAGGCAGAATGAAAACGAGTTGAATCACAAACCATTTCTTTCAGGAACTGAGAATGATTTCTAGAAATCACAAGATTTCTAGCAGGCTTTGGTTCAATTGTGAGAAACATTCTTGCTTTTAAATGTTTGTCCAAAATGAGACACAGTTCAGAGCTTCAAAAGTTCAGCTCACCATTGTTCTTTGGAGTTCTGATTCATGAATCAATGAGTGCTATACAAAGACTCATTTTGATTTTAGCAGACTTCAGATCAATCCCAGTGTGAATTGCAGGAGACATCTTATCAGTGCCCAACGAAATAGAGATAAGCATCCGGCCACATTCACCTTATTTGCAGGAAGATAATGTGCCCGTGTTTGACGTGTGGAAATTGAATACTCTGACATTTTAGACTCTATGGTTCAAATAATTTTTTCTTATCAGAGTTTCTCTACTGTAAGCTAGGTCTTGGCAGTTATTGTTCTTTTGTTCCCTACACCATTGATGAGAGATGAGTTCCTGGATCTATGTACTCAATAATCTCATTCACCCCTCTTGGTGTCACTCTGTGGGTTGTTGGAAAGGAGCCTTCTGGCTTCATTGAACGCAGCTTCACTATGAAAATTTGCAAAGTCATATCAGGAGAGAGTACAAACAAAATGCTCCTTTTCTTTCTGCACAAGTCCAAAACAAGATCCCATTGATCCCCTCCACTAATGTCAAAGGGTAAGCTGGGTATGGAGTACATGTAGGAATGGCAGGACACAGAATGGGGGGAAGAAATACCTCCGTGCCATGCCTCTCCCAGTCAGGTTGACTGAGGTTTACTAATTGCAAAAGTTCATATTGAACCAGACTGTGCTTGAAGTAGAGTACAGACATATTTACAGACATATTTTACATCCCAATGCCTAAATCACACTTTAACTGATGCCCATGAGGCTCATTCTGTACATTACTGCTGCAACAGAGAGCATCTCATAACAGCTCAACTCTCTGAAAAGACAGAGACCTGAAAGATCAATGGAGAAGGCCCTTAGGAGTCCTGGGAGGGCCCCTTGCTTTTGAGGAGACCCATTATGCACAGTTTAAGGGACAGTAGGTCTGGGTACTGTAAAATTAATTGATAATAAAGTGCCTTATTCAAATGCATAAAGCCTGGAAAAACTCCTCCTATCCTTCAATTCCCATTGCAGTGAATTTCACTTTATCGAGAAGAGGCCATTTATATTTTCTTCAAAGAATGAGGTTTGGAGTTTGTTGTTTTATTCTTAACATCAGAAGTAAAATATAATTTCTTATTGGAATTGCTTGTTCTAGAGCATTTGTTTATATGTAGCTCTGACCAAGAACTAACTCCCAAAACTACCATTTTTCTTTAACTGCGGTTGACTTCAGTTTTCAGAGTTCTTGAAGCATAATTCACTACTGTGTGAGTATCCAAAGAGATCCTAATACTTTATAGATGTTACCACAAATAACTCTTCTTTCACCTTTGTTTAAAATGAGACTCATCAACAAACTGTAGTTTAAAACAAGACAATGTACCTAGGTCACTTCTTTTCCATGGCAGTATTCTAAGCCAAGATTACTATTACTTTTCTGTTTCTCAGATACTTGCTAGTCACCAACTGTTCATATGTTATTACTGAAAGGGGGAAAAAATAGAAAGTATAAAATGAAACATGTATATGGTTGTCTTTTAAAATCCTTAGTGTTCCTGCTAAACTCCAATTTCTTGACTAAATAGCAACCAATTTTGATTATAGGAAGTAATTTATTTGTAAAACATTCAAGTCTTTTGTCCAGTTTCGTTTTGTGTATGTGTGTCTGTTTTTGTTCAGTATTTTTGGGGTTTGTTTGCTTGTTTTCAGAAAAGGAAATGTCAAGAATAGACCACTATTTCCTCATTTAAATGTTGGAGTCTTCATACGTCATAATTCTAATTTTTTTCTCTCATAATAAGAAAGAATAAAAAAAAAGACTTTTCACTGTGCACCGGTTAAAAATTCAATTACATAAGCTAGAAAATTAGAGGTTTCCCTTTGGCTGGATACAGATGACCACAATTATAGACCATGCAAACTCTTCCTATCCTTCCTGTGCTAACCAAATTTTTGTTTACTCCAATTTTCAAAAGAGAAATCTTTCACAGACTGTAAAAAGAATTATCAAAACCACCATGACAAGCTTTATGTATGTGTGAAATACAGGTCAAACTGAAAAAAAGTGGAAATACTTTTAGGAATATTGGTAATAAGAGAGACGAAGAAATAAAGGAATTTATGCATAAGATAGCCATGTTCAACTTGATCTAATTGTGATTATTAATGCACCACTCCTGGAAAGCATCTCTCTGCACATTTCAATGCAAACCTCAGCATCCTGAATCAACTCCAGGATATATTTTAACAAAAGAAATGTTTTCAGACTGTGAGTAAGACTTGTAGGAAGAAATAGTATTATTAGATTAATTGTGTGGGCTTCTTTGCTCAAAAGCCAAACTGTTCTTTAAGTAATAGTAAATAAACCATTGCTGCAAGGATTAAAAAAAGCAAGGGGACCCAATGCTGTTTATCTTATGTAAAAAATTTACTTTGTACTGTGCTACCTGTTGGGACAACAACCCACAGAGGCAAGCCTGCTATTTTTCTGCACATATTCCAAATTGACTGCTGTCCAGGTGTTTCTCAGATGATCCAAAAAGCAAGCTTTATATTATTATTATGTTAAACTCTATTAAATTTGATTTCTGAGACAGAGGTAGTATGTGTGGGCTTCATATCTGGTGCTTCTAAATCTCATCACTTAATATGTACACTGAAACTTTCTATTGGAATATTTCACACAATGAACAAAAGAATGCCATTTGCAAAAAGCATAAGAACCTATTTCTACTGTATGCTATTCCATCCTCTCTTATCTAGCCACTTTATCCACATGGACTTCTTCCAGAAGATAAATCTTTCAATCAGGATTTCTTTATGAGCTGCAGCCCTTGTATTGTGAGGTGTATATCAAAATTTCCAGACAAATTCTGTTCTCTTGATTTTGGTAAACAGTACAAAAGCTTAAAAACCAAGAAACCTTAGATGTCTATTGATTTGAGTTAGAAAAACCTTTTGTAATTGTTTTTCTGCTCAAGACAAGTGAACAAGGCTACTCTGTGTATTTTCCTAAATATATAGGAAGTCTGATACTTTAGATCAAATCAAGGCAATTAAAAATAATTTTATACTGGCCATAAAGATCAAATAGTTTTAAGATAGTTTTAAATCAATTTCTGATGTACCTTGGTAATTTATTTATTCATTACACTGTTATGTGATGGTGCACAAAGAATGGTCTCTTAAAAACTCTATGAAAAATAGTTGTAAGGAATCTTGAATCTCCTTTAAAGAAGCTTAAATATAAGGGCCATTACTGTTTACATTCAGGTACACATATCTCCTTCATCTTCTCTGAAATTTTCTCCCTCCTTTCTCCCAACCAGATTTGTTCAGACATTTCCAGAGTTCTGTTTTGTTGTTGCCCTTTAAGACTAGCAACTTCAGTTTGATAAAAGTAATAATTTTTATTTCATTAGGAATTCTCATATTTTTATTTGTAAACTCTTCATTTTCATGCATTCAAAAAAAACCCAAAAAACCCAGAAACCTCTGCAAAATCCAAACTGGATAAACGTATCTGGAAATACTTGTACATAACTTATATTTACATTACATATCTAAATTTAAATATTTAATTTTAACCAAGTCTGATATAAAATGCATACCTCTGCATTTTTAAAGCATTGGATATAAACTGATTTTATTTCCAGTTGTGTCAGATGGGCTGTGCTAGTTATCCAGTGCATTGGATATAAACTGATGTTATTTCCAGCTGTGTCAGATGGGTTGTGCTAGTTGTCCAGGATGCACCCAACAAGCCCACACCTCATCATACACACTTCTATGCTGGATCTCTGACAAAATCTCACGGGGCAACAAGGTCTTCAAGGATCTGTGTTTCTCTATGTGTGCTTCATGAAGGTTTGAGCTACTTCCACTCCCATCTCAAGTGTAACATGAAAAGTATAACTGAGAGCCAAACCCTCTGAAATGATGTGCTCAGAACAAAAACAAGATGGGTACTCAAGTCTATGTGTCTCACCTCTTGTCCTAGCCTGGGATGATGAAGTCAATTCAACAGTGTTCATGCAAAGAAAACAGCAACCAGCCATTTTCCAATGGAGGAATGGTGAGGAAATCTATTTGACCTATTCCTGAATGGGTTTTGACAAAGGTAAATTTAAAAGGTAAATATAATTTATTTTAACAACTGAGCCTTGAAAAGGAGTATTCATATTGTATCCTAGCATGAAATTAGTCAGGCTTAAATGAACATGAGGAGGGTTTTTTGCAATTCAACAAATTCTTCAGCTACCCTAAAATTTTAGGTTTTATAAACCTCACAGAATTTGGTCTCAGACTAAATCTGACACCTGCTGACATGTATCCCTTCGAGCTGTGTTTAAGTGTGAAAGCTTTTGTTTATAACAAAAAAACCTCAGGAATTACCAAATATCTAATTGTGTATCAGTCCAAAGTGCAAGCATTTTCCCCACAATGCAATTACTTAATTATGGCATTTAATTTAATTTATGGCATTTTATTAAAAATGGCAAGTTTATTATGGTGTCTACAGTAAGTCACTGCAGAAGGATATTGACAATGAAAGATCTTTCAAAATTATGTAAATATCACTTTATTTGCAGTGCACAGGCCAATCTTTCCTATTAATGAAAGATTCCTTTTCCAATTTCCCATAGTAAAGTGGTTTATAGCATTTTCTAAATGAACTGAGCAACATCAGCTTTCAATGCAACAGTGTTATTTTGAAACCTTAGGAGTGTTTTTTTCATATTCCACCTGGGAGCTGATTTAAGAACTGCTCTTTTAAGAGCTATGTCTTTCTTAATATTTTAGCAAGTTTAGAGACCTCCTGGGATGTTCTGTAATATTGAAGTCACTTCCAGAAAATGTTGTTTCAGTTTTAGAATTATTCAGTCAGTTTTGTGAAATCTTACGGAACTGAAACAAGGTGAGTTGGATGACACCATACATTTTCTGTTTCATTCCTTTACACACTGATCTCTGCTAACTATTTTTTTCTTTCCACCTTCTTTTCCAAAGTTGTATATTTTCAACTTTTTTAGTTTTAACAGTTTGTTCCTGAGCCTAATTTTTCTTTCCAAATCAAGTCCTGTTCTCATCAATGTCAGTGGACCTAGACAAGTACTTCTGCTTGTGCTCTGAGTTTAGATGTCAAATATCCAGCCTCAACTTGTAAACAAGTGGTTACTGTCTTTCTTTATCCCTTTCCATGTCCAGATTGTGTAAGAAAGTTGTTGTATAGATGGGAAATTTCAAAATGAGTGATATACAATGTAATTTACATGATGATGGGGGAGGAAAAAAAAAAGAAAAATCTCTCACTGATGGCCTTTAATGCAAAATATTTTAATATCAGGTGCTCAGATTACTAGAGAAAATACATTAATTATTGGTTTGCACTCTGTAGTCACTTATCTTTACACAAAATTCAGTGGGAAATGATTATAAAGGCTTTTTTACAAATATATTGATCAGGTGTACCTGACTTTGAAAAAACAGGGTGTAGTCACTCATGTGCAGTGTGTTCTCAGACTTGAAATCATATAGGAAAAGTGCTAAACCACACAGGGCACAAGAGTTAATTTCTTATGCGAGCTTTCTAAATTTGGTCCTTTTATGTGTCTAAAGTAAAATTATATCAGTGCATATCCATCAGCTTTTCTAATCAGAAAATACATATGAAATGAAAAAGAAAATTTTAATTTGTCTCCTGGAAAATAAAATAGTGTTTCTGCTATTTAGAAACACTATTCTCTCAATTATGACAACAAACATAGAAAAATATGAATTACCCAACATTTCTATGGACAGCATTGAGTTTTTCACCTCATAGATAGAACAGAGAGTGAGTTGACTACTCTGGCAAACATACCTGTTTTCTTAATTTAAATTAGAAGAAATTCTGGAAGGATAGATCCAAGTGAGGCAGGAAATCACTCTGATATTTAGATGAACAGTATGGAAGTGAATTTCTTTCTTTAAGAACACAAATTTTCTTGCTGAAAGAACACACCTGGCAGCCCACTCTCATTCAGGTGAATGCCTGCACTCAGAGAGAAGATCTGATCCACTGTCAGAACATGTCAACAGTGTTTAAGCCAAGTGAGTGTCACAAAGGGATTTAACTCTCAGAAACAATTTCTTGGGCTTTGCTCATAATTCAATATCCATTTTATTGGTGTCATACATACAGCAAGAATTGCAACCTAGTCTTTCACAAAAGAATTCATGTATTGGTCTACAGTCAGTTTTTGTAGCTATATGTAAACTTCATCTTTTGATACTTATCACAGCATATTTTTTGGCTTTTCCCTCGGGCCATCTTTATTGCCAACCTTCATGGAGTGTGTCTTTGCTCCCACTGGAGGCATGTGCTTGAATTTGCTCTGTACAGGACCTCACACACTTATGTAAGAGTGGTGAGGTATTTGTTTGGTGTATATGTAATTTATCTGTCTGTGCATGTGCATGAAGATGTGTGTGTGTGTTTGATGTGTGTAGTGTCTATATGTATTTGTATTGTGCACATGTGGAACTCACTGCTGAATGTAGCTTAGGCTAGTGAGGGCACACACTCAGCCAGGAAGAGACATAACCTGAGGTGGTACAGCATGTAATTCTATGAAAACCAATTAGTAATCAAATACAGAGGCAAATTACATCAGCCTTTTTTTTTTTTTTTTTTTTTTTTTTTCCAGGCAGGGGCCATGTGTTGGCAAATGCACAAGAAAAGAAAACCTTCTGGTCACTGCTTCAGAATGATTTCCCACCCATTCCTCTGCTTTAGCAGAGCTGAACCAGGATATCCCTTGGCCTCCAAACTCTTGAAACAAATAGATGTTACATTTCAGTTACCTACAAATTCATGCTTTTCTCTTAAGCTCAACCCTCCCAATCAACAAACATCAGCCCCTTCTCATGCAAGCCCAAAGCTGTTGCAAGGAGCACTCAGCCACGTGTCCAGCACACTAGCCAAATTCTCTATACTAATAAAAACTAGTTTCAACATCACTGAAAATATTTACACAGAATGATACAGAACCATAAGTACTGATCTATCCAGTGATATTTCTATGTAGAATTTAATATAATAATTGATGCTATTTGCTGTTGCAGACTGAGTCTTTACCATCTGAATTATAATGGTACCTGTTTATTGCCTGACAGAGGCTTAACCAATCCATGCCAGCTACCAAAAGCATTTAAGTGAATCCGAACAAAATCTGCAATATCCAATTCTAGATAAAGATTAAGTGATTTTTAGATGTAAGTGGCTATGCAATTTTTCCTTCCCAGAGATAAAAATGTCTGACACTGGAGGAGCAGACAGGTATATGAGCTCTCCATCATCAACATCGTTTGGTACCAGTTGCTTCGTGCTAGGAGCAAAAAACCTCAGAATGCCCTGTTACAAGTTATTCTTTTTCCTGGGAAAGTTTTACTTTAATGTGCCACAGTTAGAGGTTGACTATTGTCCTTAAGTGCAAGCCCATACTTGCCTTCCAAAATGTCTTTAATTGATTTTAATTTTGGACACCTACTTTGGAAAGTAATCACTGGTAGTCTAAGCCTAGTGACAGAACCATTGGCATGGCTTCAAATAATAGAACTCATTCTTCCCCTCAGGTTATTAGATGCCAGGAATATGTGAATGAGGGATTTAATTAAAGAAAACTCAGAATGAAGTTCCAGTACCCACAACTCAGCCAATGAATCAAAGAAATTAGGGCTAGGTCCTGGCCTGCAAAGTGCAGGATTTTGCACACTGCCCCTATCCTTCACCAGCCTGATACAGATCTAGTTTGGAAACATTTTACCTTCACAGGATGTCTTCTGTGATAGTTGAAAAAAAATCCTGAGCAATTGCAAAACAATCCAGAGCAATTGACAAAAAAAAAAAAAATCCAGAACACTTGCAAAAAAAAAAACCCCAAAAAACCCAAACTAATTAAAAAACCCCAGAGCAATTGCATTCAGTGTCCAAGTCAGGTACAATTCTCATTTGGTTGTGTTAAGGGCTTATTAATTGGGATTTCCCAGTTCCACTTAAGTCTTTAGAGAGGTCAGACCCTTCAGACAGGACTGTCCATGAGTTAAGTGTGGACAGAGCCTTAAAGGATTAAGCAGCAAAAAATCTCTTCTATCTTTTCACAGTCCATAGAAAGAGGAGCCATAATTACAAGAAGTTTGCAGAAAGGAACCCACTTCAAGGGGAGGCTTAAAAGTCTAAGGAGAAAAAATGTCTGGTAAAAGCAGAGAGACTGGACACATGTGGGTGCAAATGTGCAGCAAATCCATTTATGATGCTATTATTGTTGTTGGTTAACTAGAGATGCAGGTTTCCTTTATTATGATCAGCATGAGAGAGTAATAATTTATGGGAGCTTCAGGAGGTTGGAAGAGGCCTCAGGTGAATCAAGTGAATGCCCAGTGACTGAAGGGGGACCTGGCTTCAAGAACACTAATTTCTTAGAAGACTCTTGAGGAAGAAAAATCTTCTGGCTACTGGTGGAGAACATTAATACTTTAAAAACACTGTAGATGCAGCATAAATTGATGGGATAAATAGGCAAAAAATAAGTTCCCCCACTCCAGTTTTTCACCTGTCCCATCCAGATGTCTGTCCATCTACATAATTTTCTCTTTCTTTTCCCTGGCCATCTTCACACCGAGGTCCTTGCTATCAATATTTGTAAGATCAATCTGCATGATTGATAGCTTCCATTTGTCCTCTTCCCTTGAGTCTGGAAAAGTCTTAAGAACCAAGCATCGTCCCAACTAAGGTGCAAAATAGCCATTTTGAAGGGCCCTTTAATAACATTAATCACAAAAAGCCAAAGCAAATGTTCCAGGAGAAACTTGAGTCACAGTTTCCTGGCTGTGCCAAAAATCTCCAAACTGCTGCCGCAGTAAATGGAGAATTTTACCTCTCATATAGTATTTTTTGTGCAGGGAGGAAAAAAATGCCAGTCATTCTTTACATTATTTCTATTGAATTCCCAGAGTAAATTCATCTATTAAAAAAAAAAACAAAAAAAAACAAAAAAACAGGAAGTAATTTATCTTCCTTCTTGATTGCCTAGCTTCTATTTAAAAGGGAAAGACAGAGCTACAAGTTGACCTAAGTTAAGTACATCTGTTATTTTCTTGCCATGTACTATTGCTCTGGTTTATGTCCAGTTTGGTAAAGTTCCAAAGACCATTCCAGGGAAAATTTTAGAGAAAAATGAATTTATAACCAATGTATGTTGATTGTAGGAAGATGGGAGAAAGGCACATTTTGTTTTGAGAAACTATAAGTTTGCCTTTATTCCTGATGCATATTTGATGTAATGAGGACTTACTTTCTATGTTTACATTTTCCCATTCTTGATTTGTTGTGTGATTATTTGTGCTAATTTTATCACCATTTTGTATTAATAAAAGTCAGCATATGTTCCCTTATATTCCTTGGGGAAGGTGCTTGGGATTACACCATTGTCTAGTAAACATTAATATAACAAAGAAGAATGGGAGACAACCTATTATTTTTGGAGGTTTTATCTTTTTTTTTTTTTTTTTAATTCATCAGTAAAAAGAGGAAAATATGAAATTTGGCATTGAAAATTGAGATTTCAAATTTCCTATTTGTTAGGAGGAGCAAAAGCTGTCATCAAAAGATTAGGTTAAGGAGTCAACTTTCTCAGCAAAAACAACTATAAAATTAAAACTAGCTTAACGCATCATTTCTCTACTTTTCAGAAAGAAAATATGGAATTTGTTAGTTCATAAGTAATACAAGGAAAACATAAGCTTCCATTTATGATAAGTAAAGGATTAATTTTTCTCTTCTGCTTTTAATTCTTCTGTAATTCTCTTCCTCTTGAGCTTGTCCAAGGCCAATTGCCCAGATTCCACAGAATATAACTTTGATATTTCATAAATGCATGAACCTTTTTTTTTCCCAGGATAAAAAGCAAAGGATACAAAGGAAAATTCTGATATTCATATCTTAAATATGTCAATCTCAAAAATAAAATTTTCCAAACAATATATTTCTTTCTTTTTTGCCTTCCCTTCCCTCCAAAAAGTAGAAGGCTAGAAGAAGCCTTGTCTGGAATATGTGTTCCTTCAAACTCATATGTATTTTATTAGTCAAAGATTGACAAAATGCTTTGTCAAATGAATCTGAGGCGTATCCCAATTTCTGCCATAACTCTCCTAAGGAAGAAAAAAAAAAAAGAGCAGAATCCTTCCAAAGACAGTCATAGTATTTGCTATGTTGGAAAAAGCATTTTTTTTTTCCTCTCTGTATTAGGAGATCCCAGATTATTTTTCCCAAGGTTACAAAAATGCAAGTCAGAACTGAGCCTGGCATCTCTGCTATAAAAAAGTAGCTCAGGTTCTGTCAGTATAATACAGTGCCACCATGTCATCTCCATGCAATGACTAACCAGGGTATTTTCTTCAGTTATTCTAGATGTTTCTGAACAGATAATGTGTAACTATCACATTATCTTCCAGCATTTTAATGTAGTTTTATCAAAGAAAGTTATGACATGTTGATATATCCATGTGCTTTTTACTTATCTGTACTCCTTTCCTTCGTGAGATGTCATTCCCAATTCATGGTTTGAAGCTTCTGGGCGGAAAATATGAGCTCAGTCAAAGCTCAAACATAATGGAGTAATCAGGAAGAAAAAAGCTAATGGTTATATCCAAAGCCATTTATTTTGTTCCCCTAAGCAATACTGCAGGCTCAGATGCATTAAGCAAGGTTAAATCAAATAGTCATGATGTCTGTATGTTCAATTATGCATAGCCCAAGCCAGAGACTCCTGAGCCAGTCTTCCACAAAGCTATGCCAGTTTGCACCTGCCAGAATCTGGCCATGTCTCAACTTAAATTTCCCCACATTTTTTTTTTTTTTTTGCACAGCTGCAGACCATGCCATAAAAATAATACCTAAATATGATGATCCAAAGATAATAACGTTTTCTTAAAATAGCTTGAATATAATTTTTATAGTATCTTATATCACAGTTTAAACCATTCTTTTGCAAGCCTTTAGTCCTCTGATAATTTCATGTATTTGAAGAATAGGTTACTTTGCATGTTACATCCCTGGGCATAGTTCTGGTCAATGTCTTTGGATGTTGGCAAGAGTCCAGCTGCCACAACTCTTGGAGCAAAAAGGCTCAGCTAGGAAAATTTTTATAGGAAAAAAATTCTTTAAAAAGAATTTTTAAAGAAATAATTGCAGGTGATTGTTTACATGGGAAGTGAAAATATGTCAATAAATTTATTGAAACTGTGTTATAGGTCTCAAATTTATTAAGCCTGCAGATAAAATACATTTTATCAGCTGAAGAATTAATAAAAATTGCTATATTGAAGACATTAGAAATGTCAAATGCCTAATAACAACTACATCCCAATAGCATGATTTATCTTTAAACCAAATAGATAAACAAGAGTAAGAGGAGAGCATCTTTATATTCTTAAAATTTGAGGGGAGCAAATTATGAAAAGGTGTCTCAATTACCACTTCTCAGTCTGATGTTCAGATCTCAGCTTTAATCTGCCAGTGATAGTGTAACAGCTTGAATTGTAATTCAATTGATCATATAAAAAATATTTTACAATCACATATTTCAACAGAAAATAGTCTTCTAGTTACGTGTCTTAAAAGGCACTTGTTCAAAATAAAAAACTGAAACTTTTCTTTATGTGTTTATTTTTTCTGCTTTTCGCTTGTTTCAAAATTCTTAATTTCATAAAAGCTGCTTTGTTGCAAAGTTTTAAAGGTCTCATCAAAATAAACTGAATTCTTTTTAATTTCTTGAGATACCTGATTACAAAGCTGAAGTGGAAAACATTTTATTTCAAATTTTGATTTATAGATCCACATTTAACCCTTATCCATTCATTCAACTTAAACATTCATATGAAGCCATCCTCAGGCTATGCTGTGTATGCAAAGCATACAAAGATCACTTGGACAGTTACTTTAGCCAGGATAGGCTCTCACTGTGTCTCAAGGGTTAATATACAACATTATATTTTATTTTCTCTGATTGTTTTCTCTAAGGAGAATTTCACTATTAATTTCTTCATATATTTTATATACATACGTGGGTGAAGAGAATAGTTGGGGTTTTTAAATTCTACTTCAACAAGGTAACTATAATTTCAAATGTTTATTGTGTATTAACCCAGGAATGGGATGCCTTTTGCTACTGAAGAAATGAGATCTGACCCCAAGAAATTTTAGGATTTCCATTGGAACTGCCCTTGTATGGCAAAGGTATTTTACTGCCTTGGGAAAATACTGTTATTAAACTCAAAATAGGGATTTAAAGTTCAAAAACACCTATTTTTTTCCACTTTGCCATGTCCAGTTTGACATGTACTTTTAAGATAAACTCAACAGAATTCATCACTTGCAGTTATGAAACTTATAATTTGTTGCTCTTAATTAATAATGTTACTCAATTTCATTAATATTACCATTAAACTGTCCTCCACAAAACAATTAATGCATAAGCTTATTGAAGAATTTTACTTCACATTTGCACTCTTGTAATTTATTTTTAGAAGTCACACTTAACAGCTGTCAAAATGAAAGATGAGCCTGAACCATGCTCTGTTTTCACTATGCTAACGTGACTAAACTTCACAATATTATATATATCCATAGGCTGCTCTGAGAGGATTTTCTCCTCAAATTATTGTAAATTTCAGTATCCCAGAAGTGGAAGAGATCACAAGATGAAGTGTCATTCCTGATAAGTGTTAGTCCAGCCTGTCCTCATGGACCCTAAAGAGAAAATTCCTTTGCAGTCACCCCCTTCTTTGCCCATCACTGCTGACATGCAGTTGTGCATGGAAGAGAATTACTAAAAGATTACTGACATATTCTACCTTTCCTTAGTGTGATGACCCTTGTTAGTTTCCTGGAGCCCAAAATATCATGCATTTGGAAGCAAGCTGTTGCCAAAAGCACTCAGTCTCCAAATACTGCCAATGTGCAGTTTACATCTCTGTTCTGTCCTGGATGACACAATGGCTGAAAACCTTTCTCTCATGAGGATGTGGAAAAACAAAAAAAAGTCCAAGCATTTTGAAACTTATGTTCCTGAAAATTTCAAGTTTCTTTTCCTTTTAATAATGGCACAGTCTTCTAAGTACCTCCACTGTCATGATTTTTAAAAAAGAAATTAACTGCACGTGGCTTCTCACCTGCAAATTCTCTTGACTAGTAGCTTTGTCACTCTGCAGGTTATAAGTAGACACCTGAGTAAGGAAAACAGAGAACAAGAAAGAATATTCTTTACTGTTTCAGGAATATTTTTCCAAGACCATAATTATTAGCAAAACTCTGGGACCTGTAGACCAGGAGAATATCTTAAATTTTGGTTTAATAATGTTTTTTCTATTCCAGGACCAATATAATAACATTTCATTTTTGAGAAAATGCAGTCTAAAAAATCAAGCTTGCATAATCTTGGCTTTGCATTATGATATCTTGTGGCATGGCACCAACATCATTCAGTTTCCCTGCAAAACTCAGCAAAATCTTTAGCAATCAAGAGGATTTGGAGTACAGTCAGGTTGCAGAAGATAATATTTCCTGGTGGAGTCACTCCCAATCAGTCTGCAGCACAGACTGCATATTTTAACAGGCCTATTAGTGCTACCAATTCAAAGGCAATTCTGACTATAGCACAACTTAAAGACAACAGCAAAAAAAAAATATTTTGGTAATGGAAAATGAGATATTTATTCAGGATAATTTCACATACTACCATTTTTATGGTCTAATTTTAGATCTAATCCAATAAATTATTGATTCCAAATATTAAAATAATCACATATACACACTTAGACAAAATAACTAGCACTCTTCTTTTTCTAGAAAGTTGACTGTTGCAATGAATTGAGTAACAGAGGAGTTGGTGTCATAAAAGAGAACACAGGGATGGAAAGTCTGGCATCAAAATAAAAAACAAGTTCCATATTTTCTTCCTTCAAAAATGGTAAAGTGTGCTTAATTTTTAATCATCAGAACATTTCTCCTTCTGCTAATTCTTTCCAAAATGCAATACAGTCAGCACATGGCCGTGGATTGGTGGAAGTGCTGAGGTGTAGGACCACTGCAAGTATGGAATGAGTGGTGTATTGTGCCTGCCTCTAGAAGTCATCAAATGGAGAAAGTCTGGGATTTTGAGAACAAATAGCAGGGCTGTTCTTGATCTTTCCCAGGAGACAACAGCTTTTTTTCTGCCTGGGACTGACAGGAGGAGGCCTTATCCCTGATGTGTATCCTGTCCCCCATTCCAAAAACCTCTATGGAAAAGGTGTCAGTGCACTATAACATCCCTGATCAGCCTTGCTTGTGTGTCCACCACGAAGCAAATCAGTTATTTTACAGAAACATGAGCCCAGGCCATATTTATCATCAGATTATGCACTACTACACACTGCCTAGCAATCTGAACATCTTCAGTTTGTGCTGGTTTTGGCTGGGGTAGAGTGGCTGTGTTTTGGATTTGTGCTGAGCACAGGGTTAATGATGCAGAACTGGTATTGTTATTGCTGAGCAGGGCTTACACAGAGCCACGGCCTCTGCAGCTTTTCCTACCACCACACTAATGAGGAAATTGGGGTTGCATGGGATGTTGGGAGGAAACAGCCAGGACAGGCGACCTGACCAAAGGGATATTCCAGACAATACAACATCATTCCCAGTAAATAAAGCGGGGGGAAGAAGGAGGAGAAGAAGAGGGGTTTTTTGAAGTGACAGCTCTTGTCTTTCCAAACATCCATCTCTCCTGGAGATGGCTGAACACCTGTCTGCCCATGGGAAGCAGTAAGTTAATTCCTCCTTTTGCTTTGCTTTTGCACACAGCTTTTGCTTTCCCAACTGTCTTTATCTCAACCTATGGGTCCTCTAGCTTTTATCCTCTCATTTTCTCCTCAGTCTTACTGGTGGGCGAGTAAGTGAGAGATAATTAGGTGCTGGCTGGGGTTAAACCACAACAAATGTAAGAATGAAGCAATAGAAAGTGTGATCCTTAGGACCACCAGAACCCATAGAGACGGGGCAGTGCATAGATGTGCCATTTAATTGTTCTCAGTATGCTATTCAGGAGGATATGGAGGTGCTGAGGAAGAAAGTTGAAAGACTGTGTTAATGCTGCTACAGGGGAAGTAATAAAGGAAAAGAAAGGATAAAATTCATATCCCATGCCTTGATAACCAACAAGAGAGGAAATATATTCTGTCAGTGCAACCACTCCTAGCTCTTAGAACCTTCCACCATTTCCAGTGGCTTCCTTCATAGCACAGATTATCTTACTTTCCTACATCTCTGCTTGTTCAGGATTTCTACCCTGCTCTGTTTGACCAGACAAACCTTTGTTCCACTTCATACTCAAGACTTTTTTCATATCCAGAGTGCTGACCCAGTTTTAACAGATGTGTGAAAGTTGAAGATAGAAAAAAGAAGGAGATTAAAAAGTTTTGGTAAGCATGCAAGTCTTGAAAAATCAGATACCAAATAATTTGTACCAAATCACAAAAAACTGTAGCCATTATGTAAAGAGGTGCTTCAACAGACCCAGTCTTGGATCAGTTTTCTCTCCATTTGGCCTGGTTTCCAAGGCAGGCACTAAATATCTGTAGCTGCACTCAAGCCATTCTGCTCTGTGCCTCATGCACTGTTACCAACAGAGACACATTTTTTCACATAAACACCATCAGGCTGCAGCTAGGCCAATTGCTTGTAGCCAGCCCCTACTGTCTTTGGAAAAGTTCTCTGCCTGTGGGGAAGACAATATGCAGAATCATTATCAAAGTTAATGAAATTCAAGTGATTCGGTTTGTCTTGGTTTTCCAACAGGTGCATTCTGATTGGTAAAAGTTAAAACAGTTTCTTGCCTGTCCCACTGAAACAAGTACTCAAGTGAGTTAAAAAATATTCTAATAAACAATAATAATAAATGTTTACTAATAAATATAATGGAAAAGGAATTGCCTTTGTGTAATGACATTGGATGTTTGAGTCATGTCTTATACAACGAGTCTGAAAAAGGAGCCATTGCAGAAGACCACAGAAGGAACCCTTGCAGTGAACATGTCACAGGTTTCCTGGAGCCAGGCTGTTGTCAGAAAAGTGATAATACTAAGAGAGAACAGAGAAACATTGAGGAGAATCTGAAGAGGAAACTAAAATGATCTGGAAGTAATTGAAAAAGAAAAACGGGGGATAAGTCAGAATGGTAGTAATATCCAAAATAAAAGTTCTCTTCCTTGTTTTCCAGAGTAATTAGGCTGATCTTTTTCAGATTTTTTTAATTTAGAAGTTGCACAGAGATATTTTTATATGCAAAGCTCATAATTAGAAAAACATTATAAATCTGCAAAATATAACAATGAAAATAAAAGTGAATCCACTTATAACAAAAGAATATTATTTATGTTCACCATGTATGGTAAGCAAACCTGGTAGTCTCTCAGTCTATCTCAAAGAACTGCAACTTTATACCAAGAAGTAACTGCATTTTAGCTGAAGACAAAACATGGTGAGAATCATTGTACAGTAAGAATAATTTTCTTAGTAAGGGAAAGAATGACATGTATTTACTGTCACTCAAGCTTCATCCAAAACACTTTGACATAAAATACATATTCCATGATTTATGAGTCTGCCAGTTCATAAGTTGTCATGATGTTAAGTTTTTGTGGTTTTGCACTGATGTTTTTAAACAAGTAGCTGTGTCATAAGAGATAATCCAGGAAACCCAGACTGTTTCTGTTTGCTTGTTTATTTTTTATATTATGAGTTTGACTCAATATAATCCTGTCTTTGTGTCATCAACTCTACATCAGAAAATCACAGATCATAATGCAGTATTCAGTGCCACGGTTTGCACTGAGGATTAACGCTTTCAGTATCCTAGGACAAAACAATGGTTCAATGGGACTTCTCTTTACATTTTACTTTTTGTCTGAGGGAGGGTGACTGCAGTCACTTCTGTTTAAAATTCTAAACCAGGCCTTTAAAGTCAAGAGAGAAGGGGAAACGTGTTACATCATTCAACCAAATACCATATATTTCCCCCCCAAAAAAGTGTTTGGCTTTATCTACTGAAAACCTCTGATAGCAGTTGTTGTCTTGGCATTGTGCCTGTAATAAAGAAATAAAGAAGGAAAGAAGAATAGAAAGTAAAAAAAGAGGGGAAAGTAAATGGAGGGGGGGAGAGGAGGAGGGAAGAAAAGAGAACAGGAAAAAATAAAGCGAAAAAGAAAAAGAAAAAGAAAAAGAAAAAGAAAAAGAAAAAGAAAAAGAAAAAGAAAAAGAAAAAGAAAAAAAAAAGAAAAAGAAAAAAAAGAAAAAAGAAAAAGAAAAATAATAAATATTTGTAAATGTTTTAGACATGTAGTTTATGCATTGGTGAATGGTTCTTTATACGTTATATTTATGGGATATTTTGTTTGTTTTGTGATTTTGTTTCAACTTTTAAGGAGTGCCGTTAATGTGATTAATTAACAAGAATTTATTGGCTAAAAAATCTGCACAGCCAAACATATGTGATTTTTAAAATGTATTTTTTCAGGTGAAACTATAAAATTGGGTCCTAATTAAGCCCTGCTGTTTCCTGAGATTTTGTGTGCACTACTCAGGGAAGGAAAGTTGCATGGAACTTTACTTGATCATGGAAGAAAAATCTGGAGAGTAAATTCAAGCATTCTATTCAGTTTTTAAATATAGTCTTCACTTGAGGGCTACAGTGAATTTATGCCCATGTTAAACATTAAAGCTCTGTTATGGGGCCAAATAAGGGGGAAAACTCAAATCAGCTCAAACATCACGAGGGCAAAACTTCAGCACCACTGCAGCAGGCACCACTAGCAGTTCTGCATTTGCTCTGAAAGGCTGGGATTGATCACAGAGTTTGTTACTATGACATTCTATTACATGTCTATTACATGCATTCTCTTCCCATTACTTTGCTAAATTGGGAAGCTTATTTTCTATAATGTAAAACAATTTGTAATAAACATAGTGTATTATAAAAGGGATTTGAAGCTTTGGAATTTGCTTTGTGGGGAACTGAAACTATACTGTACTCCAGTGAGACCTTAACCCACTTCAAAGGGAAGTTCTTTATAAAACTGGGGGGGGATGTTTAGCATAATCAGTGATTTGCACAAATTTTTGACAGAATCTGGGTTTGTGTCTCCTGCAAGGTGTCTGCATAGTTAAGACTCAGCTGTGCAAGTACAAACATAGGAACTTGAACCCTGTCGAAAAGCACTGCTGCTTTAAAAAAGTGATATAAATTACCATGTAATCCACAGAAAATGATAAGCAGAGATTCTAGAATTGCACAGAACCTTTTTTCAGTGATTCAGGAACTATGGTATTCCTTGTTAGTAAAGGGTGCAACTGCAATTCACATGTGTTTTCTTGTAACAAAAATAAGCTCACCAGCAAAATTTTTAAATAGATCTTTTAATGCAAATAGTAAGACATTATTGTTGACATTTTGAGCTCTAAATCCTGTCTCAGTTAGTTTTCACTGAAATGCAGAAAAGGAGTCTACATGCAAATAAATTGTGTACATGCAAATATCCTTTTATATAAGTTCTTGTAGAAGAACTGAATCCCTGACTCTTAAATGGTTTTGCTTAGAAAAAGTGACCATGGTATATGTTATTTGCACATCATTGCCTTTCTCGTTCCCCTTGCTCCATATATATAATATTTTGGGAAACTGTAAATTATTTCAATTTTCTTTCATGTATTTATTTCCATTTTATCTCTTCTACACAGAACTTCTAGATGCAGATTATATCCAGGGTGCATCTTTTGGCTTAGAAATGAAGAGTCATAGAACTTCCTATAGACATTTGTCCCCTTCATTTTAATTTTTTTTTAATACCTTTATACCTGACATGACCTGATACAATCTAGGCAAGTGAAATTCCTCTAAAAAAGGCCTTGAAACAAGGCTTCCTTAAGGTACCTCCCGTTGTTGATAGCCCTCTTTAGGTACCAAGGTAAACTCCAAAAATCCCCACCCCTTGACTTTTCAAGTGTGTCCTGCAAAATGCTGCCATCCTCTCTCAGCTGGAAGAATGGGACTCATACAAGGGCACATCTCTGAACAATAGCGCTGTGACAGCCAGACACCCTCCTCCACAATGGCCTGCCTTGACAAAAATCTCTGCTGACCCCCTTCAGCACAGTCAAACTTGCCTTGTCATGGCAGCCATGTCAATGAAAGACATATTCCAATGAATAAAACATTAGGATGCACCCAGTCCACCCAGCTGCACTGGAGAAGCGCACATAAACTGCTTTTGCTGGAAGCCATATTTGTAGCACATGAAAAAACATTAGAGAAATTATTTTTCAGTGGATTTCTGAAATCTCTTCTCTATTTCCATCAGTTAGTCTTTCAATAGCAAGCTTTTACAATGAGATCGAAAGGCATTCTGCACACCAAATGTCCTATAGAAACAAAACCCAACTTTTAAAATATTTTTCCAGTTATCTTGTCTACAAAATGACTGTGAAGGATGGTTTTTGCTTAGGTTTCCCCCCTTTTCAGCAGGTTTTAGGCCTTGGGGTATCGGTATCCAAGCAGTTAAAACTACATCAGCACTAATAGCTATGAGCTCATCTTGTATAAGCACATTTTTAGTTAAACACCACAATCTTGGAAAAAAATGTTAGTGTGCTTAAACAGCCTGGCTCAGAATAGCTCACAATATGACGCATACCACAGGAAATAAAGTGGTATGAGGCACCTACAAAATATTTTTCAAACAAGTCATTGAAGCTGTAAGCCCCATGCCTCAGCTTTAGGAAGTCACTTATTAAGAATCAACACCAGCCGTGCCAAGCTAAGCTCTTGCTCTTGGTGATTTTCCAATTGAATATTCAGGGCCCTGTCTCGGTCTTGTTTTCAGGGAAGTACATGCCTGGAATGTTAGCGAGCTATTTGCTGGAAAAAATGCCCACAACAGGCCCAATGTTGATCACATTAATGCATTTGAGTGGGTATAGAGTGCAAATGATTGAAAGTGCTTCCAGATCTTGGTTCCCCGGGACAAAGCAGGCTCTGTTCTCTGATCTGATGGTCATTTTTTTCAGCGGAGGATGTGGTGCAGGAAGAGGGAGCAGTGCCAATCTCTGTCTAATGGCTCCAAACAGGGCCTGGGCCTGGCTCTTTGGATGCTGATGAGTGGGAAATGAAACACAGATGGGTCAGATGGGTAAAGGAGAGGGGGGATTACAGGTCAGGCCAAAGAGTTGGAATAAATTAAGTGCTTATGAGGTACAGAATGGCACATTGTTAAAGCAAACAGACAGGGGAAAAAAACATTTCGGCATTGTTAGGCACAGGGTGCAGAAAAAAACATCCCGTCTTCCCAGAGCCCTTCTGCATATCACATCCTCTCTGGGATTACTGCCTGCTTGGTATAGGAATTGCTTCCTTTAACATGGGTACTGCAAGGCTGTGGTGCTCTGCAATACCTAAGAGGAGGTAATTTTCCAGTAACACTTCAGATGCCATTTACTGAGAGGAATACTTTGGCTCGTGCTCCTGATTATAAGATAGCCAGCTTCCTAACTCCCTAGAGATTTCCAACAAAAGGGTAGGTAGCCACATACATTTACTCTGGGGAAATTAGGTGACAGAAGGAGTATTTTGTGCTCTCTCAAAATGATGAGTCCATGTTTGTGTTTATTTGCTTTCAAGTCTTTGCATCTGCATGAAAGAAATTGATTTGGGTTAGAGGAATGTTTCTAAAAGATTCTGGTTAAGAAATAAAACTGAAGGATTTTCCTGGAAACGTGCAACAGCAATTTTACCTCTTATACAAGAGAGGTAAATCCCTCACCACACTGATGTAAAAAATGTTTTTATTAAATGATATGGACAGAGGTTCACTGCACTTATTTTTGGCATCTCTATTCCATACATAATCACCAAAAATGCATTGCCGAACTCCCAAACTCCCCATTAACATGCACAGATGTAGGGTTACAGATTTGAAAACCATCACATTAATAAAACTTGAAAGAGAAAACACTGCCCATGACTTTAAACTAAATTTTCACCAGCTATTTTTCTTCAGTCCTCAAGTCCAGGTTCTTTCTTGGCCTATGAGTATTTACCTCTCCTGCAAAGATGATTAAGTAGGACAGGTAAAATAAATTCTGGTCCTTCCACACAGAATGTCTAGAAATCAGGTGGCAGTCACCACAATGTATTATATGTGAGTATTAAAATTGAGATGAGAGCTATAAAATGTTAGTGCTAGTAACAGAATGGCTAAAAAAAGTCTTAAGTCCTTTTAGGCACAGAAAACCAGTTATCTCTTGAGCAGCACAAATGGCTGGGCTATGCATCTTCCCCTCTCCCATCAGCTTTCACACCATAATGCACCTGAGGTGCTGCCTATTGGGAACATCTCAGAATTTCCCAGTATCTCTTTTCTCTTCCTGCCTTCCTCCTTCCCAGATGATAGCACAAACCTCTGTTCTGCGTGTGCTGATGAGCAAGACAGAGGACATCTATGGAGAGAGGCCAGCTGACATGCCAGAGCAGATACTGTGAGGTACACAGCTTTTTCATAGGTGGTAGCACTGAGGAGAGGAAAAGATATCAGTCCATCTGGTGTGTTTGATCCTTAATCACCCATTGGTCACTAGAAAACTTGAGTGAACTTTGTATTTTTAAGGCAATGCTTTATTGAATTTAGTTGAGACTGATTGCAAGTATTGTGAATGGAGCATCAGGAGATCTAAAGAAGCAGATATACTGATGGTCAGGACTTTGCAGGAAATAATGCCTGAAAGAATTAGGTCAATAGAAATAGAAATAGAAATAGAAATAGAAATAGAAATAGAAATAGAAATAGAAATAGAAATAGAAATAGAAATAGAAATAGAAATAGAAATAGAAATAGAAATAGAAATAGAAATAGAAATAGAAATAGAAATAGAAATAGAAATAGAAATAGAAATAGAAATAGAAATAGAAATAGAAATAGAAATAGAAATAGAAATAGAAATAGAAATAGAAATGGAAATAGAAATAATGGAGGAATAAAAAGAAGAAACACCACAAGTTCATAAAAGTAAAACCAGAATTGCATTTATAAGAAATGGTCTTCATATAGCAAAAAAAAAAAGCAACAGTCTTCTGGGGGAAGAGAAAGAGAAGGCAGGGTATGGTAACATTCAGATGAGAAGCCTTCCTGAAAGGTAGCCTGCTGGAGGAACAAGTTAGATAATTTTTAAAAGTTGCTTTCTGAATTTCCCTGCTCCTTCCTGATCAAGAGAGGGAGCTTAGATTTGGTGGGAAGAAGAACAGAGTAGGCACCAGAGTCGTCTGAAAGACAGGTATTTACACAGGCAGAAGGGAATCAGGAGAGCTCAGGCTGGAATGCAGCCTGCCTTGTGCTCCTATACAGTACCACACTGTCTGAGCTCTGCAGTGTTTCTCACAGCCAATGGGAATGATTTCTTCTCCTTTTAGTTACTGTTCTGAGCAAGAGGCAAGATATATAGCAAGACCATATACAAACCCATGGATGTCTCTGTCTTTCAAATTTTAATCTAGATAGCTATTTTCTAAATAACTACAACTGGCCTTTTCTTCACCAAACTCTCTCATTTAAAGCAGCATTTCCAGTGGTTTCAGTCTTACTTCAGACTGCAAAGAGATTCAATTTTAGAAAAAAACTGTAGGATGAAGGGACTACATCATATTTGAAAAGAATAAAAGACTAACTGAGAGTTAATTCAAAGCATGAACCATTGCAAATGCACTTCGCCAAATCCCATCACTTCTTGAAATATTTAATATAAGCCCCTATTAGTAAGACACTTATACAATGTGCTTGCCTGACCCAGCCCATCTGCCATCCCCATGTCATCACCTAGTACAGGGTGAGCAACCCTGGTTGTGGTTATGCCTTGTCCCTGCAGGACACAACCTTGGCCTTGGGTCATCTTTCAAGGCAGAACAGGCAGAAGTGTCCATCTAGGGAGTCTTGCAGAAAGCACACTCAGAAATGTAAGTGTGGACTGTAAGCAATTAAAAATTGCAGAAGTTAAATTATGATCAGAAGAACCCTAAGACAGTGCAGACACAGGTACTGTAGTCTCCCAGAAGGTAAAATGTCCCCTTGTGATCCTACAAAAGAAATTTTGGCAGTGAGAGCTCCCTCATCATAGCATAGCATTAGGTGGTAGCCATCAGAATTACTATGAGGGGAAAGTGAGACCATTTTGTATGGCTGAAAAAACAGTCTGGAAATTGAAAAATAAGCGCATTTCACCTTGTTTTGGTATCTCCAACCTGCATGTTTGTTTGGCACATAAGGATTTTTCTAGGATGAAACATGACTGAATTCCTCCTCTCCTTTGAGGACAAAATTTTCCTTACCGAGCTGGAAAGATCAATGTAGAAGAAAACCCACATGAGAGTTAAATTTGTCTTCTGCTCAGAAGCACCTCTTGGTTTAACAATAAATGATATTGTTTATTATTAGGCAAAATATTATATCTCATTGGGAGCTGCTGCTAATGTCACTCTCAGGGTTCTTATAAAACCTTTCCAGTGGTTTCAAATGCTGTTAAGCAACCTAGACCTCAGAAATTAGAAAAGCTTTCCATCTTCCAGAGCAAATGTAGATTTTAGCTCTAATATTTATTCATGATGAATTAATGATATTAAATAGCCAACCCTTAAATGACTCACTAAGATAATGAGAGGTATTAGGTACTTAGGGTGATGGAGCCACTTAGGTAATGAAGTGGAAGAACCTAGATGGAAAAATAGAACTGATTCTCAAAACCAGCGGTTTGTGAGGAGTGTTTTTTTAAATAAGAAGGGTAACTCAGTATGTAAAAACAGCACTGGAAAGGGAATCTGGTCCAACTTATGCAAAAAGCCTCACTCTTCAGTATTTGCTAATTCTCAACCCTGCCTCTCTGGCCTTTACTTTTAGAACAAGGCTTCTTTAACTCCTGCTGATGCAATAACTAAAAGCAGGGCTCAGCCTTCAATGTCCGGTGTTAAACTGGTGCTGTGCTGCTAATGTGCTCCATTGTATGGCACTGCAAAGAGTAAAGCCCTCATGCAGTAAGCACCCTTATGGGAAATTATTCCATTATCTGATGCATGTCACAGAGGATTTCCTCCTATGTAAAACATTGACACAAATTGCTGAGCTACAGGATTTATCCATTTGCTGTGTCACATTTTTCACAAGTTTTTACCTTCTTGCACGCAGACAGTACTGTACAAACCTATTTCTGTACAAAGAAAATTCATTTTAAAATACGAAAAAGTCAGTATAGCACTTATTCTGTCAAGAATTGTTTTTCCTAGAGTGGTATTTTCTTGAAGCAGATTTGGCTGGATACAGTAAGTTATGACCTTTGGAATAAAATGAAAAGCCTGTGGGACAATACCAGAGTTTGGCAGGATACAGTTGTCGCTTTTCAGTTTTCACTTCAGCCACTGGCCAAGCGCCACACCACAGCCTTGTTCTGACAGTGTAGCTCACACCACAGCCATCACCATCCCATGTCCTGAATGCCCTATACCAACCACCACCTACTCTGAAATAAAACACTACCTGTCATCTCTTGCTGCACATTCCTCATAGAACAGCAGTAGAGGTATTCTGAACGTACAAGTTGTAGATGCCCCTGAAATATTAATGTAGTTCCACTTTTACATCCTGTGCCCAGGATTTCCACTCCCACTTTGTCTTTAAATTTTTCATTGATTAGATTGCCTGTTGCAGAAAAATATGAATAAAGGGGAAAAAAAAATCATACTTTTAAGGATTAATTTGACTTCTTTTACATGTTCATCTGGGTAACTAGCAATTTATGAAAATATCACCCCAAAGTTCTCAATCTAGCATTCACTACAGAAACACAGAAAACCTATCCTTAGAAATTCCTAACAGTCTTTGATCTCAAAATGATACAATTATTCCACAGAATATACTCTGTCTCTGCCTGCTACCTTCCCCAAAAATATTTGACTAATATCTTTCAGGGCATTCTGAATTACTGTGGACCAAGTCCTGAGGCTCCTACTCAGATTTTACTCAGATACAACTAAGATAATTTCCCTTGGAATGACAAGAGCTAGCCAGCTTGTGTTTAACTAGAAAGAAAATAATGGGATTTTCCTGGAGTTATTAACTTATTTTACCCTTCCTCACTGTGGTGCTTTGCTCTAGGTACATAGAAGAGGTTAGCAGTTTTCAGATAAATGCAGTTTTGATGAAAAGCACCCAGTAAGAAAGTTAAAAAAAAAAGTTTTCAGAATCTCAGTCTTTCTGGAAGTGGAGTTTTCTTTATCTTCTGGCAGATGTGTAGGTACCAGGAGCCCAGAGGGCTGCAGGCAACTCATCAAGACCTGCAGCTTGAGGAAAGAGCAGCTGCCAGTTACAGACTTCAGGATTTGCTAGGCACACTAGAAGATCCACTGTTTTCCTCACCAGACAAAATCTATAATTCAACTTGAGAAATGGCAGGAAAAAGGGATCAGGTAAGGGTTTGTTCTTCCAATGCCACATATTTGGTCTTTTCTCACACTTTAATGAAGATGATACATATAATTGTTGGCTTGCTGACATTTTCTAACTTAAATTAATTCCAGAAAATTAATCAGTCGATGAATAACTAAAGGAAGTAGTGGAGAGGACTCCAGCATCTGGCTGGTGTACAGGTGTCACATGAGAACGATGCAAACAGATGAGGATTAAGATAATGAAGATTAAAAAAAAACCTTTTTGTCCTCATATTGCAGGATAAAATGAAGAACTTAAACCTTTACATCTGGCAGAAGGGATTGATGGAAATCATTGGACAGATATCAGCAGGGAGAAAGGTTGAAGCTCCAGGTATAAAATAAATGCAAATCAAAGATATTATCAGATAACAAGAGATTTCTCCCCTATGATACATTTTCAGAAATGTTAATTATTAATATTGGAGAATAATGATGGGTTGTTACACCCTGTGTCTTTGAGATTGTAGTACAAGAGGGATCAGGAGTCCATGAACGATTCTGTCACGATTGATCATATTCTAAAATGCAGCAAAGTTAATAGTTGTTTTTCATATGGCCAAAAAAAAAGGACAGCAGCAGCAGTGAGCCACATTGTGAGCTGTGTAGTACCAGTTTTATACCAGCAAAGTTTCAGTAAAGTTCAGTTGCACTGGTATAAACCTTGTGCAAAGTGTTGAAAGCCATGTCTAATATATCTACTTCTCTTGCTTGAAAATCAATATTAGCAAGGTTTTCCAGACGTTGTAGTGCCTGTACAAGCTGCTTTTCTTGGACCACTCCTGAGTTGCACAGGATCACTGCAGAGGAGGAGGGGAGGGACTGTTCAGATCTGCCTCGAGGCCTGAACTCTGTTCCCCAGTCAGCACCATGCCCTGATTTATAACCTGATCCAAGAATCCTAACTACAATGCAGCTATATCAACACCTGCATCCTGGGAAAACAAATGCTTTTTAAGGGGAGACTGCTGGGTACAAATAAGCTGCAAAGCATAAAGCTGGCTCAGAGCCAGGCCCAACAAAGGGCATTGGGCGCTGCAATGCTCAGTGTTGCTGGTTTCAGAATTAACTATTAAGGGGATCATTAAAACGACATGTAAAATCAGCCTGTTACTGTGAGGTGCTAAGTGCTTCCATTGAAATGCTTTAAGGGAGCTGAGCCTTCTCTGCATCTTACAAGACTGGACCCATATTTTCCAAAAATGTGATGAAATGATGCTTTTTTTTGTTTTTTTTACATCTTGACAAATCAATTTCCCGAATGAGTGTTGAGTTCATAGAAGGGGCAGCACATGTTGCATTCCATTAAAAAAAATTACTAACCACTTTTTCTTTTCTTTTTCAGCTGATGTGTGTATGGTGTGCTGTGAACACCAAAAAATAATGGTAATGTATTTATCATTAAAAATAAGGAAATGAGGCTAAGCAGCAAGAAGCAAAATCTGGAAAGTGTGAAAGTATGTTCTGTATTCATTACTTACTATAGAAAGAAAGATATAGAAAGGTACTATTTTTGTTTCACTCGATAATCTCAAAGGGACACCAAACAAATTGAGGGTGACTGAACTATTAAAATTGCTTATTTAATGGCTTCTCTCTTACTAGGGGAAAAACTTTTCAGTCTGTTTAGACTGAAACAATCTAGGTGGAAAAAATCTGGCCCATAGATTTGCTTTGGCGCCAGTTATAAACCTCTCTGCCTCAGCTGCTTCATTTTAATCCTATTTAGTTACATTTCCATCAAGGTGAACGTGAAAACTTCAGTGGAGACCATCTCTAGATATAGCAGAGATTAAAAGATAATTGTCCTCATATGTAAAATTATTTCAGGCTCAATGGTTGTCTATCAGACAGGTATCTAACTATGTTTGGTTTCTACCATAATCCAAGTAGTGATCATACCTCTAAAGTAGATATTTGCTTAAATATTTCTCTCCTTAGGGAAATACTTTGGTCTCTTTGTGCAAACAAAATGCCTAAGCTGGCATGGAAAAAGGATCTGGAGAAGCCCTTTACAGAGATGCTAATACAGGGTGGAAGGAAGATTGCTGTGGAGTGAGGAAAGACAAGGAGGAGACAGGCTGGATTTTTAGAACAGGGGAAGGCAATGATAGGGACCCTAGGAAACAAGGGACTGCTTTTCTAGTGCCAAAAGTGGGGGTTTTCTTCTGTCTAAATTGGTGCATAATTTTTCTCTGTATTTGGGGAATACATGGCTCCAAGCTCAGGTTTCCTGTATAAAGGTACTGTAATCTCAGCAGTTATTATATTTGTACTTATTTTATGCTTAGAAAAATTAGGTCACTTGTTTCAGAGAATCCCAAACATGACTGCTAGACTTTCATTGGCCAAATAACATGGATATTACTAGATGCTTACTAGTAAGATGACTGAGTAGTTCCACTAGTAAGATGACTGAGCCAACCAAATATTTAATATGCTTCTATTCATAGGTTAGTTTTCCCAATCTACAAGAACAGAAAGTGAGTTTTTCATATTGCTGCAATTACTGCAATCACTGTTAGAGTTTATATTTTCAAGTACAGCCATATTATCTCTTCAATTATAACCATTAATTTGAATACAATACATAGTATCAGCTTTCCAAACTAAAGTGATTGGAATTGTAAACTTCAGGAATTTTCCCAACCAGAAAAACAGGATAGAAATACAACATCAAAATCTGTGAAAGTTAATAAGGTGTAACTTAGAAGGAAATATCTTTTTACCAGGAGGAGGTTTAAAATTGCTCCAGAAAAGTAGAAGTGCAGGAGCTTCTTCTCTTTTAAAAAATATGTCACAGTCAGTAGTCATGAAAAAAGTGATTTATTGCAGGATTCTATGCCTAAGTTTTAGATGTTCAACTGCAAGTGTGTGCTTACTTGCTTTTCCAATTAAAAGTGTATTTAAGCAAGTGCTTAAATTCAGAATTGAACTAGTGCCTTGAAGGCCTAAGAGGACACCCCTCAAGCCTGGATTTATCTTCCTGCTTTCAACCACTTAGTAGAGACATACCTAAAATGGAGCCTTGTCATCCTACTCTCTGCTGGGAGATTTATTGAACATAGATGGAGTTTAGGGAAAAGTACCTTTCACAGTTAAATTCTTAGGTTCAGTGGGATGAATCCAGCTCAATCCTGGACTGAATCTAATCTAAATAAATGGTCTTTTTGCTTTCAAGCCACCTCATCAGGAAATGTGGGAGAAGACTGAATTTGCAGTACAACATGAAATCACCTAAAAATATGAAAACAGCAGAAAGATGCTGCAGTCACCAACAGGTAAATATTTGCCTGGAAAATGAGAAAATGGGAATAAAATATTCTACCTGAGAGGATTCAAAACTTGCTGCTTTCTGTTTCTCAGATTATGGTCTCAGCCGCTGCAGTAAGGGCCATGGCAAGCCAGGATAAGACCACAACACATTCTTCCTCATAAGCCATGTCATTGTTCAAAGGAGAATTCAATGTTTCTAGGACAAATTAAAAATAAGGAGATTATAATGATCATCTACAAAGGAAGTTGTAAGTTCTCATCCTTGCTGGCCATGCTCATTATGCTTTTTAAAACTTAGTGAGACTTTAATGGAATATTAGTCTGTCTCTAGTAGAAATGGAAGTGCTGATGTCCTGACTTGTGCATTCATTGCAATTGTTGCTCACATATTGTACATTATTTTTAATAGTAGCATGTAACAAAAGGGTTCATACCTAACTTAACTGACTACAGTTGTACCTGACTTAAAATTAGTTGTACCCACATTTAAAATTAGGAAACTAAAATTCCTGTAAGTAGTAAATGGAAATTTCATGTTTGACTTGGACTTGACCTGTAACTTAAATGTTACATCCCTTGTAAATCTGCTCACTGATTATCATATGGGTATCACATGTTAAAGAAATAAGAACTTATCAGAACGCACCATGTGAATGTTGGCATAGTGCAGCAGTCAGAACCTGTGCCAAACCTGTTTCTCTCATGAAAACTAGGATGTAGCTGGATCAAGCTGAACCAGACCACTCATTCTGTGTCTCTGCAATACGAGTGACTGTCAGACACTGAAAGACAATGAAATTCAGAAAACAATCTTTGCTTTTACAACAGGTGGCTCTGAATGGCTTCCAGTCAGCTAAGGTAATTAGAAACCTAAGATTCACAGAAACATGTATCTCATCTAAGAGATGATGCAGGAGGAGGGAAAAACCAACAGAGCAATCTGTGACTGATCTGAGACTAAAAAGCTTGCAGTATTAGCTGGCAACTCCCTGAGAGAAAACAGGTCACAGGAATATGGAGGAAAGCAGGAAAGAATGAAAAAAAGGATGATCTATATGATGAAGCTAGAAATCATTATTAGCAAAACAATTGGCATTTGACTGGCAACAAAAACTTTAACTCAAGAATGAAATTTCCCAAAGATTTTGGGACATGTCAGGTGGTCTGACACTTCAGTGAGAGGTTTCACACTGTTTTAAGACAAGGAAGTAAGAATAGGAAAATTACTGAATGAGCCAAAATATCAGCAGCTCATATATGAATGAAAGATTGTCTTACCCTAAAACAGATGATGATGTTTATTGCTCTGGGAGTAACAAAAAAGAACTAGTAGTGTGTATTCATTTGCTAGGCATTTAGATTAAAAAAGAGACAAATCTCTGCCTGTTTTAAGTCCTGAAGATTATCTGTTTATCTATCTATCTATCTATTTATCTATCTATCTATCTATCTATCTATCTATCTATCTATCTATCTATCTATCTATCTATCTATCTATCTATCTATCTATCTATCTATAAAATGTGACAACTTTCCCCTGCCTATGAGAGGAGACATATTCGGGAACATGAATAATGCCAAATAGCTTTCAACAGGGTGCCCTAAGAAAAACAGAAGGTATTTGTTCACACTCAACAGTCCCTTTGAGAAATATTGTTTCTGCAGACTACCATTTGGGTTCTTTCCAGCCCCTGAGGGGTTTGACTGCAAAATATAACATTTTTGTTGGTAGGGAGGATACAAAAGACTATAAACATAATGTTTAACTATGAGAAGAAAAAGCTGTATTGCATAACCAGAGGCTTTGGAAAACCTGGATCAGCTGAGATAAACCTGAACAGGCAGAAATGTAGCCTCTGTGTGAAGAGAATAATATCTGTGTGTAAGACAGTAAGTAGTAGGTCCCATCAGAGTTGAGGCTTTCAACAGGAGGCATGTTTTACTAGATGTGAAGTTGATACAAAATTACTTGAAAATATCATTCATGTATACAGTCCTAGTCCAACAGCCTAAACTGGCTACCTGGGAATGTCACAGTGCAAAATTATTCAGCAGACATGAGAATCTGAAGCAAAGATTCTCTGATCCTGAAATACCATGACATGAGGAGCAACATTAAATTCTTAGAAGATGCTGTAAATGGACTATCCACTTGGTCTTCAGGTAACAGTGCAGTTGAAACTGGCAACCAGTGGTTTATGTTTATTTGTATTTATATATACATAGATTCTAATAAAAAGCAAAGAGCAATTATTCGTCTGCTCAAATCTTTGGCCTTGATCAGTGATGTAAAAAATTTCATGTTTTTGCTCAAGTGAGGGTTCTAGTAGCTTAAACTGCCTGTAAAGTTGTTCTCAAAGCTAGAAAGTAGACCAGAAATTCCCAGCCTAAAGAGAATATTCTTTCAGTTAAAAATGGCTGACTTGCACAATAATCTGACAATCACCAGCTCCCTTTCTAGAGGACTCAACAGAAGAAATGGGATTGACATTCATCCAAAAAATTGTTTATCCATCTCCCTGTTTGAAAGTGCAACCTCTACTTGAAATTGAAAGGAGATCACTGGTGACTTGACAGGATATAAAAGGCAATTATGGCAAAAGACACATATCCTGAATCACAAAATATGGTTTGGTCTCTGGCTACACTTTGAATACAATGAATACAATGAATACACTATGAATACAATGCTGTGACTGGGGGGAAAATGAACATGAACAGAAGTAGTGAAAAGTACAATGTCTGGCAATATAAAGAAGGTAGCACTTTAAGAGAGCCACACAAAAACAGTGACATGTTGTCCACCTGTCTGAAAGGGGAAAATTAAGATATCTTTCAGGTAATAGTCCTAAAAGTTGAGGCATAAGACATGAAAGTAAAAAAACAAGAGAAGTCTTGTCTTCTGAAAGCAACAGTCTTTGTTATTTTGAGAGCCTCAGTGAGCCTTAACTGCCTCACAGACCAGCTGAACATCCTCAGCAATTTTAATTATTTGACTGATTACTCATATATGCAATGGTGTATTAAGTAACACTTTTCAAGTGATCTTATTCCACACCTTGATTTCACAGACATGAGGCTTTTAAAAGAATGTGAGTAGGGTACTGTGAAATTCTCAACATTGTTTGGCAAAGACAGTTAGACCCAAGTACAGAAAAAATGGGTTTTATGAAACATTCAAGTCAGAAATTCAGAGCAGTGTTCACTTTGTGTGAGTGAATAATAAAAAAAAAGGTATTTGGATCCTTTAGGGATGGCAAAAATGAGTTTATCTCCCTTTCAGTCCCTGTATCACCAACATACACCTGGGAAATAACCCATTTTGTGATTTCTAGACCTGGGATGCAGTACCAGCCTAGACACCCTCTGGAGGAACTGAACAGTTTCTAGAAAGACTTTGTACAATGCCATCTTTTTCATTAAAGCACATATACAGCCCCAGAATACCCAGCTTGTCCTGTGAATTATGCAGGGTTAGTCTGAGGAATGTGTCCCTCTGATCTGCCTTGTTTTAAGGATTAAGCACTATGCTCTGTTTTGCTTGGGTCCTCTGTATGTGAGGGATATGTGGCAATGGGAACACATCCCAGTAAGGGAAGTGTGGGTGTCAGTCAGGAAAGAAGGAATATGATCTCTAAGGGGAAACTTTACCAAAAGCACAGGAGTACCAAATCCTTAGTCAACTACTTTCTTCTCCTTGTTAACTATCACTGCATCAGAGCTAACTGGAAGCTGACAAATGTCAACAGTTGTTTTGGTACAAACATAGTTTCAGCTATAACCATTTTCATTTCCTTGGTATCTATCACAGTACAGCAATACGTGTTCTTTGTGAGCCAGGTGTTCACACGGGGAGAGGGAGGCAGAAAATCTTGTAACTCCTAAGGCTGCAGGCACTTTAAGAATAAAAGGCCAAACTTTTCAGATTTTATGTATTCTAAAACCTTCCACAAACAAACATAGCTAAAACTATAGGACCAATACTTTTACTTCCTCTCAGCATCATTTTACAGCTTTCAGTTTATGGAAATATTTTTCCAAGTTTGGTTCAAGTAGTTCTTCAGAAACTTTTTAAGAGTCAAATGAAATCTTGAGAGGAGGGGGTGGGCAGGCTATTACTCCAATCCCTATTGTTAAAAAACACCTTTTGTGTGGAATTTGGGTGAATTCCTCCCCAGAGGTGCAGAATGCAATAAAGATAAGAAGGACTACACCTTGCAGCACAGATCCGTGGGGCTGTTCGAAAGGGGCTGCACAGTTACCAGCTGTCTGCTCTGGTTCCTTTCTGGAGAACAGCTGGAAATGCATTCTCCAGAGATTGCATCTGGCTGGATTCCTCTGCACTCAAATCCCATTGATCTAGTTCCGTCCTAGCCCTCTGTACTTGCAGTTCAAAGAACAGTGAGGTCTGTAAAGAAATTATTGCCATATTGTTCAATCGGCCACAGTGAGCAATATATAGGATTATAATTAGGAACACATTAGGGAAAACAGCTCGGTGGAGATAAGCTGTTTGACTGCATACACTTTTTGATGAGGGCTTAATGCCAATCCCAGAATAAAAAAGATTAAATGTTTGTTACCAATTCTTTTGAACTGCTGGCAGAACATGTGGTAAAGCATTTTTGATTCAAATTAAAAGCATCCTAGGATAAAAATAACCCTGTTCTGTTAGACCTTTCCAAGTGAAACCATTTGTAAGCTGATTTATTGTCTTTTCCTTCACCTCCTTCCCCCAGCATGATTAACATATGCATTTCTGAATCACATGTAAGCCTGGACAGGTATTTGTCTTGTTACACATCTGTGGAACAAATGGCAATACAAATTGTATACAGAACAGATGTAGATTTCCAAAGTCTCGGAAAATTGTATTTGACTAAGGGCATAGATAAAAGTTTTATTTATCAAACAAGTTTTATTGTTTCTTTCTGGTGGAGACAGTTCTATGAGGATTCAGTGGGCTGCAGGTCACAATATTGATGCAGACCCCATGGTAGATAAAGCAGACAGGTTTATAATCAGGGAAAAACCTGTAGGAAGTGAAACACTACCAAAGAAGAAAGCAGATATCCACTAATATTCTTATGAAATGCTTATCACTGCATTTTGTGGTGTCTATTTTTTTATACCTGGGAGATATTATTTTTAGGATTTTTTTTTCAGTCTCTAGAAGCATTTAAACTGGCACCAAGTGTACCAGGGAGACTGGAATTTGACAGATTCATGCTATGTTCATGGAGCCTCCCACATAAAGACAGGTTTATGATGTTACTCCATGTAAATCACCAGGGCTGAGGGAAAGAGCTAGGTTCACACTCACATCTTGCTACACATAGAAATACCATATTTTACATAGGTTTTGAGCTCCATTTTTAGTGAGCTGCCTAAAGATATACAATTGGATAGGTACTGATTTTCAGGACCAGAAAATATATGTAATAACATTACCAGAAATATCCACAACAGACTGTTCAGCTCTGTTGAAGAAACAGAGGTTGGAAAAAAGTCAGGAAATTTCTAACAAGAAGATGGATTTAGGAGGCTAAAAACATAAAGTGATCTTACATTCAGAACATATTTCTTCTTTTGAGAAATCCGGTCTAATAATACCAAATACTTTAAACCAGTACTATTTTTACAACATGTGGAACTTAATAGAATCACTTCAATTCCCATCTATTTGGGATTTAGAGAATTTGTGGTAGGTCTAACATATCATAGGAACACATTTGTACCAAGTGAGGAGCAGTCATTTCACACGTGATGTAGTCAGGAGGTGGCAGCCTGTTGTGGGGACAGACTTCCAGGAGGTTGCTGACCAAAACTGCCAATGGCTTTTGGCCAGGGGCATTCCCAGGTGGCATCTTTGTGGAGAGACAGAAATGCACTTCTGCTAAAGACAGGCTTCCCCTCCTCCATAATGAGCTCTCATCTGTTCACCACATCTCAGACATGTCTCTAGAGCTTCTGCTTCCTAGTTTTGTCCCTGCCACTTTGCATGCAGCCCTCACCCTCTCCTCAAAGGTGCCTCACTCTCAGTTTTGACTGCAGCAGTGTCAACTCTGACAGAATCCACTCTTACTCATCACTTTCTCAAGGAAAATCCTATTGAATTGGTTATGAGATTTCACTGAAAAGATGCAGTCAAGGACTGCAGAAACTGGCATGTATTTTCTGAAGTCTGCCAAGTTTTTGAGATCACTGGTTGAAAGTTGCAGTGGATGACATGAAATTATTTTAAGATGTGAAATAAAATATATGGGACTTAAACTGAGCAGGAGACATTGACATTAGTGAAATATTTACTGTAGTAGATGCTTATGATAATCATACTCAGGCTTTAGGCCAAAGCTTGTGTTAATTACTGGCAGAGCAGTGTCAAACATGGTAAGGAACTCTAGAGCAACAAAACAGGGTGTATCAGCCCGGGGTCTGGCCTGGGTCCCAAATGCAGAGAAGAATTGCTTTGGTAACAGAACTCAGGAATCAAGGCCCATCCTACCACAAGCATCTGTAGTTCCTTGGCCAAGAGGCATTCTATTGCCTGGAGGTGGGATCCTGATTCTCCATTTCCTCCTTCTGTATTTTTGAAATGAAGCCTTAGTTACATGCTCCCCAGGTTTACCCACATATTTCCTTTGAAGGCACAATCAACCCATGCTGCAGTTCTTATCAAAAGTCTGTCTGCTGGGAAGTGTTAAGAGAAAAATCATCCAGACTCACTGATTTGATTTACCTGGCAAACTAGCATTACTCATGTTTTGGGGGATAGAAAGAGACGTCATTTGATTAGAAAGAAATGTGATATTAAAACATTCACATGCCATATATCCAGCAGGACAGTAAAAGAAATTATGAAAATCAAACTCAACAGCCTGCGGTACTGTGGCTGCAACATTGCTGCAAGATGATGATAACACAGAAGGTTGGATATGACTCTTGCAAGATGGATTGAAAAATAAAAACCAGGAAAAAAAAGAGGAGATTGACTTTTTAAAGAAGGAAAATAAGAACAGAGAAGAGAGCTAGCACTTACGCAAGTGAAGCCCTTCTGAAAATTACAATTTTAGAATTATAGATTAGAATGGAATTTTTTATTTGAGAATTTTTTTAAGCAAGTGAGGAGTAGCTTTAGAATGGAGAGTGGAATAATTTTTTTCATTTAAGAATGGCAAAATGTTGTTTAAAAATTAAAATTAATTTATTATCACCAATGCTAAAGTGCCAAAAAAAACCTTGTAAATTAACCTTCTTTTTAGATGCACAGCAGAAAGCACACATTGAATTTATTGCACAGGGAATATTAAATAGTTATTCCTTTTTATAACAAAAAAAACCCTAAAAAAACTGAAGGGTTAATTCGTTTTTGTGACCTCTCATTTTTTTTTTTTCACCTCTGAAATCCTTTCTTTCTGTCCTCATCAACTAGTAAAAATATCCCAGAACAAGATGCATTTCTTCATTCTCAGTTTTAGAACACTTGGCACTACTCCTGTTTTTCAGAGAAGCAGCTAAAAAGCAAAATAAAACACCTTCAAAGCAACCACATCACACATTTTTTCCTTTGGCTTCTAAAGTGGAAGATACATACCTGCCTACCTGAGGAGCCTGATTTTCCTTTGCCTTGCTTCCATACATGCTCACACAAAATCATGCAAAGGAATTGCAAGCTGGCAACCAGACACGGCTAGTTGGGGTTTCCATTTGGCACCCAGCTTGCACCCGCCTTTCCAAAGGAACAAAGAACTATAGATTTGCAACAATATAGGCCTAACTTCACAAGTGTTTTTTCACAAACATGACTCTCTCCCAGACTCTCCCTACGTCTCCACCTTCCCTTCAGCACAACACTCCTTTGGCCATGAGTGAGCACACCCCACTCCCAAGGGACTCTTCCTGCAGGCTCACAAACCAGACCACCTGCGAGGCCACTACAGGTATAAAGTGCAGCAGCTGGCTCTGGGGGTGGACAATGAGGGTGCTTTAGGAGTGATGCTTGCTATCCTGCCTCTGGATGCAAGCTGACTTCTATTTACACTAAAAGAGCTTTTGTAAGGGGATCTGCTGTCCTTCCAGTGAAAAACCATAACCAAAGGATAGCTTTCATGAGTGGCAGTCTCCCCAAAGACAGTGAAAGAGAGCTGAGGAAAATGTTTCTTATCATCATTTCTGTTGTCCTACAAGGCCAATGGAGCTTTCCAGCTGAGAACGGACTGCATTTAGATGGCTGCTAGGGAAGTCATGGACAAGACTACTGGTTGATAAAGCAGATGGCAGGCTTCTTGGACATGGCTTTTATCATATTACACATATTAATCTCCAATAAGTAAGCAAACAGTCCTAAGCAGATGAGTAACAACTACTAGAAAAAGCTGGACTTCTTAGAAAATATACTTAGAAGGTTTTGTGAACAGTGACACTTGGCCAGTGCTTGCTTGGAGAGGTCTCACACTGCATTATCATAGCTTCATATGCAATTTTTCTCACCAACATTTTCTACCCTTTCCTTTCCTCAAGAAAATTTGTAATTCTCATCCAAATGCCCATAGAGATGTGACTGTGCATGCCACAGTAACTGTACCTCTTAGTCAAGAAGGTTTCTGCTCTTTTTCATTGCTGAATAAATTTGGCATTCTCCACAAGATTCCATTAACCTTTATAGGAGTCAACTATGAAATTGTTCAGACCCTAAAATAGATGCAGCCATAAAAAGGTGTTTAATCTAAGAAAATAGGGAGCATTTCTGAGCCAAGTTTTTATGCTGCTTAATGTTCCTTTGTGTGTTTAAGATAGCACAACTGTCGAAGGACATGCTTGCAGCCAAGGCAGAGGACCTCAGGAGTCCAATCCCGGAGGTTATTTGCACATCCATACACACAAATTTACTAAATCTACCCTTTGCAAAGGGGCACAATTTCAGAACTCTCTCACAATAGAGCCTCCATGAAAACCATGGGCACACTTGCATACCTTTGGCCTGGTCTCCCTGTAGCTCCTGCAGAAGCAAGGGTTTAACTTAGCCTCTCTCCAAAGCAAAGAATGGCATTTCAATGGCACATATCCAAGAAAAGTCTTGGGAGGCAGAGCATTTCTGGGACAGTGTGGCATGATTTCCTTCCTGTTTCCTCTTGGCCCCCAAATGCTATTAATTTACTGCAGGCTTTCATCAGCATTGAGCTGATTCCCTGTTATTTCCAGCTCAGATGCTCTAGTTAGTCAGCAAGAAAGAAAAAGCTGTGGCCCCTCTTCCTTCCCAGTCCACTATATCCCATCTGCTCTCTGTCCACCTGGTCTCAGCAGATCACTGACTGAGAAGCATCAGTTCAGCTGCACCTAACTCTTTCCCTTGGGTATTCCAAACCATTGTCCAGCATAGTGTTAATGAAGGACATTATGGCAAACTGTTTCTTCATGTTAAGTGCTCATGGAACATCAGTGGAATATGGTTAATAGTGGAATATGGTTAATACTGTGCAGTGCAACTGTAGGAATTTACTAAAACATGAAGTAAGGAATAAAATTCTTACTACATGGAAACCAGATCAAATTATCTTAGTTCTTCCAAAAACAACCTCAAGACAATGTTATTAAGAGAAGACACCCAGAATATGATAAACAAATAATTTCTGAAAATTGTTTGAACAAAAAAGCCCAGTACATCTACAGGAAGTGGTTCAGATAACTTGGAGAAGCCGCAGCCTTGCTGAGTAGAAGTCTTGGCAAGTTTCAGGATCTTTTCATATTATTGTTGGCAGGCCACTGCCTACAACCCTGATACCTTCAATTTCTGGGGTATCACACTTGAGAAAGTTTTGTTATGGCTAATTAAGCAACAAGTACAGCAAAGCCTGTTTATTCTTTATTTTACAGCAGCACTAATAGGGAAATAAGCATGTGAATTGAAATTACCAATTGGCTCAGCAGTTTCTCATATCTCAGAAAATTGCCTACAGCCTGTTCTCATTTCTCATTGACGTTGTAATTGTCATTTGAATTAGAGAGTATCTGTTCCATATAAGGAATTTAATATATTTAAAGAAATTAGTTGTTGATATAAGTTTCATTTTAAAGTATATGCTTTGCAGATGCCATTTTTGTGGAATAATTTACCCAGAATTCAAAACAAGCATTAGACATTCTGTCTTTCAAAAGACATTCAGTATGTTATTCACATTGTTGATAATAGCACAAATATAAAAGTCTAGAATAGAGAGTGAATCTGTGTGATTACTCTGCACTGGCGACTATGCAAAGTCTACATATGTATTTAGCTTCCAAGCAGATAAATCTGTATTACATTTGAAAGTCTTAGTTATATCAGAACAAAATTTAGCCTAGTCTAAAATACTCTTTTGCTATAATGGGAATGATAAGCTGTCATTAAAGTCTACTAAGTCGAACAACTTTTCACAGTAGAGGATGGATGTTATGGTAGCTGTTTAATTAAAATATATCCCACGGGGCTCGTGAATTTTCTATATTATTATTTGGACAAGGAAAAGAGGCAGATAGGGTATATCAAATACACTGCACCAAAAAAATGTGTTGGTTATTCTTATAATTTTGCTTCTATCAGGACCCTCATGCACAAGCTGTACTGGAACAATTGATGCATTCACAGGTACAGCAGGCCACATTATGCTTTTCCAGTGTATCATTATTCAGGAAAGTCTTTCACTGTGATTCTCACTGTGTACTGTGGAAATCCTCTAAGATGTCTCAGCCTCATTTTGTTTATTTACACATTTGCAAATTACCAGATAAACTAAGATGCTGTAGTCAAAAAATTGATGGAAAAATGTGACATATTGCATTATGAAGGCTTACTGTCCCCTACCATTAGTCTCAAATTTAGATGTTACAGATACATCTATAGTAGAAAATTAAGCATCACTTGTACATTTTTTTTTTCCATTTTTATTTCTAAAATATTTTACCTTCAAAGACAGGGTACCTACATTTACATAATCTGCTGGGAATGGCTATGTCTGCTCCCAAACTATGCCAAGAAAATATTTGGTGTAGTCCTAAGTGGAACAGACCAAAATCACACCAGAGGCTGTTTAAATAAAAATATTATGGATGACTGAATTCCAGTAGCCAGATTCATTCCTTACATTACTTAATTTACCATTAGACACAAAACCATCAAAGAAGAACACACCTAACCTGGATGTACAGCTTATCAGTGCAGATGCCTTTACTTGAGCTAATGTCACCGTGTTGCTTTCATTGCCAAAAAGTAGGTATTCCTAAAGGATAATTAATTTCACATAATTAAACTATCTGTATTAGAGTAAGATCAACCATCCATTTCCCCTCCCTAATGTTAAAGAGGACTCAGGTGACTAGTACAAATGTAGATGTCAACCACAGATCACATGGGACCCATGGGACCCTCCAGGGAATCCATTTTTACTGCAAGGAGGTAGCACTGATTCCTTCTCAGTCTCTCCCTTTTTCTCAAAAGCTTATGCTTGCATTTTGTTTTGGGGCACCAGTATGACAAAAAGCACTGCTTGAAAGTATTTTTGTTTGTTTTGCTATGCAATTACTGATAATTAAATCTGTCTGGAAGTTACACAAAAGCCCTCTATCCCTGGATTTCCAGTCAGTCTATGCCACAAGATGAGAAGCCAGATATGTTAAAAGAGCAACTCAAACCCTTCCAAAGTTGTCAGCTTTCCTAAAAAATACATCACAGATAATTAGGAAAAAGATTAAAGCTCAAGAGGATGCCATTTGATCAATTTCCAACTGATAATGCAAATTCACAAAGCATTCAGTGACATATGACTGCTGGGAATCAACCTGATTCTATTGTTGGGAATATGCTTTGACTGATCAAACTATTAAGTCTGCATTGTCAGCTCACTTTTTGCAAAGCTCCTCAAACTTGTTCAAACAGCATGAGTAAACTTAATTCATTATTTATCTTGCAGTAAAGAGCGCAGTTTTATGTAACCTTACAAAAAGAGTAATATTTTCTTTCACCAAAAGCTTCCAGATTGAAGGCAGACAAAAACAAAATGTCTGGCAAGGAGTCGGAGAATGTAATGGAGAGATATTTGGATGAACACTGCACTAGATGTACTTACAGTTTTTATTGTGCTGGATTTAAAACTGTGCTATTTCAACTTTACATCTCTGTAAATCTGGTAAAATCCATAGAATTCAATGGAGTACAAAGAAAAAAGTTACAGTAATCAACCTGTACCTTTAAACTTAAAAACCTACTTTCATGTGTGATCTGTGAGATTATCTGCTTTTTCAGAGATATAGAAGGAGTTTAGAGGAGTTGCTCATTCTTGATTTTAAAAGGTGTCAAACAAATACCTGCTAGCATGCACTGTAAGATGTCCAAAAAAATACTGAGGCTGTGCTTTTCCGTTCATAAGATTTGTTGAAAGAAGGTCATTAAAGCACAAGACAAAAATAGAAGTGGTAGTATAATAGCAAAGAGAAAAAAAAAAAAAAAAAGAAAAAACCCTATTTACTTCCTATATAAATTCTTAATCAGTTTTTCACCAAACATAGAAATGGGATTAATTTCCCCTTGTATTTTTTTCTCACAAGAATGCCATAATATATTTTTCAGTTACGTTTTTTAACCACGGGTCAAAATCTGTAGGTTTAAAATTGCCTACTGTTTTGGGCTTTACCTCACAGAATCACCTATGAGTGCTTAATTTTAAGGGATCAAATCCCTCATGTTGTCTAACAACCAGGAATATTACTGACAGTTTCAAAAGAATTGAGAAAGGAATCACACAGACTGGACTTCTCCTCACAATCCTATCTACAGAGAAAGTTAAATTGCTTCCTGAAAAAGAGAAACCATTAGAGGACTAAAGTGCAGTAAAACAGGTTATTTTCATTTTCATCTGTCTAAAAGATGAGCAGAAGGCAAGAAAGGCAGCTCGCTCACAGAGAAGGTGGAGCAACAGGCATGTAATGATGGAAAGTTTACTGTGTTTTGGTCTTTATAAAACACTTTCCAGAAGTATACAAACAAGACCCAGCTAAGCATAACAGAACCTGGGGTTCAGTGAGAACAACATTTTTTGTTATGAGTTCTCACCTGTGTTAAACTCTAGACTTGAGAGATGCCTATACCTTTAAGGAAGCCTTAAGCCAAGTAATAGCACTGCTTAGGAATGAAGCATGTTTGAATCCTGTCTCTCTCATATGCATAGAAGGATCTTTTTGCAATTGAGATAAAAGCCTGCATGCACCTGGGATTTACAACTTGAAATCTACCAGGCTTGGAGGTAAGAATGAGAGATTCTCCTCATTATGCATCTGGAAAGTTTCTTTTTAAGCATGTGGCTAGAGGAACAAGTTGTGCTCAGGTTTCTGCAGAGTTGTTTAACAGTTAGGGAACCAGATTTGTAAGACCTTTTCCCTCATTTTCAGAAAAAAAACAGCTCCCACCTCCTTGGAAAATACCTTCACCACTAAAGAGCCTTAAGCTGAAAGTTTTCCACTCTGCATAGCAAAATGGGGCCATTGGGAAAATAAGCAAGAAGAAAACTGATTCTCTTATTTAGTGATGAGCACAGTACTTTCAGGAAATAGAAAGATTTTAGATTCTCTTGATCTTCACCATGTGTGTTCAGTACTTAAAACACAAAGTTAAAGCAAAAGTCAGAACTTCAGACAGTCCAACTCTCCTCATCAGAAGTCTATGGAGTCATTTGCTCCTGGGCAATCTTATTCTCTGTCCTAAGTCTGGGGAGTTTAAAGTGGATTAATCACTCCCTGCAGTGCAGTGGCTTAAAAACAGTTGAGGAGGACTGGAATAATGTCTAGTTGGTGGCTGGGCACAAGTAATGCTGCCCAGGGCTCAGTATGGGAGCCAATTCTGTTTAAACCCAGTTCTGGGTCCCCATATTTAGGAAGAACATTGAGGTGCAGGTCCAGAGAAGGGCATCAAAGCTGGTGAAGTGTCTGGAACACAAGTCTTATGAGGAGCAGCTGAGGGAGCTGAGGTTGTTTAACCTGGAGAAAAGGATTCTCAGAGGGGAATTTATCACTCTACAGCTACCTGAAAGGAGGATATAGACAGGTGGGAGGCAGTCTCTTCCCCCTGGAACAAGTGAGAGGGTGAGAGGAAGCGGCCGCAAGTTGTGTTAGAAGAGGTTTTAATTGGATATTAGGAAAAAATTTATTCACAGAAAGACTTACCAAGCACTGGGAGAGATTGACCAGGAAAATGGTGGAGTCACCATCCCTGGAGGCATCTAAAAGGTGCATAGAGGTGGCACTTGGTTTAGTGGCAGAATTTGCAATGTTGGGTTAATGGTTGGACTTGATCTTACAGGTCTTCTCCTACCCAAACAATGCAGTTCTAAGATTCCATGACATGTCTGTGCTTTAAGTTTATTGAGCTGCTTCACCTCTTGATGAAATAACACATTCAGCTCACTATTAGTCCTACCTACAAGATCTTGCAAGTGCATAGATTAACTTCATGAAGATGAGATGAAGACTATCTGAACCTCTGCTGAACACATTTGGTTTTGCCTATATTTTGTCTGCGTTAATCTTAATTGCTGTATATATTTCTTAATTTACCTAGTTTACCTTAATTTATTGGCCATATACCAATGTCACTGCTTCTGGATGACACAAATTTCTTCTTTCTGTCACATTAATTTTATGTTCTGTCTAAATCCTGTTCTCACCATTGAGAACTCACATGTATCTTTGCTTTTGCTAAATCTTAGGGAATAATTTTCATAAGGTTCTCCAGTCCTACTTTTTTTTGAAACAGAGACTGTTTAGCCTGTGTTTGTTCTGATATTTAATTTAAAATAAATCATAACTGGATTCAAAGATATCTGTTGCAGTTAGAACTTCCATTATGTTTCTACTGTGCTCCAAAACAAGACTGAAAAAAGCATTCCCTCCTGTTTTTTCTGTGACTGAGAAAGAAAAGTTTGAGCCGTCAAATCCAGCTGTATTACGATGCCATTAATATAAAATACAAATATTTTTCAGACTATCTATGTGAAAGTAAGTTTCCCATGATAACACAATTATGATGATATTTCTATCTCCTAAATCATTAAGGAAATTTGCATCCTTGTATAAATCCAGTCTGGAGTCACATCAGATTTCTGACATAAACACCACCAATAACTATTTTTAGGTTTATTTGATAGGTGGGAAGTTGGGTTTAAATTGGTTTAAATTTGGATTTGCAAAACTTGGTGTTAATTGCAAAATCGGATGTTCTTGAGAGATCTAAATATATATATAGGCACATGTATGTGTGTGTGTGTGGGAGGGGGTGTTGGTTGCTTTTGGTTTTGGGGGGATTTTTTGGTAAAACAAATACACAAGAAAGGTAGGTCTGTAGCATTTTCTGTTTCTACTTACTGGCTTGGGTCAGGAATTTTAAAAGTGACTACAGAACTAAAACCAGACAAGAAACTTTATGTCAGCTTTTTTCAAAACCAAAGTACTGATTCATTAGAAACACACTTTGAGTTTTGCGCAGTTGTTTAAGTCAGTTCTTCTTTTCTTTAAACTTGTTTGCCAATTCCAGATTTGACAAAGGCTCTGTCAGTAGTGCCATCAGGGAAAGGGCTCTCTGGCAGTTTCAACTTTGGTGGTAAATTTAGTGGATAGAGTTTGCTAACAAAATCTGGCACTCACAAACCTACGCTGACCACATGTGATGATTTTTCAGCAAATACCCTTTAGCATGATGAACACAGACTGGCTAGTTTTTTTCCATAATTGTGAAGGCAAGGGGAAAATGCTTAGTGACAAGTGACACAGAAATCTTTGGGACAGATTCACCCACAATTGTGATTAATGAATTTTAATGCTCCAGAGTTTAAAGGACCATAACAAAACAAGTTGTTCTCTTATATAACTATACAATAGCACTTTTGAATAAATTAGGCCTTTAAAGCAACACTTAACATTATTTTAAGTATTCCTTAATTTTGTATATAAAATAACTTGCAAGATTGAGGTTGCTGCTACAGTTATTGTTTTTGCATTGCTGCTTTCCAAAACTGAGATAGTGTATCCATACACACTAAAGATGGTACTCCATGTTTGAATATTTTGAGAGGTCAACTATAAAAATACAAAAATAAATTCAAGCAATGTCTAAATTTTCATGGCAATAGAGATATTGATAATTTTTAACTTGGCTCTAATGCCAGAAAGATGACTACATTAGAGAAATGAGGCATTCAGCTTTCGTGGTGACTCTATTAAGACCTACTCTTGCTGTTCTACAAGAGAAACAAAGAGTCCAGCAGAATTTTCCACTGATACCATTTTATGTTCAGATAACTATTTTGTCTCTAGACTGCTCCTTTTGAATGAAGTTAAAAGTTCCTACACACTTGGTCAAATATAAAATTAATATCATAACTTGGTTGTGAAATATCACAGGAAATATTAATTGCTGACTTCTTTGTAATCATGATGGTCTTGAAGCAACTGAAGACATAAATAAATCCTAGAGCTCACAAATACCATATTTTTTCCTGCCTATTTTCCATAATAACAAAGTTTTGTTGTTTCTTAATCATAAGATTTAGTTAATTTTTGTCATGCATTTTTATCCTGGCTTACAGTTAAATGTTTGGGAAACCTAAATTCCTGCAAAATAGCTGGGCCACCTGCATCCAAACAGCAAAACTCCTAGAGGTGATGATTGAGGGGTATGGGAGTACTGCTATCTGTCTCCAACTCTATCCTTAGTTTGGTGTGCCTCTTAAATTATGTTGCAAATGAGATTATTCAGAGTTTAAAAATCAAACATGTGCTTAAGTATTTTGGCAAATCGCAGTATCATCCATGGAACTCACTCCATATATTAACAGCAGACCTGAAAATATCCAGTTGGACAGTTTCTTAAAGTTTTAGTGTGTGACAAAATATTGATTCTGTCTGACCTTTTTTTCAATTTGAGTATGCAGGCAAAAATTTTATAGTTTGTCACTTGATGGGAATGCTAAGGATGAGATAAAAATCAACCTCTTTTCCAGCTGCTGGAAAGAGTTAGGTGTTTTGGATTAATCAGTCAAGTGACAGTGTGAAGTGTACAGTAAAAATAATCAATATGTTTCTCCAACTGTCTCTTCTTAGCCCATCTCCAGCACCTATGCTGCACATTAAGAGTTCATTGAGGTCAGATGGCTGGCATATTTTTCTGTGGAGAAATACAAATATACTTTTTCTTTTAAACTCTTAAATCCTAATAGCATGGACAGAAAAGAATCCAGCAGTCTACTAATGGCCTCGAGATTTTTTTTTTCTTCTAGAGACAATATCTCTATTTTTGTTCATTCAATGTTATTCAGCCTTTTGAAACACTGAGAGAAAATCTGTTGAAACAAGTGTTTTGTATTTATGGAAAAAAACTCTAATGTAATTCTATGAACAAATTGGAAAGGGTTTTCATCAACAATTGGGAAGATAAACATCTGAAACAACATATTTGTCAGCAGGCTGACTTTTATTTTATTTTTGCAAAGACTGGAATATAACCTTTAGAATACAAAACAAAACACAGTCTGGAAACCCAAAGAAAAAGGAAAAGGAAAACCACGTCTGGCTAGCAGATATCCCTTCTTCAATTCACCAATCCTTAACTTTAAAAAGACCACAGAAAGCTTCCTTCTGAAGGGAGGAGGAGGGACAGACACTAATATCTTCTCTCCTGTTACCAGTGACAGGACTAGAGGGAATGGCCTGAAATTGTGTCACGGAAGGTTTATGGTTTTAGACTGGGTATTAGAAACAAGGTTCTTTACTCAGAGGGCTGTTGAGTACTGGGATGAGCTCCACAAGGAAATGGCCACAGCATGAAGCCTGTCTGAGTTAAAGAAGTTTTTGTACAAACCCTCAGGCACATGGGGATTGTCCTGTGCAGGCCTAGGAGTTGGACTTGAATATTCTTGTGGGTCCCTTAAAATGCAGAAACTTCTGCGCTTGTGTGATTCTATGACACTGTACCTGCACTTCATGCACTTCCTCTTGTCTCCCCTCTCTACCACTCTCCTCCCCCCTCAACTCCAATTTAGTCCTTCAGGCAGAAGGATCCACAAGAACCCATATACTGGTCATTGGTAGCTTTCTAGAGGGAAATTGCAGTTAGAAGAGTTAGAAAGGCTGGAGTGCCAGTCTACGGTATAGACTACAAAGGTGGAGGTGAGTATTTGGTTGTTGTCTTCTACGAGTGAACAATATTCACTCAATGTTCTAAATGTCACTTATCTTACTTCTCTATATTTCTGTCAGGTATCTGTGAAGAAATTTCACCCAACTGACAGCTAAAGTTACATGCACTTTTGGTATACCATTTTTTGGTGTCATCACACATGCCAGAAATTATCAAAACTGCATAGGAGTAGATCCCCTTGTCTTTCCACAGTTATTTATATCTACAGTTCAAGTTAGCTCCTCTCAATCTTGTAGACTTCATTTCTGAGCATTTGGACTTTGTATCGAGCACTGTGTGGAAATACATCTTGCAGCCAATCTTCAAATAAGTCATAAAGTCATAAAGAAAATATCAGGCGCGTCAGTTGTGAGGCACAGGAGCGCTACACATGAGCTGAAGGCGCGGTGCCCGGCGGGGGAGCGGCGGTAGGGTGCTCTCAGCGGAGGGCTCACGCGCCAAGATCTGCTTCCCTTGGCCCTTGGCCAGGGCCCCGGCTTGGCGAAACACGGAGCGCGATGTCAGGCCTGTCTGTTGGCGGGGCGGCTGAAACGCCCTCGGATTATTCCTAGCAATAGGATACCGTTCGGGCAGTCGTGGACTTTTTTTCTTTTCTTTTTATTTTGTTGTCTGTAAGATCCTGGATTGTAAAGAGATCTGTCTTTTTCTGATGTTTAGGATTGTCATTCAGGAAGTGCAAGGCAGATGCACGATAATGAGAGGCCAATATTAATTAATTAGATTTGCTTCCTTTTCAATCAGGCACTGCATACTTGAATGAGAGTACGATAAAATCATGCACTAAATCATAGATTAAGGATGACTATTTCCTTCTTAGTAGAAAGCACAATTTTCAATCAACTGTCCTTGATTTCTAATACAGACCATCCTCTCAGACACGTCACCTTGCATTTAGCAAATTAATTGCACATTTTCCAATTTGAAGTTATCTGAGTTCTTGCCAATTTGTGCTGGGATTACTTCCTGAGCTATAGACAGTTTAGGAGGTTTTTGTTGTTGTTGTTTTAAAACCTGCTGTGCTGGAGGGAAATGAAGTCTTGACTTTGATGTTCTTAGTGACTTTACAGCTGTAGAGTTGGACCATCTGTGCCTCCTCAGGTTTCCTCAGGGAAGAGCAGTGGGATACAGCTAGAAGCCTGCAGGGATGGGATGTGTCTGGGTGAAAAGTGTGGCTGAGGGGTCCCATAGTCATCAGACCCTGTCTACCAAGGCATTGCCTGTAAGGGGTATTGGAATTATCTGAAATTGTCCTGGGCTAATTTATAGCTTGCTTTGTTGCCTTGATTTCAAGAGCAATGTTTAAAAACAGGATTTCCCCAATTTTGTTCTCAGGGTAAGATACTCAGCCTCTTTTGAACTTAATTAATAGCCATATGAGAAGGTGTCTCCTCTGTTTTGTGAATTGTCTGCTACTGAAAAGAGCGACTAATGAAGCCTGGTTTCCTACATTTTTGTGTCTTGTGTTCCATTCACTGGAATATCCTTATTTGGTTTGCCAAGCCTCGACTTTCAGACCTACTGGAAAGGAAGGGCCATCATTGGTTATGGCTGAACCACATATGTGTTGGTTGTCTGGTTATTGAAGCAAGCGCTTCTCGGTCAGATAGTAGTGTTATCTTGACTTTTGCACATCCATAAGGGAAAGAAAAGAGATCTGTCTGTACATGGTCCATAAATGGGACCCTAACAGGCTCTCCTTCCCAAACACTTAGTTACTGCTAATTAAACTCATAGGAATTATACCAAAAAGTGGCCAATCAGTTTTCACCATTTTAGGGGGGCTGATAATGAACAAAAGTGGAAGGCTATTCAGACAATATAATAATGCACACCTTGCTTTTTTGGGAAATGAGGGGGGAAATAGTTCTAAAGCCAGACATTCACATAGTCTGGCCAAAAACTTTTGAAGAAAGCTTGTAATGGATAAAACGTACTTTCAGATTAAAACAAAAAAACAAAAAAACAAAAAAAAAAAAAAGAAAAAACAAGTTACTTATCATTCTGACAAAGAAAAGTGGAAACTTTTAATCAAGTCTTTTTTTCTTCATACATTGTATATCCATTATTTATACATGTAAATATAAATTCTGAATCACACTTTGTGCAAGTCTATCACAGAATCATTGATAGCATTCACGACTGAGGTTGGGATTTTTTAATTCAAGGATTCAACTATTTGCAAGAACAAACTTATGCTATTCAAAATTATAGATCTTTCTCTTTAGAAAACAACTTTTTAAAATTGAAAAGCAAACTTAATTCATAAAGTGATTGACATAAAATATACATTTTAAGAAATATGCTATAATATTTAATGTATAGGGTTTTTTCCAAGTAAATTACCTTAGTAACACTCTGGTACTTGATTTGGTGCTCACCAAAGGGACACAGTGGCCCTTTTAAGTTAAAAGAGCAAAACTTTGTAAGGCCAGAAGGGATCATTAGGCTGATTTATGTTGCACAACTGCATAAGACAGAGTATGGAATTTTAACAAGTAGTTTTGTCATGATGTCCATGACTATAGTCTGAAAGTGTACCTTTTAGACCTAAACTTGATTTAAGCACTAAAGCTGCCACAGGATCCAGAACTTCCTAGAAAGGGTGTAGCACAGGTTATTTTTTTCTGTATCTTTTGTGACCATGACAAATGGTTTTTCTGGTGACAGAAATGTGCAGACTGTATTTTTTAAATTACCCACTTCACCAGACATTTTCAAAGCAGGTGGCCAAGAAAAGATGAGGTTTTGCAAGAAGGCGTGGGAAACGAGCCAGAAAATATAGTGCGTGAGAAAGGGAGAGACTGTCAAAGATAGTGTAGGTTAAAACACAGGAAGATAAGGGAATCTACAGCCAGAAGGAGGAATATGACCACTTCAGTCACTTTCCACTGTTCTGGGGAAGAACAACTTCTGTAAACCCAACTCAGCAAGCCAATCCTTTCCACAAGGTTTGTTCTGCTGATAAGTAAATACTTGAAGAAGCCCACAAGGTCTGAACAACTACATCACCCGGGCAACACCAGGAGTGGGTGAGGCAAATAAGAAATGAGCCATTATTAAAGAATCAGCTTAGTTTATCTGGAACAACAAACTCTGGAATGCACTGATCATACTTTTTTTTCCATTATATAACTTGTGAGGGGGAATTAACATGATTTTAAAATCATTCAGCTCCAAAGATTAAAATAGGTTTGGATTTCTTGAAAATTTCATGTTAATTGTCATGATTTCTAGCTTTAACGCCCTTACTTTTGGGATCACCTGGCCACAATTTCATCAATCAATGGTTCCTCAGGTCAAAAATGGCATTTTTTAAAAACGAAAATATTCCAGGCAAGTATGTTAACTGCTTAAATAACCAGGTTGGCTCTGTGATAGCTCATCTACTCTCTGTTTCCTGGGCTGTTGGTGTAAGTGTCCATGTGGATGCAGATCAACGCCATGCCCCCCACCCTGTGATGTTCTGTAGTTCTAAAATGTGTGGTTATCAAACCAGCATATCTTATGTGTGCAACTGGAATTTTTTGAAACATGCCCTTTTGATTTGCTTACATTTTATTTATCATATAATTTCAAATATTATATTTTAAACTTATAGTTCTGAATGTTTTTAACGATGATAATAAGATTGCCTCCAGTCCATTTCTAAGACTCATAGACTAAATAAATTATTACTCATTTGGGAGGGGTTTTTTGGCCTTAAAATGATGTTCTAAACTGTCAGGTTCCATTTCATTTTAACCTTACTTTTGATAAAGAATAAGAAATATGAGAAACTAGAGAGATGAGAAGCAAAGAAAGTGAGCTAAACATTACCTGAGTGAGAAATATTCTTCTTTTTTAATGCTAAAGAATGATGTTCTAGGCTACATCTAAGTTGAAGTAACATAGTCCAAGCAGTGAAAATTGCTAATAATTTACCAACCCTATATCCTTTTACAAACAATTCAAATTTTGCTTCTCAGTCTGGAACTATTTCTATCATAGCTCTGAAGCACTGAGCTCCCTCTTGTGACTAGCACCTGAACATTATTCTGATTTTGAGACTACACATCCTGCACATACTCTTGAGAGAAGCAGAACTGTTCAGGTACTGGATTCCATCTGATCAACTCTACTTGCATCTTTTAGTGTTCTTTAAAAATAGCAACAGTAGCTATCTGGAAAGAATACAGACTTAACCTTCCCATTTTTTGTAGCTCACCCTTTGTATAGGTACTTTTTCAAAGCATAGGAAAGTATGTCTTCTTAAAAGTCTTCATTGTTTATGCTGAATCTCTGTCTTCATGAAAATTATTTTATCACTCCTCAGTGACTTATTATGCAATAAACACAATATAGTGACCAGTAATCTAATGAAGACTAAATATAAATTCACCAACCATAGAGCCAGGAAATACAATCCATCATATCTGACAGCAATTTCCTTTCAGAGTTTTAAGGCTGTATTTCTTTATTTACACTTGGTGATGAAGGTATAATGCTTCATTAGCCTAGGCACAGCCATTTCTGTATGGTTTGTGTTGCCTTTGTATAGTTTATTCCAAGATGGTATTAAGGAATGACATTCACAGCTGTGTAGCTATGAATACAGTATGTTCAATAACTGTGAACTTTTGGTTGATACAGGCATATTGATAGAAATGTGTTGTATAGAAATGACCCTCAGTAGAAGACTGAATATGAGAAAAAGTCTGAAATGTAGAGAAGAAGAATCCAGGTCAATATGCATCTTCTTTAGCTTTCTGGCCTGGAACATGAGCTCTTTGAGACTGTTTCTTGGTAGATGAGAAAGAATAAGTAACACACCCTCTTCATATATAAATTTGAAATTATATGGTTATAGCTGGGAAAAAAACCCAGTGAATAATCCAATCTATATGTTTCCAATAATTTCCATGTCCTTGCACATAAAAGAGATCTTTAAAGGATTACATTTTAATACTTTAAGGTAAAAAGAGAAACAAAAGAACCATTAAAAGGTACCTTGCTTAATAGACTTATTCGTAAGAACATTCTTCACCTCTTCCAAGTTCTAATGTTAACTAGTATCAAAACCTTCAGACTGCCATTTCTAACATACTCAGTTATGCAACTCCCATTATCTGACAGAGTAAAAATAGGATTAGGTTTACAGTTACTACCACTGCAAAGGCCCCCAAATTTAACATTGGATATAGACCTCTTATTTTCTCAGACTATTGCAAAATCTATTTTATTACATCTAATGTACAGATAGGCACATGTCTCTGTGACCAAGCAAATGTCTTTGCAATCTTGTTATCCACAGATGCAGTAATATATTTTTCCAGGCAATAGAAAAATGAATACCCTGAACTCTACAGTCCTTACTCATACCAGTCTACTGCTGAAGTGGACTGGAGCTTTGAACAGTGTAGAGTTACAGCTTAATGAATGTTAGTTCTTCTGCATAGGAGAAATTCATATGCTTTCATACTCTCTCAGCTTCATTTCCTTCCAAGGCTCATTAATTTTTAAAAGAGCCAGCTTTCTTACCCTTGCCTCCTAGTAGGTGGTGTTGCACTACCATAAATATAAGGGTATTTATAATTTTAGCTGGAAGAAGAGTATGATAAAGCTCAATTGCACAGCCAAAGAGGTTTGACTAAGTATCCTCATCAACTCTAAGGAAAAGCTTCAACAAATTTCATGGTGGTCACTGGGTTGCCTAATTTGGCCATATAATGTTTCTTTTATGGAGCAGAAAGCAGCATGATTGTTATTTCTAGGACCCTAGCAATTTGTCTGGACTCAGATGCTGTGCCTGCCACAACCCAATCATGTAGTGAAGAGAGAAATGGTCTTTTTCAGAATTCTAGGTTTATCCCACTGCAACTTAGAGACTCATTCAGCAAAGTGGAGCATGTAATAAATAATGAATTCATTCTAAGGTGTTCAAATTATTAAATGTGGAGAGGTGGAATGTTGTTGCTAAAGCAGTACAAGGAGACAAGTGGAAACAGCTGCAAACAGTCATGAATAGCCCAAAAGTCCAGGTCCACAAGCAAAATCTTCAATATCACCCAATCACCTTTCTCTTCAGTTCCTCACTCTCATAACAATGATCTCAGTTTTCAGACTCAGTATTGTTGACACTCCCTTCAAGTCAGTAAAAAGTCTTTTCCCTTCCATTCAGTTGTCTTCTCTTTCTTGAGTAGTTCTATAACCTGCTGTCTAAATGACATATTACATTACTTTGTCTTTACAGAGTGAGATGCACCTCCCATTCCATGGTGTAGCTCCATCCCCTACTTTATTTGGTTTTTCTGTTCATTCTTTACCTTCTTAAAGAGACCAAAGAAATTTTAAGAGTGAAAATGAGAATGTAATCATCTGACTGATGAGTGGAAGACCTTCTAAAATCTGCCAAAATCCTGAAAAAACCTTTCTCTTTCCTTTTCTATTCTACTGCCATGTAGGAATATCTGAGAAATATTTCACAGGCTCTTGGATTCAGTGTACTTCGTCAAAAGCCTCAATTCTATAAATGCAACTAGAATCAGTGATAACAAAGTCCTCATTAAATAGACTGGCATAATAAACTCGAGTTTTGCTTGAGCAAAATTAGGGAAGGATTATAGCATTAGCAAATTTTCTTGTGCACCTTTGTAAGAATGGTGCTGTGAGTGCTTCCGTGTGACATGATACACGGTCAACAATAATTCTTGGGTTAGTTAGGTGACCAACTCAAATTTTGCTCACTGAAGAGAATCTCAAAAAACTTTTCCTGAGTGCATTTAAGCCAAAAAAAAAAATATTTATCACAGGTTATTATTCCTTCAAATATGCCTACTAACTTGTATGAAGTCAAAGCAAGTTTGATTCAAATTTGAATCCTCACAGCATGGATCATTGCAGCTCTAGGCAACATTTATGCTGATAAAGAAAGGAGGAAGGAAAGTTCTTTGCTTCCTACTGCATTTATACATGTGTTACACACACAAGACCAATGCTTGTGCCAACAGAGTGGCCTTGAGCCTTTCAAAATATTAGATACAGAACAATTTATTATTGGGCATTTTGAAAGTGCTGGAAAGCTTCAGTCATGGAAAGATTCATGAACATGAGTTGTAAAACTTCTTCCAAACAAAGGCCCTGAAAAACAATTGATCATTTGATAGCTAATCCTAAAAGCACCTCCAGTGCATAATTGCTGATTTGTCCCCTTGAAGACCCCATTTACTGTCCTTTATAATTTTGATTTTATGCATAGTATTCAAACTCCTGGCAACGCACAGCTGTATGTGGAGATTTGCTAACAAGGTGGTCCAGAAGGTAGTGTCTCAGTGTGGTTAATCAAAGTAGACGAGAATAAAGAGGAATTGGTTGTATCCCTGATGCATTTTCAAGTTCATATCACACAGATACAGGAAACTACAATTTCTATTACCAGGGTGAAAGTTACTGAAAGATGCTTGTGTAGGCAAATTTCACTTCATGCTTGTTTATGCTGCTCCATTCTGCAGAAAGGATTTAAATGTCAGTTGAGCGAGAGAGATAGTTACACTAATTTAGCATGTGTAAGATTCTTGGATACAGTCTTTTCAATAAGAAATAGCCATGGATTCAATGAAAAGCAAAATGTTTCTCACTTCGCTTAGAAGATTTTGTCTTAGGCTGTCTCAGATGGCTGTCTGAGAATATCTCATGGTTGAGTGAATAAAGGCCCCACCAGGGAGCTGTGGAGGAAGAAGCAAGCTCCAGACTGAACAGAAGATGAGAATTTAAATACTTCAATGGGTGTGTGAGTGCTCATTGCTAGCAGAAGGCAACTAACAGCATCAGTGTTTTTCCTCAGAGTGTCAAACTCGACAGCTGTGACATCCAGACACATTGTTCCCTGTTTCACCTAAGCAGTAACTCCTCAGACAGACCATCTCTTTTTGACAGGATTCCATAATTAAGAGCTCACAGGCATTTTTTTCCTTTCTGGGCCTCAATCATCCTGTCTGTTTTTGAGGAGATTCCCAGCTCCAGAAATGTCCTCCTACCCAGGCTTGATCTTCTTGCCTGGGCAGAAGAAGAACAGGTTCGATCACCTCACCTCAGCACTGAGGAAGGCTTGGTGCCAGGTCTCTCACTCCCAAGCACTCCTACTGCTGGGTTATCAGACAGAGTGGGCAGCATCACTTGCAGTGCCTCCTCTGTCTGTGTGTAGAAGGACACATTAAGCTCTGCTTTACTTTTTTAAAGACTTGAGATAGCTGCCCTCAAGAAAAGACCTAGTGTTTGTCTGGATATAGGCAGATGTTGAATACAATGGCAAAGACAGCTATGGAAAGGGCTATGATAACTTGAAGTCAGTAAGCTTAGACATTTTCTCCTGCAAATGCTATTTTGAAGGGTCTGTCCCTTATTCCAGATTGTTTAGGAAGCCTAATTCAATGAGTGAACATTTTATTTTCATTTCAGAAACCAGGGCAATATTCAGAGAGGTTTTAAAGCTCATTCTCTAATGACACTGAGACTCATATAATTCCTTAAATACCTGTCCTCATTGAATGTATCCCTTAACCCCAAGGGATGTAGGAACACAAATTCCTCTGGGCCTTTTTTTTAAATTCCCTTCCCTTTCCTGTCTGAAAGGGATCCGTTCTCCTAAAGGGGGACAGGCTTTTTGAAAATCTCATCCATAAAATGCTCATTATTGTGAAAAACTTTGCACAGCCGCTGGAGAGAGTTTTCAGTCGCGTAAGCCAAGCCATACTGACTGTGGCAGGGTTCATTGGGAGCACTGCCCCTGAGTATATTTTTCAGTAAGTAGGTAAATTAGCCACGCACGCATGCACGGCACAACTTCCTTCCCAACATTCAGCTGTCATTAAAACCTCTGCTGCTATTTAAAAACATCTCAGCTCCTATGATGGGCAGCTTTCAAGGACTCATAACTCACCCAAATCAAAACCAGTTTTCACAAAACTGCTCCGAGGCTTCTTGATGGAAAAGGTTTGCTTACTGAGAGCCATTGTTTCCAGTTGTTTCATCCTGCTAGGTGCCTAAAAGAGAAAGTCACAAGAATTTGTATTTGTATAAGAACTTTCACTCTCTCATTCAAAAATATAGCGCTGAGGATAAGCTTAGCAGGAATAAGAAGGATTAGGCATTTATGTGGGTAATGAGAACATCCATGATTACATCAGTGGGGTGAATAGGATGAAAACACTGTGGCAACCAGCCCTCTCCTGGAATCTTTTAACATTTGTTTAAAAATTTTATAGGAGAAAAACTTCTATAATGGTGTAAACAAAGGGAGTGGGTTAATCAGACGTGGATTAAATTAAAGTCACCCACCTAAACACATTGATTGTGGAGATTAAAAGCACCATCACCTTTCATCTATCTTGTTTACCTCCCAAGCACCCTCTGGCTTTTGTGTGGCATTTTGGTTTCCATGGCCACTGAAGGTTCCTTCCTATAATCAAAAACGACCTCCTGTTATAAAAGACTCAGAGTCTTTGCTCAGCAGGCCATTTCCCCCTTTTATTATTCTTTTCTCTTGCCTTCAGGGAAAGCTTTGTGTGAGCAGGACAGAGCACTTGGTTGGTTGGCAGTTGACCTCAGCTGCACACAATGAGCTCTGAGTGCTACCTGAAATGTGTGACAAAGAGGGAAGGGTCACTGGCTTAGAGCATTACAAGGGCATGGGCAAGCAACTGTGATGACACTTGCCAAATGTTAGCATTCACCTAATTCAGGAGGGTCCCTGCTGATTGACAGTTCCTCACTCTTCAGCAACTAAAGACAGAAAATACACAAGTTCATTAATTAATAACCCTGCTAGACTCCAAAGATATAAAGGCTAAAAGAAAAAAAACAAAACAAAGCCTTAACAAAACAAAACAAAATAACAAAAACTCCAAACCCACAAAGAAAGCAGCTTGGTAGGAGGCAGCCAGCACAGGATGAAATATGTACAAAGTATACATATATATTTTTAAGAGCACGCCTCACTAGTTTAAAGCCATTTTAATAGCCTACAGGCAAAATTTGTCATGGTATGTAGCTGAGTGCTGTGCTTGCTTAAAATGCTTTTGACAATGTGAGGAAAGCCTTTAAGCATTTGATGAAGGTAAGTTAGTTAGCAGGGCTTGGAAGCCAGTTTGCAGGTTCCAAGATAATTCCTCGGGATCCAATTAAACTGTTGAATTCTACATTCATTCCATTTTTCTAATGTTTTTAGTTAAGGGGATTTCTCCCATACATAACCCGCTCACACACACACCCTATACTCCCAAACCAATGATTTTAAATACACTTCTATGTGACTTTTTAGCTGTTTCACCCTTTGATTGTTGAAGTGTGTTACTCTTTCAAACAAAAAAAAAAAAAAAAAAAAAAAAAGGCTTTGAGTGCATTTTTCTTTCCCGGCTACAGCAACAGGGAGATTTAATGCTGTATATCATAGGTGATTTCAGAGGTTGTATGAGAGTGGCGCCTGTGAATAGCTGCTAAAGACAGCAAAATGTTGACAATTTCCTATACCAGCTACTTACTGTGCTGCTGAGATGTCAGCTGTAGGATACCACAAAACAGGGTGGGAGAGCAGCAAAATTTGTCCTGCATATGGGTCCTCATGCTGAGGGAAACCCATAATTATCAGAACTACCAAAATTTCAACATATACTATTCAAAGATTAGTTTAGCTGTTATTCTAGTGTAGGAATTCTTATCATTAAAAAAAGAAGCAAATGTGGATGTTTAAAGCATTTCAATAAATACTATTTTTACATTTGAGCACAGCAGATTCTGTAGCACAATCTTTATACTTCCCAGGACAAGAGCAGAAATCTTTTCTGACATTTTCCATCACATTTGAATCTTTCTTTGACACAAGCATTAGTGTTCTTGTCATAACAAAGAATATATTCAGCAGTCGGTCTTAAAAGAAATTAAAATCTGTCTTGCAAAGTGATCTTGAAATCATGCAATATGTCAAAAACCGTGATGTAACATTGTATTATATGTTTTTTACTACTTTCCACTGAGTCTGATTGAATAGCTTTTAGCAGAGTGAATTCTATCAAAAATCATGACAGAATTAAGACATTTATATGCACTAATCCATCAAAGAACATTTTAAACTCAACACTATAACTTGTCTTTGTGTTTGAAACTTTTATAGAGTAAATATACAATACCAACATGACCAGTGAATCTTTCTGCAGTGAATGCTGCAGTTCATATGGGAGCAGGCACTTTCACTCCTCACTTAGGATGACCATAAATTGGTCTTGTGGCTGAAAATATTTCTCCTGACAGAGGGTATTGAGGACAGAGATTTCTGCCAGGAGCTCCAGGCTGCTGTTCATGCAGCTTTCATCTTTGGAATGTTATGTTCAGATCTGCTTTAGATCATAAAAGAGCTGTGAATTTCTCCACACTAGGAGAAATCAGGTCTCAGTATGGCATAAGCAGAATTTAAAGAAGAAAGGATTTTGGTTGCTGAAAAATATTTCATAGTCAAAAGAGAGTTGTTTTTTGCTTGGTTTTTTTTTCAGGATTGAATGACAGTGTACAGAAATGTGTGACAAGAATAAGTGAATGGATTAAATTTAAGCATATTGCAATCTGTACTTTCTTCTCCCTACAGAGCAAAGAAAAGACAGAAGGAAGTAAGGCCAAAGAGGCATCTTGTTCCCAAAAGGATAGAATAGCCTAGTCTTAATTGTTACATGCTAAAACTGTCATGAAGCTCATCAGAGAAATTCGGAATATATCATATAGTGGGCATAAATGAGAGCTGTCAGAAACAGTGTAATTACTTAGGAGTCCACTGCCTTAAATAGCATCCATGACATTGTCTTAATGGCACCCACATAGCAGGGATGATGTTAAACAAAGACTCAGCTACATTTCTCCTGAAAAGCTACCACTGACATCAGTGGACTTGGAATGCCCTTTAAATAATAATCAGTTACCTATCACCAATAAACATTAGCTAAGTTCTGCTTCTTGCACCTTGTTTCTGGATTCCCTTGTAGTTACATTTTCTAATATCAGGCAGGTATTTTTCATGCAAAATAAGCAAAATAAGCGTTCTTGTGAATCTTTTGTCCTAAATTATCTTCCCACGGACAATCACTCTGCTACCCGTGCCTTCAAAACCAGCGAAGCTAAAGCACCTGAATGCAAATTCAGCTTTAATAGAATAACTTTATACACATCTGGAGGAAAGGTCATTTAGCAGATTGATTTGGTCACTGAACATTTTCCCTGCTGCCATCTTAAGAGTTATGCCTCTAATCGATTGCACTCCCTGCTCCATGACCCCCGGCAATACTGTTTTCATTCCAGTGGCAACAGTTCCCAGTCAGCTTCTCAGGCCATGCATTGTTTGCATTGTGAGCAGAGCTCCTGGCAAGGGGCAATATTCTTCTTCTATCTCATCTCTGTCATCTTCAAGTCATCTCTTTAAAGGAAATAAACTGCAGGTGTGTATGCTTCCCACTCCCCTCTTTCCCTTCACTTCTCCGAAATGTCAGTAAACGGGATTAAAATTCCCTCACTGCGCATCAGACTCTCAAAGTGAGGGCAAAGAGCACATGTGAAAGGCCAAGTGTGCACATACACACTCACATCCACGTGCATAAGAATAACCCTGCACTTGTGGAATGTACCTCTTTACATTTCTGCATATAATAGATGTTGGGAGGGGCCATGAAACCTACTCTCTGCTCCACTGAAAGCAGGATTTAGCAAACAGCACAGTGGGATTGCCATTTTTATCCAGGCTTTCAGATCCTATAAATTAAATATATCAAACAATAAATAACACAAAGCAGATAAGAATATAACTTTAAGTGAATTCAAAACAACAAGGCAAACATTTGAAAAGCAAACATTTGGCTTTCTACTGATTTCAATATTTGTTTTCTAATTTCAATTAATAAAACAAACCAACACATAAAAACAATCATTTATTTCACATAAAGAGGAAAGAGAAGAAACATAAAAATATACTGACATTTCATTTTTCTAATGAGTTACTCTTTCTCCTCTGTTGGGTAGAATATATGTAGACAAGCATATAAAATCTTAGAGAAAAAAATGAGTCCAGAATCAGAGATACATCTTCAAATTCAATCAACAGTTCCCCATATCAAGATTTCCACCAACTTTTAATTTAAAGGTTTACCTCAGGGAGAATTAGCTTATTTCACTAAGTCATGTAATTCCATTAAAATCAATGTGACCATATGTATTAGTAAAATAGAGTCTAATTAACAATTCTTTCTACGTTTGGCCTACTCTAGCTTAAGAGCATTAAAAGAAATATCTTTAAAAAAAATTAGTGCCTTTCTGAATCATGATAATGTAGTGTTCATGAAGAAATTTTATGAGCAGATTTTGAGCTAGGAAACAGAAGATTAAAATATTTTTTCAGAACCAAGACTGGCAAAAATGTAATTTATTTATATGTTTGACAAACTTCCTGGCTTATTGACAGGGCATTTGACAATGTCCAAGTCATGCAGATGAGGTTCTTGGAATGGTTTGAATAATAAAACAAGAGGAATGTCGTGGAGAAGATTGGCATCAATTTACTATCAAAGAAATACACCTTGCACAGAAGTCTAGGGTAGCACCAAAGCTTTATCATGGGTTTCAGAAAACATCATACTGAGCTGTCCGTCAAGCAGGAAGCTGTTGAGCTTCTGTGAATACAAGAAAGTGTGGCACAGAAGCTGGCACCTTGGGCTTGGATAGGTTTGCAGGACTGAAAGAGGTGATCTAAATCCATCCTTGAGTGTATACACAGAGGTATTTGTCATAGAGCCACAAGGTTCTAGAACTACAGTTCAGCTCATGTGGAAACTTTGCTTAACACTCCCAGTACCTAAAAAGTGCAAACCAAGGTAAGGAACCATCATGCATTACATCTTCCTTTCCTCAGGAAGGGGATCAATATACAGCCACCTCTCAAGCAGTTATCACCTTCATCTCACTTCTCATCAGCAGACGGAAAATGAAAGCCCGATCTCTCAGCATGTGGGTAATTTTTTTCCTTTTGGAGCTTTCCTTCCAAGTCTGACATTTCTCAAAGGTATTGATAGGTGGCAGATTTATCTTTCAAGTATTTACTGTCTCTGTAGCAGTGAGATTTGTATATTGCATCACTCAGCATCCCTTTGAGATGGCATGCAAAGCACTGGAAGTGGAAACACCTTCATTTACTTCCAGCCAAAAACTGCAACAGCAAGATTACTGAAGATGCTGATTATTACCCAAATGAGAGGTTTATGTTTTCCATAGTATTTGTCCAGTTTAAAAGACATCATTTACTCTTTTTTCAGAGCATGGTCCTCTCTTGAAAGCTGCAATTCCTGTCTGGCAGAGAAGGCTTCTAGCCACGATGAGGACAAGGTCTTCTTCCCCGCTGTTTTCTTTCGGCAGCCTCATTGCCATGCCCACTCCTGAAGAGCCAATCCACAGATGAAGCACCAGGGAGCTAAGTGGCCTTTTATACACCTGAAAGGTTTATTGAGGTTTCAAGTCATCCAACTCAGGGCTTTTAGTGTGGATCTTACAAGGTATGAAAGATTGAGAGTTATCTGTTTTGTGGAGAAAAATGACATAGACTTTGGGGAGTTAGCCAGGATTCCTTTGTCACTAAACTGGTTTCATGCTGGAATTAGGTACATCTTAAAGCTGAATTTGTCTCCAAGGAATACAAGAGTGTTTCCAACAATGTTCTACACATGCACAGACTTGAATATCATGTGCAAATTTGATTCTGCATAGAGCGCTACCAACTACTTACTTGAGACTGGCTTCCTAGACAGGAAATAAATCTGTCATAGACAACTCAGCCCATTGATTGCTTATACCACACAATTCAAACCAAAGCTATCCTACCATCCACACAGAGAATGTTCACTGTCACACAATTACCAGTATGAATCTACTGGCTCCTTCTGGGATATCCAATATGGTGATAAACCTAAACCTGTAAAAAAAAAAAAAAAATTAATAAAGAAGGCAGTCTGCAAACGCAAATGGGCTGCATTAGAGCACTGCCAGCAGTTCAAGGGAGGTGATCCTTCCCCTCTATTTTGTACTGGAGAGACACCTATGAAGTGTCTCAAAACAGCCTCAAACTTTCTTTGTTTCTAAGTGATTCCATTTTCTACTTGCCTAGGTACAGTGGGCTTCTTCTGACCATCATCTCCAGTACATATGGACAAAATGCATTTGGTAGTCTCCTTAATCTAAAGTTTGAGTTCTTTTTCCAGTATGTTTTTTTCTCACTACAAATGAAACTTGAAAATGGGCAGAGGAAGTGTATCCTACCAGGCAATCGCCCCCATTTCCATTTTTAATTTAACCTTTTGACATGCTTAGTTTCCTGAAGCTCAGTTTGTCTAGAGGGCATGGGCTCTACATTTGCTTCATTTGCTCCCCAAACTAGCTAGCCACTAATGTGGGCAGTCCTGCCACAAAATGAACCTCACAGCCTACTACACATGTGAGAAAGCAAACAGTTGCAAAAAGTTATCTGGGCAGGGAGCAAGTCTTCCCAAAAGATACTATAACTTCATTTTGAGGCAGTTGATTTCCCTTCTCTCCAGTATTCTAGGTGCTGTTTTGAAGGATTGGTACCAGGGCCTGAATCCCCATAATGCAGAACTGTCCTCTGCATGGGATTTATTTGTGGTATTTTTTAAACAGGCAGGAAGATGGAAATCAGCATCACAGAACATAGTTGAAAGATCTGGTTCTCTCCCAAACTCATTGGATGATTCTTTATTCACTACAAAATCTTGCTGTTCCCACACTCTTCATGCCTTTGCCTGATATTTTTGGGGGGGGAGATGCAGGTAATTTCATATTAAACTTTGTATAAAGAATATTAAAAAGAATAAATACATTAAATTCAAATGTCGTAAGGAATTTGAATTCTTGTGCTATACTTTTAAATTAAATTTTCCATTCAATTCCTTGTAGTAAAATTAACATGATAACTTACAGACAAGAATCTCTGATGACTGTATACACTAATTAAATCCCTTTAAAGTGTTTAAATATTGTTATTACAATTTTTCTGGAAGATAATCTGACTTTGATTATGCCAAAGACAAAGAAAACTCAAACCCCTGAGATCCAGTCATTTTTAAATACCGCTTGTAATTAGTACTTTACAGGTGTATTTGAAATTTGAATTTGAAAATGCAAGACATTTTAAAGCAGAATTTCACATTTTCAGGAGCTCTGGCATTGGTGATTCAGATTTCACTGGGATCATCCAGATAACTGATTTTATTAGTCACGTGATTTCCTGTTTGTGTTAGGTAGAATATAACACAGAGCTTTTTATTCTTGACCAGCACCTTTGATTATTCTGCTATAAACCTGAAATTTAAAAAATAAATCCATCCTAAAGAAGTGTCTCTTTCTTCAGTTTAACTGAACTGTATAGAAAAGGATGTACATATTCCTTTAAATAAAGGACATTTTATTATTAAGCAACTTCATTTAAAGGAAAAGAGCAGTAATCCAGTCATCTGAAGCCAAAGGCAACTTCTGGCTCTAGATCTTCATTGCAGAGGCCCCTGTCTCCAGGGTACAGTAATTTTTGGTTTTTATTTTTTTTTTCCCCTGGGCTACAGTCACAATCTCAGATATATCTTTCTCACAGCTTTTACTTTTGTGTTGTCTAGCTGTACCTCTGTCCAGTGTGCTATGTTCTGCAAATCCTAGTCTTTGGCATTACTGCTTCCTCTTCATGGAGTACAAAACTTAGGTTCCTAACTTAGGGTTGTGCGCACCCCTCTCATTTAACCAATGACACTACTGCATTGAGGGACACTATTTTTGAGTTCCTCCTGGTTCCTAAACCCTGTTGATATAATGATTCAAAGCACTTTTGAAAATGCCAACTAGTCTCCAGAAACACTTAGGTGCTCTTGCATGCTTCATCTTTAGATTATTGATTCTTTGGAAGTGAAATCAAATGTTCTGAAAAGTAAAAAAAAGGGCAGAAACACCTAACAATTTGGAAAGAAGCCAAAAGAAAAAGAAAAAAAGAAAAAAAGAAAAAGAGAAAGAAAAAGAAAAAGAAAAAGAAAAAGAAAAAGAAAAAGAAAAAGAAAAAGAAAAAGAAAAAGAAAAAGAAAAAGAAAAAGAAAAAGAAAAAGAATACAAGCTACTAATTCTAAAAAGTTGTTTATAATCAGAATTATAACAAACTCATATGTTGTTTGTATTGCAATAGAAAATAAAATATCATGCAAAAAATAACAATAAAATATCATCATATCATTTGCAATTTAAGCATCTGTAAAAAAAGAACCTCTCATGAATCTACAGGAAAATCAATCACTTGATAATGGTGAAGACATTCCTGTGTGTCAGCACGAAAGTATGATATGTTTCCAGATGCATTTTCCTTGGGTAAAAGAGGAAAATGCAACCATTTCACAGCACTTTGCCTTGCTGGACCAAATTTATCTCTGTTGTAGCCTGGTGATGTCAACAGAGTTACAGTGTGGATGAATGCAGGTCATTGTTTGTGAAGTTGGCAGGGAGTGCATGTGTGGGAGGAGAAAAATGAGATCTTCTAACCCATATTTGCAGAAAAAACATGAGTATGAGTTTAGACATATACTCCTATTAAAACTGCACCATAATTTTGCCACTGGAAGTTTCAGAACAAATGGGCTCCAAGTGAAACAGAAGGAGGGCGTTTCTCCAAGCTATTTCCTGCGCTGCTGTCTGCCACTGCACGACACTGGGACCACGTGATGCTGGGCTTGGGATGGAGAACATGGCAACAAGGATTTCCTTAGTGGTTTCCAGACCATGAATTCCAGCTAAGCTAGGTGTCTGCTTTCTGCCCAGAACTTACCTGGCACTAATAAAGGTTAAGCAAAAAACAAAAATAAAAAAAAAAAATTCCACGTGGAATCTCTTGGCTATGTTTGATGATGCTTGGTACCCTGGGGAGAAGCTTAAGTGCCACACTGGTTATCAGGTTTTCTTCAGAATAAAGATTCCTTTAAGTCCTAAATACTGTTTGGAAAAGAATCTAAGTGCAATGCAGACATCTACAGCACAAATACTGTCTTCATGTTCCGATTCTGTGTGACTTAGGCATTTGCTGGGCACCTCAGTGGGTCAGGATATCAGGGACTGACCCCAGGTGTGCTAAAGAGCTGTGCCTTCTATGGGAGATCCCACTGCTGGGCTACAGAGATGTTCCTTATGACCTGCTTGACTTGTAGACACACTGGGGATATGCAGTGTTTTTTGCTTTGAGTCTTCATTGCCAAGCCAGAAACCAATGTACTTAGCTTCACAGCAGCAGCTTTGGGAAGCAGCAAAGATTTCTGGATGGATACTTGCAGTGCAAGGCAGACTACAGCAGAATGGCTGTCCAAGTGACACACAGTCAGACCAAAACTGGTTCCTTCAGGTCAACTGGAAGGCTGCTGTGTTATCTCCTCCCCCCAAGCTTTGTTCCCCACTTTGCAGAACTCCTCACCATGAGCAGCAATCCAGAGAGGAGAATCCTGGAAAAGGCAAGAACTTCTACAGCTTAGAAGTGAGACCATTTTCTGAACCCCTCTCTGTACCCAGGGCTGAAAAGAACCACCGGGCCTGGCATTTTGGAAGAAATGTATCTTTCTCTGTCAATCATTTCTTCAAAACTGAGTCACTTGTATAAAACTGCTGTGAGTTTTGTACCATATCAAATGCTTCATAATAGCCTTTGGCATCAAAAATAAGCATACTATCCTTACTGCTAGAAAAGGTCAATGAAAATGAAAAATATGCAGATTGTAGGTGGACCTTGATGTGCATTGGAGTATGCTGATACAGGCCAGGACAGTTTAAAACCACTCCTCCATTCCCGAATTTATATAAAGAACAAAAAAAAACAATACGAAAAAGCTCCAGAAATCCAAACATACCTGTTTTATGTATGCTATCCAAGCTTCTGCCAAGGCAATTTGGATTTCAGGTAGTATGAAATTCCTGTCAACAGCCCAGTAGTAAGAAGTGTAAAGGAAAACATTTCCAGCAGGCACATTCACTTTTCACAACATGTGTATACCTTACCTGAACCCTTACCCTGTGCAGTACACGCACCTCCTTCAGTCCCAGGGAAGCATCCTCTGCTTCCTGCTTCCACTTAAGAAACAGTAAACAGTAAATTTGTTTATGGCCTCCATTTTATTAATAGTGGCAAACAGAGGAACTTTTATGGATATGCTTTTTTCGCTTCAGCTCTTGCTTTGTCTTCCAAGTTGGAAACCCGCACAGGACACTCATAAATGGACAAAATTACAATCTAGCCTGTGTAAAGTGCCCACAGCAGCATCAACATCGAAGTTGTCTTTGTGCTCATGCACCAGCTGTGATGCCAGAGGGCACAGGGTCAGAGCAGAGGGCTTCTTCTGGCTTTCTACAAACTGGGATCAGCCAGCCTTCATTTATCTGTGGTCAAGGACTTGTTTTGGTTTCTCAGATCATGACTCCACAGAGCTGTTTGGATATTTTTAATCGAAAGACAAAGCACTTCCTCTTCCAAACTTGGTGCCTGCAAAGAGCATAACAAACTAATCATTCAGAATAATTAATTCTGTCAGAAAAATCTCTACAATTCTTACTAACGCTGAGTGTTTTGTAATCCTAATGAAAGGAAAAACCTGTCACTGTGATAATTTTCGATTGACCCATTTTCTTCAGTGGCTGGGGAGAGGGGAATATTGTTTGTTTTTATCTCTAAGGACCATAAGCATGAAAATTATATCCGTAAATCTTCCATTTCAGCCTTGCATTTCCAAAGCAGCCTTCAAAGGAAACATTAGCTATTCCAAAGAGCCAAGTAAGATTGTCAGATTGGTCATCTGTATATGCATTGCAGAGTGTCTTTCAGTTACCTGTGACTTTAGTTTCAAAATATTCCCAGGACAGGGAAACATTCGTTTTCTCCATTTCTAAATGAGAATCTGAGATGGAGAAAATACAAGCAGCTTGCCAAGGCCATGGAGGTAGTCCTTGCAAAGCCAAGGACTGGGATCCAAATTGTGAGTGCTTTAGCCTAGCATTTAAAAGCACACCTTCCCTGTGGGTTTTAATGTAATACAAGAAGTTTAGGATTGAAAAACCATTTCTAAAGCCAGGTTTTATGAGAAAGTGTGGAAAACAAAATATTAGTTCCCTACTTTTGCCTAATACTGTAAACACCTAATTGCCAACTTCAGTGAGGAAGCTGCCAAACAAACAAAACAAAACAAAACAAAAAAAGTACTTAAAAGGTAAAATGCCTGAAGTTTTAGAGTTCTTTTTCATATTATCATGCTTTGAGGTCATCTATTTCTTCTGTATTTGACAGCTGAATGTTAAACGTGGCAGACAGTTGCCTTTCTCATTACTGAAGACAGAATGGCATAGGAAATTTGTTCTTTAATATGCAGCCTTTTATTTCTAGGTCACTAATTTGAATCGATTCCTGATCAATGGTGACTGAAAGGCATTCATATCCGGCAGCTGTTCTGTGGTCTGTGCTAAATGAGGGGACATCTTAGTTATTTCCCAGCAGTAGCCCCTCTCTCTCAGCACCAGAACAAGCTGGCAGTTTTCACAGAGATTCTATGGCCTGATTGCACATGGCACTTGCAAATATCCAAAAAGTGATTAACCTATTTCTGCTCTGTTTTGTAAGGCGTGGATTTGGTTTTTTTTCAAGTAAGCCATATTTTTTTATGGTAAGCTTTTAAATATTAATGGGATCATCTTGCTGCTTTTGTAAAAATGCATTCTGCCTTCAACACAGTGACTGATGATGTGATGCTGCTGGCAGTGGCCAGAGGATGATTCTTTACACACGCAATGAGGAGTGCCAAAACAAGCGTAGGTAGTTTCTGTGAGTGGGATTCAGAGCTTTTAATTTCACTTGTCTACATGTCATCTGTTTGGCCCAAATGAATCATCTAGACTGCCACTGTACTCCAAATCTCTCCTTTAAAAATACATCTGCAGAGGCTTTGTCCATACCAATCAGAGGTGTTAGTTTCTTTCAGAATTCCACCTTAAATCCTAAACATTTTGTACACTCTCATCTGTAATAGCTGCAGAAACCCTCTATTACAGTACAGAATAAATGAGCTTAGTTTTTAAGGATCCATGCATAATGTCTAACAGATATAATGGTTGAGAAAGACAAGTTTAATTGTTGTACCCACACTTTCCAGGTACCAGATTCCTGGTGAGTTGTTGAAGATAACGAAATGCAAGGGGACTTTTTGTTGGTTTTTTTCCCCAAAACTTCTCCGACCACTCCGACATGACCTCCCTAAAGATTGACATAACATATACAATGCACAATACTTTTTCTCCCAAAATATCTCTGCTTTAAACAATGCCTTTCACAAATTACTTTCTGTCTCTGGCAGTGTGTGGAAGAATAATCATTCACCCACCCACAAAAAAAAAATTCTGGCCTTTATTGCCTTCCTTTTTTCCCTTTCTTCAAGCATGTTAATACCTGCTGAACAGAAACAACACTAAAAGTCATAATAACTGTCTCCTGACATTAGTTCCCCAGTAAAATGAGTTGTTGAGTTTTTCTTTTAGCATTTTGATAACAATACCATGTAGCCAAATTGTCTGGTAGCATTAAAACTTGTCAGAGGAAGTGCATAACTTGGCTGTAAAAATTCACTGAATCTTGGCATAAACGGTTTTAGACAACAACCAAGTTTTCTTCACAAAATATTAAATTCTTCTATCATATTCTTTCCATAATCTAAAAGCAACTTTAAATGTTTTCAAAGAGACCAGCTACAAGCCAATAAACAATGACATGTCTAACTATGCTTGTGAGAAGAAAAAAGAGGGAATGAAAGTAGAAACTTACAGTGCCTTCAAGATTGCATGTACAAACAAGTTTATGTTTAAGTAGCATTTTAAGGAATCTCATAGGCATTTGGTTCACAGCCTCAAAGTTCTTTAAAGATATTGCACGTGAAACTTAAACTTCATTATATGTTTTGGGTTTTCTATTTTTCTTGAAGCCACATTTTTTACAATCTTGGGGGGTGTAAGGGGAGGTCTGTAGTGATCATTAGTCTTGGTAGTTGAACAGAAAAATTAAAATTGAGAGAAATATTTTTTGTTATCCATTATACCCATGTACACACGGGTTCTCTATGCTTAGAGTCAATGGAGTTACTGTTTATTTATTTTTATTTGAGCAAGAAGGTTATTACAAATAATTATTTGTATTATAGAAGCAAACTGGAACACTTAGTCAGGAATGAGGACCACTTTGCTTTTGTCAGTGTCCAATGAGAACAAAACAAAGGAAGATTTCAGGAGTCTGAGGGCTTACACTAGATGGAATTAGATAGCCTGATGGGAGAGCTGAAGGAAACTGCAACAGCACTTTTTGACATCAGGATACAAAGTAGATTTGCAGGGATTTCCTCCCACTCCTGGGGGTGGAAAGAAAGATGAAAAATTGAAAATGCATAGCTGAAAATTGGAAAGGAGATGATGGAAATTGATAACACAATCCTAATGGAGGTAGCTCTCAGCCTTTTAGTAGTGATTACAGTGTCATTTAAGTGGGAATAGGGAAAGGTGGTGCCATTGTTGTGGCAAAGAAGGAGAAGAAAGTGCAAAGAGACAAACAGACTTATGACAGACTCAGGGCAACAGATGGGGTTAACGATCTTGACAGCAGCAGTCCAAATAGATATGATGAAAGCATGGTTGCAGTTGTCAGGAACAAAAGCAGAGGATACTGCAGTAACTTAGACACGTGGCTGCAACACCAAAACTACCCTGGACAGGAATTTTAGCTATATGGATCAGAAAAAATAAGGCCTGTGCTTGTGACACAATGCAAAAAGGAATTAGCAAGAGATGAATATATTCTGGAATGAGGACCCCTGGAGACACACCCTACAGAGGATGTCACTCTCTAGAGCTAAGTGTCAGGCCAGGAGGTTTGGTTGCTCACTGGGATCAAAAAGAGGCTGTGTAGCACGCTGGAGATGTAGGTGTAGTTGCTGTAGCCCTGCAGGTTGTGGACTGACTGATGAAAAGGAGAGGGAGAGAGAAGGAGACAATGCAAAGGAAGGGGGAAGAGTAACAGAGAGGTGAGAGTCCCAGCTGGAAGGCTGATTTTGACACCCTGTTCATACCAAGCAGCATTTCACCTCATGCCACTCAAGCAGTATTTATGCCCAGACTGGGTGCAGTACCCCTCATCTCATCCACAGCAGTTACTTATGCACACAGGGGACAAGATCTTCTCTTCTGTGCTGTGAAACACAGAACATGAAATGTTTAATTCACTTTAAGACTCTTTTTTTTTAAAATTAAAGTGTTTCTGGAGTATCTATATATCCTGAGTATTACTTCCTGGCATAGCATTGGACTTTGTTCAATTTCTTGTGCTCTAGCTCCACTGATTTCTATCTCATTGTTGAGACTACTTAGAAGTAGCATATTAACCCTTAAAATTCTTTGGCTCTGATTCAGAATGTATCAATTCATTAAAAATCCAATATTTTAAAGCATCTGATTTTAACCAGCTCTATCTTTATTGATGGACTCTAATCCGTCAAGAAATGAGAAACCCAATGCATTTTGAGCATGCCAAGCATGCTAAAATTTCAGGTTACATTTAACTAAGTTCATTTGGAATCTCCAATTCTAGACAGAGTCCCACCAGTCCTGCTGTTTTTCTCTCTACTTATCCAGAGATATTTCCCTTTGCTCAAGTGGATTTTAAATATCTAGGTTTTGCATTTGCATATAAAAACAGGTGGACTATGCATATAGAGCTATGAGTGTGGCACTCAAACGTGTCAAAACAAAATATTTTTAAGCCAGACGCTCATATACACATTTTTCCTGGCCCATACAGGAAGAATATTGTTTTAACATCCCTGGCTGGTATCCTTCATGTACACTGATATATATACTGGTGCTCTTAATATATGCCTATTCCTAATGAATGAAAAATCTCCCTCTTCCTCATATCTATAAAAGGGCTTTTACTGATTAAAGTCACATTTATTCTAATGTTTTAGGGATTTGGGGGTTTTAGTCTTTCACTGGTTTTTTTCAGTTATTCCCTTAGTAAAATCCCTCCTCCTTTTATTTTTTTTTCTTTGCATGTGATAAATCAAGTTACTTTTTCACTCTGGACTCCATTATGGGATCACAGTGGCTATACAAACCACACGGAGTTAAGCAAACAAAGGAATTTTTTCATTTTCTCTTTCATTCAAAAAAGTTCCATTTTCTGTCACCCTGCAACCTTTTGACCTGTGTCCTAATGGCACTGATCACTCAAGGGCAAAAGTTCAGCTGTGGGTTAAGTCTGTGTGTGTTTGCACCGGTCAGGGAGACAGTGGGTTCTTGCTTCTCGTTGTCTCTCCCCAGCCACACCATCACTCCTCAAACTCCAGCCTCACCCCTGCTGGGCTCTCCCTGCTCCAGACCTCCCTTTGTGAAGAAGGTAAGGAGGGCTGGGAGTGAGCCTTTCTCTAGCCTTTTGTTTTTCTTGCAGCTGTCAACAAAAAACACTGTCTTATTTTCTTGGTCTGGGGGTGAGAAGGCAAGAGAGAACTCTCCAGCAGGGACACTGCAGTCAGTGCTAACTGCCTACAGCCACTCGTGTCAATCACTGTTTCATTCTGCTTTGCCTCTAGGAGTTGCCTCTACTTCTGAGAGTGAATATGGAACCCTTCCTTGTTCTCAGCACTGCTCGCACAGATTGTCTCAGTACATTATCTCCTGCTGAGAATGGGGAGTTCTCTACTATGCACTTTACAGTGTGATTTTTCAAGGCACTCTGAAAGTAAATGATCCCTCAGGTACACCCACCTCTCCCAATGCACTCCAGTGGGCTTTTCCAGGTGGCCTGGTGACCTACTGACACATTTCTATAGATCACTAGAATCATGCAGACTCACACTGCTAGACATGGTATTCCCCTCCAAATCACTGACTCTGGTATGACATGTTGCCTCACTTTCACAAGAATATGGCACTGCCCAGTTTCACAGTTCCTCCAAGGCACTTCCTCTCAGCCTCCTCTTGGTTGCCACACCCTGAGCTCTTCATGCAGCCCCTGCTTCATCACCAGACTCCAGGTCACCATCCAGCCAGTGAAGTTACACATTCCAAAGACACCTTTTTGAGAAGGTGACTTGCCTGAGATGTGCAGCTTGCACCACTTTTGGGTATCACTAAAACCATTTCTGTCTCTGTGGACCAGCAGGAGCAGGGCAAACTGTGTGCTGAGTGGCCAAAACTGTTGATGCTCTGGGGGACAGAAAGTCTTGGGTATACTTGGCATTGACTAAAACCTTGTCCTTCCCTTAAGGAAATCTTTGGCTCAAAGGTCTGACAGGCTGCTGTAGCAACAGCCCATGGATTTGAAATGGCACAGTCTCAGAATGGCTCAGAATGAGGGCTGGTGGCAGTGCAGATGGTGCAGTTTCCCCCCATCCCTCCTGTGAATGACCACACTTCACCACTTCCAGAGCATCCCACAGCCCCGAGGAGTGGGGGAGAGGGCACAGGCTGTGGAGGAGTTTTTTTGGAAGTTGGGCAGTTGAACAGCTCATGCCCAAAAGCTAGCCCAGATGGCCCTGTGAATAGTGGAGCTTGGGTGTCTCTGCTTCTGCTGTGGCAGTGTGCCTAACCTGGGCAGGGCCCAGAGAACACGGTGCCTCCTATCAAAACACTTCTGAGCTGCAGTTTCTGCATGCTGCAAACCAGACTTGGAGGAAAAAAGGGCAATAGTAAATGTTTCCTTCTTAAGTGTCCCAGCAAGAATGACTAAGGGCCCTGCCCTGAGGAAACTGAGGTTTGACTCAGGCAGTCCAGCAACATAGCCTGAGTTTCAAGCACAGGTGCACCAGTTCCAGTACAATGCTTCGTGTGCTGAAGCTAAGCTCACACATAAATGCTTGCTGCATAGGATAAAATAAGCAGGGTTCTCTCTCAGTGCCCAGAGAAATTTGACATAAGCATTAAAACTTAGGTGGGATTCAGATTGCTCTGTTTTACTCTGGTTTAAAGTGATTTGTAAAGACCTGTACACAAAATTATTAGAATACACTGAAAAGTTCAGACAGTTATTTCAGTGCAAAATTAATAAGAACAAGCTTGAACTGTCAGGAGTAACTAAAGAAACATACAGAGCATTATTTAGTGGGTGGATTTTCAGTGCTGCCCAATAGTATTAAAACATCCTAGTCTTCTAATCCCCAGGAATTTAGAACAAACAGTTAAAATCAACTTAAATTTGATTATCAGACAATTCATTAATGACCTGGTATATGGCAAACAGGCTTCACTGATGATGAAAATTGGCATCATTAATAATTATGTAGTAATTAGATTTGCATACAAACACAGAAGCCTCATTTGCCAAAATCCATCATACTGTTTTGAGACTGGCACTGATCCTGAGATTGCCTGGCTTTGGGATCCAATGGCAAATGACATCTAAAAGAAGATAACCATGCCTACCCTATAGAGCAATTTGTCCAGAGTGGTCCTCAGTGCCATGAGTGCCTGAGATGTTCTTATTACTTATTTAATGTTTTGTTCCAGTTAAAAGTGCCCAGAATAGCAAAGGGAGTGTGTCACAGATGCCAGGGAGAACTGAAGTTATTTATTGCCCTCCTTAGTGAGTGCCATGAAGGCCTATATGGGTGTTTGAAGCTTGGTATGCTGTCAGAGGATTATTTAGGATAGACTGAGGTCAGATTGATGGAGTCATGTTATCTGAAATGAACCCTATTTAGCCACTCCTGAGCTTTGTCACAGTGGCAGCTCACTGGGGCAGTCCAAAACAGAGTCAGGGAATGAAACAGTAATTAAGCAATAAGGAAAATCAGGGATTCAGGGCTTGAGGAGATGACTGAGGCCTCTCTATTGTTTATTGTGGTAGATGTACAATCACAGAATGCCTCCCTAATGAGGGGAGACATTCAGTTACCCAAATATTGAGAAGATGGCATTTCAGCTTCTGCAAATATTCCTCTTGGGGTCCAGGTGACTAAAAAAGTCAAACAGATTTAGTCAATACATTTGTACAAGCTGTCAGATAGGAGACAATGTTAAGATTTTAAAGAAAGCAAAAGTTCTTTCTTCGTCCTCTTACTCTGACAATTAAAGCTTTTGGGAAAAAAGCAAAAAGATGAGTACCACAAGACTTAGAAATATTATTGTTTTTAGGCACCTTACATGAAAATTTTATCTGGCAGACATTAGTATAGGTGCCTCTGGGAAAAGGAGTGCTGTTTATTATCTTGTATAGCTCTATTTTCTTTTTTTCAAGACACATGAATATGAATATATATAGCTAGATCAGATATAGATAGATATAGAATAGAACTAGATATAGGTATAGATACAGATAGATATATAGATATAGATATAGATGATATAGATAGAGATATAAAGATTGATAGATAAAGATACATATCTAGTCCTTCTAAACTCAAGTTAAATTGCATCTTTACTTATTGTAATCCATTTATTCTTGGTCTATTTAGTAGATGCTCCAAAGAACATGAAAATATTTTCCAACAATAGTAGATTTGTATAGATGTTGACAGCGTTTAAAAATATTATTTATAAATAATATTTCATATTATTGAAACAACAACAGTAAAAAATTAAGCAAGACCACAGTCATAGATGTTTCAAAAACCATTTTTTGTATGTGAGCTCTTTCACAGAAAAGGGTTTCTGCAGCAAAATCCTATTTTCCATTTTATAAAGGATTTACAATCTGATGATAAAATGGGATTTAATACAGAAAGCTGTTATTTATAAATCATTAAATTATTTATAAATTCTTTGAAACATATATAATTGATTTTGAATATTCATCTAGTTATGACTTATTTAATGTTCATATATCCTTGCATTCTGATATCTTTAAAAGTTGGGTTTATGCAACAGCAGACAAAAAAAGAAAGCTACTCATGGAGTGATTTGTCAGAATTTAAGGTAGATTGGATTAAGTGGTTACCAGTAATAAATTGCACAAATGTCATTCTGAAGACTAGGGATAACCATAGCTCAGATGCTGCAAATTCCATATGGATGATCTTTTTGTCTTACAGAGGAAAAGCAAGGTAAAGCTTCAGTGTAGAGTTCAGCACCAAGGAAGGTGACAACACTTGCCTTTCTATGCAGAGATGATGCTGAAATCACCGTAGAGGACAGTGGTGCAGTGTGTGCTCTGCTCCCCCCTCACCCAAGCCTCGTTAGCTTGACTGGACCCCAGTAGCAGTGCACCATTCAGTTTGAGTGGGCTTCTCTGGTTTTGCTGCAGCTACAGCCCGGAATCTTCTCCAGGCTCGGACATGAAAAGCTAACTTGCACACATGCCTGCCCAAACTGCAGACCCCATTCTAGCTGCAAGACAAACCTACCCTGGAACTGACCTAGAAGACCAGACACTGACTCAAGGTCTAAGGAGACCTGGTTTTCATCACTAAAGAAAATTCATCTTTAAATGATGGGAAGATTTTACTAATAAGCTCTTAGCTCTCAACTAATGTGCTTTTTTGGAGAGCTCTCTGACTGTACCATTGTCTCTTCCCTTTTCATTGTTAATCTGCCAGACCAAGCTGAAGGGAGATGTCTCCAAAGCAGGTTGATTTATGCCAGGGAGACTTTCTGGACTGCTGAAACCAGGAAAGCAATTTGGCACTCTGTTTATACTATTTGCAAAGATAAATGTAAGGCACTGGGAAGGGAAGGGGAGTAGGATGTATCTGAAGAAAGCTAAGCAGTGCTAATGATGGCTTGGCAGAACTGTTTATAGCTTTTCTTCTTATTCTGATATTCCATGCTGATAGCCCAGTGGCTTGTTAATTGATTTTTTAAAAAAGATTAATTTACACTGGGTTTTTTTCATGATTTGCAATGATTTTGGTTATTTTTATTACCCTATCACCATTAGGTTCTGAGTACTTGCTGTCAGTGACACACATGTGGTTAACACATGAGTATCTATGAATAGGTCTCTTTAACAGTACCCACGGGATGATTCTTAAAACTGCCTGTCTAAAGCTGTCTCATTTTTACTAGGAAAGGAGGGGTAGTTTGAAAAAGGACACTTGTAAATTGAATATACTGAAGTATGTGATCCAGATTGATTGTAGTCAAGCATGTTTCCTTCAAACCAGAGTTTAGGGTGACCCTATGGTGGGAAGCTATAATGTACACTAAAGGAAGTTCCTATGACTGTGAAAAGAGAGGATTTTCCAACCATCATCCTCAAAAAAACAACCTTTCAAAAGTGTAATTTTTTATACCCCTTTCCTGTCTCTTCTACATCACAAAGGATGTGTCTACATCCTGTTTTCTCTGGACTCTAGTTTGATGGATGTACTGGAAGATTTAAAGGTTCATTCCACACCTCTGCAAATGTTTTTTTTTTTTTTCCCCAAAATGGGAGAGTAGAACACGGCCACTTCTGACCCTAATGTGCCTTCCAGAGGTACTGGGGTACATACATATGGGGAGCACTGCCCACCTTGCTTAGCCTTCAGAGGGGACATCACCCAGGTGACCCAGAGAGACAGGACACCACCCCAAAGGACTGACCCAGCCATGGAAAGGCTCCAAAAATGGGAGATAGGAACAGGGACTGTGCCATATTCTGTGACTGGCAATTTCAGACAACAGCCATCATTGGAAACAACAGTCCTAAGGGCTCACTTCCTACAGCCATGTTTTGTTACCATTTTCCAGACCCCTGCAAGCCAGGACAAGGATAGTTTGGTCCCATGCAGCCTCTCATTTAGGCATTCTGAGAAAGGAAGGCCAAGAGTCAAAGCCATTTAGTTTCAAAGTGTAGGAATGGACTGGAAAGAGTTATGGCATCTTTAGGCGAGGTAAGATTCACTGTAAACCATCAGGTTTTTAGAGAAGACTTCCTCCAGTAATCCCTTTATTTCTTCTCTGTTCTGATATAATCCACCTACCTCTTAACACTAACACCTAAATATAATGTATCTTCAACAGCGGCAGAGAGGGAAACATATAGAGCAACGAGTACCAATATCAGAATCTCTCATTCAATTCAAACAATATTGAATTTCTGGAAAGGTCAGGTCTTGACTCACCTAATGTTGCAGTTGATGCTTCGAGCTTTTTACTGTTTCTTTTAACAATGTCTTCATGATCCTACTAATTTTAAGTAAAGACATGACTTAAACCTGCACTCTCCCTCTCTCTCTCTTTGTGACTGAGGCTTTTACACTAAGCAACTCCCAGAAACCCTTTAGCTGTGGACATAACCCTTGTTATTTGTACCAGCTAAACAAAACTAGTTAAAAATTCTGCCCAAGGGAAAGCCAGAAAGCAGGTAATTATTGAAACCTCCCTGCACAGTTTTCCTGTACCTGCAGCAAATAGATAAGCCCTGCACAAGGTTGGACACTGCTTCCCAGGCAATTCAATTGCACAGATAACAAATTGTCAGTACCCAGCCAACAGATCTCTCAACATCCCTAATTTGCTGAGGATAGAAATGAGGCTCCATTTGCCTCATGCATTCTGGAGTTTGATGGAGATAATTCTGCATCCAAACTGTCAGAGGAAAGTTGGAGCAACAGACCATCTTCTTCCCATGTAGACATCTATAATGAAGACATGTCCTTATCCACTATTTATTGAATGAGATCTAAGAGATAGTAATCCTGTTGTAACCACACAAACCCAAAACTAAATTCACCCATTTTATTGAGCGCCATAGATTGACTACAACAATAAAGTAGTAATACCTGTCCTCCAATGATTTTATCTTTATTGTTCACAGCTTAATTGTCCCTCTGGAACTAGGATATACAAATGTATTATTAAAATGAGACATCTGGCAGTGGCACTAAATAACTCTATGTCAGGAATTTACTATCTATTACTTGTAACAGTAAATCTGTTGTGCACATCTGCAGCAGCAGAGAAAATCACATCTGACAGCAATGATACAAAACATTCACAGGAGGTTTGGAAAGGCGCAAGACTGAATGAATCCAGGCTTTTACAGTCCTTTACGATCTTCACTGAACCTGAAGAAACCCATTTTATGGCACTTCCTTCAATTTCAAATCAGCCATCATTTCTTGAAGCAGAACAACAAGAATTCTTTCAAATGAATATGCCTATATTGAGCTTTTTTCACAGCACATTCTGTGAACTGGAAAATGTGTAAAAGCTTGTGGGCTTTGTGGATTGGAGCTTAGCTGCTTTGTCTACCAAAAATAATCTTAAATGTTCATGCGAAAAAACAAACACAAATAACTCCTAAACAATATGGCCAAGATGCTACCTCAAAACTGAATTCCTTTAAAAGACATTTGAGAGATGAGGATTTCCTTAAAAAATGTCCAGTAGAATTCTTGGAATTAAGGAAATGTTAGCATTTTGTTTCATCTTACCTTAGGTTTATGAAAGAGGAAAAAAAAATTGCCTTGGAGCAAATATTCATATTTAAAATCCCATTCCAGAAATAAAATAATATATTTTATTGGATGGGTACACAGTTTTGTTTTGTATAGTCCATGTTTCTGAAAGTCTGGTAAAATTGAAGAGATAGAATTTAAAATTAGAAATTCTAAACCTCTCCTAGCCTTTCTATGCATAAAAATAATTCTGTATAAGGATCAAAGTTATAATATGGAAAAACTAATTTACATCTTCATTTTAATCATGCCATGTCAGACAAATTTTTTTCAGATTCAGTGAGGTAGTAAAAGAGATACACTAGTATGAATACTTGCAGGACATCACAATTAATCAATTCAGTCTGAACAGCATACATAATGCATACATAATGTTTCATGTTATCTGAGGTATGTAGGATTTCATAAAGGAAGGGACTTTTAATTCATAGAATTAAATAAAAAAATTCACTTCCTGAAAAGTGCATAGCTTTGCTCTGTATTTTGCAGTGGGTTTTTTGGTTTTTTTTTTCCAACATAGCCATAGTTTATCACACTTATACACTAAGTAGCTATTTAGTGATCTTCTTACCTGATAATTGTTTCCCATGTATCTGTCTTCATGTGTATTTAAAATGGTGCTGTTTGATGAGCAAGCCAGAACAAATGGTTTTGTCTGCCAGGGCTGATACACATGTTTTTTCTGCACTTCTAGAGTAAGGATATGTTCTGTCATATATTCTGCTGCTTCTCAAAATCAGCCATAGGTACTTCTTAATATAGACTCAGAAAATACTTTTTTATTTCTACAGGCCTACTTTGGCTGGAAGCTGGTTTTATTTTTCATGACATTGAAGAACCAACTCCAAAATCAATAAATGTTTTATTGCCCTAACGTAGCACCTAGGAGAAATAACACTGTATCTCCAAATTCTCTATTTTTTCTTTCAGCAGACCAGTTCTTCCCTATTTGGATGACAGATATGATAAGTAAATCATTAAACACCCCTACATATTTTAGATATGGTTTTGCAAGTCACAGGGGGAATACTGCAATTCTTTCTCAAGAAAAGAGCAGAAGCTGTATCTATGCAACAAGAGATAAGTCATACCAAAACATGAAAATATCTGATCAGGAGAGGAGAAGAAAAACTCCGTGAAGCTGCACAAATGAGCAAAAGAGAGAGAGTTACAGACTGAGGCAAGCACATGCACGTCCTCCTGGCATGAAAGCATGCTAGCTGACTGCTCTGTTCCAGCAATGTGCCAGCCACAGAACAAGCATTGCTCACTTCAATTGCCAGGAGCCACTTCTCAACTGGCAAACATCTGAAGTATGGGAGGTTTTTAGGAATATCAGTTTCAACAAGAAATATTTTACCAGAAATTATTATTATTATTATTATTATTATTATTATTATTATTATTATTATTATTATTATTATTATTATTATTATTATTAATAATAATAATAATAATGATAATAATAATAATAATAATAATAATAATAATAATAATAATGGAATTCAGTTAGATAAAATGGAAACAGTATGAACTTATGTACTTCTTGGAGCATACAACTCTTGTTAGAAAAATGCCTTTCTTAGAATTAAGTGCTATTTCCAAGTGGCCTGTACAGTGGCAATAAGCAACATGGTAAGCTGGCTTTTGCCCTTGCTCTCTCACATTCATGTTCTTTTACCAACAGATGCCATGTGATAATTCAGGATTAATCTCAAATACCTTCGCATTCTTGTACTTTTGAAGAAAGGGTGTGTGAACTCTTTTAATAATGAGGATTAACATTATTCCTGCTATGATTTATTTCTGCTTCACTCAGGATAACAGCACCATCCCCTGTCCTTTGGACAGAAAAATCATCTCCCTTAATAAAGAATACAGCCTTCTGTCATATGAAAAGAAGTCACCAGGAAGGACAGGATTACAAACCAACATAAGGATGGGAAAGGAAAATTTAAGCAGAATATATTCCATCAAACTGAAAGCTGGCATGTGCCCAAGAGGCAACATTTCCACTTGTGCCGTGGGATCTTGAAGAGCAGTCATCGGTCACTGCATTTCTCTTGTATCCCAGCAGAAGGTTGGTCCTTTAAACAGTACTGTGTACCTGGATAGTGGGACATGAGTTCAATATTGACAGAGGGAAGCTTGCCACCTACTGAATCACCACCTGAGTCACCCTGCAGCTAAACCACAGATTACAGAACTGGAAGTGTGTGCTGCTATGCTGGAATCCATTGGTGACGATGCTACACCAAGGTCTAAGGCAGGGAAACTTCACAGGTTTCAGGTTTTCTGTCTTGTGGTTCCTTGGCACATGAAACATGAAGTGTACACAACAGGCTATAAAATCCACTTTTAGTATAAACCACAGAGCTTGACGTGCATGAGGCTTGAGAAAATAGTTTCCATTTTCTGTAATAGTGATAGTGTATACAACTTCTACCTGTAAATGTAAAATACAAGCTTGAATTATCTAAACATCCTCCCTTAAGCCTCTCACAGCTGCAAAACCCCTGAAGCAGCCGAAGGAAGAAACATGGCAATGGTTAGCGCTACATTTGAACTGCTGGAAAAATAAAGACTGATCCTTATTAAAAACTTAAAACCATTTGAGAGGTTTTTTCCAGGCCATTGAAAATGTTAAGGTGGTGGTGAGTCTTGAGCTCATGTTGGTTTGCTTTCTGCTGCTGCTCCTTTCAATACTGTTGTATGAATTTGACCATTGCTACTTTAAGGTTTGCTGCAAATGTTTGCAGAATGAGCTGTAGTTAACCTGGTATGCCCGTGGAAGCACGGAGTAAGAGTAAGAGGTAGGATAAACTGCATCCAGGGTTTACTTTTCCTTTACATATGTAAAAAGGAAGCACAATATGGTTAAGTAAGAATCTTAATTCCAATGCTCCACACACATTTCAATGTTCCTTTACTTATTCATCTCTTCGCCATCAGTTGACACCAAGCTTCCTCTGTCCCAATGCACAGAGATAAAGGCATTCACCGTGATGCCTCCTGTAGGATTCCCCCCCAAGCCCCCCCGTAAGGTCTGTAGCTCTCTCTTTGTGTGACACAAAGCTGGTGAAAAGCACACTCTGCCTGGGGCAGGGCAGCAGTAGAGCAGGTACCCCACTTTGGCTAGCAGGCTTGGTCCTCGGCGCTCCAGTGGCTCTGGGGAAATATGGCGTGTTTGGGCTGAAGGCTGCAGCCACAGTTGTTCAGGGTATGATCATAAAAGTGGTGGGAGTTGAGTGTCCAGCAGGTCTCCAGAGGGAACGTGCTGCAAGCAAGGGACAAGGACAGCATGTCCCTTAGGGAAGGGTAGCAGGTTCCAGCCACCCCAGGCCAGAGATGGTTCAGGGAACCGGCCCCAGGCCTGGCTTTTGTGAACCCCTTAGACAGACAGGCTTTTATTTGCATGAAAATAGACTTCAGGAAGCCATTAAAATGTAACAAAAAAGTATTTAATGCCCCAGCGCCTACCGAGCTTATATCAACCTCCTTATTAGACCTTTCTTTTCTTTTTCTTCTCCTCCCCTCCCTTGGCATTGCTCTGCTGCACAAACAGCCCATATGGAAAACAGCGCAGCCTGGAAACACCTAGCTCTCTCCCTGTCCTCTTTTGCTTTTGGCTTTTGCAGCTGCTGTTTTCTCAGTGTTGTCTTGGGGCAGTTTCCTGTTGCCATAGCTGATAGCCTGCCAGCGCCTGCCTGGGCCTTTCAAGTGTCAACACTGCGAAGTTGGCGGCGATGGCCAAACGCTTGTTAATGAGATATAGCAGCTGGGTAGGGGTGAACCACTGAGATGCATAAAGGCACGCCGCTGGTGCAGGAAGCGATGCCTTTTGAATCCTTTCAGGGCTCTGAAAGCATTCAAATCAAAGAGGGTATGTTGTATTCATTAATAAACCAAAGTTCCCATGCAACTGTGTTAAAGCCAGGAGTTTAACTTTGCTATGGACAGGTGATTTTTTCAACAGTGTTTTACACCGGAACACAAAGGGCAAGACAACAAGAGTTTATGTGCTGCCAAAGGCATTACTTCCCTATCTTACAGCCAGACAGAATTGTTAAACTGAGCTAGGTATTTGCCATTTCCTGACAATAAAAGCTTCTTTTTTTTTCCTTTATTTTTATGCTTCAAAGCTTGCAGCAGCCTGCTTGATCTCCATCTCTCACATTCTTTTTAGACCTGTTTCTTAATTTTTTGAAAACCGTGATTAAAAGCTAGAATAAAAAAAAAAAGACAACTTGTTAAAAAAAACCTAAAGAGCCTATAGACAGGATTAATGACCAAAGCTGCTTTCATTCAACTGAAGCAGTCCATGTGATCCGTAGTCTGCATCTGTTTTGCTGTAGCAGAACATAGGAGAACCCAACAGCTGGGCAAAACAGGCAGAAAGCAAAAAAAACCAAAAGAAACTAGTATACAGTGCAAAGTTTTAAAGGCAACTTGAGCCAAAGAGCACCTTAAAGATTTTTCTAGCATTTATTTTTAATTGGGTTGAGACCTTTCTCGTTTCTTTTTTTTTTCTTTTTTTTTCTTTTTTTTCTTTTTTTTTTTCTTTTTTTTTTTTTTTTTTTTTTTTTTTTTTTTTGGTAGGCACAGGCAGCTGGGGAAAAGATTGAATGCTAGGAAAACATGTTTAAAACTGAAACAACCACAGTAGTAATAGTGACAAAATTGCTTTGGAAAAGTTAAACAAAAGAAGTGTTAGGAACAGGAAAGGGCCATATGGCTCGACAGGCCTGCCATTTTCTGGTTTATCTTAATTGTTTCCCTCACTTCTCCTCAAATGAATACAAGTGTCTGAGACTCATTTATATGCTTTCATTTCCCTTTCACAGTAACTTGTTCCAAGGTAATTTAAGCCAAGCTGCTTAAGTGATATTTAGCTATGTGACTGTTTAGAGAACAGCAGTTTAGCTATAGTCATCAGCCCACCACAGTTACTGTACTTGTTTTTGGAATTAGTTACACCAACCAGCTACCTACTAAATGGCCCTCTTTGGGGTAAACTAAGTCAGGCAGACCCAGAAGCTTCTGTTGGGGTCAAGAAGAGTCATGGTATTCACCTTCACAGAACTTAACTTTGGTTCAGGCATATTCTTTCACTCTAAAATTTAATTCCAGTTAAATATAAAGGGTTTGTGTGGGTTTGATTTTCTTCACAGAAATGTCAGCAATTAATTTATATTTTTCTGTAAAAAGTTTCATTATAAGACAATCATCTATCGCATTCTTCTAACTGAAGATGAAACCTGAATTTCCCTGTAAAACTCCCCAGAAAGATTTTTTACCAGATTCTATCTCTATTGTGGGAGAGAAAGAGTATTGAGGCTTAAAGGATATTTTTGTATGTGAAAAATTGTTCCAGATAGAAGATTTCAAATCAGGCCAGCCCTACGCAGACACCGTGACCATTTTGGCCTGGATTTTACCCATTGCCATTCCTGTGCTACCTCCCTTGTCACCCAGACTTCTGTGGCTGCAGAAGGTGTGGAAAGGCATCGCAGGAAGGTGCATTTAGATGTCTGGGGATGGCCATGATGTAAGAAAGGACCCTAAGTCAGGCAGGAAAGAGAGTCAAAACAAAACACTTCCTATTAATAATAACATCAAGTGTAACCATGGCAAGCTGTTAAGCCTTTAAATAAACATACCATGGCAAGCTGAAGCATAAGTTTCAACCAGCTTGTTAGAACACAGTCCTCTACTATGACAGAAGTTAAGATGTTCTGCATGCAGGAAGCCTGTGCCAGGGCATAATCCACATTTTGGCTACTCTGGCTACTCAGGGTAATCAGCAGATTAGTGGAGAAGTGCTGTTAAAGGAGGAAGACAGCGCTTTTCTCATCTGCAGGATCTTTTCAATCTCAGAAAATGCTGACTCGTACAATCTGCTCAGAAAACTCTTGTTCAGACACAAGCCAGTAAATTTGCTCATTCTTACACAAGATAATGAATGATTAATAAATGAGTCAATTCAGTGAATGTCTGGCCTGTGCTTCTCCCCATACAGCCTCAGGAAGATAATTGCAGCAGTGGGACACAGAAAGGAGGGACTGACCAATAGTAAAACTGATGGTTTAAAAACAATTTCTGTAGGTTCACCCACTTATAGAGAAAAGGTGGGGGAAGGGGGAAGGATTTTCTTATCAGCAGCTTTACTAAGTGCTTAAAACAATCCAGGAATATAAATATATGCTTTCTTCTTCTACCACTGTAACCCCACAGGTGGGATTTCTAGGTTGCCCAGTCCAGAACTCCTGCCTTCAGCAGATTATTTAAGAGAAAGGAGGTGAAATAGAAACTAAAATATTCCAACACCTGTCGACTGTTTTTTTTTACCTTTTTCCTTTTTTTACTTTCTTTAACTTCCTTTGCCTTTTTCTGTCTGTTTTTTAAGTGTTCACAAAACTGTAACTTGGTATCCCTGAAAAGCAGGGGAAACCTTAACAGAGATAATTGCTGATGCTGTCACAGACGATGAGTTTGTCTATTGCAAAGGTAGGGAGAGTGTAAATTCTTTTCAGAGACAGCCTCCTTAAATAGGAGAAAACTTTTTTAAGGTCCTCTGAAAAGAACATCATGAAGCATGGCTACTGTTCTTTGGAATCACTTGCATTTGCTGCAAAATTTAATTGATTTTATATCTATAAAAAATATCACAGTAAGGGATGGAAGGTAGGGGCAAGTAGCTTTTATACATTCCCAAAATACTGTCTAATTTTGTCATAGCATGGCACTCTGCTTTCTGATAAAACTCAGGATACATCTGTTCCTAAACCTAGGCTTATTTCCTAAAATTAGCCTTTGCATAATATCTCCAAATCATTTTTTTTTCCATATTAAATGCAATCTGCATTTGCACTTCTGAATATACATAGCTTATTTCACAGAACCAGCATGAGATTTGTGCTCCAAATGCATTGTCATTTCCTTTGGGTGCATGAGATTTTCTAAATTGAAGACAGACAGACAGACTGTGACTGGTTCCTTCCTTGCTTATGTTAGCTTGGATCCTGATCTCAGCTTACCCTTTCTAAACTTGAGTGTTGTCTCTGATATCTCTTCCTCATCTCTTTGGTTTATTGGATATTTCCCCTGACTTTAGATACATAACCAGGCCACTGTTAAATGCCAACTCCTGAGCATGAGGAAGCACACCTCTTACCCAAATTTGTCCTTGGCAACTTAATGAAAAAGCCACACCTTAATGAAAAAGCTGCACACACACATTCACTGTCTTTCTCTTTTCACTCCAAGGAGTGAAAGGACTGTAGCTGTATATGTGCATGTTTGTAATGTCCCTGTTTCAGAGAAAGACAGACTGAGCCCATATTCCTAATTCCTTCCTGTATTCCTAAAATAAACTCCTCTGTATCCCTGCAGTTTCCTTCAGCTTGCTCTCCTGCAAGTCTTCAGCCCTAATCATTCCCTCAAGGAACTGAAGACTCTGAATGCCAGCGTCTAAAACAGGCATTTGGGGCATTTCCTGAGGGGAACAGCACTTGTTTTACACCCCCTTCTCAGAGAGAGCCTGCAATAAGCTGTGTGGAAGGAATTCTGGAGGGGATCCCAACATTATGTTAGATCTGCCAACCTGACAGGTTCAACTGAAACCTCTGAAATTTCCTATCCCTACTCAGTGACCCGTGGCAAATCTGCATGACAATGCATTGTGTAATTGCAGGAAGCCAGTGCAATATCACTCAGGAACAGGAAGCTTGGGAACTGTTTACAGCCACCAGCACCAGTGACAAAACCTGTCATTACCTTGTGCACTGTTTCTTCAGAAACATGGATGCAATTGCAGTCTTATCACTCAGCTTTATGGGGAAGATCTGCTGAAGTAAAAGAATAACATGGGAAGAGCCAAAAAAAAGAGACTGGGCTTGGTTGATTGCTGTCATGATTACGTTACACAGGTTGAAAGATAGTTTCATCAATTGCTTATTGTGCATGAGAAGACAGAATTGTTTGCCATCAGTTAGGCTTCTGCTAAGTTTACTATTCCTTATCTCTTGTTTAAGGTAGTACTTCAAAGGAGTACTTGCTTCTTGCCCTTTGGCTCAAGTGGGCACAGCAGTGGGATGCCATGTGGGGGATGCAGATTTGAGAGCCTTCATGTGCTCCAAACTCTCAGGCTAACAAGAGGTAGGCAATTTGGCCAATGTTTTCTCTGCTAATTTAGATTAACTCATGGATTCATGTGCAGAACTTTCAAAGAGCAAAATTGTACCCACATGACTATGGCCAGCAAGTAAAGAAATGCATCGCTGGCCCCCATTAGCTGAGTTTCAGACACACTTTTAGCCAAACAGGGCTTTTAGGGTTCATGCTTATATTCCAGAGATATGAAAACAAATTAAAACCTGTTTGGAAAGGAAACCTATGAGATCCCAGGGTTTAAAATCAAACACAGCTTGATAAGCAAGGTGGTTCACTAAGGAGAAGAAGCAGGATGTAGCTTAAATATATGGAAGCTGTTATGTTCTCAGAAATTTCCAAACCAGGCTGTTTCTTGCCATGAACTAACCTTTCAACACTATATTTAAAAATGCTGAACTTTTTGTGGAATGAATACATCAAGCAGGCAAAATCAGGTCACCAAATGCTATAAACACAAAGGGGGTAATGTATTGACCAAAGACATCTGGGCAGTAGCACCTTCAGCTCTAGAAATGAGACTGTCCACGGTAGAAAGCATTGTCACCTCAGAGGAGAGACAGTGGTGGTTGTGCTAATATCATCTTCTCTTGGGGGAGTGATGGGTTTGCTGGACCTAAAGTGGCTGAGGAGTTTTCAGAAAATAAGAAGATACTAAAAACTATTGTCAGAACTGACGGAGTCACAGATTCTTTTGTTTAGTAACCAATCATTCCAAACCCTCTGAAAATAGATTTGAGAAATTTGGGATGAATGCACAAAGTGCTTCTATATCTCAAGTGAGTATGTGGTGGGAGGGAGAGGTATTAGTTCAGATTTTTACTAAGCTGCATTGTTCTTCTGACATTAGGTTTTGACTTCAGTATAATTTAGCCACAGAGGGATAGAAAGTTTTTGTTTAGTGTAATGCTGAAATTATTATTTGTATTACAGTAGTAATACCCAGATTGTGGGGTACAGAGTTGTGTTCTGATCTACAGAGCCAGATAGTAAAAGGTCATTTGTACCTCCATGAAGAATATAAAAAACTCAAAATATTCAGACCAGAACATAGGTGACAAGGAATCTGACCAGGTCAGAGACAGGAACAAATATTATAGCAGGGTCTCATCTGTCCAAATTTCAAAAGATATGTGGTGTAAGCTTTTTTGATGGATTATTTCTATACTCATTTTTGTAACCAAATTTTTATTTTTAAGCTTAAAAGCAGCTCCCAATAAAAGAAGAAGTAGCTCCAGTGAGTCTCTCTGGTACTCATACCACTCCAGCCCATGTTTCTACATGGTCTGGTCACTCACACCCATGTTCAGGATCCTGGAAAAGCTTGCTCAGCTCGTGCTACCTCCTTTTCATTTCAGTGCCACTGCTTTGGATGTTCAGACTGCCCTTGATCATTGTACACCTGCAATACATGATGGAACCATCTTGTGTAGGTGACCCTTTTGCATTTAAATGCCCAGGACACAGTCAGTTTGAAGGAACGCTGTACACTGCCGTTCGTTCCTGTGCAATCTTAAGGACTCTTGTGGAGGAGGGTACTACTTGTTCTCAGAAAAGGTATCTGATCTGACCCTAAACAGGTAACTGCTCAAAAAGCAAGAGAGCTCTCCTATTTAATCAAACACTTTTCTAGGGAAAAGGAGAAGCTGAAGGAGCAGAAGAGAAGAAGGGGAGTGAGAATATGCCTAAGAAGCTGTTCTAGTGGTTTCAGCCCTTGGATTAAGTCAATGTCTCCCATCTCCTTGAAAATACCATAGGTATCCAGCCACTGAATTTTAAGTGCGGATCTCAGAGGTGCCTGTACAATTCACTCATGTTGTGGAGCTTTTTCTGGTTACAAAGGGTACAAAGAAAGAGAAGGAAAAATTAAGTTTCAAAAGATTACATATTTTAATCACTAACACTTTCTATTGTTCAAGACTGTACTTTTATTAAGTGAGTGTTTCACTTTCAAGTACATTGAAACAGTATTTGAAATATTTGAAGGGCACTTCTTTTAGCTTCTAACAACTAGACGTTGCTGCCACCACTGGACTATTATTTAGAAGGAACATGAACCAGAGATATTCTGACCTCAGCAGTTTGCTTTAGTTTGCTTTACTGACAGGCACATAGTTAAGTGTACACTAAATAATGGAATGCTTATTTTTCATCATTGCCATAATTAATTGAGGAAATTAAGGGAAACTCAAGAAATGCTAGCCAAAATTTTCCAGTCATCCTTTTAGCTGCAGTATAGCTAACAGAAGTACATTGCAGTGAAGGCACTAAAATTTTTTCTCTTTTTCATAGAGACAATTCTTATTAAATGATTGCCATTATTTTTATCTTCTTACTTATAAACAAAGTAGAAAACAAATTCCTTGCCCAATATATTTTGGCATTTAAAAAGACATTAAAAACAATCTAGAATCATAGAATCCCTTAGGTTGTAAAAGACCTGCAAGATCATCCAGCCCAATCATTAACCTGCAACTGCCATGCTCACCAGTAAGCCACGTCCCTAAGTGCCACATCCACACACCTTTTAAATACCTGCAGGATGTTGACCACTGTTCCAATGCTTGACAACCCTTCCAGTGAATAAATTTTTCCTACTACACAATCTGAAACTCCCCTGGTCCAACTTGAGGCCATTTCCTCTCATTCTGTCATTTGCTCCCTAGAAGAAGAGACCAACCCCCACCTTGCTACAACCTCCTTTCAGGGAGTTGTAGAGAGTGATAAGGTCTCCCCAGAGCCTCCTTTCCTCCAGGCTAAACAACCCAGCTCCTCCTACTGATCCTCATAAGACTTGTGTTCCAGACCTTTCCCTTCCCTGGACCTGCTCAAGCACTTCAGTGCCTTATTTTAGTGAGAGGCCCCAAACTAAACACAGGATTCAAGGCATGGCTGCATCAGTGGGGGGAAACTCACTGCCCTGGTCCTGCTGGCCACACTGTTGCTGATACAGGCCAGGCCATTGGCCTTCTTGGCCACCTTGGCACACTCTGGCTTATGTTCAGCTGCTGTCAACCTGCACCCCCCCAGGTTGTTTCCTACTGAGCAGCTTTCCAGTCAGTCATCCCTCAGCCTGTAGGGATGCAGGGAGTTGTTGTGACCAAAGTGCAGCACCTGCAGCTTTGCCTTGTTAAACCTCATACAATGTCCTCAGCACATTGATCCAGTCTTTGCAGATTCCTCTGCAGAACCTTCCTACCCTCCACAGATCAACGCTCCCACAAAACTTGGTGTCATTTATGGATTGACTTATCCCCTCATTCAGATCACTGATAAAGTTATCAAACAAAACTGGCCCTAGGTCTGATTCTTAGGGACCCCCACCAGTGACCAGCTGCCAGCTGGTGTAACCCCATTCACCATCACTCTCTGGGTCCAGACACCCAGCCAATCTAAGACAGGAAGAGAGTACCCATTTAAGCCATGAGCAGCCAAGGGTTTTGGGAAAATTCTGTGGAAAAAGGAGTCAAGAGCTTTATAAAGGCCAGGTAGACACCATCCACAACCTTTCCCTCATCCACTAAGTGGGACACCTGGTCATAGAAGGAGATCGGGTTGGTCAAGCACGAGCTACTTTTCATAAACCAACGCTGGTAGCCCTGGTGACCTGCTTGTCCTGTATGTGCCAGGGGATTGTACTCAGTGTGATCTGCTCCATGAACTTCCCCAACACTGAGGTCAGGCTCACAGGGCTTTAGTTCCTTCCCTGGATTCTCCTTCCAGAATTTCTTGTAATTGGGTGGCACATTCAGTGACTTTCAGTCAAGTGGAACCTCTGTGGTTGGGCAGAGCTGCTGGTAAGTGATGATGGAAAGTGGTTCAGTGAGCACTTCTGTCAGCTTATGCAGTACTCTTTGGTGGATCCCACCTGGCCCTGTAAACCTGTGTGTGTCTAAGTGGTGCAGCAAATCACTGATCATTTGCCCTTGGATTTATGGGAGCTTCATTCTGTTTCCTGTCCCTGTGTTCCAGTACAGGGAGTCAACCACAATGTGTGGAGTGTTTGCAGGACTGCTTAAATTGAAGCAGTCCAGACAGTTCTGGTAGTGAATAAAACTCAACCCACTTGTAAACTCCTGTTCACCTGAATTTTTGAGTCAACTGGCAACAAAGATAGCCGAACTATCTCAAACATAATGGCTCCAAAACACCACAGGAAAATGGCACTTTTTAATAGATGGTACAACAACAGCAGATCGTCACAATTTTTCACAAGTATTTCTGAATATTTTCTGACTTATTCCATAAAGAAATGTCATATCTTTATTATTACTATAACAACTGCTCAAAAATACTGGGAAAAAACAAAACCTCACTTCTATGTCAAGAAATTCCAATAAAATCTATGACTAGGCTTTCATTTTGGGGTCAAATTCTGTGTGCAGGTGGTTCTCGTTGAATTCAACATGGTCCAAAGGAGTGTAGCAAGGGACTGAATTTGGCCTCTATCACCTAGCCTAAATATATGATGCAGTTCTGCCTTTCCACTGAATTGGAAAGATACTGTACCCCTTTAGTTTGTGAGTCTGCTTATTATCAGTCTTTAAGAAAGAAAAGATGGTTAAATTTAGATTTCCGCAGAATGTTTTGATTCATGCAAAGGAATCCAGTGACCACCAGCTTGGAACATCCTTCTGGTGTCAGAAGTAAGCAGTGAGCAGATTTGAAAAAGCTGTGCACGTACACTAGATTGATTGAAGGGGAGAACAAAGAGAATGTCAACTCTCCAGGTTTAGATGAGGATCAGGTGGTTTCAAGCTGAAAAGAAACAGAGACCTTTGTTTTGTTTTAAGCAAAATTCTGAGAACCTCCATGGTTCCATGTATCCTGCATTTTCCTAAAACACAGGAGGAAAAAATATCTACCAAAAAATATCTACTTTTTACACCATTTTTCTCTCTCATTTATCCCAATGGGATTTGAAATCTCCTATCTTTGAACAAACTGCCTCAAAATGATTATTTTTATTTGGCATTAGGAAAATACAACTGAGTGATACAGTAACATTGGGCCAAAGACTTTTTCAGGGTTAGACATCACAGGGCTTTGACAGGAAGATCCATATCTTCAAAAGCAATTTAGAATTATTTAAATCCTACATTAAATTAATAAGTTACTCTCTATGAAATAAATAAATAAACAAAAAATAGGCAAATAGATAAATAAAAGTATCTGTGAAAACAGTACACTAAAGGAGTCGGAGTCATTGGCAGTGCCATCAGCAAACCCTAGATCTGGGAGGATTACTGCTAGCAGCCAGAGATTCCTCTCCTATTCCTGTCCAAACACTTGGCAGCTCGTGCTACAGCCTGGCTGAATTTCTTCCTTCACACTTTTGCCCTGTAGGGTTAGAAGATTCCAGCTTGCTCTCAGCTCCCACTGCAGGGACTCATGCAGATGGATAGTTGATATTACACTGTGTTTGGCCTTCTGATAATTTTGCTAACATGGAATCAATCTGCCAGGTTTACTTCAGAAAATGCACCAAACAAGGGGCCCGGGCACTGAGAAGAATACTTTGCTCTCTTATAGCCAGGAATTCTGTACCATAGGGTGGCCTAGTGAATTATTTTCAATAAATAATGCATTTTTAAGGGGGAAAAAAGGACTATTTCAACTGAAAGTGATTGTTCAATGTAAGTCAAATTTGGATTGGCTCAAAAAATAATAAAATTAAAATTACAAATTGTCTCATCTAAGTCTTTCTGAAAGAAAAGGGTAAAGAGAGGCTACATCTATCAAGAAGATTTGCAATAAGTCACAAATCAGTGGAGGCATATGCCTTACAGGTTCGGATAATATTATCCAACATGTGAAGCTAATATTCAAATCTCCACTTTGCCTCATTCAGTGTCTCCTGAGCTTAAAACATGTCCTCTGACTTAGCAGAGCACATAACCAGCCTAGCAAACATGTGGGATTTTCTGTGGAAAGCTGTTCTGCTTTGCATGACAAATGGGAGCCACCAGGTCTGCAGTCAAACAATGACCTTTCTCTCTCAACTCTCTATAAACCTCTGGTCTTTTTCTTCCTCCAATCCATATTTATTTCAAGTGCAGATTTCAATGGGACAGTAATGTAGGGCCTCTCTCAAGGTTCCTAGTATTTAGTTAGTAGAATTTAATTCCCTAGTGGAAAGCCCTAACCCAGAGCCCAAATCTAATAAGCAGGATGCAAAGTGATTTGAAGGAGGCATGGTGTGCCTCCTTCACCACCAGCTAACACATTTAACACCAACACTTGTATCCAGAGGGAAGTAAATGATCCTCCCTCTGATCTGTGGAAGTTCTTCCATGCAGACATGGCTCATGCAGCTGCACTCAGGTGTCCCCAGTGCCCTGAGCTCTGGGTTGTTGCACACAAGGTGGGCACGTCCACGGGCTGTGCTTCTGAATGGAAGAGGATGTGTCTGCTTTGCATTGTGTGGCTCTCCAGAGCAAAGCATCATAGGACCAACTCCCAAAGAGATTCTTCTCCAACTGCTTTTCTATCTTCTTTTCCTTTAAAGAGTGAAATCAAAATAGTTGTCTCATTATCCTACCAGCTTTGAAATTGAGGCCAGTGAAATGCACTTTAATGAAAGAGAACTGCACCTTAATGAAAGTGATCCTCTTTGAAAGGTGCTTATGACTATTCTACCTCCAAAGAAGCTAAATAATTTCATCTCTGAAGGAGAAAGTATATACTGAAGTCAGCTATAAATAGCAGAGTTGTATTTGACTAAGATGCACTGTCTCTGTTCTGTGGAAGGGATTATCTTTGGCTGATACTATCTGTTTTGTGTAAAATAAACCTGATATTACACTGTGCATAGTTTAGTATATCAAATGTCCTCTTTTGTTAGTATTAATGTCATTATCAGGTTCCTCATGCATTTGACATAGGTGGATTTTAAAAAGGAAGTTGCATCTAAACGTTCCTGTGTGTGGAAAAAAGTAAGAATTATTTCTTCCCCTTTTATATTTATCATATCACAAGTCCTCTTTCTGTCTCCTGTCTGTTTTTACTGCCAAACTGTCCAATATTTCATGTATTTTCCATTCTTCTCTTGGAAAAAAGATCTCAGCTATTCAAAGTTATATTGTCCACTCCACAGTCTTGTTACAGCAAGCTGAAATGCTGCACAAAATATTTTATGATTGTGATCAATTCAGCTCCAGGTTTTGAGATGTTACTTACCATAAACAGTTTCTCAAAATCCACATTCATTTACTGAGAGCAGCATTTGACATACACAAAAAGAAATCTTTAGGAATATTGGTATATTTCAATGTAAGCTCACATGAAATCAGGTATAAAATATGGAAATGCAGCTCTTGTTAAGGGAGATTTTCTGATGTGAGACTGAAGCAGGCAAGCTGCAAAGGCAGGGCTGTAACACACATTTAGAGCACCTGCTCCCTGGAGCCACAGGGGATCCATTGCAACAGTTCCTTAACTCCCACAGTGCGTGGCACAGCTCTGAGACACGTCTTTGCACAAAGGAACACCTGGAACATACTCTTTAAAGTACTGAGTGCTTGATACCTGAGTATGTTTCAGGATTTTGAGAAAAGAGGGAATTCCTGTAAGGATTTTTGTGGACATTTTAGAAACAGTTTCATGGGCAGCCACCACCAAAACCAGAAAAATCTGAATAAACCCATAGGGAACTGCTCTGAGTCTTAGGCATTTTCTTATTTCTATTCCCAGCACCAAAAATTATAAATATATATATATATATATATATATATATATATATATGTATATATATATGTATATATATGTATATGTATATATATAAGTGTGTGTTTGTGTGTGTGTATACATCTATTTAAAGCAAGATTCTTGCAAAAATTTGGTTTGGAGCACAGTTAAGTGAATGTTTAAAGAAGAACAGAGGACCTGGCAACTTTTGTCAGAGGTGATAGTGAAGAATGAGGCCTGTGCCAACCACCAAGCAGATGTCAGCTGCTGAGATCTTTGAATCTCATTTCCAGTGACAATGTTACAGAGCACTGTAACTATCTATAGATTTGTGTAATACAGGTCTTTATAGAAAGACCATGTGCACTGCCATCAGGGGCTCAAAATTAATCCTATATTAATTCACAGGGTGACTTTTTTTCAATTCATGACCTCATGCCAGGTGGGAAAATGCAGAAGAAAAATCAGAGGAGATTAATTTCCACATATTACTAGGGATAATCAGGATTCTCACAGGCCTTTCACTAAAATTCAGGTGCAAATTTTGGTTTTAGCAGCCTTCCAGCAGCCCTTTCTTGAATGGAAATAAAATTTCATCAAGAAATCAAAACTGTTCTAAAGGGTTAAATATATAATGTATTTTCTCTAGACTATAGCATAATCTGATTCCTCTTTTAGAAATTTATTATCAGGGATTATACTGCAAAAGGCAATCCTTTTGCTTCTATTTTAAGTGGAAAAGTGATAAATGCATTTATTGTCAGGCATATCTACTTATAGACTGAAGAGAAATTTTTGAATCAATTTGATGGTCTTATGGAGAATAAATATGCTCACAGAATATTATCTTTGTATTTGTACCAGAAAAACACCTTCTGATCCATTAGAATGAAGAATTAGAGTCTGGTCTGGGACGTCTAGTAAACTAACAAAATATATTTGAGTGCCAGAAATAACTAGTTTGGGATTTGAATCCTCTATTTTCCCTTTTTTTCTCCTTCTTTGGTTAAAAACTGAGAAAACCCTGAGAACCTCAGCTGGCTGTTGGCAACTTGATAGCAGGAGAGATCAGTTCTCACTGCCCTCAGTGGTGTGTATAAAACTTATTCTGGTTTTTAATCACACTATATATGCCCAGATATACACATAAACTGTTCAGTGAGCAGTGAGATGAACTGGATGTTTTTCCTCATGTATTTCCACTCCACACATCCCTCCACAATCCCCTGAGAGCCCCAGCTCTTTGGTCAGCAAAGCAGCAGCATGGACTGTCCTGCAGCCAGCAGTGTAAGCAGGCTGGTCACCTGCAATCCCTTCTAACATCACAGAGATGGATTAATGGCTTTCTTTGACAGCAGCCCTTATTTGGGTGTCTCTTGCCTTCACAGCCCTCACTTTCTACGAAATGTGTAGGAAGTTTGGGGTCCTGGGTCCTCTGGCTTGTTAGTTTTGGTTGTCACGTAGCAACCAGTTCAAAAACTGTTACAGAGAAGGAAGGAGCAAGACCTGCCCTTCACCATGTGATGGCCTAAACCTCATTCCTCTCTGAAATTAAACTCAACTCATGAGCATATGTGTATATATTTAACTTAGAGAAAATACTACCACAGTTATCCAATTTTAAATATACAGATTATAAAAACTGCTGAAGAACAGTTCAAACAGAAAAGCAAGGGATTTTATGTGATACTTTTTAGGTATTTCACAGTTTAAACAAAGCAGCCATGGCACTTCTCATTTCAGTTACATCAAAGTGTAGCCCCTGCAAAGCAGAGATTCAGGCAGCTGAAGACCCTAACTCAAGCTAACAGTAACCTTGTGAAGGGAGGCTAATTCTTGCTACCCAGTTTTACTCTGTGTCTTTTTAAAGTGTGGCTGCAACAGGCTCAAGCCAACACGTGAAGTCAGAAGTGTGTTTTGGAACACTTGAAAATTATGTGAAACAATAAACTCCTGAAAGCAGCAATGCCATTAAAAAAATCAGTTTCAGGTACTTTGTCATCCAAGGAGTTAAAGATAGCAATGAATCCAAGCAGGATTTTGCTTTTTGACAAGTCTGGAAAAATAACCATAGATTTTTATAGAAACCATGAAGCAGTATGATGAACTATTTTTTAGGTGTTCTTGGACCAACTCTTACATTGCTGTAAGAAAAAATCCTTTAAAAGCAAACAGAAGCTTTTGTAAGGGTACTGCAGGAAAGCATTGGTCCAAGGCCTGTCTTTTAGGAAAAGGCTGATGCACTAGTAATAGCTACATTCACACATTTTCAGTAGGACAGTATTTAGATTTCCATAAAAGATACTCTAAAGAGTGGCAGGAAGCCCCAAAGCTGCAGAATACCTGCTAGTCAGCAAGCCTTGGTTCCCAGCTCTCCCTCTCAAGTGTCTCAGTGTTATGTAACAGGAGAAGGGAATGTTCCTCTCTTTTGGCAAAGGACACTGAACCCAGCAATTTGTCTTGATGGGACTGAGCAGAGCACACGAAACCAAGTGAGTTATTACAGCCTGTGGTTTCAGGAACTGGTTTAAAGATAGCCTCCAAATTATCAAAATTTACATAAAGAAAGACATCTGACTATGGCCATGAAATACTTCTACCAAGTTTGGAAAGCAAAACTCAAGCAATGAATGGTCTATGTCATAAATGAATTTTTTGGCTGGATGAACAGGCCAGCAAAGAAAGAACATTGAATAAGCAAAGGTTTTAATATTCTGACAATTATAAACAGTCTTTTGTTTTTTCTTTTTCTCTTACATGCACGAAAGTGTCAGCTGGGGAAGCTATATATTCATAAAACATCTGGTGTTCAGCTTGTTGTTATAATCAATCAGTCTTTTTATTTTCTTTTTCCAGCACTGCAGAAAAAAATAAAAGGGCTTGGACTGTTTAATTAAAGAACCAAATCCTTTTCCTTCTGGATATACAAGGCAGCGGGTTGTGACTCACTGTCAATTATTTGCAAGATCTGTCTTAAAGGAGGGAAGTCCTCGTGGTTGGAAAGAACAGTTTCTTGTGGTTTTAACATCTTATGGTAAAAACTGTTGATCATCTCCAGAGCAATTATTTACTCACAGGACAGAGAATAGCATTGCTGATTAACTGTTTAAAGTCATTTACAGTGAGTAGTCCTGATTTAGGGAGACTATATATAGTGGGGAAATGATACTTCAGATTTTATTCCCTACAATTATGAATGTAGTAGTAACACAAGCATGCCTAGTCATATAAACATAAACACACATAAAAGCTAATTAAGCATACATAGTAACAGCACTTCCACTTAACTGCAGTGCTTCCTAGCTCCCATCACTTGCAGCTTCCCCAAGTGATTAATACCCTGCCAGCACTAAGTTTGAGACCTCATTCAGCAGCTAGTTTCCTCATTTGGTAGTGGTTTTTTGCCCCTTACAACTAGAGGGGCACATTTGCAAAAGCTTTTTTCAGCCCTACCATCCCTGAAAAGGACAGAGAAGGTATTGTCTGCAGGATTGCTGAAAATTGATTCTGTTTCTGAAAGTTTAGTTAGTGACACAGCCTTCTATCTGCAGTATGACCTGTAGTTCCAGTGGCACTCAAGTGGAGAGGGGACACACAGCTGCTTAGCACCTACATCCCAACTGTACCTTCACATTCACCTTTGGACTCTGAGAAATGTAAAAAGAAATACTGAAAACTAAATTGCTTGTCAGCCACACCTCCTTCAATATGTGCCAGGAAGATGTGCCATATGTATGTGTGTGTTTGTGCTTGCACATTGACCCAACTACATGCTTGCCAATAATATGAACCTCTTTTAGGCATCAGAAGGAACCTGATGGAAGACACTTGGGCATCTCATGTGACAACAGATAGCCACTCTCAGGGAATTGAATCCTGCTCCAGCTCTATAATTCCCCACTGACAGGAAAAGAAGCCTAGCTCTCTAGTTTACATGCAGAAACTTTTAATTAGATACCCAAAATTATGTGTCTTAATTTGAGAGTGAACCCCAGTCAGCCAGTGTGATTTCAGCCCTCAGTGGACTTTGCTGACCAATTTTGAAGCTTGTCTCTGTCAGTGACTGAGTGAGCTTAGGAGAGTCATGTTCACAGGAATTACAGATGCAAAATGTGATTACCAGACATTTTTGTAATTGTGTAAATAGGACATAACACATATTTTCGCATGTAAAATAAAACTTTAAAACTCAAAAATATCTTTGAGTTCTTTCATCTCTCTTTGAAAGCCTTTTTTTCCCCCCCAAGGTTCATTTCTCATAAACATATTAAAACACCACAAGCAAACAAATAAGATAACTCACTGATGAAATGACTCGCCCATAAGCACCCTCGCTCTGCAGGAAACCTCGCTATGACTTTGCCATGTCTACACATTAATGAAAAAATCTTGTGTTTTGTAAATAAGCTCTGCAAAGTCTGCTGGAAAAGTGCTTTCTTCCTTGTTTCATCAATAAAGTTACTATGTGACTTTTGAAAAATTCCACTGCACTAGGAAAATTTCAGTTTCCTTTTATGTCCAGATTTAGCAAGTTTTTCAAAGCCCTTCTTATTAAGAAAAGTTGTGGCTGGAAACATGGATAAGTAGCTACAACGATTCCAGAAGCTATAAATATTAAGCTTATGATATTCAAGAAATTATCCTCTCTGAGGTGGGCTTTATTGTCTCCTAGGGCCCACCTGCAGCTAGGTAAGGGCCTCCCAAAGTGAAGTGGATGGCCCTAAATGAACATAGGTGGTTTTTAAAAAATAAACATAAAATTAGTTTCACACCTACTTAGACAGTTTAGAATTTTAATGTGCAAAGTCTGCCAGGGCTTTGCAGCGAAATAAGGCCATGCATTCAAGCTCCCTGAAGCCAATCAGAAAGCCAGGCTGAGTACTACCCATTTTGCAATTAGGAATCACTGCTCCATTCTAGTGCACATCATTAGCAAACAAACTGTTACTTTGACAACATTTTAACATGTAGAGGATCAAAAAAAAAAAAAAAAAAAAAAAAAAACCCAAAAAAACCCTAACACTACTTGAAAAAGGGTGTTCTAGCCCCAAAACACCAAGAGATGAGATCTGTTTCACACACATCATCTAGCACGTAGCAGGCTTCTCCAAATTTTTCTGAACAGGCACCCCCACCACCCCTCCTCCTTCCTGCTGAGAGGCTCCCTCTAGGAGTATTTTGATACATTCCTAGCTTTACTTGTGACTTCTGGATGTCTGGTAGCCCTGGCACAGTTCAAAGTCTTGATACCTGGAGTGGCCAGCCATATGAGAGGTCGGTCAAGTCTCCTCCAAGGTGTCCTGTCTGGCCACCCACTGTCCCTGACACTTCCATGGAGCAGCAGCCGACAGGCAGCCCGAGCACTGCCCCCTGAGCTGCACATGCGGCCCTTCCAGCAGGTCCTGCGTTTATCTTGGATTTATTCCACATCTCCCAGACACCCCTTCCACACATCTCCAATTTGGAAAAGCTCTAGGTATGACTGAGCTCTAGTCAAACCACTCACTGCCTTTAGAGGAGGGATGGAGAGAGTTATGTTCCACTGGTTTAAATCAGCTTTTCTTTATGTCACTCAACACTGGACAGTGCTTTTTCTTACTGGAGCCCTGGTACTCTGAGTGATTTAACTCTACCACCTCTATTTCACCATTGAAGGAGCATGACGAGGCAGCCTCAGACTGTGCAGCCTGTGGATCCTAAATAGGGATCAGCCTTCTCTGTGGTTGGCATTTGTTTGCATTTCTATGAAAGGACATTTATGCATCCTAAAACAGCCTTGCCAGTTAACTCTGCATTGTTTTAGTTTGTTTTTGCCATTTGCTCACAGTGACTCTTACGCCCCAAAAAATACAAATTTAAGATTGCAGGATAATTCTGTTGCTGTTCTTTAGCAGTGCTTTTTGTATGAATGGGTTTCAGTCCCTGAGAATTCCTGCCCAGTAATCAAATAATTAAAGGTCTACAGTATAATCAAATTCATTAAAGGTCTACAGTGCCAGAAGGGTACCTTCAGTAAAATCCAGTTAACTTAGAGAAGGATGGGTGTCTTAGGAGGACCCCACTATGGCTAGCATATTATTCATACAGGGAAACAATTTAGGAAATAATACATCATAATTTCAGTGAAAAAAAATTTAAATTCTTACTCTGCCAGACAATCTTGGCACTCCCCCATACACTCCCAATTACCATAAGCAAGATAATTCATAAGCACTAATAAGCTCTCTGGCTTCCTTTTGAAATAAAGCAACAGGTCCTCTGTGACATCAGACTTGTGGGCAGTCCTGGGCAGACACAGCTCGGGCATCACTGCCACCAGCCCAGCACCTCTACAGCCCTTGGCCCAGCTGGGAGAAATGCCTTTTGCCATGCAGACACAGACTCTGAGGACAAAGGTGTCCCTGAAACATTTCCTGTCTTTGTTCCTTATCTGATCCCAGCTACTTGGAGTCTGTAAAACAGAATTATTTCCAGCTTTTCCTTTACTAAGCTTGTGCTGCTGATAACAATAACACCACTTTTATATAATAGCTTTTATCCAGGCCCAAGGTGGCTAATTTAACCACCCAGCCCTAGGGCACCTGGTGTGTATGCCCATCCCTGAGAAACACAGTCCTGCTAAATGATGTAACATGCTTCCCTCTTCTCTCAGTGGAGAGGCACATGTGCCTTGGAGAGCTCCAGAAGACAAACCAAGCACCCTAGGCATGTATTCCTCTGTACAGACTGAACAAGGAGTCATTGTAAATGCTGTGTGACTCCTGCTGAAACTCAGGTCATCTCCCCTTCTCCCAGGAAGAGCACCCGCATTCACAAAGATGGGTATTTTAGCAGCAATGGAATTGTTAGAACACGTACAGCATCAAGACTCTACTCACAATAAAACATTTGTGAATGCACCCCCTAGTTCATCATAATAACCCAGCTAAAAAGGGAAGGTTTAAACAGAGCAGATTAAAGTGCCAGTTGTCCTTTTTAGCTTGCCTACACTAGCAACCACACCATTATAATTTCTGCAGGGGATAGAACAGCATTAGCACTGTAAAGGAAATGTAAAATTACTTCAGAAGCTATGATTTTAATTACAGTCAGTGGAATGGGGAAGAGGGCAGAGTAGGAAATAAAAATACAAAGAGAGTATAAATAGCATTGCCTCTTAGGACAGTACTATTTATCTTACTCTGGGTATAAAGTTGCTTTATTTTCTTAACTTCCTGCTTTGGAAAGCAGCCACTAAATTAAAAGGAAATGTGGTTTTGTAATGCTAGGAAGATTTTTTTTCTCTAAATTATAAAGCTGGAGAACCCAAAGCAATGACTAATTTAAAAACCAAGCTGGAGAAAGATTTAGCTGATTCCAAATTATTTTAAAGAAAAGGGAAGAGAACAAATAAGGAAGGATTTTCTTTCCAAATAAAAAGAATTCAAATTAATAGTGATTATTAAGAACAGTTTCCCTTTCTCATATATTCATTTTATTGACTGGTTTTGCCTTTTTCACGTTCATCAGCAAAGTTATCAGAGAGGCAAATAACACTGAAAAAGATGTCTACTCATGGTGTAACGTGCTACTCATTTTCAGTAAGGATCTCATAATTCCCTAAATAGGTACCTAGAAAAAGAAGCAAAGAAGAAAACAGATTTTGAAATAATTTCCTTAAAGAAAATATATAAACCTGTGATTAATGAATGAATGCATGATAGGTTTGTTTAAATGCACAGCCCTGTTGTGCTTGTAGTCACCACAGGAGAGCCCAGTGGGTCCCTGGTTTCCATGCCAGGAGAAAATTGCCCATGGACCCTGGGCTGTGTTTCCCAGCACCAAATGAACATGTTTGGTACCTCAGGGCACCTCAAATAGCTTCAAATGCCTTTGTCTGAAACTGGACCTCTCCACAGGGTCATCATTTCCCATCCTTATTTTTGAAAGCACTTCTTACCTTCTCTCTTGAAATCCAGTATTTTATTTGTACCTGGGGCCCATTCAGCACACAATATTCTAGTGTTAGGATAGCACAAGTAACAGCTGTGTCTCTGCTGATAAATCAAGGGCCCATTGACACTGATTGGTCCGGGCCCTCCTGAGGAAATTTGTCTTGGAGACAGGCAGTTGGAGCAGCCCAAAGCGCAGTCGAAGAGGGACGTTTTTAACAGGGTGGAGCATCACAGGTCCTGCACTCAAACCCCCTCCCTAACCTGTCCCCTGGAGCAGTGTATGCACACACACACACACACACACACAACACACACACACACAAAGAAAGAAAAAAGACCCAGAGACTTCAAAACTAGCATGAAGTTTCATGAAGTCCTACTGCAGTACCAGGCTGTGATATCTCCATGATAAAATTCTGGTCTGTCATGATGGTGAGGTTCTAAAGCTGTTTGATCCACAGAGCTCTAAAATCCGATTGTCATGAAGGAAAAGATGTTTCCTCTCTGAAAGGCAGAGAAATGTGCTGGTTTAGGGTAGACATGAAGCAGACTTCGGGAAAGAGGAAGAGGGAATTAACATCTTGCCTTGTCTGCCTCTGTAGTCAGTGGAGAAGGACAAGTCTGCTGAAGGGTTGTCCAGCCCTGCCATCCATCCATAGTTTGATATGTACTGAACACATCCCTCAAGATGCCTGTCTCTTGCCAATCAGTAACTGCAAACCCCAACCTGACTTTTGGATGTGTAAAACAGGTGTAAGAGTTCCCATGTGCAACTAAACTTGTCTATTGATGAAATTGCCTGAAATGTTTAGATCAGATGAGACTGACAGAAGCAAGTATTCCTGTGGATCTGGGCCTTTGTGGAGCTGCACTGGGTGAGAAGAGGCCAGGGCTGACCCGTGCTCAATACAGATGGTTCCAGACTGCTCCCAAGCGACAAGAGGGCACAGCTGAGCTCTGTGTAGCAAAAGTGTTGGCACCTCATGGAAAACATATTTAAGAATAGGGAAAAAACCACAGAACTCCAGAGAGCAAAGAAGGGAATGAAAGGAGTGAGAAACAACAGAGGAGGGGAGGACACCCCCCAGAGATTTCCCTGCAGTTCACTCCCCAAGGATACCATGGCATGGAAGGCATTTCTCTGCAGCATACTTGAACAGGCTCCTGAAAGGAACTGCAGCCCTTGGCAAAGACCCATGCTGGATCAAGGAAAAAGTCTGAGGAGTAAAGAATGTCAGGAAGGAGCTCTCCCACATCCCCTTGTAAAACTCCTGGGAAAGGAGGTAGAGGAGCTGGGAACTGAGGAGTGAAACTGAACCTGGGAGAAGGGGGAAGGTGTATTAGCTTCAGTCTTTCTCACCATTCTATTCTTTCAAACTGGCAATAAATAAAATTAATTTTCTCTGTGCTGAGTCTGTTTTGTGCATAAAGGTAACTGGTGAGTGATCTCTCTGCCCTTATTTGAGATCTTGAACTTTTCCATCTTACTTTCTCCCCCCTGTCCTGTTGAGGAGGGGGAGTAAGAGACAGGCTGGGTCTGTGTCTAGTAGGTCAGGGTACTACAGGAAGTTAAAGTGTTCATATCTGTCATAAAACAAAACTAATTCAGAGTCCTTCAAATTCCCACTGATCTAGCAGCAGAAAACAAATGCAAAAGCCCCTGTAAGAGCACAGACGGAATTGACATGTGCCATTCTGATTATAAAGTGATGGGAATACAGTGCCAGGAGGTGGAGCAATCAGGAGCTGCCATCAGTCTGCACCAAAACACTGGCCCAAACCATTAAGTACTTCTTGTTTAACACTGAAAATTTCCTGTAGTTTTAGGAAGAGAACATTATAACCTACTTTCCTCAGTATGCTGTGGCTCATCCTCTTTTTCATTAGGCCCGTTCATGATTGCAAGATAAATAGAAGTGCCATAAATAGAACTGTGTTGGCATAAACATAATTTCTGTACTTGGCACTTGCCTTAGGTAAACAAACATGCACTTCCAGTGAGCTTTAAGTTTGGAGCCTCATCATTTCACACTGTCAATGGTGTCTTCTAAAGTTAAGCAATTTAAATCTGAGGCAGAACTGAATTAACTGCTGGGGTTGTCTGCTTTCCTCCTCTGATTACAGAAGGAGCTTTGCACAAGATTGCTCCTCTGGCGCTCAGGGTGTGGAGTCAGGTCAGGATTTCTGCTGCAGCAGCCCTTGGGGCACACCCAGGCCCTTGCAGGCCGAGCAGATCCCCAGCACATCACCATTTTGCATGGCAGCAGAGCAGGCTGGCTCTCACTCTGTTGACATGGACAGTGGTGAACCACAACACAACAGCTGACAGCAGGATTTCATCTCTGGGACCTGCAGGAGCACTGCCCCTGGAGTAGGCAGTGCTCCTGGAGTGGGCAGATATTCCTCCCACTGGAGCACCAGGAGCCAGAATTTGTGCCTTTCATAGAAGTAAGATACCAGTTGCAAGACAGCAATTCCCTGCTGCCAGGAGCAGAGGGAGACAGGTGTTGTCCTCACAGCCTGTCAGTAGCTGTGGCATTGGGTTCTCCAGGGTTTTCCTCCAGTTCTGCCAGTGACATTAATTTGAAGTTGTGGATGTTAACACAGAAGGCATTTAAATGATGGCATCTCTAAATTTGGCTTTCAGATGCTACGGTTTGCTGAAATAACAGAGGGCACAAAGATTAACGAGTGCAATCCCACACAGCTTTCTCCTAGGAAAAGAAAAAACCACAAGCAATTTTAAAGAATAATAAGGATGTAATTCAGCCTCTAAGAGTTGGTTATTTATCATGACTGAGACTTCTATGCTTTAGCTGAATCCATGAGGATATGCCTGGACTGCCAATAAATTCAGTGTGCCTGGGTAGTCTGTGTAGAGTGTCCTGTCTGTGTACAATCAGCTGCAGAACTGGGGACATGAACAAGACCCAACAATTATTTGCAAAAAAATAATTTTCTTGCACTAAAAAACATCCACCCAAATTTAAGCAACGCATTTGTGATTTTTACCTTGTTGTGTAATACGAGTTTGTGAATAACTTCTTCCACAGAGTTTGCAGCCTGCTTCAATGGCAGTGCTGTTCCAAGTGAAGCATGCAGTGAATAGTTAATCATTAATTCTTCATGGTTCATATTTGCTGTCTGCTTTACTGCATATAGTTTGATATAGTTCCTTCCAATAGACTTAATGCTTTCATTAGGAGTCACATGCTGGATCTTTATCTGGACCATTATCACAGTCCAGACATAGCATTACAGCCTCCCTTTGTAAGCCAAAGTTACAGAGTTCAGAAAGGCTTAAAACTTAATAAATACTATGGGTTTTATGGTAATGGAACAGCTGCAGGGGCAGACTGACTGAGCCTGCCTCCTTGCTGTAAACAGGTGCACCTAAAGGCTAAAGCTCTTATTTTTTTTCCTGTCCATGACACTAATTTCATTGTCAAAGTCTAGCTTGACAATTGTGTGTATGTTAGGATAATGTAAAGGAATCCAGACACATGTGGTGAACAGAATTACTGGCTCCTGCAAAGGGGGCGATTTTTAAAATTGAAATTACAGTTATCATTGAACGGATAAAACAGCCAGGCACTTGTAACCAAAAATAAAAAAATCTTTTGTTATTATTGGAAATCATAGGTTGTATGATATGGGGAGACTGCCCTCAGAATAACAGAAGTCACCACAAAGTGGAGTGAATTATGGTACATAGTGTTCATTCTAGGTACATTCCAGGAAGTTCTAAACCTTTAATTTAAATTTTCAGACATAGCCTGGGATCAGATTCACATGTGCTATAGAAAAACCATCTTCTCTCTGTGTTAAAGTGCACAAGTGGGAAGGCAGAGGCATTTGAAAACTTCAGCTCAAGTGCCTTAGATCAGATCACTAGGCCTGTGGCTAACCACACTAGAAACACTTTTCTCCTCCTCACTGCACATTAATCTGCCTGCATCTTGCAAGAAAATCACCACAATCAGGATCAACAGTAAATAATTGCATTTGGCGTTCCCATTTGTTGATACCTTCCACAGGGGATGTCGTGAATTCGATTTATATCAGATGAACCATCTCTCACACAAAAGTTTTTTTTCCTTCCAGCCACTTTTGGAGAGTCTGCTTAACAGGATGTGATGTCCCAAAAAGGGCAAGTGAAATCTAAATAAGTTACTGTGGAACAAAACACTCTTTGCATCAATAAAACACTTTCTATAGGCTATTAGCTCAACTGAGAAGCAAATTATAAGTCTGGGTAAAGTCCTGTGTTAATACAGCCACAATGCCTCCCATAACCTAGGAAGAATATCCAGGGTGGCTTCCAGTATCTCTGCATGACACTGAACTGGGCCACAGATACCTATCCTCAGCCCATGGCTTTTAAATGGGCAAAAAGAACTTTTCCTCATTGATGTGAAAGATCCCATAAAATACAAGAGAGATGAGGCCAAAATAGGTGTAGAGAAAAGTTCCCTGGAAATCAATTTAGAAATAAATCCTTTCTGAAAGCTTGTAAGCCATCCAGTAAAATTCAATAGAGATTACATCTCTGCTTTGGAAATTGATGAGTTTATTGGAAGGTGGAGGTTTGCTTTAAATTCCATGTGGCTCCCCTCTGGTGGTTGGAAATTGTGTTGAAACAGAGGCATGTCTTTTTAGGATTCATATTCTCCCAGCCAGACACTGATCCCAGTTTCCAAGTGCAGTTTTTTGTCACCCCTCTTTTACAGTGTATTTCTTGGCTTTTCAATTGGCAGCTGTCACCTGAGCATTTATGGAGATGTCACAATCAGGCTTCCTCTGCTTGATAGCTGAAAAAATCATCTCTACTTGCCTTCAAGAAATCAAGCTTTGCAGACAATTTCCCCATCATGAGACAAGCTATGGAATTGTAATGTCTCAAAACTGATTTAGAAATATTTCTGAGAATGCTCTTAAAAATTGTCAAGCAGAAGTTTTTCACATAAAGGCCAGGGGAGGGTGTCCAGCTGGGTTTGAATTTCCTTGTATTTAAGCCCAAAACGTTCCACACATTTTTTAGAAACTAGTCTATCAAACAGAGGTTGGCTGTCAGATTTGATAAAATTGGTTCCCACATGTGCTTAGTACAGGATCCAAAACAGGAAGCGCAGCATCCGATAAAGTAGATGACAAAGAGCCAGCAGCAGATATCTGGAATAAGTGTTGCTCAAAGAGAAAAGATATTTTGCCATTGGGCAATAGCCCTCAAAAATCAGCTATAATTGTCTTTTTTCGCTTGGTGTTCTTTGTTCAGATATTTGAATTGTTCTGAGAGCCTTCTCCACACCCCTTGAAATTACTGAAGGAACCTATAGTGATTAATTTCTTCTGCCAGTTTGTCAATGAATGATGAACATAATTTTGCTTTAACACTTCTTCAGTCTACACTGCAGATTTACTAATTCAGTATAAATTGAAATTTGGGGGTATTTGAGACGAATTTTTTAAAAATATATGCTTATTTGCCAATCTTTAAATGCTTTTGCCTTCCCCATAACCCCTTTCTCAAGATTAAAATTTTTGTGACGTCCTCTGAGACTGATAAGGCCCAGCAGCTTTTAATGCTTCTCTAATGTCTTATGTGTCCTAAGGTCAGTCCCCTGCTCTCTCCCTTATGGGAACTAGCATTTTGAATAACATCACACAAGAATTTTCTAGAAACACTTGGCCCTCCTGTGATTTTCTTTCATCGATGTTGTAAAAGATTTATCTGGTCCTTTCCATTTCCAGTCAGGACAAAATAAACTATATTAATACCTTAGCATGTATGCATTGCAGGTATTTTTTGTTTATCATAATTATTGCTTAGGAATAGCAGGGACAAAAGCCTGGACACAGCAGTGACAAGGAAAGTGAGGGGCCCAGTTATGGTTTTTGTGGATGCCAAGAGCTTTGGCTGTTTGCAGAGAACGGGGTCCACACAAAAGGAGAAGCCAGAATGCAACTTCTTATATTTATCACCGCTCTTTTGCTGTTTGTTTTTTAAATGTAGAGGGCCTGAATTTGACCACATTCAGTTCCTTCTTTTGTGTTTTTTATCTTCAGCATTCTCTTGTCTCAAGTTTGCATTTCAGTAAGGATCCATTGTTGGTATTCACTGTTACTTCCAGTTTCCCCCTAATTTTGTTCCACTTTCCCCTGCTTCTTTTATAGTCCTCATCCAGATCTTTTGTATCCAAGCCTGTTAAACAGACAGACCGCTGTGACAGTATAGCACTAAAAAGAATATAACATGTAAATAAATCTGTTTCCCAGAAATTACTGTATTTCTTTTGGCTGCTCTGTGGCATGACAAACCTAGCTCTACTGGTGCCACCTAAAGTGGAGGGTTACTGTGTTTGCTTTCCCTGCAGCCAATGTAAACCAGAAGCAAATTAGAACCGTTAGCCAAGCTAATGGAATTGGCAATTCCTACCCACAGTAGCAGTGGGAAAGGCAAGTGCAATATGTGACAATGCACGTGAGCCAGCTCCTCTGCAGATCAAGATGTGACTCACCAGCTTTGGAGCCATGAAACTGGCAGCCATATGGCCTGGTCAAGGGAAAAAAAACAAACTCCCAAGGAGAGATCATATTACGCAGTAAGATTTAGTTTTGAGGCTGGCTTTTATAAATTGCTTTTTTATTTTTCCTCAGTTCCTGCAGGAAGACTGCCTGGCTGCAAGATAAAGACAAGAATAAGAAGAAAATTTATCTCAATTACCCAGAACTACCAGAAAAGTTCCCATTGATCTCCAGGCTGGATTTTCATCTCTATTTGAGGAGTCAAGCAGACTCTGTTCAGAGGTTCAGCTCCCAGATCTAAATGATTACCCCAGAAACAGGGAGCATTTGAAATAAATGGAACAGCAGTCTACATCACCTCAGCTATAAAAGGGGCTGAATTTCAATAAAGAAACACAAATAATGAAGTATTTTCTTGGGCTGTGTTAGGGTGCAGTTGGGACCTTTTCCCTTTCAGCCTCCTGGTTCACCCTGGAGCTTAGAGACCACATGTTCCAAGGAGCTTCTGGGACTGAATGACTGGATGGTGGATTTCCTTCTGAAACAGAACAAAAAAGCATGGAGAATGCCAACACTCCAGAGTCAGAAAAGGCTTGCTATTGTTGTAATTTGGATTTTTTGGTGTAATTTTTTGCTTCTACTGGAAGAGTGACTCCAGCTAAATATTATTTTCTTACTTAGGTTTTTTTTTGGGAGGGGGAGCTTGGTGATTTGTCCTCCTGTTTGCATTTTCAAATCTATTTTTCAAAAGTTCACTGGAGTAGTTCTTTTCTTACAGACAAGGAGTAAGAAACAAACCAGGTGATATGTTTTCCCCTGACTCTCATTTGCACTGAGCTGTTTTGAATTATCTGACTCATGTAACCCTGTCTAGGCCTGTGCAAACACCTGTTTTCTAAGGCACAAAATATTCCTATATAGCAGTTAGTTTTGCAGCTTGAAACAAGTATGCATTTTGTCATGATTTTAAATGAAATGAAGCCTTCATGTTTATAAGAAATGTTTGGATTATTTCTGGGCTGGGATGAAGGCTTAGATGGGAATCCATTGGATCACCTTTCTTCACTTTCAGCTTTCTGCTGACCACTGGGAGAGAAACTGCATGATACAGGATAGCCTCTGCTGCAAATACAGCAAGTGACAAACTGTGACCCCCTCCCCCCTGCTTTGTTTCTCAGTGAGAAAGATGCAGCCTTGGTTATATTTGACATCCAGAGATGACTGCTGGGACACAGCGTGGCTCAAACCATGTTCACAGCTACGTGTTTTTTGAATTTTCAAGGGAGAAATTCCACATTCTGGATGAGAAAGATGAGATAGTTATATTGTTTGAACAAAAATAGGTTTCTTAAAAACAAGAATCTCTTTCAAAGCAGGCATGGATGTTTCATTAAAATATAAACCTAATTTTTAAAGTGTGTTCAAAGCATTAGCACAGTGCCTGCTGCCAGAGGAGCCCACTGCAGTGCTGTTGAAGGAAGGAGGACAGCATCGTTATTTATGAGCGTCTGCACTCTCTCAGCCTTTCATGAAACCTTAATTTTATCTGGCAGCTCTTAAGAATCTCTGAGAAACTGGGTTCTTTGTTACCGCTGCATCCAACTTCTGCACCTAAGAAGACACGGGCACTTCTTCCATAAATAAAGAAGTCCAAACATTCTGACATAAATGTCACACTACTGTTTTAGGCCCTCAACTTCCCTCTCTCTGGGCAAGCACTGAAAAATGCTCATTTTTGCTCAACTTCCAGCTCTGGCTTTTACAATAGTTTTGCTGAGAACAGAATCAGGCCTCAGTCATCTGTTTTCATCAGGGGAAAAACAAGACAAAACAAAACAAACAAAACCCCTTTATTACTCTTTGACAGGAGAAGCCCTAAGCCCAAGGGGGTTATTTTTCTTCCATTAACTTTTGCTAACCTCATCCCTCCCTCATTTTTTTCCCAATGATTTTCGCCCAAACAGTTCATGCATCCGTGTGCATGTGCCTGTGTGTCTGTGTGTGCATGTGTGTGTACGTGCACATTTATCCTTGTAATGAATGTAATAGATTCCTTGTAATGAAAAGGAATCTATCTGCTCAGATAATTTGCTGTTGTTTGCAATGTGATACAGCTAGTCCTTTTGACTTCAGTGTGAATAAACACTCTGATCCCATAAAATGGGCCTTTTCTCTCCCGAGAGCTTGTTCCAAGACTGCTGAACCCAGGCTAGCAAAGAACATCTGCAACAGTTAGTGGAAACCCTAAGAATTCTTGTGAATAAATAGATTGGAAGCTAAGCTGGAAATTTCTCAGTGAGATATAAATTTTAAAAAATGAAATCCAGTTGAAGTACCCAGATTCCCTGGGAGAATACAAGTCTAGCCAACCCAAGTCTAAATACATGTGGTAGTGATCACTGTATGCTGTTTCCAGTTTATCATAAAAAAAAAAAAATTATAGTAAAATTATTGTCATTCAAATTTAGCTTTTAATAAAGAAATGTTACAAACCTCCTTTATAATGATGTTTGTTAGAAACATTTTATTTTTTTTTTTTAAACTTCCTCCCTTTCTTTTTAATGCTGTTTTCAGATATCTTAGATAAACATTACATTTATCAGTAAAGGCCACCAATGAAGAACAATACAGACCAGGTAGATTTAAGGGCTGTAATTCAAGTTTTACATTGGCCTGCTTTAGAAAATATTTAGGGTGGTAACTCTTAGCAGATCAGACTCAGTGAAAAACTGTTTAAAAGCCAAGATTACTTAACTCTTTAGACTTTCACTTTTATACTCTCTCTTTCCTTGGATGTGCCTTCTTCATTTCATTTGCATGCTCACTCTCACAGTTAAGCTAACACAGTCCTCAGAGGCTGCCTTTGATTTTTTTGATGTTTACCACTGGCAGAGTGTTATGAAGCAAAACATTTGAGTTACAGAGATTATAAGTTAACAGATATGAGTTACCAGTTTCGTGGGAAATACTTCACCCTTATAAAAAAAAAAAAAAAAGGCAATATTGTTTGGCTTGATTTAGTATAGCTTTGGTGCATTGAATAAATCATTTGCAGCTGGCTTAGCCTGCACATGCTCTGGGGGTGAGGAACACATGCATGTTATCAATTCATTATTTATGCTGCAGTTGGTTACCACTTATGTGCTGGACAGCGACATCACTGTCTACTCTACATCTGAGGGTATAACAGTAATGGCAAGAGATATCAAGCTGTTGGGAAGAAAGCAAAAGCTAGACTGTGGTTGGATTAACATTTGATTGCCTAAGCAGTACAGCTTTGAAAGCATGGGAAAATTTGCCTAGTGAGCATGCTGGATTTTTTTAAAAAACATAAAGCTTGCCAAGATCCCAAACCTAAGGGGAAAAAAAGAGCTTGTGGAGAACTTTAATTAAAGTAAACGGGGAAATCTCCCCTCCTTCTTCTGACAAAAAACATAAATATGCTGTTTTGACTCTATGCTCAAACTGGTTCTTTTTCTCTATCCCCCCAAAAAAAAGGTAGGCAAGAAATTTTCTCAAGTATTTTTTAGTGTTCCAGTCCTTATTTCCTTTTTTTTCCCACTTATTAGGGTAAAGAGGAGAAAGTCTGTTCAAGAGAATACTGGCCCAGATTGTTCCAGAAGACTTAGTGTTTCCCACAAATATGTGTGTGTACCTAGTGTTTACTTGTTGTTAGTTTAGTCTGCTTGGGAGGCAATATGAAGTTTTCCCCCACTCTTTGCTGTATGGATACAGGCTGCTGAAGTGACTGTACTAAGGATGCCCTCTACTGAGAAAAAAAGGATAGGAGTCTAAGTAGGAGAGCTACAGAGAATCTTCACCAGTCAGTACAAGTAATAAAAGACTGCTTGCTTTCAGGTGTAGAGAAAGCTTTATTAAGCTGTATTTCATTTTTCAATTTGAGAACGGTTCTGACGAGCATCTGGACAGACTTGGCTACAGAATTCCAAATTATAGCGATACCAGCAAGTTAAACTGGGCCAGGGAATGTTCCTGAGCAGTTTGTCTTGGTCATCAGTGCTGTTCAAATGCTGGAAGGGACTCCACACATCTTTGGATGACATCAATCAATTAGCAGCTTCCTGAACAAATTGTAGGCATGACTTGGCAGCTGGCACAGGCCAATGTCCATCTCGAGTGGGGTGGAGTTGGCCACCTCATCTTGGATGGCCAAGGCACTTAAATACTCCAGATACACACTGCTCTAGCTGGAGTCATGTCAGAAAATGAGCAGATTTAAAGGATCAGTACAGATGAAGCCTTAGAAAACAGCCATACAGGGAGCTCAATAAGATCAGCTGCCTCTTGCAGGTGGGGTAGGTCGTGCAGGGCAAATGCTCAGTGCTCCTGACAGAGGTTTGTCTGTGCAGTTCTCAAAAATCTCTACGGACTGAGATCACATAATCACCACTGGCTGCTCATTTAATTGATAATCATACTTGGTTTCATTCAAATCTAACCTAAACACACCCTACAGCCATGTTGGGCAGCTATTTTTCATATCCCAGTGAACTAAGGAAAGACTGTGTTTCCTTTCTCTTTGCACTTACCATTTAAATATTTGGGATAATAATTTACAGTTTCAATGTTTTCTTCTTAAAGGTAAAAATACTCAGTTATTTTAAAGTTTCTCATGAGTTGTGGCTGGCAGATCTCTGACATCACACACATATATGAAGTATTTAAGTCAACATATTGACAACTAACAGAGCATAAGAAAACTCAAACAGTAAACTGAATTTTCATCCTCTGTTTTCAATGTACAACATACCCAGATCCCGAGACTGAGTCATCTCATGCAAAAACAGCTGACTGAGGTATGATGAGATACCCATTTCTTACCACTGACAACAAAATTAGTCCAGGTTTACTAATTCCTAATGAAAGATTTACAGAGAGTTGCTAAAACAAGAGCTGGAGAAAGAGAGGTGATCTATTATTGTTAGTGCCAAAACATCTATCAGCAAATCCTGAATTCTTGAAAACCACAACACCTGTGGCATGTTCCTGTAATAGCACTACAGGCCCAAACAGAGACCAACAGCTTCCTGGAAACATGAATAATTTTATTCTTGGTTATATACTTTTGTGATCAATAGTTTTCTTGCAATCAGCTAGCACATGGGCTGCAGATATTTATGGGAAAGCTGGAAATGCTGTGTATGGTGGACAGGAGGATGTGCTCATCACAATATTTTTGTTCAGAGGAGTCTCCTGAGGGAGAAATAAGCATTCTGTTGGGATGTGCTTTATCTGGTCTTCAAATTATTATATACAGAGTGACATACAAAGTGTAAAGACACTACTGACCATTTATGAATGCACCCTCAGAGTGACCAGCTTCATTGAGCCCATTCTCAGAGAGGAATTCAAAACACATCCTCTAACATTTTAACCTCTCTTAGCTATAAATAGGAGACAGATATAACTAGTCTTTCTAGGAGGTCTCTTCCTGGAGCCTGAATATTTTCTACAGTAATAAGGAAAACATTTGCAATGGAAAACAAAACATTTGTTTTTTCACCAGAAGGAATGCAATACTGGGAAAATTATTTTTAAATTATGTTGCATATTAACACATGCATTATTTATCAATTTCTCCCCACTCTTTCAAAAGGAAGCCCTCCTTTACTCCCAATTTCTCTGTCAAAAGTGACCTCTCTCTCTCTCTCTCTAATGTGTGAGGAGGGAGCCCAGCAGTGCTGACACAATTGACACAATCTGGGCACTATACTGAGTCCCCTCCCTTTTCAAGGGTCTTTGAGGCTTTTTCCATGTCTTTTGATCCCAGAAAGGATGGAGCCAGACAGGCAAATGCTTCCCATCGCTTGGTGTCCTAGCCATTGTTTTCTGAACTCCTTTGAAGCTGAGAACCTGATGTTCTTATCTGTGCCATTGTCTCACCTTTCCTGTTAACTTCTGCAGCCTTTCCTTTTAGAGTTTGCTTTGCCTTCACAAAGCAGTCAGAGGGACATCAGAGAAACCAAAACCACACAGAACCCCTGAAAGATTGCACAGTTTTCCAGAATTGCCACAGAGGAAATTTTAGGGTGTGGAGTTTTTAAGAGAGCCTGCACAAAACATCACAAGAAAGTGATTTCTTGGTGACTAACAAATCACATGGTGCATGTTGGATGGCATTCCCTGATTTCACCATATGCCTGTGAGCTGCAACACAATAGCAGGAGACTGGAGGTCCCCAGAGGCTGAGGCATCCTCCCACCAGGGCCAATGGTGACAAGGAGTCCCTAGATAAACTCAGGTATTTATAATTCTTTCTGCTGAAGGATATTCTGTATGTCTAAAGGCTGGATTGAAATCAGAGTTGTGACTTCTACAGTGAAGATTTTCCTGTGCTGACATTCTCACCATGTGATCTTAGACTTGCATGAATAGTTGATTACCTGGTGAGGCAGCAAGGATCAAGACTGAAGTATATATTTTGGACAGATGAGTTGTAAGTTACCTAATGAAGTGCTGAAAGAAGGAGATTAGGGTCCTTTCCATTTCCCTATAATCAGTAGAGAAAACTAGAGAGGCTCTCCAAAATACTGGAGAGCCTCTGGAATTGAAATTGAATAGTATATACCTGTTAACACTTTTAGTATGCAAACTAGGGAGTTATCAATTTTAATTGTAATGAAGAAGAAGGCATCCTTAGGAAAATATATTGTCAGGAAAGAGAAGAACTGGTTGTAATTGCTTGGTTTTTTTTTTTTTTTGTCTTCATAGTTTTAAGTTTTCTTTCAATGGCTTCACATGATAACTGAAAAAAAAAATACTTCTTAGTAACTTTTTGTAGTACTAGCATTTTCCCAGTGAAAGCCGCAGTTTTTCCTGGTTAGGACTGGAACACACACAGAAAAATAACATCTCAGAAAAGAACTGTATGAATATTTTTTTTTTTAGTGGAATAATAGAAAAGAACAGAGAATTGAAAAGTGAGAGCAGTTCCCAAGAAATAAGTAATCAAGTTAAGACATTTTTTGCAAAATAACCAACCAAGATTTTAAAAGAAGATTTTTGGATTAACATAGCATATTTCAATTTCAAATGAAAGGTATTATTGATAGTTTAAATAATTTCACATCATTTTTAAAAAATCTTTTTTCTTTTGGTTTGTTTAATTTAAGGCATTTCTTAAATTAAAATATTGCTTCAAAATGAAAAATTAAAATATAAGTGTAAATATACCTATAAAAATAAATCCATAGGTAGTGTCCTGATAAATTCATCCCACAGATTAACATTACAACAGTATATTGTGGGATTGTTTATCTTCTTTACAGGTAGTCTGTTTTAAACTCCAGTGTCAGCAGTCTTTTGCCATATTTGTGAGACAGAAATGGATTTTCACTCTATGTTTCTAGAAAACCCTGCCTTAAAAAATCCTACTCTATGTGTAGGACTCTGAATTGCAGCCATACATGTGACTTGATAATGGAACTTTTTTGGATGGAGACAAGTAATTGATCAAAAGTGAAACATTTCTCAGAAATTATATGACACTGACAAAGTTGTGAAGAAGGACACACAGATTTCAGAACCTGCTGACTGATAGTTTGCTCCCAAAAGCTGACTGTTCCTCTCCTTTCACTCACCTGGCTGATAAGGTACCAAGTGCATTGCTGAGGAGCTGAGCCTGGAGGCTGCCAGCCTTTTACCAGCACGAATGGTAGATGAATAAACAACACAGTGGAACACGTTGTTGTCAGAGGTTGGTGCCTCTGCCCGGTGCCACAGGCTACAAATGCTGTGAGCAGTGAGTACCAGACATGCTGTTCAGCTGCAGCCTCTCTGCAGAAGACCGTGCTCACTTTCCATATGTCACTAAGTTACTTCTGAGCACCTTGAGTTAGCGCGTATCCCTAAAACGCTACATGCTAAAGAAACACTGACCAATAAGCCCAGAAAATCCCTGGCACTTTAAGGAAAAGCTAGGATTGCAATGCAGAGCATTACTTTGCAAAACTGTCCAAATGCCAGCAGGACTTCCATTGTTTAGACAAGAAGGATGGCAACAAAAGGACTACCTTAAATGACCCCTCTTAAGTGGAGTATTTGCTTCTGTCACAGCAGAACATCAGTAGATCTTGAAAGCCAGGGGAATATCATTAATTTTAAACTGAACAGATACAAAGGCTAATACGAGGTCAGAAACAACAGCACTAATGCTGTAAGCAATATCCAAGCTAAAGAAGTGAAAAAATAAAAGTCAGACACACTTCAAAGCTGGCTTTGCACCCATAAGGGGAATTTATGCAATGGACGTGAGCAGTATGTTTGGAGATCAATATAATTCATTACACTATGAGAGAAAGCTTTCCCTTGTTCAGTGTTAAACTAAAATCCCAAAAGTGTATGATCAAACCTGAATTTTTAGATTAGTCGTTGAAAAGTTCCCTTTGTGTAAAATCAGAGGATGATTAGTTTCATTTCAAATCATACCCCAAGTAAAGACCAAAAAAATGGGCCATTGTAGAAAGGAAAGTTGGATGTATTGACTTGTACAGACACAGGACAACCCACAAATGTAATAAAAGATAATGTGGTCTCCACAAAGTAAATTTTTTGAGACATATCATTGATGTAAAATATTTTTCTATCCTCGAGACATCACAGGATGTTTGTCTATATTACATGCTATCTTTTGGAAAAATAAGCCACCATCTGGCTTGTATCTGGTAACAAGTTTTTGTACTGAAAATAAAGTAAACATTCTGATGGTAAGACAACTGCCAAGGTCTAAGTAAATAGGCTTTTTTTTCCCTGAAGAAAGACAATTGAGGACCATAACCAGGGAATCTGAAGAGTTTTGGAAGGAGACAGCAATATTCTGCTAAACAAAATTGACATTTCTTAATAAACAAAATAGAAATTCCATCAAATAAGAACAATATGTTGGGATGAGAAAATGGACTGCAGTAAGGTCAGGATCATCATGGCCTGCCTGACTGAACAGAGGAGGAACAGATAAGAGTGTGACCACTCCATTTCAAAGCTGGGATTGAGATAAAACAAAAAGATTATTGAATAGGAACAAAATTTAATGTAGGAGCCTCAGTCCTCACTTGTCCACAGGTGACTCCACAGGCTGTGTTACTATAGTTCTCAGGTGTCAGGAGAGGCTAAAGTGCAAATCAGTGGTTTGTGCCTGTCCTACCAAAAAATAAGCATTCCAAAAGACAATTTAGTTCATGTTGTTTTGTTATACATATGTACATGACTCTACCCAATAAAGTTGCAGGTAGCTGAAACTGCCACGGAAGTCCCGAGAATACCTAGAGGAATACCTTCCTTCCATTGTGCATGTGTGACTTGGAAATAGAATGTCTTTAAAAACATCAGTGACACAATAAATGTTACAGAACAAAACTGCACTGGAATGGATTTTGCAGTCAGAGCATGCACCCAGCAATCAGATAAAGAACACAAGAGAAGTCTGAGAGGGCTGGGGCTCTAGTCTGGAGAAGAAGATGCTCAGAGGCAGGGGGAGGTGGATCTTATCAAATGTGATGAAAGTATACACTGGTATATTGATGAAGAAAAGGCAGCCAGACTCTTCTCAGTGGTGCCCAGTGATAGGACATGTGGCAATGGGCAGAGGTTAACACACTTGAAATTCTATTTGAAAGCAAGAAAAAAGTCTTTTTCACTCTGAATTTGATCAAACACTGGAACAGGTTGTTCAGAGTGATTGTGGAGTTTCCTTGAGGATATTTAAAACTTGACTGGGCATTTTCCTGGCCAGCTTGCTCTAGGTGATTTTATTTGAGCAGAGAGGGTAGACTAGATCATAGAACCATAGAATATGCTGATTTGGAAGGAACCAATCAAGATCATCGAGTTCAACCCCTGGTCCTGCACAGCACTATCCTCAAGAGTCACACCACGTGCCTGTGTCCAAACGCTTCTTGAACTTTATCAGGCTGGTGCTGTGATTACTTCTCTGGGGAGCTTGTTCCAGTGCTCAACAATACTCTGGGTGAAGAGCATTTCTCTAATATCCAACACAAACCCCCTGACACAGCTTCAGGCCATTTGCTCCAGTTCTGTCACTTGGCACCACAGAGAAGAGATCAGTGTCTGCCCCTTCTCTTCTCACAAGGAAGTTGTAATTGCAATGAGGTCTCCCCTCAGTTCCCCTTTCTCCAGGCTCAACAGACCAAGTGACCTTAGCCACTCCTCATACTTCCTCTCAAGGTCCTTCACCATCCTCATGGTCATTAGTGAGCACTCTCTAATAATTTAAACACTTTTTGATATTGCTGCACCCTAAACTGCGGACAGTATTCAAGCTGAGGCCACCCCAGTGCAGAGCAGGGCAGGACAATCCCCTCTCTTGCTGGCTGCTGATGCTGTGCCTGATGTTCCACAGGAAGCATTGGCCCTCCTGGCTGCCAGGGCACTGCTGACTCTTATTTAGTTTTCCATCAGCAATGGTCTCAAGAGCTCCCTTCCACCCTTAACCCCTGTGTGATCCTGGGACACGTTGAAATGGAGTGAGCAAGCAGTTAAGCTGTGTGTACAATCAGGAGTTTCACAGGGCCCTCAGTGCCTGAGATAGCTTTCTTTGTCATGGCAGGAGAGATGAAGCCATTTAACAAACAGCCTCTCTCCATAGTTTGGGAAGGAAGGACATGAATGGCAGTGAGCTAATTGCCCAGAAAGGCAACCAAAGCCAACAGCCCCAAGTGCAGACGTGACACAACTTGAAGTAATACAATTACAACTGCCTGGCACACAGCACATCAAGACACATCTAAATGGCAGATGGGTGTTTGCCATAAAGTTTCCTGCTCGTGCCATGGGACCTGCTGGAGCTCACAGTAACTTTATCACTGCTTGGGTAAGTTTCCCTTGCAAGACCTGGCAATGTGAGAGGTCACCTTTTTTATAATATGGCTGCTACTTTTCCTTCTATCACGAGGGTGATATGAGGATAAAGCCATGCTAGGCAAAGGATATGTGCTGCAGAAATATTGGGTCACCCCTGCACATTTAGAAGAGTCCACAAGCTATTCAATCCTTTCTTTTACTCCATTTATCCACACATCCTCTGTCTGGATTTCCCAATAAAGGATGATGGAAGTCCTCTATTAACCTGGTTATTTGGTTTGTACTTCCTATCCATCCAGCAAATGTGTGCAAAATCCAGAATCAGACATGCCACAGGCTACCTCTTCTTACAGGGAGATATGTAGAAAGGGAATCCAGGTCATTTACAAATTTTTTGAATAATAAATTATAATTACTAGTTATTGTTATTTTTGTATTTCATTAGGAATAACAGCTATGAGGGAGCGGGAAAGTAGCAAACATATTTATCACACAGTAGATTCATCATTTCCACTGTCAGTGGAACTGCTTACAAACCCTTTTCAAGCAGGAGTGACCAATTAACTTTCAAAGAGCTTAAATTGTTCATTATTCTCCATCTAGTGACTCATAATTTTATTGATCTTTCAGTACACTGCACCATTTAAACATGTGCTATTCTTCAACTAAATGCCCAGTTAAAGCTTTCATACTCGCTGATTTTTTTTTTTTTAATAGGAGCTGAATTGGAAATTCCCAGGCTTCTTCCTGTGACCAGAGAGCCACAAGCACTTATTTTTTCCTTTTCTTTCCTGGGACCACAAAGTTTTCAGTGCTCTTAGAAGAAAATCAGTACTATATTGATAAAAACATGAGATAATAGCTTTTATTTTGCTAGTCAAGGACTCACACTGTAAAGCTGTTACATTGAACAAGTTGAAAACACTTATAAGAATGGAGGTAGACTTTAACTTTATTAGCCCATGCCATTTGCAAGCGGAAAATTAATCTGATGTTTCAAAGAGGCTGGGAGTGGGAAGGATGGGGGACAGTCAAGACAAACTTTCACACAAATTTTAGTTTGATTTTTCTTTCCAGAATGAAATAATAGAAACTGCAGCTTTTTTGTGAAGGAAGCTTTCTGGAAATAGATTTTCTGCAATTAAGTTGGATGAAACAGTCCTTAGTAGAAAAGTTTAAAAAAAAAAAAAAAAGGATTTTAACTTCCAAAATGTAAAGAATAGTATTAATGAAGGTTTTACTGAATTGCACAATCTAACCCCATCAGCATCAGATTTAATCAACATTCTTACTATTTATTTTTTCAGTTATCATAGCAAAGGACAGCAAATGCTCTTGATGTTTTAGAGAGCAAGCACAACTAGGTAGTTATTAACTAACATTATTGTGCTAAAACTGACCTGAAAAAAAATGCTTTAGAAAATTCCACATTGGAGCTGTTAGTGTGTAGCTTGTAGACTTTAGTTCCAAGGTAATAACCAATCTGTAACAGAAGAAACTATGAGTATGAATATTTTTTGAGCTATAGGAATGTTTTGAATTCAACCTGACCAGACTATATTAGAAATACTTTCAGACAGGATGTTTTCCAAGTTATTTATAAACCCATGTGTTAATGACTTATTTTAGTCAAGCAGGTGAGATGCTATAATTCAGGGCATAACAAATGAAATATTTAGTGTGTCTTGCACCAGCTAATCCAAGGATAAAGGGAACAATCAGAGATTTCACAATTTGAGGTGAGAATAAAATTTATATGAACAGTAAATAGCTTGAAAGGGAAATTCTGGATGCTCAATTCTGGTTATTTGTATTAAACAATAAAAATTTTTGAATTGTCTTTCTTGATTTAATTAAATCAAATTGAATTTGTCTTTCTTGATTTAATTGAAGTTTAGACCGTAGGTCAAAATCCAGTGCAGTGCAAGAGTGCCCTGTGCAGTGCAGTTATCAGAGAATCAGTCTTCTCACTGGTTGAGTTTTAAAGAATTTTGCAAACCAAATGTTCCTCCCAGGTAACATTTTCTATTTCTCTGCTCGCACTTTAAAGACACAAATTTAAGCACTTAAATTTTGGGTAGGAGTTCAAAGTACTGTTTTGATGGGCTAGAAATTACTTTTCCAGGTTTTTCTGGCATGCTTAAAGAAGAAAAGTATCCATGTAGTATAAAGGAATGTAAAGAGTTATGGTAAAGCCAGTGAAGTACATAGTGCATGCTGTATCTTAGGTCCCAATTTTATGCAAGAAACATTGCTTTGACAGCGGACAATAAAGTTTATGAAACCATTAATGTGAATTAATGCTAAAACTTATGTATATAAGACAAAACATTCCTAGTGCAGGCTCAGAAATGGCCTTCTGAAACAGCTCACTTTCTTGTACAACAGCAGTTTGAGGGAAGCAGCCACTCTGTACTTGGGGCAAAGCTGCAATCGTGAACAGGTCAAACAAAACATAAAAGCTATTCGCAAAAATTTATGGAACTTGACCAAGAATCTTTTAATTTAGTACTGTTTGGTTTAGAAGAGGAAAAGTATTTCCTAATTCAAGAAATATGGAAGTTGAAGAGAATATAATTCAATTTTCCTCCTAGCATGTGGCTACCCAACTTTCTCTGGAAAAAGTAACTGTCAAGTAATATGGATAACTCTCCAAGAGACTCCAAACTTACTGCACATTTAACTTCTGAACAAGGTAATGGGGTGATGGGAACTGCAGGAGTGGATAGACCACGATCTGTGTCAAGTGACAAGGCAAAACAGCTTTCACTGTATCAAACAGGGTTTGCCCTAAAATCATGCTTTGGGAAGTGTTGGGAAATCAGTAGCAGGTAGCTGATCTATGCCATAGAATTTATTGTGGAGAGGGAAGCTCTCGGGTCCTGTAGACCCCAAGGACAGGTGACATGAGGCAGGGGTTGGCAGAGGAGCTAATGGAATCCTGAGGGACCTTACCTTTCCTCATCCTCACCCCAATGCATCAGAAATTGTGGTTATGCATTTCTGAGAGGAGAAATACACAATGTAGCAAGTGTATTTCTTTGTTCACAGGAGAGAGAAAACTGGGTAAAGAACTTTAGTACTATTCTTTGTGTGTATGTGTCTATATTTGTTGATGTCTAAGGTTTGCAATGCATGAAATGTTAACCCATAAAGTCACTTCCAAGGAATATTTTTACTGTCAATTGAATTGGGCAAATCTGTATTCTGTCTTCATCTGTTACTATTTGCCTTTTTTCTTTTCACCTGCTACAGAATAAGTGATTTGAGTCAGTTATGAAGGTGCCATTTATCATTTTGAGCATCTTCATGTGCTTCAGTCCTGTGGAATGACTGTCCTCTACTTAAACTGATGTGTTCATTCACTGAGGTCAGAGAAGTTCCAGTCATATTCACATCCCAGGGTTCATTAAGATTCAAATATTTGGATTTAGGCCTTAAGGCTGAAGGCGATGGACACCTGCTGTTTGAGACAGAGTTCCAGTGTTTACCCAGGAAATGAAAATGAAATGCAAAGTTTTATGGGGGGAAGTTTATATATATTTTGTTTGTCTCCACAAGGAGCTCAAACAGGTTAATCCACCTGCTGTTGTTTGGTGAAAATGGGAAGATCCGTTCCTACCGTTCCTTTGTCATTATTGCAGTTTTATGAATGTGTTGTCATTTAAGGAGTTTATTCTTTCTACCTACAGACAAATATATCACACTCTTACATGTGAATGATTTATTTGGTTTGGGATAAGAACATATGCACAATTATTTTCCTAAGGACAGTATTGACTACAATAAATTCTGTGGAAGATACATTGAATTTAGCAGTATTTCAAGCTTGATTGATACTTGTCTCTTTTTTAAAAATCTATTTATTAATCTTTCTTGTGAATAAATCCTAGAATAGTTTTTATCAAAATTTATATTTACACTTTTTATATTTTGCAAATAAAGGCAAAAACGTCTACTCCTTCAGGCAAATCTTAGATGGTAGAAAATGTTATAAATGTTCTCTCTGTGAGGTTTTCTCTACTCAAATACCTACTGCTATAAAACCTAAGAACAACATTTTCCATTAAAGTCAATCAAATTGTCTAACAAAGCTATCCTAGATCATACTGGAAGTCCTTGAATTATCATCTTCCATGTCCAATTGAAAATAGGAATAAAGTAGGATATTTCCATTATTTTTTAAAAAGGGAAGTATGAGTTATTTTTGTGCTTTACTGCCTACCAGTTTAGCTATCACTGATCCTTTGCTGTGGCTGATTTGCTGTCATGCTCTATTTGAAGTCACCTGCAGCCATAAAAAGCTGCCAGACACTGCTAAAAAGACAGCACAAAAAGGCTTTGCACACATTTTGTCCTAGTGTTTTGAAGAGCTTTCCTTTTATGAATATGCTTTAGGTAAGATTTTTTTAACTCATTTAATTGAATATGCCAACTCATTTTCATTTTAGGAGCTTTCTTCAGTGCAATTTTTGTCTAACTTGGTAAAAAATTGAGAAACTAAAAGAGAAAGGATAGACACCTACAATCCTGATTCCCAAGTCAGTTTTGGTTATTTATCCATTGATAATCTAATAGAAAGGAGATGCACACTGCAGTTAGCTGAGTCCAGCTGGGTTCCACTAAGAACTCTAAGGGTTCCACAGGCTCTTTGGATGAAAGATGCTAAATAGCATTTCTGTTCTGTTGTCAATTTTCTGTCAGTGAGCTAACCACCCAGCATCTCCCTCCTTCTGTCAGCATGTGAGACACTGCACTAACCAGCAGCACATGGCCATTGTCATTGTGTCAAACGAAAGTAATCAGTGGTTTGATGAAATCCCATTTTTCCTTTTCTTCTCCAAGGGGCTTGGGCAGTGTTTAAGTGCCTGTCCTCCTCATCTTAAATCCCAAACTGCTTCAGCTGACAGACAGACATTCATTTCCTGGCAACAGCAATCTGAGTGTTCGAAGGTGAAGCGAAAGAGAAACTGAAGAATTCAAAGAGGTTGTAAGGTTTAATGGCTTAGTGAATTTTAGATGTCTACAGGATTAAGCAAAACTGGAAATTGAGTGACTTTTAGGAACATAAGTCACAGCATAGGCAGGGTTTTGCAGACTGAATCCCACTGGACATTTTTATCATCTGAAACCTTAAATGAAGCAATTCCATCACCTACATCAGCAGGCTGATTTCTTTGTTCTTCCACCTTCTGAGTCTCCTTAAGAGAGAGTTTTCACCAGCTTTTGAACTTAGAAACACATTTGAAAATGCTGAAGTTATCTGCAACTGCATTTACAGATCACCGTTTAACAGCCTGGGCCTTCAACATTCAGAATGTAGCCAATAGAATTGTTTATTCTCCCATGATCGTGAACCCCTGATTATTTCAAAGTCCCCACCCGACTCTGAATGGAGTCACTGTGAAGCATTACCTCTGAACTTGACAACAGCATTCACCTTATTTGACACAGTTTGGGGCTGTTGCAATAGCTGATAACACGCAAGAGCAGGAGGGAGGGGATGAGGGGGAGAAAGACATGCCAGGGAATGAGCAGCAAGTGCTTGCACAAACCTTTCTTTCAGTTCAAGTATGTAAAGTGAGATAAGTGGTCAAACTGCAGACATACTGTATACAGCAGGAGCCAAAGGCTGCTCCCCAGATTGGCAGCTCCAGAAACCATCAGCACCCGATCCTCTTAGCAATTACCAGCTTGGAAATGCCCTTCCATGATCGTGATGGACATAAACCAGCTGAGCCTCAATAGGGAGAGAACAGAGGGAGGAAGAGCCAGACAGCAGGACACAAACAGCACCAAACACTGGGACCAGCTGCAGCCTTCAGGTCACACTTCTATGTAAAAAAAAAATGTTATTTAATATTTTCCAAATACTGAAGTAATTCATCACAAGGTATAAGTGGATCTATAATGTCTGAGATTGCTGGTTGAAGATTAACTGCATGTATCACATTTCCAGTGCAGCAACTTAAATGGGAAACAAAATAGCCTGAACCTCATAGGCAAGGCACTTATTCATTCTTTGCAGTAGCAGGGTTCCCATGCTGGCCAGCCTCAGCCATGTCATTGAGGAAATCTTCATGCCAGAACATTTGTATGCATGAAGGACGATGCTAAAGCAGGACAGTGCCAGCCTGTCGGAATTCAGCTGATGTGAGAGTCTGATCAAATGTGCACAGCTGCCTTCATCTAATCTAGAGCCTGCATGGGACAAAATTACTGTGAATCACCAACTGAGACAGGAAGAGCTTGATTATTGTTTAAACGTGGAGACAAACTGGCAATGAATGGATCACGACTGGAGGGGGCCTCTAAAAATATCTACTTTCCCCTGCAGACCATCTTCAAATGGACTCCAGGCTTTGAGCCTGTCAGAGGTGGCACTTCCAGAGAGGCAGAGCACAGCAAGCTGCCTGCACTCACACACTGCACTTGCTTCACACAGCTTCAAGATTTTATAACAGAACAAAGACCTTTAAAATATACAGCCCAGAGGGAGGTCCCACATGAGCTTTATAAAGAGGTGGAATTGTGCCACATATCCGAAAGTGTAGATGAAAATAAAAGAGTTTGGAAGTGGCTTTTAGTTTCTCACATTACTTTTTGGCACATCTAACTCAATCCATATCTGTGTCAATTGTATCTAAAAAACCCTAATAAATAATAATTCAGCCCGGAGTCATCCAGCAATGGTGATGGCTGACATTTCTGCTCCCTGACTTCTGACTATCTGCAGCGCAGTTGGACTCCAGCGCTGCTGACATTGCCTCAAGTCAAGAGCAATGCTCAGGTAGCAACTGTTGAGCAAGACAGTTCTGACAGGAACTGCAGTGCTGTCTCCTGTACTGTCCCTTCGGAACAGTCACTTCATGGGAACACTGATTAAACACAGCACTTGTATGTCACAGCACCAGCTCTTCTGCCAGACCTCAGGAGCGGGTTCATGCGCCTGGCTGCAGGTGTCCAAATCCTAGATGGACAAGTCTGAATACAGTAAATGGAAAGAGGAAAAAAATCCTTCAGCATTTAAGGAAAACCTCTCGTCTGACCCCAAAAAATTCTTTTCCCCACCAATGTTCCTTCAGCAAATTCTAAAATAATGATTTTCTACTGAGAAAAAAGTTCAGTGCTGACAGTTTGAAAGTCCAGTACAACTTTTTCCTCTGTACTCATCCCATGAGCTGGAAAAGCACGGCCAGAATAATTTGCTTAGAATGAAGAGGGAGGAGGACATGCCTGTTCTGGTTTTCTTTTTCAATTTTTAAAAATTATTTTTAAGAGCTCTCTCATTTTTCCTAGAGCAGTACCAAGGCTTGTCAATACACATCTATCCGAAACTGAAACTCTAACAAGCAAGAACTGATGGATATAAAGCTAGCAAAATTCAAGTTCCCTTCTGACAAAGTTCCATCTTTCAACGGCTCTTTTAAGAGTTAGCTTTGCACTAAAGTGAAGGAGAGGTAGCAAGGACCATTCCCTGATGTGTTGTCAAATAAAACAACTTCACTCGCAATGTGGTTTGTTTGAATTCAGTTTCAGGTAAGTTTGAAATAAGCATGCCCCTTTTTTCCTAAGAAACAGTCAGCATTCTCCTGAATGTTTGTACTACCCATCACAGTTAATAACATTCTCAGGGTGCCCAGCTGTATTTAGCAAAAGCCAGTTCTAATCCAGCACAGAGAAATTCTGCCCTAGAAGTCAGATATATTAATTAGTTAATAAGTGAAGGGCTGAAGGAACAAGCTTGACAAGAAACATCCAAGTGATGTCAGGACAGGGACTCATCTCAGCATGATCCCAGCAAGAGAAACCACCAGGGAGAGAGAAGATTCTCTGCCTAAAAAGTAAGGGTTGGCTATAGCCAAGGCTTTCGGCACGACAAGAGAGGAGCAGAGCAAAGCAGGACTTTGCCCTGCCTGGAGGAGGTGTGAACTTCTGATCATTAAAGAAAGGAGGATGACTGACAGCTGATGAAATCAATTTCCTTTATCAGAGCTGGAGGTCTCACAATTAGCAAAGCTTAGAGCAATTACAGGACTTTCTTCCCTTCTAGGTTTTGTGGGTTTGTTTAGGCATTGCTTTACATTGCTGCATTATTCCTGCACTTTTCAGACTGAAATGACTTTCTGGCTGTGTGCTGAGATCTCTGCCCTGCAAGCTGATCCATGAAGTCAGACCAGATAAGTTTCTGCACAGTCAAGGAGCTGCTCTGGAGATAGGACTCCCCAAGATGAGGGTGTTAGAGATGCCATGGTGCCAAGTGACAGTGGAGGAAGCCAGCTCCTATCCTGGAAAACATGTGCCAGGGAAAGAAAGGAATTAACCCTTGAATTCAAAAAGGCAAGAGAAGATTTTTAATTGACAAACAAAATGAACTCCTGACTTGCGAGAATGCAAAACAGCACTGCACAGAATCAGCAGCAGCTCTAAAAGAGCTAAGAAAACCTATCCTGGGAAAACATGTTACAAGATTTGGTGCTGTCCTTCCTGTTCAAGCCTTCGCAAAAAAATAAAGAATAAAAAAAAATAAAAAAATTAAAAAAAAACCAAACCAAAAACCAAACAAAAACCAACACAAGTTGATCTTGGTTTGTGTGGGTTTTTGAAAGAAGAAAGGATAAACAGGTGATGTGTCATTCTGTGTAATTCACATATTTCACCCCTTTGAAATATGTAACATTATTTTCAGTGTTTGTGTTGGTGATGTGTCCTTACAGCATCCCCTCAGAGGCAAACCCTGCTGTGCACACATGTCACAGGAGCCAGTCCCATGTGTCCCTGTACACACACACCCCTCCTCCCCATTTCTAGTCCAAAGAAACACAACTGGCAAAAGCTCTGAAGAGAGCCCACAACTACAGAGCTGAAATGTCCCTGTTTGCAGCGAGGCAGCAGTGAGGCAGCATGTTCATGGGAACCTGGCCCAGACACACCTGTGCTCAGCTCCACCAGGAGATTTTACCACTCCTAAACTCATTGCTGAAGCTGGGAAGCCATGTCTTTACTTCAAAGCTCAATAACCCTCCTCCTTTCCTTTTGTGACATGGACTGGAAGGACTGTCCACTTCTAACCAATAACACAGTATTTGAGGCTCAGTTCTGAGGAGACCAGGAGCAAAAGAAGAGGAAGCTCTGCCTTGCCTCCAGCAAGTTCAGTTCATGCCACTATCCAAACTCTGCACAAATGGAGACACAGGTGAGCCCAGCTCACTTGACAAGTAGTTTGGATGTGCCTGTATGTGGTGATGCAGTGTCCAAGCACCTGCCTTTTCTCCTGGATCCATACCACAGCCTTTCTGCTTTCTTGTCCCCACAAGAAAACATGTGAATAAAATACCTCCTTGTTCTACAGGGTGTTGAAAATATAAATACATGAAAGACAAAAGATGCTTGGACACCGCAAGAAGGGAATCATTCTTCTATTCTGCAAGAATTATTTTAGCAAAATGCATCTGACTGCTACCATTTTAAAGATTTTTTTTAAGTGCCAAAATGTGTGTACAAATGCATTTGAAGAGAAAACTTGATACACTCCATTCTTTGAAAAGGATAGATCCTTCTCTGTGCTGATTTTTTTAAAAGTCCTTAAAAAACAATAACCTGCCCTTCACCTTCACCTTCACCACATTCACCACCACCACCACCACCCCCGGACTCTTATCCAGAGGCTCCTCCATGTGCCTAACTAATCAAAGTGTTGTGTTATGATTGCCATGGAGACTGCAATCCAGCAGCTGCCTTGACATTTCATCTTCAGCTGCTTTCAAAATGCATTCTTTTTGCCAAGGAAAACTTTTCCTTATTATTAATTTTTTTACTACACACTGTTCCCTCCACTTCAAAAGGAACATTTAGGAAGAAATCAGGGTAAACTGCCTCAGTTCTAACAACATATTTTGTTAATTGCTTTTGTTCTCCTCTCAATCAATTTTAAAGGTTTCTGAAAGCTTTAAACTAAAAAGCTTTTGCTTTATTTTGCAGATCAACTGACAATTGTGCACTACTTCGTAGGGCCACCACAGGTGGCCAGGAGCAACCTCCAACCCCCAGGTGCAAGGGCAGGTGCAAGGGCAGCTGCCCAGCCCTACCCAGCCTCCTTAAAGGGGTACTCCAAACCTATCCTCACCCTCTAAGACACCCAAATACAGCCATCTCACTTTGTTGTCTCCCAGCTGTGCTGCCCACTCACCCACCAGTGCTTTCATCTCACACTTCTGGGCTTCAAGGCTGCTGCTATTCTCCTGTCTTTTGAGGAGGTGAGGAGATAAGACAGTAGAGAATGCAACTAACCATGTCTGTTTCTTCCTGCCCTAAAAGAGGAAGGGTTGGGCATTATGAAGTGTCTGGTTGGTGTGGAAGCCCCCAGGAAAGGTTTTGGGGGAGCCAAAGAGGGTGCAGTGGTGGAAGACCATAATCCCCCACTTGTGGCATAGCCATAGGGTTTAGCATCTGAAGCGGCTACATTTCATGTACAGACAGGGATAAGAAAGCACCCTACAGATTTTAAGGACATATAGAAGAGCTCTGCTAACTGATGATTCATTTCACTGCTATTCATTACACAAACAAGCATTTTTTAATTAACTAAGCTGGTTGCCCCCTTTCTTTTCCAAAGGAGGGAAGGTCATGGCTTTACTTTGAGCAGCCTGGGACATATGAGAAAGAACCTTCTCTGCAACCTTTCAAAGCACTTGCCCCCAAAGATGCTTTCCCATTCTAGCCTGCACTTGAGGATGTTTCAGATAGACTGGTGCCAAGAAGGTGTGGCTGGAGACATGCTGGGGCATGGAGATGTGCACAGGACATATTGAAAAGAGATTGATTCAAAGCCCCAGTAGTTTGGATCATCTGCAGCTTGGCCAAGGTAAGAGACACATGATATGTGTGTGTGTGTGTACACGTGTGCATGTTGAAAGGATTTTGACAACAGTAACAATGAGGTCAAAACTCTGAGCCATTTGGGTTGAGAAAGAGTGAAGTTTAAAATAAAAGCTTCAAACCACTTTTTAACAATTTTTTTAAATTATAAGATATGATTTAAACTCTGAATTAAAAACCTTTATTTGAAATGCATGTATGCTTAACAGGAGGAAGAAGGAAAACACCTCCAGAAGCAGTGAGCTTCCTGTCTTATGTTTTTGAAGTTGAGCTGATGGCTCACAGAACGGATCTCAAATATGTATATATAATCCCCACAGCTAAAAGTCGTCTATTTTAAAAGACAAGTGTTTGCTCACCCGAGGAACATTGTACTCAAGCTTCAGACTTTGTGATCCATATGGATTTCATCAGTTTGTTTGCCAAGAATTTAAGAAAAACAAACTTTATTCATGTTCCTTAGAGAAATTAATCCACTTCATGGTCTGCTCAAAAAGAATTACAGCTTCAGGAAAAAAAAAAAAAAAAAAAAAAAAAAAAAAAAAAAAAGCCAAGGGCATTTCTGGAACTGGAAGGTCAGAGAGCCAAAATAACGGATCCACTTAATATGAGAAATGAGAGACTTGAAGTGGCATCATTATCAGCACTGGAAGTACATAGCTCCAGCTTAGAAAGTGATTTCATGTCACATCCCAGAATGGACCCCCAAACTTGAAGTGCTTTCACCAGCCCTCCTAGACCCAGGCACTGCCACTGCTCTGAGAGCAGCATTTACTGCCAGCCTAAAGATGGGCCACATGGTCCACCAGAAGCACACGTGCCTGGAGGCCTATTCCATATTACCCTATAACATACCTTGGTATATTTGTTTGAGTGTAAAAAATTTCATTGTACAACCCTAGGTTTGGTATTTGATAGCAACCTGCAGATCTCTACATAATTTACAAGTATTTTGTAAAGAGGTAGTTTCTGCAAGATGTGTTAATATACATTGCTGCTGCAAGCAGAGGTTTTTATCTCCAATGACACTTGCTTTAAAAGTGCAGTCTAATGCAGGAAACATAAATTCTGATTCATTCTTAAAACAAATAATTATTCAGATTAATCTCTATACTGCCCAAATTTAAATAGGCAACCTAAAATTAATTCAGTGCAAATCTTTAGGGTTGCAACATTATAGTATGGTATCTCTACCCAGCTTTTAAAGAGAGCTGTATTTCTGCTCTGCCAGTGGTTTGTTACATTGAATTAATGTTGCATTAGAACCCTTTCAGTAAGTCAAATCACATTACTCACTCATATAGCATTCTTGGCAAGCATCAAAAAGCATTTTTAATACTTAAGAATTGCGAGATTGAGCCAGACAGTGACCTGATGTTTAAAACAGGACTAGGCACCTTAAGTCAAAATTGCAGCAGGGGAAAAAAAAGCCAACCAAAAACTATTTACTTTCTTAAGTCAAAAGGCACCTACTATTGGAAAATATTTCTTCATACCCCTGCATCCTGAACAGAGTAGAATAATTCAGCCCTTTCTTCACATGTTACTGTGAAAAATAACTTGTGAAACCACAACTATTCTTCAAACAATGCTGAGAAAAAGTCCATAGCTGATCTGTTCTTAGAAAATGAACCTGATCTATTTTAATGGTGCATGTGGGACCTGCACAGCCTGGTGCTGGCAGGGAGGGAGGGACTGTCCCCTTCTGTCCCCAGCTGTAAGGACCTCAGCAGCATTTCCTCCATCCCTTTCTCTGAGCAGCCCAAAGGGACCAAATCACATGAACAAATCCATGGTTACCCTGTTTAGCATTCAGGCAATGACACTTGGCTTGCTTTTCTCACGGCAACATCTCCCTCAGATGCACTCGGCCTCTTGGCTCTCCACCTTTCAGCAAGGCTTCAGGTGGCTCATGGCAACACACAGAGAAAGTGAGAAGTCCCGCACGTCATGGGTTAATTTTTATGCTCATGATGACTGTAGCTGTTTACTTTTTAAACAAATCCTGATATACAGTGCAATGGCTGAGTGCACAGCCAAAAACAGACCACAGGAAATCTCTTTGACAGCCAGGATAGCAGAATTTTTAGCATGGGTCTGCATTGCAGTTAATTTTTTTTTATAATTAAAAAGAAAAAGATTATGAGATCGCAAGTAGAAAAGCGGATGCTACAGAAAAAACCAAAACCACAATTGGCCTGGTTTCTAAGAAGAGACATCTATGAATAGCACAGGCATAAATAACTTTTTCCATTTTATCTGAAGGATTATTGTGGCTTTTCACCCCAGTTTATTTCAGCGGAAGTAAAGACGACTCTGTAATGCCAAGCAAATAAACCAGCCTAATATAAAATGTTCACTAGAGATAAGAAAGCACACTAGGTTATTTATTGCTGTATTTTTATATTTTGTTTCTGTTCTCCTTTGATCTGTGCTAACACAGGCATTAAACTGACAGCTTAGGGTCACAATACGCACCAGGATACTGAAGGGCGGTCATGTATAAGGGAGTATCAAATTGTTCCTTTAGAGCAAGTTACAAGTTTTGGTTAATCAGTTCTCCGGGGTCTAGCTCCATCCATAAAGATAAAAAGTTTACTGGCTTTTTAAAAAAGTATTAGATAGAGAAACTGTGTGTGCTCCTGTTTTTTTAAGATGTAAACATCTGCAGCAGACACCGGGGTTGATTCTACTTGCAGTTACAGTGGTGTAACAAGAGTTGCTTCACAGACGGCAGAGGAATTTCAGCAGTAAATGAAAAAAGAATAAGGCTCATTGTGCTTTTAATTTTGTTTCATGTAGGCAAGAGGGGAGAAAATTGATTTTAGTCCCAGCCTTTTTTTTTCTCATACATGTCACTGATGCATTTTCAACCCTTGGAGAATTGGTGAATGTGGGAATACAGGCTCTAATACAAAACACTTGGCCTGTTTTCAGTTCCTAACACATACTCCAGAGTTCATGTTATGGTTATCAGAAAGAATCTATGAAAAATGAAGCTGCACACAACTGCAGACCATCAGCGTGGCTTAACCCCGTCAGGCAGGGATGAAGCAGGAAGTGCTTTGTGACACTGACTGGCAGAAATACAAACTGATGGAGAAAACACGCGGCAGGAAAGAGGGTCTTAGATGGTGAGTTAGAGCCGGGGACATTAACTACAACTATACTCTGCCAGGGCCAAGATCAGAGGAGCTTGACATACTTGTTAAAGATTTCATCAAAAGGATTAGTTCCAGCAGCTTTTTTTAACCTTTCCTACAACACAATTTACCCAAAGGTGGCTGAGGGCAACAAGGGCTGCCCTGTGAGATAACATTTTTAATTGTACAAATGCCATTCTTGATGTCATAATCCCGAGGTTAATGCAGTTGCAGGTCCTGAACAGATGTGGTGTAGGCTGTGCATCGTACAGAGAGGTGGCCATGCAGGCAGTGAAAATGACCACAGTTCAGAGAGGAGTTCAGATACTGCCCTGAGCATTTTCCTACACTTCCCCTCTCTACTTTTACACTGTATTAAATGGTCTCTGCCCATATGTAAAGCAAGCAAAACAAAAATATTGTTCATACAATGTGTTACAACAGTAAAGTATAGCCATTGCCTCATGGCACAACTCATAGACAGCACAAGTTGACTCATGAATGAATGAAGAAAAAGGGGAAAACATCTGGATCCCACCATGCTAACTCTTACACCTTGTTGTACTTTAGCAGTGCTGATTAATAAGAAATAAGTTTCAAAAGGAGAACCCTGACATCTTTAAATTCAAATACACCTGCTAGATTTTAGCAGAGACCACACTTTGCACATTTTGGGAAGAATTTTTTGATGAGTTTCTGGATGAAGTATTCTCTTCCTCCTTAAGAAAAAAAAAACAAAACCAGACATTTCTTAAAAGAAATGTTCACACCACACAGTTCAAAGAGAAAAGTTTTCCTCACTTTTCAACAGAGGAAATAGTTTCCTCCATGTGTTAAGCTGCTGCCTGTGTCACCAGTTCCCAAGCAGGAAATCATGCCTTGTTGATGTGACACGAGTTTGTGAGACTTGCAGATCAGTTAAATAAAGGAACTGAATCTCAGCAAACTTTATGGACAGCTTGAATATTTCTGCACAACACTTCAGATATCTGCAGCATAGTACAGAGTAGCTCAGAGACATCCTTCACTTTGGGGTGGGAATGGGTGAAAAGCAGCAGATGAGGGCACTAAAAAAGGGTTTTTTTGTGTGTCAGAATTTGGGTTGTGTGCTGCTAGGAGGTGCAGCAAGTTGGGTCACTGTCATATAGGCTTTAGAAAAGCTTGGGAAAGCCAACAACAGGTCATATTCTTGTTTTGTATGTCATCTGTGTGCCTAAAAAAGAGTATTTGCCCCAGTCAGATGCAGCAATTGTGATTCAGCATCTACTGCCCTTAGACCTCACTTACCAGGGGTAACTCAATGCCTCACAAGACTGAAGGGTGTCTTTCCAGCAATGCACATTTCTCTGCTAATGACCACAATCTTGTATCTCACATATGGCTGAGAAGTTAAAAGATCATTGGAAGGATGCTTTGATTATCAGAAATATGGTTCAAATTTTGGACTTCTGGGTTATTAAATCCTCTCTTGAACCTTTTCAGTTCTACATACCAGTTCAGCCTTACATGTCTGTAATTCATCAGTGAGGTACTAATGCAGTTTATTCTTGCAAGGCATTGCACAGAATACATCTCTTTATGCAAGCATGACTTCACAGTCATTAGGGCTGAAATTGACACACAAATCCCATCCTGAACTGCTCTGCATCACTACACCTTGCAGTATTTGGCAAAGAAAGCCCAGTGTTTGCAAAAGATATGAAAAAGGAGGATTATTCTTCCTGAATACTGGATAAGATAAGAATAAAGACAAAAATGATCATTTAAGAAAAGGATTACTTAGTGCAGTGGAGCCAATTTACTCAAGAAAATGGATGGAATTGAAAAGGGAAGGCATTATTTCAAATAGGATTTGGGGGAAGGCTAACAGGTGCTGGGGAGCACTCAGGTCAGATGAAGACATCTGCTAGAGATGTCAAGAGCACAAAGGTAACTCTGTGTCTGGAGTAGAGGGTAGGATAAAAATGACAACTGAACAGGAAATGTGGAAGACTGGGACTGCAGAGGTACATCCCAGCAAAGAAACAGGGTGTCAGATGGCAGAGTAAAATACAAACAGACACACAAAAACTGTGAATGCAGACACTTGTGAGGAGCCTGGGAAGAAAAAAAAAAAATAAAAGGAAAAAAAGGAGAGAAACAGGTGCACTAGAAGGCTGGATGGCTGGCACAGAGGAATGATGATAACCTAAAAGCATTTCTGAAATTCGTCAGGGTGCTAATATTAAGGCAGAATATCCTTCAATCAGTCTTTATAAGTGAATGAGATGTCTTTTGAGATGCTTTCAAGCTCCTATACACACTACAGACTTGACTCTAAATGCAAGCTGACCTGTTGGCTACATTGCATAAGAGATCTGATAGGATGCTTTCAATGACCCTGTGACTAAAATATAGAAATGAACCAGTATAATATAACATATGGGCAGATCAGCTTGCACAGATGAAGCAGTTTTTATCAGTGCTTCTGTGAGCTTTTAAGTCATTGAAAGATGATCTTTTTCCTTTAACAAATGTGTGACCACATTTAGTCAACTTATAGCAAAAACATACTGAAGCATATGTATTCATACATTTAAATGAGTGAAAAAAGAGTTAAAAAATAAACTGCTAGAGCTTTTATGCAATATACTTTTGTTTAGTAAAATGACACCAAACCCTTTCAGTTAATTGCATGTTTGATCATCAATATCCTGTATTTTGCAAGCAAATACTCCCACATAAGAAATTCAAATAAGGCACTTCTGAGTATAGAAGCTTTCAGCTACTTTCAGTTTACTTATTTAGGTTAGCCCACGTGTTGAAGTTCATCTTCCTCACAACACAACTTAAAAAGAACCCATGTGATGAACTTTAATAAAATGCAATAAACAGAGCCAACAGTGTAAATTGAAAGTAAACACAGAGGATCAATATTAGTAGTATCATATGATACAAATGGATTCATGAAACAGATCTCATCAAAGCACTTGTTTAGTTTCAAAACCTAGTTTCAAAATCTTTATCTAGAATGTGCAAATTCACACTGTCCACAAGAGAATTTCTCGTAGGAAACGTGAGCACAGCTTTGCTCCTGATTTCTGTGCAAATAAAGGTTCGTAAGGTAAGGATACAATTCCCCTTATTCTGTGGCAAAAGTCCCATTTGTAGTAGTGGTACAGGACAAGGTGCCCACTGAAACACTCCAAGGGTGTCCCAGACATCCTACTCAATAAACAAGCAGGGGTACCTCCATTTCTGTCGGTGATTCTTGCTCTTTCCATTGTCCACACAGGCAAAGAAACAGTGTCTTTAACCTTAGGCACTTCTTGTGATTTCTGGTGAACTTAGGCTCAAGCTTTTGAGTCTGAACCACAGTACGGCTCCCTCCATGTGAAATTCATGGCCAAGAACTCTCTCTTGGATGACTGCTATTAAACCAGCCATTTCTCACAAGTGGCAGTCAAAAGAGAAAAGAAAGGCCTCATATTTCTGACATATCCAGAGAATACCCTGCTGGCCTTTAAGAGAACAAGTGCAGCAAGGTTTACCCAGCTCTGGGAGCTGTTTCATAGATGTGACCCCAATCAGCAGTAGGCGTTTCTTTGGAACCTCAAAGTCAGTGTTTCACTTTCCAAAGCAGCGTCTAAACCACACTATCTCATAGGTATTTCCTTAAAGCTAGCTAAGCTTTTCCACTCTATACTGACTTCTGTGGATCTGCTTTCTGGCACTTTCTCTCCTCGTGGTTTGATTTCACTACTGGCAGAGACAGAGATTCCTCTAATCTAATGTCAGCAGGCAGAAAGATGAATGTGTAATCCAAGCTGGCCCTCTCAGCTCCCTCTAAGGTAAGCAGAGAGGAATTGGTGTTTTCAGACAGAGGCACAGCCCTTACCACATCAGCCCCATCTCAAATGCCAGGCTGGAGCCACTTTTAAAGGAAACTTATAAAAGAAACAAGGTAAAAGGAAACTGTGAAATAGGGTACCAGTTAGAAATTTTCCCTGTTTCTACTCCATAGCATGAAGAGGTTTTTGAATGTTTGACCAAAATCTTTAACATCAAGTGGATGGAAATCAGTTGGTTCCTGTGACTGCAGAATATGAATACATTATCTTCTAACTCAAGGCTATAAAAGGCTTCCCAGTCTCAAACAATGAATATTAGAAATGGCAAGAGCCTCTGCAACTCAGAGCCAAGCACTGACAATGTTTGAAGTCAAGCTAAAAATACAGCCCCTGTCCAGATCCCAAACAAGGCAGGCAACAAATGCAGATGGTTATAGGGGATAGAGTGGCAGGGATGTACAAACAAGCAAGACACAACATTAATACACCCAATTACTTCTTTCTCGTGCTGACTGCTACTTCCTTTCCTTGTATTTCCTGGAATTTCTTACCATTTTTTCAGCCATTCTACATTCATCCTGAAAGGAGTTTTACCAAGTTCACAAATTCACATCAGACTGGGCTTGGCTGCCTTTTTCCAGGCTTGTGTCATGTAACTCATTAACTCAAATGGCTTTTCATCAGTCCTTGTTGAGTAATGCTGTGCCCGTTCAGGTTTCTGCTATAACCCCTTATTCACACATTCTCAGCACAAAGCAAAAAACTCCCCCATGTCCAGAGTCATCAGATCAGTCACTCCCCAGTTCTTTGTGAGACAGACTCCTGCTTTGACTCTCCTTCCTCTGCAGAAGCAGTAGGAAGGAGACTTCAGTGCCCAGAGATCAGTGTTGGGAAACACATTCTGTAACTTTGGAGCAAGTCCATCTTTCTTCAACTGATCTTGTTTCTTTATATAAACTAAACCAAAGTTTGTTTAACCTCTTATTCACAAACCTCTAGTGGTAGATTTCCACAGCCTCTAGTCTAGTTTAGCATTTAGTCACCGTCCATGTCAGAAAGGCTTTTGGTCAAAATAATTTCCACTCTAGTTTAACAAAATAATTGAAATTATTTATTTTCCCAGTGGACCTGAAAAGAAGATTAATTTCCTCCTTTTGGAGGTTACATTTAAATGCTACAATCACTCTCCCCTTTTCCATTGCATCTTCTTATGCTATGCTGAGAATCAGCAAATAGATGTAACTAGTAAAAACCATCACAGGTATTAAAGGCAGAAGCACTGTTCAACATTTAAGAAGTCCCACGTGTGGTTTTGTGCTGTGGAATGCTTTGAGGAACTGTTACAAGTGTCTCTGTATTAACCTGGTCATTGTCTGGGTGCCTTGACTTTCAGCTGAGAACAACTTTTGTTTGCTCATGGTAGGATACAGCTTGTCTAAATATTAAGCATCTAACATATAGTCAGCTAGCCTCAGCTTATTGCTTGGGCTACCCCTGAATGAAGGAGGGAAGAATCCCTGGAGAGAGAGAACAATCCTTATTTCACACTATTCCTCTTGAGTGGGATGAATCCATCACCCCTGACCACAGAGGAACCTTAAAGGACAAGTTTAACTTGGAGTGAGAGAGTCTTTAGGCCTAGCAGCCAGCTCTGGGATAACAAATCATGCTTTGACATGTCTATTTCAGAAAAAAATTTGGTTTTCTAGCGCAGATTTTTCAGGAGACACAATAAGAAAGTCTTTTTACCACTTTTCAGTCCATGTCCTATGTGGTGCTGTAGGACGTCAGCAATACAGCCTGATCCTGCCCAAAGCATGTTGGGGCCCTATCCTGTTTAAGCACTGTTTTTGCACAATTCTGCGAGCAGTTCATGAGTCCTGTAGCACTTGTGGGAATTCACATGGCCTGTATGGAAACAGGGAATATGGCACATTAAGTTACGGGAACAACTTAGACAAAAACTTAGGCTTAAGAAGCCAGAAAATAAAACTTTTGAATGGCTCTGGTCTGGTGAAGACCATGAGGTTAGAAAATGTAAAATGTTTGGCTGTATTGGTACATGGCTTGTTTCTTATAGTCAAAAAAAAAAAAAAGAAGAAAAAAAAAAGAAAAGCAGCTCAGCTCTTTCCAAGCCCAAGAGGATGGTGGTGGGGAGGATATTTTCCATGCTGATGTTCAGATACACTTCCTGGCACTGCACCCTGCAATTTAATTTAGTGTGAAACTGTGCCTTAAAGCATCAGTCTAACTCTGAATAAAGACTAGGGGATATGGTGCTGTAGCAACACCAAGAGTGTCTTTCTTTTTTTTTTTTTTTTTTCTTTCTTTTTCCTTCTTAGTACTGAATGCAGAGAGGAAAAGGCAGGCAGATGCATGTCATAAATAAACCCAGAGCGAACAAAGAACAGATGTCCCGAGGAACTTGCTGTCTCAGTACTTGGAGCACAAAGAAATGAAGTAAGCACAGCCCTTCATTGAGGAAGTCCTTCACTTCCTCAAGAAGTTCGAACATGCCGAGAAAGCAAAACAAGGCCAGAGTATGCAGGCTTCTAATCCCATGAAAGCAGTGTATGTTCTGCCACAAATCCAGAGTTGAGAGAGCTTTCCTTCAACACAGGTACAGCAGTTAAACCATGAGCTGAATACCAGTGAGGTTGTTATTGCTTTGGAATTCTGTTAGAAAGTGTCAGGAGTTTTTTGGCAAGATTAAAGCAAAGATTAGAAAAAAGTTGCTTGGTTTCTCCTTTTTTTCTCCCATAGCTAATTCAATGCATTAAAACATAGTTGGATCTTAACATTCTTCAGACCTGGGAAACAAGACACAGAAAAAGTATTTCTGAGCACTGTCTGCTTCGAAACTCTGATTCATGGTTATTGATATGCTGTAAAAAAATCTGGAAAACAGAATGAAAATACACACACAACTCACCATACATCACAAAGAAAGGTTATGGGATCTGCTCTATTCACTCTGCATTAAATGCAATAGTTTTATTTCCCTTTCAGCAAATCCCCTGAAAAGAGACTGTGAGTGAATGCAGAATGAGGGGTGTGGAGCAGAGGCAGACCCCTCTGTGTCCCTGGGGCTGCTGCTGCCCAGCACAGGGGATGAAGGCCAGCAGCAGCCGAGCCACGAGGAGACAACAGCTGGGGAGGCAGGAAGCTGGAGGGAGAAACAGCTCCAAGCAGCACAGCTCTGGCCACAAATATTTACTGATAAGTGCTGCTGGAGCGATGATGGCCCAGGAACATAGGCAAGGAAAGTGGAAGGAAACATCATATCTTTTATTAGGCCTAACCACTGGAGAGAAAAATAAAGACAGGATTTCATGACCTAAAGCTGAGCCATTATATCTGGAAGTTGCCTATTTTTTCAGTGGTATCAGTGTCTAAATAAAAGACTTTGCCTCTCCCTGCAGGTCTTGGTTCATAAGTATTTCCAGATCAGTGTTTTTTGCTTTTACATTTCTAATCCAGCCTCCCAGAAAGCTGACAGGAAAACAAAAATTAAAAAGCCACCAATCACAAGTTGGAGGGAGAAGTAAATAAACAAATAGACTGAAAAGTTGTTATAAGCCTAAGAACCACATGGTCCTTGCCAGCTGCAGTTTTTGGACTCAGGCATACACCTGTTTTGACAGCTCTCAGTCTTGGCATGTGCTGAGGAAAAGAAAAAGGAGGGAGGTGGTAGCTGGAGTTTCCTGCTTGCCTGTTATGGTGTCACAGCAATTGACAGACTAGAACGCAGACAGAGCTGAATCCACTTCCAGCTATAGTGGAAGATGGCCAAGAAGGACAGTAAGGACATGGGATGTCCAGTGCACAGCAGAGCCATAATTCCTTGTGGTGTTAGTCTGTCCCCAGTGCTTCAGGCAGCACCTCTCCTTACACTGTATGTAGGGGTTCTGTTCTTCTTTTCACTAGACTGTCACTCATGCTTGTCACCATGTCCCTCTTTTGATCTTTTTGTTATCTTGCCTTCTCTCTGTGTTTGCTTGCATGCTCCTCTGCACCTCCCTGCCCTAATGCAGCCCCTGCCCAGCTATGTTCTTGTCCCTATGTCTCTTCCTCAGCACTTCCACCCCAGAGCCTTGTTAGCTCTTGCTCCAGCTCTGGACAAGAATTGTTGGGCCCATCCAGAGCTCCTTCCCCACCAGCATGGCAGCAAACTGTCCTCAAGGCACTGCTGCTCTGCCAGGGGACAGGAAAGGATGGATTTTCACCTGCAGGGGACGGCTCCTCCCAGCCCCAGTCCCTGCTTGCTGCTCAACCTCCCCGTGCAGCACCAGCAGTGATGAGAGGCTGCAGCCAGCAAAGGGAGACCTGATGACTGAGACATATTAGACCACAGACACCTGCTTCCCATGGGACATCTTTTTTCCAGACAGCCCAGATTTTCTCACAGACTGAGGGCCTCTCTCACATCACCATGAGCAGGGAGCAGTGTGCTGCAGTGGGAAGCAGAAGTGGGGGATCACGGGGGCCAATTAATTTCTCTGAGTGCAGGAGCAATGCAAGAGGCGGGAACATGCCTCAGTTTTGTAAATACCCAAGGAGAAACACAAAGCATTGTGAAAAATCATATCTATAATTATGGACCCCATCTTTCCCTTACTCAAGTCTCTGTATCATCTTTTCCCCATGTACAGACCTTCTTATGTGTTGTCACTGCTGAAATGATAGTATTTGCCCTACAAATGCCACAGAGAAAAGCTACAAATACTGTTTATTCTTAGAGCATGTTTTTGTTTTTTCTGGTAGAATTTAGGTATTTTTCTGCAATTAGATTTCAAAGGGTTAACTTACTATGATATGAAAAAAAAAATAAAATAAAAGCTTACAGCTCCTGAGATAGTATCAGCCCATTAAACATAGGTAAGAATATGAGAGGGAAAGAGAAGGGAACAGATATTATATATGTAAGGAAAATTAAAACTCAGGATGTTGGGCGTGGGGGGAATGCGCTTTGAAGTACAAAAGTTCCATTGTTAATGTGGGACAAAACCTCCCCAGTATGGGACAGAGATAAAAAGGAGGGAATTTCTAACAGATCAAGGTCAACCAAGATATATGAATAACATAAATGCTATTAATCTCGTACAGCATGAATCAGAGAATTGCAGCGGGGCATGGCTGTGTGGCGGGGTTCATGGCATGAGTGTTTTATGCCACTTTGTATTAGATAATGAGCGTATTCATTACAGACTCCTACACATCATCCAAACTGGCAGAGAAGGAGCTTTAAGGGGCTTGAGAGAACAAATCAAAGAGCTGGATCTAAAGCTCGGAAAGGTAATAGGGATGTTCAAATACTGCCCCAAGTTTAGATATTTGCAGGCATTCATACAATCTGACTCTGCGGGAAATAGCGTGAGAAAGAAGCTCTTGCTTGGACAGCTTTCTGCTTATTATTTATCATGCTGCCTCTGTCATAACAGCTGATTTTACCAATTAAAGAAAAAAAAATAAAGCAATCAATACAGGAAAACACTACACCAGAAAAACTCCTCCTTGCCTTTTTTTTTTTCTTTTTTTTTTTTTTCTCATGGCTGCAAATTCAGAGACACAAAGAAAATCAATTTTTATCTTGGAAGGCTTAATCTAAACATCATTGGGAAACAAGGGACTGAGCCATACTGGAGTCAAAAAAGTACATAACCAGACGTAATTCTGATTTCACATGCTGTATTTCCACACATTTTGGTCCCCTGGAATTCCAGAGACACATGTGTTCCACAGGAGAAGCTTAAAGAATAATTTATCTCAGGAAAGAAGGAAATGAAAATGTATACACGTGTGGATATAATTTTGACAACAATCTGCAACGAGATTGTTTGCAATGGTTTGCACTTCCATTTATTCATTCCAAATGAACATTTTAACTCAATGGCATGGGTCTATGTAGCATGTTTTTCCTTATTGTTATGCTTTCGGATTTTTGAAATAAAGCTGAAATACAGTTGGGACCAAATTAAAATTCCAAAACCAACTAATTCTTTCTCCGTGAGGTTAGCAGGGTTTTCTCAGCATGAACCTAGACTTGCATTCAATTCTACATTTTGGTGCCATGTAATCAATGGAAAGGGCAAGCCCCGTAATGGGGCCAGCTCTCCACAATGAGCACATCCAAACTTAAAAAAAGGGACTTTCAAAGAGGGGCTGGTTGTTTGTATGCAGTAGCATCTAGAGGCTGCACTGCCTTTGGAGCTCTTCTGCAGCACTCTATAGATGCATCCATATATACATATATAGATATACATACATATATACATATGTGCTCTGTGTGTACATATGCACTACCCATGCATATATATGTGCACTGTACACATAGATTCATACAATGCAAACTGATTCTCTACCTGACCTCTATGAGGTACATTGTTGGAGCTTAGTGAAGGGAAGCTGGAGCAAGGAAGGGGGGGAAGAGAAAGAGAAGAAAGGGCTGGAATGGTTCAAGGTAAACCACCCCTCAGGAAACATCTGAAGACTGCTCAAAGGCAGTGCAAGTACTATGATCCAGCTAATTAACAAAATTGACTTAGGCAGGACAAGAAGAATAATGGAAGATCAAAGGATAAGCAGTAGATGGGTTTCAAAACTGTCAGCAGAATTATCATTTTGTGTAGGGAAAATCAGGTGAAGGCAAAATTCAGTCAAGATTTAGACCACCAAACTCTCCTTGTGTATGCTGCCTATATCTAAGTAGCCAAAGGATCCTGAAAGCCTGTACTAGAGAGTAGCACTGAAGCCTGAGGATCCTCCCCAGAGCCTCTTTGGTGAGCCTGGGAGTTTCCAGAATCCCTTGCCTTCAGCACAGTCCTCTCTGTGAAGAGGCACCCATCCACCACACAGGCTCTGCAAGCTGCTGCTTCACATCCTGCAGACCTTACCTCCACTACTGAATACAACAAACCTGGGATATTAAAATGCTCTGCATCTTGAAAGAGGTGTTTGCTGCATCCAGGGTCCCCTCTGAGCATACCCCTGGTGCCCTTTGTGCACAATTTCAGTTCAGTTGGTCAGAGCATGGTGCTAATAATGCCACGGTTGAGGGCTCAGTCCCTGTGTGGGCCATTCACTGAAGAGTTGAAGATCCTTGTGGGTCACTTCCAACACAGAATACTCTGTGATTCTGTGAATGTCTCTGGAGAAAGTGATTCAGGCTTTACTACAAAGCTTACATAAAGAGCCCATGGTGGAAAGAAGTATCTTGTCATTGGAAGGGCCTTGCCATTCTCCCTGGGCACCTTACCTGGCAGGACAGGCTGTCAAGAGTGAGTTGGAGGAGGAGGAGGAGTTGGGGGCAAAAGAAATCTCTCTATTCTTCAGGTTCATTGTCAGGGCATAAAGCTGAGAAGAGGCAATCAGAAATATCAGACCAGCTTCCCTAGTTTTCGAGCCACTGCATGTCTTAGATAAGACCCATCCCCAGTCTCCTTCCATTTCCTAAAAATTCCTAGCTATACCAAACAGGTAACCTCAGGGGGCTGTTGCTCATACGGAGCTGGGTTAGTAAGGGGGAACTAAGGCAGCCTCTATTTCTGTAGAGGGAAGAAACGCCATGTGTGGAGGCACAAGAAATGGCACATTCCCATGAAAAATCAAAGTGTGTCACAGCATCTTCTTTCCAGATGTGGAGAACAAAAATATGAATGCTTCACTTCTGACAGCAGCCCCACAAAGCTGGGAAGGCAGCAGGGGACAGTTGAACGTTTACTCCTGCCCCACCATACAGACACTCAGAACAAACAAACAAAAAAAATTGTAATATTCATAGTTGCATAGTTACAGAGTTGTGAATATAACATTTGGGGGTTTTCAGTGTAGTTACTCCATTCCCTTTATTTGGATTTGTTAGACCAAAAACCACCTCTCTCAGAGGTTTTTACCTCCTAGTTAAACATAGTGGTGAAGCAGTTAACACAGTTTTATGCATCACCGTGTTGGCATGGGGTTTTTATCTTTTATTGGCACCATTTTACCCCCGGAGACAATAGGAGATTGTTCTCACTGAGTGTAAAAAGATCTTGTTCTGGCAAGTAGGGTTTTCCCAGTCAACAAGTTTGGAATCCTTGGTAAGGGAGAAACAGGCTGTGTTGGGACTGGCCCGCTAAGCACCTCCTCACTGCTGCAATCCCTGTGCCATTCACTGCTCACAGAGCCCCTGCCTGCAGCCCAAAGAGGTGAAGGATGGAACATCAAACCCACAAGCCTCTGCTGTACTGCTATTACAAAGATGGGACAAAAGTCTAGGACTGATCTTCTCTAGGCATAAACTACACTGCAACTGCTAGAAGCTATGTGGCAAGAAGAAAATACATGTGCTTAGAAGCCTTTTCCTTTGCTAAAACCTACAAAATCCATATGAAAATAAAGGTTCTGATTCCCTGATTTGGATGCTTTTGTGTACCCCTAAAAGACATACAGGATTTTCTTTTTTCACTCATTTCACTTTTTCTTCCTGGTTGTATAAATAGTGCAATACACAATTACAGCAGTCAGAGGCATTAGGGATAAGAAGGTATTTACATCAGAGATGTACATATGAGATTATGTGAGAATGGTAAAGTTTTATCTCCATCTTTAAATAAATATTATGCTTCATCCACACCCAAAGTCTTGAAAGACTGCTGTTTTAGTGTAAACAATTAACTTCCTGGCCAATCATTCAATTTTTTTGATGACTTGCTGCTGAGAAATTCAGGTTCTGTGCTGTAGACTACACCTTACAAATTTTGATCAGTCAGATAATCCACCCCAAAATCAGCCAGACACTGCAGTTTATTTGCAGTCATACCACAACATTTGGCAGGCCTGGTATTTCAGTTGTTCTTATTTGCAGAGGCTATAAAGTGATTTAGTTGCTACCAGGTTTGACAGCAATTAGGAACACAGGCATGAGCGATGGCAGCCTCTGCTGTATATTTCATGAGTCCCCTTAGCTCAACCCTTCTGCAAAACATGCCTCAGATCTCAGATTACACTGGAAAATAAAGTCTCTAGTAGTTAGAGCTGCAGTCAGCTTTCAAAATGTTTACTGAGCACAAGGCAGTGCAAAAGTGATTCCAAACCCAAGCAAAGCCCCGGGCTCTGCGATGATAGGAACCGCCCAGGAGGTCAGAGCTGAACTGAGATCCTGCAGCCATGACTATTTTCCAGATGAACTGAAATTCATCATCTTGCGGCAGACAGAAAATGAAAAGTTATCTCCTTGCCCTGCAGGGATCAACCTGCAGCTGCACTTCCCTCACTGCCTTTTCTCTGCAAGGCCCAGCAAGCTATAGATGTGTCAATAAATTCCTTGGGTTTTTTTTCATTTTACCTAAGTCTTGAAAATAAACCACTGAAAGAAATTAAAAGGATTTTTTCCAAAGCAAAATGGAACTTGAAGAGCAGTGTCCTTAATGACACTGAAAAAACCCAAACTGTTTTGGGGCACATGAAATGCTCAAGTGGCTGTGCTTCAGCATTATCTGCAAAATTAAGGCAGAAGTGCTTTTATTCAACAGCTAGTGTGCTGGATTTCAGAGATACTGGTTCAGGATGTGGAATCCTTAGCAGTCATCTCATGGGAGAGGATCCTGCCTGCCCTGACAAAGCAGCCCTGTTCTGCCAAGCTCTGCTCCTGGAGCTATTCCACTCCTTTGTATAAAGTAATTACTTAAATATACATTGAACAAAGAGAGAGGGAAATTACTTTAAGGCCTATCAGTTAGGGCACTCTGCTGGGAGGTAAAGCAAACCAGTAAATAATTCATTAATGATGCTGCTATTTTAGAGACCTAATAAATTTTTATTGGGTAAGAATAAAGTCATCATCAGGGACTGGGAAAACAGCCCCCAGACACCTTGTCACTTGGGAGTGCTGTTTTGGTATGGCATAACTGTCATGTTTTCAATGGATAGGGATTAAAAAAATCCCCTGCAGGTAGAACGAGAATTGCAGCTTTCCCTGGCAGGTGTTTTAGTGACACAATTTTTGGACAAAATAAGAAGTGGAGTTTGTTTCACAGCCTTGAAAAGGCTCACATCTTAAAAGAAGAGAATTGCCACTAAGGTTTTTAAGGAGCTCAAGTCAGACCACATCTTTAAGAAATTAAATAAACTGCAGAGCTCCTGAACTAAATGTTTTAAACACATCCTCCCTGCTTTATTTGCTGGCTCTAGACTCTGGGCAGGGTACCTCTGGGTCCCACAAATGTCTGTCACAGCTCCTTTGCTCACTGGCACTGCAGCCCAGGAAGAGGTGGAGACAGACAGATGGTCTGAGAGCAATTTAGACACCACAAAAATTAATAATAAGCTCCTACGTTTCCTGAAACATAAGAAAGGAAGACAACCAAGATGCTCAACAGTGCCACATCATACTCCCCAAGTCTTGCTGAGGCAGGAACTGGCAAATGCAGCTTAATGAATCAAGGGTCATCAGGAGTAATGACCATGTCTCTCACAGAATTTTATGCCCACAGTATTTTCAGCTTCCAACCACAGCAAAGAAAAGGAGGATGGCTAGCTCCAAAGGTAAGCTAATGTGACACAATGCTTGCTGTTGGAGGATTTAGACACTCCTGCTGTAGAAAGTGGTGACACGGTGCCCTGAGGAGAGCTCCGTGTCCCACCTCTTTCCTGGCCATGGAGAAGTCTCCCTCTGACTTCCAGAGCCTGAAAACTTTGCCATCTGTTCTCACTCGAGAAAAATTCCCATTTTATCTTTTCCATTTGTAATAAATTGTTTTTAAACAGGAGAGGCTTAATATGCAGGCTATGCAATAGTGTATGATACAGTTAATTTCACTTGCCAACTAACTTTAACAACATATGGAGACTGGCCTGAGCTGCCAAGGACATAAATCTATCCTTGCCTCCTGGTTTGTTCACTGAATCTCAATTTTTTATTACTGCACATTCCTCCACAGGCCTTCACCAAAACACCTGGTAGGGACCTTTCAGAGGAAAGAATTTCACTCTTCTCAAAGAACACTCCACTTCACCCCATCCCCAGAAACAGCCCACCTCCCACCAGTCTCCTTTCCCCCAAATCCCGATTCCCATTGCCATTGATAAAGCACATTCCATTAACAAAAACTGATTCATGTCTACCATGTTATATAAACATCTACAATGTTTCTTTAATGTTGTTTGACTTGTGGGTGACTTCAGAGCTCCTGATGGCACAGAGCATTAGTATCAGCTGGAGCAAAACCAGTGGCAGGCAGGTATTGTGCCAGCTTCCTCACCATTTTGCCAGCTGACCTCACTCCTGACATGCCAGTTGGCTGCTGCTCCCTCCCCATGCCAAACTATGCAGTGGGTTTGAGATGCATGCAAATAAACTATCCAACATGCTGAATAAACCAATGTTTGAATTCTAGTTCCAGGATGAAGATATTTACACAAAACTTGAACTCTGTTGCAACCAAATTTGGGCATTTCAAGGACACTGAAGGGATCACTCTTGTAGCTTTTATTACTTACTGCAGAGAAGTAGCAGATGAAATACTGGGGATGCAAACTGTAATGACAATTTTCTACATAGCAGCAAATGGGCTTACAGAGCAGCTCGCTGGAAAACCATGGAAAAGGGAGTAATGCTGCAGACTTGAAATAAGTTTTTTCCTTTCACTTTCCAAGTACAACTTCAAGACAAACGTGGATGGTTTTGTCCTTCTCCTTGCATACAGCATTAAGTGTTGCATTCTTAGGTAAGGTAGACATGAAAGATGGACTCTGCTTGCAATCAGCCTGTGCATCTGGTCTCCCACAAAGTCTGGATGTGAACAGTAAAATGGAACCAAATCCAAGATGTGAAATCCACATCTGCCTCAGGTGAAACCAGATGTTAATTGATGGCTGCTTATTCTCCTCTTTATGTATCCTGTCTCTTTACAACATATGTAATGTACATATTTCATCTTCACTGTAGCAGTATGAATATCTTTCAAGTCTGTCAGAGATGAAGGACAAAGCTGTCATCAGAACAGACTATGAACTCCTTTCTGTTAAAGCAAAAGTTAAGTATTTAAAGTCAACTGGTGGCATTTTCTTTAAAAAGTCTTTGCTAACTGTCTGTGGAACAAATCTGGCCAGAGTTGCCTGTGGAAGTTAACTCAGCACTATTTTCATAAAAAATACCTGGCCTAGTAACCTTGAGCAATAATTTTTTTTTTTCAGTATTTGCTGGAAGAGCACATCATGAACTGGATTATTCATTATTAACTTCTGCCATATTGTCTTGCATACTATGAACCCATCTGGATTTCAAAGAATGTGCAAAGTTGCATCTTCACTTTTTCAATCACTATTATTAATTATTTTGCTTTGGATTTTGGGCTTCTCCCCCAGTTCTAGTTCTTAATCCCATTTTCAGGAATACATTATGCCTAAATAACATCAGCATGCAAAAAGTATTATTTCAAGGAACTGTCTTTTCTATTTTTGGAGTAATTAATCCAAGTTTGTGTTTGGAGGAAGAATCCCAAACCTGAGAGCAGCAGGCAGAGGAGGAGGAGGAGAAAGCAGGGCATGTTATGCCCCATCCAGAGAGAGGCTGGGATCTCTCCTTGCAAAGCATGACACACCAGATCCCAACCCAGAGCTTTTTCGGTGCTGGGACGCACCTCACCTTCCAGAGGCAGTGAAAGAAAGGCGGCTGTACGGTGCAAACGCGATTTTATCGCTGTGTCAACAACAGCGAGGGCCCCAGCATTCAGCAAGAGATGTTTGCATTGGACCTGAGAAGTTTCTCATCAGCCGGGGCAGACAGCACACACCACCAGTTTCACCACAAGGCCCCTGTTTGTTTTGGTGTTGATACGGCAAGGTGCAGAAATGCCTTGTCCAGCTGCTGTATTTCTCAGGTGGCGAGTTCAGGTCAAGCTCTCGCTGCCTCAGTCCCCATGGAGAGGGGATGGGGAGGAGGGGGTGGCTGCGGGGCAGAGAGCACAAGGAGCTGCCTCCCCTCCACACTGTTTGCCAATGTGGAAAAAAGTCTCACAAATAGGTCACTCATTAAAACTTTATATAGCTGAATTCAGGAAGCCTCTTCTCACTAGAACAATGACAAAAGGAAAAAAACCAACAAAACAGGTTTTTATAGAGCCTTCTGGGTGGGCACAACCACCAGGGACCCAGGTGAAGCGTTACCTCCCAGATACCCATCCAGAGAGCAACAGATTATCCTTTACGCTTGTGCCAACAGCTCTGCCATCCTCTCTGTACCTCATTACAGAAAAACAAATGAGGAAAAACACAACTAAAATATTAAATAAGTCACATTTTCTGTGTTTGTTCCTTAACCAAACACATTTATTGAGATTAAAAAAAAAAATCAGAGATAACCTCAGCCCCACAACAAAAAGCATCTATCTAAACTCTCAGCTCATCAAGAGCAAGGGTACCACTCACAAATGCAAAGTGAAGATTATGTGCTAACGCTGGCAGGATTTGAGGCCTTACAGCTTGTGAAATTACCCAAAGGGTGGTCTCCCTGCCTGTGAATTCAGTAACACAACTTCCTTTCATGACTGTTTGAACCTGATATTTTCAGAGCTCTCTGAAATTGCCTTCCTTTGTGTCAAAACTGCCCTACCAGAAGCTGGGACATGAAGTGGAGGTAGCAGCAGGCAGGAACTCCTGTGTCACACAGAATGAAAATTAAATATTAACGTGCTCTTTCTGCTACCTGCCTGGAAGTCCCACAGTCACAATATTTTAACTTATATAGTGGTGGTGAGGGTAACTTTGAGCTTACAAGTGGCATTACACTCCCCCATTCTCCATTTTGGATCACTTCTCATGCCATGTAACATATTAAAACTTTCAGGCTTAACCTTCTAAACCACAAGAAAATCTTGCTTGTTTAGGAGCAACTGACTCAGTTTTCCAGAGCTGACAGAAGGAGTCTCCACTACTTCTTAAACAATATGGAGGCTTTTCTCAGGCTTTACCTGATTGAGCTTACAGCAAAGTAAATTTGTGGTGCAGTGAAAATAGGTTTTAAGGTTATGCCCACATTGCTCAATGAAGGAGTCATGGATTGAAAGCAAGCACCAGAGTCCCAGTCTTCTGTACACAGGAGTTGTTAGGTCATTCTCTGGTGCTGTTTTAGACTGCTCTGAGTAAGTTCTCTCCCCATTGACTGGGCTTGAATCCATTTCAGGCATGAAATTATTCTAGAGGAGGCTCCCAACAGGCAGTATGACTAAGGCTGCACCAGGTTGCATTCTCTTTCCTCTTCTACTGTCTCAGTCCCCCAAACACTATCTCAGAAGTCCTAGGACAATTGAGCATTATACATATATATGCAGCATTGATGCAGTCAGTCTGCTGCAGGTCTGCTGTATCTGCACAAATGCAAGCTATTCTGCACCACCAGCCTGTAGTTTCTGCAGCTACACTGCACTGAGTGTCTCAGGCTGCCTCTGAAAATCAGTTCAATTCATGTCAGTGCCAGTCCCTAACCTTTCCCCTCTGGAAAGTGTTGTCTAGCAGCTGAATAGCACTCCTGCAGCAGGATTGTTCTTGTTTGTGCCAAGTGTCTAAGTAAAACTCAAAACTGGGGAAGCTCATGCTGTTACAGAGGAAGGATTCAAGAATCAAATGGAGTTGTAGGCTTCAGAGTGCTTGGGTGACCCCTCAAAATCTCAAAATTACTCAAGTAGAAAATAATCCCAAAACAACACCCAGAAAGATTGTTCATAAACTAAGTAAATGAGCTGGGAATGTAAAAATTTTTGACCAGCAGCTTGCTGTGTAGGACTCTTAACACACTTTGCCAGCTCTATCATGGAAACATACAGCCCCCACAAGCCACACCAAAACATAGCCTGGCCGTGAAAACTGGTTTCTTTGGTCTTTGTAAAGAACTCAGCCACTTCAATCACAAAAATTACCAAAATACTGGGGGAAGGAGTCCCACAGCTCAGTGGTATGTTTTGTGAAAAAATTTTGAAATCTGTGTACTTCATCATGTCCTGACAATTCTTGGATCAGAAGGGAGCAGACAGCTGATCCTTATTTGCTTATGAAACAAAGTCTGTAGGAAAACAGGATTTCACAAAGCCCAAACCATTCCATTCGAAACACCACAGAGTGAAGTCTATTGCCAAACACAAGGCTGGATCCGGGAGAAACCCTGGGGACTGGCAACTCTGGAAGTTGTGGTATCCTCAGCCACAGGACAGATGTTCCCGAAGGGCAGGAACACTGAAAACCGTGGAAAATTGCACAACTGAATTTCACAGAAAGAAAAGCAATTTCCTATAACCGAGGAACTCTTCAGCAAGTCTCAGTGACACCAAAAGCTATTGTTTTCTTAGGCACATTTTTTGAAAGGTACTGAAAGGTGCAGTTTATAGTCCCAATGTTTAAAATGCTGATTCCATTGACTCCAGTTTGGACATATGGCTTTGAGTGGAAAAAAGCATAATTTGAACTTGCAATTCTTGATCCGGCAGCAGAGCAATCCCTGGTAAGTAGCTTAGACTAGATGGCAAATGAATGAAAACTTTTAGGCAAATGAAATTAGATTACATGAGTGCTGTGGCAAGTGACCCAGGCACTTAAACCTACAGTTAGTTGGAGACAAGAATCAGGAGACAATACCCAGATGCCACATATTGAGGAAGAGGCCTTGTGAGGGAGATAATTTCAGGAGCAATTAAGATTATTCACAGCATCCAGTGCCCTGAGTGCTACAATGCTTAAACAAGCTGGCAGGAAATAGTAGGAGACCCACAATCCTTTTTTCAGTGTTGGAAATGTGAGCAATTCATTAGAATTTGAACATTCTCTCACTCCAAATGCCTTCTGCCCTTTATCCCTTGACAGCAGAGCAATTTTCAGGGCTGCTCAGTAACCCAGAGACCTGGGTTACATTTCTCCTCATGGCAGGGTTCCCCTGTCAAGAGAGAGCTCAGAGCTCTGGGGTGCTGTGGAAGAAGGCACTGAGCACATCCCTCATCAGAACTTGGTCACTGGTGACAACACACGGGGATAATCAAGCACTGAGACAATTTCCCATGGTGTGTGGGAAATTGATGTGCTCTGGGGGTTTTAAGATCCATCTGACAAAATCTTAAGCGATGTAGTCTGAATTCAGCACCAGTCCTGCTTTGAACAGGAGCTCACACCAGATTACTTCCTGTGGTTCCCTCCCACCTGAATGACTGATTGTGCAGTGAGTATGGAAACTGCTGGTCCAAAGGAAGGCAGGTAAGAAAGCTGCCAAACCCTGTAAATTAGCTATAGCACTCTGATAGGAGCTGGGATTCTTGAGAAAGATGACATTTATTTATTATAAATGTAGAAATAACCCTGAAAAAAGAAATTCAAGCCAACCCATTGTACAACCAAATGATACATCTAAACCTGGCTTCATAAAGGAACTTAAATGCATCAATCTGATACTCATTTCTCACTATCATTAAAAAAGAACTGGTTAATGTGGATAGTCAAGATGTGCTGAAGAGAGTGATGCTCATGCCCAACTTGGCCCCAAAGACAAGTGTTTCAGCCTCACCAAGTGTGTTCTAGCCAGTGTGTTCTAGTGTGTTCTAGCTGTTCAACCAGCCATGTCAAACCCAAGCTGGCTCCACATCTAAATTTCTGCACCATAATTCCCAGTAGTCCTGAAGATACTTGTCATAGTCCAGGAAATTAGAGATAGCGCTGGATGCAGCTAGATCAGTTGCAAAGGTCTTATTAGCTCAAGATCAGGGAGATTGGGTCGCTGTGTTAACTTTTCCAAACTCAAACCTAAAGCCAAGCTCTTAGCATGTTTGCTGGGACTAAACAGATCCAAACACAGACTTGAGTGCCAAACAAGACCAGGGAGTCAGTCCATAGGATTCACCATGAAGATAAGCTGCCTCTGCATAGGTGAAAGTATGGTATGCCTCTGCATAGTTAAAGTATGGTATCTATCATTTGAAGTGCAAAACAACTCTGTATAATCAGGAGTACACATAATACTGAATTCTATGCATTTCACAAGCCCCAAATCTGGATTAAATCAGATATGTGATTTGTAATGCGAGCTGTTTAATCACTCTTGTAACACAGATGGTCTATAATTAGAAGCTCTGAAAGAGATGGGGAGTGGGACTGAGCTAAACACTTGTCCAGCATTAACACAGGAATGAAAAAAAGATGAGAAAAAATCCAAGGAAATAAGTATGCAAAAATCACCATTACAATTAACAGTTTAGGCTGAGATGCAGAAGCAATAAACAGTCTGCTGAAACTTCTAAAGCAAAACAAAAGCAAACTTCACTAGACTTTTTATTTTAAAAAACCCACACACCATCTTTTCTCTTGATAACTTAAATGTATACTGCCCACACATAAAATATAGTAGGTCACTTTATAAGCAGGGACCACAGACAGAGATCAAATTCTATATAAAGTACTTATATAGCACAAACGCCATGAGTAAGACTTTAGAAAAGCCACAGGGAAATAACAAGAAACCAAAAATGCTGTGATAGCATTTATAAAGTTAGTTGTAGGAAACCTTTAAAGGTTATCTAGTCCAACCACTCTGTAATAAGAAAGAACATCCTCCAACCTGGCCTTGAACATTTCCATATATGATGCATATACCACCTCCCCAGGCAACCTTTCCAGCAGTTCACCATCCTCATAATAAAGAATTTCTTTCTTAGATCTAGTCTAAATATAATATCTTTCAATTTAAAATGATTACCACCATGTACTATCACAACAGACATTGCTAAAATAGTTGCATCTCATCTTTCCTGTAGGCCCCCTTTAGGCACTGTAAAGCTTCTATAAGGGGTCCCCAGAGCCTTCTTTTCTTCAGGCTGAACAATCCCAATTCTTTCACTATTTTCTCCTAGGAAAGCTGCTCCATCCCTCTGATCATTTTGGTGTCTTTCCTCTGGAATCACTCCACAGGTCCATGTCTTCCCTGTGCTGGGACCCCACAGCTGGATGCAGCACTGCAGGTGGGGTCAGAACAGAGCAGAGCAAAGGGGCATGTATTGCATCACACATACTTGTCAGATTTAACATTTACAGCCTGTCTTATGAATTGTACTGGCTTCATGACACCCCATTGAAGAGTCTGATCATGGAGGTAAAAAGAAAACTCCATCAACCCTTTACCCCAGACATTCCTTAGAACTAACAGCAAGTGCACAAAATTTTAAGTTAATTTTTATCATAGGACAGATACCTTCTCAACTTAAAAAATCATTAGTTTTCTTTGTAGGGAATCTTTATATCATGAATTATATGTGTGCTCACTGTGGGAAGATTCCAAATACCAATTCAACTATAAGGGCATAATTGACCTTAATAAGAATTCAGCAGAAGTGTCCTTCCAATGATGCGCAAGGCAAGATATTGCAGAACTGAAGATACTTTTTCACAACCAGCAATGGTGAAAAGTAAAAAAGCTGACAGACTTGTTTGGGGGAGTGGAGAGAACACACAATGGCTTTTGCCTTATTTCTTGGGTATACCTCCTTGATCAATTTGATTCTTAAATTCTTGATACTTCATTGCTCTTGAAACTTTCAGATTCACACCTCAAAAATGCATTACCCTCTAAGAACAAAGTGATTCAGTATCTGACAACTGTAACACATTTAGATGTGTTCATCCTCCATTCACATTAAATGTAAAAATCAAAGTTAGAAGTAAAACAACACTGCAAGATAAATAATTTAACATGGCACTCAAAAATTTTAACTCACTGAAAAATGTGTGCTATTAGACACGATTAGTAAGAAGTGTTACCATTCTGGTCTATGTTACCCCTACAGCTGTTGCTGTTACTGAAAAGATAACATTTCTAGTATGCAGCAGTTTATCTTTAAAAAATGCAAGTTTTATGACTAAAATGCTAATTCCTAAGCAGCCTATCACAAAATTCACTGACTCTTTGCACCAGGTAGTTGTAGAGAGGTCCTGCCAAGATCAGGAACAAGTGTCAATGAATGCATCACACCCACTTCTGAGATTTTAAAGAGCATTCAGGGAGGGAACACCCTAAACTTGTGTAGGTACCACACTAAGCAAAAGGATAAGGAAGGCACCAGCATCATGTGATTTGTGACAAAATACAAAGTTGAAAATACTGATTTCTTCATTCATATAAATTTCAGTGTTGAAAGAGTTGAGTCTATGACATATTATAAAAACAAAAGATAAGGATTTCTACATGGTGGAAAAGAATATCATCCATTGGAGAAACAGTAGCCTGGACTCTGCTGTTTCTGGGTAGCTGTGCACATGTTAATCATGTTTTGGCATGATTAGAAATATTTTTTTTGCCCTAGTAAGAGATATTTACTCCCATATCAGAGGTTATTCATCTTCTCATCAAAAGTCCAGGAAGCTATATATTGTCATTTCATGAGATGAATGTTTTTGCTCAAGTGAACAATGAAAGTAACCGCAAAGGAGGGACTAATGTAGAGTATTATGGGAAAACATTCTCAAAAAGTGGAAGAGAGATTAAAAGCTTTCTGATGTTTTGATAACACACAAATAAAGCCACTTTTCCTCACCTGTTGTCATCGTTCAAAGGGAGGGAAGCAGATACAGAAAAAACAGGGTGTTGAAATCATGTTGAAAGGTGTTGCAGGATGAGGATTCTGTCCGTACCTTAGGTGAGACAGCCAAGGAAGCTCGGAGGCAATCTCTGCTCTGTAAGGGGACTGAAAGTGTGAGTGACTGATCATTTCTGAAATGTGTTAATAATCCCACAGGCTACCTGAATCACATTCAAGATGTCAATCTTCCTGTGGTATCTAAGGCAATAGAAGTAGATGACAAAACTAGAAAAATTTCAGTGCCATCTGCTCAAATAAATCAGAACTTTCTCTCCTCACCTCCCTTCTTCAGCTGTTTTATTCCCGAGCTTGAAAGCCTTATTTGCATTCATGCAAAATCTGTTTACAGTCAACTTCACTGGGATACTGGAGCTTCTCCCCCATACCCCTAAGACACAAAGCAAAGCTGGCCAGGTGTCTCTAAACCACAGAGCCAGCTGCTCCAAACCAAGCTCACAGGAAATAGCAAGGAAAATATGCAGCATTTGACACATCTGGAATAGATTGCAGAGTCTTTGAAAATACTGTCCCAGTTCCCTTCCTCCTGCTGATGAGATTTCAGGCTTCCAAACTGATGCATCAACTATAGAGGATTAGATAACATGTACATTTTTAGCTCTGCATATTCTTTCTGACCAAATGAGAATTTTTCCAAGGTAGTGCACAAAGTATGTGTATAAAGCTTCCTATAAAATACATAGGCCAAACAGAAGTAATTCTACCAGAAGTTGCTACTTAATATGGGAAAATTGATATAGTTGAAAAATAGTGGTAGTTGGATTTTGGTAAGCATAGAAAATGAAGAAGTATTGCCTGCTTTGCAAGGTTGCATTAACTCTTTATAAGAAATGTCCTCACAGTTTGTTGCCATAAAACATGAGATGAAAAGGAGCAGGGAGGATCAGTTAGTACCTATTTTGCCAAGTAATTTGTCTGTAATTCCTTGACACAAATACTGCAGTGTGCATTTTTCAACATGGAGTACAAAAAAACCCAAAAAACCATTAAGTCTTAATTAGCAAAACAAAGCAATGCTTTATTATTCGCTTCTTTTTCATCTGGACAATGAATGCAAAAGAACACAGAAACAAATAGAACTTTAGAAGGAAATCCCAATAGGATATTGAACATAATACTTAAGTTTTTTCTTCCATAAAAAGCTGAAAAGTAGAGGTGCCCCTAAAGTTTTAGTCACTAACAGTTATCTCTGAAAGGTTAGGAAAATGAAAATGTTTACATATGTATATTTTAAACATTAATTATAGATACAAAACTCAATACAGCACTAGCTTAACACAACATAAACCTCACTGTTTTTAACGTTAGTAATAAAAACCAGAATTGTAATTAAAAAGAAAATAGAGGAAACTATTTGTACATTTTTCCTCAAAGGTGCAACCAACAGCCAATGTATTTTTGCAACTGAGATTCCAGTTGTACAAAGGACTGAGAGATGTTGTCTTCTATTTAAAGAAGAATAAATTTCACAAACTTTAAAAGAAACTACACATGCATGAACTGCAGACAGTACCCCTTAAAGAGATGATATTTATAAGAACGTAATGGCATACCTTAAATGAACAAAGGGAGAGGTAAAACACATTTTCTACTTTCAGAGCTTTAAGAGATTTCTTTTTTCCCTTCATAGATTACTTCCCAAATTACCTTGCATTTAAACTCATTTGTTCTTATAAAATGGCAATGTATTTATTCTAAACAAGCATTATAAAGTAGTTGTATGATTTTTTTTGAGAAGCACTCAATGTGGATGTTGTATTTATAGTGACCTCAAGAATGCAAACCTCCAAAGTTACATCTACTACTAACTAAACTTTAATAGCCAATTAACAAAAAAATATGTATATAGCTCTAGGATTAAACAAAATTTAGAGAATATGTTGTTACAAAATATATTTTGACATATTTCCTAAGAAGCAATTAAAACAGTCATTTATGCAGAGTTATTTACAGGGGACTCAAAATGTATCAGTTTTAGCACAAACCAGTATACTGTGTTGGATTCAATAAAATATTGGTGAATATAAGTTTGTGACAAGGAATTCTGGGGTTTAATAAACTTAAAAATGTTCTATACAATCATTAGATGAATCTAAATTATATAAAAAAACCTGTCTAAACTGGTTAATCTGAATTATTTAATGCATTTCATTGTACTCAGAAGTTCAGATCACCAAGTCAGTGGTACACACAAGCTGTGAAACAAGTTACCACTCAAATCTTTCAGATATAACAAGCAGAGATTACTGAGTCTGACTGTATCTAATCTATACTTACAGATAGTATTGAAGTAAGAACAAACTATCTTTTTAACAAGCACATATACAAATGTGCTAAAACAAAAGGCAGCAATTATAAATATTTCCTAGAATGACAAGAACTGGTACTTGATCATAAGCCATCCTGTCATTTATTTTTGAAGCCATATTTTCATTAATTTGTCTTCTGGTTTTAGTAGTCTTCTATCTTATTAACTTGGAGGGTTACAGATCATCTGGAAGTTTCACACCAGCACAGGAAAGGAATGTCTGTTCGATGCAGTCTGGAGATAAAGAAAAATTGTACTTCAGTTCATCGCCGTGACTCACCAGAAGCAGCGTTGCTAAGTGACCAGCAAACCTGAACTGCAAGCAAAACAGCAGCCTCCCTAGCCCCCTTGTCAGGATGGGAGAAAAACCACAACAATTTTCTGTTATTTTGTTACAATTTCAGAACAACACCTGAGAATATTTCCAAGTGTAGGGGTGTTATTATTTGTCAAAACTAATAATGAGTGTAGAGGAGTCACTTTAGAGGAGCTTACTTGTCTAAGCAAAAACAAGGACATTTAAATGTGACACCAATTAATTTGAACTTCTTGTTTCAGTACTTAAGATGCTTCAAAAACATAATATTTATGTGTTCATCTCTCTAAACAACCCACAGACCTTATAAGCCCACAACCCAAACATCTCAGTGGTGCTTACAGGTAAAGAAAAAATTCAAAGCCACTGAACTCTGATAGGACAGCTCATTTACTTCAGTATGTGCTGGGTTAATCAGTGTTTTGTCCTAGCACAGAATTTTAACTGCAGAAGAGCAAGGAATCCCAGACTGCATTATTCTACACTTTCACTATTCTCTTCAAACTACAGTTCTCAAATACCATTTAGTCCTAACAACTAATTTTAAAAATAGTATTTTTAAACTTTACTGTACTGAAATCTAACACATTTTCAGTCACAACTACAAATTTCAGTATTCTGAAGAGGTTACCACAACACTAGGAAAAGAAGCTATATCTAACTGTTGCAATAAGGCAATGCTGCTGTGTAGTTGCTAATTTATATTGGTTGCTAAAAGGCAATATACACCTCAGTTAATTAACTTGCTGCATAAGTTGGGGGAGGGGGGGAAAAACACATTTAAAAGAAACATGTCACAATTACATTAACAGATTTTGTTTCAGAATCAAGTGCATATTGTATAGCACACATTCATCATTAGTGTTTTTAAATGTTTATGCTTGTCTTGTATAAAAAGAACCAGTTTTTTTTCCCCAGTCAAATAGTGTCTCTGTTTTCAGGCTTTAAAAACATGTTGCAGGTTAATTCAAATTGATCCTGTGAGCAATCCTGGAGAAAATTTATAAGAGCCTTTTTTTTTTCTTAAATTTTTTTTTACAGCAAACATAGTTTCTCAGGTACGTCAAAATAGAGTCTTTAAGCATTTTTAGGAATGTGCAGAGCAATGAAAATGCTGCAATACTTATTTCTAGGCTTCAATTTATCTTGTCATGCAATTTAAATTAAAAAAACGTTAAATGCAAATAAAGACCCCTAGTTTAAGTTACATAGTGAAGTCCAATAAATCCACTTAACGGATAAATAGCATTAAGAAGAAAAAAAGCGTGGATATGTGCCAGACTGATTAGTCAGCTACCTGAAGAATACATAAAGCACATTGTTGCATACACAATAATCATACTTGTACATGACTGTCTTAATCCAGTCATGTAAAGAGAGACAGTACTCAACTATTGTTTGCATGTTCAGACCCATGTCAATCAGATTTAATATGCAGGCAGATTAGTGCTTCCTAACTTGCTGACAACAGGTTGACTACAAAATCCAGTTTTTGCAGCACAAAGGACAGTATCCTGACAGCAGCAGATACTGTTTCTTAGGAAAAACATTTTCCTCCTAATTTTTGTTGCTGAACATTAGTTCCGGGGACTACTGGAGGCAATGAGGATGCATTATTTGCTTTCAAGTAAAAAACTTCACACATCTCCAAGCCCATGAAGAATATATATAAAGTATTCATGACAGATGTTCAAAAACCATGCAACATCTACTTCATGACTGGAGTTTGATTATCTTTTTCTAATATTTCTTTCTTCTTCAATTTCCTGGAAAAGATAACCTCATCACTAAAAATGGCTTACCTTCAGTACAAGAAAAAAAATCTTGTTCTGTGAGCAGCTGCCATGCTTTCAGACATATTTCTGACTTTAAGATAATTAACAAAGCCTCGAAAGAACAGAAGGAGTCCTGGAAGTGTAGAAAATGCACAAAATTAAGTATATTAACACAAATACACACTATCCCATATTATGCTTATTCACATAATTTTTAAAATCTAGCCTCCAAATAAATTGAAGTCTTTATTTATCATTCACAAATTCAACAACTAAGTCAGCTTTCATCTTGTGATGCAAGGATTCAATTTTAAGAAATTTTTTTCACAAATTTTACTGATTTACACTTCAAGTGTCATCTGCTAAAAAGACTGCTTTAAAATACTTACAAAGATGAAAAAAATAAAAGAATCTGTTTTGCAAGTTCTTTTCAAGAAGAACTCTCAAAATAAATTACTAGTGTCTTAGAAGAGTACCTGGTTCACAAAATGAACTTTTAGCAATATGAACAATAAACGTACTGTGATTCAAAAGAGGGAAAAAAAAGAAAGTCAGGATTGCTCCAGCAAGAAGCTAGTAATGAATTATAGTAGATTAGGTCTTGGGATTTAACCATCTATAAAAAAAACACCAGTCCAAGAGGAGGAAGACCGATTGCCAAAGAAAATTACTCAACATACATCAATATTACAGTTTTTGTCAACTCCAAATTTCAAAATCTTTTAAATTATTTACATTTCATTGCATTTGAAAAAATATTTCAGCTAAGAGGAAAAAGATGTACACACAGTCACAGAGAAGTTACATTTGCAATTGAAGATATATGCTTATGTGAATATACACATGTGCATTAAAACTCCAAAGGTTCAAATGAAACTCTAAACTGAGGTTTTACAAGTTCAGTAAAGGATTTAATTCTTTTCTTTCCTACATGAACTTTTCCTTCCTGCTGTACTGGATGAGCTCTTGATTTTTTCCAGTGATCAATTCCTCTCTAAATGATTTTCTCTCTAAATGATTTTTGGTTATGATTTTTTTAACTTTCCTTTTGCTTTTTTGAACCAAAGCTTCCTCAGAACATGCATGCAAGCAAAAAAAAAAAAAAAAAAAAAAAAAAAAAAAAAAGTTCTCTGCTAACCAGTGGAACTTCACCTAAGCTAGACTGCAAGTCTGCTACAAAACTTGCTACCCAAAAGCTACCAGAGGTAGTCCCCCTTTCAACTGAAAAGAAACTCAAACAGCAAAATGAGGGCAGGCAGCTCTTTAGTTGCTTGATAGAATATTTTCTGCTTCATACATGTTGGAAAATCAGTCCAAGCTCAACCCATATTTTACATTTCTCTGTTAAGGGAAGAAAGAAAAACTACCCCACTTTCCATTGTGTTCCTCAATAAGAAACACTGGCTAACATTTAAATTTGAAATTTAGAATTGTGTCTCTATAATTTTTTCACTGATACATGACAGCTCTTGGGAAGAAGATCACTTTGCTCTTCCATGACGCACAAGCAGATTTTTCCAGCTGTTGAAAGAAGGAAAGCAAGCAGAAACAGATCGATGAACACCAGAAGAGAGGAGATGGCAGTAGGTGGGCTGAAGGATGTCAAAGAACTATGCAAAAGAAAGACTCCAACTCATTCACTTCTGGAGAGATGCTGGACATACTACTTTGTGTGCTCTAACAAAAGGTTATCCAAAACAACGAAACACGGATCTGGTTGACAGTGTTCCCGTGACACGATAATCCTCCTCCATGTCCAGCTAAGTAGCTTTTTTAGGTAGACTCCTTCTATGGTGTTCTAGCAATACCATAAAGCCACCTCATCATTTTAAAAATTTTGTTGGCATACTTCATGAAAAACATACATAGGACAAGGGAATGCTGACTACCAAATGCACACTGTATGCCTCAGAGTGCTTTTTATTCCAGCTTGTGATTTAAAGAAAAAATTAAAAGTCCTCAAACACTTCGGACTAAAAATAAGGCTTTCCCAAATAAAAGTGAGCTACTTCCTGAATATGTGCAAAAGTCTAGTAAAAAGAAAAATGACAGCTTTTTCCATAGACAACATGCAAGGGTGGGGAAGGGGAAGAACACTATTTTCATCCTAACGAAAAAAGGTGTCAAACCTCAATTTCAGGCACCAAAGGGCTTGGTTTTAATTAAAGACTTATCTGGAGATGTTTGTGCCTGCAAAGAGTCATTCCACTTCAATGTCTGCTTCTGCCTGCAAAGAGTTATTTCACCTACTTCAATACAATAACCTCAAACAATATGAAAGAATTCAAGGGACTGATGCTGTGAGCTGTTAAACATTTGCAGGTTTTATGTACATCAAGCAACAAAGTGCACAATAACAGAGCAAGGTGGGCATTAGAGAGTCTAATGAATGCCCTTAAATGCTACTAAAAGGCAGATAGAGAAATTTTTAGGTAATGTTGTTTAAGACTTTTGACATTTCTTGCAAGATAAATAGTAAATCACAGTGAAGATCTCAGAGTTGGTCTTTTTTCTTAACTTACTCAATGCTTCATTCTAACATTTGCTGTTAGAATCAATTGACTCAAAGGGAAGAGTGCCACCTACTGAACCAGCAACAGTTTACCATGCTTCCAGAGCTGGAAACAGAAATTGAAATGCATAGCAGCATTCACTTCTGTAAAAGAAAATCCTTCCAGATTCCATATCCAAATTACAAAATCCACAGTTGGAGAAAAGTTTTAGTGGTTGGGCTTTGGTATACCTTCATTAAAAACAAACACAAGAGCAGAATTTGATGTGCATCAGACTTGAAACACAGGCAGACAGAGCTCTTAAGGGAAAGCTGACATCATGGGACCACTGTGATCAGCAAGCATGAAGCCATTCTCTCATCCTACTGAGCAACTGCTGATGCAGTTTGCATTTCAAAGGACTCAAAAAGGACATTTTGTGACCTGTGCACAAGACAGCAGACTCCACCTTCCTGGGTTCAGTCACATTTCTTAAATTTTAATGCTTGACATATAGGTTTATACAAGTAAATACTACTTATCATATAAGGCCAAAGTTTCATTACACGGTTCTGCACCCCTAGAACAGTAGAAGCAATTTAAAAAGCACAAGCTACAAGTCTCAGTTTTACACATAATCCCTTATGAAGAACAAAATTTTCTGAGCTGAAGGGTATTTGAATAGTCCACAGTTCACACAATAACACCACTATCGGAACCAATAACCTCATGAATAGTATGGAAATAAAAACAGAACACAAAATTATCAGCAGCTAAGGAAAAGCACATAGCTAAACATGTTACAAAACTCTTATTTGGAACTACATGTTTCATCTTTGAGTACTTCCACATCAAAACAGAAATGAATTCAACTGCCACTTACCAAGTACAAGAAATATCCACCAAAGCCAGTACTGTCCATTGAAATATCCAGTAAAATAATCTGAAAACTGAAATTCGTAGAGGAGGCTTAGCTGCAGTAAGATAGATGACTAAGACATATTTAATGCACTATGCAAATAGAAAAAGCATGGAGGAAAGAGCAAGTTAAAAGAAATGGATCCGACTGAAATGTAAAACTAGTATATGTACAGCAGTCTAATACACAAATAAAACACTTCTATTGTCAGTTGGTTTGCAGCAAAGCAATCAAAAATCTCTAAAAAACACATGTGTGTACCCATGTAAAATATATATGTATATATGAAAACACCCTTGTATTACTTGCCAGTAATCTGACATTTTTTATTATAATGAGTCACCACTTGTTGATTTTCCCCCTTTTCCCCTCAGTGCCTGCCATCCCAAACACATTACAGCAGCCTGCTGCTTTAGATATTAACACGAAAAGCCACATTAGTTTAATCTTATCAGACAGGGATGTTCTGCTGACCCTACAAAAGGGGAGCTTTTGACCTTCTGTATACCCCCTACTGTTAATCGCTGCCATGAATACCAGCCCCATAAAGACCCCCAACTCATTAAAGTCTTTTCATTTTCAAACCAGCATTCAGTTCCCAGCAGTGAGCTGAACACAACTAAATGAACCTTGAAGTGCCATTTCAACTGTTCCTGCCAGTGACCACGGCAGACAGTTTTGTCCTCCCTGTGATGTGGGAGGCAGCTGGAGGGCAGGGTGTGATCATACTGGAGACAGGTATCTGTGCCTTTACCAGACTCCAGACTTCATGCTTCACTGATAAAAAGGCTAATCAAATGTCTCCAAAACCCCCACAAAAAGTAGAAATGGGGAGATGAGTGAAGAGTTGCCAGAAGGAGCAAAATAACCTACTCAGCAGCTCTGCACACTTCCCATACACTTCTACCCTGCTATCATTCATTATGTTTACTGCATCCTGACTCTTGTGCTTAGTGCTTCCCATTTGCCCTTTCTAGCACATTTCAGTATATCAAACAAGAAGTAATGGGAGGGAAAATAAAAAACCCTGAACAAACAAAAGAACCCCCACAAAAACAACAAAACAAAGAAACCCAACAAAAAAAACCCAACCAAACAAAAGATACTGGGCCACATATACAACCAGATGAAAATCTAAGACATATAAAGAACTGTAGATAAAGCTGGCTTTTTTCTTCAATTAATCCACATGTTTGCTCCAGAATAAAACCAGATTATGTGAACTCTTTGAGTCAGATTATGCGAACTCTTTGAGTATATAAGAGTATACTTATATAAGAGTATGAGTATTCATTATCAATCAAAGGAAAAAATAGCAAGAAACAGAATTGCTAAGTTGAACTAAAGAAGTGGTATTTTACATTATCCATATATAAACACTCAATTCCTAGGATTTTGACAACACATTGACATTGATCCTATCTCACTTGTTAGTCAGTACTCTCAATTCTCTAAACATTATTTGTGTGTGCTTATAAATATATATCTACATACACACACACAAACTCATCAATATACTTTTCCAATAGTTACAATTTCATTTAATTGGAAAAAAGATTAACTAAAAACAACTATCAAATACTTGCCCATGTGCTCTCCTCTCCCACTCTCCCTGGGCAGAATCGGCCATAGCTGCAGAACCTCCCCAATAGCAAAATTGTGCTTTTGTTCCCCCTACCCTTCCTTCTCCCCAGTAAAAATATACAGATCAAGTATACATTAATTCAAGCTGTTTAGACACTAAAAAGTTTTGTACTACTGACCCTGAGTGAAAAAGTGTGACATAAGCCTATGGAAGAACTTGAAAGAAAAGGACAAAACAATTTGGTGCACACAGGCCTGCCTGTGTATCACCATTAAAATGACTGTCAACACACACCTCACAAGCTTTCTGCTCTTGTCTCTAGGAAGGGAAACAATAGAGGAACATGATGATCTTCATTATGAAAAACTCCACCCCTGAGGTCTTGGAATTGGCCAGCTCTAATAATTCTGAATTAGTAATGGATTACATACAATAATTTAATTATAGTCTAGAACACAGTAATTCTGCAAGGAAGTTTAGCATATATTAATTTGTATATTTGTTTTGAGCACATTTTCCAGCACAGAGGAATAATAAAACTGACATAATGAGCAATTTCTGCCCTCTGTTTAGTATGCCTTAAGGGAAGCTGAAAATATCCCAAACAAACACATAATTGAAAAATTTATGTCTTCTCTCTCCATTAAGATATATTCCGTCCCAGCCCCTGATTTCCAACAAATACACCAGAATCACATCTGGTCCAGCAGCATTTCCCTGCTCTGAATGAGCAAAAAGGAAATTAAAAAAAAAAAGCTCAAAGAAGGATGCCATACATGTCCAGGAAGGACCATGCAATCTTCCACCAATTTTTTTACTATCATGCTAAGTCTAAATCAAGTTACTAAAACACACACAGAGAAAAAAGAATAAAAAAAAGGTTATTGATGGCAGAATTTGAAAGATATGTAAATTATCCAAGATCTTTTTCTTCATTAAAAGGGACAGGATTTTAAAGGTTGTGTCTCACAAATAAGCCAAATTCAAGTTCAGAAAGCACCATTACATTTCATCTAACATCCAGTTAGCTAAGTAACTTCCATTCAGCTACTGAGCCTTTTGGAAAAGTATCTAGTTTTGCAGTGTAAACACCAAGAATCAAGCATTTAAGATTATAAAAATGTGACTAACTTCATATTTAAGTGGACTCAATCCCATATGTATCTTACAAGGAATAAAAGAATCAAATACAAGGAAGAAATGCTTTCTCATATTCCCTTCCCAACAGGCTAAGACATTTATAAATCTTTTAAAAATGACACTATAATATCAGTGATATTTTAGGTACTTGCTCCACTTCTTCTGTAGACTTTTAAATACTTCTACAAGAAATGAGTCATTCAGCATTTATTTTAGTGTAAATGTGAACATGAAATGCTATGTCAGGTAAAACAAGAAAAAATACTGTTTTTCAATTCCCTTATTATATCCTTGAATAAATTGTTATGGGTTTGTTGTACAGAGTCTGTACTATGTGAATCAAGAAACATACCCGTACAATGAGAATCCATTTGATCAGGGAGAGACCAAATCCACAGATTGCACCATACCTTCCAGCTATGGTATTTGTTATACAGAAGGATAAACAAAATCCAATCCAGTTGAAAATAAATGCCACTATAAAATAAAAGAAACAGAAGCGTCTGTTAATCTGTATAGCTAAGCAAACAGACTTAACAGTAATTTCACTTTTAAACTGCCAAGGACATGCTTACACAGTCAGTTAATTCTCTTCCGGAAATTCAGGCTTTCAGAGATTGACTTTGAACCCAGACATTCCCCATGGTATAGTCACTTAATGACAAAGCAAATGGTAAACAGGCTGAAACCTACTACTTTACACTAGAGAAAATTCCAACATAAAAGAAAGTATTATACTGCAATAGACATCTAACCAGATTATACTGGACATGGAAAGTAAACTTACAAAAAGGACTATAACATACGAGATTTGGATTAAAACAAAGAAGAAAAACCCTTTCTACACATTTATAACAAAAAATATAGTTACATGCATACATGTGTGCATGTATCAAGGCTGCAATGTTTAACTTTATCTATTTTGGATCAAACAGAATAAAAGTATCCACTCTTGCTCCAAAAACTTAGTGTAGAAATGAAGGTAAGTTGAGAAGCTGATGCTACATGGGTCTCTTAGATCTCTATTCATGCCTTCTTTTAGATCTACATTCATAAGACATAAAAAGCCTTGGAAGCTTTACCCAGAAGTTAAAAATATCAATGAACAAAAAGGACATTGAGCATAACTACCACTATTGCTTCAATTAACACTTTTACACAACCCCCAGTTTAACAATTTTAAGTTTCATATCTGCATATGTACTTGGCAATCAGCATCATCATCTGTATTGACTTCAGGTGACATGCATTACATCAGAGTGTGAGAATTCACAAGTAGGGGAATGGCCCAGCTTGGAAATCAGTGAGGGCATCCAAAAAGAAAACCACCAAAAAGACGAGCTGGAGGAACTGGTAGAGGAAGGTAACTCGGGAATTCTGGAGAGAACATGACAATGGAAAATTGAAAACATTAGGGAACTCCACAGTAAACACAAGAATCACAGAGAAGGGAAAAGAGGAATGGAAGAGGGGCAGCATGGAAAAAAACCCCTGCCAACAAATCCTCAGTGTTTAAAATCCCAAACTTAGCTACATAAAATTCAGATATGAAATTGTCAGAGGAAAAACGAGCCTGCCTCTGCAGTTAAAGTTTGAACAAACAACTAGGAACAGAAAATTGCTCAACAGTTTTCTTTAATTAAATCATTTTGAAATACTGTCTATAAAACCCCACTATTTTTATACTTCCTTATTACAATTCTTCCAATAATCCACATGAAGATGCAATGATATGCTCACAAATGCAAAATTAAGTCTGTGAAAATTAACTGCAGCATCAGGATTCCATGAACTTTAAACACACTGAAGTTCCAAAAGTTTGGGAGGGCTTCACATCAAAATAGTCATTTAGTACAAGTGGGAAAACATCTTGCATTGGTCAGAGACATAGGTAACAGATAGTGGCAACAAGAATTCTTACTTCTATACAAATTACTAATCTAAAAGGACCCCAAAAGACAAAATAAAAAAGAAACCAAAAAAAAACGTAACTTTGAACAGGTGCTGATCCAAACTGGCATATACAGAGGAAACAAACAAAACCAATCCAACATCTGCTAAAAAAAACCCCTACAGATCAACATTGTCATACCAACATTTACCTATTTTTCTAAGACACATTTGATAAATTGTTTTGATTTTCCTATTTTAAGCAAGCTTTCCAAACCCACCATCTTTTAACAGTAACAGATTTCAAAAGTTCCTTATTCGATGCATTCTCTGATCCTGCCTCAGCATAAGAGCTCACTGCTCTTTCTGCCCACAACTCAAGCTACTAAGGGTGACTTTGATCATGGTTAGGTATACCTAAAGACAGGTATCTTAAAAAGGACACAAGATTCACACGTTTCTAATGGTCTACGAGGACTAGAGAAATTCTCAGAATATGTACAATTTTAACAGATATAGATTTTTTTAAATTACCTCAACTCATTTTTAAATGCATTATAAAAATTAGAGATTTCCCATTCATAAATTAGAGATTTCCTCCTCCCCAGAGGAGGGGAAAAAATTAGTTTTCATAATTAAAGAAGAGCACTGAAAATTTTACCCTACTTTCAACCTGAACTAAAGGATTAGTCAAAATAGAATGCATAAGTCACTGCATAAGTATTTGATGGATGTTTAACATCAAGGTCTTTGCCCAACTCTTGAAAGTAAAGGCATCAGCATGTTCCAGTGTTCCAGTCTTGTTCACAGTAGTGTTTTGTTTCTCTCTAATCAGTCTGCTGTTCCATCAAGTTACATAAGCAGCCAATACAAGCAGAAAAGACAAATCTTACAAAAGTTGTAAACTATGCAAGTTCACGCATTCCAATAAAACTGAAGTACATACAGAAGAAAAATCTCATTATTTAAGTTTTTATCTTCAACCATTTGCTAGAAAACTTGTACAGTCAGGACCTAATCAAAAATCTGTGTCTTCAGCACCACAAGGAAGATATTACTTCCACCAGTCTAAAACACAGGCAACCTGGGAGATTCTCCCAACACTGCCTGGGTGTTGCATCATTTTAGCAAACTTAAGAAAGGCAACTAAAATGTCTACATGTTTTTCATATTTCCCATTACTTCTCTCTTACATCCCATGTCCCACCATTACTTTGAAAATCATTCTCCTTGTTTCATTCTGGTTACAAAATACAATATTTCTTTCAGAAATGCATCTTCTGAGCAGACTGCAATTCCCTCCAGTTGCTTTTCTCTACATCAAAATCAGCCTCATTTGCCCATCTGTCTATCTTTTTCTATCATGTGCATCAATGTGTATCTTCTGTCAGCCGTGCAAGCTTTGAGCTTTACAGCTTACACTGCATCTGGTAAGAGTTACTGCAGTTAATTCCTGTCTCAACTTATTACTGCAATGAAAGTTGTTCATAACTTTTATCCCTATGTTGTCATAAAGAAGCCACAGCACAAGCTCCCCCATCAAGCTGAGGAAGAAAACAGACTAGTGAGAAGAGTGACCAGTAACAAGAATTATGCACTAATTTCTCTAGGATTACCAACTTCCTTCACTATCTACTAGAGACAACTAAGTCGTTGCATAAGTTCCTTGCTGTAACAAGTGCTATCCTCCACTGCTTTTTTGCAACCACTTACTTTGTGAAATGTAAATGACACTGTTCAAGAGATGACCTCATCCATCATACAACATCAGCTTCCATGACATTCCTGCACAATGTACCTGCCATGACACTAATAATGTGCTAACTTAAGGAAAGCCATTCCTAAAACTGAGGGGGAAAAGTCTGGTGAGCTGCTACAACCGCATCACGACCCTAAAAAATAACTTCTGCTTGCCCATTTTCTACATGCAGCCAGATTCTGTGTGCATCCTGTAGATCCCCACTGCAAATTAAACCACTGTGCAAGAACTGTTTTCTATCCCAAAAGTGATTATATGCCTACTTGAGCCCAGCTGTCAATTACTGTCAGCTTTCTGTTAACACATTTCAGACATTTAGACTAAACTCATGCTGACTGCACTGGCATCATGATTTCAGTATCTACTTTTAATACTCTACAACCATTCAGAGAAGTGGGACCAATAAAAGTATGGTTTTTTAATTTTATAATTCCTGAGGTGATCACAAGTGGAAAAAGACCATTTAAGTGTAATTCACATAAGAATATAAGCTTTAGCATTATTTCCTCAAGACAATAATCATGCGGGTCATAATGACCCATATAAGAAATGGGTTTTTGGGAGGAGGAAGGTTGGACTAAAGGTCTTTTTTAATAAAGAGTGTTTGTGATCCAGTGCAGTCCCTACATTTATGCTGTATTTCTCCTTAATGTTTTCAGTAAAATAACCCCAGCCAAAATACAAAGTACAAGACTTTTGAGATGTACATATTGAAATACAACAGATGAAACGATAATGACAAGCACATTACATTGTGATTTTTCCTTAGCTGCTCCAGCACTTTGCCTGCTGATCTTTTTTACTTAGCTTTCCACAACCACACATTATTCACTTAAGTTTTTAAGTATCATGAAAAGAAGGCAGTAAAACTGATCTGAAGCTTTATGTTCCAAATTTTAGCCATTACTCAAGCCTGTAAAAAGATTATGATGGCAACTACATATACAAAAAACAACTAATGCTCAGTTATAGTCTTTAATCCACAATTTGTTTGTTCATTTACTTGCTATTTTAATATATAGCAAACACCAAAGAGCTTAATACTTTATATCTGGCCCAGAATTACTAAGCATACTGCAATAATAAATAATCTTCTCCAGGTCTTCCTGCCACTAGAAATTGTTCTTCCTACTCCTGCATATAATTTGTTCCATTCTTTAACTGGGATATTTATCTTTGTCCATCCTGAAGGTTCACTTACAGACTGATGATCATCACTGGAAGTGTTGGCTGTCAGCTCCCACAGAAAACATAACTTTTTTTCTAAGTGATTAATGTTCAGAAACATTCCTTGGTCATTTATTCCTACCTCTTCATTACTCTTGTTGCTATGTTTTTCTTACTCCCCAACTAGAAGCTTCCTTGTTCCAATTGTTTTGTATTATATCTAATGCATACAGAAAAACTATGTAAGTCAAATTGCTTCTACAGTAAGAAAGAAGTTAGGTGACTGTGTATGAGGGTCAGTCAGCCTCCCCTAATAACCAGAGAGAAATAAGAACTCAAAACAGTTTCTCTATCTCCCAACACTTAAAATTTTAATCAAGTAACTTCCCCTCAGCTTCTCTTGCATGACTAAGGGAAACCTGCATAGCATTTGTGATATAGACATACAGAAGTCAGGTTCCTAAAGTTATACAGAGGAAGCCTCCCATGGGAATTTCAACCATGCTTACCACTCCTCAGAAAGTATACACAAAGAGACTGTGCTCACCCTGAGCTTGTGCTACAACTCTGCCTTCCAACTTGGGCCACTTGAAACCCCCAAAGAAGGTATCCCAGCTTGTGTGCAGTTTATTGACTGCTTGAGACAATTAACAGGTTTGAAAACTATATGAACATTAATTTACAAAACTTTGGTATGGTTATTTTCTGTTCCAGTATAGTGTCTAGGACACTTTGCTTTTCCTTATAAAACCAGGTTTTATTGCTGTGAGTTGTATACAGTGCTTAAATAGCCTAGATATTCAAAAAGGTAAGATTTCTGCATGAGAATTTAAGCTCTGGTTGCACGACTGAACACTTTTGTCCATTTTTATCTCCTTACTAACCTATCTGTGAAATTCAAATTCATTTTTCCTATGCTGTAGGGACAACCCAAAACTCCCTTACATGGTTTCAAAGAATTCAGAGAAGCTCCACAATTCCTCTTGGGGTCCACAGGAAAAAAGGTTGGTTCTAAAGCATTCCTTAAATATAAAGGAAAACCTTATAAGCCTTTTATTAACATCCAAAAGGATCTCCTTCAGATAACATACCAGTATGAGTTTATCAGACAATTCAAAAGACATCCACTACAGGCAGATTAAGTATGAAAACCAAGCCCTTTGTTCATGATAGTTACTTGCTCTATCACAATAACTGCTGTGTTCAAATTGGAAAGATACAGCTCAGAAATTCCTCCTTTTGGTTGTGCATACAAAAAAAAAAAATTCTCTGAGAAACTCACTTACTAGTTTCCTCTGGCATTCTAGAAAATTCCTACCATGCTGTACAAGGCACTTAAAAATTCAAAATAGGAAAAAAAACCCATGAAATGGTCTGATAGCAATTTTTTTTCCATTTTGCATGCATAGCAAAATGAATATTCACTTATATATTCATTTCCCTCAAAATAAGAAGCTGACAGACACCCGTCCCGACCATTGGAGAGCAGATTCTTAGCTCACCAACATAATCACAGACTAAGGGCAACACCAATTTCCTGAAACATGATTTTACCATATATTAGAAATGAAATGGATTGTTTTTCAAAGTTTTTTTAGCAAGTTTCTGGACCAAGCCAAAAAATCCACCTCTTCATGCAAAGAACTTCACTTTACTTTAGTGAGTATTGTCTTATTCTGTTTCGTCCTGCTAAACAGAACAACACTTAATAGCTTAGATGGGAAACAGGTCTGTAAATGGCATGCATGCACCAGGCTCCTAAAACAACCAAAGCCCCCCAACAAACACATCTGGCCACTAGATGGCCTGGAGACAGCAATTTTATGCAACGTGGGCAGCTACCACTAGATGGTGGATACATATCACTAAGTTACTGCAATATGCAGGTAAGCTCAGTATAACGTTTATTTTGCTACACTTCATTTGCATAAAATGAAATTAAAGAATTCTAACTTACTCTTATACTTAAAGCCATCTCCCCCTGTTTCCATCCCCAAGATCTTCCAATGCTGTACTTGACAGTCAGGGAGGAAGTAGGGGAGCATATCTGGAACAAGACAGTTGTTCGCTCTCCTTTCACTAGAGAGCCGTTCCTGATACAGTTCTCTTACATTTTAACTATGTCAGAGAGTTATTTGAGGCTTTCTGTGATCTACAACCTCTACTTGCAGCATTTAAAGATAACCCACCCTAGGGAAAAACCAAAAAGATAGCCTTACTGTAAATTTCATTTTAAATGCTGCTCTCCTAAATCTATGTACATCAACTTCCTGGAGACTTATCTCCTTATTGGACAAACGTGAATACACGACCCACATATAAAGTATACCCTCATTATGTTAAGCTCATTTTTAATTTAATTTGACAATTTCCTAAGAAAAACTACTAAAAACTAACATTTCAGGTCTATTACTATTTACAACTGGTTTTGTGAACTCCTCATACTATGAGCACAAACAGGAAGTTTATCAATTTCTCTCTGTAACCAGTATCCATAATAATCAACACACAATTAAACACACACTTGTGTAAATACCTTACAATGTGTACACATTCATTAAGGCATTCCCATCATAGGCAAGCAAAGTTTGCAATACAAGTCTCAGAACAATCATGAAAAATTATGATCTACAGAGTATTTCTGTCCAGTGTTTAAGAGTACAACTCTGTGCAGACTCAGCTAAATATCTATTTGAATAGAAGGTTGGCAATTTATCCAAGTAGATACTTGCATTCTTGAAGGTGGACACCAGGTTCTGGGAATGCAATTTTGGACATTTGCGACTTCAAGGACTTAAGACATATTAAAGCCAACAACCCCCTTGGCCTCCTAGTGCAGTGCTAATGAAGGCCTGAACCAGAATTTAAAAGGAAGAACAAGTTCACGCAATAAAGGATCTAAATAGATTGAATACAAAGTTACAGAACATAGAAAAGGGAGGGGAAAATAAAGCAAAAAAGAAAAATTAAGTTGCACACCTCCCTTTGCCCCCAAGAATATACTCTTTCTATGCTCCAACTACAGAAAGAGGTCAGATTACAAAACTCACTTTGCTACTCTAGAAATGTCTTTATAGATTTGCTTTGTGAGGCAGACACATATTTTGATCCCAAGATGCAAACACCACATCATACACCAACATGAAAAAGCCTTCTGTGAAAGCATTGTAACCTGCATCTGCAACAGTTAAAGAGATTGGAAAAAAGATTACAGAAGAACTACTACAAACCTAGGGCTAAAAGACATAATTGAGACTTCAGTGGATAATCAATCAGCTTTAATCATGATGGATTCTCAGCAGAACAGATATATGCTCAACACCAAATTTCCATCCAGGTTGTTAAATACTTTTTCAGAAAGAGAAAAACCCTCAGAAATTCAGAAGAAATAAGCAATTGGTAAAACTAACATAGCTTCCTCGTAGAAACAGCTTCTAGCTGCTAAATCTAACTTTGCTTAATGCAGTACACAAGTTACAAGACATGCACAGTGTACACACAGTACATGACAAAGAGCTACAGGAGGGCTTGTTGAAATCAGAGATTACCTGAAAACAATGCATTTTCATATAAACAGTGGTTAGTTCAACCTGAAAATGAGTAAGGTTGGATTTGTTCCTAAAATCAATCCACAGCTGTTTAATTCACTACACTAACATCAGCAAATTTAAACAGCACATCACCTCTCTCAGATTTTTTCTAGTTAAAAATCAATTGCCGGATTTCTGTGATCTGGCCTTTAATTCAAGTTGGTAGTCCAAACAGAAGATGATAGAATTTCCAGCGCTAGACCTTCAAGCATTTACTATAATTTTGCTTTGTCTCCTTATCTGTGACAGATGCCACCAAAAAAAAAGGCAACATATTTGCTGTATCTGGAACAGGAAGTGTTTATATCTGAGCACAGGCAGAAAAATCTGTTCATTACAGTACATTATTGCAATTTATCACAGCTCTCTTTTATATTCCATAGGAAAAAGGTACAATTAAGATATACCTCAGTAGGTCTGGGATACAAGATAACTTACTGAAAAATGCCAACATGAAGATGCCATCATTGCCCACTCTAAGCTGATCTGCATCACTGAAATCATCCCGTGGTGGATACTCTTCTTCCTGGATTTACAGGTTAGTGATAATTTAGTGAAAAGTTTAGAATAACTACCTATAGGATAAAGTATTAATCATTTTTCTAAAGCTAGAAGAAAACTGACATTCCTGTAACATGTCCACATAAAGGAAGTTTTAAAAAATAATTTATAAGTATAAAACAAGTCTTATTTGTTGTTTCTATTGACATAGCCCAAATTTTCTGTAGAAGATATGTACATACTGTCTGTTCATCTTAAATGAAGCTAAAATTATTCCAGATTAGTACTTTGACAATCAAAACCAACATACATTTTTTAAGGTTACTATCTTGACATGTAGCCAAACTATTAAATATTTTTTTGAAAAGACATCACACAGTATGCTCTATACTTTTCCTGCTGGAAAGATCTTCTAATAATTTCCTTAGTATAAAATGAAAGTTATAGAATAAGGTTGTATCTTAAAATTCAAGTGCTGATACAACAGCACTGCACTAACCAATTTTATAACCCACGGCAAAAAATAAGCAAGGCAAAGAACACCTCCAGGGTCACTAGAGGGCGCGAGCACATTACAAGCGTCTAAAAGGTTTCCAAACTCAAAAGGCACAGCACTTGAAGTAAAACAAAAGCAAACAGAGATGTCAGTCAAAACGATCCAAAGATTTCTCCCATTAAGTCAAAATGTTGGACCTTAAAATACTAAAAGTGAGATTTGCTTTGTTTCTCAGCACTCGATTTTCAACAGAACTTGGCAGGTATTATTTATGTAGTTCTAGGCACAGGTGGAACATTGCTCCAGCTGTAGACTGGCAAACACAAAAGTTATGACAGCACTTCCTAAAGAGCCTGATGAAAACTAACACCAATTAAACACCATTTTTATACTTAAATGAGTAACATCAAAACAATGCAGCATGATACAAGTTAAATAATGTTGTCAGTAGCAGCAGTAAAATGGTCTAAACAGAAGCACAGGTAACATTCTTTTCCTAATTTTTCCTCCTATTACCATAATGTATTGGAACTGACACAGGAAATTTCCTATAGAACATAAATGAAATCAAGAGAAATTTACTTGTCTGTTTCACCCACAAGCACTTCCTACAGAAATAATGTTTATGACTAAAAGGGCATTAAACAAGCACAGTGACCTAAAGCTCTGTCACATGTTCCCCTCTGTCAACAGAGCAAAATAATTTACCAGGGTATGGCAATTAGGTTAAAAACATCCTTGAACGACTGCTGTACCAACTCCAAGCAGTCAGCTTCACCCTTAGTGATACAGCCATGAAATTCCAGCTGCGTTCTGTTTTTCAGATTAATTAACCAAGACATTGTATCAGATAACTTATTTAAAAAACACTGCTATTCACACAGACAATTCCAATGGAAACACAAAAAGCCAGTTAAACAAGAATTCTAAGGGGCTATAATTCAACTCCACATAATTTCAGGCATTTGTAAATGGTCATCTTAAGTGACTAAAAAAGCATCAGTTTGTTCAGCTCAGCTTTGGTGCAGATACAAGACTGATGGAAAGGAAGGGAATAGGAAGGAAAGAAGGGCTGAAAAGGCATTTAAAAAAGAGTTGCATTTGAATGTGTTTATCTCTGAAATGCATGCCATAAAACTTCCTTTTTCAAGTAGGACAAAAAAAAGCATCTATAATTTCAATTTCACAAGCTCTACAAAACCCCATACATAATAATTTTGGACTTTTTAAAAACTGTCTGCTGACTATTGTACTTCATACTGGCATTTCAAAACAATTAGTGAATTATGCTGTGTGAAAAAGTTGCCTCACACAAAAGAAAATTTTGCTCCATGACAGTAACAAATTTAGTTGAGGCTTCTCTGATGCTTACACATGTGAGAAACACAGGGCAATAAATACAGCCCAGGAACATGACAGCAGATATTTACAAGAAGTACTGTTGTATTAAGTGTGAACAAGTATTAATTTATCACAGTCCATGTCAAAAAGGAAGATGAAACTGAGGTCTCTTTACTGTCTCCAAAAACCAATGTACAAAAATTATGAGTGTTTATGAAATTAAATACTTAGAATACTAAGAAATTAGATCAGCCTATATCCACATCATTTAGGATTTTGAGGTTTTATTAGCAGTCCTGTAGACAGAAAACACTAATTGACCACTGCTCATGCCCCACTAATACTGGCTGTCTTTCAGTGCTCTTATTTGATCTGGTTGGTGTCAATTACCCTAGTCTTTCTTCAAAATATAATTGCTTGCCACCATGCATTGAGGAATGAAAATGGGCAATGAAGAACAACTGTCCTCTACGCTGATGCTTAGTGTTAAACAGATTTCTACAAAATGCTTCTGTTAGATAGTGACAGTTTTATCAATGAGGTCATATATTTTATTTATATTTTTCTTTTTAATGAGAAGAATGTAACGTGACATACACAAACCTATAAGGTATGTAACACTGTTTCAGTATGTCATTGATTTTTGACAAATTTAACCAAGTTAAGGAAGATGGACAGAATTTCTCGCTTTCTAAAGAAGTTGACATCTGTAGGAACAGAAAGCTTACTGCTCCTATGACCAGAGAAACATCTGAACAGCAAATTATATTACCAACATAAATGGCATGTCACACAGAGTAATTTCTCTAAACAAAAGAACATCAAATGGTACACAGCATCTATTGAAGTGGAATCTATTAAATCCTCATAAATTACAGTGCTCTCTGTAATATTCTGCAAGAGGAGGACTGTTTTTTCTCCTCCATGTTTTGTAGCTTTTTTTCAAACTGAAATCTAGCATGGCATATAGGGAGACAACCACCCTAATCAAGTAAAGAGCCACTAAACTGATATAACTCTTCACAATGCAGTGTTTACAGAGAAAAACTTCTGAGGAAAGGGTCAAATTACTTAATAAACCCCATAAATTATACCTTCAGTATACAAACCAATAGGGAGAAATTAATAATGGGGGAAAAAGGCACAATTAACCCCAGAAGCATTTGTTTGCCAGCAGGAAAATTCATAGCAAAGTCTAAACTAGAGAGAACTATACCATACCTCTGGACGACTGAGGAATATTTCATCAAACAGACTCCTAGATTGACTCCTAGATTCCCTAAACTGGGCGTGCTAAGCATGTAAAAACAGAAAAACATAAGACAAATGCAACTGAAAAGCATTAAGTAAAAGCCATTCATTGCAACATACAAACAAAGTCATTAAACTGTTAGCAGCATTTTTGTCCATTAAAATTGCCATTTCAAAACTGACCTTGAGAATTTGGAAAGAACAAGCCAAGATAATTAATGCTATCACTGCTGATGACACAGGGCTAGTACAATTTCTTTGATAAAATTAGATCTCTGGGAGCATTTGAAAGGAACACATGTTTGTACACAATCTATTCCTGCAAAACAAGCTACACAAAGAATTGTAAAATTATTGAAAGTTTCAGTAAATGTTAAGTTTGGATTTTTTTATATTATCTGTTAATACAGGGCCTATGATGAAGTATTTCATATGATCACAAAGAATCTTCTGAAGTGGCCTACATGATTTGGGGGAAAAAAATATGAAAGCTGTGTAATAAGTGTGCTGCTTGTCATTTTTCTCTCTTTTGCTTAATGAGTAGATTTGAACCTTCACTGCACACTTTGGAGTACACCATGATAATGATCAGCTTCACACATTGCTCAAGGAAACACAAGGACATGTAACTTTTCCCAACTGTTCACATTACTGCAGTAAAGAGGCAATATATCCTCACATACAAGGAAGAAACCAGAAGCTTAGAACCCAGCAGAGTTCACATTTTTAAGAGTACTAATTTCATAAGGCTGAAAATAAAAACTGAAAAACCTACATGTTACATCATTTGTCTATGTTTTGCAAAGTGTGTAACATGCAGGTCAGATAATGTCTGCAGCTGTCACTTGTGGAAGTGAGAAAACAATTGAACTTTGCACTACTGTTACATAACTAAGTTACTTATCTGTTCTTGTATGGGAATTCAGAGCTAAATCCTTCCCCTGAAGATGGCAAAGCACCACTCAAATTGTAACAAGAGCCTTCTTTCTTACTCCAGCCATCTGCCACATTAAGACAGCCTTATTACACAGTCTTAGCCTACCTCAGTGTAAGTCCAGAGGTATTAAATAAGGTAGGGATTTTGTGGAAGCACCACGTGGTAAGATAATTAAAACAGTAGTAATTAAAACTGCACTGGCACTTAATTTTAATATTATCTACAAAGCTGAAACTCAGCTTCAGCATTTCTTACTTTTTCCCCAAATCCCAATTTCGCAACCTTAATGCTGTTTCTCTAATAATACAGCTTGTGTGTGTGCATGCATTTGCTTAAAAAAGAAAAAAAAAAAAAGAAAAAAACAGAAGCAAACTGAATAGAATTACTGATAAACTTGAGCTCTTCAGCAGTCAGCAAGAACATGACTTTCAGATACACTTCTGATACTAACTTAGTACTGCCATTAAGTCTAGAATCTTTTAGTCCATCTCTCCTTTGGGGGAATGATAGTGTGTTCCTACTGATTTTTCATAAGTGAAATTCTTGTGGTGTCAGCACACAGTTCTTGAATTTCAAGCTCTCCTGTATGTTCTAGCAAAGCAGACTGTGAAAAAGTTTATTTCTCACTTCATCACCATATCCTACTCTCTTGCCTCTTATCTCCAGATTCCTTTTCCCTCCCTGGTCTTTTCTCACACACCAGCTTCAGATCCTTTCCCAGTACTACATTATGTCCCCACTTGGGTTCCTTTCTCCACCGATCTCAGTTAAGCCTTTTCCCTTCTGTCTCTCATTTAAGTCTTTCTACTCTGTCCATACCATTGCCTTCCATTCATCCTTGCCTTTTCTAATTTTGACTTAGACTCTGACCCCTGCTAGAGTTAACTCCCTACTCAATCAAAACCAGACTTCTCTTCCCACAACATGTAAGGTTCAGAGGCTCAGCCATTGTCTTTCTTTCCCTCCACCCACCACTGAAGATAGCTGAATATAGTGGCTTTCCCCTTCCCTTCTAACAGAAGGCTAAGAATAATAAATCTGCTTCTGCTTCAGGGCACACCAAAAATTGCTATTTCTCAGGTCCAATGTTTTCACCAAAAGCAGTAAAGAGCAGCCATAAGGTGTATCTACTTTTAGTTCTCTAATTCTACTCTGATACAGAACATCTGAGAATGTTCTCTGGGAACAGCACATCTGAAGCCCCATCCCCTTCACAGCTATGAGCAGCCTAAACTTTTTCATGCAAAACCATCTCTATGCATTTACAAAACTTGAAACTGTATTTATCAACTGAGGAAACTATTTTTTCAAAAATTTGTGGTTTGACCAAAAGCAGGCAGACTGCTTGAGGAAGGGCAAAAGATGTTTCTGTTACAGTGACCTGAATTTATAAGAAAGAGTAAGTTTAAAATGACAAGACTAAAAATATTTGCTCTGTTTTGGGGTTTCATTTGTTTTGCTTAGCTTTATCCTGGAAATTGGCTGAACCTCAGGCTGAGTTGTCAAGGGAGATTGCTTGTATGTCTGAAACTTGTGCATCACTGGGCTCTAGAATGTAAGAACAAGAATCTTGCAAGAGATGCACATCCTGTCTGCAGTGTCACAGGTACTCTACAAGTAAGAGTTTGGGTTTTTAACGCTCCAAATTTGTAATTTCAGAATAAGGACTTGAATCAGACCAGTATTTCAACAAAAGTTTTACTTCTGCGACAAGCAGTAAGGACAGACTATGTTAGAGCAGATAAAATGTGACAATGGAGATCATCCCCTCACTACTAAAACCTGGCAAGTCAACTCTCCATGGTTTCCTACCGAATTCAGTCAAATAGCTTTGTGTGACACCGTCACTGGTGATGTTACACAAACCTACTTTAACATCAGCTGTGCATACCTTAAAGTGAGCATTGTGCACTGCAAGCACTGTGCAGCAGCCAAGGAAGGGCCTGCCTCCTGCTGAGTGAGTAAAGGTTTTTTTCCCAGGCACAAGCACACCACAGCCAGTAAGATTTTACATGTATATCAAATGTAATCACATTTGATCTCAAGGAGGATATTTTTAGTGAAAGCAGTGGAGGCCTTTTTTGGGTATAGTATATTATGGTCAATACTGCCAAGCAGCAGAATTGACACATTCCAGAACTTCAGAGAAAAGAACAAACTTGCTTACAAAACTAACATTTACCACTAACTGCAGATACCCATCTTCTATTTTGAAGAGTGTATTCTTCATAAGATTAATTCTTACAAAACTAGAGACATTGCATATATGCCTATTAATTGTTTACCACAACTTATGTAGGGGCTTTAAGTACTTGGAACATTTCTTTGAACTTAAATACTGAAGTTTCCGTAGACCAAACAGGAACCTTTCCTTTTAAAAGCTATCTACATGATTTGGGGTTATAACTCTTCCAGACTATTGAAATTCTCCCTTCCTCTCTAAAGATCTTTGGTAATTCTTTTGTTTTTACCATCCAAAACAGTACATATTAGTGATAACTCTAAAAAGCAATATTAGCAGAGGATACCTAATTAAGAGTTGACAAAATACTGGATAAACTATTAAAACAGGGCTTTTAAAGCTGTTTAGACAGCTATGTATTTCAAAAGACTGAATATAATGTGCTTTTTATAGTATTCACAACTAACTTACACTATCTATATAAACCTAAACATCCAAAATATTTAAATCATCAGCCCATCATTATTAGAGTCATGGGTCATAAAATGGGCCAAATTGTTACAAACAAGTAGCCTAACACGTTTCACAAAACTGAAATACAGCAGAACTGCACCACTTACTCGCTGGGCAACTTCAGCTGCAGCAGCTGCCATGGCTGCAGCTTTGGCCTTCTCCGCTTCATCGTACGTAGGAAGAGAGGTAGCTACACTGTATGGAGGTGGTACAGGATAAAACTCATTGTGTGTGTCTGTTCAAAATAAAGAAGTTACTTATTTTTAAAACAGAAACATGTCAAGAATATTACATGCACATAATTATTTACCTTTAAAGTATATTTTTTACAGAGGCTAAAACTGAGGATATATGTATTTGAAGTTCTTAAAATCTTTTTAAAAGAAAAACTTTTAACAGTTTGATGGTACTTTGAGCTGCTACCCAAGGCAAAAACCTTAACACAGATGCTGGCAAGAAATCAACAGATTAATGAAGAAAAAAGTCATATTTAGTTAGTTATATCCCCAGGCATTCCAACCAAATGCTTTTTATCACATCATACAAAAGATATACACACAAAAATATTTTTTAAAAAAGCTTTTAAGTATCAGCATCAGTCTGTTACTTCAGTCCAGTAACAGCCATGCCGTACTCTTATTAGTGTGGCCTTGTTGCCAATTCTGGTTGCTCTTTGAAAATCAATTTTTCCAAGATTTCCATTTCAACATATTCTTTTAAAAATTGTTCCTTCCATCAAAATGGACCACAGACTTCATTCTGCTGTGTTGTAACAGTATGACATGACCATACAGAACAGAATTATTAACAATATTAATTAAAAGTACTTAAAATACACCACGAGCTTCCTCCTACAGCCAGCAGTAGCTCGTTAAAAGGCTGTTTACACAATAAAGATTTGTCAGCACAGGTCACATGGTCAACAGATTTGTCAGCACACCAACACAAGGATGTTATATATAGGAATAATTCCACACAGCTATGTATTACACTTGCAAACACTGTCTCAAAGAACAGGGACAGGAAACTGTTCTTTTAACAAATACTTCAAAATATTTGGTTGGCAGCTATTCCAAAAATATTTATTTGCCACATGGGAGACACAAATCCATGTGACTTTAACAGGAACTTCGATGTTGCCTGCTGCTAAGTCTCCCATATCCCCAAGAAAAGCCACAATCTCCTAAGAAAGGGAGCAGTGAATAAATGAATAAAGAGACCCATTACTCATTTTTCATGAGAGGTTTTATCAGGAGCCTTTCAAGCAACATTAACCTTTTCATGGCAATATTTTCATCAAACCATGTCACACACTAAAGAAGTCTGAGGAGTTTTTTATTAAGAGGCAATGAAACTTGCTAATGAGGTCTAATAACAGAGCACTACTCAAAGACATAGATTAAATGTGGAAATGAACTATAAGCAGACTTAAATAAAACCTATTCAGCTAATTAATGACCATCCATTTGGTCTAGCAATTTGGAACAATCAGCGTAATTTACAAGAGTGCTTCTTCTGAACAAACCAAAGGGCTGCACATCAAAGGACAGCTTTTTACTGCAATTGTGTGCATGGAAAAAAGAACAACGACATGGCAGCATCAGACCACTTTGAACTTTGAAGAGCTGATTCATACATGCTCATTCCTGACAAGCAGCTATTTGAGAAAAATACCTGAGGAGGTTGCAGCTGCTTCCACAGCTATGCTACAGTAAGGAGGAGGGGAAGTATCTGCCTCAGGTAAGGCTGCTGGCTGTGGAGGCTGCGGAGTCTCTGCAGATGTGGAAGGCTGCTCAGCTGCTGAAGACTCTGGGGGGTCATCCTCATTGTGAAGCTTAGGAGAAAAACAAACACATTTCAGAGGCATTCAGGGAATACTTCCCATGACAACCTAATACACGCAGAAACATGTTCAAAGAGAGATGAGATTACTCTCACTAACAAAACAAATTATTTACAAAACAGCATGTGACCACTTCAAGTAGTCCAGCTAAATTCTTTTAAGCAATCAGGAAAAGATTTTCTTAGCAGTCTTGCCTATTTTTTTCCCCCAGTGATTTTCAGGGAGTCTTTAAAATATGGAGTTTTCCATGTTTACTATATGGAAAAATACTATTTTATTACTATTTTAATACCACTATATTTTAATTCTTATGTACAGTCATAAAATGTATCAATGTATTTTAAAACACATCAGGTGAGAAATACTATTGTTTATTGTATTTGTCTTGAAGAAAAATAATTAAGACACATGTCTACTTCTGTAACTGGGACCTTCATTCTCTTGCATCTTGTCAAAGAGTTTCTCCATGCAAATTCTAAGACTTCAAAATATTCTGCTTTTCTTTACACTCTGGAAACAATCCTTTCCCTACAAAACTTCAAGTTGCTGTTTTGTTTTTTTGGTTTTTTCCCCTTTGATTAAGATGCAGTTTTAAAAAGACATGTTCAGTAAAGCATATACAGAAACAAGAAATTGGATAAGGAAGAATGCTGATTAAAACTGTGGAATTCAGATCCAGCTGCTAATATCTTTAAAATCTATATAATCTAAATATCTTTAATATCTAATAAAAATATCTTAGAGAAGATATTTTTTATTATTTTAGCTAACTTGATAGTTCTTAGAATTATCAAGCTTTTAAAAAGAAAGAGTACTAGAATTAGAGAAGTGCTAGTTCCCAGTAGTGTGAACTACAAGATAAGATTCCTAGAAGGCAACAGCTGAAGCACTACATGTAAAAACCAGACCAAAAAATAAGACTGTTAAACATATCTAAAAGAAGAATTCTATAACCTCAAGTTGGTACTTTTTACAAACACCCTACAGCAAAATATTTCAGTAACAAATATTTGGAATATAACTACAATTATTTTCTATTAGGCAAAGTACAATCAGGTTACTGGAAAAGTGCCTTCTAAGAAGAACACTAAATTTTTTATTAAGCAGTGTAACACTGACACCAAAATTGTTTTAATACGCAGATTAGATCAAAGTTCACAGAATGGTTGATGTTGAAAGGGACCCCTGAGCCCATCTAGTTCAACCTCTCTACTCAAGGAGAAGCATCTACAGCTGGATGTACGAGACCACATCCAAATATCTTTTGAATACCTTCAAGGATAGAGACTACACAGGCTATACAGAAAACATGTTTCCTGGCTCAGTCACCTTCCTGCCTGGCTCAGTCACATTACTAAAAATAAGGGAAAAAAAAAATTCCTGATGCTCAGCAGTCACCTTCAATAGAAATGATAGGTGTTTTTGAGGGTTTCTGGGCCTTGAGCAATCACGGTCATTTGATGCCTAATCAGTGATCCAGAAGCAGCAGCAATATGAGAAATATTTTTAGCCATTTTGAGTAGTTAAAGCCAAAGAAAACAAAAGCACTTCAAAATAACTTAATATATTCTGGGATACAGAAAGCAAGTGAGAACACAAACCAGTCAACTCTAAAAAGGTTGAGCAGCTCAGAAAAGAAAGCTGAAAACTATATATGATATGGTTCTAAATTAAGTACAATAATTCACAAGAAAAATCTAGTATTGCAAGGGATATAGCCAAAATAAGCCCATTCTAAGGTATAAAGAACAAAACACTACTGGTATAGTTCTTACACTAATGGCTGGTACACTCACCCTCATTTGGGATGTGTGTGTAGTTCTGACTACCTCTCCAAATCAACCTGGTCTTTGGGCAGAAGAAAAAGTAAAGCAAACTTAAATGGATCTCTGTTACTTCTTTCTTTCTCTCCTGCCCTCCCCTCCTCTTCAATCACTCCAACTTTTTTTTCCCTACCTTACCACAGTAAATGCTGCCACTATTCTGAAGATATAGAGATTCACAAACACATCATTGGTCAAAGAGCATATTACTCCTAAAAAAAAAAAACCAACAAACAAAACCAAACAACTTTGCCATTCCCCAGAAATTTAATTTTAAAACTTCTACATGCTTTCATGAAAGCTGTTTTATTCCAAATTATCTGTAATATACTAATAGTGGAATAATTTAGTAGATGATGGTGTTAACATTAAGATCAGAGAAGAAAAATGTACATGAGACTTCTTGCCTTCAAAGACAAAGTTAATGAGTCATTCAATGGCTACAGCAACTGCAATTAGGAAATGGAAAAATTCCATCCTAAGCGTTCCATATAATAGAGACACGTTATATTCTTTAATGCTGCTCAATGTGCCTTTATTTTGTAAGACTTATATTTAGGAATCATATTTCTATTTATCCTCTCTTCTATTATAGTGGCCTCTCAGAAATTCTGAAAGCACCAAGGTTATCCTAATGCAGCAACTTAAAAAGAAATCCTCACCCTTTTTATTAAAAAAAAGAAGTAACATCAAAAACAACAGCAACCCCACAATAACTGGATTAAGTAGCTTGAGTGTTTACAGCTAGAATAATAAACACAAGTTGTTCCATGAACACAAACTAGCTTTTGTTAGCTCTTGTTCAAGTGTCCTGTATCCTACTCTCTCCTCAGGGCAGTAAGTTCAGTTTCTTTCAGACGACTACTTCACTGGGTCAAAAACGAAAACAAAACAAGCCCCCCCAACTACAGCAGAACTTGCCCCAGTAAAGTGGAAATTTTGCCCAGACAAGCAGGGTAGACAGCAGTGATTATATCATTTTGTCCTGTAGCAACTCTGCCTTGTCTTCACAGAGCACTGACTCTCCTCTCTGGAGTCACCAGCTTTCTTGAAACCAGTAGGAATCTAACTACCTTTGAGCCTCCCTCTTCACATTTAATTTTGGCTTCTACTGGCGGTAAATTTAGAAGTTATTTTTGGAGACAGGGGAAGAAGAGGCCTGACACTCTTCATCGGCTTCATTGCCATAGAAACCAAGCTAAAAACACCAAGTAAGGAACAGAAAATGTCTGTTTCAAGGCACTACTTATGCTATGTACTTAAATGTTACCTGAAGCAGCATTTAACATTGAAAGTATATAAATAGTATCCAAGATTTTCCTTTTCCAATTGAAAGAATGTTTCACCAAACATTTAATTAAGGGACTGAGGAGAACTAGCAGTTCATTATCTCAGCCCCTCCTATGCGTCCAATGAACCATAATTTGGTAGTAGGCATAGCTGTGATCATGATCAAAACAATTACCAAGACCTATTAAACCACAGAGAACTGTAAATTAGTACCTCCCCCTATTCCCTCCCTCACATTTTGAAAGTGGGTGACACTGAAATTTTTTTCCTATCTCTGACAGGACACTTAAAATTCAAAGATCAACTGAGGAGCAACAGCTGTTTTGCCAACAATGACTCAGTCTCATGGTAGCTACAAAAGGGTGAACAACACAGGAAAACATAACAGTTTCCTTCATATGATTTTTACACCATCTTCAGTTTCCTTCCCAGAAAAGATCTACAAAACAGTGATTCACTACTTCATTTCAGAAGAAGTTAAAATCAATGCCAGACCTTTCAGCATCAAAATATTGTACAAAATACAGTTACATTTATTTTATACTTTTATATTAATAATCTCTTTTAAAAAGAAATTATTCTTACACAATTATTCCTTCTAAAATTTATTTCCTTAAGTCTGTTATTTTGTATCATTATTTCCAAAGTAATCAGATGCAATATCTGAAAGTCAGCTGACAGCTTACAAAGAAACATGACCCACGAGAAAGTGCTTAGAACAGAAGCTTTTACTGAGGGGATGGATTCAGATACTTTAAAAGTTTAGCCTTATCAAAATAAAAACTAAAAGTGGAAGATCTCATTATCTACTTAACACTTTTTATCTATCTATAGATAGCAACTTTACCTGACCTACAGATGTTTGCTTTCCTCACTGAACAGAGTTTGCTTCATTTCTGATGAACTTACAAGAGTGGTGATATAAGCAAGTTATTCAATTATGCTATTAAAAAAAAAAATCTATGAAAAAGGATATAATAAGATGTCTGTTATCACCTGTACCAAAAATGCTCAAGATTAGAATGATCGTCTCTGATAAAGTGAATTGAAGTAGCACAAGCTAATTCTAGTCATAGTGTACAAACGCCACTCAATTTGTTACCTCATTTTACATTTCAAAAGCTGTTCTTTACTCCTTTCATAAAATATTATTATGGAAATCAGTATATTATAAAATTATTGTAACACAACTAATTTCAACAGCATATTGCACATTTTTAAAATCCTGTTTTAATAAACATGTTTTTTTTCACTCTGCTTACATAATTTCTTTAGTATAGCAAAAAATTATGGAGGGGATACTGCCATACAAGTTAAAAACAGAACAAAATCTCAAACAACTAGCTAGCTTTCCTGTCCTGTTTCTTGTAATACCTTTATTACTAGCTCATCTTGTCAAAATGTGACTTTTAGGTAAATTTTCACAGTGATGGTTCTGTCTGGGGCACCACAGAACTATACAAAATTCTCATTAGCAATCATAAATTACAAAGCACTTTTAACATAGCCTTCTTTCTACCTTTCAAACGAAATTACATTTTCAAAGAAGCTTTGACTCACCCAGTTTTAACCTTACACTGTCGAGTTCATGGGTTCTTTCAAACTGTATTAAAACTAATACAATACACAGAAATTCCATGATGTTGGACCTGAAACTTTGCTTCAAATAAAACTGTGGAGACAGCCAAGTAGATCATATAAGATCAACCTTTGTATGCAAAACAGTCCATTGATGCACTTTCTTCACAAAAAGAAACACTCATGGCAACCAAGATTTATCTTTTTCACTTGGTAGAAGATAGTTTAGTCTTCTATTATCAATTATTCTGATTATGACAAAAGGTCAACCAAAAATATCCATTTACTGCAGCTTCTAGCACTGAAGGGAAAGGCATGACAGACTTAAGTGTAGTGCACAAAAAACTATAACATTTCTGCATTAGCTTCATTACATATTCAACACTGGTACACACATATTTATTCCACAGAAATCATAACATTGTAAATATGATAGGCGCAACAGTGGGTTAAAATAAAAGCTATCCTCTTCAAAAAGCTAACGGGGACATTTTCACATCTGTATTTCACCTGATGCTTTCATTTGCTGAAAAATTCAAGTCCTTTTACACTTGCCTACTGGTAGTGATTTCTAAGTCTACAATAAACTGCTCTCTACAAATGAAGCATAAAAGCAGAGATCTCTTGCTACATAAAAAAAACTTCAACAAATACAAGCTGCAAATTTAATGCTTGTTTTGTAACCACATACTGCATTTTTTAGCTTTACTAGTCTAAAAATAAGATTTATTTATCTGTAAATAGCAAAATTTTAATCTTGGGATTTTCAAGGCAAAAAAAAAAAAAAGATCTCGAAGTAAAATTTGATTCGGAACCCATTAGAAAAACACTTCATGATGTTTCTGTTCTGAATGCCACCCAATTGTATCAACAGCTCATACTATCAGCTACTCTTTATTTTTAGAAAAACATGTAAAACCAACATCATTAAACCATAATCACCAAGAATAGAATCACAGAATGATCTGTGTTGGAAGGGAGCTTAAAGATAACATAGTTCCAAATTGCCCCACGAGGGACAAGGACACCTTCCACTAATCCAGGTTGCTCAGAGCCCCCTCCAGCCTGGCCTTAAACACTTCCTCACATAGGGTGCTCACAGCTTCTCCACACAACACGTTCCAGCACCTCACACCCTTCACAGGAAACAATTCTTTCCTATATCTAACACAAACCTACCCTCCTCCCTTCTCCCTTGTCCTATGACTGCACCTCATTGTAAGAGGACCCTCTCTGGCTTTTTTGCACAGCCGCTTTAGGCACTGTAAGGCTGCCATAAGGGCTCCCTGGAGCCTTCTCTTCTCCAGGCTGAACAATCCAAACTTTTACAGCTTTTCCACGTACAAGAGCAGCTCCATACCTTTGATCATTTTGGTGTCTCTGCTTTGGACTCACTCCCACTGGTCCATGTCCTTACTGTGTTGGGACCCCAGAGCTGGATGCAGGGGTCCAGGTGGGCTCTCACCAGAGCAGAGCAGAGGGGCAGAATTCCCTCCCTGTCCCTGCTGCCCACGCTGCTTTGGCTGCAGCCCGGGACAAGTGTGGAAGTGCCCACAGCTGGGCCATGCTCAGCCTCTCACCCACCAGCGCCCCCAAAGCCTTCTCAGCAGGGCTGCTCTCCATCTGTTCATCCCTCTGCCTGTGTTTGTGCTTGGGATTGCCCCAACCCAGGCACAGGACCTCATACACTGGGCCTTGTTGAAATTCATGATGTTTGCACCCACCCACCTCTCAAGCCTGTCAAGGTCCTTCTGGGTGGCATCCCTTCCCTCCAGCATGTCAACCACACCACACAGCTTGGTGTCATCAGCAAACTTGCTGAAGGCAAGTGCTAAGATCAATCAGCTCTGATTTAGGTCACTACTAGCCACTGAAAAATCAAAACTAAATCAAATAATGTGTAATTAAACTTAGGGAATAATTTTAAGAGCAGAAGAGCTAAATAAATCTTTCTGCAAAATAAATGTTTTCATTTTCTTGTTTATTTGGAAAAAAAAACATGCCCACAACAGCTTTTTGAAAGAAATATTTCAGTTTTCTAGAATACAGGGATTATTGAGAAAATAGGCCAAACAAACCACATTGTACTTTACCTTACTAGCTTTCTCCACAGTATCAGGTTTTTTCCCTCCACAAATAACATGTTTTTTTCTTCAAATGTGTGTTTTGACACCAATCTCCCATGAACCCATGCAGACCAGCTAGCAGGAGGGCAACTATTCCCAGTTCTGTACCAAATGCATGCTCTGTTGTGATATAGTCCTGGCCACAGCCACAAGCACTCCAGAGAAACACCATCCTCTAAAGACTGGTGAACCTTCTGATTAATAAACACTGAACTACTAAGCAATTAAGCTTATAAGGCATTTCAGTAAAATGCAGAAGTATAGAAATTTTCAGCTACTTTTTGCTTTTATATATTCAAAACTAAGTGATCAAATCTGATTAGAATTCTTGACTGCACAGAACAGATGCGCATAATTTTCTTTTCCTCACCATCCCATCACTTGGCAAGCATCAGCTATCCAACACCCAGATCTAGCAGTACCCCTTCACGACAACCAAGTGGGTTGGTTTGTTGTTTGTTTTTGGCTTTTTTTGTTGTTGTTGTTGGTTTGTTTTTTTTTTTTTTTAAATGAGGAATCTCTGCAGAAAGTTTTCAACTTTCTGTAGTAGTTAATATGTCAGAAGGTCAAAGGTGTAAAATCTGCACTAGAAGCAGGAAAGCTGACAGAAGTCCATTGCTGCCATTCCACAGCTGTGTAGAAATACCAAGTGTCTGTTAAACAGGGATTAGATACCATGGAAACCCAGAACCTCTGGAGGCAAACTTTAACTGAAAAGAATCCAGAGATTTATATTGAATCTTGTTGAAAAATCAGTTGCCAAAAGAATGGCTTTTTTACCACAGTGAACTTCCTTGAGCAAAAATTAACTAATCTGTAGCAAGTGAAAGTGCTTCACATGTATTTAAGCAACCCTTAAATTATCTTATTACACTTTTAACTAGGGATCTTTAGGCTATTGAATTTTACAAGGCTTTTAAAAAGAGTCTTATAAATCTGATTTTGAAAAAAACATAAACCAAATAAAACAATGGTGATCAGGACTTTGGGAAGGAAAATAAATGTGTATGTAGATAGATCTACACTGATCTATCAATATGTATGTAGATAGATCTACACTGATCTATCAATATGTATGTAAATAGATCTACATTGATGTGTGTCTCTGTCCATCCTAACAACTACCTCATATATAACATTTTATATGTATTGGAATTCAGATTTACCCAACTAATTACACATTTAGTAGCACAATATACACAGCTGCATTCATTCCCTATGGCTTCTATTGAGATGTACTCCTTCTAATCCCTCCCACTAACAGTAAAAGTAGAGGTATTAGTGAGTATGAAAGCATTTCTGGTGTGAATGCATGAACTCTTTCGGAAAAGTAAATATTCTAAAACTACTGCTGCTAGAAGTATGGTCTTATTCTTCAAAGTACCTCCATTTCTCTCCCCTTTTCTTGAAGGTTTCTTGTCTACTAAAGAATAATGCCACAATAATTTTGAATACTGGAATTTTGGTATGATCCAAAGAGATACATACTTCATACTCATTGTAAAATTATAAACGGCATTGTTTCCTAGGGTTCTTCCTATTACCTAGTAATAGGAATTAACAGAGAAATTTGCCAACCAAAAACTGATATGTCTAAATACTAATAACAACAATGGCTGGGACCAACATCTTCAAATCTTCACATATAATATAAAAAAAAAATAGGAAAAAAAAGTTGTTAAAAGCTTACTCTAAAGCTTGTACACAATGAAGTATTGAAACTTGGATTTACTTCAGAATGTAGAAGCTACTAAAACATTACCACCTATCATGTAGCCTTCTGTTTGTCAAATAGTAACTTGAGAAGAGCTTGAGGAAACTGGTTTAATTCTATAAACAAAGTATAAAATGAGGCTTTCCTCCTTGAACACTTTCTAGATAGAAGAAACTCAGTAACAAAACAGAAGCATGCCACTGAGACCAGAGGTCAGTCTAAGGGTGTGTTCTGTCTCCAACAGAGACTTAATCACTTCTTTGACATCCATTTTTCTCAGATTCCCCAATATGCACAGCAGTTCCACTGCAGCTGCTGAAGTGTATATCTCTGCCTATTCCACTTGCATCTGTTCAGATTTGATGCATGTGAGTTTGTTTTCTTGAATCTGCTGATACAATCTGCCTGTATAATCCTGTGTATCAAAAAACTGAGTATGTTTGCTTCTTCTGTGTACTTTCTTTTCTAAATCAAACCTCAGTCACCACTCTACAATTTTAATATTGCACAATTTGGTGAATAACAGCTCCACAACTGCTTTTACCCGCTGCCTTGATGACTCTGCAGGTGTTGGTCACTTCTAATTCCCACCAATTTTAAGAAGTCCTCTTCCCTTTCCTTTCTGTAGCTCCCCTTGTGAGCAACCAAAACAGTGGACCCAACAAAAGGCAGGTCTTGTGTCTCATACAATACCTCCTGTTCATTCTCCCTGTACTCCCTAATGATGCACAGTGGTGCATCAGGATTCATTGGCAGCTGCCACTAAGCAACAGCTTCAGCAAACCATCGGTCACAGGTCATGTCTTTACTCAGAAGCAACTTGATAGAATAAGTACAGAAAGTAGATCCTGGTCACTCTTAAGTCACACAGAACATACACAAGATGAAAACTGTAAAAGTAGAGGGAACAGCCTGTAAAAATCAGGAAACATTACCAAGAGCAGACTCAATATTTAACAATTAGTTCCATTTCCATTTTAGCTTACATTCATTTGGGCTGCAAAATTCAACGTTGATTGAAAATGCTGAATATTACTCTAAATGTTATACCTGTTTCAGTTAAAGTACAATGAGAGAGCTCAAGAACAAAAACTCCTAAAAGACAATGCAGGAGGATGCTAGCATGACAAATTTATTTTAAGAGGGAATAACCAAGATGAAGACGACTTTCTTCCTGAAAATGTATTATGGAAACTGAACTGCAGAAGCAGCACAGTTTCACCTCAGGCCCCTGATTTGAAAGTAGTAGGGAAAAGAGGACTCAAGGGTACATCTCCTGTACCATGCATAGGTGTACTTGAAAATTTTTCAGAAAAAATATGAAAAACTTAAAAAGTCTCAAGATTATCGACAAACCAGAATTATATTGCATGTGTACTTAAATAAAGCCAGCCTAGCAAAAGAGTCTCCTACTCAACAATATGGCTCAGTAGCCCAAAATGAAATAATTAATTAAATAAAATATAAATCAGACTATACTATTAATCAATAAGAGCAAACTCTATTCTTATTAGCAGGTCAGACATGCTTGACTTTTTCAGTATAACCCATTTTTTTAGTAACAGAAATGGAGCAGTTGAGCTCCTCAACTTACAGAGATAATACAGACAAATTTCAACAGCTTAAAAAACACACATACTCAACACTTACTGTGAATTTCAAGAACAGGCTCTTGTGAAAGTATTTTCATTTTGATTTGCAACTCACACACACTTAAAAACATTCAGGGTCCTTCCTTTAAAAAATGCATGTTTAGGTCTCAAGAGGTAGTTGGGAATTTTTTCAACACTACTGTTAAAGAGTGCTGACTGAGCATTTCAAAGCAATCCAACAAAATATGTGGCACAAAGGACAATTCTCTGGACCTCTCAATTGCTAGCAAGATAATGCACACATCTGAAAGCAGGCACTTTCCAGCAGGTTGGTTGATTATAAGGCAGCTAAACAAAACAAAGCAACAAGAGGTACACAAGAAAGAAACATAAGCCACACGGTTCAACATCAGCTCTGGCCCAGCACTGCAGGGATTTAGTGGCCAGCTCCTTTATTTGAATTATGCACTCATTCTAGAATTTGGAAGAGATTTTAAGGAGCAGACAGCTTGTGCAAGTCTTTTTTCCTAACCATTTATTCCATGTATTTGATGCAAGTCAATTTTATGACCACAACTGTGGAGATTCAATTAAGAGCCTTAATGCTTCAGTACATTTCTTGAAAAATACCTTAAGGACTGTTTCTGTTAAATTTCAAGATACAACAATTGATTCATGAGTACTATGATCAAAATGGACAATTGGCTTCAGTATCAGCCAAGACCCCAAACCCAAATATTTCATGTTTTACCAAAGGCATCACTTACTCCTCAGAGATGACAAGTGTTAATTAAACTAACCATTGCCAAAGCAATGTTTACCCACCAGCTTGCACCACTTTAAAAGAACCCTAAATTTCTTTCCTGCAGAAAGGAAAGAACTGCTACTATAAGTACCCTCTTTTCAATAATCTCTCCTCAAGGCCCTTCCCTACTTCAACTTTTCAGATAAATCAGGGAAATGCAAAAGCATGTTCAATAGCTGAATCTACATATACATCTTTACTGTGACACAATTCTGACCTCCTCTACAAGAACAATCAGTGAACATTTATGGGATTACTTTCAACAGGTAAATATTGCTTAAAGCTAAAATGGACAAACCATGTTTGTGAATATGTTAAGTTACCCTGCAATAGTGGGGGGACCAACTTCTTCATTTTTTACAAGAAATGCACATTTTAAAATAAAAGGTGCTGCCAAGCACCTAGTAAGTAAAGAAAAGGAAAGATGGCTTTACAAAGAAAAATAAAGCAATATAAAACTTATTGCAGATATTATTTCGTCTACACCACTCAAAGTTCAGAGGACTTTTTTTAAATTGTTCTGTGCATTCCAAACACAGCTGGAGGCACAACCATGGATGAGGCTGGGGGGCACGACTCAATATCTAATGTTTTGGCTATGGAGTGGTTGAGGAGTAAGTTTGACTATCTCAGTTTTAGGCTAATCTTAGCCCATGATAATGGAAACACTACTAAAGTATTGTAAGTGGAATAAAGAGTTACATGTTAAAATGGAAATTTATTTTTCACTTTCACTGTAAATCAGACATGCTCTGAGTGTGGGCTATGCCTGAAATGACTTAAGCACAAACCAGAAAAAGTTAGTCATTCTCATTAAAAAACACAGCTGGTGAAGGGGGTGCCCAATTTACTAAAATCGGATACTTCTGACAGTACTTGCTCAGGAACTGGGAGACCTAAGCCTGAAGCAGCTCAAACCCACAGTCTTGGCTCTGCAGTAGTTCAGTTTCAGTAGGAAAAGTTGGCAGTGCCTCTCCAACTTTATAAGTTGCCAATTTTTTTCATTCTTTTTTTACTCAATCTCTTAGGATTGCTTTTCTTCTTCGTTTGAAAATGGCTTCCCTGATTTGAGTGTCTTGGTATATGTTTATTCCCCTTTTCAAAACAGCTAAATATCTAGAGGGAGATTTGAGGCTATGAAACTTCAGAAAATTCTGAAATCTACGGCTAAGTTGAACACTGAGGTCTCACAAAATTAGGTGTGATGACATTACCAGTTGCCACATTTTCCTTGTTTTGTCAACACTGAGACAGGGAAGAAAGTTTCAAAATATGCCTGTAATTAGCCATTTGTCAAAAGTAACTAATTTTCCCCATCTAGAACACTACTACTAACATTTATATTAATGCAGTGCTTGATTTCTGAGGTTATCCTGATGTGGTCCCTACTACATTTCGCAGATGCAAACAAGCTGAGAAAAGGCTTACAGCTTCTCCTTTTTAAATTACCACAGAAAGAACATCTAGTTTGGCCATAATACATTTGACTCCTGCTCAGAACCCTGCTATTCGAAGTAATTTTATTCATGTTACTGAACTTTTCTAATATGATTAGAAAACTTACTAGATGTGACATGCACGCCACAGCCTGAAGCTGCCTTTTTACATTATGTGACTTCATGTCACTGCAGAGTTCAGGTACCTCTTTTTTCAGATTTCATGCATCTTTCAAGAACCTAAAAATCCCCCAGTTTCACAAGATAATCTCAGCCACACCAAGATCTTACTGCCACTAGAAAGGCCAGTCCTGCTCCCAACCTCTCCTCCACCTTTGCACAGATCCAACCTTAGATTCTGGCCTACCAAGACCTTTGGTGAAAAACATGAGTGGAGCAACCCCAGTACATGTGGCTGGTTTTACTCTTTTTTTTTTTTTTTTTTCCCTCAATATGGTAAAACTTATGAAACTAAGCCAATTTGTGTGCAAAACTGCTTAGGTCATTCTGTACCCACACCAAAAAGAAAGGCAACTGCCCACATAAAACCCCAGAAAGTTACTGTAACCACTGATATTCCTGGCATACCACTGAGCCAGGGTTTCCTCCTATGAATCCACTGCAGAGCAGGGTGTTGTGTCTGTGTCCCTCCAAGAGATTCAAAAATCAGATAGTAACAGCAAAACACAGTTAAACAACCCTGCTTTAAATTTATACAGAAAGTATTGTATTTGTCCAGTACCTCAGCACCTTTACTTAGAAGCAACATACAGAGGGTCTTGAAGTTTATTTCCTTGTCCATATAAAATGAGAAAGTACTTATAAATTTAAATAAAAAATGAAAAAAGTAAAACGTAGTCAGTCCTTTATGTATTAACTGCATCCCTACTGTGTCAGTGAATGTTTCAACAGTTATAATTGTTCTTGTTTGTAGCAGGAATCTTCATAAAAAATAGCAAAAAATGTTCAGAAAAATATTAAAGCTATTCCTTCAAGAGAGAAACTTCTGTTTAATAGAGAAATTTGTAACAGGTAAGTGCTACAAAGAAATTTAAAATTCTAAATGGCTAATATTACAGTCCAAAAACCAACTAAAATGCAAGGACAGATCATTATCTGAAGGCATCATTTACCTCATTTCAGGAGAGTTTCATTTGCTTTTCTAAGCCATTAAAAGTCTAATCTAGGTGTCTCATGTACAAAAAGTCAGTGTAATGAAAAATTGTATCTTCTTATGATTGAGGCTCCTATCACTAAAAATACCTGTGCAACTATCACAAGCGAACAACTGTAACACTTATCAGTTAATGCATCTTTCGTCAGTATTTTTCAGTATTATAAACTTAGTGCTCCAGATGCAGAATTTTATCTTCCAGTTATGACATCACGCCATATCTGTGGAAAGCAACAGAATTTCCCTAAGCTAGCTTGAGCTATTCAGCAACACCAATTACATAAGAGTTTCCTAAGACAATAAATACTGTAGAAAATACAGTATATATATAGATATAAGCTACCAGTCTTACATCAAAGCCATAGAATTACCTACATTTGGGAGTTTATTTGCTAATCACTATTAGGCTCAGTCCCTGAAGAGAAAGAAGGAAGAGAATTTTCTTTGTTCACATTTCCTGCATAGGTTGACTTTCATAAGTGTTACAAAGACAACATGACTTTGATCAAGGTTTTTAACTAAGTAACATTGGGAGAGTAAAGAGACAAGAACAATAGAGGTAACAGATAAAGAAAATAAAGCCTTATCTTAGTATGTTTTTTGCTATAGTGTTTACAGAGCAAATTTTCATCTCTTAGCCCCATTTCTATTAGCAAACACAATTTGTACTCATACAAGACTAAGATCCCTTTTAAAAAGCCACAATTTCTTTATCTCTGCATAGTATCCCCTGCTGCCATAGAACAGCAGGCTGCCATCAGAGTCTTGCTTCAACCATCGCTTACAAACCCCACCAAAACCAAGTGCTACAGTGGCATGGCAAGTTCAGTAACAGCTGAACTGACATACCTGTGGAGAGCTGCCTTTGGCCCCACCCAAATCGGTTTGTTACCTTCCCATTTTAGCATTTACCTGTTTAGCTCTGACCAAACCCTAAGTCAAAGACTCAAGACTACCTGACCCCAAACTTTAATCAAGAAAGACTGGTTATTATAATTCATGAGCAGTTCAGCTTGTAAGGCCTGCAGCCATCAATACAATTTCTGTGCCTAAATCACTCACATGCACATGAAGTCTCCCCTCATGACTCAGTTATCTGGAAAGCCACATTTCTAAGTAAAAAAGGCAACCTTGAGCTCCAATGCTTAGCAGCTCTCTCTGTTTTATGTGCTGCTGAAAACAGCTGCATTTCCTCCTCTTTGTTCTAGTACAGATTCACAAAGCATCATTGCAATCACTTTTTCTTCAAACAAGCTGGACTAGAAGCAGACATTTCAGACAAGATAGTAATGCTATTAAGGTCAGATGACTAAGAACTAGAAGGTAAAAACAATCAGGAGAATGATTACTGAAGAATTTTTATTATAATTTTCCTAAATTTGATGCCTTATCCAACAAAGAGCAGAACAGGGGAAGAAATAGAAAAAATACAACAATAAGTAAATGATACAGCTGTAACTGACTTTTACCTGCAAGGAATGTCAAATGTAAAATTTAAGACACATTCACCAACAGGAATGCAGTCATTCAAGTGACTAAGAAAAAGAAAAAAGGAAGTAAAGCAAGACAACAAAGGTTGGCTAATTTACTTCTAATGTCATAGTCCTGCAGGGAAGCATGACAAATTCTTACCCATCAATTATTTGTCTTTTTGTCCTACGAAGAGAGACAAAACAGGAGGGCCAGAAAGCAATACAAATCACACATGCCCGCGGCAGAGAGTTACGTAATGCTGACGTACTGCCTGCTCTTTGCTCACAACACTTACTTTGCTGCAATTCCAAGTACCAGCTTTTAACAGCTGCCCGGTTTGAACACTTCTAAACTGCTTTGTAAATAAAATGCAGACACACAAAGAGGAACAAGATAGAAAAGGAAGCTTTAGAGCTATTTCTAACAGAGATAAAAATAAGAAAATCAGAGGGTTAGGTTTATGATGAGACATTTTCTGTTTCATAAGAAGTCATACAACTGGCTTTTTGAGCTAAAATTCAAAACTAAATTGCCTGCCAATCTAAAGTCTTTTAATTTAACTTACTTGAAGAAACCACAAATAAAAAGAGAAAGATAGCTCCTTCAACTTCACTGAAGTGCTACTGCCAGGAAACATAAGTCCGAAATTCTTTTGATAATGAGACACACCTAGGAATCTTTCTATTTAGATGAGAACTTGCCCTGAATAGACTCAAACAGATTAGCTAGAAGTAAAGGCAGAACAGGTACAAGCAGGGCCAAAAATATTTATTATTAATCACGGGAGAAAGAAAAAAAACCCCACAAAACAAATAAAAAAATAGTGAACACAGCGGAACTAGCCAGATTTCACAAAACTAAACTCAGAAAACATTTATAAAATGTGGTATTAGCCATACTAAGTCATCTTTTTTTCCTATATTTTGTCTTTTAAAAATTAGGACACAACCATAAAATCTGCAATAATCTATTGCTCAGTACCTATCATAGCCATTATGTAAGCAAATACATCCCAACACTTAAGATCACATGCTTGAATAATCAGCTGCTAATTAAGTATATCTGCAATTGCCTTGTTCCTTCCTTTCTCTGACCCAAAACAGTAAGTAAACAACATTACAAAAATCTCAGTCTGCAGCAGTCAGATATAACAAAGAAACTAAAACAATATGGTCCTTCCTGTGGGGCAGGAATCAGTAAGGCTGTATTCTAAACTCTGGAGCACAGCAGACTGATTTATAACAAATGACTACACAATTTAATGTACACAGCAAACTGAGGAGGCCAACTCATGCAGACAAACATTAAGCTAAGCTGTTTTGGAAGGCCATACCAAATAGTTTTTACACAAAGCTGGGCATCAGCACCATCACTGGAAGTTCCTAACAAGCATAAGATAAAATATTACAAATTATTTCTTCATGTGTTGGGTTTTTTTTTTTTTTACTCCTTTGAGTAACTAAATTAAAGTTTCCCTTCTACCTGTCTGACCTCTAATAACATATGCTCTTTTCAAGGCCTTTTAAAACATGCCCAGGTTACCTCAGGCCTCGAGGAAGATAGTGTTTGTAGGCTCTCAAGAAAATGCTCTGCCAGCATTTTTCTTGTCTGTTGCAGAGAAGAAGGAATGACTTCAGGACTTCTACTGATTTCAAGTTGAGGAAGCACAGCGCCAGAAAAAAAAAGCAGCTGGTGACCAACTACCACCCTAAAGGAATACGTCACAGAGTGCGTGGTGTGTTCATCACCTCTATAACAATCCCTGTATCAAAGTGCCCAAAAGCATACAGAAATTTACAATGCTGTAAGACTATCAAAATAAATCTTCCAAATATAATAAAAGTGTTTCCTATTATTTTTTCTTAAATCATAACCTAGGAACAATCTGAATATAAATACCACTATTTACATATGCACAGACAGACGCAAGTGTGATTACTTCTGTGGACATTCCTTTCACTGCTCAAGCTGTAAAACACAAACACTAAGATAAATAACTCAGGATTTAGCTAGAAGATTGCAGTAAAAATTGTATCACAGAGAGTAATAAAGATTTCAGACTTCCTTATCTTTACATTCATAGCAAAGCTATAAAGTACAAGGAGTTTAAGGATAAAATTTAAACTTTTGAGGAGCCTGACTGCACCTAAGTCATTTTTACACCCAATAATCAGGAAAGCTTACATATTTTGATTATAATTGACCTTAAGCTAATGACTGCAAGATTTATGTAAGTGACATTAAACTAATGACTGCGAGAAACAAACAGGACAATCAATTCGGGCAGGATGAAAATCTTTGTATTCTAAATTATTACTTCCGTGGTTAAGTTCAGGAACAAAAGAAAAATTTGTCTCAGTGACCCACAAAGCTGCAGACCGTTCTTGAGAAGAGTCTGTTCGTGCATGGGTATACACACAGACACACACAAACAGACTGAAGGTCAGTCTCCTCCCTGCATTTCACACTTCCCTCCCTCCCTCTAATCTTCACACAGGCCTTGCCAGACAGCTAAGGGCTTTTAGAAATCACACGGTTTCAGCGGTTCGCTTCGCTGCGCGTACTAAGCAGAGACAAGGACCCCTGCCCCTTCCTCCCCCGGCCGCTCCGCACTGGCGCGGCGCGCCCCGCTCTCCTCCTCGGCCGCGCTCTCCCGGGAGCCGCCCGGGAAAACCCGCCGAGCCCAGGCCGGGACCGGCGGGAGGGGAGAGGGAGGCGGGCAAAGGCGGCTTCTCGAGCAGGCCGGGCAGCCGCCCCCTCCGAGGCCGGGGCTGTCGGGGCGGGGCGGGGGGGCCGAGGGAGGTAGCCCCCGCAGCCGGAGCAAGGCCCAGCTGTCAGAGCCCCTCCGTGGGACGGGCCACGCTTGGCCCCGTTCCCTGCCAGACCCCCGCGCGTAGCCGAGAAGCGGGGGCGGGGGAAGGGCGCCCCGGTCGCACCGTGCCCCGCCGCGCCGGCCTGAGGGGCGCGGGGAGGCGAGCGGGGCCTCGCGGGGGACGCCGCACTCACCACTTGGTAGCGGCTGACGGGCTGGTGATGATCCATCCTGGCCGCCGCCGACACGCACGGGCGCGGCCGCGGCTCCTCCGACCTGGCGCCGCGTCGCTTGGTCGGTCCGTCCTTCCCTTCTTCCTTCCTTCCTTCCTTCCTTCGTTCCCCCGCCCGTTCGCCCGGCGCCGCCGCCGCCCGGCCCGGCCCTGCCCCGCTGCGGCCGCCCCCCGCCCGCCCCCGCGGCGGCGGAGCGGCCCAGGCCCCGCCCTGCCGGGAGCCGCGCTCGCTCGGCCCGGGGGCTCGCTCGGCCCGGGGGCTCGCTCGCCCGGGGGCTCGCTCGGCCCGGGGCTGGACGGGTGCTCCCTCCGCCCCCGGCCTCTGCCCCGGCTTCGCTCAGCTCGGGGCGCTTCTACCGCGGCTGCCGAGAGCGGGTCTTCGTCTTTCGCCGCTCTTCGCTCGGCAGCAGTGTTTTGTGAGGTTGTTAGGTCCCAAGCCCAGGCCTTGCCTGGATATTTGTCGCTATTGATCACCGTGGGGCAAGAAGTAGTACAATATGGCACAGAAGACATACTGGGGACCGGAGAGCGATTTTGAATAGGCATCCACCTAAAGTGATTAAGAATGCTGAGCCCGTTTGCCTGCTGTTCTTGTGAAGGCAAAGCACCGTTCTGTGGCAAGGAAATGTGATTTTCCTCTCCTCTCTTCCTCCTAAAACTAAAAATTCTGATGTTTATGCCCTCCCGGAGTAAAACCAGTTAAAAACGCCTGCACCCAGAAAGGTGTATGGGATGAAGCTGACTCATTTCTAGGTTCCCGATCCGCCAGATGTGCAGCTGTGGCACGCAACAATTTCAAATAGCCGTAGATTCATCTCTTGGCCGCAGCGGAGAGGAGCGTTCGCGTGTGCTGCTCTGTAGCTGATCTGCAAGGCAAATGCCCTCGCAAAGCTGGCTTCTCGCTGTCACTAATGGCCAGCACGCAGAACCTCCTCCTGCAGCTCAGGTCATCGCCTTTCCGTAGCTGCCTGCTGACCTGAGCAGCAGGGTGAGTGTTTCTGTGCAGGCAGTCATCCCTGGTGAGCGGGGTGAAGCGCCAGTACGTGCTCGTGGGAGGGCAGGGAAGTGGAGAGCGAGCTCCATTATTGGAGTTATGTTTCTAGATGGGAGTGGGAGTGAAGATAGGCAGGATTAGAAGGGAGGAGGAGGTGGAAGCGTGAGACGTTGTGTGTGTGCCTGGGACCTTACTCGCAGCCCATACCTGGCTAATGCAAGCAATTACTAAAACTGTCCAAATGAAAAGAAAAACATGTTTGGAAAGTTCAGGCCTGGTCTGTTGGTTGCATTTCTTTTGTTTCTTGTACAACTGTGTTGCACATCAAAAGCACCAGCACTTAGGAAACAAAGCTGGTTACAAATGGATGGGTTTCTATAGGTTAGAAATTAATTAATATTATTTTCCTAACAGGATTTTCTCCTATTCCCTCGTTATACATAATAAATGTTTAATTATTCTGCCCTTGAAGGAATAGTTATTAGCAAAGTTCATCTTAAGTTTAAGAAAGTTTGTACAGAGTATTGCAGTGTGTTTCAGTTACCAAAACCTCTTAATTATATTTCCAGATTTCACGGGACATGGAAATTGGACCATTTGTGTAATTAGTTTAACATCTTCTCTATCGTTAGCAAGAATTATCTCCAAAGTAAACTTTTTCTGGAGTGCTGCATGTGACATCTCAGCCCACCTATCTCTACAGCTTTTTAAGTGTTGTGTCTCAGCTCTGTGACACAGTCCTAGAAACCCCAACTAGTTAAGAGCTGCCAAATGGAATTTGACACTGCGAATGCTGGAATACAACTGAATAAACATTTATTAAGATGTAACCTTCAGTTTTGAACTCATTCAATTCATGTCTTTTAAGGGAAGAAAGGACAATAGGCGAGAACCAAAGTGCATTTAATAGGAAAATTGGAAAATATTCCATAGTGCTTGGGAAAAGAGTCAGCAGAGGGAGAAGCAGATTCAGTAGAGATAATACAGTTGTGTGTGGAAAGGAAGCTTCATATTTAGGGACAAATTTTGGATTCTTGGTCTAGCTTATATACAGAAACCAAACTTCTTTTACTTCAGGAATTTTAGTGTAGTTATGGGACTTATAACAAAGCAGGCCATGGGACCAATTTAGGTTTTAAATATGCCTTCTTTTGATTCTTATTCTTTCTGGAACATCAAAATATAAAAACAGATCATGCACTTGTGTATTTTCAGATCTGTGTATTTTCAAAATAGTGTTATCTGTATATTTTAATTTAATTGCCTGATTCCAGAGGTTTTTACCATAGCATAATATTAATCTATAATGCAAAGAAATTGGCAAGCACTAAGGTTCCTTAAAATCACAGAACCACAGAATGGTTGGGGTTGGAAGGGACCTCTGGAGGCCATCTGCTCAAGCTGGGATGCCTGAGCAGGCTGCCCAGGACCAGAGGGTTTTTGAATATCTCTGAGAATGGAGTCTCCACAAGTCCCTGGGACAACTTGTCAGTGCTCAGTCACTCTCACAGAAAAAAAATAATTCCTGATGTTCAGAGGGAGCCTCCAATGTTTCTGTGTGGGCCCATTGTCCTGGTTTAGGCACTTAGCACTGCTGAGAAGAGCCTGGCTCCATCTGTTAAGCAGCTTCCCTTCAGGTATTTATATACATTGATGGGATCCCCCATGAGGCATTCCTGCTCCAGGCTGAAGGGCCCCTGCTCTCAAAGACTTGCTTCACAGGAAAGATGCTCCAGTCCCTTCATCACCCTGGTGGCTCCTTGCTGGACTGTCTCCCATGAGTCCATATTTCCTCTGTACTCTCTTGTACAGATTATATCTTGAATGTAGGCAATGTGCCTTTTAGAAGTGCTAGGACTTTGTTACTTAGATGTACAAATCATGTGGACTGTCCTGTTGACTAAAACCCTTGAATGCTATTTTTAAGATTTACTTTTTTATTTTGACCTTCTTAAACCTTAACAGGCCTGCAATGACAGTAATGGTTAGGACTGTATTATGGATCCTGAAGAATATTGTTTTTCTGTCAAAAAAGAACTATTTAAAGTAACAAAAATAGTGCTCTAAATAGCATGTAAGTAAAATAGTTTCAAATTTATACTTAAAAAGAATTATTGCTTCAGACAGTTTTTTTTAGGAAAAAAGAAAATTAATTGCTGTTAGTCAGCAAACTTACAACAGTTTAAACTTTGTTCCACCATGAAAATGAGCCAAGAAAACATTCTTCTTGGTAACAACAGCTCTTGCAAGCCCAGTTCTGTGAAAAGTTGTCTTGAACGATGGCATCTGAATTCAGACAAGTCTGAACTTAACTGCACAAAGGCAAGGATTGTTAGAAATTTTACTCTTGTTTTTCATTCATTATTCAATCAATGGCCAACAAATAAAAAAGCACACTATTTATCTTTACCTTTCTTCACCAGTTTCTTCTTCAGTATTTATCTTCATTTCTTCATTCAAATTTTTAAGGTTTCTTATGGAACTTACAGAGTAGGTAGATTTCAGAACTAAGTTAATTTTCTCTTAATAAAGATACATAAACCAAATCTTATATTGGTTAAAATACAAATATTTATATTACATTTATAGTACATAATTTTGTACTATTTTAAGTAAATATAGATTTTACTATAGTAGTTTACTTGCTGTACGGTATAAATAATTTAAAAATTTAAAAATAAAAGCTGTACATACCTTTCCAAAACCTGGGTAACAAAGTAAAATTTCAGGTTTTATAGCTTTGTTTTACACCTTTAGCATGTGTTTTTAAATGTCTAGTACAGATAATTTCAGTGAGAAATAAATAGCTTTTTTCCCAAATGTAAGTCTAATGAAATTAATGTACTTAATTTACTCATGAACTGATCCTAAAGCAGGCTGTGAATTTATTGACTGTATTTATTTTTCTCTGTATTTTCAAACTCCTTTTATAAGCTATTTACTTTTAAGTCTATGTTCCTGGTTTTATAAACTGCACAAAATTTGTGATCTCTGTATGGCCTTAGATAGTTACTTTAACTTTAAGCAGGAAGTTGGCTTAAACAAACTACTGGGACTGAATTTCCTAGAAAGAAACAGCAGGACTTTGGCTTGGTTTTCTTCATGTTTTCTTCTCCTTTTTTTAGGCAACATAAGCAATGCCAGAGCCATCAGTAGCAGGAACACTGGGCTACTTTAAGATTTTGTAGTCCAATGTAGATTTTCAATTACATTGTCATCATCTGTGTTCAGTGTCTATATACATGGGTACAGTCCTGCAAACCTGGCCTTTGGATATGTCCAAATACCATGCAGATATGTCTAAACCAGGTTTAAAAATCATTACTGCAACACTGAGCTCAGGCTGGGAAATATCTCAAATATTTGCCTTGGTCTAGGACAGATTTTGCCTGCATGGATCTCTTTACTGCTGCAGCTATTTCCTGCTAAGTCACAGAGACAGTTCTGAACTAGCTCAGCTGTATTCTGACTAGCTCCACACAGCTGTGCATTGCACAGACATACTTTGTCTAAGCTGGTAGCATGGTTAGATACCTACATCTCTGTTGTCTCCTTTATTTACCTTTGCTGACTACAAGCACAGTTAAAGCAGGACACCACAGAAGTGAAGAAACACCATCTTTTAAAAAGCCTTCAGACAAATTCAGGGAGCAAATGCTCACATTAGCAGAAGTACAGCTTCTTCAGTACAGCTCAATGGTTTTGCAAGGAGAAAAAAAAAGCATAATGAGCTGCCACTGCAAGATGATTGCTTAGCTAGTTCTGTGCAGTAAGCTATGAGTCTAGAGGAAATGGTACAGAGTCCATAAATAAAGGCTGATGCAGTGTGTGCTTGTCTCTCAGGGTGGATTCTTAAACGTCGTATTTCCATATAATGTGACACATTGAGAATGAAGAATGAATGCAAAGGTTGCTGGTGTTTCAGACAGGTGACAGAGGGCCTAACTATGAGAAAAAAGGACCTGCCAAGTCCCACCTTTCTGGAGCGGCACATATACATGCGAGAAGTCAGTTTAAAGTAGGAGAATCACAGGAACATGAGTGTGTGCCAGTTTGAAGTTGTTCTCTTTAAACTCTGTTCTCTTCAAACTCTGTTCTCTTCAAAACTAGATTCTCTCTTTAAAAATGTGAGTTTATAACTATTTTTTAAAATCCCTTGTAATAAAATACAATAATTTTAATATTTGTGTGTGATGAACATTGATGGTGGACACTACCTAAACATACCACAAATGTCAAAAGCTGAGAAGTAAATAAGATTTTCTAAAATTTATATGGCCTAGCTTTTCAGTGTGTTATCAGCTACAGATCTGATGTTAAAAACCCAATGTTGATGGTTGCCAACATGTGCTATTATGTAAATACACAATGTTTAACAAAGAAAAAAAAAATCCCCCTATGGCTTTGAAGTTTTCATTTAACAAGTGAGGTTGAAGGGAATGTGCAGAAGTCAGTCAGAGCTGATAAAACCGATGGCAGTAAATTTGAAATACAGAATAAAGAATGTAAATGTACACCAAACTGGGAACGAATGTGGGAAATACGTGAGAAAATACCTCCAGTTGGAAACCAATGAACAACAAAGCAATTCCCAAACCCTTGAAATCTGTTGGGGAAAAAATGGAGGAAAGGGTAGAAAATACAGACATCTGTAGGCTTAGTGCTTCAGAGTCAATGCAGATGCGTGCTGCAAGAAGAAATCCAATGCTGTTATGAAGTCTTATGGACAAGAGATATCTGTTCTGATCTTGGCAATACTTGTCATTTTTGTAACATCAGTATATGGCATGATTAAGTAGAAAACAGTTTTAGCATGTATTCTGTAGGAAAAAGATTATTCAAAGATTTGTTAATCCAGTTATCTGAAAGCTACTTTGATATTAAATTGGCTGTATGCAAAACAAAAATCCAATCAGTTAAGGACTTGATGTTGTCTGAAAATAATTCTCTTATACAACTAGAAAAGGAAAGACTAAGCAATAGATACACAACCAACTCCATGCTCTTGTAGTGCCAACATTACTGTAAGCATTAGCATAGTCTCTGTCCTAAAGAAGCAGAAGGAAGCTGGACATATATTCACAATAATTTACTGCTAGGTCAGTAAGTATGAAGTGTTGGCATTTCTCCTAATGCTTACAACACAATATAAAGATCTATTTGAAAAAGCTATAAGATGAAAATGATCTCTTGAGTTATCCAGATGATGCTGATCATTCAAATGAGATGTGCTGTGACACTGCCCTGCACAGTACTGTTAGTGGGTTTTTCTAAATAACTTTCAGTCTGTTCATCACTGTCTGTGTTCCCCATATATACAGCTCTTGAGCCAGCTTTGTGCCCAAATTGATTTTCTTCTACATAAAATACAGCTCTGCATAAATTATAAACCTCTTTTATTATGAACTCCCCCCTTTTTTTCTGTGTTTGTAATGCAACTGCATTAAAAACCACACAGTGGTTTCAGAGCTGTTGAGCTGTTAAAGTGGCTCCTTGTAATGCCAGCTTAGTCTCCTTTGAACATAAGGCAGAATACAAACAGAAATAGAGCAGAATATAACAGAAATGTTGTTAACCACCAGATCATCAACCAGACCTAGTCAGCGAGTGCTAACTCAGCCTAAATTCTGGCTAAGGCCCCATGCCTCGAGTTTCCTATTGAGTAAGCATTCTGTTTCTTTGACTCTTCAAATGACTTTCAGAGGATTTCTGATGTACGTAGATTTTACCTATTAGCTAGCCACATAAGCTTAGGTAGCATGTGAATATGACCACTTACCTCAACAGATAATTTCTTAAATATGGAGAAAAATATTCTTTTTCACTGTTCCAGCATGCTGACAGTCAAACAACATTGTGTCCCATTGTCAGAATACACTCTACCATTTCAGATACAGTTGCCAGTCCCATTGTCAGAATACACTCTACCATTTCAGATACAGTTGCTGAAATTTTATTCAGTCACTGCTCAGGAACTAGTAATATGCAAACACATAAAAGTTGCTCAGGTCTTTTGCATATTCTTGTTTTGAGAAGTATGTAGCTCTCTGGAAAATATGCCTCCTTTGGTGAATCTGAGTGGAAGTGTCCATCAACATCTGATTTGACCCAGGGCTGCAGTGGTAAAAAGGAAAAATAAATGTTGAGAAATAATCTTCAGTGGAGATTTCCACTGAAGCTAGCTTTTGTTCCATTGTGTGGTATGTGTAGGTAGCTTCAGGCATGATATTTCAGCATTCCTGTCAGTTTGGAGACAAAGAAACAGCACTATGCTTGAAAGTCTTAAATGCTGCTGCTAATATGCAGAAGGGCTCTAAACCAAGCAGCTCAGTAAGGGTCTGATCCTGCACATGCTAATTGAAAGGAGGAGCACTTTTCTTGAAATATTTTTCAGCTGTGTTGCCCTGACTTATTCTACTACAGAGCAGTGAGCTCACCTAAATTTAGATGTTACTGTCACAGATGTCTGCATTGGATCCAGATATCTGGGTATTTTTTATAGTGAATGGAGGAAAAAAAGGCACTTTCATGATGCTATTCATCTCATTCTAAGATACAAACTCCTGGTCACTGGGCACCACTGAAAAAAAGTGTGGCCACCTTTTCTTCATTCCCTCCCTGCAGGGTGGGAATTCCCTCCCGCATGGGTGGGATTCCACTCAGCCTTTCTTCTCCCTGCCTAACTCTCTCAGCCTCCTCAAAGAGCCAACATAGTTATAGTTTTGGACTCCATAGTTATAAACAAGGAATGGTCAGGGATATGAGAGCTGGAGCTGCCTTACCTGCAGTGGCATATCACCACTGGAGTAACAGGATCCAGAAGGATACAGGGGGAAGAATATCCAGAGAGGAGGAAGAAGGGCAAAAGTCAGGATCACAAGCCTGCATTTTGGGAGCTCAGATTCCAACTTCAGAGAACTTCTTGGAATAGACCCATAGGTTATGACCCTTGACTCCAGATAGAAGAAGGTCCCAGGAGAGCTGCTTTAAATTCCAATATCACCTCCTTCAAGCTTAAAAAAGCTCCACCCCAACAAGGAAGAGATCAAAGGTAGCAAGAATCCTGCATGGATGAGCAAGGAGCTCCTAAACTAATTCAGGTATAAAAAAGAAGTGCATGAGATGAGGGAAATGACAGATGACCCACAGGATGTACAGAATGTATCTTTAATAAGGGTATGCTTTTCAAAAAAATAGCAGAAAGTACTTTATTTCAATGTTGGACCTATTTTATTTTATTTTATTGTACCTTATTTTACTGTATTTGGATATATGATTTTATTATCCCTTTCTACCTGAAAAGTTGAGGGAAAGGATGTTTAGGGGCTAATTTTTTCTCACCACAAAATAGGGGAGGAAAGATGAAAGAGGCAAGGGATATTCAAGAATTTGAATAGGAGATAAGTCTCCTGTGCTTCTGGAAATGTGTTCACATGCCAGCCATATTCTCTTGGAGATGAGAACCTTGTGGGCACCAACCACCATGCCAGTTCTGCAATGTGGCCAAAGCAGAAATTTTAAAAAAACAGACCAAAAACCAGGTACATATCTCAGAAAAGAGAACGAGTGACTGGAGATCAAGGCAATGGCATGTTCCAGCCACAAGTCTATACGTACACTGAGTAACAATTAAATGAGGTTATTTCCATGTAATTTGGAAAGCTCTTCAGTGGGATCTTCCAGAAGTGCTGGGTCATGTGCTGACAATACTGCTATTAAGATGGTGGGAACTGAAAAGGGAAACCTCTGTAGAATCTGCAGGCAATATTGAGTCTCAGAAAGAAGAGTAGGCACCAGAGAAGGAGAAAAAGGTGAAAAATAATTTGCAAAAACCTTTGGAAACTTGGAAACCATCAAATAGGAGAAACCATGTTGTCTAAGATGCTGGCTGATACTTTGAGAGAGTTTGACTAGAACTAAGAAACTTTGCTCCCAAAACTTAGAGATGTAAGACTGCTTTCCTAGGTCCAGTTTCCCTTGACCATATCCCAACTCCATTTGAGGGACACACTCAGGCATGCATTATACCAAATTCCCTAGCCTTTGATATTTAACATACCATGTTTCAGTTGAAACAAAGCCAGGACCTGTGAGCTGAATGGGACCCATAGTGTTTTACAGCATATTTTTCTGGCATTTCCAACTGGAATTGTGCCAGAATCCCAGTAATGTAGCAGCTGTAGTTAGAACTAAGGAAGTGCTACAGGAACAGGACTTCCACTCAGGTGTCAACAAGTAACAGAGAATTTTTAACTCAGCACACAAATGTCCACTTGGCAGGATGTGCTGGTCTCAACTACTTTCACTCTGTGACAGACATCCCAGTCATGCAGGAAATGTGACATTTGTTTGCCTCATTGGGACATCAGACTTGATAGAAAACTTGGTTCCAAATGTGGAATATACCAGTTGTTCTGATGTATGAGCTCTTGCTGAGGTAAAGGTCTGAGATAAGACCATGGTATTTGCACATCAAAGTTTTGCCAAGCATGTGCCCTTCAGGATGACTGTTAGAAACATTAGTTTATCTGAGCACTATCAGAGCTAGGTAAAGTAAATGTTAATAATTCACTGTCCTTGAAGATCAAGAGATACATGATGTCATAGGCAGAGTCATAGCTCTGAGCATTCATCACCAGGATTCAAAACTTTTTCAGGACATTATAGGAAGGACTGGGTGCCTCAAATGGAGGCATTTGTTCAGAGTGAACTGAGTTATCTGTCCAGATCCTGCAGCCTCACAGCCCAGCACATGCAGTACCAGTATGAGTAGCAGACTTCAGGCTCTGCATGTTTTAAGCTGATAACACAATTATTAAGACATATTAGGATTCATGTGGACTAGCCTTGACCTGCCTGAAGGTTGAGGTTAGTTTGTTTAGCTGTAACAGCTATTGTCTGATAACCAGCTGACAGTTACCTGATTTGTTTCAGCCTTTGCTTAGCTTTGTATGGCTGAATGATATAAGGCTTATTACATTATATATTTGTATAAACATACATGTAAATGCAGCATGTAATTTTTCTTTCTATAGTGATCTATGATAATGCTACAATAAAAATACAGGGTAGAGATGTACAGGTAGCACATGATAACTGCAGCCTTAACAGTGGAGACACAGGTTGGTAACAGAGGCCTTTGGTTGTAAACAACTTGGGAGTAGACAGTTACTGGCTGCCAAAGGAATATTACCTTGGCAGATGGGTAAAACAATTTAGGGGTGACAAAAAGAGGAAAAAACAGGTATCTGATATATGTTAAAACATGCTGTACCTAGTAGATTTTGCTGTAATAGGGAACTGTGAACCAATGAGTAAGAGGCAAGCAAATCATGTTAGGAAGTACATAATTATGACACTAAGAAGACCCAAGAGTCAGGAGGAGAAAACCATCAATACCAACATCATATTTTCAGCAAAGAGAAATAAGAAACTCTCCACATCATATCTCTTCCATGGATGTCTTGCCACGACACACCCAGACCCCCCAGACAGAAGCCATCTACTTTAGGACAGGATCTCTGTGTCACCAGAGTAACACTGGAAGTGTGAGCATAATACCAGAGAAAGGGACAATTACCATAAAGTTTACGTATTTTGATTTTCACCCTATGATTACAGGGATTAGCCGTAATGTTTGCATAATTGGAATTAAAATGGATAGTATCATTATATTCAGGCCAATAAAAATTTGTTGGTTAGACTATCGAGACAGGAATTGGACTAGCAGTAAATTCCCAGTTCTGCATAAAATGTAAGTGACCCACATAAACTGCATTAATTGTATTGCACCAAGTTGCTGACCAAAGCTGTAAGTTAAATGCAACAAATCAGTATTAATTTTGTGGAGGACCTAGTTTATGGGCCTAGGTTCTTAAAACTTGATCTAGCTACCAACTCTATTGATTTGGTATCCACAGACTGTAATGGGAGGTGCAGTGTCAAGCTCATATACAGGCATCTAGCTATGTCCTGTGTGCTGTCAAAAAGATACTGAATGTGTGTTTTGACATTCTCATTGTACAAGTGAAGAGATGCCAGGTGGGAGCAGTCAGTTCATGAAGGCTAAATACAACAATCAGAGTCACAGAATCAGGTGGCTTACATGGGACATGCAAAGGTCAGCCAGGGCAATTCTGCACAAAGCAGGACCAGTAAGGTCAGGTTGCTCAGACCACACCCAGCCAAATTTTGACTATCTCCCAGATGGAGGACCTGTTTCAACTGTAAAACATTAATTCTGTTCTCTCAGTTGGTTATAAGAAGGGCTTCTCTGGTAACTTTAGGCAAAGATTAATGAAACACCGAGGAACTCGATGTAAAATCACAGTCGAATGTGTAATTGTGGATTGGTGTCATGGAGATGATGATGGTCTAAATATTTGTGGTGGAGTTTTCTTGTCTAACTCAGTCTAGTTATAATGCTTTTATACAACCTCAATTTTCTTCCTTCTTCAGCACTTTTAGAGATACAGTCATAACTCTGAGCAAGCACTCACAAGGAGGAAAGTTCCTCTTATATAAACTCCTCATATATTTTTTAGCAAAAGAAACCAAAGGACAAAAAAAAAAATTGGAATCATACCAAGTCATGAATATTTTTAGTACCAGATGTCTGAATGAACTAGAAGACCCTTAATTCCATCTGAACCAGATGTCCATAATACCAGAGCTAAGAGGGGAAAAAATACAGCTTTTCAGGTCTTCCGCCCCTCCCCCCCCAGAAAGAAAGGTACCGCTTAAATAGGAAATATTCTTTTCATGGGAGTTTAGGGATCTGTCATGTAATTAACGTCTTCTAGTTCTGAGAAGGATGCTTATCACCAGGGTACAAAGTTTGGATATAACAAATGACAAAGCAGTATGGATCTTTGCTGTAACTTGTTACTCTGCTGTTTCTAAACATTATGCCTGACATATGTTAGTGAAAAGTATAGTGATTCATATACCAGAGAGAATAACAGTGATGCAATTCAGGAAATCGCTGCCAGTATCCTCTATTTTTCAAGATAAAGAGGCTATTTTGTCCAAATCTGGCTGGAAAATTAATATATCAAATAGATCAAGTTGCTAATTCATTTCACTAGTAGTACTCTTGCCACTAAAAGCACATAATTATATTTAGTGCTTCTATTTGTAAACCCCATTAGAACTGGCTTATGTGATCATCATCTCACAGCCTGGCTATAAGAGCTTATAAATCTGAAAAATTTAGATTAAATACTTCTATCAGGGAAAAAAATACTGTCTGTACAGAAACAAATGACTAAGGCAAAAATGGCAATGAGTCAGTCCATAGATGGCCCCAGCAGTTAGTAACTGGCTTACTTCCCAACAGCATGAGTAGGGAAAAAAAAACAATCACTGTGTGGTGATTAGGCTTCTTTCATTCTTCATATTTTCAGTATAGAAATGGACCCAAACACAATCCCCATGAACATTGCTAACTAGCATATGCTTTAAATACTGCACTATGTGCACCACAGGTGGAATATTCATAGCCAAGTGCTCCATCTTGATTCTTCAGAAAAATAAATAACAGTATGTTGACTTTGTATTGAATGTCATGCAGAGTTCAAGATTTGGAGTACCTGCCTCCAAACTGTGACGTATTTATGTCCCCGATAACCAGGAAAATCTGCAGATCTTAAACAACTCGCTGTTTGCACAAAATGAAGCGTGCAAGAATGAGTGCAATGATTGCTTGTGACTTTTGAATAGTTTCTTGGTGATTCAATATCTCCTGTAGATGCTAAAATCTGCTTCAATTTCCTCTTCTTTTTGCTTCAAGATTCAAGGTGCAATCTAATTTTCTTTCATGGTAACACATAGTCAGTGGTACAAACTAACTCATTTCCCACTATGAGAGCAAAATAGAAGCAGCATCTAATGTGCAGTCCCTCAGCACCAGTTACCCCCTCAAGAGGGTGGCAATGGATACATAAAGACATAAATTTAAGTAATTTGTTGTTTTAGGAAAGCATATAGAATTAGTTTACAAAGGTCACACGAGGATCTTAAATGTCTGTCATGATTTAAAGACAAATAAACACATGTAGTTGACAGCAATGAGAGTTTAAGGTTATTTCTGAATTGCAGGTAAACGTAGTGAAATTGCTGTTGCTGTAAACCTTGCTATAGAAGATTCATAAATGCACAGGAATGAACTCTTCCTGAAGAACCACTTCCTTCCTGTAAATTTCTATGGAACAAAAGCAGATTTCCTGCAAAAACACTCATTCACCTGAAAGAGAGCAAAACTGGATACTTATAAAGGAAAAATGATAAAAACAAGGTTACTCTAGCAGCTAACTGGAAGGGAAACTCTGTTTTCCCTGGCTACCTCAGAGAGCTACTACATTGTCTGGCATTCCCGTGAAGCAGTGTCCTTGTCTGTACAGAGGCTGATAGAAAGGTCTTGCATTGCACTTTATCAGAGGGAGGCACAAATGCTGACAATGTTGTGCCAAAGTACACATTGGTATTTGATTTTTTTAAAATGGCATTGTGTCCACAGCTAAAGAACAAATACAATTTTAGATTTTCCTGTATATTAGTACAGAAAAAAACATTTTGCCACTTCAGCAAAGTATGAATAATTGATTCAGGGAGTCATTACAATTTATTTAAAAATAAGTCTAGAATAAAATAATACTGCCTTTTGCACCAACAGTTAGTACCACAATAGTAGAACTTCCTATGTTTAAAATAAACAAGGCTAAACTAAACATCTTGGAAAGTGAGGGCCAGATACTTTGCATGTCCTTAACTGCTTTCATATGCTCAAAATAAGGAAATAGCTTTAAAAACATGATTCATAAATGCCAACGAAATAAAGCCACGTGTTATCAAACTGCTGTATTGCTCCAAAACTTTTATTTTTTTAAAGATATTACTTTCTGGAACAGAGTTGCTTTCCCATGGAACAGAACACAGACTACTGGATTTTAAAAAAGCATAGCCGTGAAATAACTTGTGGCAGTGATTAGATTTGCCCCAGTTCCTCGGAAAGGAAGGCTGGATGACTACAATTATTTCCTTTAATTGTCTCCCTTTGCTTAGTTGTGCTACACAAGTTACCAAATCAACTGGAAATGCTAGATTAAAAACAGACAAACAAACAAACAAATAAAGAAACAAGCTACTCCCACTCCCACCATTTTCCCATCATTTGAGGCTCTATGTGAGACTCATCTGAAATTCCTTGGGATAATCAAGACATCCTTATAGTCCTGGCCAAACCTAGGAGATCCCTCAGAAACCAGAAGGACTTAGAAATAGCAACTGAAAGTTAAAGCAACTGAACCAACTTTGTATTTTTTTCTGTCTGATTATTTTCCTTCTCCCCACTCTGCTCAGTAAACCCACACAGCAGCCTCATTTGAAATTAAGATATTCACAATAGCAATTCATTTTTTTTAAATTTATAATATATTTCTGAAATAATTTTTTAAACTTCTCTAAGTTTGAAAACAGAGAGACTGGTTTAAATTATCACAGAAACAAATCATTAGTAAGTGAAACAGAAACATGATGATAATAAAGGCACAGCAGATGAGTAAAATATTGTATAAATCTGCAACTATATCCATTAACAATGTGCTACTATTATAAGAAAAATGCCCAGAAAAAACATGGGGATTTTAAATTATGCAGCTCTTAGATAAAGGAGGAAAAGCATGTAGAGACAAAGAATATCCTGAAAAAATAACTAGTTATGCTGGCCTTTTCCCCTGATCTAGCAGTTATCTATTAAATTAAACTCTTTCCCCCACAGGTCTTGCCTAATTTCTATTCTTGGATGGACTGTCACGAAAATCTTAACACCATTTCCACACATATTTTACAAATTAAACAAACAGTAAACTCTAGAGAAGGCAGAGCAAGAGATCAAGAATACTGAGAAGAGCCAGGACTTGAGCTGTCAGAGTCTCTTTTCTAACCATTATCTGACTCTTTTGGAAAATAGGGGTTTTTCTGGATAATAACGTGTCATAGAAACATAGAATGGTTTTGGCTGCAGAGACCTTAAAGATAACATAGTTCCAACTCACTTGGCCTGGGTAGGGACTTTCCACTAGACCAAATTGCTTAGAGCTCCATCCAACCTGGCCTTGAACACTTCCACAGATGGGGTGCCCACAGCTTCTCTGCATAACATGTTCCAGTGTCTCTCCACCCTTCACAGTAAACCATTTCTTCCAAATACCTAACCTAAAGCTTCCCTCTTTCATTTTGAAGCCATTCACCATTGTCCTGTCACTGCATGTCCTTGTAAGAAGACCTTGTCCAGCCTTCTTTTAGGCTCCCTTTAGGCACTGTAAGACTGCCATAAGGTACCTGTAGAGGCTTCTTTTCTTCAGGCTGAGCAATCCCAATTGTCTCAGCCTTTCCTCATGGGAGACATGATTATGCTGAGGCCCTTCTCTGGACTCACTCCAACAGGTCAGTGTCCTCCCTGGGCTGAGACCTCAGAGCTGGATGCAGGGTTCCAGGTGGGCTCTCACCAGAGCAGAGCAGAGGGGCAGCATCCCCTCCCTGTCCCTGTTGCCCATGCTGCTTTGGCTGCAGCCCAGGACACATTTGGCTCTCTGGGCTGTGAGTGCCCATGGCTAGGTCATGTCCAGCTCCTCATCCACCAGCATCCCTAAGCCCTTCACAGAAGGACTGCTCTCCATCTGTTCATCCCCCAGCCTGTGTTGATGCCAGAGGTTGCAATGATCCAGGTGCAACACCTTGCACTTGGTGTATAATAATCTTGCATTTGGTTCTGTAATATTTCTTCCTGGAATCTGACTGGGTTGCAATTAAGAATTGATGAGAAGTAAAAGCTATGGATAGTAATTACAGTGGCCTAATAGCCTCTACCTCCCATGCATTTAACATATGAGGGATGTAGCTTGCACTACTCTCAATGACTTTTTTTCTATATCAGATATGTAGAATTTATAGACATGCTTTACATCTTCAAAATGATGAGTTCATAAGATGCTTTGAAATATTATGGTGTTAGTTGGTGGCAACTTAACTTTTGTCTGTCAGACTATTAAAAAGGGAAGTTGACTACCTCGATCTGGCTCCCAAAATCTGCCAGGTGCTCAGAGAGGGGAGTAAGAACATGACAAGCACCTAGTGACACATCACAGAATAATTGCCCAGCCTGTAGCTTGCAAAGTGTATGCACTGTCTTTGCATCTAACAGTCCCCACAGAATTTCTTTCAATACATTCATTCGTTGCTTTTTGAACTCTTGTGACATTTTAATATTCCAGTTTTGGCACGGCCAAAACTTCTACGTTGTGTGAAGAAGCATTTCCTTTTCTGTTTGGGTTTTTTTTTTTTTTTTTAATCTGACCATCACCACCTTTATTTGATACCCCTATTTTTATTTTTTTTCAAAAAGATAATCAGCAGTTGATTTCTATTCATACACTTCACCTTAGTTATGTAGCCTGCTTCCTCCTCCTTTTCAGACTTCCAAACCAGTGAAGAGCTGGTGGTAGAATCACTGGCTATATAGCTCTGAAGGAGATGAAATGGAGCTGAGGAAAATATGGAAGTATGGAAGACACTATCACTGAAGTGGAGAAGATCTGATGGAGAATGAAAATGGATTTCTTTTTATTTCAAAGAATACAGTTACAGAAAAAATGAGAGAATGTTTGAGTAAGCTTCTTAATTATCTCATAAGCAAACAGCTTTTTCTGGAAACTAATATGGCAGAAATATTTTTTTAAATTAACGAGAGAAAATCAGACTGCTTGGAAACAGCAAAATGACATGCTGGTAAATCTCTTGATTAATTATAAAATGCAAAAGATAACAAAAAGACTTAACCAGCTAGCTTTAGAAGTCGGAAGATATCTGAATGGAGCAGATGAACAGTTAGACATAATAACTTTGGAAAAAGTATGATTAGATTAATTGGAAAGACTATCTTAGCATCTCTATCATTAATGCCATCTTCACTGCACAGTCCCAAAATCAAAGGAAATGAGAAGGTAACATCAATAGGAGATTTAAAATAAAGTTACTCCTAGGGGATCAAACATTTAATATTTGTCAGCTACTCAAGAAGAACATGAAAATACTGTTAAATATATTGATTTTATAAAATCAGTGGGGAGGGGGAAATCATATTGTGCCATTCTGTAAAATAGCCTTGGGTTGTGATGAAAAATTAGGAATCTCAAAATGCTTGAATGATAAAATTAGGTGCTGGAAGCTGAAAAATGTACTATATAGATAAAGAAGGAAATCTCTTCAGTATATCAGTTTAGGAGTACTCCGGGATATACAGTAGCTTCTTTAAAATGAGTACTGATTTTTTTTTAATAAGAAGATAAAATTTTCAGAATATCACAACTACAGAAGAGTTCCACCATCTTTTTAGATATGCTAATTTTTTTGTTATGAAATAAGATACATAGATGGTGGTGGAAAAAATAGTTATTGGATTTGGATAAAATACTTTGAGATCAATACCAGAAACAAGAAGAAACTTATTATTGTAAGCTGACAAATTATATTAGCCACTAGCCTGTAAACATAAATATTAGTAAGCTAAAGCAATTGAAATTACTACAAGCATTACTAAGAATTATTTGGGGACAGACTAAATGAAGGCCTGGGGACAAAAATGGAATATTTGTAATTACTCTTCAGATAACTTCAGTACCAAAAATTAATTGTGAAATACTTTCTCATACACAAGATTCTTAACAGGTTTTTTTTTTGGTGGTGTTGTTTTTACAGATGGAACATTTGAGTAAGAAATAAATTTCAATACATTATAAAATTAAGTACCAATTAATATTTTGGTCAGTAAAATTCATTTTTTTGTAAATTTATAAAACATAATGTTCCTTTAAATTTTCAGTCCCTTCTTCAAGAATACCTTGAAAGAATAAATAGGTTCAAAAGGAAGGGTACACTCAAATGTCATTTTCATACAAAATAAGCTGATTTTTTCACTTTCCCTGAAAAGTTTTCCACTTTCAGTTTTTAAAGAATCATCACCTCAAAGGACCACTGAAGATTCTGTGTTCTTTACCAGAATTAATTAATTGAGACAGTCATACTAACAGAAAAAAGAAAGTTGAAGCATGTAATGCATTGCTGTACAATACTGATGCCACTGTTTTTCTTAGTAAAGCAATCTGAGGACTGATGAACATCAAAATACTGAGTTGTAAGTTATCCCTTTGATATTTTCATGGCTCATTGCAGCCAAAAGAAGCTGTGCACTTCAAAGAGTGAAGTGTCTGTGCAGTGTATTTTTCTTCCAACTTTGAGCATTTAACATGAGGATATATTTTACATATTTGCAGCCTGAAACTTATTAGATTATCAGTTAGTTTTTAGGCATGACTTGTTGGAAGATGCATTGCTGTAACTAAGAAAGTAAAGGAAGATGAGCAAATCAAGTCAAGTAATTAGCATTGTTGCTTTATTCACAATGATTTGCTGACAGTAACCTAAGTCTTTTTGTGTGCCTAAATTACAACAAATGGGCAATGGAGGGAGCATTTCTGGGCATTTACTGAGCAGCCAGAGGAGGGGAAAGCCAATACAGTGCTCAGAAGGAATGATCCAGCTGGCAAGTAGCATCTGGCATGTCTCCTAGCCATCAAGTTTCCTCCCACATTAAGAACTCTTTGCCCTGTACTCATCCAGTTATTCAGGCCAATGTATTTTTAAAATAGGTCTATAATGAAGCCCTAAATCCATACATTCAACTTAAGTAATCGAACTTTCTAAATTATCAGGCACCTGGAAATTTCCACATCAGCTTGCTGGGCTATATTAAGAAATCAAATGTACCAAGGACTCTGCTGGCACTGAAGGCAATTGGCATGGAGCAGCCCTCACCCCCATAGCTATGTGAGAGGCTGTCCTGAACAGGATGGCCTGACCTAAATTGCCTGTTGGGAAAGGTCCCTTACCCAAGCTGTTCCCCATTCCATTCCTAGGAACTGTTAGCTAGGCAAAGCTCACACTTCTCCTAGGCATCATAGCTGCAGCTTAGTGATACAAAGCATTAAAGTGCCTGAGGATTCTCTCCAGTATTTTGAAATTGCTAGCACAGTCATTGCTAGTGTGCTCAGGATTTCTAAAACAGAGCCTCTCATTTGGCTGGGTTTTGTACTATTTCACTGTTCCTGTTTGCTAAAGATTAGCCTAATACACTTTGTTCATTTATACTAATATCAGTGAGAAAAGACCTTCCCACTATATCCTTCCCACAATATCTTTCCCACTAGACTAGGATGTTCTTTCCAGCTTTTCAGCACCTCACTTTCTCAGATAGGACGTTAACATATTAACCTGTGAAAGGCAGACTTTGATTGTGCAATCCTTTGTGGATTCAGTCTTGCTCCTTGCACTGTATTTTTAAGCAGGCAGACTATAATCCTCTTGCCTGTATTAAAAAGTATCTATGAGTAGTCCACTGGCACCAGTGTGATTACCTCTGCTGGAAATAAATAGCAATGGTAAAAAATGCAATGGTAAAAAAATGGTATATGTAGTTCTTGGGAGTCAAGCCCCACCTTATTTTCCCTGAGTTTGTGATTTTTTTCTGATCTCTGTCACACAGTAGTTGAAACTTGGACATTTCACAAGGTAATAAATCAACAAAGAAAAGGAGAAACAGATTGTGATGCTGGTTTAAAAGTAAAAAGTTTAAGACGTTCATGGTAAGACCAAAGCTATTAAAAAAAGAAAAGTAATTATTTGGTTTGAAACAAAAAACATCATCATGAGCTTTTCAAAGACAACCCTTACAAAGTTACCTTTGTGAATTTCTCTGTTTCACTGTTCAGCAGATATATGTCCTTAGTTCCTGAAACATCTCCAGGCACTGCCCAGCACAAGTGAGTGGCATGAGATGTACTGATGGGGCTGTGTCTTGGAAGGACAGATGGACTAATCAGAAAGGAACTGCCATGAGGATTACATGAAAGGAAACTTAGAGACAGGAAAATTCCATTTTCCAATGGGCATTAAAGAATTGAGTCTAATGACACATTTTAAGAAAACAATATTCTTTCAGACCTCAGATTGCTTTGAGATTCCTTCTATTCAATATTTAGAAAAAAAGCCTGAGAAAGAGAAGAGTGGTCTACCTTACATAAGTCTACCACAGCCCCAAAGTGGCAATGAGGACGTGACTAATTATGTGATAGGTGACAACTACAATCTGAAAATTGATTCAAACTGAACTAAATAATTTCAAATCAGAATTTAATTAAGGAGATTTCTTATCTTCTGTTTGAATGAAAACTACAAGGAGTCATAAAAGGAGCTGCTGTTCCTCCTGGTTTGCTATTAAAAAAATGTATTTTGTCTAAAACGTTTACTTCTGGTATGATTTAAGGAGAGAACTATCTACACATGTGATGTTGAAACAATGTTTTTGGGTTCTACTGTAAAAGAGCAGCTAAATAGTAACAAAAGCTAAGATTAAGGTATTTCCTCCATAAGTAAGCAAAAAGGCACTGCTTCCTATTGAGAAAGCCATAGGATCTCTCAGAGAAAGGAAAAAAATTCTTAACAGAACTTTGAGGAGAAGCTTTTAAGCATCTGGTACAATTATTAGAGTGGCTGCCTATTGTGCTCACATCTCCAATTGAGTGGCCTCAATACATCAGCTGTACAAACACAGAAATGGAGCTGGGAAATATTCACTGTATTTTTCTCACTTCTTCAGAGAGGTTTTTGGTCTTTTCCTTTTCCTTTTCTTTTTCCTTTTCCTTTTTTTTTTTTCTTTTCCTTTTTTTTCCTTTTTTTTATTTTTTCTTTTTTTCTTTTTCTTTTTCTTTTTCCTTTTCTTTTTCTTTCTTTTTTCATTTCTTTGCCCCAAGATGACATGCAGGGTAAAATTCATCCTTTCATTATGCCAGTGAAATAAGCAGAACTGAACCAGAGATTGTTTTTTCCAAAGCATATAAAGATCAAATATATATATGTTATATAATTTACATTTATAATATTGAAAACTTCCTTATAGGTTATACTGTGGTCAACCAGACTAATGAAGATACTTCATGAAATAAGAACTACAGAAATCTTGATTCTCATTTTTTCATCTTCATGTCCAGGCTGTGCAAAGAACTGTACACAGATTTTGAGACTCCAAATTCCATTTGAAATATTAATATAAAAATGCATATTACTGTTACTGACAGCAGTAACATAATTACAAAAAGAGTAACAACTAGCAAAGTAGAAAGGCATTATTACAAATAGGGCATAAAATGGTTACATATTCTCATTTCTTTTATTTAGACTCATCAAAACACAAAATTCAATATTAAGTGGTAAACTCAGTCACTATATTTGTTTTTCTAAAAAATGAAACAAACAAAAATCTAGTATGGGGTTTTTATTCTTTGTGCACACACAAAAAAATCTAGCTAATTACTCCAGCTTACTGTTTATCAAGTCTTTAGCAAGTCTGAAATCTGTGTTTCTAAACATCTTTTCTCTCTGAAATAGTCACAGGCATTTGTCTTAATCAAAGGTCACTTTCTATTTTATCACAGCATATTTTTTACATGTGAGGCAGAGGCATAGTTGCTTGCATATTTGAGCAATACCTTCTTTAATAAACAGACATGAATATCAGTTTTAACAATCAGGTCTTTAATGAAAAACATAGAAGACTTGTATGAAAGCACATTTTAATAGTATTTATTTTAATTTCTGCCATTAAAGTAGGAGGTTGTTCAGCATATATTCACTGAATATATGCTGAATATTAAATTGAACCAGCCAGTATAAAAAAGTACTGGCTGGTTCAATTTAATGGAGAGAGAAACTGCAGAGTTCCATATCTAGAGACTTCTCAAACTAAATAATTGGACTGAGTTCAGTAAAAATCATGAATAAAGACAACAGAAGGCTGACATGTAAGTCTTGACTCTTTTTTCTGCAAATGTCTATTGGAAATACATTCAGCAATTTAACCTACCACAGTTGCAAGAAAGATACCAAGGAGAAAGAGAAGTCTTTTAATTCCAAATAGATAATGATAACAACACCAGCAGGAAAAAAGTAAACCAAGATTAGCAAGATCTGTCCTAGGTCACTCATGCTCAAGAGCCAATATTTGAAAGAAAAAATCTGGTGAGATAATGGTAATTAATTTTACTGATTGATAACTCCACTTCCTAGAGAGAAAATGTGACTCTTCTTCATTGGCCTTCAGGCAAATAACTGAAGCATGTTAGCAAAGAAAGATTCCTGTGTGCAGCAGATGTTCCAATGAAGGCCTTGCAACAGCATTAATGTTGTCAAGTAACAACAATGAAAAAGATTAGGTTAAGTTAGAGTTTTCTGTAATAGACTAGTACAAAATAAATCTGTCAATATGTGTGAAGTCTATAGTCTGCAAAAATTACAGAAGAAAATGTACATATCTGTGAGTGAGATGCCAAAATAAAAGAATGGTAGCCAGTCCTTATTTCTGTGCTCAGGAATCCTGACTTGCACCCTGTTGTGAATTAGCAATGCAAACAAAGCTCAAAAGGAAGTACACATTCCCAAGGTTCAGCCACACATGTGCCTCAGGGTGCTAGTGTTTGAAGACAAAATATACCACATAGAAGGAGGAGTTGTGTTAGGAAGATGTAAATTTTCAAATGCAGGATCACATTCTTGCTTTGAATTATTACGAGCAGAGATGATGTTGCTCAGATCACAAAACAGTAATAAAATGCAAAGTGATAGAAGAAAAGCAACACAAAGTGCCTTGGTATAATGAATATACATGAAAACAGAGGTCATAAAGCACTGAACACTAAGAAGGCATGAAAAACCACAGGTATTATTAAGCTAAAGGCATGGTTTTGAGAAGCCTAGAAATCAAAGTGGTATTGACACTCCATGGAATTATGGACTCTTTGTAATAAAAACAGGCAAGAATGCCAAGGGTACTTCTAGCAAGCTTAACTTTGGAATATTTTTCTCCTGTGTAGTAGATCCACACCTTAAAATAGATGTAAAACTACTAAGCTTTTTCATACAAATAACCTGAATAGAGTTTTCAGGGGAAAAAATTAACAGGATTATTCCTATGATAAGTTATTGATGTACTAAATTGTATTGTTTGTTGCCACACATTATTAGCAACATAAAAAAAAACATGCCATGTTTTTTATGTCTATATATACAACTACAAAATATATTAAAGAGTTCATGCTGAATTACTATTACACTGGTAAAAGGGACAAGGTACTGTGGTAGCATGAATGTTATTTCTCTAGCCTATTGACAAATTACATGAAGAAAGATAATTTTAAATAATTCGATTTAAAAATCAGATTGCATCCTTTTGCTATAAATCAAAGTCTCATCAGAAGCACCTAAATCAGCTATTTATAATTTTTCTGGTGCCATACCATTCCCTGAGGAACAGAGCTGGCCCTGTGGCTGGTGCAAGAAGAAGCCATGCATCCATGGAAGAGAGAGGCAGAGAGCATGATCTTGTGCAAGGTGTAAGGGGGCAGAGATGGAAAAGGGAAAAAATCAGACAGAATTAACAGAGAGATGGAAAATTTCATGCTCTGCACATTTATTAGTTTGGTATCAAAGTGGTTTGGATCAAAATATAAGGATTTGAGAAATGCAGACCAGATCTCAAATATCTTCCTTTTGGAGGAAGTATTTTAACTGCTCTAATGCTGTACAGAAATAACTCCTTTCTTCCCTCCCTGGAATCTAACTGGGCCCTTCAGGGAGCACATACACCCAGATGGGATTCACCTGACCTAGTTTTGGACACTTAACATCTTGATAATTAGATCTGAGTTAGCTGTCTGAACTGTTTTCATAGTGAAGAAACAGTTGTATAGCACCATTCCTCTCAGTTAAAATAAATACTCATAATAAATACATCCAAGTAATAATTTCCTAGAAATGTTGTTAATTATAAAGGGACACCAAGGTGACTAACAGAGACACAGGGTTAGTTCATGCTGCAAAGAACCTCAATAAGTCTCCAGACTAACCTCCTACTCACTGAAGCCAGACCAGGTTGCTCAGTGTGTGTTCAGTTAAGTCTTGACCACTTTCAAGGCCAGAAGTGGCAAAACCTCACTGGACAACATGCTTCCCTGCCTGACTGCCCTCATGTGGAAAAAATTCTTTCTTATGTCCAGTCTGTGTCACTTTGTGCTTGTCATCTCTTGTCACCATGCACCACTGGGAAGAGCAAGGCTTCAACTCCTTGCTCACCCCCCCCCCCCCAGGCACTGTTAGGGGAAGGCTTCTACTGGGTGCCCCCAAATCCATGATTTCTTCAGGCTGAACAACCTCTTCTCTTGCAGCATCTTCTCACAAGCCCCAACCACTCAGTTTTCCACTGAACTCACCTCAATTTCCTGTACCAGGGAGTCCAAAACTGAATGCAGTATTTTCAAAACCATAGAACGTTGTGAGTTTGAAAGGATCTTTAAAGACCAGTTGGAATAACTCCCCCTGCTGTGGGCAGGGACACATTTCACTGATCATGTTGCTCAAAGCCCCGTCAAGCCTGGCTTTGAACTCTTCTGGGGATGGGGCATCGTAAATTTTCTTTGTAGCCCACCAATCAGTGTGTGCAGCAGGAAGGGGCTAAACAGAGGGAAAAATAAGGGACTTGAGGAGTAAGTGGTGGCAGGGAACATCTCAAAAAGTGTTTCTGCTTAGGATAAGATCTAAAGAGCCATATAAGTCTCTGTGTCTATGTCTGGTCTGCTGGGGCCATGCTGGGGCCATGCTGTGAAGTCTTGAACCCAACAGAACAGACATGGAGGCACTGTGGGTCTCTGTTTTTTGTCTAGTCTCAGTACTATTTCTTTCCCTCATAAATGAATAAGAAATTGATGCCACAATCTGCCTGTGCCTTGTAGATGGCTATGCATCTTTCCTGAGAAATATGAAAATATTCCTGGGTTTGATAATGCAAACATTGTCTTTGTGGTCTCACACTGCTCAAGCAGTGAAAATGGTTCACCCAGTTTAGTCAGAGAAAAGAAATCCCGTAGTACTGACTCCAGTTCTGTGTCATGGCCACTTCCAGATAGGAATACACAACTGCTAGCCACAACCAGGCAACCTGGACCACTCATCAGCCAAATGATGGACAGAAGACTTGTCTTGCACAGAAACTGTGAAACAAAAGTTTAGGTCTTCTTGTATAATTTTGGGTGAGTGCTCCTTCTCACTTGGAAAATAGGGCTAATATTGCTATTTTCTGTTCAGCTTTTAAACTTTTCTACTACAATCTTTTGCTAAGCATTGACATTCTGACTTCTCAGCATCAGCTGTGACTTGTAGGTATTTCAAAAAATAGGAACAGTCAAATAGAAAATCAGCAACGTAGCATTTTGCCATGTTGCTGGCAACAGCAGTGTTTCAATACTCAAGATGGAATGCTGACTAAAGCAAAAAAAACCAACCATGTATCATTATTTTGAATGGTTGCAAAAATCCTTTTCTGATCCACTTGTCCATTATACCAGAACCATGACCTTGGATTTTCCTCAACACTATAGGCTTGGCTGGAGAACACTGGATGGTAGCTGACCTTAATAGTTTGCTACAGACAATCCCCATACATTTCCCTTGACTTCCCAGACCCCTGCCTCATCCTCATGGACATGTCTGGTGGCCTGGATTTGCTGGCTGACCTGGTTGCCATCACCACCTCTCCCCTTTTCCCCTTGTTTAGGTGATGGGATTGCAGTCCTGCCAGCCCCTCCATCCCTCCCTGCTGCCAGCCTCACTGGCCTTGTAGAGTATCCCAGGGCTGCTGCTTCCTGACAGAGCCTAGCTGTGTCAGCAGACACAGCTGTGTATTGAGCACCAGAAGATGCAGATGGATAATTTTATTATAGGTTGTACTACTGATATTCATGGAGTGCTTGCAATGTTATGAACCAAATAACCCTTCTTCCTCATCCAACTCTCTTCTTACAACCCTCTGTCTCTCTTCCCTCTCGATGACCTTGTACTTCACTGCTTTGTGTATGCCTCAAAGTATCAGTAGCTAATGTTTTGGATAATGTTTAGGCATGAACACAGTTACTTTCTATGTATTTGCACAAACACAAACATGAATTTGAGGATCAATAAATAACAGAGAAATATGACCTCTACCTCTACCTGTAGAAGATGCCAGAACTACAGTATAAAAAGGCCAAGTATAGACAGTATATCTGGCCAACAAATTTTATTGTCTAACTATATGAAAGTCCTTTGTCTTTTCTTTCTGTTCATTATCCTGTAGTAGAACAATTATTCAATATATATTGCATTATTTTGGCTACATAGATGTTGGTCTATCTATAGCCCAAATAATCTTGGGCTATAACATTGAGAAAATGAGTAGAAAATGTCTGCAGGGTTTTTTTCAATGCTAAGATGTTACTTTTTAAATTTCACTTATTAAAATAGCTTTTGTGTGTGTGTATGTGTGGGGAGATTAACTATACTCCACTTAAGTTATAATTTATTAACCTTATAATTTTTGCCGAAGAAAAATTAGATTATCACTTCTAAAGTCACTTCATGCGCTTAGTTGAACCTGACTCCATACAAAATTGACTTTAATAGGGTCCTACATGAATTAATTTAACTCACTTAAATCTGGCTGGACTTCAAAGCCAGCTGATATTTTCCTCGCATGGCTTAGCTGAGACCTCCTCAGTCAGCAGGACTGGGTCTTCCTCTTACTTTCTCCTAATTTGACATGGTATCTCTCCACAGACTTTCAACACCCTCTTGAATAAATAGTGAAGAGCACTGTTTTTCAAACCAACAAGATTGTAATGAATGTTGACAGGAGTCAGATTCTGGAGCTGAAAGACATCCCTTTCTGTGTGTCTGTGTCTATGTTTCATTGCAAATAAATTTAAAGGAATTCTTTCTATAGAAGTCCTGTTGTAACCTGTGACTGTGTTATAATCAATATTTTTAAAACTTCTGATAGAATTTTATGTGTGAGTTTTGCCAAAACTTTTTGAACATTAAGAAAACTTCCCTGTCTGACCATCCAGCAGTCACTCTGGCTGTCACATTCCCACCACCTGAGACTGTCACTGCTGGGACAGAGGTCCCTTCACATTGGGCAACTTTAGAGAGCTGCTGGAGCTATCTTGACACCCTACACACTCCTTTCCCAAACAGTCAGACCAGGTTTCCATACTGGCTCAACCCTTGGATTTCCACAGCAGAATCTCAGACATCTGGATCCCTAAAATAATTTAATCATGGTGCAATCACAGAATAGCAGGCCAAGCTGGTGCCTCTGAGGACAGACCCTGAGCAAAGGACTCCTGGGCTCTCAAACCCTCACAATTGGTGCATGGTAACGTCTGGGGTCTTCCAGCTGAGTGCCCCTGAGTTCCTGGTTGCCTGGCTGGCCACAGGCCCCTGTGCCCTCTGTTCTGCAAAGGGTCAGCAGGTCACAGCCTCTTGGCTGGGGCTGCAACACCCAGAGCTCAGCCTGCACCTCGAACTGCAGCTGCACCCCGACCTACCAGCACTGAATGTATTCCTCACCGTGAATATCAAAGCAATTTCTAACCATGATTTCCTGATTACAGATCAACATGGAAACATAAAAAGAATATAGAAAACAAATAAATTATTCTTTTTTAAATTTTCTCACATCTCTAACTCCATGGCCTAAATTTTAAAATGCCATCAGTTGTTTTGAATGGGAATTATAAATATGCCCAGTTTAGATAAAAAGCCACATTTAGAAAACTAAGGAATCACCCTCTGAATATCTGTCCCTTTTCTCAGGTGGAAAATTTAAATACTTGAAACCACAGGGTGATACTTATAGATGTAAGATAAATATAGAAAAAATCCCATTACTGTTCAAATTCTTCCTAAAATTGATTGACTTACGTAGGGACAGTCATGAACAAGTTCTTAATGTAATAGTTGCACAACCTACAAGAAACATTTTGTTGCTTTTTCATTTTGAATCAAGGCATAATATTAAGGAGTTTATCTAGCAGTTTCCCTTGAACTTCCTTTTCTTTTCATCCTACTTCATTCAAAGGAAGCTCTCATTGGTTTGTTTACATACACTTCATTAGATTAAACTAATCCACATGTATCTTAGTATATTTATAGTATATATCATTCCCTCGTGGATAGCCTTTGCTGGTGACAGTAATTTCTATTTTTAGTTGAACAACATATTTACAGAGTGCTGGTACAAGTCCTTGGCTTCAGATTTGTAACACAGTCAAGCTTCATGGAGCCAACAATTTTGTGGACATATTAATATGGCTGATAATGAAGATACAAACACTTGTGCACAAATTGTGTTTATTCTTACATTTCCAAGAATTATATATCTAAAATTCTGTCAGCATCACTCCTCAGAATGTGCATAGGATTGTTGTTGGCTTTTTTTTTAAATTAAACCCTAGAAAATACATACCTACATAAGAGAAAAAAAAAAAAAAAGGGGGGGGGAAAAAAAAAAAAAGAAAGAGCAAATGCCATTATCCAGTTCTTTTATTTCCCCCCAAAATCTGACAGAAATTTCATTTCTTTATATTTCATTACATATCATTTCATTGCAGGGTAGCACTTACCATTAGATGCAAACATTCCTAAACACATTTATTTTGAATAGAAGAGTCTCAGTCAGTGGAACGGTCTCCATGAGTATTTTGGGAGAGTCCTCCCTCTAGTGGGAAAAGAGGAGAGATTTTGGAAGAGGTGTTTGTCACACCACTTCCATGACATATACAAGAGATAGACACGATGGGTCGATGCTGCAATATGGGAAAAGGTAAGAAAAAAACGCATTTAGCTAAGAATCAGAAATGGGATGCAGGAAACAAACCATTGTGGACCAGATCGGAGTGTTTTAGGGAACTGTATAAATAGTGATTGTCATCTTCTGCCTTTCCTAAAGGGAAAAAAACCCCGAACAAAATCAACAAAAAAACTCCATACAAAACTAGTTTTCTTCTATCAGAACTGCTGCATCTTTTATATAAAAATATATCAGAAAATCCTTCAGAACTTTGCATAAACAGCAGGTAGAAAATCCTTGTGTACTTATTCATTATTCTAGGAAGTAGTCCAGTTTCAGATTAGCTTCCAAGAAAATTCCGTGTTCTTGTATCAGCATTTAACATAACTCTCTTCCCTTCATCCACTGATTTGTCAATTTTGATAAACTTCATCCATTTTGATAAGCTTTACCTTCCTCAGAGGCTGCAGAAGAAAATGTAAAGATACTCTGGAAAAGTTATTAAGAATGGGAAACCTTAATTTACTTGGTGTTGGTATATTACCTATTCACTACAACGCTTTGAGCCCTGTCATTGAGGCAGCTCTTCACCCAGTGCACCATGTACTGCTCCTCCCACAACTGCACAGCTTGTCCAGAAGGATGCTGTAGGATGGTATCCAAAGCCTTACTAAAATGCAGAACTCTACATCTACTGCATTCTCTTCATCCATGAGGTGGATGACCTTGCCCTAGAACAATTTCAAATTATAGATAAATAGGAATTTCTCTTTGTGAGCTTATGTAGATTGTGACTGAAGGCTACATTATTCTTTAAATGCCTTTCAGCAGTACCCAGTATAATCTTCTACAGTGTTTTTTACAGAAACTGAGGGTAGAATAAAATGTCTCTATCTTCCCTTGCTCTTTCCGTGGATGGGAATAACACTGGCCATTTTCCAGTCAGTAGGGACCCCCCCAGACATCCAAGACCTTTGGTAGATGGTCAAGAGAGGTCCTGCCATCACATCCATCCCTTGAGAACTCTGGGATTAATCCCATCAGGTCCCATAGACTTGTGAACACTCTGCTGATACAGCTAGTCCCTTAAAATTCTGGTGTTCACAAACGGAGAACCACTGTTCCTGCAGCCCTGTGACTCAGTGACTCAGTGACTCAAGGCTTACCAGTAATACTAAAGACTGACTCAAAAAAATCATTCTATGCCTCTGCCTTTTCTTCGTCACCATTTGTCAGGTGACCAGCTTCATCAGGTTTTGGCTCAATATTTTCCTTAAACCTCTTCTTGCTATGAACATACTTTAAAAAGCCATTTTTTATTGTCTTGACACAACACCAACCAATTTCAACTCTTACCCTAGGGAGTGTTTTCTCCCTACCCATGTGAACTACAGCTCTATGATCTTCCTGCAAAGCCTGACTTTGCTTCCAGAGAACACACAATTTTTTCTTCCACCCAAGTGGCAAAAGGAGTTCCCAGTTCAGCTAAAATGGTCCTCTGTCCCATTTGTATAACTTACAACACCATGGCATTACCTGCTCCTGGGCTTGCAGAAGGCGGTTCCAAACCGACCTGCTCTCACAGAAAGCCCTGCATGCTCAAAAGGCAGGGCACTGTAAACTGTCTCCCACAGCAATTAAAGGCTTGCTCTCTTCTAGTCCAGGGCAGTGACTTCACTGACCTTTTCTCTCATTACACTGCAAATTTTGAACTCTACCATTTTGTGATCAGTGTGGCCAGATAATTTGTGTTACTACACCTACCACCACTTCTCCTGCACACAGAAAAGAGGTGATAAGGTCTTATCTGTTGAGTATTTAAGCAGCCGTGGGGAGACACAAAGCTAGTAAGTGACCTGACAAGTTGCCTCATGCAGTCGGAGTGAGAAGCCAGCCTCCTGCTCCCTGAGCACCTGGGATAGAGAGTTTGTGGCCCTGAATGACAGAGCTGGCCAACAACAGGCTGTTGTTGCCTGACTTGTAAGTCATTGCCTGATTTGTAAGATGCCATCCTTGTAATGCTGTCAATGTTCTTTGGACACAGATCTCGAACCAAAGATATGAGTGAATATTTTTTCAGTACTACAAAGCCATCTTTACAGATTACAGATTTTTATTTTACTCAGGGAACTCTTACAAAAGCTTTACCCAAGTTCTGCTACAGGAAAGCAGTGCAACTCTCCTATATCAATTGATTAAGTAGTAGAAATGATTATCAGAGTGAAACAAGGCACTTTTGGATAGTTTTGTCTCTAAAGTCAGTAATATCTAAGTGTTATGAGAAATTATAACTGAGAAATTGAGGAAATTATGACAGAAGTGAGATATGGGAAGTTCTAACAATTGCTATTAAAAAGCTGGAGAGAATTTATGTACCCTTTGTGTCTTTAAAATAATCTTTTTAATGCCTGAAAATTACTGAGTAAATATATGATCTGAAGTTAGACTAAAACGATAAAAACACACTGAAAGACACTTTCTAATGTTAGACTGCAGCAAATCAAGTTTTTCTCCTATATTTGGATTCTGGTAAAATTCACCTTCCTCAGTGTCTGCAGAAGAAAATGCAAAAATACTCCTTAAAAGTTTCTAAAATGTTAAAATACTACACCAGCCATTCATAAAAATTTCAGGGTTTCTTTTTTGTTGTTGTTGTGGTTTGTTTTTTTTTCCTTTATAGAATTATAGTATAAAAATATCCAGTTTTTTATTATCCCCTAATTAAATATTATTCAAAAACTTGCGAGGAATAAAAAAGTAGAAAAAGAGGATTCCACAATGCCTCCTCTTAAAACAAGTTTAGTCATTTTCCTCTGGAAATAATCCAAATTACCTCTAAAAGCATGACCAAGAAGCAGCAATGTCTGTGCTCCCTCTCCTGGCTCTGCAGCAACATTGACCTGGGCAAATGCTAACACGGGTAATATCAGGACTGAAGCCTGTGCACAACAGAAAGAACAAAAATGTGAAACACTGTACTGTTTCAGCTTCCTTAATGAGAAAAACTAGAAGTTGCTTTGAATGGAAACTAAAATTATTTTTAAAATATTTGATTTCCAAGCTTCTTGAAAGTTTTCCCCAATATCTGACAATTAAAAAATATAAAAATGCCTTGCACAAGGGACAACAGCAGTTCACTCAGTATTTGTAATACTGCAGGTAATTTTTAAGAATAGTTACAGATATCTTGATCTTCATGGTGGGCAATCTGAAATCTTTAAAACAATAGTTTATCTAATAAATTGTTCACAAAGAAGATTTAATTAACCTTTTTAATGCTTAAATTAGATCCTTTTTAATTGTGCAATTGTAAAACCAGTAGCTCCCCAAAACCAAACAGCACCTGAAATAAAAAGAAGACAGCTTCATCCTCTCAGGTGCAATTTATATCTATATTTCTATAGGAAGAACTCATAGGACCAACACTTCATTGCATCACCATACATGATTATGTATAGTCTACTATGAAGAAGAACAGGTTGTATGAACAATACAACTTCCACCTCAAATATGACAGAAGGTATCCTTTAAAATTCTTTGCAGTGGTTCTACTACATTCAACACAAAGCTCTTTCATCTCTAGGATGAAGCCATCATTGCTGGATTAGTCATGTGTCTTCTCAGCAGCCTTTAATAATGGCTGGTTATTTCAGTTTTAACTAAGAAAATATATTCATTTATAATTAAAAATAAATTAGTGGTTTCACAATAAATGGATAAAGTACATTCTGGCACTTGAGATTACTTTTTCATCTATTACAATTTTATTACGCTCTTAGATAGCTGAGCCATCTCAGAGGCAATAAGGTTCATATGGTGACTCAGTCTTCTCTCTAGTGTGGTATACCCTACACAAAAACTAGGGAAAACAATTTTCCTCTCCTCTTGCTCAATTTAATAGGAAGGTGAGCTGGGCATGAGGGCTAGCAAAAAGGACAAAATAAAAATCCTGCTTTCTTCCTCCTACATTTTTTGTTTTCTTAACATCTGAAATGGAAAGGATACCTTTTTCCTTTTTTCTTTCTCTCCAAGAGATTTGGAAAGCAAAATACACTAGACAGCACTAAAAGAAAAATCTGCCACTCCAGGAATCAACTGTCCACATACTGTGTAGTGTGACTCAAAACGGGGGCAGAACATTAGATGGTGTCTAAGAACTGCAGACAGGACTTTGAAAATAACATCTGAGATGGACCAAGTTAATTACTAGGGAAGCAGTCTCTCTTCTCTAGCAGTAAATCCCAATCACAGCATATGTTCTTCATGACATGACAGCTGAGACCACAGCAGCATCACAGCTGCCTCCAGCCTCAACCCCTCCTACACAGCATTTTGCCTGAGGGAACTGGGGAATGTGGGCAGCCTCTTACTCCACATGCAGGCATAAATTCAGGTGTGGCTCTGCTCCATAATAATTTGCTCGTGCAAACCAGAATGACACAGTAGCTTGAGACTCTATTAAGAAGATTTCTGGAAGAAGAAGTTCTGCTGGTTGGTGTCATAGGGGCAGAGTTACGAGCTATGTATTTCCTTTCCTGTTACTCTGCAACTTGGGAAGAAAAGGAAAGAGGTATTAATTACACCCTGGCCCCTTTTTCAGTCATCCTTCCCCAGAGGCACACACAGGGGCTAAGGTTAATTTTGCTGCCATTGGCAAAGTGGAGCAATCCTGCCTCTGTGCTGGTACAAGTTAACAAGCAAGTTCACAACAAGCTATCCCTGCATTAATACAAGTTGATGAGGTTTCAAAACACCAGCATCTTGATTTTCAAAACCAACACTTCCTACTTTTCAAAACACAAAGCCATTAAGAGTTATACAATACACACTTAGAATAGTGTGACTTCAGAAGTGTGATGTATTCTGCTAAATATCAACTGAATATCCTACTTCTGGTCTCTGTATTTAAACAATAATTAAAACCACAAAATTTATAGGTTTGACTTCTGATGGTAGCAATTTGTTGCAACCTTGGCTTTCAAGAAAACCTGTCAAACAACTGTTAGGTCATTTCAAAAAAGCAATGCTTATTCAGTGACTTGCAATCTCAAGCTAAATGCTACATGCAGCTACAAATACTTGAAACACTTGTGGCTTTGGGACACTCTGCACAAAGCCTTTCATAGAATTGTAGGGTGGTTTAGGTTGGAAGGCACCTCTGGAGTTCTTCCCTGCTCAGTAGGGCCATGTAGATCCCTTTTCCCCAGCTATGTCACCTAACTGCTTCCTGCAGCAAGAGAAAGCTGGAGAGATATATAATCCCAAAGTTTAGGGCTATTGTATAGAAATACCATGGACAAGGAAGTTGTCTAATGCCCAGAGTTTATTTAATAATTAAAATTTTGATTTCAAGGTTAGAGGAAGACATTTACATCTTACAGACCATCTGCTCTGAGAGCTTCTACAGACCCTGCTTTTTAAGTAGCAATGGTTCTATTTGGTTAAATTCACTATTCAGGAGTCAATAGTAAAAAAGCAAAGGACTAAACATTCCTATAAACACTGATCTTTTTAGACCACAATCAAGTAAAAGTATTACGACGTGCTTTGTTATACCTGTGGAAGTGTTATACCTGTGGAAGCACTAGTAGGTGTATTCATGGGGAAAGGCAAAAGTGCCTCAGCTTTCAGATGCTCAAGAACTGATAAACATTTTCTGTGTGTGAAGAATGGAATGGGGAGCCTTCAGGTCTGGATCAATTCTGTGAAATGATTCTCAAAACTCATATTGAGGCCTCCAAAAATGAAACTCGCCATAGACAAGGAGCATCAGGAGAAACATCATTTGATCCTTTTACAGAGAGTAAAGGCAGTGCATGTACAGATATATGTCTCAATAGCAAGTGGCAAGCCCCAAAACTCAATGACAGTACAAAATAAAAATCCAAACAACATACAAAATGGTTTAGCTCATCAACCCATCTTGATGCCATCCAGTTTCAGCAGCCCTACTTTTTAGCCTGTGTGTTGATGCTAGGGGTTGTGATAAATTTCAGGGACAAGGAACCCTTGATATCAGGTCTGATACAACTGAGGTCTATAATGCTGAAATGCTTTTTCTGTGAGAAATCAGATACTAGGAGCTCTAAGTCTGGTGTGTTATACCTGCTACGCAAAACCAGAATCACATTTAACACTAGAAGAAAACCTCCACTCAGAGATGAATGTTTAAATACAATTGCATTTTCCTAAATAAAAAGGTGAAGTGTTAGAAGCATAGATTGAAGAATTTTTTGATGACATAGACAAGTCTGGCTTGTCTTCAAAAGTTAAACTCAATAAACAAAAAACCCAAGCCAAACCAAAACAACCAAACCATAGACAAACAAATAAAAAAGAAAAACAAAACTTTTTTTTCTGTATGACAGAAACAGGGACTAATGAAGGTAGTATAGGTTTGGCAAAAAGATGGATAATGAGCCTGAAAATTATTCTCTTCTACAGTTGCTTTTTGTATTTAAAAAAAATGGGAGACAAATCTGGGTTAAAAAGACATCTATGGAAGTTAAGAAAATGTCACCTTTCAAATAAAAATCTTCAACACGTAAAAATCGTAGTTTTACACACTGACAAAAATTGCTTATGAGCAAAAGTTCAATGGCTTTGGAGAGGAGTCATTGAAAATAAAATCTCAAGAAATGTCAGGAAGGATTGATCTCTCTTAATTTTACGGGCCACATTCAGCTCTCATGTTAGCAGGTGATCCAATAAAAATGTGAATAAATACAACCCATTGTTTTTAGACATCAAAGGTCACTACATTGAGTTAGATAAGATTACTGCAAACTGAGTGCACACCAAACCTATGAACTTTGGAAGTTATTACACATGAAAACATCTATACTACCCTGAAGAACCTAACAAAGTTTTCATAAGCCAAAAGGGCTGTTAAGAGTCTATGATGTATGAATTAAGAGAATTAAACTTGTATTACTTTATTTTCAAAACAGTCTATTTATATTTTGGGTTTATTGATGTTAAAATGCAACATTTATATTAATGCACAGAATATATATGTCAGTTTTCAAAGTTTTGAAATTATTATGTAGTTAGTTCCTAATAAATGTTTGGTACCCATAGGTCATATACATGATACCACTATCAAGTATCAGCTTAAATGATTCCTTAAATGAAAGCATTAAATTGTTGAAACCTAAGGATAGCTGTTCAGCCTGTTCTTTTTTCCTTGTTATCCCCTTCAGGGCTTTTTTGTACAAGTAGGGATGAAATTTAGGGTATGTTCTTTTTTCTTTTCAAAGCTTTGTGAATTTTATATTGAACAGCTGCAGGAGAAATAAAAACTTATTTGTCTTACAGAATTATGACACTGTAGAAGTTAATTATTACTTTGACCCTTTGTACAGATTCTTATGTTGCCTTAAATTAAATCTGATCTTTATGATTTTTGTTTTAAAGTACTGATTTCACATGTGAATGAAGTTTGAGTTAAGTCAAAACTATTCCTTTTTGTGTGTTTTAAAAACTATTAAGAACATAAAGGTATTTTTATCTTAAATAGAAACCACCTTATACATAGAAGACACTTTATATTTCAGAGAAAATTATTTCCTCTGATCTATTAAATAATTTTGTTTGTATTCTTGTAATTCCAGCTGTGAAATGAAATGAACATTCCCCAAAAGATGCTACAAAACATTGCAGTCACTTCTGAAGATGTGGGATGTAAATATTTTTGAGATTTTGAGATTTTTTTTTTGAGATTTTTGAGATTTTGAGATTTCAAGTCTGCAAACTCTAGAACTGGGAATATCAGCATTTATTTATTTATTTATTACAGTTATTGTGAATATTACCACAGAAGTGTGACTACAGCACACTTCCATAAACACAGAAATGCTCAGAAACTACCACATGCAGACAAGTCTTATCCAGTACATAAAATATATTTGGGAAAACCTTTTTGTGATCACTAATTTCATTTACTTACTGCATTGTGCTCCCAAATGGCTGAAAAAGCAGTTTAGAAAATGAAGTATCAGAAAAGTTGCTACTCTGATTATATCCATACATTTATGTGGGGAAGCCTTAGAGTCTGTGTTTTTTCGCTGGCTGTTGCATATCCAAGGATCAAAGGTAGTTGCAGTGCTTGTCTGAATGCAGTGCTTGTCTAAATTATTTTCACTAGACACTGGCTTTTGCAAAGGACTGAGGGGACAGATCCAAAACCAAATTAAGATTCCTATCACAATGTCTAATCTCTATGTGCCTGTCCCTTCAGAGACCCATCAGAATCCCAAGGTTAGTGGGATTTTTTTTTTTTATATGTTCACGGGGAGCAAACCTACAAGTCAGTGACTGCAAGTCGAGGACTTTTTACGTGTTTATAGAACAGTCTCCAGAAAATTTCAGGCTCTGGTGATTTTCTGTCTACTGACAGGATGAGCTGTTCATTCTCCACTATGCAGGGAAACCGAAGTGTATCTTGTAATTGGAAAGTCCTCACCAAAGTACCTACTAAGCTGGCAGCTTATTTGTTTGGCTTGCCACACTCTCCAGTCTTCAAAAAACTTTCAAAGATGATAATCAAGTCACAAATAACTGCGTGTAGGCAACCTTAGCCTCCTCCAGCTCTCATTTAGCTCTCTCGGTGACAGTGAATTACCTGAAGTTCCTTTCCCTCTGAGAACACCAGGCAGGAAGCTCAGGAGTCACCCTAAGAAAGGCAGAGTGAATGATTTCCTTCCGCTGCCTATGCAGAACACCTGGCTTGGGAGCTCAGGTGGGACACAGATCTTGGGAAAGCGCAGATCAATCTGACTGAGGGACATCAAGCGGGAGTATTTTCTTTCAGTGCTCGGTTAACCCCAGGTACCAGAGAAAGCAGCACGTACATAACTTTCCATGGGAAGGTGCTGCACTGGTGGGCACAGGTGTGAAGGGAGCTGTCCTACGTGCTCCCTCCGCTGTTGTCCCTGGGGTGTCCGAGCAGCAGTGTGGGTGCACCCTGAGGAGCTGGGACTCCCCATGTCAGGAAGAAGACACAGAACTTTACTGCCAACCCCCATGTTTTCAAACACTTTTTTTTTTTCTTTTGGTCCTATGTCTTCTTTAAAAAAAAAAAAATTGGATGTTTTTCCTTTTCCTGTCGGTTCCAAACATTTATGGGAATTTGCCTGTGGGGAGCTGAGGGAGTACTGGCTGTGCCTCCCTTCCTGCTTGTCCAGGGTGCGGTTCCTTATTGCAGCAACTCCCAGCTGCCCGAGAGATCGGGGGGCTGCTCTCTGCTGGTGGGAGGCCAAGGACAGGAGGATTGCTTCCAGATCATTCTTGAATAAGTGCTTTGAGGGACACAACCTGTGTCCACCTTGTGGCTTATTACTAGGAATAACCCCAAGCACCAGTACAGATTGAGGGTGACCTGCTGGAAAGCGGCTCTGCTGAGGAAGACCTGGGATTCCTGATGGACAACAAGTTGTCCATGCACAGACCAGCAGTGTGCCCTGGTGGCCAGGAAGGTCAATGGTATCCTGGGGTGCATCAGGAAAAGCATTGCCAGTAGGCTATGGGAGATGATTCTGCCCCCCTGCTCAGGCCAAATCTGAAGCGCTGTGTCCAGTTCTGGGCTCCGCAGTACAGGACAGACATGGAGCTCCTGAACAGGTCCAGATGCTGTGGATTAAGGGGCTAGAGCATTTCTCTTACAAGGAAAGGCTGAGGGAGCTGGGCCTGTTCAACCTCAAGAAGAGACAACTGAGACAGGATCTCATAAATAATTATCAGAAGGGAGGATGCGAAGAGCATGGAGCCACACTCTGGTTCAGTGGTGCTGAGAGATAGGACAAGAGGCAATGGGTAGAAACTGATGCGCAGGAAATTCCACTTGAATCTGAGGAAAAACTTCTTGACTCTGCAGCATCTGAATATGAGGAAAAACTTCTTGATTGTGCAGGGGACCCTGAACAAGAACATATTGTCCAGAGAGGTTGTGTCACTCAAAGAACTTATTCAAGAACGATCTGGAAGCAATCCTATTCAATGTGCTCCAGGATGACCCTGCCAGCGTAGGGAGGTTGGGCCAGGTGACCCTTCCAACCTCACCCGTTCTGTGATCATATTAGATTAGGCTATCAGTGTTTCCAAGAAACAAAACAAGTACACGCGCATTTCAAACACCAGTCGGGAACACACAATGCTATTTCTTTTGCCCATAGAGCACTGCTTTGTCCAGCCAAGGCACCCTCACGCCAGCAGGCCCTGACACCTCTCCGGCCCCTCATACCCCCTCCTCCCGGCCCCGCCTCCCGGCAGCCCCCGCGCGCCGCCCGGCCTCGCGAGACTCTCCGCTCTCGCGACAGCGGGGCGCCGCCATCTTACCCGCTCGCTGGGGCGCTCGGTGTGTCGGGCGCTGCGGCTCAGGGCGGCGGGGGGACTCCCCGTCCCGCACCGCACCGCCCGTCCTGCACCGCACCGCCGCCGCACTCGGCCGCGCCGCCCTCCGGCGGGGGTGACCCGCGCTGCGCCCGGGACGCGCTCCCCGACAGAGGAGCGGCGAGAGTGGGGCCCGCGGAAAGCAGCCGCTGCTCGACTGGTTCCGCCCCCTCCGTGTCGCTGGGCCTCCGGCCCCTGCCAGGCGGCTTCTGCTGAACCGGGAGCCGGCGGAGAGTGCGGGGAGGCGCGGCGGGAGCCGGGGTGCCGGCCGGCGGGCGGCGCGGACCCCGCCGCCGGGGCTGCTGCTGCTGCTGTTGCTGCTGGCGGGGAGGCGGGGGGCCCGGGCCGCTCTGAATGGTGGTTAAAATGATCATAGAAAACTTCGAGGCGCTGAAATCCTGGCTCAGCAAAACCTTGGAGCCCATGTGAGTAACCGCTACCCTTCCTCGCTCTCTCGCCCCCTCGAAATAAACCTTCTTGTAGAAGATGGGGATCCGCAGGGGCGGGAAACGCGGTGCCGGCGAGTCCCGGGAGGGCATCCCGGGAGATGCCCTCTCAGCACCCTTCTTCCCCGGCCGCCGTGTGTGAGGGGCTGCGTCGTTCTTGCGCTCTCCCGCTCTCCCGTCGCCGTCCTCGGCCGGGAGGTAGGACCATCTCCCTCCAGAGGATGCAGCTTCCCCCCCTAGCGACCGCGTTCCTCCTCCCTTTGTAGCCCAGGGAGAGCGGGAGACGCTGTGTGTGCGTGTGCAGCTGGCTGTGCCCCGCGCTCAGCTCCCGGAGCGTCCTCGGTAATGAGCACGGCCCGCCGCCCTGTGCAGGGACCTTCTCCAAGAGAACTCAGGTGCCACTGGGACGTCCAGCGGGATCCTGGGATCTTCCCAGTAGCGTTTGCTACAGACTCGTCGCACATCATTCTTGGTTATTTGGAGTATTTGACGCTCTCTGGTTTCCCTTCCCCCAAATAAAAATTGCATCAGTAGAGGACTTGGGAGTAGGAACCCCCAGAGAGTAATTTGCCTGTTTGTGAATACCTGCGTGCCCTCTAAGGATAACATTTGTGTGAGTAAGTGGGGCTCTTCTGCAAATGCGTTTTTCTTCTCTTAATGGTACTTTAGTGGAGCTGAAGTGTGAACTTAGCTTTAAAGGTGTATCTTCTGGAAGTATGGTGTTTACAGATGAAAGCATGCCTTTTTTTTTTGTCATTCTGAAACACTATTTTAACATGTCCGAATTAAATTTGCTGGAGTTTGATTTGAGTTAAATGAACTAGAACTCCTGAATTCAGTCTGGTGTTAACTTTTGTGCTGAGGTGTTTGCCCACTGTAGCTTTTACTCTTGATGAGTTCAGATAGGGGAGCAAAATTTGCTTTATTGCTTCCAGGACCATTAGTTAAGTATTTGTATGTACACATGCAGTTTGTAAGGCTTATGCTGAAATAACTCGAAAAAGTTGTAAAATGCAGTGACATTTTTAGGAGAAGTTCACTTGCATTGTTCTTTTGTTTGTTTGTGGCTTTTTTTTTGAAGCGGTGGGAAGGAGGTGGTGGTTCTCCTTTATCCCATAGGGTCTAATCCAGACCACACTGAAATAGATGAACTGAGTTTACTTTCAGTGGTTTTTGAATTATGCCTGCAGCAAATTACACTGAGTGTCTTTGTTATAAAAGGTTTGACATTTAAGATTTTTTTATTTGGGTGGGGGGAAGGACATCATCTTGTAAAGCTGTAGTTTGGGGAATGTGGATTACTTTTTATCTTGGGTTGGTATAATGCAATATGTTGTGTTCTGGGGTAATAGACCTCCCTAGTCCTCTGCTGCATAATGCTCACTATTAGTTTCTGGGTGGTTTCTTGTATCAATATGTTGTTAATGGCAATCAGCAGTTTGATGTCAGTATTTTAGAATGTGCTGGTTAAGAGGCTTGGGACAGACTCAGGTTGGTCCACATTTCTTTGTTTGAATATTAAACAATGAGCTCTCTTAGCAGTAGTCAGCAGTTAAAGGGTAAAATTGAGATTTTCAGCTTTCATGATCAGTGCAATTTTTTGGTTTTTTCCCCTAAGAGGACCAGCATGTATTTGTTAGGTTAAATGTGGTGTGTGAGCAGATCAAATGTGGTTGTCGTTTTGGAGAACCGTGGAGAGCTAGGGAGATGCTGGTCTGAAGGATGATGAGTTCCTGGCATTTTTAGCTTTGGGAGGAAACAAACCAGCAGTGACTGTCATTCAGTTTTCTGCAGTGTCCTGTGTAACTGCATTGTTGAATAGATGTTAGATTTGGTGGAGTTGTATTGTCCTTTCCTGGCAGACAAATACTCCTGGAGGTGCTTTTGGTGTCAGCTATCTGAAATGTGTGACTACCAGCCGGAGCTTCTGGCTGTGTGAAAATTTCAGTGTGGAGCTACTTCTAAAGAAGTAACTGTTGCACTACTAGTACAGTGAGGTGCTAACTGCTGATCCTCTGAACGTGTTGCTGTAGCCTAGAAATTATTTTTGACTTGTCTTTTCCTGTTAACGAAACAAAAGTGCCAAGTGTTGTGTAGTAGCTCTTTCTACAAAGAGCCCTGTATCTTGCAGCTAAAGTGACCTTTAGCTGCAAGATACATGGCTTAACCTCCTAACTACACCAGGAAAGACACCACTGTATTAGGTCATTATGCAGGTGGTGTCTTGGTGGTTTTAAGGGGAGAAGTGCATTTAAGAAGAACCATGAATAAATTTTATACAAACGTGCCCAGATCTATATTTATGTGCTAGTTACCTAGAGTTGAATAGTTAGAACATGCTGCACTTTCCAAGTTGCCTTTTCCAAGGAGCTAGCCTTTTTTAATTAGGATGTATAACTTGTTCCAAAGGCCATAATACATGTACTCCTAAAACATAATGTTTCAGAATTCAAGTATCACAATAGCCACAAAAATTCTCTCTTTTTATCTTTAAACAGTTCTAAAAATGCTGACTTCTTAATATAATGAAGCAAGTGCGTTATGTAATTATATAGACTGGACAAGATATGGTTGTTGGACTGCTTTCACATGGAGTCTCTGGGAAACACTGTTCATAGACAAGAATGTTTGAAGGGGAGAAATGGTGGAGGATTTAAGATTTGGAATTTTGTTAGTGGTAGGTTTTTGGGTTGGTTTGTTTGTTTTGGACTATTCTAATGCCTTTGGCAAAGCCTTGGTGATCATCCATACAAAAAGGCCTTATGTGAGTTTTGTCTTGTTGCAGCGAGGCAGAAATTGCAAATGCTGCCATGCTGGAGCCTTTGCCCAGTCCAGCTCCGTTTAGGGGTAATAGGTTTGTAGGATCTTTCTACTGCTCTTCAAGAAGAGGCTGCTTTTGTAGTTTTGGAAGTAACTCTTCATGCAGAATTTCTAAATATACACACAGAGTCATTGCAGATACAGCCATGTAAATGTAGTACCAGTACAAATAAACTGGCAAGAGGCTTTTTGTGCTGTGGCTACTGTGTGTTTGACTAGAATTATCTTGTATATTCAACTCCAGTCAGCTCTGTAAAGAAGACATTTGTTACCAGTCATCCTCGTTGCTTGCAGGCAGTAATGAGCTAAGTTTCTCATGTTACACACTTTCTTGTTCGTGGCATGGTTTCTATCAAGTGTTGGAAAATGTTAAACTTGGAATATAACCGTCTGCCTGTCACTTCTGATTTCTGTACTAACAAGGCACTCACTGAGCCTGTCAATTGTGATGAGTTTCTTTCCTGCAAGTCCATTCCAGATACTCTATAAACTGTGTATATCCTTCTTGCTGGAATATCAGGATGTGCCTTGGCAAAGTTCCAAGTAGGGATTTCTTTAACTTTTTTTTTCTTGAATTTGTTTGAATCTCTACTTGAGAAAAAAATAGCTTTTTGTATTACTGCTCACTCACAATTTTGCTTTTAAGACATTGTAATGTTCTCCCCTTTGCCCTGATTCTCTACACTGGAAAGTTTCCTTGGTTTTAATTACTTTGTGTAAATAAATTAAATTGAAATATTTGTGGCCTGCTGAATTTTGCTTTCAATTTGATTAAGGCTCCCATATCTAATTTTTTTCCACTTCATTGTATTTATATTTTTGTGAAGGTTTGTTCCTGTGCTAAATCAAACTTGAAAGAAAGATGAAATTCCTACAACAACATTTATGCAGTGTTTAGGCATACCTCATTGAAATGGAAAGGTATTTTTCATTGGTGAATTCTGTAAGTGAATGTGGTGTTGTAATGACTTGCATCAGATGGAATAAAATGAAAATTATTTAAAGAATATTTTGAGTATATTTATCGTTGGAGTATTTTTTGGCAAGTGATCTGTGTCCTCTGGTGTTATGCTATCACTGTTCTTTGTTTGTCAAGCTTTTCAGCCCCCCCCTTTTTTTTTTGGCTTCACAGGTTACTGAGAAAAGGTTGCAAATAAAAAAAGTTTAACAGTGGTGTAAGGAATATGCTAATAAGCCAGGACATTGAAAGCATAGAAATAAGTTAAAATGAAAAACCTTGTCATTTATTTCATGTGGCACACCATCCTACCATGAGATTTCTCTGATTTTTCATGAAACTTCCTAAGAAGTTCAGAAGCAATAAGCATTTCTCTTCATTTCACTTAGTTTGTTAACACCTTGAGTGAAGCTATTTCTAACTAAGATAAATAAAGCACAAATGCACATCAGTGGTATGTAGTTTTTAACACTAGTTAATTTTCTACATCCGCTATGAAACTTGATAGTTTGTTCACCTGACTCACAGAGAGCTGCTGTGTTTGAGAAATCAAGGTTCCTAGCTTAGAGTACTGATACACTGCTAAGTTTCTGAGTAAAAATATTATGTTAGTATTAAAAGATTGGTATTATTAGGTATAATTGAAAGCAGAAAATAAAAAGGAGAAAAATGCAGGAAACCTTTTTTGTTCTTGCAGTGAATATCAACAGTGAAGTGAAGTGAAACCCCCATTGCAAGTCACAGAGACATTGTGATGAGTTTTGCTTTCTGCATGGAATGGGTTTTGGAGAGCCAGCAAGCTGACAGCTGTTCTGCCTCATGAGAGCTGTCTTGAATCTAGAGGTGGTATTCTAGGCTGCCAATTACTGGTTGCAGCTGTATGAACATGTCAGATCTGGGTATCAGAATAATTTAGAACTGATTTAATGGCATCATTAGTTTGAATAGCAGCTTTGGAGGCTGCAGCGTTCCTCAATGTGTTTCTATTGCTTTAAGTAATGTTAGAGAGGTAATTAAAGTGAGTATCATAAGAGTAGTCCTTCTCAGCCACGATAGTGTCTCAGGATAAAAGTTGGATCTTGCTGAATGAGTTTGTCATTCATTTTACTTACGGAAGTAAGTTTGCTCCATATTACTTTGTACTATAGCTTTTTATAGATTTTTTTTTTGTAACAACAGAGTGGTGCGACTGCCTGAATTAAGCTGGCTGCACTGCCCAGTAGGCCATGTACATCTTTCTGCACCCACTCAGTCCTGCAAGTAGAAAGCATTTCTCTCATCCTTGAAACACAGCCGTGTCCGCCTTGGTTAATGTCGAGAACTGAGGAGTATTTTAGCAGTCGGTCTTCAGGCAACAAAACTAGACTCTGAAATTTAGGTTATTAACTCTCAGGATCAGAGCACAGCAAATAGCGTGCACCTACATGTTATTTCCTCTACAGCAGCACCATTTGTTGCCTGGAGGACTACAGACGTGCTTCTGAGGTTTCACTGTGTTGTGGTAGTTTAAATTTGTCAGGGAACTAGTTTCAGGATTTGCAGCATCTTTTTGGGTTGTACATTAATTTTAAAACTGAAGAAAAAAATCCCCTTGTGTAGTTCCTTTCCATCTTAAAAAAGTATTGTGTGCATACAGCGTAAGCTATGTGTTAATAAGGGCTTTTGAACATAGAGCTACATGACTAATATGTTTTTGCAAACACCTTTAATATCTATTCTACATATGCTGCATATCTCATTTAATGCTAAAGTCTGTAGTTGCCTGGTGATTAAAAAAGTCAAAGTTGGTTCTCAGAACATACATTTGAAAAAAGTGAGTATTGGAAACAGGTGAAAAAGTGTTTAATGAATTGCAGAGTATTCAAATAAGAAGTAAATACTCTGCTGAGAGGTGACTCAGCCAAATTACTTTTCCTTTTTCAAATATTAATTGCAACAAAAAAAAAAAAAATTTACCCTGATAGTTACAGCTTTTCTGGTTTATCTTTATTTGAAATAGTAATTTTAAATAATGACTGCAAAGCAACATGAGGTCAGAAACATAGGTTTTTTAACTTTCCTGTGAGCTTTATTGAACTGTTCCTTCTGTGATTGAGCAAAATACTTGATTGGGAGTTGCTTTCCTTTTTGAAGCTTTTGAACCCTCATTATCTGTTGCATAGCAATTGGAGGTATCCATATAATCCTCTGAAGAACATGTAGAGATCTAGCAAGAAAATTCTTCCATCTATGCCTGTATATTCAGTACTGTTTATTAAAGTAGGATTACATGAGAAGTCTCCCTTGTTTAAGAGAGAGGAGTAGGCACTGTGTATTTTCTGGCTTAGAGAGTACAGACTACAAAAATGTATTACTAGAGGTATAAACATTTAACATTGCTAGGAGAAATGATATGTGTATATTTCTGAATATATGATATATATTCAGAAATTGGGTGTAAGAAAACATGCTATGGTGTTTAGAGGTAGCACACACTGGGATGTACTTGCTGCAGTGGAAATGAATTTCGATTGTGCCAGCTGGTGCTTGTTTGTTTGTTAAAGAAAACACAAGTGAAAACAGAAGGAGAGATTTGTGATTACAGATGTGCATTAGTGCTTGCAGTATGTTGAGGGAATGAAGATAGGGAAATCAGAGTTGAGAAATGTTTTTGTGCATGCTTCAATGAATGTGGTCATTTTTCTAGTAGCCAGGTGTTATCATAAGAATGAAGTTATGGATAAAGTTCTGTCACACTTGTAATGCACAGATTGTGTTTATGGTGAGGACTGATGTACCACACTATATTCAAGTTTAGCTAAGGATTCAAACCTGTATTTAATAACTGAAAATGTATATCATTCAGTGAGCAGTAGAATGAAATTACAAAGTTTTTGTTCATGTTTAGAGCAACTTAGAGTATTTGAAATGTGTTGGTGGTATTCTAATTTCTTCTGAGATACCAGTTAAGAATCTTTCTCTATTATCTTTCAATCTGCAAAAATATAGCAGGATACCTATATTGTATGATAAATCCTTGTGCTACACTGTATACTTGCTGCCATCAGCATGGGTGCCTTTATGCTTTTCTTTATTCTCACATTACTTGTTAACAAAACCAAGTCGATTATAAGAGCATAAAATGCAAGACAAAGAGGTTTAGAAAAACTGACAAAGCTAGCTGAAAACCAGTGAAAAATCCATGTATGCACAACAGAGACAGAGCAGGCGTATTGCATATTATTCACACACAAAGGCTGCTATTCTCTTAGAAAATACTGTTAAACTAGAGAACATAAGATCTTGTTTATCAGAAAAACTCAAGGCCCCATAATCCAAACCAGCGGATTTTGACTAAACCCGTGGATGAAGAATTTATACAGAACATTTCAGAATTAAGTTTGAATGAAAAAATGGAAGAGGAATTGCTTTTTAAAAAAGTTCCTCCTAAACAAAATTATTAAAGATTACGTTTAGAATTCTTGATAGCTATAAAGAAATTTTCAGGCAGACTTCTTTTATTCACAGTTTTGTAAACTTTAATTTCTTTTTTTCACCTTGTGAGACCTGTTAGTCCTCTCTTCCACCACTTGAGGTTGCTAGCAATTTAATTTTAACATTATCTTAAAAAAGGCATTGCAAGAGTTTGAAAAGCCATAAAGGATCATATTATAGACTTGACTGATTTATTTAAGATGCTATCTAGAGAAACAGTCTTCACATTAGTGTGGGGAAAACAGATTAATTGTGGGCTTTTTTCATGCTTTGAAGAACAGATATAGAAGATACTTGTGTTTCAAGTCAGTAGCTGAAAAAGGATGTCAGCCTCTATCTGTGTAGAGATCATTTGCTGTTTAGTTTTAAGAAATTAAAAGAAAGCACATAAAATCCTAGTGTTGGTTTGCGAAAACATTTTCATCTCACTCTGCCACAAAACTCACTGTATTCATTATTGCTTAATTAGTGTCAATTTGAAATAATTTGCCTGTTAGTATTTTTAAAAAAATAGTATTCATTAAGTAGCCAAAATTGAAAGCATGTAAATTCCTGTTGTTGTAGAAATACTCCTGTACACACTGAATGATAATTATAGTAGAATTCCGTGCAATTGTTTTGATTAGTTTATATGTGGCTGTACAGGGTGACAAATGTTGAAACATGTGCATGAGTGCACAGCAGAAAGTGATCCTGTGTTTTGCAAATTAAAAGTACATTTTCATTGAGAATATTTTCATAAGCATATCTTGGGGTTGGGTGGGAGACTTCAAGTCCTGGGGTGGACAGGATTGCTAAGATTTCCAAAGTCATCACTGCAGGGAGGATGAAAGCATTAGCTGTTCATTATTTTTAAACATCATCTGTTTGTTTGGGTTTTGGGGTTTTGTTTGTTGGTTTTGTGTGGTTTTGTGGGTTTTTTGGTTTGTTTTTTGGGGGATAATTTATGGTTTGTTTATTTTGTTACAGTCTAGGTGGCTTTCCAGAGATTTTCTGGTTTTTATCCTGCTCATGAAAGGGGAATTGCTTTAAACTGAATATGAGGCTGTTGTATAGTCAGTGCTGTAGGAACTGGAGAATTAGAATGCATTGTAGTAGTTCAGAGCAGTAGGTTTTTACCTTCTAGGTGGACTTGGGTTTGACTTGGGTTTTTTTCCTCCCCCTTTTTCTCCTTCTCCCCGCCACTTCAGTGCACATGTCATTTAAGTAAGTTTTAGTGGATTTTGAATGACAGCTGACTGTTTGTATTATTGAATGAGAACCAAATTTATGGAAATTGAAATTAAAAAAGGAAAACTGAGGATAATCATGTAAAAACTGTCTGCTCCCCACATGTCATGATGAAAACAGCGCATTATTTTCCATAGCACAATTCAGCTTGAAACTGGGAAAGTATTGAAAATCTGAAGTACCACTGAAGTTGTGTGAAGAAACAGTAATAAAAGTTAATAACTTTTCAAATGCATGGATTGAGAGGTTAGGAAATGCTGATCCATAGTGCCTGTTGAAGGCTGAGAGAGAACCTTCATTACAGACTGTGATGAATACTGTTCAACCCTGGGATTTCAGATAATCTGCTTGGCCGATTTGCTCAGGTGCTTGCAGCGTTAAGAGTCCTGCTGCTCTCACTGTAGGCGGTTTTGTCAGGCTGTGCACTGACTTGGTGCTAGGACTGTATTTTCTTCTGGATAAAGAATTGTTAGATCTGAATGGGGCAAACTAGATTTGAAAAGTTTCCGAAGAATTTTTAGTCAGCGTGCAGTCTGGTTTTTGATTAGCAGTATATATTTTCATTTTGTTCATTTAGTATCCATGGGTTCTTTTGCAATGATTGTGAGCTAACATTTCCTGTATCTATAAATAATGCAGACTAACATGGAATACAGGGGTACATCCACTAGCAGCCCAAATTGCTTTTTCAGCATGAAATTTTAGTATTGCCTGCTTTCTAAAGGATGCTGGGTTACATTTGAAGCTCTGACCTTTAACTTCAGGGGTCTCTATGCTGGGCCCAGGCTGTCTATAAGTAATGCTGACAGATTGGCTTCCTTTGCTTAGCAGATATGTTTGCATGGAGGATGTTGCTTGCTGTACTGGAGATAAGTTTCTCTGGTGAGAGAAATTAGTTGGTCTGATATATTTGCTTTGGGATTTGGCTTCTGTTGCCCGGTGTCCAAAATAATGTCATTTCAATGATCAACATTTAGATTGATAATTAATCTTCAGTATTTGAATTTTACTCATTGTGGAAGGGATTTCAAACTTATTATTCCTTTAAATGACTGTTGGACCTCTATACTAGAGCAGTATTTGTGTAACATTCATATTCAGTGCAACTCCCTGACCATAGATTGATTTTTCTTATTGGTTATTTTTGCTAGAAAGCATGTACAGTTAGGATGTATCAGTGCAGTTTTTTCTTCTTGTCATTCTTTAAAACATTAGTACAAACTTTGATGACCACCCAAATAAGTTGTCTGTATCACATGACCAGTATGCAGCCATTCAATCTTGCATTGTTTTGTGTGGCCTGAAGTCTTCCTTTGGTATATGCTAAATAAGGAGATTAAGTTGTTTAAGACCAATGTCTCACTATGTCATTAGTTACTCTTTTTGAAACATGAATGGTTTTGTGCAGTAATCTCACTTGCTTTGGCAGGCTTTACAACACCACCACAAAGTTTATTGTAGATTGCTATTTGTGAAACATTGTAAAAAAATCTGCCACTTACATTAAATAATGTTCTACTGGATGTGGATACATGGCTTACTTCATTCTAAGTTCTTTGTTTATGTGCATAAGACCATCAGCTTATATATTGAGGTGCTCTGTATTTAACTGTAGGTTGAATTAGGAATTCAGATGTGAAATGGAAAATGATGCCCTAAATTTCCCTCCATTTTCAGTATACCTCTTATGGAAATGTCTGTTACAATATATGAGTTTGGCTTTTGAAACTGAAAAAATCAGTTTCACTTTTCATAGTGTTCATAAGTAAGTAGTAATAAGAATGTTCAAAAGTGTAAGAGAATACTCAGAGGTCTGACTTTTTTTTTTTTTTTTTTTTTTTTTGTAGCATAGATCACTTCTACTGTATTACTGTATTTATTTGTAATTGGATAGACTGACTTTTCCCAGATAACAGTTACTCAGTGTTGCATTCAGAATTCTGTCTTTGGGAGTTAGGGAAGTATTCATTGTCTTTGTTTTTAATAGGAAACAGGCAGTTGAGGCTGTTTCTTATGAAACAGTTTGTTCCAGTTAGCTCTGATGTTCTCTGTGCAGTATTGTTAGGAAATATTCAAGGCAATTATTCTCTTGAAAAGGAAAGTGATGCTTAGAACTGTTATCTATCTGGACTCTGTTTTGAAAAATACACCTGAGTATTTTTCAGTTGCTTTGGCTGGAAATTATTTTGCCCTATGCATGTATTGGTCATACTAGTTTCAGACATTAATTTCTGTAATTAATTTGCTTTATTTTTTTCCTAACTAATCTATTTGCAGATGTGATGCAGATCCGTCTGCCCTAGCTAAATATGTTCTGGCTTTGGTAAAGAAGGATAAAAGTGAAAAGGAACTGAAGGCATTGTGTGTTGATCAGCTGGATGTATTTCTTCAGAAAGGTATGGGCTTTGTCATAACAATTAAGATTGAGTGAAAATTCTGTCTTGTTCAATTTATTCAAGCAATCATTTACCACAGAGTTGGGCTTTGATCTCTTTATTAGCTTTGTTACTTTGCAGAATGTAATTCAGTTTTCATAAAGTAACTTTAAAAAGCCCAGGTGTATAGGTTAGCACGCATATATTAAGTATATGTTTTGTTGGTACTCACAGAGGCACAGAATCATAGAATGGTTTGGGTTGAAAGGGGCTGTAAAGATCCTGTAGTTCAGCCCCCTGTCCTGGGCAGGGACACCTTGCACTAGACCAGGTTTATCAGGGCATGGTCTGAACTGGTCTTGAATACTTCCAGGGCTGGGGCAACCACAACTTCCCTGGGCAGGTACTGAACCTCTGTGTATATATAGGCCAGAAATATTTTTCCAGATGCTTTATTAGGAGACATTAAGTAATTCAAGAATTGAAAATTTTTGTGAAATGTTCTTCATTATTAACATGGTTTTTGACTCTGTAAATTTCCTTTTAAAACAGAAATTAGGGACACAGTATTTAAAGAAAATACTCTTTGGTTTTTTGCTGAATGCAGGTTTTGGTTGCTTGTCTGAGTTTTTTGGGTTTATTTCTTTATTAATTTTTAAAGCAAATGTTAACCATGGTTTTATATAATGTTTTTTTTTTTTTTACCCTCCTTACTTTTAGAAACTCAGATATTTGTGGAAAAACTGTTTGATGCTGTGAATACAAAAAGCTACCTACCTCCACCAGAACAGCCGTCATCAGGAAGCCTGAAAGTAGAATTTTTTCAGCACCAAGAAAAGGAGACAAAAAAGGAAGAGGTGGGCATTGATTTTAATTTACATGTACATCTTTTTCCTCATTCATGTAATTTGCTTACATGTTCAACTTCATAGTGTTTATTAGTAATAGTTATTAGCAATTTATTATATTTAATATCAATAATAATTTAAGTTTATTGATCATATTATTAATAATTCCATGACAGCATTAAAAAAAAGTCAGAAGATTTGTGCTTGGCACATTGAGCACCGCTGCACGATTTTTCTAACACAAGTGGGTGTTTCAAATGTAAACCAAGGTGGTTTTGCTGAGGCAAAGGTAAATTATTTAGTAGTGTAGGAGCTGCAGTATAACCTGCATTAGTTCTCTGGTCAAAATTGCTGTTGTAGTTGTGCTGCACTGTAATTCTCCATAAATCCAGGCTGCCATTCTAAATTGCAGTTCTCATTCCTTCAGCTACTTGATGCAGATACATCCTTTTGTCACTAGTGTTTATGTTGTTCATTGAGCCAGAAGAGTAAGTTTTTGCTTTTCAATAGCAGACCAAGTCTTCCTCTGTGAAAGTGTTCTAAGTGTGACCTGAACTAGATAAGCTGCTGATGAAAGAAAGACTTTGGTGTTGGTTGTTGAATATCCATGCTTTCTCAAATCTTCCCAAAGCCTTAATATGGTTTTTTGTCTACCTACAGTAAAAGCAGATGTATTTTCAGTGCAGAACTATAAAGATTGTTTTATCTCAAGCAGGGATTTGAATATTCCTAGAAATAGAAATAAACATGTTATGAAGATTCTCCAATTATTTTAGAGACTAAAATATTTAATTTCAGTGTTACTGCTGATTGCTCAGTGTTCGGAGATTTGTTTTTATTTGGTTATGCAGAAGTCTGCATTTTAGTGTACTCATGTTTTGATCTAATATATATGCTTTAAATTCAGATTGTTAAAGAGGAAGAGCGAGAGAAAAAGTTCTCTAGAAGATTAAATCACAGCCCTCCTCAGTCAAGTTCTCGCTACAGAGACACCAGGTAAAAATTTTTCTTTAACCCCTTGTATTATATCAGTAATCAGATGGATTTGAGTTTTTTACTGAATTAAATACTTTGTTTCTGTATTGTCATCTAATAAGCCTGAAAAGAAGGCTTCTTTTGCTTTCACGCATATGTAGTTAAGTGGTGAGAGTGTGTCAGTGTAACCTGTGTCTCAAGGTGTGCACAGCTATTATCCTTGGAGTTATAGGAATAATTCTGTTGTTAGATTTGTGGTTTATATTGCAGTATTTATTCTGCTTGATATTGAGTTTGAATTTTGATTTAGAAGCGTTCCCTTTAATAAGTCTTGGTGTTTCCAACTTGGGAAATATGCAGTGTTGGGCAGAAACAGAAATTTATATATGTTCTAAAATCTTAGTATGGTAAAAATAAAATGAAAAAGCAAAATTAATTTTAAAATCCTTCTGAGAAGAAAGGAGTAGCCATAAGTTATGTGCAATTGGTAGCTCTTCTCTAAGCCTAAAGTTTGTTAAAGTTTCTTTAAGTTTTTAAGTAGTTAAGATTTCAAATTATGGCTTCATAAGTCTTGTAATTAAGCTCTAATATTTCATGTTTAGAAGCCGTGATGAAAGGAAAAAAGATGAACGTTCTCGCAAGAGGGATTATGACCGAAATCCTCCCAGAAGAGATTCCTACAGGGATCGATACAACAGACGGAGGGGGAGGAGTCGGAGCTACAGCAGGAGTCGAAGTAGGAGTTGGAGCAAAGAGAGGTTGCGGGACCGTGATCGAGACCGGAGCAGAAGCCGGAGCAGAACGCGAAGCAGAGGTACCAACAGTTGGTCTCTAAAATACGGTGAATGTTTTCTACAAAATTTAGAAACTAAACTTGAAAACTGTGTTCAGAATGTACTAGAATTTCCTCTATTGTTCTTGTTCCTTTATTCACATTTAGCTTTGTTTTCTGTGGAAATGAGGCTTTTGTGATTGTGTTCTCAGGCTTGTTTTCCTCCCTTACCCTCTGATCTTCTTTAATATGTTTGTATTGAGGTGGCTGTGCTGGCCACTTTTAAGCATTGTTGCACGAGAGGCAGAAAAATACAAGTTATTTCCATTTCATTAAGTTTTAGGAAACTCAGAATCTGGTTTAGGGAGATAGAGAAATTAATATAGATCTGTTGATCTAAAAGGTGGAACTGGCAGAGAAATTGACTGTTTGGCAGTAAATGACTTGTCTAGCAGAACAGTACAGCTCAGTTCTCATGGTCTTGTCCCCTCTTTAGTGTCATAGGTGAAGGGCTGAAATTGTTACAATAAATACTTGCATTTGTGCACATATCGATAGGACTTAAGGCTTCAGTACAATAGTTAGTTGAATTAAACTTTGAAAAGGGGACTGCTTTTTCAGCTGAAAAGAGTGGTTTTTTTCCCTCAGTATTTTTTAATGGTAAATTGGAAAAGACCTGTGAAACTGATTTTATATCTTTGTCCTGTCTTTGACGATGTACAGGTAAAAAACAGTCTGGTAGAACTCTCCTGTGTATTTTTTTTTTCTCTGTAAAACAGACCTTGGTAACTCAGCCTTAAAACTAGGAATGCAGATTTCTGGAAAATATGAGAGCAGATATTTTCCAGACAACTTATTAACAAGCAAATTAAATGACATGCAGCAGTTTACCTGAAGGATTACAACATGATTAAATCTTAATTTAAGGATTATTTACACAAACTGAAATGACAGTACCTTATGGACAGTATTTTATAGTGAAAGCTTTGTTTCTTAGAACATGAAGAAAAGCCTGCTTTACCCACACTGATGAGCCATCTTTAAGACATTTCATATTGTTCCTTTATTGTGGAGTTATTTAAGTCTATTCAATTCTCTCATGACCTAACTAGTCTGTCTTAATTGGGATGCTTTTTATTTGGTGGTAATACTAGAAAATGAAGAGAATAGTTAGTATGTATTCAGAATAAAAGGTCATTTTACTTGCTGTATCTGCCCAGGAGTGTTCCACACATGTCAAGCATTATTATTTCACCTATTAAGGCAAAGCTTTGCATGCAATAAATACATGCATTTGAGTGCAGCAGAAAATGAAGATCAACAAAATGAGGACACAACAATAACATTGTCTTGAAACATTAAAGATTTGTAACTTTTATAGTATTTTCAAACCATGGTTACCTTTTTCTTGCCATTGCTTCCCTTTATTCAAAAAAACTTTATATCTGAAGTTCTTGCATGGATCATTAAAGAAGATGTACTCTGCCTGAAGTTAAATACGGTATCTGCTCTACTGTGGATATATCTGTTACTAAAATTGCCCTGGGACTGACTATGTACTTCACAGATTATTATTTTTCTGATTAAACCTTTAGAATGCAGAATCATGGAATAGCTGAGGTTAGTGGAGACCTCTGAAAGTGGTGTAGTCTAACACCCTTTATCAAAACAAATAAACTGGAGCAGATTGCTTAGGACCAGCTGGGTTATAAAAAACTCTAAGGGTGGAGACTCCATAGGCACTTTGGGCAACCTGTAAAACATTTCAATTATTGGGTATATGTATTGAGTTGATGTGGAATAAAGATATTTAGAGAGAAGTGGCTGTTTCTGGTGAAAAGGTAGATAAGGAATTATCCAGTATAATTTTTATTTTTATTTTTTTGTTACAGAAAGGGATTTAGGAAAGCCAAAATATGACATGGATAGAACAGATCCATTAGAGAACAATTATACTCCGGTTTCTTCTGTGACAAATATTTCATCTGGCCACTACCCTGTCCCTACACTGAGCAGTACTATTACTGTTATTGCTCCTGCTCATCATGGAAATAACACTACTGAAAGTTGGTCAGAGTTCCATGAAGAGCAGCTGGACCACAACTCCTATGGAAGACCTCCGCTGCCAAAGAAACGCTGTAGAGATTATGATGGTAAGTACATTTTAATTTTTTAATTGCCTCCTGCAGTTATGATTGCCCCATTTCTGAAAAGATTGAGGTATTTCACCCTTCTTTTTCTGATCTTCTCTACTATAGTCAGGTTTTTCTATTGCTCACTTCTTGGTTGCAAATTTTACCATGTTACCACTTCTTACTGACTTCAGACAGATGGCTCTTTTAGTGTTTGTCTATTTTTTTACTTGCTAGTATTATTTTGTATTAATTAAAAATAGTATATTAAAAAAATCAATTTTTACCCAGGTTTTCTGTCTTAGGTCATGTTCCAACCAAATACTGTATGTGGTGGTTTTGACAATGGTTGGCACCTTGCTGATCTCATCCTGTTTCATTCTGTCCTATCTAACAGACAATTTTTAACTAGAAAGGTCCAGAGCTGAAACTTCCCAGGCTCATTTCTTTCTGTGTAGGTGTTTCTTAAAACTGGCTAGGTTTTCACTTATCTGTGTCTTAAGCTTTCATTTTAAATGTCTTGTGACAAAATACACACAAGAGGCTGCTTCAGCTGGCAGTGCCTTACCTAAACTCAGCCGGTCAACCTGAGAGCTCTGGAGGATTGAAATCTTCCTGTAAAGTTGCTTCTGAGGGATTTTTTTGTTGTTCTATTGCATACCACAGTGAGGAGTTTAAGTTCTAGGCCAGTTTACATTCAGAACTCTTATTAGAAAATTTTTTTAAGTAAAAAAAAAAAAAAATGGGAAACTGAGCTTTCAAGTATTGGCAGAATTGTACTGACGAAGAATAGCTTTGCCAGTGTACATGACAGCAATATGGAGCAGGTGGAATTGTGAATGTGTCATTTTGTTTTGAAATTTTCTCTCTTCAGTGGCTACATGTTCCATCATACCACTCTTCCTATCTGCACTTTCAAATTTTCAACTTTACCCTCTGAAAAATGTTTTTGTTCAACATTTCAATTTAATGTGCTCTGTAACTCTTCCTGAAGATGAGGTAATACATACTGCTTCCCCACATCATGTTTTGAGGAAGTGGGCACTCCTCTTTCTTCCTATTTACCAGAAGGTGTTTCAGCCTTTTCCCTGTATTGCACTGACTGGTGTTTTGGTGTTGTTTCTGTGGACACTGTTGCTAAACAGATAATAATAGAACAGTCTGGGCTAGAAAGGCCCTATTAAGGTCATCTAGTCTGGCATCCCTGCAATAGGCATGGTCATCTTCAGCGAGATCTTGTTGCTCAGAGCCCATTCCAATATGACCTTAAATGTTTCCAGGCATGGGGCATCCACAGCTTTTCTGGGCAGCCTCTTCCACTGTTTAACCATCCTCATTATAATAATTTCTTTTTCTTACATTTGCTTTGAATCTACCATGTTTTAGTTTAAAACTGTGACCCCTGGTCCTATCACTTCATGTCCCACCAAAAAGTGTGAAGTATAAAGGCTGCAGTGAGTACTTGAATTCACTGTGCTGAGCCTTCTTTCCTGCAGTCTGAACAGCTTAATTCTCAGCCCTTCCTCATAAGAGAGGTGCTTCAGGCTTTTGGTGGTTTTTGTGACCCTCCTCTGACCTCCTTCTATATTTGACTTGTGCGTAAAAAAAAAAAAAAAGTGAATGTGTATTCATTTTTATTTATATATATTTAATGCTTAGAAGTGCATATGTTATATGTAAATAAGAAATTTTGCTCTTATGTAACCACATTCAACTATGGCAAATGTTTTTAATGTTTCCTGAAACAATTGCAAAAGAGGAAAAAAAGGGTAAATTTGCTCATGTTGGAATTTCATAATACTAACTTCTGACTTTTAATTGGGGTTTCTCAATCCTAACATCTGCACTTTTTGCTTAGAAACAAATTGATTTTATTAATATGATGACATCTAGAGTTCATTCTTTGCTTTCACCATTTGTTATAATACAGTGCAGAATTAGTTCTTTAAGAGCAATTAAACACTTTTGTCCTAGCAAGTTTCTGCAATTACTGTGTGTGCTGACTGTTAGGAATAAAATTAAACAATTTCATTTTCTAATCTAAGCTTCTGCTCTTAATTTACAAACTGCCATATTACACATTGAATGTCTTCCTGAATTGAGCTGCAGCTGAATACTAACATCAGTTCTTTTTGATGTTTCAGAGAAGGGTTTCTGTATGAGAGGAGACATGTGCCCTTTTGATCATGGAAGCGATCCAGTAGTGGTAGAAGATGTGAATCTTCCTGGCATTCTGCCTTTTCCAGCACAACCCCCTGTTGTCGAAGGACCACCTCCTCCTGGACTTCCTCCCCCTCCACCAATTCTCAGTCCTCCTCCTGTTAACCTTAGACCTCCAGTACCACCACCAGGCCCCTTACCACCTAGCCTTCCACCTGTAACAGGTAATTTAAAAAGATTAAACCCTGGGGTTTTTTTTATAGGAAAGCCTGGATCTTACTTGAATTGTATGCAGTGCAAAAAGCCTTTTTGAAGAATCCCAGCTGTATTATGTAAAGTTGAACAGTGCTCTACTATGGCATAGCTTACCTCAAAATTATTCTGTCTGATGATAATTGTTGCAGAGTTGGTTATTGTAAAATGCTGCATGCTAAATGTGACTACTCTTTTATATGGAATAATATTTTCATTGTTTTTAAGCAAAAGCATGACATGGCAAAATTCAGTTCCTTGAGTATTATAGGAGAAGTTGTCCGAAATTGACTACTGTCAAAGAAGGGAAAATCCTGGAAACAACTGATCCTTACTGTTTCATTCTAGTAATAGAAGTAAAAATAATTCATGACCACATCAAATTTATGTCTGAAAATACCATTTGAGGTTTATTTTAAAACTAAACTTGTAAAGTAAGAAAAAGTCTCAGTTTTGTTTACTGTTTCACTGGAAAGTACTTCAACTGAAGCAATAAGAATTACATTAAAACTTATGTACCTGGCTGTCATTTATAAAGTAGTTAAAGTTTAGTGCTCAGCTGCCTTGTGTGGTTTAAAAGCTGTTATGTTAGTTTTATGGGATTATTCCTTGGTCTGTTTTTTTCCCTAACTTTCATGTGCCAATTCGTAAAATTATTCAGGAGTAGTTGATATTTGATATTGCTTAGGAGTTTCTTAAACTGTTTAAATTTCCTGTTGGTAGCATATTGAAGAACGATATGAATGAATGTATTTATTTCAGTTAATACAGAATGTAACTTCCTCTGGTTTGGGCAGTGTTCTGCCTTACATGCTGTTTTCAGATCTGGTTCACAAGTTCAGATATATCACTTTATAACTTTTTCCAAAACCTACTCTTGTCAATGATTAAACTGAAGATCAGGCTTGACTGCTTGGCTTTGAAAGAGTCACATTACCTGTTTAAAAAAAAAGTCAAACCAATCAAATTTTAAGAAGAGTTCCATTAGAGTTGAAGGTTTCTTCTTGAGTCTTTAGAAAAAAAATTTCAGTTAAGTTAGTTATTGTCATCATAGCATATTTTTGTAATATTAAAAATACTTTTTTACTTCAAAAATAGAATTTGTTTCTTTGATTGGCTTTTATTGAGTTTTCAAGTGCTTCATTTGGTAAAGATGAATACTGGTCTAGCAATTAAATTTTACTTGTAGAAAGAAGGTGTTTGGAAAAATGTTAAATGATTCAAATGCTTTTCTGTCTAATCCAAGTTCTGAGTCATTTGTGTTGGGGGTGGTTTCATGTGAATTTGTGGTACAGCATCAAGTCTGCTGGTGTGCTCTCTCAGCCCTTTTTTCTTAAATAACCTTAAAAGCACTTTAGATCAGTTTCCTTATGAGGGGAGTGTAATGAAAGTGTAGTGGATAATAAATGAATGCAGCATTTTCCTTTGTTTTTGACAGGACCACCCCCTCCCCTTCCACCATTGCAGCCTGCTGGCATGGATGCCCCCCCAAACTCAGCAACCAGCTCAGTTCCTACTGTTGTTACCACGGGTATTCATCACCAGCCGCCTCCTGCTCCACCCTCTCTTTTTACAGCAGGTGTAGTACTGAGGCTTTGCCCACAAGGTTTGCTAAATAGAATAACATTGATTCATATTATACTGTACTTTATAGAGATTATAATGTCATAGTTCGGGAGAATAAGTTTGTGTTGTATAGATTATGACAGTAAATTAACATTCTTCTTTTCAGACTTAGTTCAAGACTTAAAGCAAAATTTGCATATGAAGTGTGAATTTTGACTGGAGAGTAATATTTTCATTGTGTTAAAGCAGAAAACTTGGCATGATGGTTTTTTATGATAGTAGTTATACAACTCTTTTATTGTAATTCTATCTTGTAATTAAATTAAATATTATATCTGAAACCTTAAGGATTTTAACTGCAATTTATTTTAATTAGACAATTTCTTTGTTACCAGAAACGTATGACACAGATGGCTATAATCCAGAAGCTCCAAGTATAACAAATACTTCAAGACCTATGTATAGACATAGAGTACATGCCCAAAGACCAAATTTGATAGGACTCACATCAGGTGATATGGATCTACCACCCAGAGGTATGCTCTCAAAGCTATACTGAGTTTAGCTGATTTTCTTACATTAATGCAGGTTGAGGAACTTTGCAGAGAAAATCTTCTGGAATTAAGAGATGTTTAGCTGAATAGAGAACTATGTCTGTAATTGCTTTGTGTGTGCATTATTGCAGGTAGAATGAAATATCTCACTAGAGTATTGCACAGTTTACCTTTAGCTGTACTAACTGGTCACTTTGTATATCTTTTGTACAGAAAAATGTTAATGTTTCTATGGTAGAATCTCAGGATGATTTTTGCCTATAGAGGAGGGAGTCATTTTTATCTGGTAGCAGTTTTATGCACGAATAATCTTAACCTCACAGTTCCTGTGGCCCTGAGAAGCAGCAGCAGCAGCACACAAAATAAGAATGGAAAAGAGATAAAACCATTTTTAATGTGGTTTTTATTTGCATTTGTATGTATTTCTATTTAATCTTACTATGTTTCTGTTGGTGTATTTTCAGTGAGGAGTCCCCCAGTGTGATTCCTGTTCTTCAGCAAAAGTGACTCCTTTCCCAGTCCATCCATTAATCTTGCTCCTAGGTGTTATTGCCCTGGAGTACTGTGCATTTCCTATCATGACCATTTTTGTGTGTGCCATCTAATAGTAGAATGGAGGTGTTAGCTGGAGTGGTGTGAGCCTCAGAGCATTGCATGGGACATTGTGAATCATTGTGAATCAGAGCACAGTCATCTCGAGGCAGATGCCTTCTGTCACACCTCTTTTGTTTTCTGTATGTGTGATGTTACTGTGACAAAAATGAGTGCTATTAGGTATTTTGATCTGTCTAAACATCTGTTGATAGTTAAGAAGTCTGTGACCAAGATTTGATTCAGTCAGAACAAGAATCATAGTAATTTCCAAATAAACAATTGTGCTTTTCAGTGCAAAATCAGTGTGAGCAGAATATTTTTTTACAAACAAATGCACAGAAAATAAATTATAAAAAAGTAAAATCTTCTCATCTATTTACAGAAAAACCTCCTAATAAAAGTAGTATGAGAATAGTGGTAGATGCTGAATCCAGGAAAAGAACAATTGGTGCAGGGGATGGTGGAGTTCCTACAAAGAAGACTTGGTTTGACAAGTGAGTGACTGTTAACACAGTGTTGACTTAAGAGCTGGAATTTGATTACCTGCTTTACTGTAATCTGACACACACACACACACACATATATATATATATATGTATATAAAAATTGCAAGTGAAACTGAGTACATTGATGGTACTAAAGTAAGTCATACTACAGTGCGAGCTGTATTTATTCGACTGTCTTCTATCAAAGGTAGTATACAGATAGATGAAGTTGCTTTGGATGATACTAAGATCTGTTCCTTGAAATTTGGCATGATAGAAGAAACAGGGATGTTGCAGTGTGATGGTTGTTAGAGATGATTGATTTTAGTTGTGAAATGTGAATTTTATCACTGCTATTTTGTTTTGAGTTGCCAGGTATGTTACTGAGAAAAAAACAGAGGGTGCAAGGTTGGAAGGGATTTTAAGAGATTGCTGGGAGTGAGGAAATCCTTGAAGTAATAGTTGAAACAGTAGTGGGGAAGTTTCATGGAATAGCTAAGAAACAGTTTTTGGAAAGAAGCAATGTAAAAGTCAGGAATTACACTGACATGAGCAAATAAATATGAATTACTTCACAGATTTATGTGCTTGGGTATGCTCAGAATATCAGTGGGGAAGATAGCAATTGAATGGGTGTGTGTCCTGTTCTCTCCTTCACTCTTCTAAAACTGCATTATTTTTTAATTATTTTCTGCAGATCTTTGTGTCTCATACACACATGCTTCTGTACAAGCATATACAATTTAACATTGTGTTTGCTAGTTTGCTATGGATTTCTGGCTTGATTTTTTATTTGTTGCAGGCAAAATTTTAACAGAACAAATAGTCCAGGTTTCCAGAAGAAAGTGCAGTTTGGAAATGAAAATACAAAACTTGAATTGAGAAAAGTTCCCCCAGAACTTAACAACATCAGCAAACTTAATGAGCACTTCAGTAAGTTTGGAAACTTAGTCAACTTGCAGGTAAGAGTCAACCATTTCTCACCCATTTTATCAAGTTTGGGTATGCTCTCATAAATGGTCTGTATATTCAGAGATAAATTGTAAATACAGAAAACCTGCATTTCTCATCCAGAAAGCAGTCCCTGTGACATAATTGCTTTCTATGATAATGACGGTTTGTCCCTTAAAATTACTTTGTGATTTATTGGAGTCACCCAATAAGCAACTGAAGAGAGAGGAAAGCAGTGAAAGAACTAGAGCCTGACTTAAGCTGGTGTTACATATTGCAGGCTGCACGTGTAATGTCAGTATTTCATACCCACTCTCTAAGCTACATGGTGTGACCTTTCACTGTGCTTCATTATCAACAAGTTTCAGGTGCTGCCCTGCATTTTCTAAATCCTTTCTTGTTTGCACTGAGGGCTGGAATGAAGAAGTGCGGCAGTATTTTTGTACATACTGATACAGTACAGAATAAACACTCTGTGCCTGTCTGAACACTGGAGGGATTTTAAATCTCTCTTAATTGCTATTAAATATTTCTTAAGCGTTTCTGTAGTTTACCTAAGAATATGGGTGTATTAACAGGCAATATTATTCATTAAGGCAAATAAATAATTCATGGATGTGTATGGAGAGACAGATATGTATATGGGGATTGCAAGCTATGCTCCTCTTGCAAAGAGTATTTATGGTCTTGGCTTTTGAAACTAAAATGATGTGTTAATGCTCAATGGAGGGAAATCAAAATGAACTTTGCTGTCTAGCTCTAATGTTAGATAGGACATTTACTATCTGACTCCTGCATTTTTCATAGTAATTTTCTTTACTTTGCTGAGTCTTCCTTTTGTCTTTCAAACAACTGCTCATATTTGCAGACCAATACTGGTTGACTGTGGGTTTTGCTTTACTTTGTTAGTTTGAGGTTTTTTAAACTACTCTTAAAGTTTGTTAGCATGAGCTCAAGGTTGATTTTGACAGCAGGCCTTTCAAATGGGCTCATGAATGGGAAGTATTTATCTAATGACATATATTGGGATTGGGTGTAAACTGTAAGCTTCTAAGCCTAAAAGCTAATGATTTAATGATAATTTTGACACAAATGAGAATCCTCTATGTGGTAAGTTTTTTTCTTCTGTTTTAAATCTTAGGTTGCATATCAGGGTGATCCAGAAGGTGCCCTTATTCAGTTTGCCACCCATGAGGAAGCAAAGAAAGCTATATCAAGTACAGAAGCAGTATTAAATAATCGTTTTATTAAAGTTTATTGGCATCGAGAAGGCAGCGCACCGCAAATCCAGACTACCACACAGAAGGTAGAGGATCTAAGTCTGTTGTAGAATATTATGTAAAAAAGAATCTTCAAAACATTTTTAAGAGACTTTATATCAAGTAAACTAAGTCCCTTTGAAGTAATGACTACTTCATGTAATTAATTTCCAAAAGTCACTATTCAGTTGTAAATTCTTTGACCTGATATACAATGTTCAGCAGTTGATTAGAAAGATGAGACCAAAGGTATTTAAGGAAAGCCCTTCTGTGACCTTTTGTGTATTCCACTCTGTTATCATGTCAAGCAAGATTTGATGAAGCTCTCTGCTGAATAACATCTATTTTGCTTTAATTAATATAGGCTTTTTTCTTTCTTTTGGTGAGCAGCAGAGTTATATTTCTTTTCATGAAAGGTGATCTCCATTTTCTTTCATGAAGTTCTGGTCTTTCCCTTTCCCCTTCCCTTCCTGTTGAGCATGTGTATTGTACAAAGTAACAGAAGAATTTGATTTACACATAAGTGCCTCTGTGTATACACATGTAGATATAAGGACTTGCAAACAATAGTGGAAAAGAACTGCATACTGTGTCTAACTTTCTAGGAAGGGATCAGGGATGTTTTTAAGTAGGGAGGTAGTTGCTGATCTCTATGATATCCAGGGATAGAATGTCTGGGAATGGATTGGAGTTGTATCACAAGAGGTCCAGAGTGGGCATGAAGCATTTCTTTGCTGAGAGGGTGGTCAGACAATGAAACAAGTTTTCTAGATAGGTGGCTGATGGCCCCAAGCCTGTCACTCTTTTAAAAAGGTATTTGGACAGTATTCTGAACAATGTGCTTAAACTTTAGTCAACCCTGAAGTGACCAGACAGTTGGACTAGATGATTGTTGCAGGTCCTTTACAACTGAAATGCTATGATCTGCATTTTTTTATTGAATTGCAGAGGCACATTTGGAAGTTGTCATGTTCGTAGCCGCATTGGCAACATTAAAAAAATTAAACAGCAATTACTGCTGTGAAGGGTAGATTTGTAACCTGTGTCAGGCCAAATCAGACTTGTCAGCAGTACAGCAGTGGCTGTACTCAAGCAGAAGAGGAGCTTTGGGTTTGCCATTGCTCTCTGGGTTATTGAGTTGAGTCTTCTCAGTTAGTGGCTGGTGTAGCAAGTCCTTCAAAATATCTGTGTATCCTGCTCTATTGAATTTGCCATCAGTGTGGAACAGCACATTCTGCACTTCAAAAATATGAGACAGGCTCTGTAGAAGAAATGGGCACTTAACTATATATGCTGATTTAATATGTGAATGACTTAAGTAAGGGGATTCTTTCAATTGCTACTCTGAGTTGAGAATTCCTACTTTCTCTTGATGGTGTGTGTCATCATCATTTAGAATCAGTGACCTGATTTTCCATGGCAATCCTGCTGTACAGGATTTTAACAGGTTTCTTTCTCTCCTTCTTTGTAAGAAATGCCCTGATTTTTATCTTCAGAAATTCGGTTTTAATGGCATCTATCTCACCGTCTTCCCTGTTGTTATCCTTTAGATTTTATCAATATCCTTAATGCTTTGTCTAAAGTAGTTCTGCTCAAAATGGGTATTTATTTTTTAAGGTTGGTTTTCATCTCAGCCAGAAGAGGGCAGTGGAGTACATCATTTGCATTTCTCTTATTCAAACGATAGCTTGGACTGTGCTATTGGCTTATTTGCTGATTATGCTGTTCAGATTATTATTGGAGTATTAGCTCTATATTTCCAAACAAACATTCGATCTATATAGTTCTTATTTATAGTAGTCCCATAATTTTTAGTGGTGTTAACACCTTGCAATCACACCACCTTTAGCAAGTCAACTTTGTTGGTTTAAGAATGAATTCCCCTTAGTCCTGGGGACAGTATTAGATGTTTCTGCCTCACTAAGAACAGCCATTCAGCACATGTCAGCAGACTGCATTTTGAAATCTGTTATAAGCAACGGAAGGCACGCAGTAACAAGAAAACCTTTTAACAGGGAATTAAAATTTCAAGTACAATGCTTCTATGTTCTTCTACCCCAGGATATAGAATTTAACAAATTGTTGAGTCAGTAAACAGGTATTTTTTAAGTCTTTCAGAAGCATGAATATTTACTTCTCATTGAAATTAATATGTGGTATCATATCTATGGGTAGTACGGACAGTTTATACCTCTTCATATACTATAAATATTGTCTTTTGTCAAGATTTCTGGTACATTAATTAATTATGGGTTAATTAATTTTGCCTGTGTTTGTAATGGCTTCCAACCAGATTTTGTTTATCAAGCACCAAGATAGGCTTTGGAATTTTCTTCGGTGTAAAGTCTGTTGACTTTTAAATTGTCCCTTCAGTAGTATCTGGTCCAGCACAATTTTTTAACCATTGCTATTTTATCAGCAGGATTATTTTGGAAATTTTTTGCTTTAGGATTTCCACGGATGTGGAAGTACTTAGGTAAAGAACTATAATAAATCACCAAATAAAAGGCTTCTGCCAAGAAGCAGAAAATAATATGCACTCCCCATCTGAGGCAGATAAAACAGGAACTTCTAGGCCTAAAAGGCAGAACAAAGAGATTTAGGTTAAATATTAAAAAAACATTTTCTAATGCCAAAGCATACTGAAGCACTTCTGCCTAGAGAGGTGACAGGACCTGTTTCATGTGAAATTTGTAAGAACAAGATAGATAGATACTGTCAGTAATGGCATAACTGACTTTGCCCTACAGTGGAGAGAAATGGATTAGGTGACCTTCTGAGAGCTATAAATATGACAATAAGCTTGCTTGGAAGCATATTTTTTGATCTTAACTGTTGAATGTTTTTGTCGAAGAAAAAAAAGGAAAGCTGTTAGCTGCCAGGATATATCCATTGTACATTCAAAGATTATCTGCTCTCTTCTCTTTTTCTTCAGTCCCATGACTGCATGTTTCTATATCCTTTTTTTCTATTTTGTCCAAGTTAAACACATAGGAGATGAAAAGTGTGATGTGTCACTGTAAAAAGTGAGAGTCTTTGTGATACAAGTTTGTATTCTGTCTTTTCATAACTAAACAGTTGATGGTGAAAGAGTTGTGAGAGGAGCCAGAAGACCTCTTTATTACGTTTTATTTTGTTCTAACAGTTAGAATTTAAGTTAGGCTGAGTAAATGTAATTAATAGAAATAAATCAGTTTTTTGTTCACTTTTGTAAGTTGTAAATGCAGAATGAATGTTATTGCCACTGGTGCTCCACAAATATTCAGTATAACATAATAAATTTCATGAGGTGCTTGTTTATCCCATCAGGTGAATGATAAGGGAAGAAGTGTAAACATAAATTCCATTGTAATTTCATTGTGTACTAACTGAATGACACGTGTAGCAGCCTTCTGTTGTTAATCTTGTGCTGTGCCTTTTGGGGGCTGGGGCTGTGTTGCAGGTGATCCAGCCCTTGGTGCAGCAGCCCACTTTGCCTGTAGTGAAGCAGTCGGTGAAGGAGCGGCTTGGTCCAGTACCTGCGAGTAATATTGAACCTGCAGAAGCACAGGGTGCCAACACAGAAGTCGCTCAGGTTGGTATCGTAGTGAGGAATTCGGTTGCCTGTTCTTTCTGAAATAGGTTCTGTAGTGTAAGAATGTACCAGTTACTTCTATGGTGCAAGTTACTTCTATTTACTACTTCAAAGTGCTTCTGCTTACATTGTTAGTGGTGTTTTCCTGTAACGTTTTCCTCAGTGCAGTGATATTTGGCTTTTTTACCTGAGCCTGGTAAAAAAGCCAAATAATTTTTTTGTATTGTAGCTTTTTACAGAGTTTAAAAAGAAAAACTGAAAAGCTTTCAGTCTGTTTCAGAATTGTTGTGTTGAATTGCTGGTGTCAGATTTCAAAATAAAGTGAGTCTCTATCCAAAGAAGTAAAAGCTAATTTTTTTTCTATGTATATGTATTTTATCTGTTAAACACCTAAAACCATTAGAGAATGAAGCTCTGTATCTAGAGGAATTTTTAGAATTTGTTCCTCTCCCCTAATAAAAGGAAGAATGTAACCACAGTACCAGTGTGAATAATGACAGAATCTGGTGTGTTACTCCCATTAGAAATAGTCTTTAATGTTTTATTATATTTGCAATATTTCCTTCTTAGCAGTACGCTGCTGCTTTGGTTTTACCTCTGGAAAGGGAGACCAGCACAAATCAGAACCCATTTGTAACTTAAACCACTTTCTGCATTTGATGCAGATGTAATCTGCAGATAGCAGATTATAGAACACAAGGGCCGTAGTGTATTTAAAAGGGCCTGTGTAGATAGTCCTCTACCAGCTAGCATGTCTGGAGCTTCTTGCAAAAAATATGTAGGATAATCTTTGATTCCAAATTTGGCTTTGTATTTGTCTTACCCAATTATAGATGTATATTAACTGAAAAATCAAATATCTAAAATTAATTTTATCAATAGTTTGAATATTTTTCTTTCATTGTTGCTTAAAAGTCTATGATTTTATTAGTTAAATATTTTTTCTAAATTGCTAGTGCTTGTAGTGTACATTTGAAGTATAATTATGCTTTGTTTTCTTAGAATGTGACTAAATTATCTGTGAAGGATAGACTGGGTTTTGTGTCAAAGCCAGTTACTCCAGCAACTGAAAAGGTAAGAAAATGTCTCATATTTCCTCATATTTATTTTCAGTAGAATTTTTTTATCAAACCCCTTGTGCCAATATTGTTTCATAACTACGAATAAAACAATTTGTGAAGGATTAGTATTAGGAAGTATAATAAGTCAAAACTCAGCAGATGGCTAAATGATTATAAGAAGGACAAAAGCTGCTATTTTGTGGATTTTGTTTAATCTATCACATTCCTTTTATTCAGTCATACAAAGAACTGGATATGTTCCATAATCCTGACGTGTTTAGAAGTATACAAAAATAAATTTTAAAAATAAATAAATTTTGACATTACATATGATGCTGTAGAACACAGTTCTATAAAATGTTTCTGGTCTTCTGTGACCCTTAAAAGATGATGCTGTAAACAGTTGCCGTTTTATTTGGTTTTACAATTTGCAGTACTTTGTTGAAAGATAAAGGTGGAAATTAATCAGTATAGAAAGGACAAAGGTAAGGGGGGAAAGGTGCATCAGAATTGTGGTTATAAGCTATGTATTTTGGCCAGTGTTTCCAATTTTCAGAATACAAAGTGCTTGATGTGTTTACTATAGTAGCAAAGTTTGTAATGCATGTTTCCAGATCTATTTGGCACTTCAGGGGATCAGCTTCCTCAATGTTTTTTTAACATTGATTTGAAAAACTGGTAGTAGAAACACAGAAAGTTTTACCTCATAACAGGATTCCTCTGTCTAGGTATATATCTTTTCTATTAGGAGTTAGCTTGACCTGAAATAAATGAAGCATCCACTATATTTCCCCACACACATCCCCTCCCACCCCTTTTCAGTATGGCAGTTGATGGATGAAGTGGCACCTAACAGGTAAAATTCACTCCAGAGATACTTAACATAGAAAGGGAATAATACTTGAAGTTGATAATGTTAGTTGTCATATTAGAGAATGTCTTTGATTCATTTCAAGCCAAGCAGTCCTCCTAAATGCATTGATTAAGGCTTCCTGCCTGTATTTTGTTGTTAGTTTGATTAGTTCCACTCCTGGTACTCTAAATTAGTTGCAGATAAATACCTTGCTGTATATTCCTGATCTACATTTTACATACATAATACGTACTTACTTTAGAAATAGGAAGTCTGCTTCATCTTGCAGCTTGAATGGAAATAGTTTTCCTCGTTGTGTAAGAGTTGAGTTATCTTGAAGCACTTTTCTTCAAAGAGTAAATTTTATGCTAGAATATTTTTCTGTTCTATTGTCTTATAGTACAGATGTGATTTTGCTGAGAGGCTGTTCACCGGATGTGTTGTAAAACAGCAGTTTCCTTTGACATTTTTAATAGGATTCTAGAACCTGATTTGACTTACTTTTACCTACTACCGCCTCTTTACAAAGAAATACCTTGCTTAGTTTGCAGTCGTTCTATTTTATAACCATTAGAAATAAAATGATTGACTTCCATCAAAAAATAGAGGCATCATGTCCTACATGTTTTTTTTTGCGCCTGATGGAGTGCATGGTTTGACAAGAATTTTGCAATGAGAAAAGAGCTATCTATTCTTCCCAAAGAGTGGGAGGAAAAGGTGCGAAAACCATCATTGTGAGACTTTGTGGGATCTGTATAGGGAGTTAAAATTTGTGGACTTGTGAAGAGATGCACGCTATTCACACTATTGCTTCTCTTGAATAGTGTAAAGCTATTTAGAAGACATTAGTGTTGCTCTTGACTTGTTTGTGTTGGTGCTGTGGCTTCTCTTCTTACATCTCCTACATAAAAGAGACAAGGGGATGTGGTTCACTCTGCCCTGAAGACAGTTCAGGCTGAGAGGAATATGTCAGTATTTTTGTCTTTGCTTGATCCTCTGTTTGTCTTGTAGCCTGTCCTAAAGCTACTTTGTAATAGAAACTGTATGATTCAGATATTCATACTTAAATGTTCTTTAATAGATTTATAAAAAAAATCTTTCATCTTTGTAATGGCCTGCTTAGAGCATTTTGTACCACCTTCTATAGTACCTTATAAAGTGTGTTGGTTTCTTTTTGCTGTTGTTTTCTATGCACTGTGTACTCTTAAAAACACTTTACTCTGGGAAGAAGTAGTATAATATCACACTGAAGTGCAGAGGGTTTATATGAACTGTTCCTGTTGTAAATTCTTCTAAGCTCTTGGTCTTCCTTTCTGTTTCTTGTCTGTCTCTTTTTTCCCCCCCTTCCTCTTGGTGGGCATTTTGCTGTTTTATGGAGTGCATGGTGACTAATAAAATCTGCATGCATCTTTTAATTTTCCACATAGATGGAAAGTATTTTTAAACTTCTGGAAGTCATACCAATTACATAAATTCTTCTATTTGCTAACAAGGTGGACAAGATCATACCTATATTATCTCTAGGACTTAGCTGTGTATTTTTCAGTATTAGCATGCCAAAAAAACTCTTTAAGGAACAGGCTCAGAAAACAGTTAAAATCTTCAGATATTGTGGAGAAGTGCATAGTATGTTTTAGGGAGATTGTAAAGCAGTCCTTGGTGTTCTCAGTAAGTCATGGAGAAATTTCATACCTCATTACAAATGTAGGAAGGAGAACAGAGAGACATAGGAGTCTCTTCCTGGGCTGTATAATGTTGAAGACTTCCTTGTTCTTGAGTTACTTCTTGCTGATTGTGCAAGCTCTACTTTGCACCAACTGCATATGAAAAGAAACTGTTGTCTCTACATTGGACCTTAGTCTCTAAAATTATGTTGAACTTTTGCTTGGAAAAATTCATGCAGCCATGAAATACTGTATTTTAGACTTCAAAACACAAAAACAACAGTTACTCTTGCAAAAATCTCAATCTTCTGTTTTCATAATTATGCTCAAATACATAAATATTTATGTATTTGAAACTTGGAAGTGCATACAAAATTTCAGTGGAGAGGATTTATTCGCTGATGTTGATGGCTTACATATCTGATGTAGTGCTGCCTCTTCAGAAATTGTTTAACTTCAACCACTCCAAATATAATTGCTCCACAAATTTTTAGATTCCGTATCAGCAAAGGAGACAAAAGAAAGGACACTTATATATTTTTAAGCACTCATGCGGGTTTTTTAAAAGATTGAAATTCTCTGGCAAAAAAATAAAATGATTTCCTCCTATAGGTTTTATCTACTTCTACTGGCTTGACAAAAACTGTGTACAACCCTGCTGCTTTGAAGGCAGCACAGAAATCTTTGCCTGTTGTTTCCACTTCCGTGCTAGACTCTAATGAAGCACAGAAGAAAAAACAGGTAAATTAAATATGCTTCTTTTTAAAATGGACCTAGGTTGGGAACTTGTGACCTAGAGATAGAGTATGTATATTCATCTCAAGATCGTAGATGAAACTTGTTGCAAGATTAAATTCACTATAATGTTTTTTTTCCCCCCACATATTACAAGAAAATTCAGCATTGTTTTGTTATTTTTCAGTGTATGTTCAGGCAGTGTAAGCAGGTTTAAAACTGTAGAAATTCAAAATGTGAAACACTTTTTCCTGGAATCAGAATCTACACTTTGAGGTATGAATTGTCTGTTGTGAGTGAAAGGGAGTATAGTATAGTCACTGTTCTTCTCTCTTAAACTATTCTGGAACTGGCCTCTATTCTCAGTGTTATTTTGTACGTGTGACCAAAATGGTTTCTCCAAGAGAACTCTGCATTTTGTTGTTTCTTAGCTATAGTTCTTCTGCACCCACTTTTATTTTTACATAGTGCTAGGCTTTCTCTTTTTTATATATGTTAGAAAGGAAATGCAACAAAAATGTATTTGGACTCAATAGGTCACTCAGTTATAGTTTAGCTTGCTTAGAATTTTCAGGAGAGCACAGCAAAGCTCCTTCTTCAGGTTTATTCTTATCATTTAGAGAAACTAAATAGAGGACATTGTTTGCCTTACTGTTTTTTGACCACAAATTACAATACTAAGGTTACATCCAAACGTAAGTGTTGAAATCAGTATAATTGTTAAAGATTTTGGTCAAGTACTGCTAAATTCTGTAATTTATGTCTAATGTAATTTGAACTAGCAGTTTGTAGCTGTGCGTGAATTTTGCCACTGGTCCAGAATTTATAGAAAGCAGTTCTGATTTTGAGATTTCATTTCGTGTTTGTCCCCTAACACATGCTTTTAGAATTAGAGCCTTTGCCTTTCAAGTGGAGATGCTAAATGCCTGTAAAATGGCAAAAAACTTGTAATTAAATTGTTGACTCAACAGTTGTAGAGGTTTTTTTGAGAGAAGACTGAAGTTGTGCCTAAGTGATTGGCTCCTTTTCCATGTGATCTTGTGCTCCTTCCTGCCTTCAGAGATTTCTGTTACAATATACTAGTACTTGTGGAAAAACATTATTTTGTGGGACTGACTCCCTTCTTTTCCTCCTGTCTCCCTGCCTTTTTTTCAAATTCATCCCATTATCTTACCTTCCCTTTCCCTTCAGAAAAATGATTGCACACTGTATTGAAAAACTAACATTTCATGCAGCAGAATTTGTCAGTATTTGGGAAGACATACTGAAACTTGACTGCTATTTATTTTTCTATGGCTGCTGTGAATTTACAGTCTTTGTATAAAATATTCCACTTGCAATTGATCCCAGTTGATCATCTTCTGCCTCTCCTCTACTACTCCATTAAATATATTGATATCAAAGCTCTTAAGGGTTTTCTACTGTCTAAGACTTCTGTATTTGAGAACAAGAAGCAACTGCTTTCTTACAAGCACCATTAGTAGGCTCTGAGCACAGCAGGGGTGGCATCTCATCCTGTTTCTCATTCAGAGTGCAGTATTGTCACTTACTGATCAGTTTCAGTTCATTTTGATTTGCCCATTGCCTGGTCAAGGTTCTGTTGTTGGTAGATGGAGTAGCTGTACTGTTGGTTCCCAGTTAGAGTGCTCATACACAAAAGAGGTGCTTTTCTTTGGGTGACACTTCAAAAAAAAGCTTTCTTTTTACTTGTAAAAATTCTGGAGAGTGTGTTCTAATTGATGGACTTGATTTATTACAGTTGCTTTCAAAATAATTGTGCTCACACATTTAAAACTTGCATGCTGTACCTCTTGAGGTAGTGTAATATGTTGCCTTTCAGCTTTCAGTGGAGTTGTGTAAGGTGTTACTTTATATGTGAACAATAATAAAGTCTTCCCAGCACAGATCTAACTAAAAAAGATAATTCAGTCTTTAATTTGGTGATGGCGTTATAGTCTAAAACATAGTTGGAAATATCAGTATCTTGCATTTCCTATTACTAATTTTTTCCCTGTTACTGTAAGTTACTCCTGTGTAGTTGTCAGGCATAGTAAAGTATTCTGGCACTAATGCTTCAAAGTCTAGAAACTTTCTGTAATCTTTTTATGCTTCTAGGAGGCACTGCGACTTCAACAAGATGTGAGGAAAAAGAAGCAAGAAATCTTGGAGAAGCACATTGAAACACAGAAGGTAAAATACTGGTATTAAAGACAGTCACCAATTCAGTTACAAAATCTCAGTCCAGTTAAAAATATTTCAGAATTTGTAAGAATGAACAAAAAAAAGTCTATAAAATAAGCATTCTCTTAGAATGGCATTATCATACTATTTCAAGTTTATAGTTTTAATCGAACTTGTCCTGTTAGTTCACTTAAATAAAACTCTACAAGCTCATGCAATTTATGTCAAATTTAATTGATACTGCCTGATTTGGGAGCAACATGCATATGTTTGGGAGAAGGGAAAGCCTAAGTTCTGTTCAACAAGAGCAGGAGATAATGATGTAGAAAATGATGCATGACTGCACTTAGGCTTAGGAAGAGAAAAAAAGTCAAAGTGTCATATAAGTTGAATAAAATTTTAAATTAATTCAAGTGTGTTAGGCAAATCTGTCCAAGTGAATTGGAAATACCAGTTGTTCATTTGGAAACTAATCAGAGATTCAGACAAAGATTTTCATTTATACAACCTGTTAAAAGTCCTTTGTGTTAATTTGTAGGTCAAAAGAAATGCAGTATTTGTTTTTTCCATAAGTTATACTGACCTCTGCAAAACAGGTCTGTATTAGTAGTTGCTGAGTAAAAAGACTCTTGTTTTTTTTAACTGGACAGATGCTGATTTCAAAGCTGGAGAAGAATAAAGCCATGAAGTCAGAAGACAAAGCAGAAATCATGAAAACACTGGAAATTTTGACTAATAGCATTACCAAGTTAAAGGATGAATTAAAAGGCGTATCACCAGGAGGAGGCGCTCCTTTAAAAAGCATGAAAACTAAAACTCAGGTAGTCAAGTTTTGGTCAGCTTTTTACTAGATGAATTCACGTTTGTTTCAGAAGAATAAAAATAAGTAGTCCCATTAGCAGTATTTAAAACCCAAACTGGTTTAGTTTTTAAGTCCTTTTTGAAGTGAGATTTATTTTGCCTTCTTATCAAAGGAGCATAGTTAATTTTAAAACCATGCTGTTGTCTAAAAGCTGTATCTGCTGTTACACAGATACTGCATCGTCTAGAAGATGAAAAAGAACCAAATCAAAAATCGTGTGATTCTTTCTTTTACTTTGTCGAATGCTTTGTGTATAATCTATTGCTTTCATAAATTTTGAATAGAAATTATGAAAATAGTATTTCTTATGTGAAAAGATTATAGTTAGGCACCACAAATATCTTCTGTTCAGGCTTTATTCACAAAACAAACTGTACTGGTATGCAATTTCCTGTGACTCTTTGTGTCACGGAAATTTGTTAATATAGTAATCTTTTAAGATTGAAGATTATACTGATCAGTTTTCCTTTGATCTAGGTGCCCATATTTGGATTTTACCTGTGAGAATTATTTTTCCCTGGGCTTTTTTTAGTTTATCTAATCACCATAACATCTTGAATTTTTATTGTATGTATCTTTAGAAAAAAATCCATTAACTTTGGCTTTGCTTGTTAGTCTAAAAGGTTTGGCATCACAAAGCTCAGCTGGAAGTTTTGCTTTGCCATGAAGGCTCCTAAGCTTGTGTTTTGTTTGTTTTTGGAGGTGAAAACCCAGTGTAATAAGCAGTATACCTGCAAAGTTACAGCTTTTTATTGAACAGTTGTTTCCTTAGTACAAAATGTGAACTGTGGAACTAATAATTCACCATAACAATTTCTTAGATGCAGAAGGAGTTACTAGATACTGAACTGGATTTATACAAGAAGATGCAAGCTGGGGAAGAAGTTACTGAATTAAGACGAAAATATACAGAACTGCAGCTGGAAGTATGTTTGTGTCTTCTTTTGTAGCAATTAACTTTTAATCAAATATTTTTCTTTATGTTTATTAGCTTGCATATTGTATCATGAACTATTTTTATCCAGAGTGCACTACTAAGTTGCATGTAAATGGAGACATTTAGCAATAATCTTTTAAAAAAACACTTTCTCTACTGCAGTGGAATTGAGAAATAGTATTGTCTCTAATTGCATTTGCTAATCTGTTTAAATTCTGTAACTATTCAGATTACATGATATTTTATAGATTTGTGGGTATTAATGCTTTCTTGAGAATGTGGAGTGGTTTTAAATTGTTGGCTGAAGGTCATTTTGTGTTTGAGCCAGAAAAGTTAAGAAATACTGCCTAATCTTTTGTCCCTAAGCATTAGCATCCTTTTAACGAGATAAATCAAAAAGCCCAAGATGCCAAAAGTAATATTATTACAGTGTTGGTTTCAAGAGGAGAACTTAACAGAAGCAAATACAGTGTTTGAAGAAGTATTCAATGTGTAGAAACACAATTTTTTCTTCAAGTATTTAATTTGAAAAAAAATTGAGATGGCTGTACAAAATTCTTCATATGTGTGTCTAATTTTGAGAAATTATGAATACTGTGAGTGTTATTCTGTGTTACATTGCACTTTCTTACAATATCTACTTGAATCACTTGATAATCTGATTTCTTTTTGCTGTTAAGCAGGGCTGCTGTGTCAGCTAAATGGCTCTTGTCTTAATGAAGTTTGATCATGTCTTAGGTATTACTGCACACGAATACAGTGCACGTATGTGTGGCCAAGTTGCATTAAATCCTTACTTTAAAACTAAGTTGTTATGCAGCTTTGGTAATTGTGAAAATAGTTTTGCTGATAAATCAAGCCAATTGAATAGAGATGATACAAAAGCTTATGTTAACAGTATGTTTTCTGATGGTAATGCTGTGTAAGTGTACTGAAAGCTTGTTTATAAATTCTGCATCTCATAAAACAAGTGAATTGAATGATATGTAAAACAGGAAAAGTAGGTGCACATTTAAGATGAAGTTACGTCATAGCTGAGTGCACTAATCTTACTCTGTCTCTAAGTCTGTTTGTATTTTGAGTTAGGTTAAAAAGAGCTTTTTCAGGACAGTAATATATAAATGAATTTTCTGAAGCCTTTAGCAAATAACACCAGAAGCGGATGGAGAAAAACAGGGTCATCAGTATTGCACACTTACATTTCAGGGGACAGCATTAAATATATCTCTTGCACAGATTACAAGAGGGAAATGTTGAGGGTTTTTTTCCTTGATGTTTGTTTGATTCTTCAGTATTGTTAAAAATTCTTTTAAAAACTTCTATTTACACATTGTGCTTGTGACTTTGACTCCCAGAATATTTAATGTGTTGTTTCTTTGACTCATAACCTGTTTTTCTGTTCCAGGTGACCCTGACCTTACTGAAAGAAAATCCAAATAGTTTACAGCTTGTTTGTTGAGTCAGCGTGCCTGAATTACTCATTTAAACATTTTAAAATGCTTAAAAAACCCCAAACAAAGAACAAAACTGAAAAAGCCCAAATGCCTCAGGATTATGTTTATAAAAAACTAAAAAGCAAACTAGATACTACTGTAAAATTATCTGAGTAATTTAATGAATAAAGCCATAAGAAAATGATCTCCTCATGGATGGCATCACTGACATGGATTAAAGTAGTGCCATCACTGCTTGAGTTCGTAAACACTGTAGGATTTATTAAAAGTGTAGTGATTTCATTTAACATTTGATTCCTATGGCAGATCTATTTGGGTTCAAAAAGATGTGCTTTCTTGCTGTAAACATTGAAATGAAATACCTGAAAGTGGTTTTTCAAAGCTTAAAATAACTTTTTGAAATTCTTTTTTAAATGACTGTCCCTGTCATCAGCCTTTTGATTGTTCTTGAAGAGCATATGCTAATTCTTTAGAAGGGGTACACAGGTACTGTGGAAGTGGACATTTTTGAGTACCTAGAGCCAAGTGTTCACTGAATACTTTGTCCTTGGAGGTGCCCATTAAAAGCCTTTGTTTCGCATCTCACAATTCTGTGGCCAAAAGCTCTTAAGCTGCAATAATTCTGGTCAGAATAAAGGTCTTGCCTAAACTTCAGAGACAAATGGATAAAGTAAAGAGACTAAGTAGGTAGACACCATATCAAGAAATTTTGATAATGAAATTTCAGTTATGCAGCAGTTGTTTTTTTCCTATGAGGTGTTAATCTTCACAGATAAGGGCTCTTTTGATACCTGGTTCTTGTTTGCTATTTCCGTCCTATTATTGAACTGGTAATAATTGACCATTTTTAAGACCTCCTCTTTCTGGGGATTTCATGGGGATGTGTTTTTAAGAAACATCAGAATATGTGTTTGTTAATTCTACCTAAATATATACACCGTGAATTTTAACCTATCAATATGTTATGTGTAAACATCGTAGGCTGCCAAGCGGGGGATTCTCTCTTCAGTTCGCGGCAGAGGGGTTCACGCGAGAGGCCGGGGCACGTCGCGCAGCAGAGGCAGAGGAATACGGGGCCGGGGCAGAGGCAGAGGAGTTCCTGTGCACGCGGTGGTGGATCATCGGCCCAGGGCACTGGAGATCTCCGCCTTCACCGAAAGCGACAGAGAGGATCTTCTGCCTCATTTTGCGGTATGTCACAATTGCACTCTTTGTTTTTTTCCCCCTTTGGATAGCATCCTTCCATTGAATGACTTGTTTTCTCCTGATTCACTTCATCTGGAAATATTATCTAGGAATGAATCTTTAGTATGATATACAGAGGAAGCATTAGGAAAAGGTAAAACAGGAAAATACGCTATTGCTTCAACTAGTTATAGCTGTAATCACATAGCATTTACAAGGCTTTTTTCTTTTTTCTTTCAAACAGCTTGTAATATTTATTTGCTCAGGACAAATGTAAATGTTTTACATTTTTTAGGTACAAAAAGATACAATAACTCAAGGGATGGTGAGAACAAAGATTGATTTATTGCCAAACTTTCAGTACCTGAAGTCAGTCTGTCTTTGTTGAAGTACCTTAACAAGAGCCTAATGGAAATTTCCTTCAAATATTTTCCATTCTTTTGCCCAACTATCTGAATTTAAGAGTCAGAGTAAAAATTGTGTATTTCTTGAAAAGGCATCCAGACGTTTCTGTCTAATCATATACTTAAGCTTAAGAAGTCAGATATTTTTCTACTTTTTTTCCTATTTTCAGTCTAAAAAATTATGAATTGACATATGTAATTTTTAACCAAATTTTTCTTTGCAAATATAGTAGTGAAAAATCAACATAAATTTATGAAAACACTTATCCTCCAATTAAAAAAAAAAAGAGTACAATTTAAGCAATTTTGTTTATTTTGTGGAATAAATGCTAAGAATATCATGTGAATGTCCATCTGTGTAACCCTCCTCTTTATTTGTTTGGGGTTTTTTCCCCAACATTTAATTGCAGTTAAATTGCAGGTCCTCTCTGAAGGGAGAAGTCAGGAGCCAGTTAGTCCACTAAATTCTACTCCAGTCAATGTTCTTAATATTTCCTGTCTGGCAGTCATGCAAGAAGCTTAAAAAAAAAATAATTCAAACAAGGACCTGTCTCTCTTTGTGTAGGAAACTTACTAGCTTTAACAAGCCAAAATATTAATCAAAAACAACCTTACTAACATGAACAAATGCAATTCCATTCACAGTGTTAGTAGGATAACTGAGAAAAAAAATTCATTATTCAATTTTGCAGGTTGCAAGTTTGCTGTTTTAAACTTGCTTCAAATTCCATTGGAAATGCTCTGAGCTGTATTGCTGTTTTTTTGATGTGATACCACAGCCCTCTAATATCAGCAGTGCAGTCCACTTGCACAGATGGGGTTTTTTGTTGGTCTTTGCAGCTTACAGTGATGGCAGCATCAAAGGTAGCAGTACCATCATGGCTATTACAGGAATAGCTAAGTCATGTTAAGATGCTGAAATGCAGTTAAGTTTTCAGACTTTTTCTGCAGCTCCTGTAGAAATACTTCCGTGGAAGAGTTTCATAAGAGGCTAATGTAATCATTTCAAGATCCCTTCTTTCTAATCAGAGTAGAAATACTGAAGCAGAGCAGCCTATTTCGATAATAGTTTTACCTCATACCTATAGGAATTGGGAAATCCAGAGACAAGAGCAGTTTGATGGTTTAGAAATGCAAGTACGAGTAACTCTATTCTTGGCTAGGACTAGTACTCTAGCATTAAGACTGTGAAGTATACACTGTTTTAGTTTTCTACTTTTTTTTTTTAATGACATTTTGTTTAGGACTGCATTTTTAAGGGTGGGAGAACTATTTTACTAAACTTTTTTTTTTGTTTTGTTTATTTATCAAAAGCAATATGGTGAAATTGAAGATTGCCAGATAGATGACTCTTCTCTCCATGCAGTGATTACTTTTAAAACAAGAGCAGAAGCTGAAGCTGTGAGTATAGTCTTTCTTGAAAATACACTGCAGCATTCTAATACTTTCTGTTTATGTTACACTTATGTATTTGATTAAATGTAATACTGTTAACTATTTTAAAACTATTGACACAAAAGTCTAAATTCAACAAAAGATGTCAGAACCGTATGGTACTGAAATACTTAAGAAATTAAGTTTATAGCAAAGCAAGGTGCAGAATGTAAGAGGGAAATTAAGAGAAACAGTTAGGAATTGATGTTTAGATGTCTTGGTTTATCTTCATTTAATTGCCAATTTTTTTCACCTGCAGACTTGGTACCCTCATAGTCTACCTGGAATTTCACTGACATCCTGCATAGTCAACCTGTATATTTACTTGGGGATCAGTTTGGTTTACCTTTGTCTGAAAACCTCTGGGAGTGTAAATGGGTTTTGGTGTGATTCTTTTTTCCCCCCTCTGTAGCATATTTTTAGAAATTTATGGAGTTACAGAAGCATAAAGTTGCAGAAGTAACTTTTAGAAACTAAAATCCAGAGTTGACTTATGTTATAATTCAGTATCATTAGAACTTAATAAATTTGGCTCAGCAGGACTCCTGCCTTTCTTGGTCCATGGTATAACCATATAGTATAGGTATATTATGTCATCCTGAACAAATTAATGAACATAGTTGTTCTACAAATGATTTTTTTTTCTTCAAAATACTTGTGTCACTATTGGGTTGGAGTGTTCCTTAAAATAGTAGGGACTGCAGAAAGAGTGGATTCATATTTGCAGTATGGCAGTATAGAAAGATTTCAGTTTATGTTTATGTTCTGCACAAATTTTATCTTGTGGAGTTTACTTGAACAGTTTTCATACCTGGCCAGACTATTCTCTTTGTCATCTTGAGATGCCAGTAAGGTGACTGACAGAAAAAAACCTGCTATTTACAATGCACATTAACCACTGGGGACAATAGTTTTGAACACTCAGGGTATCATTTATGGTTAGATATTTTGATATCCATGTGCCAAAGATGTTTTAAAAAACACTGAATTTGTTTTGTTTGTGAAACTCTTAGCTATAGGAATGATGAGCACTAACTGTATGGAGCTAATATTTATTCTGGAAAACAGGAGGTACAATTAATGGTACATGATGTATAGTGACTTATAGGGGAAAACTAGTATTGTACAGCTGTATTGAAGGAACACAGTTCAACAGTGAACAAAAGTTCTGTTCAAAGATAAAAGCTCCTGTAATTTGTATATTCATAAATGAATTGAATTAAAGTTGGGATTTTGGTTCTGGTGCTTTCTGGTATTGGGTACTTCCTTTTGCAGTTTCATATTCTTCGACATTGTAGTTTGCATAAGAAATACTTATAAGTGTGGAGAGAAAGTTTTGCTTCTGAAAAGAGAAATAGGTCACCTAGAGCAATTACCTGTTTTTGTGGATTATCCAAATAAAGTCTTTACTTCTCCCAGATGGAGTATGATTCAGTGCAAGGATCAGATCAGGATTCATGATCAGTGTTTGAGATGTCCATGTTTTAGTAAGCATTAAGACATTTAATTGTCAACTTTGTGTTTGATTAGACTTTGTGTCTAATTTCAGCTTCATTTTTAAATGAAGATTTTATCAAAACTGGATTCAACCAAATCTAGGAAAATTTGTATTTTCTTTAAGATATTATTACATATTCAGTGTATTTCCATTGGTATGTCTGTGTTTACAACTAAAGCGTTAAAGCTGATAATTTGGGAAGTTATAGAAGGTAATCATTAAAAACATCTGCTGAGGCAAATTGTGAAGTAAATGCAGCTAATATTTTACCTTCTTAAATGAAAATAGGCCTAGACTTTATGATCATGTATGTTCTAGCCTAGAAGGAAGAGGAGGATTCCCTGTTGTAAAACATTGCATTTTTATGTAGTAGTAATTTCTTCCAAAGATTACAAGTTATTTCTGGACCTAAATGTCACTTATAAGTACTTTTAAAAATTCTAGTTGTGTGACATTGTGATGAGACCATGGACAAAAAGCTCCTGAGCTGCATTTTAATAAGCATAGAATCTTTTAAATTTATCATAAATTTATATGTACAGATTTAAAATTTATACCTGGGGACTTTAATATCACACAATTCATGTTCAGATGTCATTGAACATGTAATTGTTTCTACATTTCACATTATGCTGTACTTTCAGATTGTACTATAAATCTTTTGTGACCATGACGGTTATTTCGGAATGTTGCTAACGCTGATTTATGCTCATTCATGTTACTTTAATTTGAACATACTATTTCTAAAGCAGCCACTTAATGCAGCTGGTACTTAGAAAGACATGACTATCCCATAAGTTAGAAATTTTACATTTCAATTACAACATCTTTACAGGAAGTGGAATGTTTTCCAGTAGATTAAATTGTAATCACAAAGGGGCTTTTTTTTCAGTTGTTTGCTTGTTGGGTTTTTAAAAATATGTTAAATCATTTGTAGGGATGTCTTATCTTCCAGTGTTATGCATTAACAGTTTTGTGTCTGACTTTAAAAAGTGAGGAACCCAGCAAAATAATACTTAAAAAACAGGAAGGTGTTGGTTCCATATGTTACCCACATTACCAAATGATTTATGGTTTTCCAAGCTTATTTTCTTCTGAATGTATTTTCATCATTTTCCTCAAAGGATGAATGAATTGCCTGTGCAGTGAATGAAGTAGTTTCATTTAACCTAATCACAGTACTTCAGTATGATCATATTGCAACTTAGACTTTCTTTTGTAAAGTCATTTGTAACTAAGATAGTTAAACTTGTTTTAGGCTGCAATTCATGGATCTCGTTTCAAAGGACAAGAGCTAAAGTTGGCATGGAACAAGCCTGTTGCTAGTATGTCAGCTGTTGAAACAGAAGAAGCTGAACCTGATGAAGAAGAAGTAAGCTTGCTTTTCTTTATTTTTTATTTTAAATTTTCTTTTTTATGATGAAATAATACAGCTTTTTCAAAAAGAAAATTTATCTGTGGATTCATACTTGTATTTTTTAATCTAAGTCACATTTTGATATCAGAAAGTAGATTTCTGTATATTTCTCGGGGTTTAGGGTGTTGGAATTCTAGATACTTTGCTTTTGCTTGCAGAAATATTTCATTTCTTACATAACAAAAAACTTTAGAGGATATAGCTAGAAAATGAAAGGCACAGGTTTGAACTTGCATGAGAGATTGAAGATTTTGTCTAAAACATGGGTTTGTGCCATCTGCTTTTGGCACTAATTTCTTAGAGGATCATATTTTAGACTCTTAATTTTCCTTTATGGATATGGCTCAGAGGATACAGGGGAAGGAGTAATTCAGAGCATTTTCTGACCTTACTCAAATATCTAAAGTACCTTTGCTGAGTGTTAGTCTTCATCATGGTCTATAAGAGGCACTAAAGCCTTGTCCAAATAATCCTAATTGGTAATGTAGGAATAGTGGGGCAATATATATTGATGCAGTCTAACTCATTACACTTAAAATACCTATGTTTGTGAATTCAGAAAAATAAATGTCACCTGGGGATAAAGTCAAGCAGTCTTTTTCCAAATTTATTTACTGTCAGTTAACTGTATACACATAATTGGCATAGAAAAGTTCAAGTGGAAGTGCACCTTGACTTACTTGATGACAATATTTTCTCTGCATCTTTTTCCTGTGGCATATTGGTGGATTTACCATAGAAGCAGCTTCAGAGGTTTGCTTTGATACAACCAAATTTGGTTAGTTCACTTACATTGGTGGTGTTCACTTTCTGTTTTTTTCCCGAAGAAAGCCACTTTGTCTGCTGGCTTCCTGTCTCCAAAAATGCCAATTTGTTTTTTGTGTGCCAGTTGAAGATAGATTCCTCTCATATTAGACATTTGTGCATTCCAGTTTACTGGGTGCTACTTTCCTCAGGCATTGTTGGATGGTCAAGAGCATGAGTGAACAAGACACTATATTTTGGAATCTTCAGAGCATCTTAGGTATTTTGTCACATCTCCTTCAGGGAAGTGTTGCCTTGGAGCATCAACAGCAGTGTGTTGATGCAAGGAGTCTGCATTTCTGAGAGGTCTCTTTTAGTAACCACTTCACTGAGGCTTCTTGTGTAGCGAAGGAAGGGCATGCAGGGATGGGCAAACATCTCAGCAGAGTAAAGGAAGGAATGTACAGATTCATTGGTAGGTGAACTACAGAGACATCTGTCTTTAACTGCCTTAGCTAATTATTCTTGTGGAAAATGCCTAAGAGTTGAACTTGGATCAAAACCCTTAGCTGTTCATGGGTTTTCTCTGCTTGCTACTTAGTTAATTTTTGTTTTATAGCAGCAGTTGTAAGCACATGAAAAAGTTTTCTTCAGTATTCCATATCTGTAATGACATGTTAGTTTAGCTGAGTACTATGCTAGAGAAGGTAGCAGGCTTAAGACTTGAATAAAAAGACTTGTCTCAAAAAAAGAAAAAAAGCTATATAATTCAGCTGAGTGAGATTCTTAATAATGAAATAGGGTTCCCAGTTCATTATGTAAATAAGAGGAAAGTCTTTTGGACTTGAGCACTTTAGAAAATCCCTGGTGAGTAGGCAGCTAATTATAAAAGCATCTGGTATTCCTAGATGCCTTGTGTTCTTCACCTGGGTGCCTAAGATTTGACTCTGCTGAGTCAGCAGTTGATCCCTAAGAGTATAAAATGTGTAAGTAGTGATAAGCTTTTAATCGTCAGGGGTTTGCAGTTGAGGGACCTCTTGAGTCAGAAATGTGATGTCTTTGTAGTTAAAAGGCCTTGACATGTGTTTATTGTATTAATTTAGCTGGTTTCTTTAGAATCTGAGTAACATCTGTAGTGTCCTGTAATAAGGAATGCTAGTGTTCAACTATGTCCGAATAAGTCTATTCTAACTATGTCTGTCTAAATTGGATCTGCCACCTCCATGTTCTCTCTTCACTTTCTTTAAGATGCTTTATGTGCAGGGACACTGTCATAGTTCCCTCAGTTATTTTATCTCCCTGTAGTTGTTCCCCTCTATGGAAGCCTGGCTTTTTTGATCATCTGTACTACCACTCAGTCTTGTGCTCTGCAGAGGTCTGCGCTGTACACTACCCAGGACTACTCCTCTTTGACTATTGCAGTGTTGTATTTTAGCTCACTGAACATCAGGGAATACCAGGAAAGAATCTAAGTCCTTAGAAAGCTTCTGTGTTTTAGTCAGGGTCAGACTATGCAGGCATACGTTGATAGGTAAGGTGTCAACAGAGCTCCTTTTGAGACTGTGCTTTCCATATGCAAGAGTAAAGAAGATAGTAGTTTCTCTTGGAAAAGAGCCTGCTGGAAAGACAGACGGCTTAGTTCTAGCTTTCTTCAGCCTACAGCCTCTTCTGTCTCAGAAGACTTCATAATTTTTCAATAACACCTTACACCTCTGGCTGAATTTGGAAATACTGTAGCAAAAAAACTATAGTTCCTTAGATACAAAGAATAAGCAAGAAAGAAAACAGCAGCTATCTAACAGCTGGGCAGTTTTGCTAGAGAAAGACATCTTTGTGTTTTATTCCTTTCTTTAGCTATGGCAGAGTTTGCTATGTTAGGTGTGATCATCATAAATTTTCAAAGATGGGATAGTTTATATACACCTCTGTGTCTATATGTAGGTAGAAATTAAAGCACCTTACAGTCAAAGGCTTTGAAGTCTGTCAAGTTACTATGTTATGGAACAGAATTGAGAATATACTAATACAGTTTGTCTGAATTTCTCTAAATACCTGTCTCCCTGCCTAGTTTAATTTTTTATATTGATTTCAATCTTGATTAAGCTGTCAAAATCAAAAAATCCCAGATTCAGCCTTTTTGATACTGTGGAACATGTGGATTTAAGTTCTTGGGTGAAAACAGACGTAGATACTTTGAACCTGCAAAAAACCATTAGTTTTCAGGATAGCGTATTAAGTTTCATGGAAAGTTAGCAGCTTGGACATGAATGATATGCTGAAGAATCAGAAGAGCTGTTTAAGAATGAGGTGCATGTGTCATGGTCATCTTGAAGTCAAGTTTCATTTGCCATTTAATAATATATCTATATAAGGCATATATATCCAGTGTACTTTATTGGTAAAGCAATAATGTTTACCTATTCACAACCAAATTTTCTTCTGTATTAAAGTGCAAGTGCCAGAGATTTGTATTTTGCCTTTTGATTTTTAACATTTTTTCATATAACAGTTATCACATTTTTCTCTTGAAGTTTCAGGAAGAATCTTTGGTGGATGACTCACTGCTTCAAGATGATGATGAAGAGGAAGAGGAAAACGAATCTCGTTCATGGAGAAGATGATTCAACTGATCAACGACAATGCTAGAGCTGCACCTGTGTTGCATTAGTATTACCTAATGTACTTCTGCATCTTTGTATTAAAAGGGGTTTTGTGATGAAGTTGGATTCAGATATAGATTAAAAAGCAGCTGGTCGGTTATACATTTTGAGAGATTGATGTTTGAGTTACATTTCAGTAAATGATTGCTAAAGACATCATACTAGGAACATATGCAATGTTTTTATTACATAGTTCTACAGAAAGTTACAGAATTCTTTGGGTTCTTTGTAATTTACTGAATTGGTCAAACACAAATGACCAAAAGTTGTTATAACATAGATAATTTTTGTTCTATTCCAGATACGGAATGAAAATTTGCATTTAAAATCTTTGTGAATGTTTTCAGAAATGAATAGATAACAGTACTAAACTGAAGTCTCTAAAGTTATGTATTCATAATATTGCATAGTAGTATGCTTAGGCTTTACTATGTACTAGCCTTTTGTTGGATTTGTGTACGTATTTTACCTATGGGTTTTAATGATAAAGTGTATGACTGCTTTGCATATAAGTCCTTATGACTTTAAGATGTTTAAAAAATAAAGAAATGGAATGGTCTTAAAAAAAAAAAGAAAAAGAAAAAAAAAAGCAATAACCAAAAAAGCTAAGGCAATGGTCCTTCATGATGAAAAAAAAAAAAAAAAAAAAGAAAAAAAAAGAGAAAAGACCATTCCAGATGGCAACCCCCACCCCCATGTTCACAAAAGGAGCTTGAATCACTATCACTTACACTAAAATAATATTGAATATATAAACCAATCTCAATCGTGTTTTATCTACATTAACACATTTGTACTCTTCATAAAAACTTTTGGATGTTCTGAATTTTAAGTGATGCAAGTCAAATCTTAAATAGAATAATACTCTCAACAATAAGGAATTTTTTAATATATCTTGCACTGGGCAACTCTAGAAGAAAGTTTGATGCCACAAAAATAACACGCAGTACTGAAATATAATTTAGAAAAATATGTGAGGAGAATCTGAATACTTAGTAGGTAATAGTCTAAACATTTGAGTACACAACTAATGCATTTTTTTTATATTCTTGTGGTTTTAATATTACATTTTTTCATTTCAAATGTAACACTTGGAAAATCCTATGTTCACACTATAGTACATATTCATTCAAAAATACGTGAAATGTTAGTATACTCTACAGAAAGTCTTCATTGGCTCTTTCTAGCTGGTCTTTCTGGTGTATGAGGTCTGAAGTTGCTTCTTAGAAAGGGGAACTGTCTACCCTTTTGCAGTAAAGGACTTCTCAGAAAGACTTGGTTTTATTTTTTTTTAGTGGCATTTTGCTAGACTGGTTTCAGAAGGAAACCCATGTTAAGTATTAAATTCTTGGGTTTTGTTTTTTTCTGAAGGGATTGAGTGGGGTGTTGTTTTGATTTAATATTTTCCCCCCATTAATTCATTAATGAGTGCATCATAAAACCACTGTCTTACTTATCAAATAGATGGATATGAGCCTGTACCGCCATTCACTTAAGTGTTGGACTCGATGATTCTTGTGGGTCCCTTCCAACTTGGAATATTCTGTGATTTTGTGGTAGTACTTCAGTTAATAAGGTTTTTTCTTTAGTCCATGTTTTTGTCTTTTGCTGGAAAGAAGGGGAGAACAGGTGTAAGTCATGTCCCTGTTTTTTTTTTGGTTTTTTTTTTTTCAATTCCAAAGTAGGAATGGAGGAAAGTAGAAGTAGTAGCATTCTAGGGAGAAGAGCTCCAGCTGTAGAATTTTTGTTTATGCTTTTCAGTTATTTAAAGGGATTTCAAGAACTGGATCTTGGTTTTTTTGTTGAGCTTTTTGTTTGGCTTTCCCCTCTGTCCTGATGTGTATGCATATCTTGCAAAAAACATGCACTTAAATTTTTGTACAGTCCTAGTTTCACATTGAAATGTCACAATTGACTGCCATGCTTGTTACACTAAGTTCTAAATTTTGCCATAAGGAATTGTATTTGGGAAATTTATTTCCTTTTACACTGAATTTAAGGCAAAATAAAATATTTTAAGAACCTGTTTATCCAGTGCTCTGAATGAGCTGTTCTAATTCACTGAATTAAGTGCAAACTTTCCTTTTCCTTTTCCAAACATTTAAATAATTTAATACATTTGAAGGGGGCTAAATTGACAATCCATGATGTGGGGATTTTTTGTGTGTTGTCTTACAGAACAGGTACAGCACAGTAAAACACTGTCCATGCTCCATAAAGTGTTTGTGTGGCATGCTTTGCTGCTCAAACCTGCCTTTTCACTGCAGTCACTCAACACAAGCTAACAGCAACTATAAGTGTGTTTATTACATGGATGCTTCTTACAAATCATCTGAAATTGCTGTATCATATAATTTGAAAACTTGGGTTCCAAGTTTGCCTGCTTGTTTTGAATTCAGCCTGGTAATGCATCCATCCAAGATTCATTTCTTGAATCTTTACACCCTGCAAAGGAGGAAACCTTTAAAATTCTTTTTATCACCTTCCTTTTGCAAACTTTTTATTGGTGTGTATTTTGTTCCCTGCTGTTACCTTGTGATATTCTGAATGGTTGAAAAACACCAGAATCAGAATGGCTTGGTTTATTCTCACTTTAAAACCAACCCCAATAAAAACTAACCTGTGGCTCTATGTCATTCAGTATAAGAAAACAGTGTCCCAGTTACAGTCTGAATGGATTCTATACAGATTTCTGTCATTGTCTAATTATTTTCTTCATTTGATTTCTTGTTGGCTTGCTCTGTCTTCCTTGTCTAGCTCTGCTCTTCCCTCCATCTTTTTGCTGCTACCTTAGCCAATGCTTGTCACTTCAGTTCAGTCAGATCCTTATTAACATAGCTTACAGTGAAATCTTTTGTCACCTGGAGCAACATCCTTGTTTCAGTCAACAAACCAAACATCCTGCTGGCTTGGTTTTCCTCAATACAGCTTTTCAAAATTTCCATGGAATAAAAGGTAACATTTAAGAAGGTATGTTGTTTTCCACTTGGATGCTGAAGGACTTGAGTAAGATGGGAGCTGACATGCAGTTCAGTGGCATTACTGTTAAAAACTAGATTTGGTTGAACTACAAAACATTTGAAGTAAAGAGAATCAGTAATTCAGACTATATTAAATCTCTACAAAACAGTAGATTAACAAGAATAAATCTTTGAAACAATGCTTATGGCCAGTACTGTTCATATTTTTTCTTCTCTTAAGACTAGTCATACACTACAGTTGTACAAACACAAAGTGATATAAAGGGGTAGAGACCTTCAATGAAACACCTCATTGACTAATTCAAATTTGTTTTTTTTTCATGTTGCAGCTAATGAAGATATAGTCAGATTTAATTCTATATTACTTTTATTGCAACTAAGACAGTAATTTACAATGAAAAATATGTAAATTTAGAACAACTGGAACAAATAACAGATATTTAAGGGTTTTCTGGGAAAAAAAGTGAAATTTGAAAAAAATTTTTTATTCATCACAGTGTTCTGAGTGGAGTTGTATCTTACTGTATTGGTGTTACAGCACTTGATTACTTTCAAATGAACCTGTTTAACAAAGTAAAAGTTCTTGATCAAGATAAAAGAAGAAAGCTTCATCTTTCTCTAATGAGCCAATATAGCTGTAAACTTACCCTTGGGGAAGATGAACCTTTAGTTTTTGTGTACTCTGTAAAGAGGTCAATGTAGACCTATTTAAATGCACTAGTGTGCTTGTTACACAGGTACCTAAATACTGCAGTCTTATAAGTTTTTTTTATTTAAATAAGCCTCTGCTTGTTTTATTCTGAACCACGTTTTTACTCTGAGGACATCAAAAATACAACAAAAATAGACTTCAGTGATTTCAATCTTTATTTGAATTCTCTTGAGATCTAATGAGAACTCTAATGAGAAGGATTTCAAGAACATACCACCTATACCAGCAATACCATCTATTTTCCTAATAGATAATTATTTTAAAAATCTTTCTATATGTGTTAATGCTAAAACTTATCTGAATAATTGTACTTTGTTCTTGGTTCAAATGAAGATTAACATTTTTTTCTTCTTCTTGCAGTAAGCTTGTAATCCTGAGACCAGTTGATGTCTTTGAAAATCATCTCATCTGACCCTGTGGTATAGTATAGTAATTTTGATGTTATAGTTTTAATTCTTGAATTCCAATATTCTTCTTGCTTTGTTAGCAGAACAGATTAATTCAGTTTCTCCCTCTCTCTGCCAAAGCTTGAAATACCATATTTAACAAATCTGTCTGGTCCAGTTGATGAGCTGGATTTTAGTATTTCCTTATCATCATATAGAATAAAAATGTTTGAGACATACACTCTTCAAAATTAATTTTTCTGAAAAATGTCCATAGTATACATGTTTGTTTCATTTTGACCTCTTGGATACAGGGGGGGTAGAATAGTCTTTTTACTATTCTACACTATTTTATTTTTTTGTGTTGCAGATATACATAATTTTTTTTGGTAGTAATTTGATGGGTAAAAATATTCTTTAAAAAGTCAGATCTTCTGATATCATCTAATGTACACTCTTTATCTGCAAAGAAAAAAGAGAAAAGTAATTATGTTAGAGTTCCTCCTGACAAGCTCAGAAGATTATTGGAAATCAGAAATGTTGTTTACAGGCCCCAAAACTTCAGCAGTGCTGATGTTCTTTTCCTAGTTGCTGAAGAATGGCTTCTGTTTCTTAAACCTAGTGTTCTTTTAAATGCAAAAGGAAAAGAAACACTAGCTTCTCAAAAATATTTTTGTGATAGTCTGCAGCCAGACAGGGTATGTCCCAGCTCTAAAGCATATGAACTCTTCTCTAACCAATAATTTGCTCTTTAGGGAAACGGCAAAAGTTTCTTAGCTTTTAAAGGTCATAATTTATTCTATGTCTTGCACAAAATTTTGTGCAATAAAGATATTTGAGCCAAAGAAAAAAAAAGACTTCGCAAAAATGTGTGTTGATCTATGCATGTAAGAATCTCTATCCTTTTGCTAAAGTCACGTGCATGTTGCTAGTGCATGTATAGTGTAGCCGAGATCTGCTGAAGCACAGAAATGCCTTTAGGGTAAAACCCCTCATTTTTATAGAGCTTCCCAGTTCTACCGAGCTCTGCTGCATAGAAGCCAAGTGTCCTTTCCATTAAAGTACCTTGTTTTAAAATGAAGAAATCTTCTTCTCATTTGCAAGCTGTCCTTTTTCTCCTTAAAAAAAAAGATAAAAACCCAAAAAAACCCACTTTTGATTTCGTGGGTGGATTTTTTGGAATTTTTTTTGGTTTTTTTTTTCTTCCTCGAGATAAAGCCTTGCATTTTCTCTTTCGGCTGCTAGAGGGCAATATGGCTACACAAGTGAAACAAAAGCTGGGAAGTTCTCCCATTTTAACGCTTCAGTGATATTTTTCCTGTTTCAGTTCTCATGCTAATATTTGCATTTCTTGCAAAAACCTGTACACATCTCTACTATGTCAGCAGAAATCCTGTGTGTGTGAACTGAAACAAAGTATCTCTCTGGATTTAGGTACCAATGATAAAACATGACTCCAGGTGTTCAAATCTGAATAAAACAGAAGAATGTTTCTGTGTTGCAGGAGGCATGTATCTGTTGCCTTTTCTGCTCTGGGAGTTGAATTAGGTTTGATAGACTACATTTGAACTAAAAGAAAACTTTGGGTAGCTTCATCCTGTTTGTCAAAGCTTTTTATAAGAATTAATCTTTTAAACATATGTTTGTGCTCTGGCATAGGGAAAGCTAAAACTTATTGCTGGAAAGTGGAGGTGGACAAAAATGGCACATAACATTGGATTTTCATACAAACCAGAAAAGAAATCACCAGCCTAAAACAGTTTGAATAAATTCCACCACTGTAGCCAGTTATATTTACTTTATGGTAGATTCATCTTAAATTCATCAATTAATTTCTACTGTAGCTCCTCCAACTGGTGCACTGTAATTGCGCAAAACAATTTTTCAGCTGTGACGTGGCATTCTTGCTGATCCTTCTACACCCATTCACTGTCTCTTACTGTCTTGTTTGAGTGTGCCAGGAAGCTGCTGGTAGCCCATGCATTGGAACACTGAGTTTGCCGTGGAGCACTTGGAGCTCAGAGTGCAATGCCCATGCACACAAATCAAATATAGGCCAACACCATGTTGTATGTATGTAACTCATTCTGTGTTGTTTTCTATTCCATTTCAGTCATTAGTGCAACGTCAAAAAGTACTGAGGCTCCACAGATTTTTTTACTCTCCTCCTAACTCACAAAATCAGCTCTGCAGAGATTATTATACACTCTCCTTTTTTCTTGAAGGGGGCCGCTGTATCAGCACCTGTGGATAAACATCACAAAATGCTGCAAGACTTCCAAGGAGTCAGTGTCTTTGAATTCACCTAAAGAAGGAAATCTTACTTACCAGAAGTGATTGTGAGAAAAGGAATTCGGGTTGTAAAAATTACTTGGTTTTATTTGTCATGATTATTTCTTTGCTTTCTGATCTGATATATTATTAATATTTATCCACTGCTGCGCTCAGAGAGATATTAGGTAATGTTTAAAATCATACATCCCCTGTGTGATCTTTCTATCCATTAAATAGGAAATCAAAGCGTATTTTTAATACAGTTTTTAATTATATTTTTCTATCTACTTTCTCTGTGGTAATAATTTACCTTAGAAAACAGAGAAGAGTGTTTGGATGCCATTTATTTATTTGCGTAGTTCTACAATTTCCAACTTTTTAATTGATGCTGTTTCTAAACTTGCCTATTAGCTGTACCATCCTTCACATTAGGCAAAAAAAAATAAAGTTGTGTAAGGTTAAGTAGAATTAGAATTTTTATCAAGAACACAAAAATAGAAATATCCAGTAAGCATCAAGTGAGCAGGCTTAGAAAACTTTCTTGCAGCATAGAATTTTGTACAGATGTCCAGAAAGATGGACTTTCTATACCTGAGTAATTGAAATCCTGTCTTTCAAACAAGTTCTTACACTGAAGACAACTGTTATCTGCTCGTACTTGATAACTTTGCTTCCATCATTGCTCTAGTAATGAAATAGACCTGGATATGGAATCATAACTGCTTATGTACTTGAACACATTTTAAATGGGTTAATCTTTCTTATAGAGAGATTAAAAATCTGATTGTGCCACTTCATCTAAAAGTACGTATTCAGTATCTGTGGGGTAATCTGCCTCTTTTTAAAACACTAAATCAATAATTGGTGAATATTTGTTTCCTATATTCAGAAATTTGGACTCTGGTGGTCCTACAAGCTACTTCTGTTGGATTTTTTATTTGTTCTGTTTTTTATTTGTTGTTGGTTTTATTGGGGTTTTTGTTTGTTTGTTCATTTTCTGTTGTTGTTTGGTTTGGTTTTGGGGTGGGGGGGTTTGGGAGGGAGTGTTTGTGGTTTTATGTTCCCCCCCCCCAACCCGTGGTAAAACTTTATGAGTTACTTTGCAAAACTACCTTTTCTTGTTTAGTATTTGGAATTCTTTGTTCCCAGAAGCAACATCCTGTGTATTGTGTATTTAGATGTATTAATGTGATGTAGCCAAATTTATCTGTGAGAATATTCTGTTACTGAAAATGAGATGAAAGAGCAAAAAGCAATAGCTGTAGCCTTTATAGTGGAATAAGCAAAGTGCTGGTCAGCAGACTTACTGCCTGACCTGAATTACAAAATAAGTTTTCTATTAGAAGTAACGTAAGGATGGTTAACGTTGGCAGTACAAGAGAATGATATAGAGCACTTTTTCCTGTCAATATATAATGAAAAATTAAGGAACGTAAGTCATATTAGACTTGTTAATTTTCAATAGTTAGTTGTCTCTGTACATGCAGTTTTGTACTGGTGAACTCTCACAATATTATTTGCATGTCTTCACTAAATTTATGTTCTATTAACTAGAATATGAAAATAATTTAAAATATATTTATTTCTTCAGTGTCTGTGTTGAGATGTCTCCAAACATCCTTTCAAGTGAATTTAAAGTAAGTACTATTTATTTTCCATCCTTGTTTTCTGTAATCCTTTTTCTACTAAAAATACTGAGGTCTTTGCTCTTTACTGGCTCTTCTCTGCAAATCTACCATATATTGAATTTTTTGAAGACAGTTTATCAGGGAAACACAGAATAAATAGAGAGTAAGTTACAGAAATTTGAATCTGAAACAGCTAGAAGATTAACCTGGAGAATTCAGTACACTACCATTTTTAAGATGGCAGTATATCATGCTACAATACTATCTGTAGATAAGCTTTTGTTAAACTTTTAAAGTAATTTGAGTAAGTAATTACTAGTGTGTTAGTAGTCTAAGGCAAGATTGATGGCACCTTGATTGGCTGTAGCAGTTACTAAAGTTCACATTTTATGACCTCCTTAAAAATATTAATTTAGAAGCTTATGAATTACTCTCCGGAGTCACCCTGAATTAACAAATACTGAGCTAGTTTTTAGCATTTGAATCTTTCTGTGAAATGATTTCTGCCCACTGTTGAACTTTATAGTGTTTTTCAAGAATTCATTTTCTATATAAAGCAGTATTAACTCCTTGATGGCCAGGACTAAGGTGTGAAAAATGTTCTAGTAAATAGTCTTGTTCTGTGCCAGGATCAGAGAGGACCATGGCTGGTCACTCCTGCCCATGCTCTTGACACAGCAGGTATTTGAGTAATAATGTAGTTATTTAAAATGGGATAGTACAAATGAATTACCTTCCTAATCTACCTGATGACTGAAAAGATGTTACTGGTGGGGGATGCTGGGACAGGAGTGAGGAGGTGATATCAGCAGACCTCTTCATCCCACAATTCTGTTTCAAGCCATGCTACATTCACTGAAAAAACCCACACCACTGTGGATTTCTTGGTTATGTGTGTTTGACTTCAACTCTTCGTTTGTCTCTTCTCTTCCCCTGATTTACAAGAGCCAGAACAAAACATAATAAAACCTTTAGTGAGCAGAATGTGGAAGCTGAAATGCTTCCACAGAAGATCAGAAAAGCAGCTGAGAACAGAAGCCTTGAACTTTTCACAGGACTCAGGACAAGCACAGAACATGCTGTGCTTCAGCCGTGACCCACTAAATTGAAAGCTGCATAGGCCTGCATTTGAGCTGACTCTCTGGACCCATTTATGTTCTTAATAGCCTTACAAACAGGGACTTTGCTGTAGGAGCTCTGACTCCTTTTGGCGTATCCTTCAGTGGTTCTGAGGGGGGGAAGGCAGTCTCGGATCAGTCAACAATCACCTCCAAAAGAGATGTGACAAACCGTTATTTTTGTCTGATTTTTAGGACCTTCATTTAGCTTATTGTGGGTATGGTAGCTTTGTGTCAAAGGCTATGTGACTCTTTGTTAGTCTAGTGCTAATCCATCAGTAGCAGGGTTTCCTCCTCTACTCACCACTGTGCATCAGAACCACTGTGCTTGCACCTGCACTTCCTAGAACGCAGCTTTGCCACCTGGGTGAAGCAGCCTTGAGGCTGGTTGGAGCAGGAAGAGATCATTTTCTCGAATGGATCTGTGTAGAAAAGCTAAACCATTGCAGGGAACAAAGGCAATTCTGACAGCATTTAGGGACCTTAGTCAGGGAACCCGGCAGGCGAGAAGAAAACAAAGTGTAGGCCTGTACCATGCACTGTAGGACTTAAAATTAGGTTAGATGGTAGAAATGCTGGCTTTGTTTAAATTTGTTGGGTGTTGGTGAAATAAACTACCAATACTAAAGTTCTAGAAGGAGGCATTGAAGCAGATGGAAGATGAGGTTTCAAGTTCTTGGCCAAAGAATTGTTTATCTGCACGTTTCCTTTCCTGCAATCTACCCTCTCTCTGCCTCACCTGTGGGTAGCCTAGTTTGTTGCAGAAAAGCCATGCTGTAAAAGATTTGGGAAATATCGCTAAATCCAGAGAAGAGAGCCAGGAAATACTGATTCCAACTAGAACTTTCATAGAAGCTTTCATTTGGCACTTTAGAGTATCATCCAAGACACCTAGAAGCAAACAGCAGTCTCACTTTAGTGAATACTTCTGCATGGCATAGTGATTGCAGAATTTAGTGTTCCTTGTTATGAGTCCCTGTGGAGTGTGTTGTGTCAACAGTCAGTTACTCCTTTGAAAGACTACTTATCCAGTCAGTGGGTGTTTGTGTGTTCAAACCTATTCATCCAAGTTAGGTAGGATAACATCAACAAGTCAGTTAATGGAACTTTCCTGTTTGTTAAGCTTTTTAACTTGTGGGCTGAGTGCACAAATTGTATGATGTTGAGTTATTGTCATGGAACAAGGGAATCCTTTTTCATTATCCTGGCTGCAGTGTAAGATGAAAGGTACTGGTCTAAGCTCTTGTGGTTACATTAACAGGAACGTGTCAATTCAGCCTTCCAAGTGGACACTTGCAGTGCAAAGAATTTCAGTACCTAACTCCTTTCAGGTATCTCTCCAGCTGCACAAAGAACAAATGGCTTTGTCATGACCATCTTTCTCTGAACTGCTTTGTAACTGTTCTGAACCTTAAAACTGTTAGGAGCCATCCCTAGTACTGTCTTATCTGAGAGAGATTGTGTGTGCTTTGATGTCTGCTTTCTAAAATCAGATAATCAAAACCATTCAAAATGAAAATATTTATGTGAAAGGAAAAGTAGACAGTAATCTTCAGTCATAATTGGAGTCCAAAAATCACAATGAAAAGTAATAATAGTAATAATCTACTTTTATCTCCATGGATCCACATTCAAATCTCTCAAATATCCCCAAATACCGTATATAGAGTTACTTGCAAAAGTACACATTGCCTTTTGAAGAACTCAGCATTTTGTTTGTTTTCCTCCAAATGTCTGAACAAAGAATGAATAGTCTTCTCTAACCACTCTGTTTAGTATTGGTTAGTGGTTATGGGAACAATGTGTTAGGAATCCTCTGCATGAATTTTAAATGGTGTTTTAAATTGATGTGGGTATCCTAGGACCTTCTGAATTTTTCTTCCACCCCAACAACCACATGAGTGGTGAGAAAAGCCCATGAATGTACTTGCAATACCAACTTCTGCCTACAGTAACTTGCTTAAAGATATTGCAAGGTGGTAGACTGGTGGCTTCCAAATAATTTCATGTCATGGAATAATGCTGTGGTTTAGTTGCTGCGTATCCAGCACTATCACATTTCAGGATGTCTTCATAGCTTTTGCTTTTAGTAGAACTCAATAGAGATATAGGTTATTTCAGTGTCTTGTTCCCCGTTGGAATGCTGGTACTCAGCCTCCTGGTCTACATAAATACTATTAAATTAAACATGGCTGGGACCATTCTCTGGCACTGAGGCCAGCTGGCATGGAACAAGTCTCACACACACTATTAGATTTCAAAACAGGACAACCATATCCACCTTCTCTGCTAGAAAAGGTCTGACTTGGGATAGCTGATCTGGGTCTCTGAGGTGCTATGGCCTAACAACATAATAGTTGTGGCACCCACAACTGGAGCCTGTGATGTATGCTGGACCTGTTTGTTTCACTAATTCAGATATGTCAAGATTCAGATGTGTGACTGAGTTGCCAAGCTTAGTCAAAAATAGGTAATATGATTTGTTTCCAGTGGTAGAGGAAGGGACCTTAAGGAAAATCTGTTCTTTTCAAAAGCAGTGACAATTGTCAACAATGTTCTGCAAGGAATCCATCCTCTCCAGAGATAAATGTCACTAACTGAAAGAGAGAGTGGGTACTAAAAATATAAAAATCCTAGTACTTTAGCTAATGGACAAATGCAATTAACAATTAAAATTTTGTAGACTATAACTACTGGATTTAATGAAAGGTATAAAATAAATGGCAATCTTGTGAGATACAGAGTTAGAAAAAAACCTTATTAAAGAAAATTAATAGTAATCTTCAAGCTGAAATTCATGTAGGTGATTTTATTCAAATTTTTCTGTCATTAGTAAGGTGTGAAGGTCCTTGAACAATCTCTGAGTATTACCAACAGTTTTGAAAATTAACCTAACAATAATGCAGTGGTGTAGTCGGAGGGGCAAGCTGCAATACTTTTCTGGCACACCTTCCTCTAGAATTTCAGTTTCCTATATACTGGTAGAAGGGGACCTCTACAAAGATAATTCATCCTTTAGCCCTTCATGTGTAAGTATGCTTTTGGCACAATACATCACCTTAAGTATTATACCTTCTGCAGTAGGATGGAATTCTCTGACCTGATCATTTCTGCTGCCAATTTACTTGCTAGTACATTGTAAAAATATTTTCTGTGTCTATGCATGTATTTCATCAGCCATGCTCCCATCTGTCAAAGTAGATTGAATTATTTAATTGTCTAATCAGCTTTCCAAGTCTCCCATGGAAGCACAAAAACATCACAGTGAGTTGTGGAGTTACAAGGTTGGTGTATAAGCAATTATTAGAGATACCTATTAGAGTTTTCCCAAGTTCCTTATTGTAGTAGGCAACAAGCATGTTGGATTTAGCTAGATTATAAGTATGGTTATTTACTAGCAGAAGCTGATGTTTTTATCTCCTCTATTTTTACATTTGAGAATAAAGTGCAATTTATATTCTGGGCATCATCTTGTGGAAGTTCTAAATCACTTCATGAGGCTTTCAGCCTAGGTTATGTCATTTATCCATCAGCACTCAGTCCATTTAATCCAGACCTCTCAGCTGTACAGACCTAGCTCCTGTTGTGAGTGATCGGCCTGCTTGAGTGCTCCCAGCTTCTCCTGTCACATCACATTTGCATAAAAGAGGACGGATAACCAAATTTGAGCACACAAATGAAAATGCTAAGCGCTGAACCTGTCACAGTTGTTGTTCAACTAATTGTGAAAAATTTGATTTGCTGGCTTTTCACTGTTTATCATGTGGACCCCCTTCTCAAATTTGCCTTGGCTTCTGCTTCTGTACATGTAGCTTTTAAACTCTCTACACAAGCAGCCCACTCTGGGGATTACTTACCTCTCCTACCAGCTTTTAATGTTGGCTCATCTACTTGACTAAATTAGGCCACCATGGCAAACAAACACATAATTAAAAACCTGGGAAAGACAACTGCAGTTGCACTTCTTAAATTGATTTTGCAGTCTATTACTGGTATATGCCTTTGCATTTTGCCATTTTTATCTTGTCCTTCTGTAAACCTGGAAAATGTCTTTGCTTTGGTTGTATAGAGGAGGGAGATATATTATTTCAAAGTGAAAGCTAATATTTTCTCCTGAAATGGAAACAGTAAATTAAAACACATTCTTATTTTTGGGTACTTTGTGGCAGCTTATTACAGAGGTGCTGTATTCATTTGAAATTAAGACCCATTTTTGAACTGCCATTGAAATATCATGGATTTGTTCAAATTTATTGTTTAAATTATTGTGATTTTTCAAAATTCTGGGGTTTAACTTTGCTTTCCAAATGTACTTACAGCTGCTGTTGTATTTCTAATTCAGAATATTATCTCTTTACTTAGCTGTAAACGCTTCTTATATTTATACCAAGAGATAACCAATTAAAACAGTTGAATATCATGTTGCATTTTTGTGAGGGGAGAGGAGGTTCAGCCAAACAATTATCTATTAAAAAAATAGAATCATTTACAAAACCAAATCATCCATCTCTTTGATATTTTCATTGGTTGGTTATACTCTGAATGCCCATAGCTCTTGTCATTTAAGAAGGTGGATGATAACATGGGCATAATGAATATAAATCTACCACTTATTACCATTGAAGACTTCTAAAAACAGCTTAATAAGAAAAACTGGTATTTAGATGTATAACAAAAATCTATATTTTTCTAGATGTTCTAAAAGATCAAAATCATTGTTTTCAATTGAAAAATGTATCCATCAGCAGCTATGGCTGAAATACTGTTGAAAAAAATAAAATTGAAATTATTTTGCTTAAAATCCTTTTAAATTTCATTTTAATGCATCTGTGAAAGGGTAGGAGTCCCTATGGTGACTTCCATGTCAAGTGAATTTCACAGAAAACAGTTGTAGTAGTAGGATGTAATCTATAACTGATCAAGCATATATCTTAAAACTGTAAGATATTCCTAACTGTTTCTCTGGTAAGTTTGTACCTAAACTGACTTTCATCCAGGTTATCTGTAGTTAGTTGTTTTAAATGTCTTTTCTCCCTTCCTGATGTTTACTTCCTTGATATGTTTGTCCAAAGCTGTCACATTGTCACAGCCTTCATTTCACAAGGCTAAATGGACTAAACTCTTAAAGAGCTTTGACAAAGCCCGGTGTATTTAACTGTAGCAATATCAGATTGTAATATTTACAAATCAGCGTGTTGGAGAACATTGTTCTTCTCCTCATTTTTGAGACTGAATTCTATTGTAATTAAAAATGTACTGGAGAAATTACTTGTGCTGTACTCTGTGCTCCTATGTTTGGTTTGTGATCACTAGAATACCATAAGTTTCCTTTTTGTCATCCTTCTTCTAGATCCTACTACTTTATCTCCTTCCTCACTAACAGCTTTTTACAGTTGACCTCCTTTCCTGCCCTCTTTCTCAAGTTTGCCAATGAGTTACACTAAATACATAAATCATATTAGCAAAAAAAATGTTTGGAAAAGAGGGATAGAGGTGTTTGGAAGAGACTATTCATTAGCATATCAAACCCACAGCATCAAACTGAGAAACAGCAAAAATTCAAGAAATTAAGTTAATTAACAAAAAACTTCATTCTGTACTTGAAAAGCTGCAACTGTGCTGCCAACTGTTTTGATTCTGAAAATCAATGAAGTAGCAGCTCCTGGTCCAGGACGAAAAGATTGCTGGCAAATTTCCGGAATGTTGTTGCATCTTTTAAGTTACTCTGAGTAACCTTCAACAAGATATTCCAGAGTGAATCTAATATTCCCTCCTAGCTTCTCCCATATGCAAAACACATCCCAACAGCTGAAATATCCTGAGATATCTCTGCGGCCAAAGAAGCAGAAGAAAGATTATCTACTCAAGAGAATAGGTTGTGTTTTTAAAGTAAATTTTCTTCATGTAAAGAGAAGAATAAAAAATTTTGTTCCCCTATTCCTCAGCAGCAGGGCTAATGTTTATTACTAAACTGTTATCTCATCTTACCATGCAATGACTTGATCTGAAGATCCCATAGATATGTTAAACCTGGTAGAACTGAATTAAGTATAAAAAACTATGCATACGGATAAGATTCCTTTCTCATATTTTAACCAGAAATTAATACAAAATAATGTCTTGCTTTGTTTCTAATGTAGCTTCTTGAAGCATGGAAATTTTATTGCTAAATCCTGGATTTTTGTGTTTATTAAAAAAATAATCCTCATCCCTTGTTTCACCTCCTCTGCCTTTCTCTGAACTTAGTTATGTGTATTATTATATTTATTCTGAAGTAGTGTGAGAAACAGAGAATGGAAAGGAGCAAATGAAACTGCCAGAAAACAAAATATCACCTCTGAGTGTGAGTTTTACAGTCAAAATATCTATGACAGTAGGGCTTAAAGGCAGTTTCTGAAAAGGGAAATTAGGTTCTGGACTTCCTTCACTGAGTTAATCTGTCTCCTAAGTAAATGGGAATATGCAGGTCTTCAAACTTGGTTCTTGGTGTATATGTCTGATTTATCATTTCAGAAACTAATTTACAGAATTTCGTTAAGTTCTATATCCATCAATATCCTTATCCATAAAATGTTTTGCTAGGCAAGTGAGAAAAATGTGAAAGAGTGAGGGAAATAAATGTGTTTAAAATTTTGAACAAGTACTAGTGAAAGATGTTTTGTCATATTCCCTCAGCTGTAATAAAATGTGCACTTTTCATTTTTCCTTCTGCTAGATATCTATTGATACTTGATTAAAAACAGTCTCCCCTGTTTCTTTAAGTACCTCTGTGTAATTCATGGGGATTTTCTCATTTTCCCAGGTCTGCTTGGGTAAATAAAGGTTTCTCCTTGGCTCAGTCTCTTCGGTGGGATGTTAAAATAAGCAAACTTCCATTAACTTGCTTTTTGTTTTGCTTTAGATTGCAAGTAACTTCATCAGCATGTAAGAGAGACAACTGGTCCATCTTTCCAGATATATTTTATTATACAAGGATGACCTCCTTCCCATGAGCTCAGCTCTTGACCATAGCTAAATGCAAAAGAATAAGCACACACAGACATGATTAGCAGGTTACACATCTCTGTGGTCTGGGATACATACAAGGAAGGACATATATTAAATTGCCTGTTCTTTTTATGTAAAAAAGTAAACTTATTTACCCTATGGGTAAAATGTGTGTTGACCTACTGCATTACAGAATAAGCATGAACAAGGTTACTTTTTCCCCCTTTCTGCTAAATAATAAGGCAACTCATGCTGAGGGTGCACTTAAACTAGACCTATAACTCTTGGAAATTCATAGATCGTAAGGCCAAATGGGACCATTATGATCATCTTGCCTGACCTCCTCTATAGCACAAGCCATAGGGTTTCGACAACATAACAGTATTTGTAATTTCACATCCATTAGAGTGCTATTTATAGGATATATATTGTATTGAAATGGCAGAATATTCATTGCTCTGAAATTCTGCTGGATAATTTTCCTACTGTATTGTTATCTACAGGGTTCTCTGTTGGTACATATTAATAACAAAAAAAATCATACAAAAGTTCAAGCAATTTGGTAAAATGTGAACTCATCCAATAAGCAAATTTCTTGTGACAACAACTGCAAAACCATATATTAATGTAAAAACAAAGTTGATGTAAGGAATCCAAATAATTTATTAATTGTCAAGTACTGTAGAATCTGGGGTCTAACATTAAGAAAAGAAAAATAATTTCTGACAGATCCATTGCACCCACAGGAGTATTTTAGCAAAAATAGAGAAAACTAAGCCTAAATCTGTATAACTTTCACAAGGCTTCTCTTGTCTTGTGTTGAAGATCTTATTTCTTTGGATTCATATCAAGAGCTGTGGTGCATAATTTTCATTTTTATGGAACCCCTTCTATAAAATGTCTGTTACAAATGAAATCTGATTTTAAATGGTGAGTAGGGCAGAAGTAGGCACTGGACTGTTATATATGTAAAGCAAACTGAACTAAATTCTCTGCCTTGCTTTGTAAAACTATCATTATTAGCTATCAGTTTCATTTCCTATCTACCTGAAAAATGAGAAAATGTTCTCTGCCTTTTCTATAGGGGTCAGTAATGAAATGTAGTACGTTGAGCACTTCTAGAGGTCCTCAACAAACCAAACCAGCTTCATTGCTCAAATCTTTGAATCAGACAATAGGTCTTTTTTTTTGAAGATAAGAATCTAGCTATCAAGCAGACGTGTATTTGCCACTGGAAGAGAGTAACAAAAGAGCAATTAGCATTTCTACTGATCATTGGTTAAAATTATTTAACCAATCTTTTAGCAAAGTAGTAAAGGCTCTCAAAGTAATTATATCATTTTGTTAAATGTTAAGAATGATGAGATAAAACAGCTTGAGTGCTATTGGTCAAAGATGTTTATCTGTGTGTATTAAAGGATTTTAAACATTATCTTCTAGAAAGGCCTATGTCATTTAGATCAGTCCCTTCCTCTCCCAGTCTTCTCTAAAATGATAGAAATTTAAAGGCATACAAACAAGTATGCCTTAGAAAATCAGATTATTAAATGTATCACTTAACAGGAACCTCCAGAAATTCAGTAAAATAATCAGTAAGATATTAGTAAAACAACTAGATTTTATAACATCTGAAATGCTTTGTTCAGAGAGTCTCCTTGCTATGCAGGAGCTTTGAAAAACTCTTGTGACAACTGCAGAAAGGCTGTGTCTCAAGGTTTGCATTTTGATCTGTTCACTAGTAAATTTTCCAAAAGCATAAATAATGACAACATTTAGCTAACAAAGGTTAGTTTAAAAGCAATTTTAAAATATATTTCAATGGAGGGAAAGAGAGAAGGGATGAAGAGACCAATTAACCAATTTTTCTTGGCCTTTCTCTCACACGCAGACGCATTCTGTTCAAACCTCTGTTTTGATGTATTATTTTAATTAATCCCAGTCTTTTGATTTCTACAAAAAAGAAGGTTAGCAAATGTAACAATGCTCAAGAGTTTCTTTATCGTAAAAGACACATAATTTCAAGCATTTAATAAGGTAGATTTATTCTGGGTAGTTTAGTTTGCACATTCACTCAAACAGCCCTCCCCAAAGACAACATTAAAAATGTGATTAGTTAGCTGCCATCAATAACACAAAATAGGAAAACACTCTCTGAAGGGACAGCTTTGTGGAGGGCACTGCACAGTGTGTAGTAAAAATATATGGCCTAATAAGTTTACATTTGCAGGCTCATTTGTTAAAACTCTTGAATTTCTAATTTGTGTCGGAAAGATAAATGGATGGGGCCTCAGTAAAGTGTGAGATTAATACTGATGGATGGGGATTCAGATTTTTGCTAGCCTCTTACTTCTGTACAACCCAGTAGGCAGTTTGTGGGGAAAACCAAATGTAAATAAAAAAGAGGACATTATTTACCTTGGTCAAGGCCAATTACCAGTTATATTGTTCTTTTCAACTTTATTGTTTAGATGTAAATTATCCTTATCTAATTATTGTTTAATGCATTTTGGTAATCAAGCCCTTACAAAGTGTAATTAGATGCTAAAAAGGACAGGCACCCCATGGTTACTTTGAAACACTGCAAATAGTCAAATGGTAGAAATTGGGGCCTTTGGGACCTTTCAGGGTGTAAGGTGGAAGAATAATAATAAAACATATCATAAAAATTTGCTTTATACCTGGATCAAAACTCTCACATAAAATTAAAATGAACTGAAGTTAATATGAATAATAAAATGGGTGGGACCTGTGTATGCTGTACACAGCTGATTTCAACAGCTTTTCCTTCCACATGCAGTGCCACCACCGTGCTGCGAAGAGACGGACACCAGCAGTGACAGAGGAATTTCTGTCTGGCAGAAGATACATTTGAACTTGGATGAGCTTTACCAACACAGAGAAAGAAGTTCTTCTATTCTTAGAGAGTAAGTTGACAGATGCCTTTTCAAAGTAAAATACATAGATATGGCAGTACAGCATGCATTAGTAAAGGGATAAATGAAAAGGAAATGAAAAGGAGCCTTTCAACATGAACAAAACAATAATTGCTGCTATGCTTCTGTGTGTGTAGTATCTTTAAATCAAAGTTAATCCAGAAGTCTTCAATAAATTTGTAAAACACAGGTCAAAAGGTCAGTAGAGGTTCATTGAGGTTGCCAGATCTGAGATTCCCAAAGAGAGACAACTTCAGGAGCCCAGCTCTGACCAGTGATGAGGCTGGAATGCATTCCCAGTAGGCAGATGTACAAATGTGTGTGTACAATACATGTCTATAAATAAACATATCTTTCCTACTGCACAGATCAACACAGACAGGCAGTCATGAATACAAATGGCACTTGTGACTTCATTCTGTTCTCTGGCTGATCAAGATGAAGGGAAAATTACAGGTATGTATGAAACATGGATCTCCAGTAGCTGGGCTTGGACATGCCAGTAAATTGCCCCTGGATCCTCTTTTCTCCAGGTGTCTTGTGTACACCCACTCTCTCAGCCAACCCACAAGATCTGTCCTGCAGTTGAATAGGACTGTTGTGGTGCTTCCAGTAGCCAGCTTTTCCCATGGTCTTTAGATACCCCCTGGCTCCTGGGCCACTTTGCCTACTCACCAGCTAGTTCCTACCCTAACCATCTCACAGCAGGTCCTGAGAAATCCCAAACCACTCTTCCTTTGCATCCCATAACCTGCCCCATATTCCTAGAAAGTGATCTCCCTCAGTCCAAAAGGTGTTCTGGAGATCTGTTTCCCTTGACTGGTTATGATGGACTTCATCCCTGGGGCTGACATCTCTTCTGTGATGGGGCTGGACATTGCTAGGCTAGGCTTTATTTTGGTTACCCCAGTTTACCATTGCTCATTTGTACACCTTTGTGCCTGCAGACATGACGTTTTTATCACACAACCTAGCACAGACTAGCACATTGATGAGCCATATATTTAAGGAATTTGAACAGACATTTTTAAGGAAGCAGGCAGAGATGGAGACAGGACTTGTAGGTAAAAATGGTGTCCCTCCTAAAAAAAAGAAAAGGAGACAAAGGATCAAAAATTCTCTTAAAACTATCTTAAAATATGGTTGCAATCAGAAAAGTGATTAATATATTTTTTTCCTTTACTGAGGTGTAATGGAATAGATGCTTTCTTGATCTATACTCTTCCTCCAATACTAGTGTTACTTCATTATTTTTTATTCTCTGTTGGCAGAAGAAATGTAATAGTCTAAATTTGGAGACAGGTTCTTCTTCAGCTTCAGTATCATCCATTGATACTGAATTGCAATTTAATGCAATTAAATTGCATTATTGCTATAGGTACTTGAACTTGTAGCCTTACTCCACAGATGCATGGATCAGGATAGAAGTTCTCTGTGAACCAAAGAAATCAAATCCCAACTTCCTTTTCTTCAATAAGAGGTGTTAATTTTCTTCATAGCAGCTCATGTAGTGCTGTGGTTTATACTGACCAAAACAGCGTATATAACTCACGGATTTTTAAGAGGCTGCTGAGCCTCTTAGGCTTCAAAAGCTTTCTGTGTTTCTCACTGTTCCCTCCACCAGTGAGCTGGCTGGAGTGGGTGAGAGGTTGGGAGGAGGTGATGCCTGAAGAAGGCTACCTAGAACAGTAGACAGAATTAAAAGAATAAGGCAGGTATTTATTGCAAGACCTTCACAGGGTACACCTTGGGCAAAGCAAGAGTCTCGCAGAGTCTACACCCAAGATGGATGACTAAGACGTGCTTTTCAGACAGATATAGGCTTGGTCCATCTGCATATCAGAAGCCAATTGTCCAATTGCAGCTTCAGGTAGCAGAGTCCCATTCTCCTCTTCATCCCACTCTCTCCTCACAGCTATCCTTGGTTTTTTACATTTTTTGGGGCCTAGAAAAACAGGGTATCCTTGAAGTTAGGGCCTAGAGAGAAGTTGTTTTGTCTGAATAAAATCATAAGACAGTAGCTGACAGGCTATGGAGTTTTAGAGTTGTACATTAAAGCAGTACTGATCTGGAAAATATAAAAGCTAAAACTTAATGCATCAAAGGCACAGCCAGAACAGCTGACCCCAATGGACCAGAGGGGTATTTGATGGACTACATGGTGTCATGCCTAGTAGTAAAACTGGGAGTAATTCAAGGTTCCTCAGAGACTGGCTGAGCATGGATCTGCTGGTGGAATGTGACGGCCTTTGCATCACTTGTTTTGTGATTTTTTTTCTTCCACTTATTAAACCATCTTTATTTTGAACCATGGTTGTCCTCTAGATTTTGCTTTCCAAATTCTCTCCCCCATCCTGCTGCAGGACGAGTGAGTGAGCAGCTGATGGATGTTTAGTTGCATCACAGTAGATATGGCATATGCAGTGTATATGTATATATGTATACATATAGTATATATATAATATACTGCCAAAATAAACAAAAAACTGAAGAATATATCCTAATGGATAAGTAGTTCTTAGTTTAGTTTTTAAAAAAAGATGAAGTGGTGACTTAACATATTCTACATAAAGCGAAAGCCCTTCAAACTGTGGGGGTAAATTTTAACAAAGATAATTTAGACAGTAATTCACTGTTATATGACATTCTTAAATTAAGATTTGATGTGTTCTTAAGAACAAGGCTGAGCCAGTTCTCTGTCCAGTGAATGTCTGTGTCCATGCTTCTCTCTTGCACACAGGCATTTTCAGCTCCTGAGCCTGCAGCTTTGGAACAACCTGCCTCACTGCCTGTTTTGCCAAAGGGAGGGATACATCCTCTTCCTGCAACTCTTTCCTGAGCGCTATGCTCTAATTCACCCATAAATTACTATACATGATGCAGAAATTACTGACTGAAATTCTACAGCTGGTGTTAATATAGCGGTCAGAATAGATATGCTCATGCCATTCCTTACTAGTTTTGCAAACTCTGAATTTTTTAAAATGGATACTTATGTCTCATACTCAAATAATAACTGAAGAAAACTGATGGCTATTATTACTTAACAAGTTTAGCTCTAGTTTCTCTATTACTCATGCATTGATATGAATGCATGCTTAAATGCATGTTTATTTGAAAAAGGCACACAATAATCATAGCACTAATGCCAGAACAGCTCTTTTGCTGTGAATAAAGATATTGCCTTATTTGTAACTGGCTGCAGTTCTACATTCTGGCCAGATAAAAAATCCATTTGTTTACAGAATCTCACAGCCTGAAATTTGAATTTCATCACTGGAAGCAATTACAGTATCAGTGCAGTCTCTGCACATAATCCCTTATTTAGTAATTTAATTAAAAACAAGTAGTACCATAAGTACCAGGACTAATGAAGCTTAGTTTCCAATAGAACTGTGTCACGTGGTTGATTGACTTTCATCTGAGCTATGAGGAAGCCTCTTCTGTTTCCATAATTCAGGAAAATTTCCTTTTTCTAGTTTAACAGCATTAAACATTTTATATGTCTATTGCTCCTGATATTGCTCCTGACAGCATTGCAGGAAGGAAGCAAGTTTGGCTGGGGCAGCTGTAGCACAAAAAGGATTCTCAGAACTGAGCACACAAAACCCAAACAACCACTGCTTCATGTATAACAAGCGTGCTTCCTTCTAGCAGCTCTGAACCATGGGTTCTGTACAGCATAAGCCTGGGCAAGAAAACCAGTAACAATCAGTCCTTCAAAAAATTCCAATAAGAAGTAACAGTTTCTACAGAGCCCATATGCTGGGGTGCATCTTTCCAGAGTTCATTAGTTTCCCAGCACTTCTGCACACAGAACTGGTGTTCTGTGTGCAGAACACCATACCTTGCCTTATGCGTAAGGTTCTCTAGCTGCAGAAGCTCAGCTCTTTTAGGGAACTCAAACATGGCTCTAGGAAACTCGGTTTAGGCCCTGCTTTAAAAATGTATTACAGCAAAGTTTCAGAGCTGTATTAGAAATGCAACACAAAAAAAATGACCTGCTGAAATGAGTCGAGAAAAGGCTGCAAGGTTGATCAGAGGGCTGGAGCACTTCACCTATGAAGACAGGCTAAGATACTTGGGGCTTTTCAGCCTGGAGAAGAGAAGTCTCCAGGGAGAGATGGAGCACCTGAATGTGGCTTACATTCCAGTATCTGAATGTGGTTGGAGAGGGTCTTTTCAGGGTGTGTAGTGTGAGGACAAGAGGGAATGGAAAGTGAAAGAGAGCAGGTTTAGATTAGATAAAATAAAAAGAAATTCTTTACTGTGAGGGTGGTGAGATACTAAAACAAGTTTTCCAGAGAAGCTGTGGATGCCCCATCCCTGGAGGTGTTCAAGGCCATGTTGGATGAGTCTTGGAGCAGTCTGGTCTAGTGGAAGGTGTCCCTGCCTATGTCAAGGGGATTGAACTAGATGAGCTTTAGAGTCCCTTCCAATGCAAAACTTTTTATGATTCTATGATTCTAAATGTGAGAAAAGGGCTGTATGCTCAAAAGTTTCAGCAACAAAAGGGTCAGGAGGGGCAGGTATGATGACCCTGGCTTTACTGCACACCTGAATGAATGTTAGCTAAAAAGTATGTATTCTTCTCAAAAGTTAGACCAATTAAGTATCAGAACTAGTATCAGCTAGTATCAGCCCCAGAACTAGGGCTGGTTAGTCACATTGTTCCTCATGAATTTTATGCAGAACAGGTATAAGTTCCATAGTGAATCCATGTGCAGTTGCTTTCAACTCTTCTCCAAGCACATGACAGTGCTGTGTATGTTCATCCACAATTGCAGCTCAGATAGATCACTATGTTTGACATTTCAAAGACTAAAACTGATCTAAAAAATAAACACACTGCAATAATTTTGAAGGCTGATCAGCCTTTTAATGTGGTGTCAGTTTTGACTGTATTTTGTAAATTAGGCAGTGATTTGATTTGTTATCAATTTTTAGTAGTGTTTAACATCCCCTAACTCATGAACAAGGCAGCATTGGTAGCCTGAAATGTAATGATGCTTTAATCTACTTGAGAAACAATGACAAGTCTTTTAAAAATTTGGGATGACTTAAGAGCTCATGAAAGAGTTGCTAACACAGATACCATGCCAGGGTGCCTTGTGAGCTCCCAGGAAGTGTTCTGACAAGTCCCCTGCATCTGCCAGCAGCTGTTTTAGTAAGGGGTATCTGCTTGAGCAGTGAATCTTGTTGAATAAGGGGGAATTCAAACCCAAAGAGGTGATACAGATACAGAGTTCCCCTGGATTTGGGACTTAATTGTTTCATGTCTCCAGCAATGGAAAGTAAGTACACTCCCAAAACCACTTAACAGAGAACTGGCTTTGGTGATTTCAGCAGAGGGGAACCCCTTAAGCCTCAGTTTTGAGAAATAAGTATTGTTTCATTAATGTGACTCAGACAATGTTACTGGTAATAAGAATTGAAAAAGGTGTTGTTTCATTGGGTTGAGCTTGTTTGGGTTTTTGGTTTTGGTTTGGTTTTTTTTTTTTTTTTTGATGATTTACATATGCCACAGACTTTTTAGAGGATTTTTATTTTTTATTTTTGAGCGGTTCCAGATCCTAACACAAAAACATAAGAGGCATCATGCCTCTTATGGATGTATCTACAGAAAGGAATTTTACTTAGAAGAGATGTCTGGATCATAGAATCATAGGATATCCTGAGTAGAAAGACAGGATCAGGATATCCTTAGAAAGACAAGGATCACTAAGTCCAGCTCCCAGCCTTCCAAATGACCACCCCAAGAATCACACCATGTGCCTGAAAACATTGCCCAAACACTTCTGGAACTCTGTCAGGTTCATGCTCTGAGCACTTTCCTGGGAAGCTGTTCTAGAACCCAACCACTGTCTGGGTAAAGAATCTTTTCCTGTTAGCCAGCCTAAACCTCTCCTGACACAACTTCAGGCCATTCCTTTGTGTCCTGTCACTGCTCACCACAAAGAGGAGATCACTGCCTGCTTTCCCTCTTCTCCTCACAAGGAAGTTATAACTTCAATGAGGTCTCCCCTCAGTCTCGTTTTCTCCAGGCTAATCAGAGCAAGTAACCTCAGCCACTCCTCATAAGGCTTCCCCTCTAGGCCCTTCACCATCTCTGCAGCCCTCCTTTGGATGCCATTACTAAACATGAGAAGATATTATAAAATATACTCCAGAAGACCTTTGCTCACAGAGATACTGAATGCTTCAGTCAAGGCCACACTTGAAATTATATTGTTTACTTCTAAGTGATTTGGTCAGAGGCAAAAACAACTCCATTAATAGCTTTCAGCACAATACATTAACAGTGAAATTGCTGTCCTGGTATTTTTCTTTCCAATCTTGCTTTCATGGAGGTAAAGAGAGTGTTTTGGAATAATTTAATTTACTGTTAAATATGCCATTTGAATTACTTGGACATAAGAGAACTGCTGTGTGTGTGGCAGACAGATCTGTGGTAGTGCGGAAACAATTTGAGTTACCTATATTGACTATAATTCGAAAGAGAAAAGGTGGATTTGAGGTCTCTGGAGAAAAGCAAATAGAATATGGATTTGATTAGAAGTAACGTGCAGTCTACAGGTGATGACATGGTTGGTTATCCTCCAGTAAAATTATTGACACCAGCCATCACCAAGGGAGTTAGGTTTTTGCTAAAAAAGCAAGCTGACAACCCTCCTTATTTTTACAATATTTTCAAAAAAATAGGGAGTTAAAATTCTTTATACTTATGTCATCAAAATGGCTTCATGACCTGTCTTCCAGCCTTGGAGTTCTACCTTAAGACAGAAAATTTAGTCTTGTGTGAGTTCTTACCATATTAGGTAAGAGAATCAGTCTGACTGAAGAAGTCAGCTATACCAAAACAGGTTTTATGAATCAAAAACCTCACAGGTTGGAGGGTTTTGGAGACAACTGTGCATTTAGGACAAAAATTCTGGCCTCTCTTACACCTGTGTGAACCCAGAGCAAATGTAATGAGATGCATCACAGATGAGGAAGCAATGCCATGCAGGTAAGGAATCTTCTGGATTGCAATGCTGAGACAATGGCTGGCTCATTGTGTGTACAGCTCCTAAAAGTGATAGCTAATAGTTTCAAATGTACTCTCTCTTTAAAATGGTGAAATAATTACCTGTGGGTAGTGACTATTAGGAAGATATGAGCAGCAAATAATTTACTGCTGGCATTATCTAATAATTATCTCTAGATGAAATTGCAAGACTGCAGTGGGTTTAGAGCCCATTTGTGACCCATAAAATATGGGATAAAACCTCACATTCCACCACTTGCTTTTGCAATTATTACTGCAAATGGTGGGAAAGTACAAAGCAATCACCAGTAGAAGAGATCTTTTATCAACTATAATTTCTAAAACTATTAAAAGAGATAGAACTTACCCAAAAACTTGATAGTTAATTTCATTATATTCACTAGTGAGACAACATAAATGTAACTTGTAGTATTAGTTTAGATAACTTTCCATATTAATCTTCTTCTAAGTGATTATATAATTTTCCTGTCATAAGAGACAGTTACACAGTCTAAGCCTACGTTTAGAGTGGAAATTAAGGCAGTAAAGCAAGGTCCAGAAGCCTACCAGGCCACTTATGGGGAAAATCAGAGAGTTTCAGCCATATCATAAAATAAGTTTTTCTCATAATAAATGTACATGAGATATGACAATAGTTTGTTCTATTGATTACAGCAACCATAAGAAAGCTTTCCCACATGAAAAATGGGGACAAAGCTCCTGAAGGAGTTTTGATGTAGAGTTTGTCAAATTCATGACAGAGACAATATATTCTGCCCTGTCATCATCAGTAATATTGAATTGGAGCTCTAAATTTTTGTAATGAAAATAAAACCTACAGTCAGGGAATATTCTGCAAGGGAAACCTTATCACTAGCACTGCTTCCTACAAGGGATATTCATGCTCTTGGAAAGCTCACAAAATGTTAAATTTAGAGAATGTGTCTTGGGACTCAAGATACAATCAAGAAAAATTTAGAAGCCCTGTTCTTGTGCCTTAGTTCTGAGGCTAATTTTCATTTTATTAGATCAGATTCAACAAGCTACATCTCAGGTCCACCTTTAAACACAAAATAGGCTTCAGGCAAAGCATGAGAGAGAGATGTCTGAAATGTTGAAGAGGATGTGTAAATATACAAGTGAAAGGCTCTAACCTTAAATGCATGTTGACTTCAACCAGTAATAACCTTATAAACTCTTATGACTGGAAGCAAAAAGTTATTTCCAAACTATCTGTGTAAAAAACCAAACCAAATCCAGTTGAAACCAAAACAAATCCCTGTGCTCCCGCCCCCAGCAGAGTGAAAATAAATGAGCTGGTTTATGGCAGATGTCTGCCCTTTCATGGAGTCTGGGTTCCTCTCCCTCGCCATGCTGCATGCCTATCACTGAGTGGCACTGTGTTAAAGGAGATCCACGGGCGCGCCACAAGTGTGTGCTTGCAAAGCTCCATAATCCAAAATGGTTACATGCCAGTGTCGACTTTCCCTGACTCCACAGAAAAATACTGACCTATTGACGTAAAAAAAAAAAAAAAAAAAAAAAAAAGTTTCCCATGTCTCCAACTCATGGGATCAAAAGTATTTAGAAGTAAACTGGCTATGAAGCACAGTGACTTTGCAAATGAATTCATGCTTTCTTTTCTTTCACAGAAAATCTTGAAAAAGGTGTTACTGGGAAGTAGTGAAACAGTAGAAGCATCGAAATCACCTCTTGGAAGTAACTGTAACTCATACTGACTTTACTAGGAGTGTATTTTATGATAGCATCCGAAGCTACTCAGGTAGGATGAGTCAGGCAGACAGCAGGGACCAACACAATTTGTGTAGCTGTGGCATCTACAGAAGAGTCTTGGGCTAACTTGTGGTAAAACCCATCTCCTCCAGACTCTGAAGAAAACATGTTTTCACCCAGCCAGTGTTTCACTGGTGAAGTGTATTGTGATAGGCACAAGCCAAGTCACACACTATGGATTTGGATTTTTTTTTTTTTTTGAAAGGTACCTGACCCTCTCTATTAAGAAAGGATCCCAGTTCTAATTGAAACATCCTTGAGTTTTCCACAATTTTTCATTTGATCATTATTGCTGCATCCTTTCCTGAACATCTTTGCTTTGAGCCATAACTCAAAGGAAAGACACTTTTGTCATACATTTCAGCATATGAAAGTTTGACAGAGTAATGCCCATCTGCAGCCCTAGATACCAGAAACAGTGGATACAGTGTCTTCAACAAGGAATTTTGCTAGGCAGCAAAGAGGGAAGCAGAAAGGAGAAGGAAGGAATTGGGATCCCACAGTTTTGTCTGAGCCATTGATGAATCATGAGCAGGAATCTCAGGCATGTCACCTGCAGCATCACACATGCTTTACAAAGATCCGTGTTGGGATAGACCTGTCCAAAACACATTACAATAGATGCCATCTCTAGTGTCATCAATTACTCAGTTTCTCTAAAAAGCATAAAAGGATTGCTATTACCTACTTTAACTCCATCAAAAGAGAGTGAGATGAGGTCAGGTATCCCTTGTCTCTGACACAGTAATGATGAGTGCAATGAAAACACCATATCACTGTCCATGCATCATGGTCCTTGACTGTTGATTCTCCAAAGACCATTTCTGGTAATTTAAAAATTACTTCCTAGTGGCAGTTTGCTAGAATTTTTGAACTTTTCTATCCATAGGTTCAATAAGATCAGAAAAACTCCCAGTTAAGCTTTGTGAATGAAATATAAACATTCAAAGCAACACAACCTGAGCAATGCTGAAACCTGAAACAGTGCAACAGAAAAGAAAACTGAGGCTCTCTCTTTGCAAGTGAAAGTGACACTTGACTAAACATGTTTCCGTGGAGGAAAGAGGGAGGGAGGAAATGACCCTGACATGTAAAACAGGGTCTTAATAGTCACCTATTCCACCCTCATCTCCTGCAATGATTTTTTGTCTTTCCCTGTCCAATCTACCTCTCACTGGAGGAATGCGTTCTAGGCTCTGTGTAACAGTTTCAGGAGCTCCCACAGCTATCAGGCACAAATTCCCACAGATGCTGTTTATCTCCACACTCACTTAGGGGAAGGGAAATGGGGAAAATCCTTTCTCCAGAAATGATTCTGCCCTGCCCATCTAATTGAGAGGACATTGGAAGGCTGCATCGTCCATTCCATCCCTCTGACAGAAAGGTATCCTGATCTCCCAGAGACTCTAAGTGCCACAGACTGGAATGGGAGAGAAAAAATACTGTCTAGAAACTTGCATTCATAGATATGGGTCTCTTGCTTTTTTTCTTTTTTTTTTTTTTTTTTTTTTTTGGTAGGGAGGGTGTGTGGTTTTTTTCAGTTTTACATTTAATTTTTACAGGGAGTTTTGGAATGGGCTGAGAAACAAAGTTGGCAATACTAAGGTAGCCTTGCAAATACTTTGGGCAAAAAAAAGTCTGAAAATATTAAAATATCTAGTTAACTTCCAAAATTCTTCATTTATTACAACCTTATTGCTACTTTTCAAACAGCTAGAACTCTCAGCCTTTTAAATCAACAAACATAATTATTTTCTTTGGAATGAAATACTATAATTCATCTGTTTTCCCAAGGATATGAAACTCACATGATTGTGCTCTGTCATCATTTGTGTATATTCACATTGACAGGCATGTATGCATACCTATCTGCACTCTTCATGATAATAGTTTACAAATATGTTACCCAATTTTGATGCTATTTGATAAGTTGCTATATTTTTACAAGTGTTGTAGAATGTGGTTATAGAAATTGGCAGTAGATTCTATTCCTTCCCCAGAGGACTGAAAGGCTGCAACGCAAGTGCTGACACTACAGGTAATTCACACAGGAGCTGAGCCTGAAGATGTAAATTCTTAACAAATGAGATATCATCTACTCTGCTGGTTTTGGAATGACAAGAAAACCAATTGAAAACTTTTTTGAGAAACAAGTCCCTGCTATAAAATATCTTAAGACCATTTTGTCTTTCCTGAACCTGGCCATCTTTTCCATCCAAAACCCTGAATGGCACTTGAGTTTGGCTTCCTTTTAGAGCTAGTAACACATCCTTTAACACAGGACAAAAAAATCCCATTAGTAATGCTGAAGGGCTCCCTCCTTCCTTATTCCCTTAAGACCCTGTCCCTTATCCCAGTTCAACCCCCAGATGAACTTCTTGTGGTGCAGTGTTATTAATTTACCAAAAGGTAGCATCAAAGAATATTAGTTCCTGGTGGAGTTCTATGTTGGAGCTCTGCCTCCTACTTAGGTTTCCCCTTTATCTGTAGCATTGGTTTAAATGTGCCTCCTCAGTAGCAGTGTTTCCATACTACATGTGCATGAACACCACAACATTGACTGTATTTTTCAGTGGCCACATCTCAGCAGAAAGCAGCTGATGCTTCAGACTAGGGAGTCCTTGAGGACAGACAGGAGATTCATGGTACTGAAATAAATAGTTTATTTGGGGGGTGAGGGAGAGTGTTGACCACAGATCTCTGTCTGAAATGTCTCAGTACGCTGTCTAGAGAGAGAAATTTTCTACTCTTGTATTTCTGACATTTCTGCCAATTCCTTTACTTCACATGCTGTTCTCACCTTCCAACAGTTTGACCTTTTCCTATTCACCTCCATTTAACAAGTTTCTCTCCCTCCCTTTTGCCATCGAAGGATATTCTGCCACTTGGCAAACTGACATCAAAGCTGTGCATATGACTTAGGGATGTCTGATTTTTGGCTCCATTAGGTCAGCACAGACCCCTTCAATATTCTTCAGATATCAAGCTGGCTCACTCTTCTGCATAGAGCTGGCAAAGAAATGTTCCCTCCCTCTCCTCTCCATTTTATGTGCACATTAAAAGTATCCATGACCAAATCAAAAATTGTGCAGCTGTTTCAATAGCTGCAAAACTGCTTAGAACAGAGAGCCCAGAGTATAGAGAAAGAGACCTTTGTGAATTGAACACTCTCTGAACTAACTTGTTTGTGAAAACCCATGTATAATTAAAGCCTCTCTTGTTAGTGAAATGGAGCCATACTTAAATACACACAATGTATATCTTTATTTCCAGCTCAAAATTTTTTATGGGACATTTTCCAGCAATGCGTATTATGTGGCTTTGGCAACTGCAGTGCATCATCATCATCATCATTCAAACAGTGGAGCTCCCTGCTTCATTATGAGCATCTTTTCCCTAAAATACTTTTTGATGGACTGCAGTATAGGCAGTCTAGACCTGAACTGCATAATAAATGGATGCTATGATTCCTCTAATGGCAAGGTCCTTTTTCCCACTGCAAATGGAGATGTAATTCAGATGCACACTATCTCACACTTTGCATGCTGAGAGACAAAATAAACAGCAGCATTCATTTGTCTGTTTCCATTTCCCTTACCAAAAAGTCAACTTCCAATGAAAATGTTTACCAAAATATTTCCCTGAACAATCTGAATAATATTTTAATGGACCACTTACTTAGTTAGTATCTAATTAAATTTTGCATCATGAAGAGCATAGTCAAATCACTGTGGTATTGTGAATAAGGTTTCAATAAAAAATACAGAATAAAAGAAATCTGCAAAATAACCACCATTAAACTAATGAGTAAAAATTCAGCAGCTATAATAAAATCCACCAGAGAACAAATAAACTGCAAACAACCATATTACCAAACAATATTAGTCAGGTTTCATCTTGTTCCCTCATGCATCCCAGCACAGAACAGGAAAAAAAGAAATACTCAGAGGAGAACATTTTGATGGAAGGGCCAAACACACGTACACAGGGAGATGCAGTAAACACTAGCAGCTGCATGGCTTAAGGTGCAAAATAGTATAACATCTCTTAATTAAAAAATGAATTAATTGTTGTGAGTATATTTCTCTTGACAAAGCACATTTTCTCTTCAGTAGAATGCAATTGTTAACACACTAAAAAAATAAACTCAGTTCTTTGGACAGTTATACTCGTAATGCAAGGATGTAAAATTAAGGAAGAAAGCAATCAGTCTTCCTCTTTCACTTGAACTTGGGCTTATCACACCCCACCTGGATCCTATAAATATTTTCCTAAAGGTTGCTCAGTTTCTGCACCTCTCCACAACCCAATTCAGCAATAGACATCCATAATACTAAGCTTGAGCTGCGACACTGAAATCGATCCTCACGTGCCTAAGTGCTTTGCTGTGAAGGGGACTGCTATAAGACCATTGCCCTGTCACTCCATGTAGAGTGATTTCCCTGCTGGGCAGTATAACTCTGTAAATGTAATCTGTTCAGTGCTCCAAATAAATATCTCCACTGAACATTCACCTAGGGCTTATTTGTGACGTGTGTGGACGTTATTTATTAGAAAATTTAAACATTATTGCAGCCAATTAGAAAAGCACTTTTTATTACTTGCAGCCTTTGCTGCTGCCAGTGTCCCACGTCTTCCCCCTTGACACCACCATTATATACTGGCTCACTTAAAAGGCACAGCCAGCAAGTGTGCCCAGCTCTGCAAAGGACTTCTGTCACCTGAGCCCCAGGCGTGCTGGCAGGCTAATTTCAGCTGTGCTGCTGGTGCTTAAAATTGAGCAGGCAAGAGCACAAGTATTTGCAGGATCCAAATTTCTACAGATTTGTAAATTAGGAGTTAACCAGCATAAGAGAGGCATTCCCTTCTCTGAGCTGTAGTTCCAAATACAGAAGGTATTTCTGAAAGAGTAACGTCCTGTACGCCGTGCTCCCAATTTTTGGGATGGTTTTCCAGTGCACTTTGGGCAAAATCCAAAGTACAGATATCAGAAACCCTTTCATGTATATTGGTTTTCTGCATGTAAAGCAGTACTTCCTGAAGAATTTCACTTTTATTGCTGTTTGCCCAAGCTTTCTTTAAATGTCTGCTCATTGAGGAGGTAGGGGAGGCTGCCAGTTTGTAAAAGCACTGTTGCAAAGGCCCATAAAGAATGGCAGATCATCCCTAAAATTTAAATACACAAAACATATATTTTCTTTTGTATTGACATCCTTAGTTGTATAAACAAAATGTGGATTTACATGGTGGATTATTGAGGAAAAAATCTCAAAATCAAGTAATTTGGATGAATGTTTGACCTAAAGAAGATAATTTTCATTCCATCTTCATGCATATTTATAGTCTCCTCTGAAAGGTATTGTGATAGCAAAATGCAGACAGCTTTGACTTGAGCTGTCAGCCTGCAAAATCAAAAGTAATTAGGTGGTAAAATTGTGTATATTTGTATCCCAGACTCCACCTGCAGAATCTGTAGAGACAAAACATTAAAAAAGAATCTGCTTTACATAGACACTTAATTTTACCTGAAACCTTAGTGTGAGTGGCTTAATCCTACTGCCACAGCAGCTTCATTTCTCAGTAATGTCAGTGGAATGGTGGAGAGATTTCCAAAGGATCCCAAAGGAAAGAACCTTAAATTTTTCCAAATTTGGAAATAATCTCCTTCTTTTTGAGGCCTTGCAATACACCCACTGCTTTCCACAGAGAAACAGTGCACCTAATGGCTCCAACAGGCTGGGAACAGCTACCCAACTTAAAGGAACTGCTTTCTCTGCACCTTACTATTAAGCCAAGGCTAGGTGATTTCTGCCTCAGGATCTGAGTGAGGTTCTGAGCAGTTTGCTCCTGTTGGATTTTGAAGTCTCTGTGTCTGGAACTGACCAAGGAGTCAAATTTAAGGAGGTAGAAAGTAGGAAAAGAATTGCTGTGGACACACTCAAACCAATTGATCACATCTGTTTGTTTGTAAGTCTCAATATGTACACTTGTTTGTTGTTCATTAACAATCCTGCTGGATAATACAGAACAGAATATGCTGAATATAAGAGAAAGACATTCTAAGTAAAAATATTTTCTACTGGTGAAAAACTTAACAGAAAAAAGAAAATAACCATAGCTGAAAGCATATATATGCCATAAAAGACATAGAAATATATACATATAGGTACACATATTTATACAAAAGAAAGGATGTATGCTTATCATTCCTAAATTCTGAATAATTACTGCCTTTAGTTATTTTGCCTGTATTCTGTCTATTTGGGTTTTTGAAGAGATTTATTTAAATTTAGCTGAGAGCTTTCCAACTCTTATAAACTCATTTTCCATGAAACAAACAATACTAATTTGAATCCTAATGGTATTATTTTGTTATAATATGTCTACACACCTCTGAAACCTCTCCCTAGCAGTACTGAGCAATGGGAAAGGCAATGTTATAAACCTTGTGTATTATTTTTCATTAATTCTTTGTCAGATGTTTAGGTCTCATTCTTCAATCATTCCCTAACCTCTTGGCTTACAGTAAACAAGGGTGAAGCAAGAGAGGAGAGTTGGTAAACTTTGGCAGGATATGTCAGCAGAAAAGATGTTCCTCCTTTACCCAGTAACCTTACATTTAAGACCTGCCAGGGTATAAGAGCCCTAGGTTGAACTCACTCTTCTGTGTGGCAATATTTGACTGTCAGTCTCCCATTGCCCCAGGGTCTGTCTTACCGCTGCAATCGTGCCAGGTGCTTAATTTCTCTTTAGCTGCCTTTTCCTTCTGTATAATTATTAAATATTAATGGGAGAAGGAGCTGGTGTCCAGATCTCTCACACTCTGGATGCATGCCCTAATCAATAGGTTACCACAAAAAAAGGACAGACTGTTTCTCTGCAAATGTATCTTTTCATGTCCTTGTTTTTCTCCTAAGCTCCTTAGGAGAGGTATTTTATTGTATTCAGCATGAAATCGAGTTCTTACACTATTCTTTAATGGAAAACTTAAATTAAACTTCAAGCTTAGTTTAATTTAAACTTTTATTCTTGCCACCACAAAGAACCTCACCTTCCCCCATACCTGAAATCAGGGTCAATTCAAGACGAGAGAGTAGACACAAACAGAACGGGAAATGAGGGGCAGCATCATAAATGAAGCAGCTGTGAACAGAGCTCCTGCCCAGACTTGTGTCTGCATGTATGATATTTCCTAATTAAAAAGTACAGTTTCTATCCTCTGCCACTCACAGTAAAAGAAATGTTTCTCTGCCATTGGCTAACAGGAACTGACAGAAGGATTGCTGTCACTGTCAGAAGAGTGAGGCATCCTTTGAGGAGCTCTTCAGCCTTAGCTGAATACTCTTCTCAAGTAAACTCTGCTCCCAGCCTGGCATATATCCCTTTGACAACATGGCTGTTCCACTTTAATAAAAAAACACTTACTCTTTAAGCCAAAATCAAACACAAATAGTATCTGCCACAAACAGTTGGAAAGAGTCCCGGGCAACAGTAAAAGAGGCAGAACTGCCACCAAACTAACTTTGCCATTATCATGTTAGATTTTATGTATGCATGTATAACTGTTAGATTAGTGATTCTCTCTGGGTGATTTCCTTATTTGCTGTTCCATCATTTTATGTTAGCATAAACCATAATATGTTGGAACAGCTTTGACTAAAGAATTTTTCCACAAGGTGTGCCCTTGAGCACATCACCCATCTTTACTGGATAGTAATCTCTGCAAAGACAAAGTGATAATTACAATATGGACTGTGTAATCCAAATCTTATAGAAAGTCTGAAATTTTGAAATGCCAAAGCAGGTGAGTGGTAACAAGAAGGTGTCTTTAATAGAAATCCCTCTTACTGTACAACCACCATTAGAGATTCATCTATAATTAGCTGAGATATAAGCTCTTGAGAGGAGGATGTCACACTGTCCAACACAGTTTCGAAGTTCTGTTTATTGTCTTTGTGAGGGAGAGGAAATAGAATTTTCAGACTCTCTCAGATTTGACTACACCAGCCCTATCTGAAATCTTCCCCATTCTGGGTAAAACTCTGGACAATGTCTTTAAGGAGTGAGTGGCTTCTTCCTCATCCTCTCTCTCCCCAGTACAATCCTGTTCTCTGAACACAGTCCAATCCAGTAGTAGAAACCTTGTATCCCACCAATACTGAAATTGGCAAGAAAGGTATCTGGGGCCTTTTTCTGCCCTAGCCCACATTTTGAAGGCTTAAAATGTGTTCACCCATGGCTGAAGATATTTTGGCATTAATTCCAATTCATATTAAATTTAATTTGAAATGTAAGTTGATACAATATATGAGCAACAGCCAAACTGAAGAGTTAACATAATTTTTGCTCAATACAATTTTTTAGGGACATGTATATGGACTGCTTCCTCAGAAAGGTGTTTCAGTGGGAAGAAAGAAATGTACTGGATCTGCATGAGCCCTTACAGTTTCTCTCATGCAAGAAAAAAAAAAAATCTCAGTTTTAATGTGTATCAACACAAACTCCTGCTTTTTACTTCCACTTTGCAACCATATTGTAATTAGAATGATGTAAAATCCTAATAAAGATAAAAAAGAGAGCTTGCCATTTTCACATACTAGCAGATAAAAACTTTCTGGAATATGGCTAATTTATCTCAGTGTACTCAAAGATCAGAGAAGCTAAGATCTTATCCCAGACAAATTATCTATTTTATAAAAAAAACCATATATTCTACTAGAGTTGAAAATAATTCAACTTGTGGTGACTAGTCATGAATTTGTATTGCTTCACACAGAAGAAAAGTGCACTAAGAATTTGTTTCCCCACTTTGGACATTTTCTATCCTAGTCACAGAAGAGAGCTAGTACCACTCAGTAACTAGAATTGTATTAAGAGCAATTGATGGAAATGCTTACTCTCTGTTTTTGAAAATGTACTAGTATCCATCAACACTGATACAGTTTTGTAGCCTAGATGACATGTACATGCTTTGCAGCATTTAATTTAAAATATTCTTACCCTAATGGTGGGAAGAAGGTCCTAATTTATAGAAGGACTTCCAGGAGGTACTTGATTGTTCAGCTAAAGAAGTGAATTCAACTACTGACCGTTTTAGAAGGAACCTCAAACTATTGAATTGATTAGAAAAAATGGAACCACCTATAAAATGGTATTTATCTATGTGAAGAAAAATTCTGGCAACTTACAAAGAAATATTGAAATACTCATGAGTTAGAACATTTTATTTTAAAATAGCTCTTCAGAAGATTTGATCCTGCATCAGAATATTTTATTCTGCAATTATTTTAACATGAAATATTTCTCCCTCATATACACACACACAAATCAGCCATCACAGTAAACCACTGAATTATTGCCTACTTGGTAAGACTTGATACTTCTCCCTTCTTAACCACCCCTGTGGATAAAGATAACTTTTCCTCTGTTCTTTATAAGCATTAGCAATATTGGCAAGTTATTTTCAAAGGGAGCATTTTCAAGAACAACCTGTCATAACTGCCTGGCTTTGGAGCTTGCCTCACCCTTTTAACATCATTTTGTATTACAATTTGCACAGAGCTTTGCTTCCTCCTTGTAATGTGTCCACACTAACAAGGTAAAATCTGTAATAAAGAGCAGCTGCTTATTCATGCTGCCATCACACCTTCTTTTATTGCACAAGGAGAGACCTAAGGAATCCAGCTTAAAAAATTGCTCCTGCAGTTCATGATAACCAAAGGGATCAGCTCATGTGTCAAGGTGAACTATATAAAAAAAAAAAAAAAAGTCCTCCCCTAATGTATGTAGTTAGTAATAATAGTATGAAATTAGAAAATAATAATGTGCAGGACATTTAAAATAAGGAGGTAAGTCTTGCTTTGATGAATTACCACTGCCCAGTCTACATTTGCTAGGTTGGGATCCATTTTGTCTATTAAAAACTGAAAACTTATAAAGCAATACTAATATACTCCAACCCAGATTAATATTTTTAAGCATTGAAAGGAGTTCAAAGCTACTGAGACACAAATAACAGTTCAGAAACTGAGAATATGCTTGATTTTTCCACAGAAATAGGTCCCTTTTGGAATGAGTAAAAACCTCATAGACAAGATTGACTTTGCAATACTTAACAGTGTGCATACTTCAAAAAAAGAAAGAATTTGAAAGAATTTTTATGATTCATTAGTTACTTTGTGAACACTATAATGAAAATGTATCCAGTGAGATCTTTTGAATCTTATCAATCTTTGTTACAAATTATTAGATTTTTTTAGAATAACATATATGCCTCACATAATCTATAATTAAATGAATTCCATTAGTTAAATGAAATTTCATACATAAATTGAATTTGAAAAATTTGAGCCAATTATAATGAAACAGTAATACCCACTCTATTAAGTGGTTACAATCACCAGATTCAGGTAACTCAAAAATGAATCTTTGAGACATGAGCACTAACACAATAAAATATTGTCTTCCCTTGTAGTTAACATAGATAAAAGTATTTTACTAAACTCAGTCAGCACAGACTCAACTTGTTTGCCCAGTAGTTTCATTTTCTTCCTCTCTTTCTGCTCTTTAAATGATCTGCTTACAGGGCTACTGGCAAGACACATTTAGGGCACCTGTGGGCTCTCAGGTTGTTTTTTTCCCAGGAAACAGCACAGGTGGGTGAAAAGAGAAAGAGCCAGAAGTGGTCAATGTGAAAAAATTAGGGTGTTTTCAGCCTCCTATTTCCAAGAATACTGGTTTTGAAAGGTTTTCTCCCAGAAAAATAGTACAGTGAGAAATGAAGCCTAGAGGAATTACTTTTTTTGGCAGATTGCACCAATGCAGTGTCACAGGTGCTTTTTGACTGACCAATATACTCCAAATGCTCACTGATGATATGTTGAGATCCAAAAGAATCCTTTTAGGCACTGCTTGTTTCCCAGACCCCTAGCTCTCAAGCTAAAGTGTGAGGTGTAGTTTTTGCTGTGATCTCTCAGAAAAATTTAATTGCAAAAGAAGGTCTTGCAACCAGAAATAGACCTAGGAAGATGCTGCTGGACATTCAGGAATAACTGAATTAATGAGGCAATGATTTCAAAAATTGCTTCCTTAACACTGTATGGTGTGTCTCACTCCCACCATCACTGTCACTATCTCACGGTGCTCCTTTGCCTTAACTGTACACTCATTCTCTATATTCAGGAAAAATTCTCTAGAAGTTTCCCTCACATATATTTTTGGCTGCTTTTCCCACAGTTCTTAGATTCATTTATATTACCACAGTCCACATTAGAGTCAGGATTAAAAGTTATCTGCAGGGTTTCACCACATCTCTGAACACACAATGTGAAAGAGAGAGAAAGGTCCTCCCTTCCATTCAGAAGCTTAGACAGACTCTCACCAGAGACCCTGGCTCAAAAGCATCACTAGTGCATTCAGATAAGGGGGGGAACTTCGTTCACTAATTTTGATCTGATGGGTCATAACCTTTTCATCCCTCAGAAGAGTTTTTGATTGCTGTGGAAACTCCCACAGCAGCTTTCAACACCTGATTGTGATCCACTGACTGCAGTGGATAGGTTTGTAAGGAAATTCACTAGTTATTTATTTCCAAACTTAAAGGGAAGTTTTCCCTTTGCATTTTACTTTCTGCAGGGTGAGGGCTCTTGTTGTAGTAGTGAGCTGTACAGGATTGTGTTTGAGTTGAAAAGCCTGGCAAGGATGGAGGGAGTCTGTCTCTTCCTCCTGTTGCTGCTGCAGCCAGGCATGTGCTGATTTATTCAAATTGCAGCAGATGATCAGCAGTGAGCCACTAATGGAGTAATTTATGTCTCCCTTCATTCCCCTGATGTTTGTAGCAGGAGAAAGCATTGAGACAATGCAACGGAAAAGAAAAGAAGAAAAGAAGGGGGGATGGCAGAAAAGCAAATGGAAAGTGAAATCCTGACTGAGGAACGGACTGACTCCTCTAGTATGTGTACCAAAACTTCTGATATATTTGCTGGGCTTCTGAGAGGAGCAGAATGTATGTTGTTCCTAATGCAAACATCATTCCGAGGCTGTTCGTTTTCATATTTAGTCATATCACAGCAAAGCTAAGGGGGTGTCAATCACACTCGGTACATCTGACTGGAAGAGCACTCCCTTCACAGCTGCATCTGGCAGAATACCCTCCATATTTATTATATTTTTAGTAAGGCATGCTATCTTGTTCATGTGTGAGAAACTGTAATGCATCTTTCACATTTAAAGTGCCCTCTGAAGCTTTCTGCCTCACAACCTCCTGCCTACTTTCACTGTTACCACTAAATTTTTTATATTGTCTTGAGCATCTCTGAAAGAATTGCAAATTCCAGCTAGAACATGATTAATTTAGCACTATCATCTCCTACAATATAGTGTACAGCCGTCCATCCTCCTTCTGTGTGGCTGTGTCTTATCTTGGCTCTTAGTGAGAAACTAAATTAAGGCAAAGGCTGAAGTCACTCATGTGTACTACTTTTAAAATTAATTTTTGCTGACAGCACCACAGAGTCAAAAGCATGTAGTTGCATTATGAAAGCCAGAAGAGAGATTAAAATATATGTGTATTTTTGTTATTCCAGGAAAGAGAGTCTTTTGCTCCTTTTACATTAGTCATTTTCCCAAAGGACTCTACATCCTTCCTTATTTGGGGAGTAAAAGTTGAAACATCACTCTTCTTTCCATTTGCTAAAGATTTTTGTTTTTTATTGTGTTTAACTCCTTATACTTGCTATCTTCTTTGTAAGATGTGAGTGAAATTTTATGATGGGCAATGTGGGTGAGGGAGATGAAGGACAATTTGAAGATACTAACATTGTTTGCAATGTGTCTCATTTTCAAAAAATGATTTAATTTGAAAGGAATCCTCCTTGGTCTCTAAGAGCTTAAAATGTTCAGTTCCGTGCACTTGAAACAATCTTCTCCCTAAAATTGACTTTTATTTTAACTTTAAAGTTGTAAAATGTTCAGAAATGAAACATTGACTTTCTAACTGAACTTTACATTTTCTCAACTTTTTGACTATCTGGAAACACCACAATTCTCTCTTATCTTGTCCTAAAGCAATCCAGCACTGTAGCTTTTAAAACTGTGTCAAACCCCAAATCTGTATTTATCTGGATTTATTTCCTTTTTCTTCTCTGATATTACCAGAAGTCATTTTTCACCTCTGTGATGCAGAGATGAAACTGAAAGAAAAGCAATAGGGAAGCTAATATGTTTTCTATGCTGCAGCTGCTTCCCTGCACCTACATCATCCCTGTTCCAGCTGAAATGAAGAGCAGCACAGGCAGGCTCTGCCATTCCTTGTTTACTGCTCTCTGAAGCAGGGTGAAGTGTATGTTCACTATTTTCCAGATTACCAGTGAGGTTTAGTTGATGCTTCTCAGTGAGATCAAGGATGGAGAGAATGGAGACAAGCCCAGCAGCGGCCTTGCTCATCCAGCACTCCCTTTCAAGGCAACTAACGTCAGGCAACAGTGTGGCTTTTCTCACAGTGACCACGCTTGCAAGAAGCCTTTGCAACAGCTCTGAAGAGTGTCTCTTCCAGGATGGTACAGCAGGAACAGTCCCTTTGAAAACATGTTTGAAAGCAGAGAGTGATGTGCCATCAAGCTGAGCTCCTCACAATACAGGCATCAAAGGGAGCAGTTAGAGCAGCAAGAAGACAGCGTTGTGAAGGCTTAACATGACTGCATGGACTCCCCATGCTGCAGTTGCACTTGTCAAGGGACATTAAAAATTGTATCCTGGTATATGAGACCCTGCCTGTGACTCTTCTGCAGAAAAAGCCTTTCAGGAATGAATAAGGAATCAGAATTATTTTGATGAAAAAGAGCAACATTCTGCATGAGATCTAGAAAACTACATATAAACTAGAATTTGTAATAGATCACAAACTAAATGTGATTGAAAATATCTTTCAGAGAGACAAAGCTCACAATGTGATATATCAAGAGGAACACAGCTTTCAGGACACATCAGTACATCCTTCTGGTCTTGACAGCCTTGATAAGGCCTCTATTGTAAACATTTTCTACTTCCAGGTACTGTATTGCAAGGCAGATGTGGGCTAAGGCAAGAAATGAAGTGAGTTTAAAGAATTAGAAGAGATTTAGAGAGCTTTTTGATTTCTATAACTGGGATTGTTCCATCTAAGGAACAGCAATTCAAGTGGGGACATGGTAGGAATTCCCAAGAACATGAATTTTATTCTTATTTAATTGTTTTCCAGGAAGAAAAAGAGACTTGTTTTCACATTCATGTGACCAAGAAAAGAAGGAATGCATTGCATTCATAACAGAAGAAACTTTTAATGGTAAGGGATTTTGATGCACTGGGATAGTCTGTGTGCATCTGTTGTGGATTATTTCTCATTGCAGAGCATATTAGAGAAAAAGTGGTCAGGAGTGGTGTGAACAGAGCTGATCCTGTACTGCAACAGTGCAGTGGACAAGATAAAGTCTCCAGACCTTTTCCTACCTGCTTTTTTATTATTCTAGTTCCTGAGAGACAGACTGTGAATATTGGGGTTTAATATTACACTGAGCCACTTCCAGCGGGTGCATGTACAGGTCAGAAGTGACTGGGAAATGACTGCTGACAGAAAGCTTATAGTGGTATTTTGGATGAGCCTCTTTTGCAGTTTGTTCTAAATGCATATCAGATTATGTCCAAGCCTCTAATGGACAAAACCACTATCCTTGGATAACAGATGGATAAAAAGTTTCCCTGAAAAAAGAATTTTTTCAATCTATTAGAACAGTAAGACATTAGGTAACACATGCAGAGAAGCACAGATCAGTGACAAAGGCCTCAAAATTTCTTTTAAAAAACCCAGAAAGCCTTGAGCAAAGCATGCAGGTAGCTTGAAGCAACCAAGACACTAGAAGCCCTGTGTGACAAAGGGCTCATCCTGGCAGATGCCTATCCCTGTACTGACACTTGGCTTCTGCTGAAGTGCATGAATGGATGTCTTCCAGACCTAGACATATAGGAAAGAAACAACTCAAGCCAGAATTATTAAGGCTGAAACCTTGCATTGAGTAGGTATGGGCAAGAGGTGCTCAACTCTGCGGCAACTGGAATATGTTTGGAATGCACAGGAATAAAAACAAGACAGAAAAATATTTGGGGAAAAAAAAAACAAACAACTAAACTTTTTTCTAATTTATCTTTGGGGACTCCCTAAAGGATGATTCTTTTTTGACTTCTAATATGTCAGTGGAAGACTGCAAACACTGAAATAAACAGAACATCGAAGCTCTCATTAAACTAATTCCATTAAAAGTATGATCTGAAACTGTAGCACTTTTTTTGTGGACTTTTTTCTTCTATTAAAAATTATCCACAAAAATATGTTGGATTGTTTTGCAATAATTGGACAATTTTGCCAAGATACCTACATGATTTAGGAGTCAAACTCTCATCTTCAAATGTAGTGAAGCAATAATTTAACAAAAAATAGTCTCAGCTTCTTATTAGCTCATCAGACCATACTTTATATCTACTTGATTAAGGCTCAGAGGGGTGATCAAGTATTTTGCTTATGGAAAGGGATTTGGTATTGTAGTTAGGATTTAGGAGATCTGTTTCAGCTTAATTTTACCTCTAAATTGACAGTAAGACAAGAAGTACATAATGAAACTTAAGGGCCTACAGTTAACTTTTACATGCCTGAGGGGTCATTTTTCATGAGGAAACAGACTCACATGATTACTTGGAATAACCGTGTTGCTGCAGTGATTATAGTTTCAACATTGGATGTACAAATATTGGGAAAAAGAGAAGTGATTTAGAAAATAAATAGCAAAAGAAGTAAAGATAGAAAATCATAGCAGAATTAATAGAATAAGTGTGAGTGATAGGGTTTTAGTATGCCAAATAAATGGGGAGGGGGGGAAAAAGAGGTAACAAACCTCTTGTTTTTCTTCAGGCTAAAAAATAAAACCAAGACATTTCCTTACAGGTAGACTTGAAAAGATTTTTCACTAAAAAGATTCAAATTAAGAAACCAAAATATTTCATCCTAAAAACCACTGAAACGAAAACTTCTCACTCAATAATCTATTTACTGACTGCCTCATTTTTCTGTTTATGTGCATCACAGCTATTTGTCAAAACCACAACCCTGCTATACTGTTTATTGAACTACATCTTCTGTTGGTGTTTTACAAAGCCACAAATTAAGGTAACTTAATCCTAAATTTCTGACCATATATTTGTTAGCTCTAATGTGCACAGCTTTCCTTACCTCCTAAAAAAAACCCTTATCCATCAATTTCCTTGGGGAAAAAATAGTTTAAAATATAGCTCCCTTGAAAGCCAATAAGACTTAAAGGGTCTATGTCACTTCATCATTTTAGTAAATTGCCCTCCAAACTCCTACACATACATGTGTGTACAGATTTCTCTATACTGAATTTATTATAAAGGTATTAATATTAAAACAACATTATGGGGAAAAAAGAAATTAGAATAAAATTTTGAAATTTACCTATCATATATATGAGCTTTAAAAGGAATTAAATATGCAAGTGAGAGGAAAACGCTACCACAAGTACCTCAATGTTAAATTTTAGGGTTCCAGATAATTTTTAACTATTTCACTACAACCCCCAGCCCATGTTCCCATTCTCCTCCCAGGGCAAGCAACTAAACAAGAGAAACAGCAGCAGTTTACCCACCGAGTACTCTAAAGAAAATATTATAAATAACAAATTGTCTGGAGTGAATTAAGAGTAGTATTTGCACATTTTTCTGCTTGGCTGAGCTCATACTGTTTCTTTGGGAATAAGCTATCAGTTTTTAACATTTCCTTTGCCTTATTCCCCTAGCACAGCATCACTCGCCTTTTACATTTTCTGCTGTTTTATCTCTGTGAGAAAGAGGTGTAAGTTAATTTTGCTCTTGGGATAGAGATCTGTAAGAAGCAAAATTTCCAAACTTCTGATTAATGGCTGGAGGCAACCAAAGGATCATCTTTGTCCCGAGATTAAAGGACTTTTTCATGCTGAGTGAGGCTTTCAGGCACTTGGATTGTCACCCAAAGCCTATCATTTAAATTACTGGCACCAAATAGGTTGCTTGAAAGAGAAAGGCCTGCACTGCTTCCCCACCCTTCACTTCAATCTGTAAAGAAATCCCTCAGTGTCTGCAGAAAAGTGCTGTGCCACTGCTTTCACTGTTCTCATCTTTTCCCTGCACAGGGCAGTTGGAACATCCAGTCCTGTAAGTGTATGAAAGCTGTTTGGCACCTCCTAAATTTACAAAATCCTTTCACTTCTGTCTCCCTTTCCACTAATAATAGTGGGCTTTGGATGACATCAAGGAAATTGTAGCACACATGGTTCAGACAGGGAGTCTTCCCACTACTGGGTGTGAGAGGAGATGTATTATCCTTAGATAAATGTGATAATCTCCATAGAGCAGAGGATCACTTGGGAAGAGCACAATGCTTTTTTGCTTCTCTGCTTATAGAATCAAGCACTTCCTTAAGGTGTTTTCCTTTTTGGGAGATTCACATGAGTAGTGCAGCAAGGTGTGAGATGTTTCCCGAGCTCAAGCATAAGTTATTTCCCAAGTTCTTTCTTTCAGCACACCTTTTGTTTGAAGTGAGGGATGAAAGGGTCCAAAGTCTTTGTGCTCTTCCTCTATTCTCACACCAGCAAAAGCATCCCGTCTTTTCAGGCCCAGGGTAGGCAGCAGAGACATTAAGGCAAAGCCACATCAGGTCTTGGTGTGTTTCTAGCACAGCCAAATGTCAGAGGAGGACTTTTGTGCTGAGTTTCAGTCACAGGGACAGTAACACTCACGCAAGGCACCACCACATGCTCTTCCTGAGCAACAGTAAGATAGGACACAGAGATGATTTTGCTCAGCTCATGTTTTAAAATTTAACCTGTATGTAATAGCTTTTAGTTTACTGCTGGAGGAAATGCAGGGTCCTTGGCTGGATTGGCATTAGAGCTAAACCCACAACAAACTTGAAGCGTTGTGCCAGAGAGGATGTCCTCTCTCAGCACAGGTCCATTATCACCACGGCAGGTTCTGTAAGCCCTTGTTCAACTCCAAGCAGCAAAATGTGAAGTATTTTAAGAACTTCACTCTGTCCTGTGCTGCAGGGGCAGCCTGTGCCTTTTGGCCCTCTAGCAGAGTTTGTGGGTGACAATGTCAGGATTTTGGCTGAGGGTCCTTGCAAGAAACATGCTAGAGAAGCAACCCCTCATACCCAGGTAGCTCCCCTTGTCACTCACCAGCTTCTCAACATTTTATGCCTCAGAAGTCTTCAGCTCTGTAACAGGACCTGTTGTGATATCTAACAGGACCTGTGGCAATATCTAACAAATCCTCTGCAAAATCTCACAAAAGCAATCGGTGCTATGAAAAGTTTACTGTTCAGCTTAAGGATAAAGCAACAGATGTGCGAGGCAGAAAGCTACACGTAAGAATGATGACAAAACTACAGCTCCCACAGTAACAAACAGACATTTCTCTGCAGGCAATCCCAAAAGAAACTCCAGAAGTCTGAGACTGTGTAAGTGAAAATGCTAATGGAATTTTTTTAATGCCTTTCAATGGGATGTGCATGGAAAATACAGAAATACATATATGATATTTAGGTCAGTGGGCAGTATGGGATGAGCATTCTGTGGTGCTGCCTGTTAAGTTGTGGTAATGGCCAATAAAAACCCACCACATTAAACTTACAGTTTTCATATGAACATATACTTAAAAATTTTAGGAAAGAAACCAAGAAAAATAAGTATATCCCTGTCACTTAAGTGGCAGGGATATTTAGTGGCACTTAAGTGCCACTACGAGGCACTTTCTATAAGACTTAATGTTTGCTGAAACACTGTATTTAATTTTACATGGTTATGTGTCTTTTTAAGAGAAAAAGAAACCTTCTCTCTATGGTGTAAAGAAAACCATTTCAGTTACAGCAAACACTGAGTTGTACTTTCAGTAAAGTTACTACTAGATGTAAAACTGCTTGGTGCACATAGCGGGAGTTTACTGCAGTTAAAACTAATATCTACTGTTTAATTTGCTTAATAAAAGTTTGTGCAATTGAGGATGCTATGTAGTGACTAATGTGATGAGACAAAGGAATTTTATTTTCTGTTTAAAATGGTCTATAGGAAGATGATTGATTTATACAGACAAAAATGTAGAGTTGTCTGTGAGCAACCAACTTTTCACAGTTGTTCTCCTCTGACAAGTCTGGCAAACCAGTTTTCTTTCTATAGCTTCTTGAAGGCTATGCAGCAAAAGGAGGCCTGTTCACCACCATCTAATCCCACCTTGCCTATAGGATCTACAGATTAAAAGCTAATGGTTTCAGTAAAACCTAAACTGCGCATCCCTAAAATAAGTTTGGCCTCTTTGAATTGAAGGAGTTTGTTCAGAAATTTCTTCCCAAAACTTTGAAAGCATGATGAGATTTTTCTGTTACAAATGCAATCACAAAAGGAAATCATTAATGACTTGTTATATAGAAGACATGCTCCTTCAGCCTGAGAAGTTCGAGTCATCTTGTTTGAGCTGGCTGTAGGGTCCCAAAAGGGAGAAGTGTAGAGCTTTAACTCTACAGGGATTTGATAAGACTTTAAAATCAGTCTCTCCATAGGAGGAAGTATAGTGCAGCCTGTTAGACCGAGGGGACAGATGTAGAAAGATTTTCCTCATTGTTACAGGGAAGAACTGCTCACCTTAGCTGCACCTCATGTGTCCAGCTCTGGGGTCTTTAGCACAAGAAAGGCATGGACCTGTTGGAGCAAATCCAGAGGAGGACCACCAAGATGATTAGAGGGGTGGAGTACTTCTCATAAGACTGAGAGAACTGGGATTTTTCAGCTTGGAAAACAGAAGGCTTCAGAGAGATCTAAATGCAGCCTTCCAGTACCTGAAGAGAGTCCACAGGAAGATAGAGAGGCACTTTTTACAAGAGTTACAGGACAAAGGGCAATAGATTCAAATTAAAAGAAAGTAGGGTTAGATTAAGAGGAAGCTCTTTACTGTGAGGGTGGTGAGACACTGGCACAGGTTCTCTGGAGAAGTTGTGGATTCCTCATCCCCCAAGGTGTTCAAGGCCAGGCTGGGTGAATCCCTGAGACACCTGGTCTAGCAAAGGTGCCCCTGCCCATGTCAAGGGAGTAGATCTAGGTGATCTTTAAGGTCACTCCAAAATCAAACCATTCTATGACTCTATGATTCCATGATCTGCACACCAGATGCTGCTAAGATGCACAGTGCTGTTGTCCCCCAAAAGCAGGTGATTTGGGGCCTTCTAGATGAACACACATTTAGCTTGGGCACTAAAGGTTAGTTCTCTTTGTGGAACTTTAGTTGCATTCTTGCATGGACTAGATATGGAACTTCTGCATCTCTGAAGTCCTGCTTCTCTGAGGAGGGACAACTGAGATGCAAATCAGGTATCCCAGTTCATCCAGGGAGACCATGCCACGTACTTTGCCTCTTGCAGCATGTATGAAACATTTTGGGACCTGTCACTGTCAACTACAGTAAAAAGCTGGAGACCTTACCAGGATTGACTGCCAACCCAAATGTCATCTGTGCTAGCAACCTGCTGATTCTTCTTTGATTTGAGGATAGCCTTCCAAGGCCTGTTTCTCCAGTTAAGCAGAAATCCCAGTCTAGCATTCTAGCTAAATTAAATTTCTTTCAAAAAAGGTTGCCTTTAAAACCCAATTAAAACTATTCAAACACCACTTGTCCATTATGTTGTACTTTTGAGGCAGCTAATCATCATTCCTTGAGACAGGTGATTCATGAAGGAGCAGATGGATCCATTGTCTAGCATTTCTCACTGAGAGAGTGTCATAACCTTGATTATACCCCAGAGCTTCTAACCTCACAACTGCCAACATTCAGCATCTTTGTGCCCACTCTCCCATCACTCCTACTGCTCAGCTGTATCACGAGCACTTGGCTTTACAACCTTACAAAAGGTTGTAAAGCCAACCAAGGGCAAAATCAGTTTTTCTTTGTGCAAAGGCTTTCCAAACCAAAGTTGCTTCCTCCAGAGAGGGAGAGTCAAGGTGGATGATTTACTGACCTACAGCCCCACACACAGAGGAGAGATGTCCTGACCAGCCAACAGTGAGAAAACTTTAAAACAGGGTTATATTTAACAAAATACCTGAATTCAAATCTCTGCCCTATTTGGTAGCAAGCCTAGCTTTGTCTTTAAGGAGTCCCCATAGAAAAGATGATTATTTTTTCTTAAAAATAAATAAGTTTAAAAACTAATTGACTGATTATGCTTGGAAAGAAAAGTTTGAAGAACTAAGTCTGAAAGTTAAAAAGCCATGAAGAAAGCAAAAGGCACTTTTTTTTTTTTTTTTTGGTGAGAAAACCTTTACAATCTGTATGCCTGTGTTACAGTTTTATCTGCTTGCTTGAAAAACTTGGACTACCAGCACAATGTCATTGATCATTTCTCATGCTACTTCTTAATTAGATTAAATGAAAGGCAATGTAATTTTTTTTGCCTCTGTTGCAGTACTGAAGAGGATTTTTCGTGGCTTCATTGAGAAGAGGTACAGAACATCCTCAATTTTTTTCCCTGAAACCTAAAGTTTAAACTCTTGCTAGCACACTCCTAGACCAGGCCCTAATTTCTGGGGAAATTAAAAACATTTGGATGTTTCCAGAAGTCTCTTGAAATTTTCATGCATTTTCATCTCTACAAGTAAACTGATTTTAGGTATGATTAAATTAAGATATGGCCTTTTGTATATGCCAATAATTTCAGAGTGTTAAAAAAATTTCTATCCTCAATTCTCAATACTCAGGGCTGGAAACAAAAGGGAGAAAGAGAGTTAAGGCTATTATGTTTTTAAAAGTAGAAAACTGCCAAACTACTTTATAACAAAGTTATATAGTATCAGAAATAAAGTTATATAGTATCAGAAATAAATGCTCAGCAAGCTGGTCAAGTCCTCAATGATTTTTACCTCAGAGTGATCCCCCACAGATTTCTTATCTATTTATCTTTAAATGCTTAAAGAAATTCTTCACAGAGTTTTACATTCTTTCCACTGTGAAATGTGTCACCAGTGGTCATAACTTTACCCTAGCATGTGAGGTCCCACTGCAATAACCATGGCAGTATTTTTTTAGAACATGTTATTACTACATCCTAGAAATATTTTGTTGATCAAGCATCTTTCATAGTGAATAGTGTTTTGAATAGTGTTTTGCAGGGAAACAAGAATCAGAATGTCTTAGGCTAGTTTTGGAAAGAAAATATCACCAATGACCACGTGGCTTTTAAGTAACTTTTGGATTTCTCAGAAATCAAATCAAACAAAAAAAATATATGCAAGTTTTAAAATTCATTGTTTTAGGGAATTCTTGCATTGCAGCCATTGTTAGTTCTGGCTCAGCAGAATTGATTTCAAACTAAATGTTCAGTTTGTTTTTATTGGTATTGCTCTTGTGCTGACAATAGGTATTTGATTTCAGTTGTCTTTTCCCTTGTTTTGGTTCATGAATACCTGTCACAAGTAACTCCCCAGGCACTTTGTTTATCTGTCTTCTGCTGATTAAATGTACCATTACTCTAGATTTTAAAAGATCACTTTCCAAACAGAGGTCAGCAGCAAGACAGAGAATTTTCTCCTAGCATCTTTCTGCCTCTTTTAAAAATCAGAACTGGATGTCTTCATAAGGGATGTGCTATCCCCCACAGGAGCCATCTACTCTTTATAGAGTTTAATGAGTAAAGCACTCAAGCCTGTATTAATCCAAATTCCATTACATGGTTATAATAGTCTTTTTTTCAATTTTGAAGGTGTGCAGTTTAATTGTCAGTAGCAAAGAAAGATCTCAGTCTTTACTCTCAGGCTGATTTTGCCTCAGTTTCACCAAAGGTCCAGCAGTGCAGTCTGCATCAGCAGGTGAGTCCAGACCACAACGTTCCCTCCTTAGCTGTGTGTCCATCAGTCAATAACAAATGAAAGTGACCCTAGAAAGGTGTTGCCAAAATGTACAGCTATTCCCTCTATTTAATGCAAAATCACTTCCTAAAAGGTCTGAATTTCTACATCTGGTTTGAATCTCAATAGACAGAGATGAAGAGTTTAGTAGATAAAAGAGCACTTACCTGGGTGGTTATTTAACTTTTCAGGCTCATTTATCAAGTAGGACAAACCTCATTCAACAAACAGGTGTTTAATTGAATAGGTTTTTTCATCCATCCAATTTATGTTAAAATACTCTGTACTAATTAGTTCACAGTTACTCCCAAGCTGATTCACAATCAATTCATGTTATTCACAAACATTGCTGCTGGTTTTAGTTGAGAAGCAGTATTTTGAACAGACCTGAGATATTGCCAGGGTGCTGTAAATGTTGAGGCAAAATACTAATCACATAATGACAACAGAGAGCAAAACCAGGCAGAACGAGCAATACAGATTCAATTGCAGAAGGGGGAATGCCCTGCTTCACTGATACCTCTCTAAAACCATGTGGGCTTTTAGCAGGGAACAAGGAAATTAATTTGAATGACCTATGAGAAGAAGGGGAATGAAAAGGGATTTTGAAGGATGAAGGATGAACACGACCATAGTCTTCAGTACATCAGTCCCAAACTGTCTGTGAGAGGACAGAAGCATTATGGAAAGACTGGAAAGACCCTGGAAAGACTGAAATTTAGCAACCAAAGGACAAAGGAAAAAAGGCTGGCATGTGTATAAAGGACATAGAAGTGACTAGCTTTTGGACATTTGTATTGCAGGTGGGGTTACTCAGCATTCCTGCTACCTCCTCCAAACCACCATAATGTAAATTCCATTCTTTGTTTTTTGTTTGGGAAGGTTGCTGTGAGTTCTGCCCTGAAAATATTCTGGGTGTTGTCATATCTCTCATATCTTAGAGTTTTTATAGGAAAATCAGTCTGCTCTTCAGAAAAAGGCCAGCTGCTACTCTGTTCTGGTTTTGAGGGTTTGGTGGGTGGTAGCTCACTTCTAATGGTTTCCAGCTGAACACAACAAAATTCACAATACTTTCTTTCAAAATGGTTTTGAGTACAAACTTATGGAAAGAATATATTTTTAGACCTTGATTCCTTTTGGCTTTTAAGACACCATCCTCTGCTTTAACCATGGTAGAAAAATCTGTAAATATGGAATAAGTCAGTTTCCTACTTGTAGGAATGACACTTGAATCCCAGGTACATAACCACTCTTTAGAGGTGAACTGTATAACAACTGCATACTAAAGAACACTGGGCAAAAATAAGGAACATGAAACCCCAGTGTGGTGGATGGGGAGGATCTGGAACCTCAGAATGAGTGGTTTTTAACTTTTAACTTCATTTTAATTTAATATAATAACTATGTTTTAAATACTTTGAGATCTCAGCTGCCTTAGACAGTGTTAGGTGAGCAGAGAAGGGAAACCGGGAGGATGAGTTTTCAGTGTCAGCTTTATCTTGAGTTGTTTGTGACACAGCCCTTCAAGAATGAACATACATGATGAGGATTTCTGAACTCTAAAATGGAAAATAAAACTGAGAGATGTTGTTTTAAGATACTAAAGGCCTCAGCTTAACACAGGCTTTTGGAGCTGCTTTTTCAGCTCTGTAAATAAGAAATTATCTATGCCAAGAGACAAGGTGACAAGTCTTCTTTTCAAAGGAGCAGATGGCAGAAGCATTGGAGGCATCTTACTTCTTCCTTCTTCTGTGCAAATAAATACAATTTAAAATGCTGAACCTGATATGAAGTTTATTTCAATAATTAATGTAAGTGGTATGCACTTGGAGTCTAGGAATTCCCATCACTTCTGGGCAGTGTCCACAGAGAGTTCTTAGAACAGAAGAATCCTGTGTCCTTCAAACTGTCGCAGATTTCTTTTTTCACACAGAATGCATTCATTTGTTCTATCAGCATATTTGTGGAGATGTTAGAAAAATGTATAATATTTTTCTAACATCCAAAAAAAGTATAAAAGCAACATTTTCTATTTTGAAACCTAAGAATCCCCTCAAGTTTTGGCTGTTGCTTTAATCCCCCCACCCCAAGCCCCAACCCAGCTGCTCTTTGATCTGTCTCTTCCTAAGCAGATAAATATATTTTAAATTATTGCTAGCCCCAGGAGACCTGAACTGGTGCTAGCTAGCAATGAGATGTTTTAGGAAATATCACTAATGTAGGTGGAGAAAATGGCAAGGAGTTGCTAAGGGTGCAACATCTCGGCTAGTCCTGAGCCAAACTTAGGCTGAAATAAATGAGTGCAATGTTTGGTGTCTTCTCTTTGGATATTCAGCCACTAAACATCTCAGAAACTCTCCTGATTTCTCTGTCTTCTCATTAAGAATTGAAGAACAGGAGCTTCTAAGGAGAGCATTTTACTCGCATATTCGGCTTTGGTTTGAAATACACCAGGCTCACTGAAAGCTGGAGTCTGTGGAAATGTACAGACTTGGAGCTTAATTTTCCACTGCCTTTTGTCACCCATAAAATAGCAGTAAGCTGTGATCATTCTTATTTGTTGACTACTCCTGTCAATTAGGCTAGTTATGCCTAATTAGTGCCAAAGCTTTAAAAGAAATCAAACAGCACCTTGGGTTAGAGTCAGAGGGACATTTTCAGTGGCCTATGTAGAAACACATGCACCACATTACAGATATCAAGAGTGGAATTTTGGTCTTTGTACTGATTAAGACCTCCTGAATGAAAAGTCTAGGTAGCTTACAGGGTTAAAAGAGGGTGTTAATGTTTATGAAAACCAGTTAAGGGGCAGTAAGCCAAAACTCTACTTCTTTTGCATCAGCCACAGAGGGATGTAAAGCATCTCTTCAGTGTCAGGAGACAGTCTGGAGCAGCCTGGATGCCTTTCAGGCATGAGCAGATCTAAGACCAATCTGCATGCAACTCAGAGAGGCATCCTCACCTGCTGGGATGCAGACAGTTGATGGAAGATGCCTCTCAAGATGGAGAGAAGATGTTTCTCCACATGAAGTTTATTCCCAAAAAATAGGCTTGTTTCTCCTGTTTCAGTTTTTGAATCTAGAAGCAGTGGCCAGCTCAGTGCTCTTTGAAGAAGTCACTTGCTTATCAAGCTGTAGTGTCTCTGGTTTTGGTCTTCTCACCTACCTTTGTAAATCCCATATGCCATTCTACACATCAGAATCAGAATGAAGAATGAAGATACATCCTTTAAAGGTGACATTCATCTTGTCCTGCAGTTGTGTGCAGCTTGGTGAGCGAGGTATAGTCCTGATATGCTGGGACAAGGTACAAAAAAATCCCCTGAACAGGAACAAAAAATGAACCATAGCACTGGTTGTGCTTTTTGAGATCCACGCAGTCCTATTTCTTTACACAGAATCTAATTACACTGAATGAATCAAACCGTCCTGTAAAGCGAAGTTTCCCTCTTCCTCTTCCCAACTGCAGGCATTACCGAGCATGCACAACAACCTTTTTCAACAATATGTAAAAATTCTTAAAACTGTCTTAAATATAAGGTGAACAACATTGTTCATTTTTCTTCCAGTTCTGCCCTCAGTACCAGCAAAAGCGGCAAAAACTTTAACCTGCCCTAGTTTTCCTGTGGGAAGAGACCACCTAGGTCGGGGCTGGCAGTGTGTAGGACTGTTTATTTGATATACAAAATGTTCTATGATGTAGACAGCTGTGCCTCAGCTCTGGAGAACTGCTGTAGCTTTTTGCTAAAAACAAATTTTTATCACCCTTGAAAATTTTATTTTGGCTATATGAAGAGCTTTCTAATGGTCTATGGAATATTTCATTGGTTTATTGAAAATATATGTGGCTGCTGGTGATTCATCTTGCAGAGGATAATTAATTGGCCTTTTTAAGTGATCAATCTTGAATGATGTGATTGGAATTATTTGCTTAAAATAGTATTTCACTTATTGACAGTGTGCGGTTTCTGTTGTTCTTTTGATTTGTAGTGGCAGAATGCTCCAAATAAATACAGCTGAAGCTGCCTTACAGACAACAGGAAAAGATCTGTATTCTCTTGAAACCACGGGATTGTTTTCATTGAGTTCATGCAATGGACTCCTGGACATAATTAAACAACATGTGGAATTCATAAGCTCACAAAGCTCCCTTCACAAAGCCATTGCCCTAAAATGTATAGTTTTAAACCTCTTTAATGAAATCCTCAGAGCAACAAGTAACTCCTTCTCCCTACAAGTGGATTATTACAGTCTTCACAGCCTTGTGGAAGTTTTAATTGAAGGGCACTACTTAAAGAGATGGTGTGGGATGACTCTAAGGTAAGATTGATCAGTACAGGCAGAATTTTATTACAAGTGTCAATTAGATTGAAAAGTGTTATAAAAAAAGATCATTTGCATAGCTTTAGGGGACAAGGAGACACATTATTCTGAAATCTCCTGTGCTGATTGTTTAGTGATTCTCTAAGGGTAACAGGGAGGAAATATTCCCTCCTGCAAGTGAAGATAGTAGCCACTTTCTGACTGGCTTTGATTTAAAGCTCATTAATGAGATATGTGCAGCTAATTAAGAGCAGGGAGAATTCAGCTATATACCACAGTGGAGAAGAGCATTTATCAGAGAGGATTGGACTCTTGCCCTATGGAAGTTCAGTGCTGTGCTACCAGGAACAATTCAGTTCCAGTGCTGCAGAGAAGGGCAATATAGCAAATAGCTAAAACTGGTTTAAGATATGTTTTTCCCCCTAGAAAAATATAAAGTTGCACTGACAGTGCATTCTTTTAGTGAAAACCCTCATTTTTATTAATTCAACATAGTAAGAACAAGGTCTTTCTTTTCATTTTCACCCTTTTTACCTCTGGAGGGAAGGGACAAATTAGAAGATAGAAAGCCTTTGGCTGCTGCAAGTACATCTTTTTTGGAACTTGAGATAGATAACATCAGTATCTACAAAAGTATTTTAGTTGGAGAACCCTACCAAATCAAAGCTTTCTGCAGCCCCCCACTTTGCATATTTCTGTTTTCATCACAAAAAAATGAAAATGCAATCACAGAAATGATTGTGCATAAATTAGATTTTTTCTCAGACTGAAATATGTCTGAAAGATGAACACCAGACATGCGCCTTGCTTGCTCCAGCTGCTAGTGAGCATCCAGGCCCATCAATATATAAACATAGGCATCTGTGAATATTTGTAGGCTTGCTATTTACATTCCACTAAAGTCAGTGGAAATAGATAGACCTAAATAGACCTAAATATTGTGACATTTTGGACATCCTGAGCACCTACCTGGCCTCCAGGACACCTGTTCTGTCAGCTAGTACAGGTGGTGTAGAGATCACACATGGTATAGAGTAAATGAAGGTGCTGACCCCCACCTTTACACAACAGAGCCAGTGGACCCCAGAGATCCATTCAGTTCACCTGAAAGTAGGAGTGTGACAGGCTGGAATGAACTGAGACCTGTGTTAGGCAATGGCCACAGACAGGGCTGCACACTGTGGGAACAAGGGTAATACATTTTGTCATTTCTTCTGTCACTTCCCACTTCACTCCAAATCCAGCCATCCAAAATTTTCCTCATTTTGTGAAAGATAGTGAATACTCATTGCCAGCTGGAAATAATGAGAAATTGAAATATTCTGGGGAAAGTATACACAACAAAATATCAAACTTCTGCCTTCAGAAGTTTCTTTCTGTGTGTTTTCCAACAGATGACTTCACATCAAGACAAAAATATATGTTAAGAAAAGTAAGTTTTTCAGTATTGTGTGACTTTGGAACTCCTCTATGCAAGGGAGAGCTAGGCACATCACATACTCCCAGCCTAGAACATGAATATCATCTCCTGGCTGTATTTTTGTCCACAGATTTGGCATAGTGTTTCTTTAGGTGGATGAGATCATCTTGAGGGAAATTAAAACTAGAGATCTATATTAAAATTTTTTCAATACAGTGCATATCTGATTTACTAAATTTAAAATTTTATTTTGTTCATTTTTCTGTGGTAGTATTGTAGTTTATGGGAAATACCTTTATTGTCAGAAGAAACAGATTTGTTATGAATATTTGCAGTTTCTAAATTATTCTTTTGGTGGCTTACCTAATCTCAAACAGTCATTCCTTTTTCATGTGAACTGAAACTCTAAAACTTCACTAAAAAATAAACTGAGGTCAATGTGAAACTGAAAATTTGATATTTGTAGGTAATAGGGTGTTATAGTTACAATGTGGACAGTTGCTAAATATAGGTATCGCACTTCTGCCATTTCTAGCTACCAAATTTCTAGGTGTTAGAGCAGTTTTTGCTATTCACCTCCCAGTGCACCACTTTGCACTTTGTAAAATTAGTTTTCAAAAAATTTTGTTTATTAAAATGTCCAGAATAATTTATGCATTTCTAGAAAATATTTCAACATTTCTGTTTATTGATGTGTGATGCGAATACATGTCACCAGAAAATGTCTTCTCAACACAGATATGCCTTTTCCCTAACTCAGACATTAAAATGTTAAATGAGTTTCATCTCAGAATTTTGGAAAATCATAGAAAGATCCCCCTTCTATTCCAGTAAAAGTCTTTGTAGCACAATCCTAGACTTGTCAGTATCTTATCAAATACATACATTTTGTTTCCTGTGGAAAGGTACTCTTTTGTCAAATTTTCCCCCTAGTAATGGATATAGCACAAAAATAAACAGCTACTCAATGACATATTTGCCTCTTAAAATGTAAGAATTTGTATTGCCTTTCTCTTAAACATGGCAACTTTTTCAATTGCCAAAATAATGTAAAAATATTGTTCTGATGGCACAGCTTATGTAGGGAGCTTGTCAGCTCAGAGTGACTTGCTAGTGGTCAAACTAAGCGTGCTGTTCTGAGAAACTTAGCTATGCATATTCCCCTGCTGTAGGCTTTGATCATTGACTAGAATGTACCAGAGAGATCAGTGTTGGGGTTTGTGGATGGGGATTTGCATACTTTCTTGTGTGGAAATCAGCTGCAGAACCACAGAATCATGCAACCATAAAAATGTTGGTTGGAAGATGATGTGGGCCAGCTGCCTGCTTGAAATGGGAATATGGTCAGTGCTGGATTGGGTCACATGTGTCTCTGCCTGGTCTTTAGTGGATACAATTTCACATGTATTTGCTGGAGTGCTTCAACATTCAAGGAAAGCAAAAACAAATGGGTCATGAGAAAGGGTGATGTGGAATTCAGATTTGCATTTGAATGAATATTCTCAGATCTCTTTCATATTATTCCCTTGGGCCATGAAAAGTACAGACACAGATTACTGAGGAGTCTCTCGACTGACGGATTGATATGGTTTGTATTTGCCATGTAAATGTATAATGTTTAATACTGTATCTATACAAATATAATGCTGATTGACAAACTTGCCCAGAAACAGTCATCTCCTAGGAGGAGGAAGTCATTAACATTTTAAAAAGCAAAATCCTAAAGGAAGGCTGTTCAGGCACTGCAAAGGAAGGTGCTACTTTGAAATGTGCAAAGGTATGAGCAGTCAATATTAAGGATTCCTTTGTTTTTATTGGAAAAAAATTCAAGGATTTTTTTTCCAGTAGGAGAAACACTTGATATGCAAACTAGAAGAATTCAAAAAGGATTGTGGAATAATTAATTTTATGATATATATTGGAACATAAAAACAGAATTGTAAATTGCATATTTAAATTTTTAAAAAATGAGACAATGTACATCATGTTAAAGAAGCCTTTAGCATTCAAGCTTCACAGAGGACTTCTAAAGGGGAAGGACATTAGCTCCAAACATAGCCTACTTGCTCATAAGTTTCCAGAGAGCAATCCTTTAAGTCAAACAGTATGCTGCTGTTCAGTGGAAAAAAGCTAGGCACAATTATTAAGTAAGGGTTTTTTTGGCCAAGGTAACTTACAGCACATGAGTAAAATACCAGCTGAGGTAGTCACCATTTATCCTAGTGCCCTGCCTTGAAAAATGGGAAACTAGTTTCCATTTTAATGAGGACGGATGCAAAGGAGGATGTTGGTTCATACAGCATCAGGAACAGAATTGCTGATGCCGTGAGCAGGAAGTATAATGAGTTTTGTTTTTATCAGCAAAGTTTGCTGCATCCTTTAGTTTCCTTTTCAGTTCCAGCGCATCATCTTTTCAGAAAGGGTTGTGGAACTTTTCTGGATGTCCTTAATCTACCTCGCCCCTGTTGATCCTATCTACCATCCTTTTGCTTTGGCTTTTTGACTACCTTCAACCTTTGTCTTTTTGCTGTTTGCCTTCCCACTTGCTGCTTCCTTTCCTGATGGCTAAAATAGGTGGTGTCTTCTCCAAGGGTATCCCAGACACCATAAATTTTAAACCAACAGAGTTTGTGAACATCTTTCCTGGGTTTTGCAAGTCAGAACAGAGCACAAGTCTTATGACAGAGCAGAAGACTTGTGATGAGTGGCTGAGGGAGCTGTGGTTGTTTATGCTGGAGAAAAGGAGGTTCAGGGGAAACTTTATTGCTCTTTGCTACCTGAAAAGAGGCTATAGTGAGGACTGGTCTTTTCTCCTGGGTAACAAGTTATAGGAGAAGAAGAACGGACCCCATCTTGCACCAGAGAGTATTTAGACTGGATATTAGGAAACAATTCTTCACTGAAAATGGTGGTCAAGCGCTGGAACAGGCTGCGCAGAGAAGTGAAATCACAATCCCTGGAAGTGTTCAAAAGGTGTGTGGATGTACCATGGTTTCATGGCAGACCTGTCAGTGTTAGGTTAATGGTCAGATCCTATGATCTTAAAGGTCTTTTACAAATTTAATGAGTCTGTGATTCTATGAAAATGAAAATACCAGCCCAACAGTTTCAATTAACTGTACAGAACACTTTCATCTTCCTCAAAACACTGAAGAGGATGATCAATAGCACATCAAAAGCAGTGCTTGATTTAATCTGCTGCATGATCACACAAACCTGTAACACACATCATTTATTGCAGGACTTGTAATTAGCTTTTAAAATTGTAACTTTGTGACACTCTATGAGCCAGACATGGAGCTCCAACAGAGGTACAAAGTTGATCAAGGGATGGGAGCATCTCTTTTAAGAGGAAAGACTGAGGGAACTGGGCCTGTTCAGCCTCAAGAAGGGATGACTGAGAGAGGACCTCATCAATTTATGCAAGAATCTGAAGGGACGATGCTAAGACAAAAGACCCAGGCTCTTCTCAGTGCTCCCAAGCAATAGGACAAGCAACGGGGAGAAGCTGGAACACAGGAAATTCCACCTGGATGTGAGGAAGAACTTCTTTATGGTGCAGTTGAACCTGCTCAGGAAGACATTGCCCAGAGTGGTTGTGGAGTCACCCTTCCTGGAGATATTCAAGAACCCTCTGAACACAATCCTCTGACTTGTGCTCTAGGGTAGCCCTCCTTGAGCAGAGAGGTTGGACCACACGTCCCGCTGTGGTCCCTTTGAACCTTATCCATTCTGTGGTTCTGTGATGAGTCAGTTCCTCACTTTGCTGTGGCACATCTGAAACAGAACACAAATGCCATGCAACAGGCCTGCTACGTATGATGGTCCATTTCCTTTCCAAAAGCAAGAGATGGGCCTGTGAGCCTCCCACACTAGATCTCTGCAGGGTGGCCAGCAACAAGTAACACATGGCATCCAAGGTCACATAGGCTGTGCTTGAAGGCAAGCTGCTGTCCTTGTAGTTCAGTAACAGCTAAAAGTCATTTTGAAATGCACCAACCCAGGAAACTGAAAATGCAATGTCTAGAAGGCAACATCATCACTTTTTCTTTCTAGAAACAGTAGCATTTTTCTGTAGCAAAAGGACTTCTTTATTTTCAGTGCAATTGATGTGCTGACTTGAAGACAAGGTTGATAATTAAGCTTCTCAGTCAATAAATTTCCTAAAAAATTCAGCCTTCTTACCAGGAAATCAGTGAAGGTGCAGATTTGCTTCCTGATTTCTCTGGTAAGCAAAGAGTTTCCAGATGCCATCTATTTGCTCTTCTTCTGCACTTGCTATGAGTTATGGCATAAGCAGTAGTATTTTTTCAGCCGCTTGTGCAATTGTGACCTAAAATGCGTCACTGTAGTGAATCCATGTTTTGCAAGCCTTCCAAAAGAATGGGGCATGATGCCAAAGCTGATTTCTCAGCATTGGTGACTAGCACATTTATTCAAAGCCCTTCATTCAATATTATTTGATACTTGCAATATTCTAGGCCTAATGCCAACCAGCTGCTTGCTGGTTACAGACTCTCCTAAACACTTGTAAAGATTTCTGCTCCACTACTGCTTAATCCTTCAGCCTCCCCGCTTCTCTTCTTATCTTATGACCTTCTCCTTACCTTCTCATCTGCTTTTAGTACACATATTACCTCTCCTTCTTGAATTTCAGGTCCTCTACTTTACACTCTTTCACCAATTATAAGAGGCTGGCACAGGAAAAAACAAGCAAAATGTTTTCCTGCAGGCAAGGCTGAACTCACAAAGAAGAGTGCAACTTCTCTTTCCACCAGGATATTGGTCCTTGACAGCTGACAGCCCTACTCATTTCTTACACAGGGCAGTCATTTTTTTAGGAGCGGCATTTATTGTTACATGTAGAGCAATTGATAAGGATGCAAATCAGGGAAATATGCCACTGGTTTAAGACAGACAGAGCTCCCCAGTGATCTGTGGGCAGGAACACAAAGTTCCTCCAAAGACCACTTTGTACCTGGCTCTAAGTCCACTGGAGGCAGCTGGAATCTTTCAATAGGAGTGGGATCAGTTATGGCAAAGGACAAACCTCTGCTCCCCCTGGTTTATCTGCTCTATTTATACATACAATTTCAGAAACAAAGGGGTAGCCCTGCAGCGTTTGATTACTTATTGCAAACATAGGTATTTTAAATCTATGGGTGATAGTACTAATCTCATACCAGGTAATCTTGTTTATTGTGATTCAAAATTACTGAAAGTAAAAAGAAATAAGTAATTAGGTTGATGTTTATTCTGCAATAATGAACTACCTAGAGACAGAAGTTTTCTTAGGATCTGTTTGCTACAAGTAGCTTAGTATAGCAGGTCTAATGCTGTTTAATGGGACACCCACAGTTATGCCAAATATATTTTAAATACAAAATGAGTACCAACTGAAATATGAAATCTATTGCTTCTTCCTTGCAATTTCTGTCTATCATACAATTGAATATCAATATCTGTATTTATAACAGCATTGAGGGTTTTGCCTCAGTCTCTCTCTAAGAGTACTGGTATTATAGATGTTTTGAAACCAAAAAATCTTAATAGATTTTGATGGCACCAATTGATGTCATTGAATTTAGCAGCAAAACAAATTGATATTTACCTTATTTAAATGAGGTCCCAATGAGTTTTATCTGTTATGAGCAGAATACACATTTGTTTATATGCTAGAATCATCACATTTTGCAAGGGTGAAAAGTGCTTAACAAATAATTTCAATTATTTTTTAAGGAAAAATTTGATTTTGCATTTTTGTTTGCTGCCTTAGAATATTATGCTCATTTCTGTGAGGCAGATATTCTAACAGCTCTTCCCTAATAAGGTGAAAGATGTAAAAAATATGCATTTGAGATTTTGTAATTAAGTACTCAATTTGAGCACACTTACAAGTGCCAGAGGTAATGATTCTTTGAAGTTTATCGTTCATAGTAATCTTTTCATACTACAAAAGGAGGCAAGTAATACTGTGGCCAAACAAAATTAGAACCATAAATCAGATTAGCCCCTTGCTTAGTTTTTCACTAAACAGCCAGTTCAATAAATCACTCTGCATGGTCTATACATTATGCTTACTGCTTTTCCTGTATCTACATCAGCACAACAGTGGGCCACAGTTATTTGATATCTGCAAAGTGAGTTAATGGGTATTTTTAAGAGAAAAAAAAGATAAGAGAGAGACTATTCTTTACTATTTTAAAAGCAGCAGAGTTTTCAGATGATGTTGGGTTGGAGAATATGAACTGGCTGTAGCTGTGCAGCAGGAGCACGCAGTTAGTCTCTTCACTAATCTCTTTGTCATGCTTCTACAGATATGGTCAGTGACTGGCTGCTACCCTGAGCAGCAGGGCCAACTTCACCTCCCTGTGAAGGTTAAATTCTGTGATTCCTGTAGGAACACCGGGAATGGAACCTCTACAGATTCTTCGGGAGATTTTTGTATGTGGAATGTTCCTGTTGATCTCTGGTCCCACTGGTAGAGCAGCCCGTCCATGACTATACTCCCCCCCTCCATTCTGCAGTCTTTCACAAATGCTTGTATTTCCCTTGTCCTTTGAACACAGCCCTGCATAAAATCCTGCATGTTTCAGCTCACACTTTTTACAAGATGCAATACATCTATGCATGTGTTTTATTGGTATGGTCTAGAGACAGCAGGAGTGATCTGCAATGCTCAGTGAAAGAGAGAGGTTAAGTAGTGTTGGAAATGGTTGTTGGTAGTTGCAGTCAAACCTAAAGATCCATTTTCTATTCTCCGTGCTTCTATCAGGAAACAAATTCCAAAGACCTCAAATTTAACTGGAAATAAGGAGGGTTGAAAAATTACTGTCTTTCAACCATCCCAAGGTAATAATAATGGATAAACAAATGAATAAAGAAATAAGAATCGGTCCTTGATGTATTGTTGATTAGATCCTTGTCTCCTAACTATTCCTATGCTTTTTATGTTATCTAGTTGGCATCTTTAAATGGTAGACACAACCTAAGTACAAATTGAAATGATGAATACCATGGTGTTGCAAATTAACATTCCTGCTTTTTGAAGCTGAGTCATTAAAACTACTTAGCATGGAATATTTTTTATTTACAATCACAGATTTTTATGTGGGTAATTTTCTGAAGTCAAAGCTCTTCTTATGAGCAATGATTGTGCCATGGCTTTTTTTGGAAGGGTGCCAAGATGGAGTTTAAGACTATGCAGCAGATTAGCACTTGCAGGCTAGCAAATAGTAATGATATGAGCTATAACTCACCACTATTAATCACTACTAAGGACGATGGTAAAGTGTTTATTTAAATCACAGGAGAGCCTTAATCTGCATTTGTCAAAGCAAAGATTTACATGGTGATTTTGCATGTCTTGGCTTAAGGTCTTTGGATTACAGAGGATTTTTTTGTCTCAAATATGTGAATCTAGATTTCATTCTGTATAATTTTTTAAACATTTAATTCTAGAAATACTTCATAAAATTCAGCCTATGTTTTCCTGTTACATTTATCTGTAAAGTGTCTCAAGAAAGAAACATTATAAACACTGTGAGAAAATGGAACATATGCTCCTCTCTAATATGCATTTTACTTATTGAAGATATTTATAACCAGAGATTAGGGTATCAAACAGCTGGAACACCTTCTTTTATTTTTTAAATGCTTTTTGTTAATTATGCTACTTTTATAACTAAGCCTTTTATTAACTACACAGTTGTCTTCCCTTTGTTTTAGAAATGAGGCTGCCAGGAAGTCACTTACCCTTGGTTTGGTCCTGGCTGTAAATAGAAGCCAAGACTGTGAAAGAGCTGACCTGTGTTTCATAGTGAGTCTTCTTGTGTTATACTGGGTATGCCTAATCTTGATATTACTGATAATCATTTTTTAACCTTGAACTTCAGAATGCTCAGAGTGAAGCCTAAACAGATTTTTCTTCTGTCTCACAGCAGTTTCCCATAAACTGATTTCTTAAAGACTACATGATCCCAATCAACATCTGTCCTGTGATATTCTTTGCTAAAGTGGAAGAGCTGAACCTATCAGGAATCATCACTTGCATTACATTATTTTAACATTTTTAATACAAAACATAACGTAAATGTTCATTTATAAGATTCCTTGTTGGTGCTTACTTGGGAAACATGGATTTGTTGACATTTACTGATTAATGCAAACTGATTTTTACAGTCCTTTTGTTCCTTCATGACCAGAAGGTAACTCAGTCATTTATGGTTTGAAATTAATCATTTCTAATGAGACTTTGATCACTGTGACCTCTTCAGGAGAAAATTTGCTGGCTTTAGATTTTAGGTCTGTGTCCTAAATACACTGCTGTGGCTGAGATGTTTGGTACAGTGCTGCTCCATACAAAACCAATCAAGTTCATTTACCATGGTGTCAGTCTCACCTCTTCCTCTAGTGTAAGATTTTTTTCTTTAAATACCAGATGTTTATAGGTAGGGGTTTTTTTAATGTAGTACAATATTTAACAATGAGAGCCCCAAAATATGTGAGCTACAAATCACAAATTTACAGTGCAGAAAATTCTTAGTGACATGATATATTTCTGCTAGGATTATAATGTACTAGGTGGGTTGGGCACAAAAATGTCTGATTGTGGAAAGCATTCTTTATGCTTATTTTCATTTTTTCATCTATTTGTATAAGGCAAAAACTACCAATTATACAATAATTGTAATACATATATATATATATATATATATATTTATATGAATATTTTAAGTGAAATAATTTTAAAACCAAGAGATTTTGTTGTCTAATATTGCCTAGATTCCTAGGTACTTGACTTTTTATCTCCCATTCAGTCAACATGAGCCAAAAGTGGCCTAAAGGCTTAGATGTTCCAGTGGTTACTCCAGCACAATCTAATCTGTGACCTCTATCCCTTTGGTTTTTATAATGTCCTTATAAAAACATAATACATTTAAGTATGCTTAAAGTGCTACTGGCTATAATTAAAGTTCTGTCAGCCTTTCCATTATAAATCCCTCTTTTCAAGGTTTAATATCTCAGCGGTTTCAATTCCCACTGGGCTAAACTTGATACAGAAGCTGTCAGCATGAATGCAAATCCCTCCTACCTTCAAAAATATTTTCAATTCATAAAGTTCCTGGTTTTTATTGTTACAATCTTACAGATTGCAAGAGCATTTCTGATAAGATCTCCTCCCAAAGTGTCTCACACTGCCCTGTCTCATCCCACACAAATCAAGACAGAAATGTGTCCTAATTTTGAAATGCACAAACAGAAGGATGGAGTTTCCTTTTTCCATGTTTTAGGCTATAGGTTTAGTGCAGCTTCTACCCATTTTGAAAACTACTGACTTCAGACTCCTCCAGTCTGTGTCTGCCAGGATGTGGAAAGCAAAGTTTATGACCTTGGCCGTAAAGCAGTGTATCACACATCTACCATTCCCATTTTTACTTCTAAATTCTAGACTGTATTTGCTAAACCATTGATTACAGGAAAATAGGTGGCTCTTGAAGAAATTAGCAGATATCCTCTTTAATGAATTTTTCAGTCTGGGGATAAGTCTAGAGCTGTTCAGCACCACTCTGCCATACTGTCTTCAACATTATATTGCAAGTTGTATTTCTAGATAAGAATCATGATCTTTGGTATCTTTGAAACTGAAGTGCCTCATGCAGAGTACCTTGGAACTGACCTAGGCCAGAAATAAAGCAATTGTCAACAGTTCAAGAATATAATAATTTTAATATAATAATTTTATTGATGTCCACTTGTCAAGTTGTTGTTGAATATTATAAATAAAAAGCATTGGAGTTCCCAGTTTCTTGGAGATGAAACATGTTAATTCTCTTTTAGGTTTGAACACCTTCACAGACCCTCAAACAATTGATGTTATAATCAAAAAATATTGCATCATAATTTCTTGTTCTCTTCATTCTGGGTCCATGAATATTACATTTCTGAACAACAAATGTACTTCAGCTTCTCTCCTTCTCCACTCTAGGCTTGTGACTAGAGTATGTTTCTAGTAGTTGAGGTGATTTATAGGACTAAAGACCTCAGAAATAGGAGAATTTTGGTCATCCTGTTTTGGATGACTGCTCAAATTTTGGGATCTTAAAAGAAAGGACCTGTCAGTGTGGAGGAGATCAGGGTTTGGAGCTCAGTTTCACAAGCAAAAATCTCTCACTGACTCTGCAGTATGTTATCACACACAGAGATTTTCAAACTGTATTTTTCTCTGGTGTCTAATTGACCTCCCTTGGCATGCTAGTCATCATGAGCTCTGCTGTTGTGAACCCCATTCTAGGCAGTGTGTCCAGAGACACAACAAGGAACAGTATTAATGGCTATCTTTTTAAACATAAATTTTAACATTGTAAAAGAAAGAAAAATGTCCCTTTTTTCGGTGTGTATATATATATATATATATATATATATATATATATATATATATATATATATGATGTATGTATGTATGTATGTATGCTTGTGAATGCACCTTGACAGGCACTTACATGTTTATACACATGTACTTTGAAGCATAATTTTCTTGAGAGTTTTTTTATGCTGCGGCAGATTTGAAAAGAGAAAACTCAGTCAAAATAACTCAAATGTTATCATGTTTCTTTTTTATGACTTTCTTAGATCTAATGAGGACCCGCAACTTTGACTAAAACTATGGACCAACTATGCACTAAAATGAAAAGACTACTTGAAAAGAACCCCTAAATTTTTTGCATTGCAAGTCAGGGTAATTCCATCAATTATAATTTACTGGCCAAAGCTATGTACATTGTGTGTTGTAGCAAAAATAATCTCTGAAAAATAGGATATTCTGTTAGATCCCAAAGATACCTGACATTCTTGAATAAGAACTTGAACTAGGCTCATATGTGGAGCCCAAATTAGCTGGGGAGTAGCAGTGGTAAGAGAAAAAATGCGAGAGATGAAAAGGCATGCACCATGAAATAGTAAGGAGTGAAAATGAGTCAGAGAGACGGTCAGGCCAGTTAGAACTAATGCTTGTTAAATCTCAAATAAAATATGCAATCAAGAAAAGTTCAGCGTCCTACTTTTGTGAGAGAAAAGTTGAATGCAAAGTGTTGCTTTTGGTGGAGCACAGCCCAGTGCCAGGATACATAGGCACATTGTCTGCTCAGAAGCCTACAGCTGTTGTGCTTTTCACTTTGGTTCACTTGAGTTCCTTTGTCATTCAGGTGCATTGCCTTATTGAACTAAATCCCCATGTATTTGGAAGTCACTGAAAAGAGGCTACATTTGTAGGCATTCTAACTGTGCTTGTTATTGTTTGTGACTTGAAATGGGTTCATAAGATGGTGGAATAAAATATTAATGAAAATGCATTGGAAATGTGTTAAAGCAACCCTTTCTGAAATATCTAAAAAGAGAGCTTTTTTTGAGGGGAAGGAAGAGATTTAGTTTCAGTTTTTAAATATATTTATATACATATAAATATAAACATAGACACATACAAACAAATGCACAGTCTTCTAAACAATTATACTTTTTAATGTATCCTTAGAAATCCAGCTGCAATCATAAATATTTGTTAAAAACAATATAATTTTATTTGATGGATAGATTAATTTTGTGATCTGAAAATAATTTAATAATCATCATAATGGTGTAAGGAATATACTGCACCAAACACATTAGATTTTTGTAAATCTCTTTCATATTGGCAAGAACTAACAAAGATGCATGCTCCTATTACAGGATTTACACAATGCTAAATATTTTTAGATTGATTTCAGTAGAAGTACTCAGAGACAACTCTTGAAAGAGTCTCAAGAGGATCTAGTTTAGCAGTAATTTTACACAAGTGAAAAAATACAAGAAATGTAATAGAATTTGAGGATTTAATCTCTTTGCCTTTTAACCTTAATGAAATGTTAGACCTTGCATTTTCAGTGCGTAATAAATGATTTGTAGGAACGTAAATTTAATATTTTTGCTTATAACAATTGATTTTGCTTTAGTCATTTCGAATCCCTCTCATACAAATGGTGCAAAGAGGAGTAACATGAAGGAAATGATCGTGCACATATTATTGTTGCAACTAGTTTTTCTGTTACTTGCAAATAAAAGTGTGTTAAACTAGAATAATGCACATCAAAGTGACCCAGAGCTCAGCTCTATCCAGCGTTTTTACTTCGGCAAAGATCTAAACATTTGTCTCCTATGAGATAAAATACACAGTAAGCCAAGGACATGCCAGCTCATACAAAACCTAGCAGGAGAAGCTCTCTTTTATTTTATGAGGCTTTTGCATTTGAAGGAAAGTAGCTGGTAGCCAGTAAATGTTGTATTTCTCCCATGCTGTCTTTTCTCATATCTGTGTTTTCACAGTGCAATCTTCATTTACTAGAAAATACAACAAAAAGTTGTTTTGCAGGGAGCAGGCAATGAGGCTAAGAATTTAATTTTAGAGCTTGGATTTAAACTCAGATGTGTTCCCCAATTCAGCTCTTACCCACATTAACAAATGTCTTTGCCAAGGCTATGTGATGCCCATCTGGGCTCTTGGCTCTCCTGTGGGCAGAGAAAAGCTGGGCTGAAGTTGTGACTGTTAACTTTATTCTTTCTGGAGCATAACTAGATCAATGTGAAGTCAAGGGCTCTGGTGTTTAAAGAAATAGGAAAAAGAATAAAGTTTTTAGTTCTCCTGTTTCAGCTCTCTTAGAGCTGTTGGGGACAGATGAATTAGCTCACAATTGCTGAGAAGATAAAGTTACTAACTGAGATAAAGCCTGTTTGCTCAGAGCTTTTCACTCAGCTGTGCTTTTTCTGTGGGCACATATGATCACTCTACAAGGACATCTAGGTACCTTACCCCCTCTAGTCCTTTCATATCTGAACTTTATGTGTGGCTGACGAGTCTCTGATATTATAACATTTCTATAAGTAAATTAGGGCATGAACTTACATGCTCTGTATAGAAATCCATTGTGATTGGGATTTTTCTAGAGAATACAGTTTGTAAGACTGTGCTCCTAATATTTCATTTCTGCTGTTCCTGTGCAGTGTGGGAAACTTGAATGCTACTTGATTCCCAAATAACCTGAAAGTGCATCCAGTGCTCTTAAATTTTGCAGCAATCATTGTGTTTATCACCATGATGGCACATTGTCTTACCAGTGTGTGTGTCCAGAAGATCACTGTTAATAATTCTGGATCAGATGTTTAGTTGTTCCCAAGATTTTTGAGATTTTCCAGATAAGATATGTAAGAGATAATAAACTTTCTTTATATATCCTCTGAAGGCAATTTGGTTTTTCAAATGACATTTATGATAGCACAGAACAAAAAAGGATGAATTTTAGCACTGTTACTAGAAACAATAAACAATTTTTGTTGTTCTAACTCCATGATGGAAAAGAATCAGCCAACTTGTTTTGTTTGCCCTTAGGTCATGGTAAAGTGTTTAAAGGCTCACAATATAAAACCAGCAATGAATAAGCAGTTGAGTAGTTTCTTTTGTGTTTCCAGAAATTAAAAGTGGTTTATTTTCACCAGCCTAATTTTTACCCTCCATTTGTTCACTTAAATTACTCTCTGAAAGAGAGTGCTTCATAGCTTCATAGATGTGGCTGCATTTTCTGAGAGGCTATAGAAAATTGCATCTGCAATTTTTATTGCAAACTGCTGTGGAGCATAAGGTTTGGCTTACTAATGAGACTGCTCACAGTTTGCTAAGACATAAAGAGGCAAAAAGCACAAGGAAAAACAAAGTTGTCTGGAGACAGACTCTGTGCCTGCATTGAAAAAAAAGAGTAATAAAAGAAAAAGAGAATGTTTTCAAGAGAAAACAAAGGAAAAAGCATAAAAATTCAAAGAAAAATATAAAGTATAAGTTATCACAAAAGAGAGAAGGGCTCAGGTCATTATTTCAAACAAGTAAACACTTTATAGAGTGGAACCAGCTTTCATCACACAAAAATTTTCTCAAAACAAAAGATATTTTTCCTTAAAACAGAAGATAGACTGCTCCAAGTGAAAGTTACGTCTCATGATTCTATTGGATTCCAGAGTGCAACAAGAACAAGGATTTCATGTAAAACTACACAGACACAACTAAATAAGACCTGTTTTACAAATTTGCTTTTCAGGTAGGAAAATCACACCGGCATTATTTGGTCACCAAGACTGCACAGCTTTGCATTGCATTTCACAACAAAATAATTAAAAATACAGCAGTGCAAAGAGTCAGATTTCTTGGGTTTTTTGTAAAATATTTTGCAGCTCCTTTCAAGTCTATATTAAATGCTTAAGATCAATTGTACGTGGTCTGAAAATTAGGAAAAATATTTTCTTGGCATAAAATTCCTTATTCTCTGAAAACCACAGCAACAATGACAGATATGGTGCCTTGAATACTAATTTCTCATCACGTCCTTCTGCACAGCCCTGATGTAGTACCTGGACTCTCCTGTTCTGTTCTCTCTAGACCAACCGATCTTCTTCAGAGGAAGCAGCAGTAGATAGAAGAATTCAAGCTTTTGGTTTTGTTTGTTTGTTTTTTTTTTTCCCTCTGCATTTAATGTTCTTACCTTGACCTTGCTACAATTTCGAGGGTATGACAGAAAAGCAAACTATCACAGTGTGAAAATGCATTTATGACACCTCCACTTTCCCATGGTGCACAGGTTATGTACATTCTATAACGGAGAAGGTGCTATATACCTTTGGCCAACTAAGCTGTGCTTACTCTTGGGAGAAGGTACCAGCACAAAAAGTTACCCTGAAGAAGCTGATGCATGGAGAAACATTTGCATTCTATCATTTTCCACTGGATTGCTATGTGTAAGCACTTATAATGCAGGCATCTCTGCCATTGCTTCTTTGAAAGGGACTAACCAAAGATCCAGGGTCTTTCAGGTTGCTCTTGTAAGAAAGCTGATAAGAGTCTTGTTTCTCTTTAGCACAATTCTCTTCTTTCAATTTCTGAAGTGCAAACCCTGGCTCATAATCTTCAATTTATTTTGGACTCCAAAATTTTTTCTCTGTAGGCTTTTTTTTCTAGGATTTCCTCCAACTCTCTCTGGACCCATGCTCTCTTTCAGCACCTGAATCAAGATCTTCATGTATGTTTCAACACGTGACTCCCGGCACAATTTCACACATCAAGAGATTGAATTCTTGAGCAGACCTGGTGAAATGTAGTGTGGGCAGGTGAGAGGGAGAAAGGGAAATAGTCAGTGACATGAATCTGTCTCCAGCAGCTGTGTTCAAGGAAGCTTGGTCTTCATGACCCCAGATAGGTGGAGTGAGAGCAGGTCAATGGAGAGGCCAGCAGCTCCTCTAGCCCCAGACAAAAGCGATGGGCAGAAGTTCTCCTGACCTAAAGGCAAGCACACTGCCACGGGGACTCTGCAGCAGCAGTAGATGTTAGCCATGGACTAGTGAGGCACCACTTCAGCTCCTTTGGATTCCAGGTGTGTAGGTCTGTGGGTTTAGTGAGGCAGGACAGAATTTCCTTCTCTTGCTGGTGGTTTGAAAAGTCACTGTGCAGACCTAGGGAGAATTAGACTTTGCATTTAAAAAACAGGGAAGGAATTATGGGTTTTAGCATACTTTGGACCATTCTGTTCAAAATGAGTTAATTAAACTCCAGAGATGAGCAAGACCTACTGAAATGTTGGTAACATTGACCTTTTCCTTTGACTGTCACCTTATTTAAATAATTCCAGGTTTAATTAACTGACTTGGAATGAATTGATAAAGGGTTACTGTCACTTATAATTTCTCCTCTTTGAAATGCAACAGTTCCGTACAATTACTGTAGCCTCTCACAGTAACCCTAATTATTAAATTGAATAGTTTTAAAACTTTCAATTTTACTTTTAAATGTCCAGTAATTGGCTTAGAAATACTGCTGGAAACATTTAAAGGGGTAAATAATACTTATTGTATACATAAACACACATATAAGTGCAATAAATGATGGTCTAAAACTTCTATCTAGATCGGTCACTCTTAAAATTTTGGATTTTTGTTGAAGTTGTACATAAATATACAGAAGGGTTGTTGGCTTTTTGCACTTTTAGTAACAGTTCATAAAAATGAAGAAGTCCCAGCTTCTCCATCTTGGAAAGAATCCTAGCTTGAAATCCTGTCAGTTGAGAAATGCCTTTAAAAAACTTAAGAAAACAATTCAGATATGTTGATCAAAATAGTCCATAGGTTGAAGTAACAACTTTATTTGAAAAAACAAATTATTTTCTTTTCAACTTCCTCGTTTTAATATATTCACAGCAATCTTTAGCTGGTAAACCAAGGAATGACAAAGAAAAATTCATTACTCTTGAGAAGTGGAGGAATATCTTTCCAGAACCAATGAATGATGCAGCTTTGGGGTACTGTGCACAGTTCTGTTGGCAAAGACCTCTAGGGCAGTGGTGGCAGCACAACTGGCCGTATTACAGTTTGATATAGTTCAGTTTCTTAATGCAAGACTAAAATGCTGTTAAGCTGATTTCACTGGTATAAATAATATTCACAGGTCAACTTTTCCCAGGTAGGGATCCTGGTACTGTCCTGGTACTGCCAAAGAAACCTTAATTCCGAGTTGGCCTAAGGTACCAGACTAAAACATACATCATTAAGTCACATGCTACTGCAATCCACACTAGAAGCTCTGTAGTCTTTTTCTGAGTCTCTGAGGTCGAGCTGTACAGTAATTTTGTGGATCACAGATAACACCACTGCAAAAGATGGTGTTATCTGTTATCTGCAAAAGATGTATCCAGAAACAAGATCCAGGATCCCAAACAGGCAGCCACTCTTAAAGCTGGTTGGTCCATCCAGGGTGGAATTCTGTGGTCTTGTGTGAAGTGGGATGGCACACATCTCTTCTCATACTTATGGCAGAGATATCATTGGGATGCCTGTCAGCTCAGGGGCATTCAAGCTAGCAAATATGGTTCTTACACATATGTAAGTAAGGCACATATGTAAGTAAGGCACATATTACAAAAAGGCACATCTGAAAGTGTCAAATCTATTGCATTTTTACTGAGTACACTGCTAGTGCAGAGCCATGAACTGGGCTCTTTTGGTGTGCATTCAGTAAAAAGCTGTTGAAATATCCTTCTGTGATTTACCTCTCTGCTGAAAAAAAACCCCAAAAAACAAAAAAATGACAAAAAAAAAAAAAAAAAAGGACCTCTCCCCAGCTCTGTGCTTTCCCTTGGTTTACATGCTGCCCCTTGGGCCACAAACCAGAATGTTTTGTTTATGTCTTGATTTCCAGATAAATTATTTCACAAACTGTGGGTGGAAGAGAAGTAGTTTGAGTAGCTAAAAATGCCACTGGGAGGCAGACAGCTAAACTAGACGATTACTGGAAGGTGACACTTGAGCTGCGTGGTCAGCTATAGCAAAGTGCCCCCAACCCTCTGTTCCTGAGACCTCTTTTATTTAGCTGTACTGGCAAAGCTTATCAGCACCGTAGTCAAGATTTCAATAACAAAAACAGCAATTCTCCTCACTTTCTTTCACTCTCTTGCTCTCTTTGAACATGCATAGATGACAGTGTGTGTGTGTACATGTATATAACTATGTTGTATGCTATTTATAAGGAATAACATCTATGTGCATGCTACTGTGTGTGTAAATGTTGATGTATATGCATGCACACGTGTGTAATTTGCTAGATTACTTTGGACTGTCAAATAAAGGTGCTTGTGTTTATTATTCATGACTCAGAAAGACAAAGAAATAGCCTAAGGAAGAGCAAAGAGAAATGCAGAGCTTACAGAAAACACATCTCAATTTTATAGATGGGGATTTCAAAACATGCTACTTTCTTTATAGTATATCCATATCATGAACCATCAATTACAATAGTCAGCAAGTGATACTGCAGCTTAATGACATAGCACATTATTATCTGACCTAAAGAGCTGTGAGACATAACCTCCATCAAACCTGCTACTATTATCACTTTGTACTTTCTGATCATGTGGAATGGATTCTCTGCCTCCTTGTATATCTTGAAGGGATTAGTTTGTAATTTTCTGGTGTCATTTGCTGTACCTCATCATTTGCCTCATGAAAGAAAACAGAAAACCAACTTCATTAAACAGTAAATAAAACCCAGGATGAAGAAAAAAAAATCTAGGATGGATGATGATAATTAGTTTCTTGGTGCAAATTAATGTTTTGAAGCAATGGCTTGATAGTTATGTTTTGGGTTTTTTTCCTTTCTCTCTAATATTTTTCTGGATTTGAATAATGATGGGGTTTGAGGTTATTAGAACTTCCATTCTGCATCTTTGGACTGTGTTGCAAGTAATAATATTAAGATTTTTTTTCGTGCAATGCTTACCATCTTTGTTTGCAACACATCTCAGAATGTCTTTGTGCACAATACAGATTAGGTTCTGATCATGACAGGAATTAATGACTATCAAAATGGGATTTAGTTGCCTAAATAGAGGTGTTCAATGACACAGTACATACACAGGGTAGGGTATCTTCCTTGACCCCCACACACAGTCTTGTGGGTCCTGTGTAAAATGAGAAGAGATTCCTCTCCAATGCAATGGTGTAAAATGTTAATCTACAATGTTAATGTGCAAAGCTCCAGCTGACCTGGAAGGAAAGGAGCTATTCTGGAGAGTGAGATCAGCTCCCTCTCTGAAGCCTGAATCCAAAGAGAAGGCCTCCTGGCTATAGCTTCATTTCAAAGTCCACCTAAGCTATCTATCACCATGGGAGATCAGCTGCAGCATGAGTTGATGGCCAAACTGCATAGGTTAATTGTGGTTGGGCACCAAGAGTAAGGAAGATAGGAGTTAATTCTGCTGTGAAAACACATTCACAACCGGCCAGTGCTGCATCCTCTTCAGAAGGAAACTATTCATTCCCATGTCCTTGACTCTAGGGTCAGATCTCCTCATCTGCTCTGTGTCTACTCCCTCTGGCCCAAGGAAAGTAAGTTATTTCTGGATTTTCAGCCTTATTTTATGAATAAAATCTTCCTTGGTGTGAACCAAAGTGTTCAAAGGCACGGCATCAGGCAAAAGGCTGCAGGAAAGCACAGTATCTGGAGCAGTTGCCCTGCTGTTAGAGCTGTGTAAAACTTTGTTTCTTAAGCTTGACAGAAAAAAAAGAGTAATTTAAAACATATTTTTGGATCTGTACCATATCAGGTTTATATATATTTAATTTTATTTTTGTGGCCAGAGGAAGCCCTCTGCTGCAGTAGTTTTCATCAAACTAAAATAGTTCATGCATGTCTTAATAAAGGGACTGGATAATTTTAAGGAAGATCTTCACTCTCAACTGTTTCTTGGACAGAAACAGTACTGCCAGCAGGAGATGAGATTCCCAACGGGTTCCTGGTGACCTGGCCTTATTAACCAAGTGGTAAAATACTGTGATGGGGGAAAAGAGTCTTTCCTGAAGAGGCAGTTTTGTTCTGCTGGCTAATTAGTCATTCACCAGGGAGGGGCTGTGGCATCCAGCCTTTCTCACAGGCACCCCAATAATTACTCTGATAGGTTCATTCCTGTTCTTTCAGATCTCTCAGTCAAACTGTTGGACAACAGGTTAAGTACATACTCCCCTTGCAAAACTTTTTTGCTGTGTTTTAATGTTAAAAGGATATGAATGATGGTTTTGCATTCTTTAACCAGTAGACAGATAGCAGGTTCCCTAGACTATAAAAAGAAGCAATTTTAACTTCCATTTCACTGCATTGGTAGACTATGATGATGAGGATGGCGATTTTTACTACATTACTACTATTAATGTAATTATCACTATTGCTTTTTATACCAACTGGATAACTGAATTCCATTTCAGGAATAAGCACCTGAAGAATAGTATAAGGTCAAAAAATTTCCAATGAACTTTAATACTGTCGTATAATTGTTCCCTGTTTTATGATCTTCTTTTTCCAATTCTTTACAAAAGAGCTATCAATAATTGATATATTCATCCTGGCAGCTTGTTTGTATAAGCCATAACTTCTACAGAAGTCTCTGAATAGCCTTATATACTTTAAATATGTCTGATTAGGACAACCAAAAGTCTTTTTTTGATTGTGACCTCTGTACTCTTGTTCAAGCAGAACAAATGACTGACAAGGCCTTTTTCCTCTTGGACAACTCTTATTCCACTCTTACTCCACAGGAACTGGAGTGACTGCCTTCCTTGCACTCTGTCAGGAAGAGGAATTTTTCCACAGTTATTTGGCTCTGGAATGCACGGGGTCATACAGCAGCATCTGTGTGTGTGCATGAGGCAGTACACAGAACTAGTTAAACTAGTGATGACTCTGTAGGGCTTAGGAGATCAATTGCCATTTTCATTTGGGACAGCACTTGAAATCCTAATGAGAACAACAACACTTGTAATTAGGAGTCTACAAAATCCTCTAAAATAATCACTTAAATTTAAAATGTAAATGTGGCTGTAATTAATTAGTCTATTTAGAATTAAGCTTTCTAATTAACAAATGTAAATTGGGAATTTTTTGTAGATTTCATAAGGACAAAAGTGTTTCTCATGGGAACTGAAAGGAGATGTGTTTCCATCTGAATGCATATTAAACCCTTGTGACTCACACCTCTGCATGAGCCTGTGGCAGTAAGAGGGACTGTCTGTGATAGGATCATATTAACACCTGAGCCACAGAGCTTTTCTTAAGATTCACGATATGAAACATTACTTTTTGAAATAGGAATGTTTTAAACTAAGGGTTATGTTTCTCAAAGAGTTATGTTTTACAGTTTTTCAATTGAATTCTAATCTCTAAGGATGACTGACCACCACTTCTCTACTGAAGACGGTGAGTGATTATAGAAGTTAAAAAAAAAATCATCAGGAAATTTAAACTTCTAAAATCTGTTTTCATTTCACATCAGGATAATACAAAAAAAAAAAAAAGAGGCTGAAAAACCCAGAGTGATTTTGGGACGTACTGCACAACAGAACCCTGAAATTTTACTTAGAGTTTAATACATTCTCATTTCTTTTTCTATTCTGTTCCATTTAAATTCTTTCATGACATTTCAGAAATACTGAATTAGTGGTTGTCCTGTTTCATTCCTACACAGGCAGGAGAATTGAATGGCTAAAAAGTCAGGTAAATTATGTGCAGCTCCACACTGCCACAGCTTTAGGTACTCTCAGGTTGCACTAGGTATCCACAGGCAGTGGAGCAGTCAATAGAGTCTATGCTCCTCTTCATATGAGCTGCTGGATAGTTTTCCAGATCCCTCTGACTGTGACTTGTTCCCAGCTGACTCCAATAAGAGCTCAGATACCCATCTCTCCTTGAACACTTGCCTTGTAGTGCCTAGATGTGTCTAAATGCAAATGTCAAGATCTGCAGCTGCATTCCAATGTCTGACTGTCCGTGAAATAATGTCAACATGAAAAAGAGATAAAGCCCAAAATCTCCAAACTGAAATAGGTCTGAAATGTTCTCCTCCTGCAGTTTTTAGCATCAATATGAGTGCTTTGTTGCTGCATCTGTTTATGCTTAAACAACATAGGAAGAAAAAAGGGGGACGAGGGGGACAGGGAGAGGGAAGGAGAGAGGGAAGAAAAGGAAAGAAAGAAAGAAAGAAAGAAAGAAAGAAAGAAAGAAAGAAAGAAAGAAAGAAAGAAGAAAGAAAGAAGAAAGTAAAGAATCAGAAAGAACGAAGAAAGAAAGAAAGAAAGAAAGAAAGAAAGAAAGAAAGAGCAAATGCCAACACTATTTTTCCACCATGTATGATGAGTATGCACTATCTACAATGATGAAATTGTTTTGGTGTAGTTTCTATGCATCCTTTAATAAATAACTTTCTCTGTTTATTTCAGATAGGCAGAAAATTGCCTTTCAGAAAGGGATGATTCCAGAACCAAATCAAAACAGTCCTACAGAGATAATGGTACATCTCCCATTATCATTACCCTTAGTTCTAGCATGTCAACCCACTAATTAATACATACATTTTAAAGCTTTTTTTGTCACAAATTAATGTTTTAAGGTCACTCCTCAAATCATAGTGCAGCCTGAGGGGCAGCAGGGATAATGCACCACCCCAGCATTGTACTTGTGATTCCAGTATAAAACAAACAGGTATGCATCAGTTAGAGAGAGATCAAAAAAGACAAATGAAATAACCTTGCATAGATGAAAATTCATTTAAGTTTGGATGTGTGCCTCAGTTTAACTCTCTGATGCACATGGACACTTTTCTCTTTTCTTGTGCAATAGGAACATTCCATGGCATTTCTGAGGTTATCCAACAGTACAGTCTGTTATCTTGTGACTGAGTGCTATTGCAGAGATCTTGCATTAATTCTTAAAAAATAAGTCACAAGACATAGAAAACATAGAAAATTTTACTCTTTTTCAATAGTGCCTGATTGTGACTTGAGCAGTATAAGAAATTTAGATTCTTGAACATGGTGAAAGTATGATTATGTCTGCAAACCTCAAAAATTCCCATGTGAAAAGCAAAGATTAATTGTACAGTATTTGCACCTTTTCATTGATAACTAACACCATAAAACTGTACAATTGCAATTTGTTTCTTTTTCCCACAATCCCTTTGGCTTTTAAGGGATGTTCCTCAATTAGTTGAACTGTGTTTCCTCTTGCTTGCTAAGCACTTTTGGTCAAACAAGGAATGGCAGAGGTCCACAATTAGATCAAAAGATCAATCCTAATGTACCATTTTCTCCTCACCCTCCTGCTTTAATAAAGTGGCTGCAGTTCTCCAGGGGACAACTCAAAATCCGAGTACTGATATTTCTAAATTAGCTGACTCTGTGACCTTGCTAGTAATTGCGTTAGTTTATCAATGTTCAACACAATTTATTACTCTCCAATATGTACCAAAACGTTTATCTCTCAACACTAACAATATTAAAAACCTAAACAATCTGTTGAGAAACAAAGGACTATTCAATAAGAATGATGCATAATAAACTGGAAGAGACTGCACTGATGGGTAAGAGGATTAATCTAGGAAGAAGTCATAAGTGAAGTAAGGAAAGAATGTTTATGTGGTATTGCATTTAGGGCACTTTTAAAACCTGTAAATAGCAGATAACTTAAACAAAACTTTTATTTTTGTTCCATTCATCCTGTCTCTCTCTCTCATTTTTTTTCTTTTTTTTTAAAAAACCAGGAATGAGCTACTGATTTTTTATAACACTGAGCATATTACCCAGTCTCCAGTGAGAAAAATGAAGACTGATAGAACCTTATCTAAGCATTTAAAAGTCATTTGGACACATTGATCAAAACTCACTCTGAAATTAAACATATTAAATTTAGATGGAGGAAAAAAGGCATTAAGTTGATGGAACCCAATTTTTGTATGAAGCAAACAAATGGCATCATTTCACCAACCTTCTCATCTTGATCACACTCCTATGCATTATTTAAAATATGCACTTGATTTGGGTAGTTAATAAGCTATCTGTAAACTTGGAGTAAATTTGATCGTGGGCAGTGCTCTGCTAGTTCCTACAGAAGGATTATTGATTTGTTTTTACTTCTGTGAGATGTCAGTTTGTGGCACTGTGCCACCAGCCATGAATCAGTGTAACTATCTCTGCTCATGGTGAGATAAGAACGATAAAGAGCAGAAATGCACAGAGTATGTGCAATCTTTTAAATTATCCCATTTACTTAGAGCTGTCAGCAGCTCAGCACTTCTCTTTGCCAGCACAGACATACACGATTCTGCTGTTGTGGGCTTTGAATCTCCTCTCTTTTGGGGTTTCCACTGAACCCCCAGGTCAAATGGAAGAAAACAACTAAAATTTATGCTAATCCACAAGTTCAAACAGTGAAAATGACCAATGGAATGTTTTAATTTCAGCTGTAGAGAAACACTGACCAAGTCTGCTAAAAATGTAGAATCATAAAATCATACTTACAAGCTTGCATTCCTCTTCAAATCAGCCATCCTAATTTACTTTAATGAAATCCGTACTTTGTCCTTTTTGTATTCTTTGGGACTACACCTAATTTAGAAGGGGTGTGGAGCAACAGGAAAAATGATTGCTAGTGACCCACCTGCAGTGACAGCCACACTGACCTTTTTGTTGTTGGAGTTGAGTTTAGAATGGTTCTGTTTTCATTCTGAAGGCTGCCCACCTCAGCTGTCAAAGGACGTAAGGTGGTTCCTGAAGAGCATCTCCTTCTGAAAACGATGTGGCTCCCTGTAGTCACACCACAGTGTGAATCAAGACAGCAGGTGAGGATGACCTGGGAGGTCACCTCAGCAATTCATTCCTCTTCTGACATAAAACAGGGTAAAACAGATGAGCTTGCTAAATACCACCATGGAATTCTTAGAACCCCTTTAAATGAAACATACCATGTGGTTAACCATCTTCATAAAGAACAATCTTCACAAAGAACAAACGTGTTGGGTGTTTTTTGCAACCTTCCGAATATTTTCACAGGAAAACCATAGTCTGAAAAACGTTTTAAAAGTGATATTTTATTCATCTGTTTATTACCAGATTGAAGAGCAGGGTCTTAGAACAAGAGTAAAGCTTCTCCATATTCACATGATTTTGTACTTTCCCTTTTCTGAAAGAAAATTGCAAAAAGGAGTGTTAAGAGGAAGAGTGGTAGGCATATATCCCAGTTTTGAGTGTTGCTGTCAGCTCAGAGAGATCTGAATCCACAGTTAGTAAAAAGCAAAATTAGTTGTAATGGTGCAGAACTAATGTGTATGGTGAAATTTACATCAGCTAACTTAAGCTTTCTAACATGGGTGGCATAAGCTAAACCCCAGAGGTGCTCACTTTTCTTCTTGGGCAGAATTTTATACAATTGGCTTAGAAGTCAATAAATAGATTTTAAATAGTGAGATGAATCATTTACTACAGGGAAGTGTAAAAACCTTCACAACAGGCATAGTTATTCCTTCTTTCAGTGCACTGCCTCAGAGACCTTTGTGCACATCAGTTCTTGTACACGAACATGTACTTGTCTCTCCATACTGTTTTAAAAAGGAATTTATTTTGAAGAGTATGGGTTTTTAAAGATGTAATACTTCTCTATAAATCAGATTTGCACAATTCCAAGGTGCTCCAATAAATTGTTTTACATGTGTGCTAGGGAATATTCTTACTTTTACTCTGAACATATTTTTGCTCAATGTGTGTATCTTATTTCTGTAGTGAATATTATTTCTTTTCTAGAACTCTGTACTACCTACAGTCTTCTTCATGCATTATCTTTTTTTTGCATCTAGCTTAAGATCAGGCTTTTACTCCATCCTGCTTGGAGTCAGTTGGTCACATTAGGTTTCTGTGACTGGATATAATAGGACATGACATATTCGAGACATATGACACATTTGAGAAATACACTGAAAGCAAAAGTGTTGTGGGGTTGGATTTTTTTTGAGATAAAAGCCTCATGCTCTGTAATTTCAGTCTATTATTTACTTGCATTGCCTTACTTTGTGATCTAGTTTGGATTGGAAAGGACCTTGTCAAGCCTGCTAAGGTCTTTCTGGGTGTCATCCCTTCCCTCCAGCGTGTCAGCCACACCACATATTTTGGCAGAGTTGATGGAAAATTTGCTGGTGGTAAACTCAATCCCACTGTTCTTGTTACTGGCAAAGATGTTACACAGAGATGGTCCCAATACCAATCCTTGGGGAATGACAGTAGTCTGTGGTCTCTGCCTGGACATAAGTCATTGGCTGCAGTCCTTTAAATGTGTGACCTCCAACCAATATCTTATCCACTGAATGTTTCCTCCATCAAATCCCTATCTCTCCAACGTAGAGACTAGAATGTCATGCAGGACAGTGTCAGATGCTTTGAACAAGTCCAGCCACCAGGACCCCAATGAGAGAACAAAAAAAGGGAACAAAATCATATATCCTGCTACATATACCTCTAGTAAAGAGTATTGTGTGGGATTCACTATACCAAACTTTGGGCAATCAGATGAAGTACTTGTGTTCCTAATCACCCCATTTTCCTCAAATAATTCCTGTCAAAGAGAGATGAATTTTTATCTTTGGAGAGCAGTAGGACCTGGTCTACCTTTTTCTTTTAGTGATGGAACTAAATACTCTGGTTTTGTGTAAGCACTGCATGAACTTGAACAGCTCTTGAGAAAACCAATTCTTTTCTTCCTAAAGTGAGTTGCTGAGATGTCAGCTGAAGTGGTCTTTGAAAACAGATGTTTGGCAGGTTAAACTGCTTCAGGATGCTTTGTGCAAGCTGGGTGGTTCATGAATACACAGAGCTTGTGTCCCACTATGTCCTATTAACCAGTAACATTTTAAAAGGTCACACAACAGTTTCATACATCTAGTTGGTTTTGATGGTGATAAGATCACTAGAAAGTATGGAAGACCCAGAGTAATTGTTAACTGGCAAATATTGTTTGGGGAATTTATGAAATCTTAATCTCTGACATTTTTAAAAGCTGGCTGGACTAATGACTGTCAGGAGGGATTGAGCAAAATTCGTTCAGCCCTACCCTCAGTCCTATCTGTGGATCTATAAATGCATTGACTCACTATGTTGGAGTTCATTCTAAAACTTGTCTCTTATTATTAGTAAAATAAATTGCAACCTGGATAACCTAAAGCTTGACTTGGGGAGTTAACATCATATTTGTGAAAGAGATTGAAAAATAAAGTAGAGCTTTGTGGATGTATGAAAGCAATTCTGTTATTCTTTTTATGCTGAAAGTGTAGCAGACAGTGTAGGTAGATTTATATTACTGTATCCTTGCCCAAAGCGTGGGTAACAGAGACTGATTTGTGTTACAGTGCTGAAAGGCAGCTACCTCTGGAACTAATCTGAACATTCACATCACAGAGTGTTTTTCCTAGATCTCCTTTGGGGTTCTGTGGTGTCTCACTTCCACAAATCTTGTGGGGTTTGGGTTTTTTTGTGGGTGAGAGAGCGTTCAGTTGCAGTTTTCAGGAAGAGTGTGAAACTGCATGCACTGGGGTTGCAATATCATGTGAGATGTCTAGGACTACACAATTTGCTGGAGTCATGCTGCAGGGCTGTAGGGGAAGAAAGAAACCAAACCTCTTCCTCCATTCTGCAATCCATGTAGAGCAATAGATCTCTTTAAAGGCAGTTCAGACAAGGAGCTCAGACATTCTTGTGTTCCTCCTTCATCTTCTGCCATCCACTGGGCAGGACTGGAAAAGGGCTGGTCATTCCTAGCAGACATTGGAGAGGACTGATTATGTTCATTGTATCCAAAATCAGCAATTTAGTCACAGATCAATAGATTTTTTCAGGTACTGTTCATCGGGAATCACTTTCTAATCACAGATGCTACTTCTGTTTTCTTTCTTCTGGTTCTTGTTTGCAAGAATCATGGAAGTGTTTCTCCATTATGTTCCATTCATGTCAGACCTACTGGATGAGTCTCACCAAGACCTAAATGCATTTCAGGATTCACAGGTGGAATTGCTGGCTGCAGGGATGAGGCCGTGGCTCTGCTCCTGGGTAAGTCAGTAACAGTTTCACAGTTGACTTCGCTTGAAAGAGGGCTCAAATCAAAGCTCAGTACTTTTGAAATCCACACCCTGCATATTTAAATTCCTCCACTCCTTCTTAATGAACTTGATTTTCACAATAGTTTTCCTTTTCTGTTGGGAAGGCATACTTTGTCCATGAAACATTATAACAAAACAATTAAAAAAATAATGATGCCTGTGTTCTTTTATCACTACTACAATTTATAAATTATTTCTGCTATTGCTTGAAATCTTTACTGTCTCATAATGTTATGTCTTGCCTTTGGTTTATTTTGTCACTTTCCTGAGTGTATAAACACACATATATATATATAATATATATATATGTAATGTCTATATATAAATGTGTGTGTATATATATATATATATATATATATATATGTAATGTGTATATATATATATATATATCTATGTAATGTGTATATATAAATGTGTGTGTATATATATATATATATCTATATATCTATATATATATCTATATATATATATGTAATGAACTTCTTACTTTGGAGTGGTTAGTACTGATCTATTGTAAATCAAACCAGTATAAAATCAGAATGAATCAACTACTTAAGAACAATTATTAATACGCCAAAATAATAGTCCTGCAAAAGTCATTCACTTGTCTTGTAGAATCATATTAAAAGCAAGATGACACACCACATTCATTTTCTTATGATGTAAATAAAACTGTAATACTGCCACATTAGTAGCATTAGTGATTAAAATAATATGGGCTGAAAGCATGTTACTTTTTTCTTAATTGATAAATAGCTAAACGCAGTTCAGGTACATTTCTTCCTCCCAAAGAAAGTGTTATGTCATAGCCTATAAGTTTGTTTTATGGGTCTCCTGAGAATCAATAAGAACAGCCTGAATATAGCCAGAGCTAAACTGCCAGGGAAATCTTATAAGTAAGTGCTCTGTGCTGCTGTGTGTTGGTCAAACCATAGAATGCGACTGAAACAGCTGAGTTCATGCCCATGGTGGGTACACAAGCTTTCTCCTCTTCACCATCCTAGCAGCTCCATGCCCCATGGTTAGGCTGTTTAATTTCAGATGTATACAGAGGTTTCAGCTGCTGCAATGTAACTGAAAGGCAATTTGATTAATTACTTTATATATGTGATACTTAATACATTACTCATCATATTGTAACTCACCACAGCTGAACCGGTCTGGATGGTAAATCAAGGCAGAAGAAGTAACAGAAGGTCTTTGATGGGTTGGGGGTGGTGTGCTCACTTCAGGCTCAATGTGCCCCAGGACTCAACCTTGTGTACGTGCTGACATCTGGCATCTGTCCCCTTAGCGTCACAAGACACAAATTCTTTCAGTGATTTGCCAGAGATGAGCTGACAGACCCAGACTCAAATTCCTTTCTATTTATCTTAAAATGTCTGTGACAAATAGAATGGTTAACTTGAGCAGGGAGACAGCATTGCCTTGTCCCAGATCAGAAGAGAAACTCAGCTCTCATGGATGGAATCGCTGAGATCTTTGGGCTGGTCCAGGTTAAGAAGGAAATGGTATAGGGTATGGCAGAGTTTCTCAAATGTAGAATTTAGCAACCTTCCCCCTACTTCTAATTAATATGAACATATTTTAGAGGATTCATGGGCTCTAGGACTTCAATGTGCTTTAAGAGCAAGCCCTGAGATTCATACATGTGAAAGTAAAAGGAAGATAAAGGGGCCCAAAGTGCCAAGGATGCTGCACTTTTCAGTCGGTTCTGCCTCCATATCCAGTTCACCCATTATTTTCCAGATACTGGTTTAAAATGCAGCTTTCATGCAGGAGGTTGATTCTTTTATTTTTGTAAATTTAATTGCTGGTTCAAACATTCAACATCAGGATCTGTGATTTACTCCCTAATCCAGTGAATTCATCTATCTATCTATGTATCTATCTATGTATCTATCTATGTATCTATCTATGTATCTATCTATCTATCTATCTATCTATCTATCTATCTATCTATCTATCTATCTATCTATACATGTATATTTATAAAAATAACATGAGGTTGAACAATTTGAAAAGGTGAAATTGAGAGAAAATATTTGAAAATATGTCAGAACTGTGCACAGCTCCCTTAGAAAGGACTCAAATCACTGCTTCTGACTGAAGGAAGAATATGGACTTGACTATCCCTGAAATACTGAATAGGATAGTAGCATTTCACCTCAGTTTACTTCCAAAAATGACTGATTTCATGCCTCAGCCAAATTGAGAGCTCAGGATTATGAATAAGAGATAGAAATAGATCTCTCTTTTCATCTTAGAATTAGGCATAAATTTTTCAGGCCTGATGCATCCTTCTCTTCAGTAGTTCTTGACTACTTTAGTCCTCCCTCTTTTTCATACAACAGCCTTCCTCATATTCTGCCTTAAACTCATTTTGTGTTGAGCAGAGTGGCCCAATTCAGTGGTACAAATATCAACTGGTGTAAAAGCCAATAGGTGCCTACACGTTTGAGTTAGTTCCTAGCATCACTATTTTTCAGATGGAGAGCAGGATTCAAGGAAACTGTTAGCAAAAAAATACTGTCTAGGAAAATCTCAAGACTTCTAGGAGGAATCTCAGCTCAGAAGAAAAAAACCTCACCCATCCCTCTGATGATCAAACTTTTTCTATTTGGTAGTGTAGTAAACAAGAGATTTCAGATGGAGATACAAATAACTTAATTTTTAAAATGGATTTGCCACCTCAGCCACTATGCAACAGGTTGCTGAGAGACTGGAAACTCCCAATTGCTGCATCTCAGAGTGGTCCTTTTAAATCAGGACAAATCTGGATCTAATTCTTTTTTGGTTCATCAGTCTTCTGTCTCTGATTTTGAAGCATGGCTAGGGGTCTTTATATTCTTGTAAGGACATTGTGAGATGTGAATTCATTAACATTTGATCACTGCAGTGATGGTAAATCTGATGACAATGATCGTTCTGCCTTTAGACAAGTCTTCGAAATTTGAAAAGCAAGTTTCTGAGTGCGGTTTCACCCTGGCAGTTCTTTCAGCAAAGTTCAGTTCCCCTAACATGCATGTATTTACTGCTCCATGCTATTGCAGGGTGTTATGAGCAGTAGCTGTGCTCCACTCAGTAAGAGGTGGCAATTTGGCACCACAGAGTTTCCTCAGAGAAGCATCGTAGACTGTAATTACTTCATGTTTGCTTTTGTGTTTTGACACCACCAGGTGAGAGGTGTTGGTGGTGTGCGTGGTGTAGCTGTCATTAAATATAACCGAGCTGAATGTTTGATGAAGTGAACAAAAGATAAAGCAAACTAGGCATGCAGACCTTTAAAACAATCTGGATGTAAATGAGGAGAGGCTTTGTTAGTAGATCAGCAGACTGCAGAACTGTTCAATCCCCAGTTTGCAATGAAAGCCTTTCATGCTATGCTACTGTAGCATGATAATTTTTATCCTATGGTTTTATTGCTGAAGCTGTGATAGTGTGTGTGTGCATATATACATACCCATGCAGGCAAAAATTGTGTAATGACATTAATGAAAATAACAATAAATATGTTTTCAACATCATGCAGCTGGTAAAAAATGAGGATTGTATCTAGAAATGCATTAAATCTACAAAAATAGATTAATTTTAGAGCATTTATTGTTATTATTTTTATTGCTATTATTTTTATTTCTAAGCCTTGCTAGACTTCATTCTTTCAGACAAAAACATGCATATCAGCTTTGCAGTGTGATTGCCTTATGGGCATAAAGCTTTGCATATTTACTGCCCATGAATCATACAAGTATGTGAAATCCAGTGAAGATTCAATTTTTCCTGCTAGATGCACCTCTAGCCGTTTAATTAAAATATGTATTATTAATAAAACTAGATTTAAGTCATATTTTTTACAGATATGACTGAAACATTAAGGGCAAATTGTTTGATACTTTCACAGTAATTTGCTTTTAATGTTTTGTGCCTTAATCAAGGTAATCCTGGGATAAGGTTTGTACTGCTCGTGACTTCATGATGTTCAAGTTACCAAAAAGAGATTTAAGAGTTTTCCAAGACAAAGTCACATTTACTTATGAAATTGGCTTCAAATTTTTGCTGCAGAGGGAGCCCTACATTTCAGCAAAATGCAATAAAATGTACCCTACCCATTTATAAAACTCTGTTTGTTGCACAGGTTTCAGTCTATTATATCAATCTTCACTAAATAAGTGTCAGGTTATTGCTTTATTCCAACTCTTGTGAAGCCAACTCTTGTGAGCAGTGCCCTGCTCATTGAATTTATCTTCCATTTCCTGGAAAATGTCCCTGGATCTCCTGTGATGTTTGGTGTGTAGATGTACTGACAGCTGTGGTGGTACTGTGCATACCTGTTGGTAAGAATCAATTTCAATGTCAGCTTCATCTTACCCTGCCTAGCACTGAATTCTGCATAACTCTGGCTGTTTGTGTCTAATGAAGCTTTTGGCAGCAACAAGCTTATGAATTACTTTTAAGGAAGATTTTAATTTTTAATTCTTATCTTCCAAGTTATCTCATAATCTTAATGGAAGTGTGGCTAGTGGGAGTTTGAGAGGTTATCTTGCCTAAGAAAGGGGTAAAATGTAATTAAACATATACCTCAGTTGTCATAAAAATTGCAGATATGAAACTCTTATGTAAATTTTCCAGACAGAGAGGAAGCAGCAATTAAGGGAATAAAGGGAAGAATTTATATACTTTATATCAAATTTTCTCTTTTGTTTTGGCTGTGAAGGATCACTCTATTCTGCCCAAGTCTGTTGGAATTTATGGTACATAATTTCATCACATCGTACTGAAATCACTGCCCACTAGTAAGTTTCCTGGACATTACAGGTGTACATAATATTTTGTCAGATGAAAAAAATACAGGGAAATCTGTGAGATGTCTCCAGAGAGAAAATCACAGCTCTGTCCTGAAACCAACCTCCAGAGAGCTCATGAAAACTAGGGGAGAGAGGATTCCAATTTTATCTCAATTTAGCTCAAAATTTTAAAATTATTGGGAAAACAAAAGTAAATGTTAGCAGCATAAACAAATTTGAAAGTCAAGACCAGAAAAATAATTCGTATTCTAAAGCATGCCTTTGCCACAGAGTTGTAGAAACATAGAATGGTTTGGGCTGCATGGGTCCTTCAAAGACCATCTCTTCCCACTCCCTGCAATGAGCAGGGACATTCAGCTAGATCAGTTTTCTCAGAGCCACATCCAACCTGGCCTTGAATGAAGGGCCCTGGCCTTCCAGCAGTGGGGCACCCACCACTCCTCTGGATAATCTGCTCCAGCATTTTGCTACCTCCATGGTAAAAAATTTCTTTCTTATAACGACATATAGAAAGTACACTTAACGTTTTTGATAAACTAATATGTCTCTGATTTTCATAACTATTTTCTTTGATCATTTAAATACTTATTTTACAACATAGCATATACCAGAAAAAAACCAAAACAATATACTAGTATAAGAAATAAAATGCTTTAAAAATCTTGACTCATGCCTTTTTATTAAAAGCACAAAGTTTGCTGAAATAGCCACTTAGCACAAAGCAGAAGAAAATTACAAGTGTGTTTTATTTTTGTTTGCTTACTTGTTTTTGAACCTCCAAGGTTCTCATAGTCAAACTTTTTTTACACAAATGTAAAATTAAGAGAACCTGTATTTTAGAAAAGGAAAATCAAGGTTACCATCTAATGACTTCTGAAACAGGGGCTTTACGAAAGACTGTCATGAGAATGACAATAACATTTTAAGACTAGCAGTGCTTGTTGGTGCTGGCCTGACTGGTGGATCTCTGGTAGAACATTTATTTCCATAAGTGGAAAGAGAGCACACACTCTCTACGTGGATAAAATATTGTAGAATTACAGGCACCCCAAAGACAAAACCTGTTCCAGAGTTACCAGTTTGATTTGTTAGTGGCAAAATGTTCTTTGCTGCAGGGAGTCACACAGTAAAAAAGCAAGACACAGTCTTGGAAATGTGAAACTCTGGTGCCAGTTAAAATGATCCACATTTGTCATATAACTGTGTACACTACACTGGTATATTAACATTACCATATTTTGTAAAAGAATGTAAAATACTTGCATGTTTTCTCAACTGACTTGTTTAAAGTAAAACAGAACGTGTTACATTTACATAAAACACTGCATAAATACCATACCCACTGCATAAGTGTCATAATATTCTTAAATATATATTCTAACATTTTTGTTCTAAATTCAGGAGACATATAATATGTCGTATCAGTTCCTATCCTCTCTGTGTTTCTGTGTTTGAATTATTACATTGATCTCTCATGGGTGCTCAAGGATGGTGAAAATTAAAATTACATGCCTAACACCTTTTGGGAAATTTTAAAATAAGTCCTTCATAGACATTAATTTTAGAATTTTGTTCTCATAGAGTGTTGTAAAGCAAACCTCCTTCTTAATTTTTACTTACTGCCAAAAAAGTCTTTAAAATGGACTTGTTTATGGAGTACAGAAATAACATATTCCCCATTCACAAATCACCTGCAAAAAACCCACATTACTCTTTCAGTAGCAGTGCAAAAATTCAAAATTGGATCAATGTGCAAATATTTATGCTATACTTAAGGACCTTGGTTAAACCAGCAAACAAAAAAAACCCTCAATAATTATATATGTTCTATAGAGAATCCAAACCTACTTTATGCTTGATTAGTCATTGTTTAAATTACTGTAGAAACTTCAGATCTCTATCCCAAAGCAGTAAAAATGTTATTTTCCTACCAAAGGTAAAGGAGTAAGACAGAAATCCATGATATCAGAAAGAGCCTAGGCCCTCATAATCACACCTACCAAAGATTTTTCTTCCTATTGATTTCTGCACTGATTTAGAAGAGACATCCAGCTTCAAGTGTCCCTACAGTTCATGTGTTTCATTGTGGAGTAAATGTAAGAATTTGATCTCTTCTATTAAGATATTTCCTTTGCAGCAGAACTGAAAATACAGTGTTATTTTACTGAATATAAGTAGGAATTATTAATTCAAACCACTATGTATGACTTCAGGAAGTGACTTTGCCTACTGATTTAGTTAAAGATTTTGAAAATTCTTTTATCTCAGAACTTCTCTTTTACAATAGATGTTATTGCTGTGGTTCTGGTTTTTGACAAAAGTATGACACGTGAAGAATCAAATCCTATCTGGTAAATTCATCATTCAGATATCTGAAAGCAGGCAGAAAAAAATGAACCTTTAAAATGTGAAACTAGGCACACAATATATTTCACCTTTAAAATGACTGTCAGATTTAGCAGATCTGTTTAATTCTTGCTGTTTTCCCATTTATATTCCTTCAGTACTAGTCTAAAGAAAAAACAATGTTTGCTGTTTAATTTCTTTTCTATACTCTTTAACCTAACTGTATGGGAAATTCTAAGTAAGAACCAACACAGCAAAGAAGAGCTCAAAATACTAAAATGACTCTGAAATACTGGTGGTGAATTATGGCTACTTCTTCTCCAAATGGTGTTTAGTTTTTAATATCTGCTAATAGAAGGAGAAGGTGAGCAGCAGCTGGACAGTTAGGCAGACAGACAACAAGTAAAATTTAGCAAAAGAAGTTTGGATTCCTCTACCTGACTACAGATGTCTAAGTCCAAACAGTCCTTTCTAGGTCCAGTGAAAAAAAAGAGAGGGGAAAAAAAAAGGCAGTTCCAGAGTGAATTTAATTTTTCTTAAAAAGACATCCAGCTTAGGTCAGATGAGCAATGCCCCAGAGTAGTTTCTTCAGACACTTTATAGATATTTATAGAACAGACATGTAGAGCCAGACAGAAACAATATCCTCCCTTCTCTTCATACAGGATAGAAACATCTTCATTTTAGTCAATGTTTTTAAGTATTTTCTTTACTGTGAAAAAAGGAAAGACAGACTCTTTCTCTCACAGCAATCATTCACCTCTGGAAATACAGGAGAGAGCAGCTGCAGAGAAATTCTTTGCTGGGACAGAGAAAACTTCACCCTCTTCCAAGGGAGGAGTGGGTGTCTCCTGTGGTTTGGGTTTTGTGCAGTAGCCCCTGTAGCTCATTTCTCTTTAGGCAGAGCCCTGCTGAGAGGGCAGGCTCCACCATGAGGTCAGCTGGCCAGAGAGGCTGTGCCATGGCTCAAGGACTAGAGTGGGGCTGGCTGCTCATGGTCAGTAAGCAGAAGGCATCTGCACATTGCTGGAGAGGTCTCTGCTGCTACTGATCACACACAGCTATTGGCAGTGAGTGCACAAATCAATACACACACTATTTCTCCTTGCACAGCAAATTTTATTGCACTGCTTGGGTTTTGAACCTCTGGGAGGGGTTTGAAAGTGGTTTAAAACCAATTCACAGTGGGAAAAACTGCTCAAATAGAACATACTTCTGGTAAAATCAAAGAAAGCCCACTCTAAACATTCCTACATAGAAAAAAAAGCAAACTGTTCCATCAATAGTGAAACTAATGAGTATATTTTCCATTGGTTTGTTTTCTATATACTGCACAGCTTTCTACTGCAATAATCTTCTGTCCAGGTGACACTGGCCATAATACCTTATCTGTCCCTCATCCAGGGACAGCTCCAGAGTCACCTCAGCTCCACATAGTGCCCACCTCCCTTGCCAAAGCACTCTGTGAATTGTCTCATAAGTCCTGCTGGAGGAGCATAAGATTCATCCCCCAGCTCTTGGTCTGCACTGTACATTCCTGCTTCTTCACTGATCCAAACTAAGGTACGTGTGGCTCTCTGTTCCTTTGTGGGGGGATTCCTCCTTTATTTCTACCTCTCTTTTCTCACTGTTTGAAAACCAGCATATTAATTATATGTTTTTACATACACAAACTTAGATTCACATGTCAGAGGCCAGCTGAAGGACAAAGATTAACACAAAGCAGAGTGCCCTCCTGGGAGAATGGGCAGGGCATTGAGAGAGTGCTGTGGGATGCCTGGTTGCCACCTTTTTATCTTTTCTTACCGTTCTCTTCAACAGAGCCATTCTCTACCTGTCTCTTCCCAGTCATTGATTCAAAAAGAACAGCTTTCCATGGGCTGACAGACCTTTCAATGGTTTCCTTTTGTTGAGTACAGCAGTTTCAAGGAGCAATCATTAGGGCTATATTCAATTTTGTCTGTGGGGTTATGGAAGCACTATGAAGTCAAGTGTGCTCATAATGAGATTCATCTGAGCAGAAGTAGATACCTACCCCACAGAAACATAAATATGAGACAGTGACTGTAGGCTTCCCACACATGGAAATAAATCAGTGTCTTTATCTTTAATGCCAGCACCAAAAATTACCTGATGTACAGAAGTCTGGGGGTACCATTTTTTTTACCACTGGCTCTGAGGTGCCACTTAAAGTCCTTTCAAGTTTAGATAGCAGGAATTCATTCCTGAGTGGCTTCAATTCATGTATGGGCAACCTAAACTGAGCCTGACCCCAGGCAATATGAGTTTCATTTTTCTTTGTGGCAGGTGATGCAGGAGAACTCTTAGGAAGAAACTTCAAGCCCATTTTTCTGGGTAGTACTGGCCAGGTACTATCTCTTACCTTGAAAACACTACTGAGAAGCAGAAGCACAGAATCACACAGTCATTTAGGCAGAAAGGGAGCTCATGAGAAAATCTAGGTAAAACCCACTCCTCAATGAGATTCACAAGACCATCTTGCCCAGGATCATGTTTCTCCTCAGGTGGGGATTTCAATATCTCTTGGGAACTTGTGCTAGTGTTTGACCACCCTCACAACAAACATGGGTGAGACTGACATGTATTATATTAGAAGATCTCAAATTTTAATTAATTTGGGGCCGTAAAAGAAAATAAAGGAACTGTAATCTGATTTTTTTTTTTTACAGAGAATGCAAAAAAGCAGCAGATATCTGTTTATTATTGGCTCAAAGTTTTAAAATTTGCTGCTGTAAAGAGTAAGAAGACATTAACAGAATTCCCTGAGAGAAAGAAATTCACATTGTCATTGAATTCACAGCCTTGAGCACTTCCAAAATTGGTCCATCCACTTCCAAGGAGAGAAAGAGTGGTAGTTCCAAGACCTTAGGTTTCCATCCAGAGCCTGGCCATGTGTGTTTCATTAGCACCTGGCTTTAACAGGTTGTTTTGATGATGCAGAGATAGGTGTGCTTCCTTCCTGAGGATATGTCTGTGTTTCCTGGAGCCAGGGATTCCTTTTGCCACAGCTTCTGGAGTGTCTGTCCTTCATGTGGCCCCAACTTGCAGTGCTTCCAGGGGTAAATTATTACAAAGCTGTGTCCATCCCACTTTTCTGCCAGTAGATCCAGGTTTAAACCTGTTACTTACTGCAAACATTGCAGCAGCTCTTACTGCACTCATCTCTTGACCAAACTTCAATCAAAGAACCCTGAACTTTTTTGTTGTATTTGCTTGTGTCTGACATTTGCTGGTGTTTCATTCCCTATTGTAGCTAGGGTTTCCTCAAAACTGAGTTTGCTTTGCACATGTTTGTTTGTTTATAGAGTAACATGGTAGAAATTCTTGTCCTGTTAGAAGTGATGATATGCAGAATTGATGACTAAAGGTCGTCTGCTCTCCTGAGCTCACTGAAGAAGCATCCACACCAAAAGAGTAAGGGCTCAGTTCTACAAAATCTTGGAAACTGCTCATTCCCAGAGAATTTTGCATTCATCAAAGGGGAGTAAGAAGCCTTCTCTGCTGAATAAGCCCTTATATCCTGTTATGTCACTGGATATAGCCTTACTCTGAAGTCCAGAGCAAGACTTACAATTTCCAGAAGATTAAATTAACTTTCCACCCATAAGAGTTCAGGGACAATTGATCATTGAACATATGGATGTTCCAACACTGTGGTTTATCTTTGTTTGCCCCCACTAGGAGGCATAAACACAAACAAGAATTATGAAAAAATACTTTGCAAAGAGAAGTGCTGAAAACAAAGTACACAGCAATAATGGAAATAGGTCAGGTTAATGTCACTTTTAGAGTCCTAGCAGAAAAGCCTGGACAGCTTTAAAAATGAATAAATAGAAATCTGTTTTACAAAGAGGATCTTAACTATAAAATCATCACTGTGTTATCAGAGAATGACAAATCCCCCTAGTAAATGCCCGGTTTTATATTTCTTTAATAGTTGGAACTACTGAAAAGCCTGAATTGGGTCAGAGTGCTTTTAACCTGGCTGAAAAAAATCTAAAGATGGGATTGTTCAATTCTATCAATTCTTCATTTCCTATTACCAGAAATCCTGTTTGGGGGTTTCAATATATGAAAGGTAAAAAGATCACGAGGCAACACTGCAGCAGGTAAATATTGACAGATACAAAGCACATACCAGTGTCCTATTGAGACTTAAAACAACTGCCTGTGCTGCTCAGGGACCAAGTCAATCCTATGGATGGGAGCTGTCAGGGTAAAACTTTCACAGTTTTCTCATTTTTGTTGTATAAATGTGTTCCTTCTATTAGATTTCTTTATCCCTTTTAGCCTTTCTAAATGACAATTAACTCTGCCTACCCTATCAATAGTAGGTAATTTATTTGTTTTTACAGCTGAGCCTGACTGCCATTGATTTTATTGGAGTAATTTGCTGGAAATGATTTTTTAATGTTAGATTTATTACAGAGGCACTTCATTGTCCGATAAATGAAGTAAATTGTATTTTAAAAGTAGCAAAATTAAAGAACCACTGAAATTTGAATGAATTTTTTACAAGCGTATTAGCTCAAAAGGTCCCTTATGCATCTCTTGTATGGACCCCAGTCTGCACACAGGAGATTTTATTCTGCCCTTGTGTGGGCTCCCAAAAGCACAAGCCTAAACCACACAGAAGCAGACCTGGGTGCAGTAGGGACTCAGAGAGGGATTGTGCCCTCCCTGCTCACTCCAACTGGTGCTGTGTGAATTCATCCAGTTCCATGGGACTGATACTCACTACAAAGAAAGATATTGAAATTGAGCCTTCTAATTTATTGATGCATTTCTCCCTTGACTGGCTGTCTTCCTCAGTTTTCAAACCTCTTGCTTACTCTGTTGTGACCAGCTGCAGTTGGGAGTAGGATTTGTGACTTGCTCACCTTTTAGATCTGCTCCCTGCAGTGTTTCAATTGCTGTGCGTAAAGACGCTGCAATCCATCCTGGAGAACAGTAAATTACAGATTACCCCCTCTGCCTCTCAGTGCAGTTTACGGTAAGATCTTTAGCTGAATGTGACATTAGTTTCCATTGTATTTAGAGTGAAACAAAAGGGTTTGTTACGTTGTGTGCACTTCACTTTTCAGGCCTTTTTGTGTGCTGAAAGAGTGGCTGCACTGTGCTGAGCTAAGCAAAGGACATTGCCAAGAATTCCTCCTGAGACACAGCCTCTCTGTGCTGTCCCAATGAAGAGCTCTGCCTTAGAGACATGACTGCAGCCCTGCAGGAGGGACAGTGGTGCTGAGCAGTCCTGGCACATCCTGCACTCCAGCCTAACACCTCCCTCCCACGGCCATCATTGCACTGTGGAACACACAGCTGACATTTGCCACCACCATTTGTTCATGTCACTTAGTAAAACTGGTGTGCACATAGCTTCTATCTGCCTTGCTTATTTTAATTGCAAGCTCTTTAGCATATGGGTTGTCTGCTAATATGTACATATGCAATGTTTAAAATGCTGGACACAAAAAGTGAAGGGACACTTTTCAATTCTTTGTGTGTGCCCTACCAGGATATAACATTATTATTAATTAAAGGAATAATAATAATATTATTGTAAGAATGGCTGCAATTATAACAATTAGCATGAAAAAGAAAGGCATCCCTTTTCTAAATCAGCACATTTTTGTTTATATGCAAGTTGATTTTACATTTCTCAAGGCAGATTGCCAAAGTCAGTCTTGTAAAATCTGTATTTAGACAGCTAAATAAGAATATCATGTCAGCATTCACAGTGCCAGTTATTCAGTCAGGGTTCTGAGTCCTCTACCAATTTTTTTCAATGGTCAAAGATGCCATTTAGAGTTTAAATTTTTTCTTGACCAGATGCCTCTGAGACCTTTGGCACTTCAAAAGAGGGAGTCCTCTTAGTACCCCACTACAGCTTTTTTGTTCACCTGGCTCCCAAGCCAGCATAATTCCCCTCAAAGAGAAAACTGATGCCCATGTGCTTTACAGATAGAAATTGAATCTGAGCAGGTTGGACCTGAGGGAAATACAGCAGTAGTGAGAGCTGGCTGTTTCCCTGCAGTTCTGAAAAGGATCATATGAAAAATTAAATCTCAGGTTTCATTTGAGAGGGAGAGATTCAAATCTCTGATATTTTCAATTTGAACAAGGACTGTGAAACAGCACCCCAACTGAGTGTGTAAACCACTGGAGTCACAAACCTCTTGCTGATGTGGGAAAGGAGGAACAGCTGGTTTTTTAGGTGCTGTGGTCATACATAACATGCATGGACATACCTTCCTCTGATCTATAAGTGACTGATGAAGTTCCTGACCTCCACATTCTACTTTGCACGTCTTCCAGCTTAGAGTGGACATTTTTCTGCTCATTTTTCCTCTGAGGATCCTTGATGTGGGTCTCTAACTGCCCACCTGTCTGGATGATGCATAAAAGTAAACTTATTTCTGACTGACTTGTCTGCTGCTCTGCCAATGCATCTGGAAGAATTGTGTGCTCAGCACTTTTGTAAATAATGTGACTAATACTGAATCTGACTTGACCCTAACTTTTGGCATCTAGATATGAATATTTTTAGGTTTTACAGGTATTCATTAAAAGAAAAAAAAAAGGCAAAACTATGAGGACTACCTGGACAATAGGCAGGACTTTTTGCTATTTAAGCAGCATTGGAGCAACTTCCACAAAATGTAGGACAGTGGTCTCACTTTATGTCATACTATGCCTTTTTTGAATATCAAACCAGTATGTGAAGAAAAACTTAAAAATACAAAACCATGAAAATATTTAAATACAGAACCTAGAGTTCTTTCCTTTTAAATTTCCTGGCTTGTTTCCTGCATCTGGTTCTGTCACTATTATTGATATAAGGAATCCATCAACATATTTTATGGATGATTAAGAAAGGCTGACCTTTCCTTTGCAGGTACAAATAGGTAGTTCTTCAGAGGCTGTAAATGAATGACAAGATAATTCTGTCCATTTAATATTGAAGTGATGTTGATAGTATCATTCTTCTCATGTTTGAAACGGGGAAGTATAGAGACCTTTCTCCCTCACTCTGTTCTGCTTTATGTGATGGATTTTCCCTCTGACTAATCGCTGTCACATTAACCTGCACTATTTCATCCTTCAGAGCTGTCAAGATAATGACGATAATCGAAGTGGCTCATTGTAGGTAAAGGAAATTATATGAGCAAAGTAATATCATAAAACAGTGTTTAAATATTTTAATTTCATTTGTCAGGGCTGCCCCAACACTTCATTACACATATAACCATCTCTCATCAGTGGAATTAGTGCATTATTCATTAATGTTAATTATTTTCACATAATGGCTGCCCTGATATATTTAACCTCCACATTATATCTCAGATAATGGGCCTGTAAAATTGAATTGTGTGAAGAGCGGAGTTCTAAAGCTCATTTGCAGAACATCAAAGAACAAAGAAGAGGAAAAGAATTCTAAATGGGACATTTCACCCAGCTGGGGCCAAACATTTGTTTCTGTCTGATTTGCATACGGAAAATAGGTGGTTCAGAAGTGGTTTAACATTGTACATGCTGTCTGCTCCTATTACAGAGCCAATTAGAATTTGTTAATGTCCCGAGTGTTTGAGACAACTTGCAAGCCCATCTATTGTCTGATGATCATTGGCAAGGAGCTGGAAAGTTAACAGAAGAAAGTAGACCTTTCTGAAGGACAGATCACAAAATCACATGGCATATTAAGGAGTCACCTACACCACAAGTTAATGCTCCTTTTGACAAAGGTCTGTATTATGGAAATACATTATGGAAATACATTATGGAAAAGTGTTGCTCAGGAGCGAGAAGATCCAAGCCTGGGGCATTCCAGAAGTACTCTAGTAACTGCTTGGTTTTCCCTGGGACAAATTCTCTGATGCTGCCTGTCATGTAGGATGTGGAAATGGATCAGGAGGAGAACGCAGCATCCTGAACAAGATGAGGGGATCTGCACTGTGTTCAGCAAGCTGGGCCAGAGCCCTGATGGACTCAGCACCACACTGGACACAAGAAACCACCAGTTATCTCCAGTCTCTTCCCAGTGGGGCTTAGTGATGCTGAGGTTGATGTGTCTGCATTGCTCTTTCAGAGGATGGGGAATTCCAGACTCCTTTCCCCTGCTTTACCACATGCCTTGAATATACACCCCAACAAAACAAAGTCAGTACGGGTAGGGGACGTTGCATAATTTAGTGTTTGAGGAACCAGCTGAATCATTAGAAGTAATTTCAACTCTAGGCTGCAATTTAGAGGACACAGCTTGTCCACTCTAACTGCATGGATTTAACTAAATTGTTGTATTTTTTTTCCCATTTAGAGGCTTATATGTATTTTCTTCTCATTTAGAAGCTTATACATTATTCACAGATTTCAAAGGACCTGAGAAGGCATTGAAATCAAATACTTCATAAAGAGAACATTTATCAACAATTTAACATGTTATAAGGCTAAAGTCAGTTCAGAAAAAAATTACTTTTTAAACAGAAAATAAATTGGAATTTTCTTCAAACTTTAGTGCCAGAGTGTTTGTGAAGTTTTCTGTTAAGTTCCCACACAGTTATATGAAGCAGTCTTTTGCTTTCTGCAAAACTTCAGGAGAATAGCTCTTCTGAAATTCATGTGTAAAATACACTTTTGCTCTACTTCATGTCTATAGTAAATTTTATACATCAAAAAATTATTTCAGACCTATTTCTTGGCTGTTACAGAATAACTTATGGCTCATGATAGGACTATGATCTCAGAGGTAACCCAGCAAATCAGAAGTCAGAAAATGTTTAATGAATAACAACACAATTCACTTGAGGTCATTAACATACTTTAGTCTCATTGGCCAAAAAGTCATAATTCACAGGGATGACAAATGTCTTTTTGCTAAGTGGCAGTAGGTTTTTGGCCATGTCATTAAATATTCATACATCACATACATAAATCTTCCTCCACTTGGCATCATCTGGGATTCATTTGGAAGAGACCCATTTATTTCACTTTGTAATGCTTCAAGTTTGTTGCAGGCTTTAGCCTCAGCCTCCAAACTCTAGATCCAGGCTTGTTAGAAAGGAAAACAGGCATGGTCCCTTCTTAGGAGGGAAAATCCTCTCTTAGTCTATCCATTTTCAGACTATGATTTTTTATGGATTCTTATATGATCTTTTACACATCATACAAGCTGTGTGAACAAAACCTGCTGATGTTCTCAGCTTTCTAAACCTTTTTTTTTTTCATACAATGTTTTCAGGGTACCATGGAATATGGATAAATAGAGAGATTAGAGAGGTCACTACATGAATGAAATAATTTCTCCATATCTAAATACACTGCATGGACTTCGGTCAAAGACATGAGAAATATACAGTCTTCCCACAAATATTTGGGTATTTTCAAACAGGAATAGACTGACAGGAGTAGTCTGCCTTTTTATTGCTGTCTAGTCAGATGGTTTTTTTCTCTCCTGAAGCAGCTTCTACTAGGGGGTTAAACTGGTCTTACATCTGCATTTCATCCAATAAAAATCTCAAAGTCAAAGCCCTGAATTCAGATGAACTTTCTCCATGTTCCCTATATGCTATTCTCGTGAGGCAAAAATATGACTCTTATCAAAGATGCATATTTTGCTAGGATGTCCTTGTCATATTCTGCTGTTTTCTTTTTATTGGGAAAAAAAAAACCAACAAAAACCAACAAGCAAGGGCTGCATGAGGAAATCCAAGAAATTCCTCAAAAATTGGAAGATACCTCAAGAACTACAAGTCAACAGAATAAAAATGATCTGTGATTTTACCTACAGTGTCTTTATATCCTGCACAGTCATCCTGTGTCAGGTATTCTTCTCCTCAATGGTGCAATGGAGAGCCAAGAGAGTAAGAAACTGATTTTTTCCTCTATAGCAAAATGGAAATAAAACAATGGATGAAAAATTATGGCATCAAGAAATCTCTTTAGACTTTCTGAAGTGGTACAAAAAGCCAGTCTCAAGAAGGGTTGTTGACGTGTCTTGAATAAAGCCTGGTGGTCTCAGCATCTTTAAAAGTGAGATAATCTTTTTCTCTGGAGGTTGAGGTGCTAGAAAATTTTACATCATTGAAAGAAATACATGCAGAGGAAATATCACAATTGATGGCAATAATTAAACTTACAATAGTATTTTTCTTATAATGAATATTAATGTATATGCACAGACACACACACACAAAATCAGGTAGCTGTTTTTGTTAAATTGTCTTGAAACTGAGTTTCTAATTGGGTAGAAATGAGACTAGAATTCAAGGAAACAGAATTTTGGTTGCAGTCAAGGACCAAGTAATGCTGTTGAAATATGACTCTGCTTTGAAATCTGCCAGAGTCAAGGATTTCAATATCATTTTAAATACTAAGAAAGACCTCTGTCTACTGAGTCACAGCTCCATAACTATTGGAGTTTTTCCACGTTGGCAGTCTCAGGTATGACTCAACTCCTGTTATAATGTGAGCTAACATTATTTCAGAACTATACTTAACCTAAGACATGCTCTTCACAAGAAAGGTATGCTGTTTTACAGTGGAACAGCACTTTGAATGGAGTTAGGTGTCCTAAATATTTTGAAAACAGGAATCAGCTTGTATTTTCAGAATATTAATGGTGCATCTGAGTACATCCTGCACCAAAAAAAAAAAAAAAAAAAAAAAAAAAAAAAATTAAAAAAAAAAAGGGGAACTATTGCGTAGACTTCCATAGACTTCTATTATTATTTCAATGAAGCTGTAGCTGATGTTAGATCCTTAGAAAATTTGCAGGATACTTCAAAGCCTTTCATAAAATGTCTCTAGGAAGCAGCTGCCAGTGTAAGTTTAAAAGCAAAGGCTAGAGTTGCATTTGAGAGGTGATGAAATATGTCACTTCTTGCAGTAGAGATTTTTAATTAGTTTTGAGTAAAACACATTTTTTTCCAAGATGAACAACATAAAATCCTAGATCCTCTTTCCAGTCTTTGGCTATAGTTATGTCTGTTCAATCTTTCTGTCATACATTGCAAAATACTTTTGCAAATGCCTCATTTTCTCTGAGGAATTAGTATTAAAACACATGTGTGGAAAACTGAATGCAGAGATTTTGCAATCAGCTATACTCTATAGGCTACCAATGAAACTACCCAGCAGGAGGGTGTGAAGATAGGACATAGTTGTGTCAGAGGTGAACATCTCAAGGTTCTGCGGCCCTGTGACAACAGCACTCTGCTGCTAGAGGTCAAACCCTTCTTCTTGCATTGCAGAATCAGCAGGGAAAATGCATAAACAGCACTGGGAGAAGGTAAAGATGATCTTCAGACAAATCTAAGGAAGTGAATGACAGAATCAGGCTTCCTCCAGATGTTTGTCTCTTCTATGCACACCTGTTTGCACAGGATCTCAGCTTTTGTGGGTAGAGGTCCCAGCAGATGCCACAAGGGGTCTTGTCCTTGAGCTGTGCATCTCACTCAGGCCCCACAGGTCATCTGCAGCTCTGAAACTTCTCCTGGGTAAGTTCTCCCATTGTGTTCAGACATGGAAAAAGAAGCAGCACTCTGAGCATGGTTTGGTTTGCTGAGTACTGTGCAAATAAAAGATCCAGAATAGCCTGTTCTATTTTGAGAGAGGGACAGAAGTTTGAGTACAGTCCAAACTGTACCAGAATGCAGAACTACATATGGAATGAGACAAAAATAAACAAAAGGGAATACTTTTTGGACAATTTCCAGAAACACCTCTTCCAGGCTGTTCAACTTACAGGAATAGAGGCTTAGGTGCTCTGAATTCCCAGGCTGTGTGTAACCTACATTAGATGTTTCTACCAGTCAATGTGCATCCTGTCACAAAACCAAAATTCCTGAAATTGGCAAAAATTTGTGTCTCATTGCCAATAATTCTGACCAGACTTATTCCTTAGAAGGATGGGACAAGCTTCAAATATGACAGAAGTGAGATGGTTCTTCAACCTTTATGTTTCAGCAGAATGAGGACCATCCTGACTATAGATCTTTCAAAACTGAGTTGAAAGAAATCTATCACTCCCATCTGTCTTCTAAACAAACACTGTCAGAAAAGGAACATTGTAGAGAACTCCATGTGAGATACCTTGAAAACTGGAAAAATGGAAACTTTGGGGGATGTCTGTGCTTTAAAAATTGAAGAATGAAAACCTGAGAGGTTTAGAGACAGTGAAAAGTGAACTTGCAATCTCTAAATGTTATCTGGAACACAACCCCCACTCCCTTTAAATTATAATTTAAAGTGACCAGTAGAAATATCTTTAAATTATAAGGTTTTTTCTTTTCTCCAAATAAAACATAACAATTTTATTGTCTTTCCACATTTCTGTAGCAAGGGAAAATTTGTAAGGGGAAATTTGCCTCGCGGAAGAATTCAGATTTCATATAGTTCACATATCATCTTAAACAAGAGTATTTATATAATCCAAAATAAGGTGTGTACTGTGGCCTCCTTATGTGCATGTGCACTCTTCCTGCTACATGCACATCCTGCTAACTGCCCAGACAAAACGTGTCCTAAGGCTACCTCTTCAGACAGTAAGGTACTTGCTGACAGCTCTGGGCTTGGAGACAAATTAAATAAGCCAATTTTTCAGTCTGGAGGTCTAATAAAGCTTCTGGCTTTCAGTTCTGTCAATGACTATGAATAAAATTCTCTGAAAAAAGAGAAGACAGGCTGTTTAGTTTTCTGATGAGGGTGATTTTAAGGTGAAGATCAATTCTGCAGTTCTTATTTCAGCTCTCATCAGTGAGAAGCTCCTGTCATTAGAGAAGCAGGAACACAAAGTTTTCAATTACTGCTTCTCCATTCTGACTGCTCAACTCTCTGTTCACTACCACCTTCTGAAATGAATCCTACTAGAGGATGTGATGGGGCAGCTTTATAAAAATTTTATATAGGGCAGTTTTTTGGTCTTTCTGAGTTTAATTTGGTGACACCAAGTATAGTTGTAAAAATTTCATAAGTATTCTTTTAAAAACACTGTGCTTGTTTTGTTCAGAGCTTCAAAATTAGCCTTCAAGTTGATGTTCTCCCAATGATGTGCATCATCACTCCCTTTCCAGTCATGTATTCATGTCTGAATGCTTCCTTGTTTTGATAGATGTTGTTGTCATCAAATCAAAGAATCCTGTAAGCAGAAGCAACTAAACTATATTTGAAGGCCAGAAAATTAGTTGAGAAAAAGGTTTTACCTTTCTTTTGGTACCAGAAATATTTACTGTACTATTTTATATAAAGATATTTTTGAGATACAATGGATTACAAGGTTTGCAAATATCTGATTACTTTTTTCCTGAAAAAAGGTGTTCATTTCCAGAATTTCCTTTTCCTTTCCTGTCTGTGATCCACATGAGAAATCTTGTGGCTTATTTTCCTATTAGTTAAAGACCCCTCTTTGCAGAAAATGCCATCCAACACAAAGGTGGGGAACTGGCCACCCATCCTCTGACCTCTGAAAGGTCATTATTATTATTTTAGCCTGGATTGCAAATGTACTGCAGGAAATTTTCCAGTCATTCCCACATAGCATGCTTTTGTTTACTTTACAGGAAAATCTTAGAGCACATGGACTGTGTTCTTCTTGGATGAAACAAATTGAAGTTTTGAAAGGTGTCTGAGGTGACCCCTGAAATGTGCAGTATGACTATCAAGGTTTCAATGATTCACCCTAAAAACCTGCTCCTGTAGGTGTTGATCAGCAGAGAGAGGAAGCCAATGTGCACCATCTGCACTATACAGCTGTACCCTGAAGACGTAGGTTTGCACACAGACCAAGTGGGAAATGAACCTTGTGGAAAATGAAGTTAAATAATTGTGATGGAAAAGCAGCAGAATTATTTAGGATGCAAGGTAAAAGACAAACAGACTGAATTTTCTTTTGTAACTGTAAAAGAAAATGTTTTTATGCTCACTTTAATCAGTGCTTTCTTTCCTTCACATAGATACGGCTCTAGATTCTGCACTGCTCTTTTGATTTCTCCACTCTTCCCTGATAACATCTTTTCTGACTGTCCACTGGCTTCTACAGAAAAGAGTAAAGGTCTCATTGTTAGATGTTCATCATGCTCACTCATCCAGTAACAAGCTACTGTGTGTATCTAAATATCCATGAAATAAACTGTTGATCATTTCTTTCTTGTTATAGAACAATTTTTCTGTAGTTTAAAAAGTTTGTGATTTCAATACAAACACATACACACATATAAGTCTTTAAATTGGTTTTACAGGCTCCAAAAAATTGTAGAAATTGCTGGGGAAAACCCAGCAAAGAAGGGTCTTTAATTTTTTTTTTTTTTACAAGTTAATTTTCTTGTCAGAAAATTAATACATTTTGGTGTTTAGTCCTGCCCCTTGGTATAGAATTTTTATGAAGAGAAAAATCTTCCCACCAACTCAGCTGCTGAGAGAATTCCTTTTTTTGGGAAAATACCCATATTCAGAAAGCATGAAAATTTATGTGTCTGAAAAAATTAAGGCCATATTTATATACTTGATTTTGTTGTTAATTGTCTTATCTAATGGGGTTAGGTCTTCAAGTCAGACAAGCTATATTACAATTTGTTGCTAATGACTCCATACATTTATGGAGCTTCATAAATTGTTTTTAAGCAAAATGGGCTTGAATAATTCAAGCATTGCCATGAATGTTAGTGCTTGCAAGATCAGTAAAAGCACATCTCTTAAACAAATGGTCAGTGGGAACCAAATCTGTTGCAATTTGTGTTCATCTAAAAATAAAAGTAAAATGGATTGCAGCTGTTTAGTCGTTGTGTCTCTAATGTAAATATAAGGTGCAGGAAGAGTAAATTCCTCTTTTAGTATGGAAGCAGTCCAGCAATATTCCCTCACTTCAGCCTACATAAGCTTAAATGAATGTGAAAATAATCCTAATGAACTTGATAAGAGAGAATGATTCATAATTATAAAAAATAAAATTAATGCTTTCATTTCAGTTATATAATCTCTCTTGTTTCATTGTCCCATAGGACTTTGAAATACTGATTTATTTTCATTGCAATGTTTTGACCTAAGAGTAGCCTCTGTCATATATCATAGCCCCTGTGGGTGTAGGGAAGCCCAGGCAGCTGGCTTACCCAAAGTCAAGCATCTCTTGACTGGCAGGAACATGGTTCTTCCTTGGACATCATCTGCTCCAAACAGCATTAAATAATGCTTCTTTTAATGAGTGGTTGTATTGACATGTCATTCTGCATAACCTAGAATGAAAAAGGAGAATTGCATTGGAAGGGGCCTAAAAGGATCATTTACTCCCACTGACTGGCCAATCTAGGGCCAAGAAAAAGCTAAAGCATGTTGTTAAGAGCATTGTCCAAATCCCTCTTAAACACAGACCACCTCTCTAGGAAGTCTGTTTCAGGGTCTGGCCACCCTCCTGGCAAAGGAATGCTTCCTAATATCCACTCTAAACCTCCCGTGACACAACTTTGACCTGCTCCCATGCATCCTACAGTTGGATACCAGGGAGAAGAGATTAGCATCTCTCTTTTTACCTCCCCTCCTCAGGAAGATACAAAGGGCAATGGAGTCATCCCTTAACATCATTTTTTCCAGGTAAGATCAGCCCAAAGTCCTTAGCTGTTCCTTATAGGACATTCCCTGTGGCTTTCACTTGTCTTGTCGGTCTCCTCTGCATGGATTCCAGGATCTCCACATCCTTCTTAAGGTGTGGGGCGCAAAACTGCACATTGTATTCCAGGTGAGACTGCAGCAGTGTATCCCAATACAATGGGATAATCGCCTGTTTTGGCTGGCTGGTGATGCTCTTTGGTGCATCCCAGGATGCAGTTTGCTCTCTTGGCTGCCAGGGAGCACAGCTGCCTCCCACTGAGCCTGCTGTCAACAGCACCCCTGGACTCTTTCCTTGCTTGCTCTCCAGCCACTCTTCCAAATTATTCTTGTTCTCAGTGTTACTCCACCCCAGTGCAGAACCCAGTATTTGCACGTGTTCAATTTAATCCTTTTAATCACTGCTCCAGTTATCAAAATTCCTCCTTATTAGAGGACATCAAGTTAATTAAACATGGTTTACCCTTTGTGAGCCCATGTTGACTGTGTCTGATGATTATGTTACTTTTTAAATGCCTTCCAGTAGCACCAGGTACAATATCATACTTTTTTTTTCTGAAATTGAGGCTAGACTAACAGATCTGTAATTCCTTGGGTCTGTCCTCATATTTTTTGTATATGGGCACAACACTGGCTAGTTTCCAGTCAGTAAGGAGCTCCCCAGACTCCCAAGACCTCTGGCAGATGATTGAGAGAGGTCCTGCTATGATATCTGCCAGTGCCTTAAGAACTCTGATTAGTTCTGGTTCATGAACATGAAAGAAACACTAACTACATGGACACTTCTGGATTACCCCAGAATTGTGAGCTGCCCTGTGGGAATAATCCATGTCCCACAAGACCAACATAATTTATTCATATCCTGGCTCTGGCAGTCCTCGATTACTGACATATTTTGGTAGAAAACTGGCACAGGCTCCTACAGCTCAACAGCTGAGCTGGGAAGGTCCACTTCCTGGGCTGGAAGGAGATGTTTCTTTGCACAGAACATTCCCCTCTGATCAAAGGGGCTTCTCTGTTTTTGCTTCTCTCTTCCCTGTGGCATGATCAGGCAAGCTGATTGAAGGTGAAACAGAGCAAAGCACTTAGGTTTGACACTAGTTTTAGACTGAGAACCTCAGTGTGCTGTGTGACCAGAGAAGTTGGGGGTGCCTCCTTCCTGGATGTGCTCATGTCCAGGTTGGATGGGACTCTGAGCAACCTGGTTTAGTGGAAGGTGCCCCTGTCAGTGACACTGGGCTTAGTATTAGATGACAAATAAGGTCCCTTCCAATCCACATCATTCTAGGATTCTGTAGCGTTTTCTGTGTGGTTGGAATGGATGTTGACTCCCCAAAAGGAAGCCCAACGGGATGGTTTTTCCAGGTCAGAAATCCCTCTGAATATTGCATAATTATTTTCTTCCAATAAAAGGATTTTTGCAAAGTTATCTCAGACTTCAACCTCATCTTAATTTCTGGTGAGGAATGAACTTGAGTTCAAAAAGTACATAGCAATTCCTATCTAGGTTTATCTGGCTCAAGCATTCTAAGTAAATAAAAACTACTGAAAAGGATACCACCATGATGAGGTGAGAATTTGGATTTCAAAATAATTCAAGCCTTTCCTCCCTGATCCCTGAAATCAGAGGCCCCTAGAACAAAGAGATGCTTTGGGGGCATATTCAGCACTTTGGAAATAAAATGTGTAGCAATGATATGTGCCTTGCCTCAAGATGCAGCACTGGTACTGAGGACAAGATGTGACTTTTCAAAGTTAACCTTCCATGCACACACAGAGAACAAAGCAGGCAAGCCAAAACCTCTCTCAAAAAGAGGTTTTTCTGGGAGAAAATATTGACAGTAATGGGGCTAGAAAAGCAAATTAAGTCTTCCCAGGAAATGAAATCTATCTATTTGTGAAGGAAGAACAAATCCCACTCCTCCATCACAACTTCTACCATTTAGGAGTGTATGTGGTATAAATATGATATATGTGTATATAAAAGGGATATTTAAATTTTCATATATATGTGTATGTGTGTGCACATATGGTAAAAGTCATGATGGAGAAGCGAGATTTGTTATTTCTTCCAAATAGACAGAGATATAGATATATAGTAAAATAAAATAATTCTGAAATGTTAGCTGTCTGGAAAGAAGAGGGAGCGGGAGAAATAATACATCTTCTATATATGTTTTATAATACTGGGAGGTACTCAGGCTGGAGTGATAGGGGTTGTATAGGAAGTGGCACCAATAAATAAATTATAGTTTCACATATAAAGATGGGAATTTGGAATACACTGTTAAAGTAGTTTGGGAATCACTGAACAATTTCAGTGAGTTGCTTTACACCCAGCCACTGGAGCCATCTGTCAGTTAAATGACAGCTCTTCTGGCAAACATAAACGATGTTGCTACTGCAAATATATGGGCCAGCAGTGAAAGTTGATGTCTTCAACAGAAATAGATTGTATCTTCTCCAAATTCATATAACTCATGGCCAGATTATCATTGTAGGCAAAAAATACCTATCAAATTTTGATACTTACATGGCAGCATTCCTTATTTGTGTAATTGTTTAACATTGTTTCAGTCTTTTCAAAAAGTGATATCGTGATTAAAGTGATCATATCTTCAAACTCACAAAGTATTGAGACTTACTCCTTGATGAGAAAACAGATCTATGAGCCCATCCTGAAAAACAAAGCATGGAGATAATTCGTAATTTAAAATATCTTATATGATACAAAATATAATATATTTTGCATTCCTATTCTATTCATTAGCCTGTTAACTTTTTAACTTGCCTTGAGTAGCACCAATAACATTTCAATGCACTTTGTTACTTCTTGAGCTGAATTTTAAAATTATTACAACACTATCTGCAGCAAAATTAATTTGATAAGTTATATTGGATAATTGGCATTCCACAAAATAGTTTTTAAAGCAGATTGTAATTTTACAGAAGTATTTATCTGCAGTAATTACTCTGAAAATTTCTTGAAACCTGTTGTAATTTCATTGGTATTTTACAAAATACATTCATCTATGATTTTGTCACTCCTTATTTATCCATAGTGCTGTGTGAACAGTCACTGATACACTGCTGTTTACTCAGGTGAGACTTTGATAAAAATGAAGCAAAAAGTGGTAAGTGTAATTCTAAACAGAGAGAAGGAATTTGTATCATAGAGGAAGGTTACAGATGGTCTTGGATATTAAAATAGTTACCTTTGTTGGTCAGATCTTTCTTCACTACCAAAAATAAAAAATCTACTATGACCTGATACTTGGTTGCTTTTTTCCTTATTATTGTCACTTGGTAGGTTTCCAGGGTTTAATTGATGGCAATTGTTAGAAAATCTCTCTGTTTGAAACCAGATGTTCACGTAACCTCTTTCAAAGCCTGTTTGATAAATTTAAGGAAAATGGTAACATTATACTAGAGGCCAGTACTGCTCCCTTGTAACACTGCATGGCAGTGACTGAGCGTGAGTGGTGCCAGTCTCTGTTGAATCCCAGGGATATGTGCCACACCAGAGCTAGTGGTGAGCTAGTGTTTGTTATCCACCCGGAAACAATCCAATACTTCCTCAGCTGCTTTACAGTTTGACACACTCTACATTGAAGTTCAGATTCTTGAGGTAAAATGAGGCACTCACATGCCATTTCAAGAGTTTCAATCCAGTTTGGGAGAGCACTGCCAATACTGACACTCAGGCCTGATCCTAAGAGCAAAGAAAACGGAATATTCTCTCTCCAGATATTTCCATTTGCATAAGTTTTGGCACTCTCCTGCTGTACTGGTCCCTTGCTTTCACTTTCCTAATTAGGCCCTTCTGGAAGGCATAAAAGAAGAGTTTCCTTGCTTGAAGAGCTTGAGTACCCAGCTAAGCCTCTGACTCTACCACATCCACATAGATGAGGAAGAGCTTTTCCACCTTTTCCACTCATGGCTTCACCACAGTTTTGTCTGATGGAGGATGGAGGCTGTTCTGTTGCAGAGGATCCTGTCTTCTCAGAAAGCAAATGAAGATGGATGTATAGGTGAATGGTTGGGAAACTCAGGTAGAAGGCAGAATTTGTTCCTCCTCTGTGTTGAAGGAGTGCTTGTTTTATACAGAGGGAAATGGCTTAGCAAGAAGACTGAGAGCTTCCAGCTCCAGACTAGTGTTGTTTGCTGATGAAAGCATTCTTCAAGTGGGTAGGAGGCATGGATTACTGTCCCTCGGGCAAAGAGCAGGGGAGCTTAACTCAGTGCTGTCAATGCTCCAATCACTCAGGAGCTGGTCCCAAAGGATTTCAAGTCTTTCAAGTATCTGAGCCAAATTTAATACCTATAAGAGGAGAAAAGACACCACCATGGACTAAGACTTTCTGTTTTTCTGATAAATGGTGTTGAAATAATTGCCTGCAGAAGAAGCTGCTAGGTTAGAGATTGTGGGTGATTGAAATGTCAGTCTTCCTAAGCCCACAATTATTCTGGAATTTATTGCTATCCTTTTTTGTCTTTTCCTTCTTTTAAGAGGCACATAGGATTTGACAATGTGGTTTGGACCCATCTTCATCTCTACCTTTGACTCTTTGCCATTTTTAATAGGTCTTAAATATACAGACTGAAGAAAAGTTCTTGTGCAATAAATCCCAGTTATCTATTCTAGTTCACTTCCACTTGTTTATTTCCCACAAAGCAGGGCTGTAAACTTGGTTGGCCTTTCACCTTTTTTTCTCTATGTTGGTCTACAGCAGGTACACCAAAACTGAAGAGAGGAACCATGGGAAACTCCCATTTGTTATTTAATTATAAACTTGACATTACACACCATGCAAAATTAAAATCTCCAGCTTGTTCTTGCCCCAGTTATTTTGAGAACACTCTCTTCAGGGTTTTAACAGCCTTTTGCCATAGATGGCACAAATGCATGCTCTTTCCAGCTGATGAAATATGTTCAGTTTTGACTGTGGCCTTCATTTTATTTATCACCTCACTCTAGTAGAGAGAAAGTCCCCACCTCTAGCTGGCTGAGAAGGCACTGTGTGCAGGACTGTTTCACATCTGAAAAATGGCTGTAACAGACATGGGAATTCCAGGCCAGGATGGGGCATAGCTACCCAGTCATCTCCAATCTTACATTTATTGAATCAAAGAATGGTTTGGTTTGGAAGGGACCTTTATCATCCATTTCCAACACTTCTGCTATGGGCAGGAACAGCTGCCACTAGACCAGGTTGCTCAGGGCCCCATCCAGTCTGGTCTTGGACTGTGCCAGGGATGGGGCATTGTATCTTCTCTGTGCAACTGGTCCCAGTTCCTCACCAGCCCCACATTTGCTATGGTTAACCTGAGGGCAACCCTAGTTCAGGCACTGGGAGGTGTCACCTCACAGTGACACAGTGAAGCACAAAGTAAGGTAAGGATGGAACTACTGGAAGAATATTTGACTCTGGTAGGAATGTGGTTTCCCATTACATAATTGCAGTTATGAAAAGTGCTAACACTGCAAACTGCCATAATCTAGTTTCTACTAAATTGACCTTCCTTTTGGACTTTGCCAGAAGGCTTGATTCATTAAAGCTCATTGAGTTATTAGAGATATTTGGTTGAAAATTACTTCAGGAATAAAAAGCAGGGATGGCAGGCTGAATCATAACTTCAAAAGTGAACCTTAGTAAGTCAGAGTTGACTCAGATTTCAACCCACTTCTATCTATAAGTGTGCATGTTAATCCTCTGTGCTGTAGGAAGTAGAAATGTCTTGTATTTTTTCATTTCTTTAAATCTTATAATATTTTTGATGCCTAAATTATTTTCTCTTCCCACCTAAAGCAAATTCTGACTTCAGGAGTTTACCATAAGCTGAGAATAATACCTTGTACTCTCTTCAATCATTAGACTCAAAGATTGCTCTACAAGAACGACTCCTTTTAAGCTTTCATAAACATTTACTCTACCATCTCACTTAAAAATATCTAAGCATTCTATTATATCAGTGCATGAAGATCTGTGCTCTTATTAAATCAAGTGTGTCATCTTGTGCTCCTGCACCTTAGGAGACACAGGAGGAAGTGCTCTGGAATTGTCAAGGGACATGAGAATGTGGCCATTATATTTTATATAATGGCATGCTAAATGATTAATACTTGTAAACTAATGCATTTAAATTGTATGTGCATGAGACACTCAAAGCTTTGCAAATATGTCTGAGAGACTCATTTGAAAAAAAATACACCTGACAACTTCTCCTTTCCTAGTGGATTATATTTGCGCTAGTCAAGTGAAAAAGCAAGAGTGGCATGTAAGGATGATAATACACAAGGTATAGAGTATTTCTGAGCAATTATAACATGCCTAGGAAGGTGTTGCAAGGCATAAGGCTGAAAGGCCAAATGACTTTACCCACTTGAGAAATGCAATAATTCCCTGGAAATGCACTGCCTGGAGTATATTATTACTGTTATGAAATAGAATTCATGAATAGAAAGAAGAGAAATGGTGAGGAGGGGGACAGGCCTATCCATACATGTCCTGGCTAGTATTGCAGTGGGTATGACATCAGCCACAGCCAATCAAACAGGCTCAGTAATGTCCAAAGTACTGCAGACATTTCATAATTAAGTAATAAGACATGACAGGGCATGAATTGTGTTGTATTAATTCTCGCCGGGTGTGTTGTCGCAAGCCAAGAGGATGAGGGCTGGGTGCCATCGGTCCAGCCAACTGTGAATTAATCCTTTCCCATTCTCACAATGGAACCTCTTATTGTGGTTTTATGAAATGTTAATTTTTAAAATATTTATGTTGTTAATTAAGTGATGAGTTTCTAAGCCATGATGGCAATCAGCACAGTTCTTTCCGTAATTCTGAGCAGAGAATTGTGTTATCCCTACTCACATCTCCACACTCAGTCAAACCAGCTGTTTTCTATTGTCCGTTTGCTAATGTATTCTAATATCCTGCCTCCTAATGCCTACTCTCATATTTGCATTCATTTGCATATAAGAAGCATCTAGATATGCCAGTAATGGTTAGTGAAGTCCTTTGAGCATATGAAGTGCTATGGAAGTGCTAAATACGGCTTTTGTTTACTATTCATAGAAAACACTGATGTAGTGGGGGGTACTGTGGATGTCCCTCGTCACTCAGAACTTAGTTCTGTACATTGTGATTGGGAGCAATGGGTTTTAAAACAAAAAATAATGCTTTTGGGTTTTGTGCATTTGCAAAATTAGGACATCTATCTTTCTTTGTTACTACATGACTCCCAGCCAGATCCCACTTACTCAGGTTATCCGTTTTCTACAGTATTTTATGTGGTACTCCACAGTGCTCTTTAATTTAATATAAACCATTTTCTTTGGTGACCTGAGACAGGCTTGGGACCCAGTGCTGGTGTTTTACATCTCCAGTAAATGTTTTTGCTTTGATCTCAATAGGAGCCACTTCACATTTTCTAGGCTCATGGAATCTACATTCTCGAACAGACTGCACAAGATTTATCACCAGCGGCATCCTGAAAATTACATCATGTTTTGCTATTTAAAATCATGAAGGTAGATGCCTAGGCAAGCCAGAAAATCCACCTGGGCATTTGTCTGTGATTGCTGTTCTGCTATTATAGTTAGAAATGCTCAGTAACATGTAAAAGTCCCTGAAGTGCTACTGAAATGACAGGGAGGGTTCTGTGACATTCATGTGTGGGGCAGGGTGGCAATGTGACCTACCAAATGTCCACACCAGGACTGTCAGGGCCAGAGAATACTGACAGTGAGAAAACCTGAACTTCTGCAAGGAAGTTGAAGAGATGAATGCCAAGATGCTGGTTTTGTAGCTCAACATGAAGATAGAAATGTCTAAGTATATCATTGAGAAAGGCATAAAAATCCTGCAGTGGATAGTAGATAAATGGCATGCTTTTCTGACCCCAAAAGCTTTATTTTGTCAGCAAAGATGCAAAAAAATTTCTTTGTTAAACATTAAGCAAGCACACACTATTTAAAAGTGTTAATAGAAATCACACTTCTACATGTCACTCCTTCCCAAGTCCTTCATACATTTAATTTGTCTCTGATGGTCTGTTATATTTAGGAGAGAACAATTACTTCATGTAACAACCCAAACACATAACTGAAACTTGAAACAGCTAAAGGGATCACCCACATTTGAAGCCGCCTGAGATTGTTATTCGTTATTGCAATCACCCTAGGATTTGAGCCAGATCGTTTATCAATGGTGTTCCTGCAAGCAAAAGAAAAAGAATTCTTCTTTTGGTATGGTACACTTGACATTCAGTACTTGGGTCCTAGCATTTTATAAAGTTTAGGTTTATTTGTACCATAACAGAAAAATGTTTTCTTTTTCACTCAGACACACATACATTTAACTTTCTTCCAAAATCGAAATATGATTAAATTTTAGAAGTGCCTCATTCTGAAGGGCATTGAGAGACGTCCTTGGAGCAAGGAACACAGCACTGGCCAGGTAACAGTTCAATAGTATTGAAAATTATATATTAAAATTATATATTGAAAATTATATTATGCAGTGCATATAAATGTATATACAGGTCCATATATATATGCCAAATATATATACCCAATGTACATATGAGCCAAAAGAGATATTACAATGTTATTAAGATATATTACACTAAATTATTTGAGTATCTATTCTCAGACCACCACTTTGCTGCACCCACCTTCATCCAGTCACTTTGCAAGGACACAAAGCAGTTTCGTCTTGAAGCAGGCAGTCATGAATCCAGGCCACGCGGTGTTTCTCTGTAAAAGAAAGCAAAATATTGCTTCTCAATATTGGGGGTTTTGGACTCCCCCTGCACCTGGATGGTGCCTACTGGTCCCCTTCTCTGTTGTTTTTTATTATGCCTTTTGTGACTGAGGCTTGAGCACACTGCCAGTGCAGGGTCATCTTGGTCCAAACCTTTTAATTTCCATCATTTACTCCTCTGGGCAAATGAAGTCAGGCTGATGCCTTGCCATTTGGAATAGGACAGTATCTGTGAATTACTTTATGTGTAATCATCAAAGCATCAAGATACTTTTCAGTAATGGCTGTGAAGTAAACTATTTAAATAAATAAATTAAATAAAATTAAGAAATTTGTATATATACTTGAGATCAGAGTTCCAGGCTAATGTGTGCTTACTGAATATACTTTGTTTTGCTCTATGGTTTCTCAGTCCTTTAAACTTCCCTTGCCTTGCATTTCCTCAGGTTTTCTGGGAGGGCAAATGGCCGTTAAGGAAAAGAGCACTATTTATTTAGGGTTTTTTTTCCTAGATTTGCACTAAGTTGAATGGTTAAAAAACAGTATCTGATTTGGCTTACTATCAAGTGCTTGATAAACTTTTGCTATTTCTGTGGAAACACTGCTTTAGAAACATGTCTTTCCTGTTCAGTTTCTTCTTTATCAGAAGACAAAGTAAACATTTTCCTCTCCTAAGTGATTTCTTGCCCTCCAATACACAGCTCAAGTCTGTTTCACATATGTGGGTATTTAGTGCCACCTAAAACACACTTGGCTTCAGCTTCCTAGGGTATGTTTCAAAAGCCTAGACATAGGTGCCTAATACCATTTAGATGCCTGAGGATAACCTGCCTGGCATCCAGCTGCAGCTTCAGCAGGGCTCTGGTCTCCCACAGATCTTGTGTTGTCTTTCCCAGGCTCATGCAGATGCTGTGAATACACCAGGATGTTTAAAACTGTATGGAACGATGGTGCTGAGCCACTCACATCGCTCTTCTCCGTGCTCCCTGCTCTCTGCAAGCATTCCTGGAGCAAGCAGCACAGCTTTATGTTTGTGTTTCTGTATTTCTAAATGCCCCATGTAGGGGCAAGACACGAATGATCAGGAGCGTTTGAATAGTCATGAATATTTACACCGTTCTACCCATAATAAAGCATGGAGCCTGATATTCTCATTTCTTAAACAATCAAAACATACTTGTAGATCAGATTTAATGCATATATTTTTTCCATTTGAATACATCGTGATTAAAAGTTCATGACCTTGATTATATTATGCAATTTGAAAAATCGCCAACAATGTCCATGGTGATTAAATATTCCACTTTGTAATTATTTTGTAACTTTTGTTCTGCTCTTTGCTCACTCCAAAAATTATCATAAAATTTTGAAAGATGTCCTCGGTGCAGAATATGTCCATAAAATATTAAATATTCAATTTTCCTCTATCATGGCTTGAAAAATTCATAATTACATGATGATCCACATAATAACTCATTCTGAAAAGTCATATATGGCACTCCCCCTGTGACTGAGTTAATAATTTACTGCTGTGTGGGATTTTCACTCTGCACTGTTAGTCTTGGGAACATTTATTAAGCAAATGTTCATTTGCAAAGATCAGAATGTGAATGAAGAGGGTAAGAATTTAATGAGGAGTGACAGACAGGTGAACTGATTCCATACAGTTCTTTACTACAGGAGAAAGCAGATAGCTTTATCTTTCATAGCCTCGATAGACACATGAAATGAAATATAGAGGACAGGGGGCAAAAGGAAAAAAAGAAACTTTCCTAGAAGGGCCAATGGAAGGATAAATCAGAGGAACTCCTGAACATGATTCAGACTGCTTGAAATGGTTGATCTCAGACTATGCCTTTGGACTTACACTGAAGCAATATTTAGACTTTTTTTTTTTAAGATATTTGCCCATTTTTTCGATAGAGTACTTCTAGCATTTAAAAAAAAGATCAAGACAAGTTTAAATTTTGGTTTCAAAATGCATTTTAGTTTATGGCTAACTTTTATAATTTTCAGATGTAAAAAACACAACTAATAATATATGAAAACAGGTGTCACAACTTCGTCTACATTTTTTTTCAGTAAATAACTAAAAGATTTGTTACACATTAAGTGTGTAGCTTCTTTCTATGATTTTTGGGTGTTGCCTCAACAAACCTAGGTTAAACAATATTGATCCTGGGTTTCATTTGCAAAATGAATCCAAGAAAGAAATGAAATGTCACAGAAAAATTTTATAATTGACTAAAAGTTCAGTTTTGCAAAATACAGAGCATACTGTTCCTGATACAGCAAAAAACTACATTTATTTAAGAATTTTGAAATAATCTCTGTGGGTTTATTTTTGAAATAATCTCTGTTTATAGGTAGGTGAGTACAAATTTAGGTGTTTTACTTACTAAGGGATTTTACTTGGTTAAATCTGAGATAATTTAAGCAATACTCAATCTATTGTCTCTAGATGTGTAAGGATATAACACACAACTATACTTCTGAAAGATGCCTAAATATAATGTGCCAAGGTTAAAATTGATAATATTTTATATATAGGAAAAAAATTTTGGAACAAATCTGCATTTTCCAGTTAACTTACTTTGTTTATTTACTTTTATTCCTATATAGATGTTTTTTCAGTAGACTTTTCTTCTCCATAAAAGTTTAAATTCACTACAATATGATTGTTCTCCAGGGTCCTGAAATATCATTTTTGACAAGAGCAGCTTTTATTTCTAAGATCATTGCCAAGATAAAAACAACTCTCATAAAGATAATTATTTTTTTGGTGCATTATATTTCTTTTTTTAATTTTTTGGGGGCTGTGGTAAATGATTGTATAATCAATGATGCACGGTACATTTGCATTTTTGAAAACTTAAGTAGTTCATCAAAGTAGATGTAGGGAAAAAAAAATCCAAAACATAATTTTCTGAAAAAAAAGGTGCAAAAATTAATTTTGTTTAAAAGTTACACATTTTGAAAGAGAATTTTCAGTCAGTGTCAGAATAGTTTTCCTGGATATAAAGGCTACAGTCGAGGATGTTCAGCTTTCTTTAGGCATTTGACTTGAACATGGCTTTTCATTTTCAGAGGTTGGTCCATGGATATGCTGGAAATGAGACAGGATTTTGGCCTGCATTTCTGATGGGGAATACTGACTTCCACCTTTATTAGTGGACAGTTATCCAACAAATTTATAAATGAGCAGACATACACAGGAAAGATTTACTTCAGAGAGTTGAACAGGGGTATCATGAAGGGACAATGAGGTGACATTGAGAACTGCAGGATATAAAAATCAGATAAAATTTAATCACACAGACTAAAGATGTATAAGGAGAATTTTTCCTAGAGCTTATTCACTAGGTATGACAGAGATAGGGAAAACCTAATCATTGACTGCAAGAAAAGAAACTCCTTTGACCAAAGACAGATGCAAACCATTACAATCAGCTGAGAGAAACAGGCAGCAGTTTCATGGCAAAGTCCATTTCCCTCTGAAATAGAAATTTGGCAAGATTAGGGATCCCTTAGTGCCTGTTTCTGTGAACTGGCCAGAACAGCACCCTATGATGCCTACTGAGATATATCTGTGTGAGATTAGATTCATCTGAGGAACTCTGAGCTGGAAAGGTGGTGTGGCCATGAATAAAGGGCAGCCCTTAGGTATGTCTGTTGTGGTATTCCTCAATGCAGATAAAAGGGCATCAATGCCTTTGTACAAAAGGTAAGTTAAATTCCATCTGCAGTAGCCTGGGCTGTTTTCATTGTTCATTTTCTGGGAAGAGTAAATTCAAGCTGGAAGAGGTGTAACAAAGAGTATGACAGATGCATGGGGAGTTTGCTTTGCATTACTTTAGGTGTCCATCAGAGGTTGACAAACAGTTTTTAAATGGAAGCATAGCATTTTCCCAAATATAGAATCAGCCTAACTTCAGCACAGTGGTTGAGAATGGAGCTAAGCCCTGTTTGGGGGGAACCCCCACTCCTTGAAGTGAGGTCCTGGGGAGATGTGACTGATGGAAATGCCAACTCTTTCACCTTGCTCCCAGGTCCAGCTGTCATTGGAGTTGCATTGTATCATAAGAATAACAAAATTCCTTATTTCCCAAACCAAATTACTTTCCACCCAGGGAATCTAACATCTCCTATGCTGAAGTCCCTCTCATAGAGATAGGAAAAAAAAATACAAACACATTCATGAAACAAAATTGACTGAAAAAAAAAAGGTGGGTAGAAGCTGTACAAAATGATGTTTTGATGTCATGGACACCTAGTAATGGGACTAATTGATCCAAGATTCCTCATCCAGATCCATTTCTTCAGTATTTGTATTAGAATTTACTCTAACATATACATATTTTTAAGCATCACTTAAAATGAGTGACACACTGAGGCACACAAGGTTGTTGCAAGTATCTGGGATTAAGGGAGAACATCAGCATTAAAAAAATATACAATTTAATTTTCTGATAGTTTTGATTGGTAACTATTTAAAAAAAAAGGAGTAGCTTGAATTTTATGTACCTCATTTGAAGACTTAGTTTCTTGAGGAGACTTCTTCAGGCAGAAGTTCTTCTTCAGCAAGCCCCTTCTCCTCAGTTGTTTGCAGCCAAGAAAAATGTTAAATATAGCTGAGGTTTGTGATTTATGTATTTTGAAATCATTTTAGTTATTTGCACCAGATGTATTTTCAATGCTACAGTACTGAAAATAGATTGTCCTGGACAGGGCCAGAAGTTGGACTTTGATGATCCCTTGTGGGGTTTCTCCCAATTCAGGATACGCTCTGATTTTTTTTTTTCTATTTCTTTTTTTTTTTTTAGTGGACGAGATAACAAAGGGAAAGGAGAAAAATATGGGTTTGATGCCAAAATTTTGTCATAGTTAATTTTTTTGAGGTAGAGCAAGCATTCATTCTCTTTTGTTTGCAGACTGGGAGCAGTAGGAACTACCAGCTCCTGTGTGAGCTCTGAGCACTGTTCTCTGAGATGGGAACAGCATCATTCAGACCAGCTGGGCAGCCTGTCTCCTGAATTATACAAATTGTTCTATTCCATAGTTGATGTAAATCAGTTTTGCCACAAGATCTGGGATTCAGCTCTACTTTTCTACTGAGTCTAGGTGTCTGCATGAAGATGCTGGCCTGTGAGTTAAGTGCTGGTTCCCATCACAGTCAAAGGACATCCAGTGCTGGATTCAGTTGCCTGAACAGAGGAGTTTACAGATGGGGTAGGTACCAAGCTTGTAACTTTCTGGATCAGCAGCTGGAGGCCATGCAATCTATTCCTGCTCTGCAAAGTCCCTCTTTGGGCTCTATTAATTGCACAGATTAGATTTCCATGTTTAGCTCACATTCACCCATGCACATTCCTAAATGTAGAGCTCTTAATTTCAACCTGAATCTTGCCCCTCAGAAATACTTCATCTACATCTAAATAAAGATTGATCCAGATGGATCCAGCTATTTCGAGCTGGATTCCACTGGCTGTGTCTCAGAATATTCTATTGGTCTTCAGACCCCACTTGGCATGTTCCAGGGTCTGCCATAAGTTGTGTATCAGGTTTACTATCTGACTGCAAGTGATTTAAAGTTTCATCCCTCAGGCTGTGTAAAGTGGCAAAGAGTTTCTGTGAAGTGAGACAGAATGAAACACATATATACATTATATTTACAAAATTAAACCAAGCCCCAAGTGTTTCTTGGTATACATTTGAGAGGAAAGAGTGAGTAAAAAGCTCTGAAGGGAGTTTAACTTGAATTTCAGGTGTCATAAACAATGAAAATAAGGACTTGTAACATTTTCAAATATTTTCAATATTCTTTTTTGGTTTGACTTTTTACACCATTGCCATTAAAACAAAATTTTTCTGAGAGATGCCAACGTTGAATGTTCTCTTTCTAGCTGGTGGCTTAAATGATACACAGTGTCAGAGAACACTGTAGGCTTTGTGTTTTGTCTATAAAAACACAACAAAACAAAACAAAAGCCAACATCTTCTCTACACAGCTTTAAATTGCTTCTTTTGAGACGATGCTTCATTATGCCATTCATGTACTCATGTGGTACAAAAGAAAAGCAATTGGTCAGATCTCCCTAGTAGGCACAAAACCTGTTCTGCTGCTTTTATCCCACTTTATGAATGGCTTAGCTCAAAGAGTTCCTGCCAGAACTTAATGCTTTGGGCTTTCTGCATGTAGCAGTGGATGGTGCCCTGGGACCAGAGTTTAGAACATCACTACTGGGATTTAAAATCCACCAGGGGGAAGGGAAAAGTAAAATGTCAAGATTAGCATTTGGCAGCTCCAGTTGTTGTTAAATGTGAGGAAAAACCATGCAGAAGTAAGAAAAACAGGCTTGCTGATTATATTGGGATATTTGTTATTTATACTGTGGCATTTTGCAATGGCGTATATAAACAGAAGTTTGGTAGAGGTTTACTGAAAGTTTTGATTGCACCTGTTGTGTGTATAAGAGAATCTGGAACTTGGGCATAAGAATGAAATAAACATGTCAAAATTCATTACAATTTAAAAAACCCAAAACGCTGCTGTTAATAGGGCAGTAAAAGCCATAAACTATGTATTATAAATAGGCTTGAAAAGTTCATAACCTAGATAGCAGAACCATGTGTCACATAAACTGCTCTTAAGTTAGTGAAGCCACACCTAAATTTCCAAGGTGTTTGTCAGGTATTGATTCCCTTAATGCAATAATGATAATCAACACATAGGTGTACAAAAGGTATTCTGAGCCCCTGACCTCTGCTCTGTAGTTTGTTCCCAGATAAGGAATCTACTCTCGGTATGAGACATGCAAAGCCTTTAGAAAGTTTACTCAATAATTAGCATTAATGCACAGTGTAGCTTTTTCTTTCTTAGATACATCACAAAAATTCTAGGAACTTTGACAATTACCATGAGACTTTTAGAGTAGCTAACTGAAGGACAAATATCTGTTTAATTGGCCTATCTTTATCACTGTATTAATCTAAAAAGCTACAGACCATATGATTTAAAATTGCAATCCACTTTTGAGCTCATAACTCCCTTTATTTAAGAAATTAATAGAATAAAATCACCAAGGTCTTAAATTACCTTGCAAAAAGTAGCTAAATGTTACTAAATACAATAATAAAAGAAGGAAGAAGCTCAAAAGTCATTTAAAACACAAGGACACCATTAAAAAAATGGTGCACTCAAATGTTTCCAATCACAGAATAAAAATATTCCTTGACATGATGAAAAACTGTCAGTTCTAAAGTAGAGGAATTCTTCAAATTAGATTCTACTAAATGACTGTCTTTGGCAAGATAAATCTTGTCTTCCTTTGATCTTCTGATAATGCCAACATATACTTTTGAGAGGTCTGGAAAGGAACCCACAGAGGATCCTCACTTGCCAAAATCAGTAACATTCATTTCCATGCCTGAGAGACAGAAATGCTGGCTAATAAGAGAAACATGCTCGCTGGAGGCTGGAGGAACACTTGTTTGTGCCTAGTTCAGTATGCCAGAGTGACTGCTGAAGAATGATTCAGTCTGGTGAAACTCTTAGGTGTAGGACTGTCACACTTGTTTTCTGTATCTGCCAAATTCAGTAAGGTTCCATTACGCAGGTCAGCTCTGCCTGGGGGCTTGTCTATCTTGAACATTCAAATTTCCAAAACAATTCTATTGCTTTCTTTCATGAGTCAGTATTTGTGTTCTATCTTTTCAGTTTTACTTTTTGTCTCATTCTTCATCTCCTTTTTGCCTTGTAACATTGCTTTGGTACATGCAGATCCAAATGTGACCTAAAGCCAAATCCACTATTTCAATTTGTGAAAGGTGAGTTTTGTGTTTTCCCTTTGCAGATGAAATCTTTTTTTCTCTGTGCTAAGCATGAAATAAATTTGCTGGGGAGGGCAAAATCACTCTCTATCTTCCATGTACCTTGTCTGGTATGTTGGTTGGGGTTTAGAAGTCATGAACAGGGTTCTGTGAGGTTATCACAGGGAAAAATAAAGTGTGATTGCATAGATAATTTTCCTTACTATGAAGATCACAAAATAAAATTTTATAGATTTTGCAAACACCTGAGAGCTATTGGCCCACACAATGTCAGTTCATTCACTTGTGCATTATTTTTAACGAGGCAGGCTTAAGGATATGATCACTAACTGTATTTTCCAAGAAACCTGGACTTATCCTGTGCATAGTGCAACAATGCTCCATTAATGAACATCTGGTTGGTATTTTTCCTTCTTCCTATACCACAACCACAGCTCAGAAAGTAATGTTCCAAATTTTCTTTGGGCTTTTCTATGTTGCTTATCAAAACATGGTAGCACACTTTGAAAATTTTAATTTTTATTTGCAATATTTATCATAATTTAGAGATGTTTTACCAGGGGAGACATGATTAAATTTTCCAGTACTCTGAGATGCCTAGGATCTCCTGTTTTAAACATTTAACCTTTTACCATGTTGCATTTCATAAGCACAATGGTATTTTATTGTATCAGTGAATAATCAGATGTTATGCATATCATGTTTCTTTCCATTTCTCTTTTCCTTACTGTAAGACCTTCAATGCCTTCTTCATATTTTCTCCCAAACTTCAGCATTCTGTTCTCCCTTTCCTCAGTTTCTTTTCCCTGTCACTTCTCCACTCGAATCTGGAGGTGCTGGCTCCTAAATGCACTCCCACACTCCCTTTGTTTTACTTATTCTCCCCAGTTTATCAGCTTTCTTATCAGCTGAGTCTCCAGCTCCCAGCCAACCTGGTTACATGCCTCCCTTTGTTTTGACACTTTGGTTTCCTGTAAATGTTCTAGATGTTTTGCCTGAACAGCCTTGGCTTCACTCATCCAGATCTTGAGTAAATTTGCAAAGCAACTCTCTATAACTTCTGCTTCCTTTGATTGGTGTCTATTAGTAGAGCTTGCTCCACTGGTAGGAGATCCTCAAGCAAACTCTGAAGAAATCTGAGCTGGAAATTTTTATTGCAGCTTTCCAAATTTTATAAAATGCCTAGATGGGAATAGATGCTCACAGAGACAACCAAAAGCTCATTAACATTGCCTAAAAAATGTAACTTTCCTAGCTGTGCTTTTAGAAACTCATAAAGCCTTCAGCAAAAAAAGCAACCAACCAGCCAAAAACCTACACAGCTCTGGGCTCAGTCTACATCTGTTCACTCCTTACCAACACATCAGGCTAAATAGAGAGTGAACAGTGAAATACTCACAAATGTTTTGCTAAAAAGGAAAGAGCCTTTGCAAGAAACGTGAAGTAAGTTCCCCATTTTAGGGTCAATAGTCCCTAACTACAATCACTGTTAGACCCCAGCTCAGGGATTAAAATTTGGGAAAACTAAGTCTGTGGGTCTAGAGTGGGAGTATAGAATTCTACAAATAGAACAGCTAGCCTGGAAGAGACTTACAGCAATCATTTGTTTCAACTGCAATTAGATTTGTTGGAGGATCTGTTGGGCTGAGATCTCAAGGACAAGAAGAAGACATGTGAGGACAACATCATGTGGTTGATTTTTCTACAGGAAAACACTGTATTGACCTCCCCAGCTGTGAACAGTCTCAGTGACCCCAGGACTGCAATACAGGGACAACGTGGCAAGGGGGAAATTGTGCTTATATGTATTGTAGAGCTAACTTCCAGAGGGACTGGCATAAAATCTCTCACACTGTGCTTGACATTGCTGGCTATTTTGGGAGGATGAACATCAAAACAAACCACGTGAAGCATGTAGATCAACAACCACATCAACTCCTTCAGTTCTAAGGACTAATTGAGACCTCCAAGGAGGTCATGGTCCAAGAGAGGACAATTTTGTAGTGCTCTATTGTCTCCAGAACTCCCCTGAGCAAATCTGATTTACTCAGGCTTGGCACTGAAGCCAGAATCAGATCCTCACTGTACAACAAACAGGGCTATTAAATGATTCATGGTTTGTTGCAAGGATTCTCTTTGCAGGATTAATACTGTTAGTCATATATTTATGGCTAACAGCTTACAAAACTGAACAAATCCCTTCAACATAATAGGACAAAGCAGTTCTAGAGAGCTAGAAGCCAGTCATAATGTACAGAAAATCAATGTATACATGTCGATATAATGGGCTGATTATGGATGTTTTAAAGAAATATGTATGTTGAAGCGGTCAGAAGATAATTTATGTATGCCATCAAGGAGGTATATCTAGAACTTTCTAGGTATGTTTATGCTATATTTTTTCCAGAGAGAGATTTTATTAGTCACAGTTAAATCTTTTCTGACACATTCTGTATTTGATTCAATTTTCACACACCATTAATTTTGTTTTGTTTTGCTCTGGAGTTTTGAAAAATTAGTTCCAATTGAGACATGATTTCTAAATATTTATTTTTTAGAGGAAAGATCTATTACCTGTACAAAAATGTCAAGTTTCTGGCTTTTGTTGAGTTGGCACTGTATTCTGTATTCTCATGGTTACAGCTGTAGATCACTGTTTCTAAGAAATCTCCCAGAACATATAAGTGGAACTCCCTACCTCTTATTTTTCCTTGCAAAAAACACATCTTCATATTTCTGGGATGATTGATGCAGAGATTAGCCTCATTTACAAAAAAAATTCATAAATTCTTTCTTGAGCTTCAAAGGAAGGAGGAGTTCTGTGGTGAAAAGAAGTAATAAGATCAATAATATTTGATAAACAATAATAATTAATAAGCAATAATTGTAAACAAACTACTGATTATCCAAATCTCTCTGCTTAATGATTTGTTGGTATATGTCTCTGTATCTTGAGTCTCAAACAGGCAGAAAGGAATTCAGTGTCAGGCAGTCTGTATAAAAGTGCTAAAGATCCTCTGTGCAATGTACAAACACCAAAATTTATACCTGTGGTAGAAATATGAGATAAGCGTAAATTGAATACCAATAAGTACAAATCTTATATTTACATAGATGCATTTGCATGTGTGTAACAGCTTATATATATTCACACATATGTAAATGTTTCACCAAAGATTTTAGGTAGAATAAAGCCCCAAAATAAGCTGTGTGTCCAAAAGGAAAATGTTTTGTAAGATATGTAAACTGCAGTGAAGGCTGCATTGAAGTACTCAAAAATTATTTGGTTAAAGGGTAAATACACTTTGTACCTCATAATGAAAATCTTATAGGTAGGGGTGGAGATTAACACTGCAGGCTGTCTGCAGAATATTAATAAAATTCAATATAGTTTCTAAAAGGTATAATTTATATTTTGTGGAAATGAGTCTCTTTTCTAATAAAATTCTTCTGTCCTTCATTCTGTTCATATAATTTTTCTATAAATCATCCTGTAGGAATTTTTTCTAAATATTCATCTCAGAGAGAATCTATTTAAATAAACCCTCTTAGCAAGGTATTTCAGAATTAAAATTACACCATGAGCGATACTTTATCCAATATGATTCCTTCTATAGAATTTTTTGCTACTAAACCAATATTTTGCAAAATTACATTATGTTAAAATAGCTGGTCTGAGGTGATGCTTCTAGTATATAAACACTATGTAAAAAGATCAACAAATTACTTTTAACCATTTTAATTTAACTGGTCTCTGAACCTGTGCAAAAGTAGCTGATTTTCTTTCCACATCTGCATATATAGTGATAAAAAACCTAAGGGCATTGCACACAATGAAAGAATAAGAAAGGAGAAAACTGCTCCTGGTTATACTTTATTTTCTTGGATCTGCAGTAACTAGAACCTTATGCTTTTAGTAGTTGTGTGGGAATAAAGTCTGTGATGTTCCTGGAATTCTTGGGGACATTTGATCAAAGAAATGGGCAAATTGTCTCAGAGTGAAAGACTGGAACAAAAACAGAAGAGAAAACCTGGCACCACTTGCTACATGATGGAAGCTTATACAGCAGTTCTGAGTCCTGTTTCATAGTGACTGCTCAATTCTTAGCTCAGGTATTTGCAAGAAGCAGGAGAGGGCTTGCATGTGCTTTTCTGAATTGGGATTCACTGATGAAGCAAATTATTGTCATTGAAAGATCAAAAACAAGGAGCAAATGGAGGTTAAAATTTCAGAAGCTGGGTCAATTTTTCTTTTCTTCTTTAGATTCATACTTCCACATGTGTAAAAGAAGTGCACAAAAGGAAAGGAAGAGATCTTATTTATTGGAAGAAAGGGCAGTTTTTCCCATGCTATGCATAAATCCTACCAGAGAATGTATTTGCTGCTAAGTTCCCAGGAAACTTGGAAATGGAATAGAGTAACACTTGGATCATGCCACACTTGGTATATTCAACACCTGGGGCTTGCTAACAGAAGATTTAAACTTGAGAGGAAACTGACTGATGCATTAGAGCAGGCAAACAAATGTTTCACTTCACAACCTGCAGCACAGACCAACATTTCTGCTGAAGCTGGATATTTGGTCAATAATAATGTTATTACTAGGCAATATGCCACATTTATACAACATTTGCTACATTTGATAACACAGCAATATAATAGTATAATAACAGTGCTATATAATGACAAAAATATTACTTCTAAACCTTACACCAAATACAAACAGCTTGCTGCAGCCTATTCTACACCCTATGAGGTTAAATGCACACCTATTCCCATACCTAGTGCCTGTAAGAACAGCCAATAAAGGAAGAAATGTGAGAGTGGCTGTGTGCCAAATACAAATTAAGCTACTTCTAACACAAGCTCCCATGCTCATTACTACTGCTTGTAGAGTTGTCCCCAGCTCATTGTCCTGTAGGTTTAAGGCAGAGAACAACAGCACATGATGGGCCCTCCAGGATTTATTTGCTCAGAAGAGGTTTACATATGAGTTATTGTTTTGGGATGCCTTTAAAACTAATGAAATGAACAAAAATCTACCAAGAGATTAACTTGTTCTAAAGTGAGCTTTTCAAATAAGCCAGATGACCCTCCCTGAGGAATGTGATAAAAGAGGTAACTGCTGACCTTATGCTGCCAGATAACAATTCTGAGAAGGTACATAGGCAGTAGGTCTGGAGGAGGAAAAAATTAATGAATAATTTTACAAACTTATATTTGGTGAGTGGAGGAGAACACCTGAACCCCCAGAATTTACATCAAGCTGAGGGTGTTTTTCAATTTTTACTGTGCAAAGTCCAAGTATTTTTGATATCCAATCTTCTCCTGAGCAGTGTTACTTTCTGGACAATGTTTCTTCAAGTATATCTCCACCTGTCAGATTTTGGGGTTTGTGCCTATTAGTGGTTTTGACCATCACTTGCACTATGACATTGAGCAAACAGATATGGACCACATTTTTTCTGTCTTTATTTTATTGACTTCTATTTCCATAATCTCACCTTTCTTAGATAATAATTTACTTATTTACACCATTTTCCCCCCAAGTTCTTTTCATCAAAAGGTCCTTTTCTGAACATTTTCTAAGGTCCTACCTTCTGCTGTTTCCAGAAACTTCCTGTCAACACAGGACTGGTAGATTTGACCATGAAAGGCTTATGGAATGCCCATGTAGGAACTGGGAGGTTGGATAAGTTACATAGGAGCACCTCAAATGACAATAGGTGTCCTTCTTGAAGCAACTGAACCTGAAATATAAGGGTTAAAAGCAGCTGCCATCTCATAGGAACCTATCTGTCCATATTTTGGATGTCAAAAATATATCTCAAGTGTCTGCATAGTCCTGGCAGATGTGACAATCTTGGCAGTAGGTGTGCCCTTCTCTGGAGCAGCAGCTTGAGTCTCTCAAACATCATTGAATGTCCATGTATTGACAGCTAAATTGAGCACAGAATCCTATGCCCTAATTTAAAAGCAGGCAAATTCTGAGTGTTTTAACTTAGTTCAATTTAATTTAGTTTCCTTCCTATGTACTTTTCTCCTCAGCATGGAATTCTGCTAACTTTTTTGCCATCAGAAACGTTAATCTTCTGCTTCCTTCTCTTCATGACTATAAATGCAAGAAGCTGACCATAAAATCTTTATGAGAAATTGATCAAAATATAGTGAAGATCACAGTGGGTAAAGTTAGGGTTTTTTGTGGGAAGCATGAAGTGCCTTAATAATTACTTTAAACAGTATCTCATAATACTCAGCTGGCGCTGTCCAGATGAAGAATTCGTACACACAGATATTTCATTCTGTTGTTAATGTTCTTTCAGTGTCCAGTGCCAGCTTGGTCATGAAGGCTTTTAGTTCTATTTTTATCCTTGTTTATTTTAAGAAACAATTATGGCTTTGATATGCATAATCTGGAAGGAAATATTCCTTCTGGGAACTATTTTAACAGTCCATTTAGATTTGTAACTTCTTATTCAAGATTCAATATTCTTGTGTTTTAAAATGCAATGTATCTTTCAGGTGTTTTGACTGGACCTGAATTTTATATTTGACAAGTTTGGGATTTTTTTTGTAGACTGCTTGTGTTAGCTATATCAGTTCAGTTTAAATAATAATAATAGTTTGGTCATTAGCTAAAAGTTATTATTTTATTCTTCAGGGACTAGTGAGAAAAGAAACTGAATTTTGAATTTGTATTCATATTTTTTATTTGCAATCCATAATGAATTAGAGAGTCCTATAAAAAGTTGCACACTTTGTCTTTTGAACTCCTGTTTATACCATGTAGCATTCACCATGATCACCCAGAGAACAGTACTTTGCCTGTTGCAAATTCTATGCCTTTGGATATTTTTCTTTCTGGAAGACCCCTTAATAAGGCATTCAGTGTATGATGGAATACTTCAGGAACTGATTAGCTTATATTCAAAAAGGCAGCTGTAAAAAGGCAGCATTAGTTTTTCCTGTGTCTGTGGAAAATTGCAAAATCCTACCAGCATGTCCAATTTCACAAAGAAAGTAAACCTTAACAGCTCAGCCATTATTCCATCTTTACAAGGAAGGTGCAACTTTTCATCTTCACACTTTCCTTTAAGGACACACCATGGGTAAAAAAGGAAAATTATCAGAGAAAGTTGTTAAATAAATAATTCAATCCCTTGGCTTTTTTTTAGGCTTAGCTGTGTTCAGAACAATTTAAAAAATTATAAATGCAGATACTTCCCTGAAATGCCTTCGTTGGGAGATCTGATGCTTGGGCTTTTCTGTGTAGTCACATGTATGAAACCCATGCAATTTAATCAACTAATCCACCTTTTGAGAGCTGTGGTTCAACTTCATAAGATGCTGTGTGGTTTTAGTTCCTCCAAACCCTTAACTGTTCCCTGTGTCAGACTTACACCTTCTCAAGAATGCTCCTTATTCTGCAGGATAAGGTACAATAGTCAAAACACAATCATGTATCACCACCTCACCTGCACCTCAGTCAATTACCTTTGCCAGAGCTGTCATGCCATGTCTGTCAACTACATAGATGCAGTGGCATAAATGCTCTAAGGGAGCTAAAACACCACCAGCAGATCGAGTTTATGCACCTGAATCCACTTCTGGGTTGAGTCTGTCCTTAGGAAGCTCTTTGACACAAGGCACTTCCCAAGGCAGTAGCTGCACTCAAGCCATTCTGCTCTGTGCCTCACGCACTGTTACCAACAGAGACACATTTTTTCACATAAACACCATCAGGCTGCAGCTAGGCCAATTGCTTGTAGCCAGCCCCTACTGTCTTTGGAAAAGTTCTCTGCCTGTGGGGAAGACAATATGCAGAGTCATTATCAAAGTTAGTGAAATTCAAGTGATTCGGTTTGTCTTGGTTTTCCAACAGGTGCATTCTGATTGGTAAAAATTAAAACAGTTGCCTGCCTGTCCCACTGAAACAAGTACTCAAGTGAGTTAAAAAATATTCTAATAAACAATAATAATAAATGTTTACTAATAAATATAATGGAAAAGGAATTGCCTTTGTGTAATGACATTGGATGTTTGAGTCATGTCTTATACACAGAGTCTGAAAAATGAGCCATTGCAGAAGACCACAGAAGGAACCCTTGCAGTGAACATGTCACAGGTTTCCTGGAGCCAGGCTGTTGTCAAAAAAGTGATAATACTAAGAGAGAACAGAGAAACATTGAGGAGAATCTGAAGAGGAAACTAAAATGATCCAGAAAGAAATTGAAAAAGAAAAACGGGGGATAAGTCAGAATAGTACTAATATCCAAAATGCAATCAGTCACCCTGACTTTATGCAACTTTCTGGTTGTTTGGCACAGTCTATATCTATTGCACATTTTTTGTTTTTCTCTTTCTCTGAGAACAGTCTGGGGATCAAACCACATGCGATATCCATCACCCCTTACCTGATCTCTGTTCTATGGCTTTAGTCTCATAATTTCTTGCATTGTTTTGCCATCACCCTTGATTCTTTGTAGATTTTGCCATCAATGCCATTGCTGTTTCATATGTCTGGTCATACTAATGCCACAGTGGATACTGTTTGGGTTTTTGGAGCAATGTTTTATTGCACCATTTTTGCTCTTGTCTGAGCAGAAGGGAAGCATTTTAAGAAAACACGTAGGAAGCTCAGCCTGCTCACAGTTTTGAAAAGTACTTGCAGGAACACATTCCAGAGTACTACGGAAAAGAATATATTTTTTTTTAACAATATACACTCCAAGTATTTTCCTTTTATTTTAAATGGCCTAGGAGGTAAGCAGCTAGTGCAAAACCCCTTCTACACTTTAAAATTGCTGATAGGTGTTCCTAGAAAACAGCTTCTCTTGAACAGGTGCACTTCAATTTGGTTGCCCATGTGAAAAACAGATCCCCAGGGATTCTCACCAGACCTCCAGGTAGCATTTCAAAAGGACTGGTACTTCCCTTAGCTCCTATTTTACCAACCTGGTGCAGATGACTCAGAGCATTGCAAACACTGATTGCATGTGTTTTGTCATCTGTGTCTACTTTAGGGTGATCCCACCCCCTGGAAGTTCCATTTACTCTCTGCTTACTATAAGGAGGCCTAAATAAACACATCAGGTCTTTGAAATGGTAAAATCTAGTAGGGCTGATATGTGCTTTTAACTAGTGGCACATATAAGCATGAAACGTCAAGTCAGACATAACTTTTAGAATAAGGATTAGAATTATTTTACAGCCTTTACACCACACATGACTCTTGGAAGGGATTAAAGCCTTTTTGTTGTAGCATCTGAGCTGTAGGCATTGAATGTTAGAGATGCAAATTCTCTGAGGAGGTGTGGTCAGTTTCTAGCTGTCCAAAACACCTTACCAATTTCTCTGGCCATTTTCCCCACAGCTCAAGATAGGATTGGTTTCTGATTCAACGTATAATTAAGCTTTTCCTTCTGAGACCCATAAACAAAGAGACCAAAGAAACTGAACAAAACAAGAAAGGGTGGTGTGGGAGTTCTTGCTTGTGTTGGTGTTTTCTTTCATTCTGTTCTCTGATTTTCTAGCTTCTAGAGGTCCGGAAAAGCTCAGTGTGTCCTGTTCAACCACCTACATGAAAATTCCCTTTCAAAACCTTTGTTCCTATTTCTCCTGCTGAGAGGTGCATTCTCCTTTGAACTTCAACTACTTGCTAATACGGAGGGTAACTGTTTTGGGATTGTTTTGTTTGGTTTAGTTTGGTTTGGGTTTTTTTTAATATCTCCATCTAAATCTGGGCTGCCTAGAGCTCAGAAGGTGTTAAACCTCCTAAACCTATTCTTTCAGTATCTCTGTTAGATTTCCCTCTTCCTGAGGCTTCCCCTAAAGCAGGTGCAATCCTTATTCAGTGTCATTTTCTCTCTGGAACAACCATCCAAATGTTCTTTTCTCACAGGGAGCACATTAACCTTTTGAAACAGAACTAGAAACTTGAATTAAATAGGAAGATATTTACCAGCTTAGCATTTTACATGCTCCCTACGATATTTATGTAACTGATATTCAACTTTTTTTACTAATTTTATAACTACTATTTTGCATGGTTTCTTTTATCTCACTGGCATCTCTTACACATTGATAGATTTTCATTTTCCTCTGATTTCACTGCCTTTTAATGTTCACTTTATATTTTGACATGCTTGCTCTGGATTTCTTCCTGCAAAACCTTTCCTCTTTTACTCTGTGTCATTAGCAAAATACAAAATGCTGTAAGTGTTATTCCAATTTTTATATTAAGCATGAATAAATGTTAGATTCACATCATGAAAGACATAAACTACACTTGTATAATCTCTATCAAGGAACACATTAGAATAGAGCAAAAACAATCCAGAGCTGTTTGCTGTCTACTTCATAGGCACATATTTAATTAAGTTATGCTGCTCCTAAAATTCAAAAAGCTTAATTTTTTCTGTCCTTAAATTAAACTCCCTGTGCTCTACAATGACCAAAACAAATAATCTATGACCTACAAACAAGACACTTGCATTCCCTGAAGATTTACTTCATCCTCTCCTCTAGGTTATACATCTTTGAACCTCTCTTTTCTGTAACGACCTTCTGGTGCTCATTAGCATGCTGATTACCATTAACACAGCTATAATCAAGCAATTTTCTTGGTGTATGTCGGGGAGAAGTGCTCATCAGAATGCAGCCAAGGGACAAAATTAACTGCATAAATCTACAGCACAAACTGGATCTCATCCAACTTTACATGAGTCTTCCTCCTTCTGCTAGGTGTGACATCCCCATCTTGCTCCCTGCTGATGGCCTAATAAGTATCCCCAGGTTCCACACTATTTAATTTACCCCTTCTCTCAATTTTGCAGTTCCAGAGATAGCTGACCACCTTGCAGTGTTTTCTCTTAATATGTGTTTGCTTTTAGTTTTTTCTTCTGTCTCTTCTAATTAGTCATCGAGCTACAGGTACATTTAATAAAAATATTATACAAATTTATGTGTATGCATTTGTTTACCTGTGCATCACTTCTTTCATGTTCTGTAAAATAATTTGCAAGGCAATGGAGCTAGGTATTTTCTATGAAGGTGCATATTTACAGAAATAAGATTTTGGCTCAGATATGCATGTTCTGATTATAAAATAATTGTCCCATATTGGTGTCCCATAGAGGTGGCAGATATTGAACTGAGGTTTTCCTAGAAAAAAACTAAGACAGCTTTAGAACTTAAAAATGACACATGGAAACATAAAATCTGTTAGTTTTTGTCACAGAGTGATATAGTAGACGGAAGAAGATGATTCAGGCAGTGACGCATTTAATTCAAATATACTTTCTCTTTTTCTTAATTATTGTTATAAATAACAGTAAAGCTGTTCTATATTACACAGATCTTCAATTATTCTGGACTAGTCTAATTCAGAACGAGAGAATTTATTTCTCAAAGAGGAAATAAAAAAGTAGGAAAAAACTGGCTTTGGATATAAGAAGAAAAATGGATCAAGAAAAATTGTAACTGGCAAATGAGGAGGTAAACAAGAAGAAGGAGGGGAAGAAGAAGTGAATCAAAAAAAGTGTAAATCAGTGCAAATCAATGGGAAGGAGGAGGAAACAAGAAGTAAAGATTCTCGTGAAGGGTGCTGAGGTCCTGGTACCATCTGTGTTCAGAGAGAGGAAATTTCTGAAAGACTCAGTCTTTCTTGTAAACCTTAGGCTCAGGATTCCTGGGGCAGAGATAGAAAAGTTCTCATTCTGTCAGGGAATAAAGGATGCATGCATCTATGTCTGGAAATAAGTCAGTTCCCAAGCCTCCTGACTGAAAGATGGCCAGAGTGAGCCATGAGGAAGAAAGAAGTCAGTAAGGAAGAGCACGTGAAAAACACCAAGGAGCCTCATCCCTTACCCTTCTGGGCAGCACATCCCTCCTCTCCAATCCACTCTCTCAGGGGTGGCACTGCACTGCCACATCTTTTTGGGAAAAGAGAGAAGGTGGGTGGAAGGCAAGGAGGAGAAAGCAAAGTTTTCCTTCAGCAGTGCAGAAGTATCACCTTGTGATAAGTCTCTGCTGCCTTCTGCTGTGTGTCTTTTGCACCATGGCACTCTTGTGGTATTAATTCAACTCTTGTGAGTGGTGACCATAATTCATGCAAATTTAATAGACTCCTCAGGGCAGGTTCAGTCATAAGAGCACCAATCTTGGCAGAGGTTTGCTCAACCTGTTCTTAAAAACTTCCATTGATGGAGCTCTTGTGGCTTCCCCAAGCAACTTAATCTACCACTTTACTGCTAGAAATGTTTCCCAGATGTCTAACTGGAATCCCATTAATTTAAGCCCATTAATCCTGACCTCTTTCAACATCTTTATGTAGTTAAAAAATATTACTGTGTGTCTCTTAATTTTTCTTTCTACTTCACCATTCAGTTTTCCCTCATGTTGTTACTCATCCACATAAAATATCAACAGTTAAGAGGAAAAACAAGATTTTCTAAACAAAAAGTGGGTAAAATAGACACCAGTGAAATTTTGTGGGATGAATTCCGTCCTATGAATTGTGGAAGTGTAAGCTGGCCACTGCAAAGCAGAGGAGTGGATGCCTTCAGAAAGGTCAGAGAAATATCCTAATGAGAATAAGAGGAACAGAGTGGATGGGCACGGCAGCTGGTCAGAAAGGAAAAGATGGAAGAAGTGTGGAAGCACAGAAATTGTCTCAGAAGCTACCTATGAGCCAGAGATATACAGTCAAAGGAACACACTTTTTAAAGAACTGGCTTTTGCCTGGTTTCCTTAAGAAATTATCAGTGTCACCCCCCTCTAAACAAGAGGGACATGAAGGTCCACTGGCTCTGTATGTCTGCAGCAGAAACATCTGCATCCACCTTAGTCATGGTGGGCTCTTGTAGTTGATAGAAAATAACTTGGTTTGGGATGTGATTTCTCTAACCTATCTCCATGGGCTAATTTGGGATGGCATGAATCATTGTCTCCTCAGAAACACTTCTTCCTTTTCAGGAGAGAAATAGAGGTCAGACAACAAGCTCCAGTGTAGATGTCTGCAGCAGTTCAGGTTCTGGGAATTTCCTGTGAACCCTGGGCTTAGGCTGCCCAAGTCCATTTCCTGCCCAGGCAAAGTCAGAAGAAAGGCCCTGACTCTTTCACTCTATTTAAACCTTTTGCTCTGTTCATCAGCATGTTGGAGGAATCACCCTTTAATTTAATACGCACACCACAAAAATTCAACAGTGTTAATTTTGCTGCTCTTTGAGATATATTCATATAAGGAAAGTATCAGTATAGTGATGACTATCTCTTTGGGAATGAGGTAATTGGTTTTGTCATCATTACAGTTTATATAATTTTAATCATACTTTTACTTACTAGCATCTTATTAAATCCATCTTTTAAAAAAAATAAAATTATAAAAAGGAAATCTCTTCATTTGGCTCTCTTCAAAGATGTCCAGAGAGATCTCTAATTGAGATCTTTCCTTAGTGCTTACTAAGACACATCTTTTTGACCATATAACAAAATTATCTGTTTACTTGAGCCTCTTTTGATTAGTGTAGTGTTGATTTCAGGAGTTTTATTTGAATAGAAAATTTATAGCAGTTTATCTTTTACTTGATGCAAGTTCTTCTGATTATAAAGGACTCATTTGCTGTAAAAACATATGCATGAAAAGACATCAAAATATAAAGGATGGGGAAGGGGGAAGGATGGATGTTCTGGAAATATAGAACAGAAACAAAACAGAAATATAAGAATACTTTCAAAAATATTAGAAACGTGTCATGCTTAACAAGAAGTATGAATAGCTTATTTTTCATGACTGATGGTAACCAACAGGTAACACATTCCCTTGTTGTTGCTAATAACACTGACAAAGAAAAACAACAATAAGTTTAGTAAGCTCTATGAAAAATAGAAATCAATATCATATTAAGTCACCTAGACATGAAAGTCCTTCAAGCAGTTTCTAATCACAGAATGGGGCAAAAGAAGGATGATGCTGTGGTGATGACTTGTGCATCATGCTGCCAGTTAGATGAGAAGACTACAGAGTAATCTTTTATTCTAGTTCCTATGTGATTTGTGCATAAATATAGATCTCATGAAAGCATGGGGTATCTTCAGGTGAGCCTACATCTATGGTAAAGGTTGTAAAAATTGGTTCCCAAGGATTCTGGCTGTACACCTGGCTGTGTAGCACTGCTGTGTATCAAAGGAAGACTGAGGATCTACAGCTGCCTCAATTGAGCTTTTGCTTCCAAGGGATGGAAATTCAACACAAGGCTGTACCAGCAACAGAAGGGGCCATAAGAGATTTATGGAAACTAAGATGTGCTATAGCTTGAATCACATTCTTCACTATGAACTCACCTGTCTTTCTGCTGAAGTGATAAAACTGAAGCAAGGAAAAGTCTTTGCTCTCCAATTCAGATTCTTAACATGGTGCTGTGGATGCTGAGATCTCATCTATTCCCTGATTTTAGATAGCTAGATCAAACACTGTGAAATGGAGGGGGGATATCACAAGTTCAGGGGCAAACTGAGCATTAGGATCAAAAGGAAGAGAGGAAAATGCAGTCATACTTTACTTTTACAATAACAAAAACAAACACTAGTGCACATGTGGTAATAAGGAGAAAAAGGCACTGCTAATGGCAATCAGCTTGTCCTACTGGTCCAAAAAATCCTAATTATTACACTTGGAAAAAGCTGTACAATACTCTGGAGGACCCAGTTACAGCAAACTCAGCAAAAGCATCTGCTGAGCAAATGCTGGCAGCTTTTCTGTTAGAGCTTGTGTGGAGTGTGGCTGGGGATACACTGCATGCAGTAGCAGCAGCACTGGAGGACAAATAAAGGCTTGGATGCCTGGTCCCAGAAGTGGAGCATGATGCACAAAAGCCTGCAGCCACCACAGAAATGTCTGAGACACTAAGCATGCTTCTGGTTTGACTATAAAATTTATTTGAGTGACTAAAGTCTGTTGCCTGGTGATGGCTGCACCTCCGGGCATCATAAAGCCATTGAGACATCACCTGCTGAGTTTCCTCTGCTTAAGTCCCATGCTAAACTTGACATGTTAGATACAGGATCACACCTGATCTGTTGCAGTAGCAACACTCAAATCCACAGGCATTCTCTTTCATAAAAAGTAATTTATCCCTCTAATTAATTAATGATTTCTTACAGTGCTAGTTCAGAAACTGGGAGATCATGATTTAACCTGTTTGGCCTTATGGTGTGCAGCCTCACACCCTGCATGTGTGAGGTACATGTGGGAAGGGAGACCACTGGCCTTCTTCACATGCATTGCTGAACCTGTGCCACTCTGCAGGAGGTGTTCAGTGCTCTGTAGAAAAGCAAAAATAGGAGCAAAATTTCATCCTCCTGGTGGATGCACTTCCAAGGAGATATCGCTCCTACTCCCTTTTTACCAGTTAAGCTAAGCAAGAGAGAATTATCAGGCTGGGCAAGCTGGGGCAGTTCTGGCATGAGTAACTTCTCGCCTACGAGCCTGTTCCTTGGTTTATCCTGATATTCCTATTAGATGTTTCTACTTGAAGGATCATTGGTGTTGAAGAAATAAATCATTTTCAGAGGTAAACAACTAAAGCAGATCTAAGTAAACCACTTAAGCAGATACAAGTGTCCTTGCTTTTGTCTTGCCCCTTATTGCCATCTGGAATATGGGATCACGTGCATGACAGCAGCTGCCCTGGCTAGTAGTGGAGTACAGGTGGATTGTGATGCAGAAGCAAAATGGTTTTCACCCTCGAGTACCCAGCCCCTGCATCCCTGCAAGCCCTCCCCAGGCTGGAACTCAACCTGCCCAGTCCCAACTCCATACTATCAATCCAGGTACTCATTACAAAATAAACGCATCCCTGAAGTGCTGCCTTTAATGGTTTGGTTTCCTTTACCTCATGCAGATCTCAACAAGTGAGGACTTCTGTGTCCTGATGAATTGCCAACGTATAGTGAGGCAACTCAGCATTTCCTCAGAGGAATATCACTCTTGTGCTTTGATATCAAACATATGAATCCTATAGTCTCTCTCCCATTCTTTTTCTGCTCAGCAAAAGTAAATCTTAGCCTTTTTATTATTATTCTGAAGAAGACATAGATATTTAAGATCTCATAATTTATTAACCATGTGTGTATATTTCTTAAAACCTGATAGGAAATTCTACCTCAGATGAGGACTGCATACAGCACTAGGAAGCATATGTATGTGTATAAAATATATATTTATTTTACATTTGAAGATGAATACCAAAATCAGAGATCCATGGTGGAAAAGATTTGCAATTTTAAATATGGATAAATTAGTGTTTCTCCATAAACTTATGTTTGTTTGTTAGTATCAAAGTATTAGGTGCTTTTGAGATACACTAACTTCAAAGTACAGATTATCACTATAAAACACAAGTAAAAAGAATTTTATATGAGCCGAATGTACATGAAAATTTAGATACTGAAGAAACTGGATAAGGAAAGTTAAAAGACACAATGAGAAACTGTGACAAGCAGAATTAAATGTAACAGAAAGGAATTTTTGAAGTGAACCAACAAAAGAAACCCCAAAAAAATTACTTGGTTGGTACTATACAATCTGAGCAGTAACACTGAAAAGGCAGAAATGTTCAACAAGCAAGTCTTTTTAAAGGTGAGAAAAAAACAGTGATAGAGTCTCTTTAAAGGGTGATGAAATGCCTTCAAGTGCTAAAGCAAGTCAGTTAAAACACAGACACCAGTATAAATCAACAATAGATCAACAGGTGATTGGCATGTAAAAAATAGAATATTTCTAAAAGAGCATCACCCTGAGGTGCAGGTGCTATCTTTTCAATAGCTCTAAACTACTTTGAAGATCAAAATTTATAGAAGAAAACCTAAAATAAAAGGCTAAGATAATAATAGACTTATTGTTCTGTGCAAAGTCACAGATTATATTCAACTTCATTAGAAAAGCATTAAAGCACAATAATACAATTAATGCAAATCAATATGGGCTCTTGGAAATTTGGTCTTGATTCTGTAATGTGATTAGAAGTTTAGCTACCAAAGGTAATTGCGTGAATATAATACACTAAAACTCCTGTGAGACATTTGACTTAGTGACTTGTGACATTTTGATTATGAAATTAGAACAATATGTTATATAGCACCATTTAAATAGATTAAAGCCAGTTTAATTGATAGCTCTCCAGATGAAATTGTAAATGACTAATTATTGTTGACCGGGTGCATTTTTAGCTCAGTTCCAGTGGGTTTATTTCTACTTAACATTTTTATCAATGAAGTGGAATTAAATATTAAATCATCACTAATAAAGTTTTCAGATGACATAAAGATAGAAAGAGGGGCCAATAATGAAGAGAAAACATCACTGATGCAGAGTGATGTGAATCCCTACTGGTCTCAGCCTTAATGGAAAAAAACCTGCATGTATTTGAGCACGAGGGTTCAGAAAAAGCAGCTAAGTTTGGATTATCACAATGGGGTTAATTAATGGCTGGAGCATGGTTTGTATCTGATGTTTTGTGTAAGGAAAACAGTCTCAGTGACCCTGTTATAAAGGAGTAGGTACAGATGGGCATCTTGTCAAGCTGACCATGCAACAAGCAAGTCTTGGTCATCTTTGATAAGGCACCCAGAACACTCACCCTGGTCCTGACAAGTGTGCTTAAACATCCCTGCTTGGACCCAGGTCTCTCCTGTCCAGAACAAGCATCAGCATTTTTCCATCTCCTGTGGTTACATATATGACACTGAAATGCACTTTCTTCTGAAACACATCCCTTCTGTGATTTTTCTGAGGTTAAAAAGGACAGACAGAGAAGCTGATCTGCTCAGTTATCATGCTTACTAGGTCAACATACAGGAGTTACTTTGATCTTGGCTCATGCAAGATATCAGGAAAAAGAACCCTCCTATTAAAATTTCATGTCTTATAATTAATGATCCCTTTCATAAAATTGCCTCTAATATCTTTGAATCTTAGACAGACTGAGTCTACCTGGAGGGAGAATTTTCTTTGCAGAGATGCATGAAGATCATAAATTGCCCTGTTTTAGTAATTTATTGGGTCTTCAAGGGCCTAAAACTTCCTTTTTCTAAAGAGCAGAATTCAAAAGAAATTTCCTGCTGTAATGAAATTAAGTATTGAAACATTAAAGATCTGCAACAGAATTAAGTATTTTACACATAACATCTCACAAAGAAACTTTGGATCTAAGGAAATTTGTTGCAAGATTTATTGTTTAGGATGACAAAAAAAAAAGAAAAAGGATTTAAAGCTTTTAGCATGAGAATGTTCTGGCTAAGTTCAAACCTGCAATACTAGCTTACTATCCAAAAATTATCCATGCGGTTGCTATGGAAAGAAATCAAATTAAGCAACATGTGCACACACAAACTGCAAACTAAAATCTAAACTGCAAAGCAGCTTGCAGAGAGCAGCTGGGAACCCCCCTCACTGAAACTCTGTCTGTAAGAACAGTGCTGTGAAACTCAGAGCACTTGCTGGTGAGCAGGCAGGAAGTTGGCACAAGATGCCCAGCAAACATCTGAGCAGTGCCTAGAATGTAGGAGCCCAGCAGAACCGTCTGAAGATGCAAGTCCAAGTTTCCTATGATGCCAGTGAAATACAAGTGTGGAAAAAGCATGTTGGATAAGCATTCAGGCTGCAGCCAAAAATTTTTTCTTTTACTTTTTTTTTTTGTGTGTGTGTTTGGTTTTTTTTAATTGAGATTAAATGGTTATTAACGCTAAGCCTATCACAGCTTCAAAAAAAATGAAGCTCCCCTTCTCTTCTATTGGCTCACTGGTCAAAATTACACCAGTACTCAAAATTCTGTTTTTCTTTCTTTCCAGCTGTGTACAGTATAACTACTGGTGCTAGTAAATTCAAGGAGAACTTCCACTGTTACCCCTCAAAGGCAACCAGAATTATTATTACAGCTTTTTTGGGGTTTTTTTGGGGTTTTTTTTGTTTTGTTTTTTTGTTTGTTTGTTTTTTTGTATTTTGGCAGAGCAAAGCCTTCTTTGAACTTTTGTCTTGGGCTTCTAAAACTACAATGACTTGTAAATAATTTATTCAGCTCAGATCAGACTGGCTGTATCCTAAAATTATGGTTACACGTTGTTTTGCATTATGTAATTGAATAGGGTGGGTGTGAAAGCCAGGGAGATTGAAAACTTTGGCTCACATATTCACTCGGCAAGTGTTGGAAGTGCAAGTTTGCCCAGATATCCTGAGCAGTGGGCAAGACTCAAAAGAGACTGTGGTCTTCAGATCTATCAGATTCCTGGGGTTTGTGGGATTAAATGTAGAAATCACAGCCAGAAACTCATATTCATTCTTCCCAGTGTTAGTGCTGAACTTAGAGACATGGCTCTTCTCATTAGTTTACACAGTTACAGGAGGAGAAAACAGATAAATTGCAGGAGGCCAGTGGACCATGTGAGGCATCTGGGATCTCATGTAGGTGCCCAACTTCATCTCTTCTACCTTTTATGCCAGAGTGCATCAGAACCTCTTTTCTGGGTTGTTGGGCAGAGCAAACTTCAGATGCTCCAGGCCTCAACTCCTGCTGAGATTGGCAGGAGACACCACAGCCCACTATTTGTCCCCCTGGCCATCTGGTGCCTGGGAGCTAGTTTAAGCTCCAAGCTGACCTTTCCATTCAGACTGCAAGCTTCTCAGAGGTGTATCAAAGCTGGTAGCTGAAGTGGCAAACTAATCACTTGCATGTAGTGCACACTGCTGCAGGCACCAGGGTGATAAATTGTCCAATTTTACTAAGCAAGGTTGCTCAGATAAAAGCTACTCACAGTAAAGGCATGTACAGCTGTCTTTGTTATGGACTGAACAATAACAGGCATGGCTCTGATGCTTTTTTGGTTTTAGTTTTGATTGTCAGAATCTTTCTCAAGGATGGGAAACACCTTCACCGAAACGATTTTTAAATCTGTAATTTGCATAAATATTTTAGATCATTTTCGAAGTAACAGCTGTCATGAAAGGCTGTATTTCCATTTGTTTACAAAAATAGGAAATCATTACCATTTTGATGTCCCACAAGAATTGAAAAACACATATGTAAACACAGAACAGATTAACACAGAGAACGAGTGTGTGTCCTTGTATTCACAATGGCTTAGCTGCCCTCACTGCAGTTGGGAGTCACAGGTTTATACTTTTTCATTGTACCCCATAGTAATCTCACTTTCATATTTAAGTTCTTTAGTATTTTAATTTTCTTTCAAATCAATTGTTGAAGTTTTATGGTTTTTTCTAACATATTACTACAATGCTTCACATTCAGATGCTCAGAATATTTGCAGATAGTCCAATATTTCTCTCCTTTTTATTAAAAATATTTATTCTACATATCAGAATGATTTTCACACATGCAAAACAAGCATCATGCATACTGTAGCTTAGTTCTAATAAGACAAGAAAATTATTTGCACTGAAGCCCCACACATGTATTTCTGACCTTTACAAATCATGCATGAATATGCACTATCAAAATTGTGTGAGCATCCTCTTATTAAAGTTGCAGGCTAACAAGACGGGCTTGCATTGATGCCTGCAGCAGCACAGAGCTCAGGACAATCTACATGCTAGGAGTTTGCCCCAGGTAGATTTGGACTCCCTTCTGCCATAACTACATGACTCCTGTCACAAGTGCCAGCTGTCTCAAGGCCAACTCAGGGAGTTCCTACAGTAAATTTTGTCTTGATTTTTTTTTGGGATATGGATGCCTTAGGTGTCATTTATAGCGTCATAAGTTACAAATATCTCTTGTGGTAACAAAGATTTGATTCATAGTTTCTGAATCTGTGGGAGTCACTGCCATACCATGTGTTCAGTGAGGAGCAGATCTGGAAAAGAATTGCAAAGCCATGATGCTCAGTGATGCCATCCTTACTTTTTATATGTTGTTTCCCTGCATAATACTCACAAAATCAAATTATGGTCCAAAGTTTTTTCCACTATGGGGTGGGAAATTCTTAGCATCTAAGATTAGGATGTACAAGAAGCAGCATATTAGTAAGTGGAAAAAGGGAAAATGTTCAATACCTGAAATGGCCAATGGGAAGCATGAAAGGGAAAGAAATACTTGAGCTCCTGTCCTTTCCTGGAGTTAGGCACCTTCACCAAGAGCTGAACGAGACTACCTGAGACCACGGCCTGACTCCTTACCCTGAATTCCACACGTCCCTTAACTGGCTGTCTTTTTTCTTCTAAGAGCAAACTGGAGGAACCTTCAGCCTGTGATGGCTGGAGAACTCACACCAAACAGGTTCTGTGACCTTCTCAGCTGTAGTCAAATGTCCAAAATTCAGAAACGTTTAAAATTGATGACATCGGACTTCAGACACAAGGCAGAAGAAACCTGTTGCCAGTGATAACAAAAATCAAAGTTAAATGGAGGGAGAAGATTACCTTTCTGTCTGTCATTCCTTCAGTCATTTATACCACCACTCTTGCTGCATGGCACTTTAACAGACATTGGGCAGCAGGACCATTTTGTTTTCCTATTTTCTAAAGTTGATACCTCACCAAGAGAAAAAACTAGAGAAGGAGCTCTTCTGGTCTCAGAAGAAAGGAAAAGATGCAGAAACAATAAACACGACCAGGTAAGCCCTTACTAAAGGTTTTATAGCTGCTGCTTAGTAAAAGTGCATGAAATGCAATTCCTCTTGTAGTCACAGGAGAGAGACAGTTCTCTTTGAAAACACAGAAGTGGGAGCTGCCCGAACTGGTTTTACTCTCTTCCAAATAAAAGAATAATGGAACCATTGCATTTTTCCACAAGCTTTTTGTATTGAATCTGTATCAGATAACATCTTCAGGATCTCACACCCACACTATCATTGCTATTTACATTTTGTCAATTACAAGAGGTTTTCCTACTCAAAATAAGTAAGATATACCTTGTAGTTGAGTTTAAATAGCCCCCTCACTTTCTCAGACTCTTTCTCCAGCAGCACAAGAACAGGACATGAAAACATCAAGCAAGGAGCCAAAACCAGCAAATGTTTAAAGGCATAAAATTGTGCACAGGAGCACATAAAACTAAAAATATTCGTTGAATTACTGATATAATCCAGGCAGCAGGGCTTGCTTGCACAGAATTCTGGAACAATTAGGATTGGAATAGAACTTCTAAGACCATTGAGTTCAACCACTGCGCTGCAATCTTCACCTTTATGGCTGTATTGAAATTTGGACTTTGACTCCACGGAGGTTGTTGGGTTTTCTGGGCAACATTCAGAGCAGGCAAGGAAAGAGAACTGATAGGGCAAAGATAACAGAGGGTTGAGAGGTATGATAAATTAAGCTGGGAAAACATTTTGAGTTAATTTGAGGGGGTAAGTGGGGATATCAAATCTGAGTGTCTCGGGGAACGGAGATGCTGGAAAACAAAACAATGCACGGAAAAATAAGACAAAAAGAGAAAACATGAAAGGATGAACTGGTGGCTTGTGACCAGAGTGTACAAAGCACTTGTGTATAACAACCCAGAGTGAGCTACAGACTGCTGTGGTAATTTGGGATGCTCTGTCTCATTGGAAATCTCATAGGATATTTTTCCATAATATCTCCAGACCAGTCAAGATTAACCTTTAAGGCTGGAAGACCAACTTGGATCATGAGTAGGATCTAAGGTTTTGCCCTGAGTTTCGACATCTGAATCCCCTTCACAAAATGTAAAACTGAAAAGTGCATTGAAAAGTGAAATCTCATAAATCAATAAAATCTGGTTTGATATTGAAATCACTTTCCAGCCACAAGTTCCTAAGAAGAAAAAATTTGCTGTAGGAAGGGTTTCATTTGATGTAGTTGCAGGCAACTACTGATGAAGATTAGTGCTTGTCAAGAACATACTGTCTTTGTAATAAAATATATATATATTTGTTTGGGGTTATTTTATGTTTGGTTCTTAGAAGCAAACAAACAAGCCCTCAAATTATCCCCCATTTAAGTGCTTTGGTAAAAACTTGCTTTATTTTAAGTTCAGATGTTTCAGTTTTTCTCAGGAAACTAGTATAAAATATAACAAGAAGAGTGCTCTTGCACTCCCACATCAGGCTGCAGGATAATTTAATCATAAAAAATGTAGCAATACTGCCAAGCCTTTTCAAGTGCTTTAAATAAGTCTAATTCATACATGTTATAAAAAGTATATGATCCCTACACATAAATAAAATTTGAAAGGGTACATAATTCACTGACAGGGGCCCTGAAAACACATGTCTAAGGCTGGGCAATAGTCTCTCAATCTATATAGGCTATAGGATTGATGCGTCTCACCTATAGTTACTGTTGGAGAAATCACAGTTTTTCTTTGGTGTTGGGACCATGAAAGGAAACAAATGATTGGATGATACAGCCTATATCTACGATTATTCTTCCCATAAATAGAAGTATTGAAATGGCTTTTTACTGGAACTATATTCTGTAAACAATAATGTAAATGTGGCCTTGGTGCTTTAAAATATGGGCCAAGTCTGCTGCATGCACTATTTTATGGGAAATTAAATTCAATAGATGGGACAAACCCTGGTCACATTTACACTGGGGTAAATCCAGAGTATTGGAAAAGCAGCAGTGAACAAGAAAAAAAATTCTTCATTTAAAAAAAAGAAATATTTCAGACCATCAGTTAAAAATGACAGCAGGAAAGAAAACACAATCTTATATAAACTGGAGTATAAAAAGTTGCATGCAATTAGAAAATATTAGGAAATTAAATATAGGGGATGTGCTGATTTAGAATATATTAGAAAACTGGACAAGTTACAATTTCTTGTGTCCTGACATGTTTTGCCATGATAAAAGATTGGCAGGGCTGGTAGGTAAAACTTCTTTGCACATTGTATATAAACAGCACAACCTTTGCTGTATCAACTTTATGCTCCAATAAACAAGACAATAATGACAAATTATCAAAGCAGTCCTCAGATGTGACCCTCAATTGGAAGAGCAGCAATTTAATGAAGACAAAAGCTAGGTGAAAGCTGCTAATATCATTTACTGATAAACAGATTTTCTCAAGAGGCTCCTAGCTCAATCCCCTGAGGCCCCATAAACCTGCATAATTCCATTTAAAATATTGTGCAATTCACTAAATTAGTCTTTGAACATCCTTACTATCCAATTACGAAGCCCCAGCATGGACAGAATAATGAAATTTTTCAAACTGTGGAATGCATGTGGCCTTAACAAACTTATGACAAACACTGAAATTAGCTTTCAGTTTTGAAGCCCATGTAGACTATTGCTAATGCTGCAAGTCAGAGATAAAACAATAAAACACTATTGCAGTGTTTAAGCAGGATGTAAAAAAAATAAATCTTTGAGTAATACAGAATTCTCAACACAGCTTACCTTCAGGTAAAAAATCATAAGAACTTGAATAATGTTTTTGCATTTGCAAGCTATTTGGCCTGCTTAAGTTCTAGTAAAAGCTTTACTGAATAAAGGGTACAAAATACCTCATGGACAGTTTTATCTTCCAGGCAGGCAGAAAAAGGCGAGAGTTTCAGAAGTGAAATTTATTTCTGTTCAAGCATTGCAAGCTGTATTATTAAAGTAATTTGTCATGGTTTGAATATTTCTGCCTGATTCACCATTAAATTGGCCTTCTAATTACCAACTTTGTCATGAAAAGCAGTTGGACTTCTTCATTCACCAGAAAACTTCAATCCCTTAATAACAGCTTGGTTCAAATAGTGGGGGAAATGCTTTCATGCTCAAAATTTAAAATGAATAGGATAGACATTACAAAAAATAAAAAGACTCCAAGCTGAAACAGAATCCACTAATGATGGCTTCAAATTCAAATGCTACCCAGAGAATATTTAAAATATATTTTTAATGAAAGTATTATTAATTTGGATGGTGAATATTTTACCTTTTAAAAATGCAAATTCATTTATTTTGAATGCATATACAAAGCTGAAATGAATTCACGTAACTTAGGGCAGTGAGTTTTCACTTAGGCAAAAAACTCATAGTCCCGATTCTTAATGTTACAAAGGTTCAAGACAACATGCAGAAGTGATTTTGTGATTATTTGTACATCAATTTAGAGTGATCATGCATCTTGATGATCATGCAAGTGACCACACTTAAAAATGGTGAGGCAGATATCAAACCGTTTTATGCATCAGTTGTGCTTATAAAACTGTGACAGTGAGGTTTTCTGTGAAGTTCTGAATGATGTCCTTTGATGACAGCTGTGGAATGGCAGGTGCTTCCAGCTGCAGTTCTGTACAGCAACAATCTAGTCTCATTGGAGTTCAGTTTATAGGCCAAATCATATTTAAAGATGTTTCTATAGGTTTTTCTATATGAGAAAGAATTTGTCATCCCTCTAACAAGAATTTCAATCGCATAAATTAGATCTGTATATTTACATGCTCTCTACACCTATCCAACTATACATTTCATTAAAATTCCAGTTATTACTAATCTGTCTTGAAAAATTAGAAGCTGAGGGTTAGTACCAGTTTTTGTAAAACAGGTACTGATCATTACTTTAATTTGTAGAATAAATCTGAAAAACTTTTCAGTGTAAGATTTAATCAAGACTTGCTATAATCCTAGTCTCCCTAAGCCCTTTTAGCCCTAGCATAAAAAGAAAAATTGCCACACTAGGTTATGGCAACAATTCCATTACTGGAAATAATGGAGCATCAAAAAGCTCTCCTTCAGTATTTGACAAAGCATCAGGTGAAAAACCTTCCATGTACCCAAAGATTTAAGACTTTGTTAGCTATATCTAAACCCAGGCTGAGATATCATGTTGACCTTGATTTCTAAGGGAAAGATGACCTTCACTTAAAGCACGCTCTAGCAGGAGTTAAGATGACTTGGATCCTTAAAATCAGACTCACACAGTAAGTTGCTGAGATTTTTGCCACTGTATCCTTTTTTGGCAAGGGAGGAAGGTCTACCAAACAAGTCCAAAAAGACATCAGTGTGACATTAGGAAAGGTGACAGGATGAAGAACCAAAAGGCAAACTCTAAGGATTTTCTAGCTTCATTGCTCAGGATTGTTACTGGCAAGAGAATGATGTGTCTGAGAGAGTTATCAGGAAAAGGAACCAGAAGATGGGGAGAAATAGATATAATATGAAGATGGGGAAAAAAGTCAATGAAGAATGACTCTTTGCTATGTGTTTCTGTATTTTCTGAACAATTATGTTTGGGCCAATGTGCATATGAAGCATGATACACTCCCTTTTTTAAAAAAAAAATCATGAGGAAGAAAACACACTTTAAAAGGTGTTCAGGATCTCAGTCAATAAAAGTTGAAGTTCTTCACGTTTCAAAATTTTTTGAATTGAGAAAGAATGTTGGTACACTTCCCAGGCCAGGATGTGTAATAACCCACTAGTGCCCTGTTCTGCTGTGAGAAGCCCTAGATCCTTCTACAGGCTGTCTCCAAAGCATGTGTGGAGAAACAATTTGCTCTGACTATACCTGTACAGGTCCTGGATCTGGTTCTCTCCTCAGCTACACACTGTGAGCCCAGACAAAAATATCATGGATACCAACAGTTTCTGCTAAATCTTTCTGTTTCTTTTACAAGAAAATGTATTTAACTGCAGGGTACTTCCACAGAGGATGTTCTTGCTGACTGTTGTACATAACCCAGGGGATTACGTGCAGGAAATTGGTGCAGATTACATGAAACTGAAAATAAGTGAATGAGAAATTTGGAGAGCTGGTATGAGACAGAATGGATATAGAGATGTGATACAAGCAAGCACTCAGAAGGTGACAGTGAGATACCTATAGGAAAAAAAAAGATGAATAGATAGGAACAATACATGTCTAAGGACAGACAAAACACTCTGTTTCTTGGATTTCTGTTTGCCTTTGCCCAATTTACTGCTTCTTTGTAGTCCTTTTCCCTTGTTCCACTCTATGTCTCCATGAAATGCAGAAGTTGTAGTCTGACAGCTCTGCTGTATTGGTCTTCTACTCTTCAGAGTGAAGTAGCTGAAACTGATGGCTTTGGGGCCTTTTTTGGATTTAAGATTTGGGAGCTTTTGTCTGGCCATCCTTTCTGGGCAGGGCAGTTGGTCTGCTCTGGACCAGGGTGGGTGCAGGAATCAACCTGGTGGTGACAGCTGGGTAGTTGGGGCTACAGTGCAACTTTGAGACCCCAGCTGATACAAAAGCACAGACAGAGCCAAAGAAATCAGTGTATCTGCCAGAAAAGCATAACTGCAGGATGTAACTGTGGCACACAGCAGGCAGGTTTCTGCAGGCAGGTTTCTAGCATCTCTGACCCGGTGGCCAGAGAATGCCCACATTTTGTCACCTGCAAATCAGGTGTCTGCAGAAAATCAGGAACTGCATCATCCTGCAGAAAATTGCTTCATAGCTGTTGTTGTGAGTTAGTTTTTGGGGTTTTGGTTTTTTTTTTAATTGAGACTGGCAAAAGTACCATATCAGCATCCTGGAGGAGATATGCTTGGGGTCTATACTGTGAAAAAAGGGGAAGATCAAGGGAAGAAAAAAACTCAGAAGAAAAAAGAAAATAGAAACAAAGATATTTCTGGTAGGGATACTGTCATTGTACAGTGTCAGCACAATGGTGTCCTGACTATTACCTAGATATCAGCCTAATACAAATGGCAAACTAAAATTATAACTGATAAAAAGACAATGGTGGAGGGAAGACATTCTCAGAAATAAAACATATTGCCATGATTGTGAAAGAATAACATTTTTCTTATTAAATGATGAGCTTGCTTTTTAATATCAGCATTATAATGGACTATACTATGAATCTCTCTATCATACCTAAAGCACTGTTAATTTATCTTTCATGAATACATTAGAAGAGAGGGTTTTCCCACAGGCAAACATACCATACCATATTTGCAAATGTCTTACATAATGATGCAAACACTATGCATAGAGAGTAGCAGCATTATAGTGGAAGGGTGAAACAGCACATGCACAAAAAGACTTTCATTCTATTTCATTCAATACCTAAACCAACAAAATAAAGTTCAATTTACTGTGTAGAAATCTTGCAGTTGAGGAAAAGGTTGCTGCTTAGATTTATTCTTTAGCTTAAATTCAGCTATTTGTAATAAGGAGCTGATGAGTGTAGATAGAGTGAATGATTTGTTAACACATTCATTGCATTTGTTCTTAAAATAAAATACTGTTCATTTTGCAGTTCTATCTGCTACCAAATTCTTAAATATCTACTTATTTGGGAAAGAGTGCATGCACTGTACCCTGCTTTAAAAAAAAAATCTTAGTGATATACTACAGTATGGAAATTAAATTGGAAATCACAGCCACAGACACAAAATAAATAGTAGTCATTTTATTTAGCTTGTTACCATCTAGTCTAGTCCAAGAACATTACCTTAACAGCAGACTCAGAATTCATGAAGAGTTACATGAGGGCCCTGTTGTCAAACATAAAAACAACCCATTTAGTGTCTGTTTTGCATCTACACAGGAAGTTTTCTTTCATTATCCACCAGCCCCTAGATCTTATTATAGCCATTGTTTAATTTGTGCTCTGTTTTACAAGTGACACTTGTACGGGTCTCATGGGGCTGCTGACAGAAGTGTGGCTGTCTCCTGCCCTTGTGTAAATTCTTTTGTGAACCTTTATAATTAGCCACTTAACAAATTGAGGAAAATGAATCTGTGGTTGTGTTCACTGGTGCTAAGTCAACCATGTGACAGTCCAAGCTGATATGTAAAAAGTCATGGTAATCAGCTGTACAAAGGGTTAACAAAACCTCATTATGGTAGGTTAATAAACAGAAATGAGGTATGTGATCACCAAGAGACACTAGAAAAGTTATAACCACTTCCTGTAATTGTAATACATATAATTGTTTCAAAATTCTTTCAAAAGCCTTTCAGCTCTTGTGGGTTTTTTGGGGTTATTTTGGTGGGGGGGAATTACCAAATTACCCAACAGTGTAAAATCACATATCATGGCTTAAAGCCTATTCTGTCCAACTCCCAGTATTCTATCTATGACACTTTATAGGCAAAACAACAACTCAGCAGCTCTCTCTCACAGAGAAAAACATGTCCCAGCTTTCAGCACATCAGATTTCCTATGTTCTTCCCCTAAGATACACCACAGTTAATTTCATAACATTACCTTCAATAAGTAATTCTGTTTCTAACAAAAAATATAGTCTGCACCCATGCACAATTTTTCCCTAAAATAATATATTTTTATTTACTTTTTTCAAATATTGCTTTTTTTTGTCATGCCAACTGAAAAACAAGACTTGTTTCTGTTTTTAATAATCAAAACCTGACATTTTATTTTCTGCCTTTTTTTGTGTGTGTGCTTAAGTTATGCCTTAAAAAAAACAGAGAACTTTTTTTTGTCACAAATCTTTTCACTGGGATTTTTTAGTAGGATTATTGTCTAGTGGTTCTATTGTCATATATGTCAAAAGAGTCAAGGGTGCTAATTCCATGTCTATAAATATATATACACACACACATGCCCTTGCATGCATTAATATGGATCTGTGGGTGTTCACCCAGAGTCCACTCTGCTCACAGCTCTTAATGCACCTAAAGGTGTGGAAACTGACTCACATGAAGTGCATCTTGCTTCCTGCAGAAGCAGCCTTTGAACCAGGAGGAGGAATGAGAATCTCCCCCGTTCTCAGGTGGGTGATTCAGCTACTGAGCCTGATTAGTCATGACATCTTCTTCCACTGTAGTGGGAGGACACCAGGAAGGGAAGTGGAGGAAGCCCTCCCCTGCTTATCCTGAGCAGATGGTTGCTCATTGATTAGGGTGTCCCTTGAGAGGTGGGAAGGGTGGGTTTGAACCTCTGCCAATGAAAAGGGAATTAAATCCACATCTTCTTTAAAGTGGGTCCTCTAGCTACTGAACAGGAAACCTGCACTGTGAATACATTTTGCAAGAAAGACTGATTTTTGAAAGGGATTTAATGCAGTTATCTTATGAGTTCAGGCTGATATTGGCTCTTCATTGAGCAGGGCCTTGAGCTTCTGGGACATAAAACACAATTCTCTTCTACATATTTCAGTTTAGCCAGACAGGGCAGTGTGATCCCCTGTAAACTGGCTCTGGAGGTTTTTCTGATCACACACTTGACATGAAATATCTAACATTGTTCAGGTACTTTGGAGGGGTTTAAATCCAGAAGATGGCTCTGTGGATTTCAGTTCAAGCTCTTATATATCTGAATTTTACATTTCCAAAATTAATTCTAAACCATGGAAAAGCTCACCAGCAGCGAATCCAGCCATGGAAGCACTCCCTTTTTTCTGTATATATTGTGTGTATGGCCAGCCCCATACCAACATATCTAGATTTTAATAGCTAAGACCTGTATTAGAGAAAGTCTGTCTGGAGCAGAGAGAGGTGTCAATTTTGATAATACAATTGTGTTTGTGTACATCAGGTAGCAGAAGAAAATCTAAGGGGCACTGTTTCCATGCAGTGTCTAGTGACTCCAAGAAGTTCTGCAAGAAGGTGCAGGACACTTCCCTGAGCCCACTCAAGTTCTAACCCCAGCGACTGCACAGCTCAGTGCATGTGCTGTTATAGGAGACACTTGACTCCTGGACACATGCAGCAGCAAACAAGGGTAGGGGCTGTGCATGTCATAAAATAAGCTGGCACATAACAGGGTATGCAGAATTTAGCTCTCTTCCATCCTCTCAATGACTCACAGTGCATCAACACCTGCCATGAGATTCTTCCTTGGTCAGTGTCAGCTGGGCAGCCCTCACAGGCTGAAAATGCTTAAAAGAGACAGTGCAGTACACATCATTCCTAATGTGAAAACAAGGTTGGTGGGCAGAGGAAGAGCACAGATGAGATTGTGGACTTGTCAGGATTGGCTGTGGCAGAATAGACACCTAGACAGGTTTTATCACTGAATATAGCAGTGATGTAAATAGCTCCACATGTTGAAGGTATGAAAACAAAACATGCAGGTGAGCAAACTACCACCCACCATTGTAGAACACAACTTGGTATGGACATTTGAGGAGGGGTTTAGGAGAGCAGAATCTGAAGCAAAAGAGAGATGAAGAATAAGACAAGTCCCATTGGTAGTGGAACACATACTAGGGAGCTATGTAGGGGATAGCAGGTCCTCATCTTAGCAAAAATCCTGCCTTACAGTCCCCTTCTGGAACACAGCCTCTATCATAAGTGCTTTCCATTTCTTTTATCTTCTGAGTCATAAACTCCTCTGAGATTAAAGAGGAAGACAGAAGTATTATTTTCGCTGAATGCAGTAGGTACCTACATTTTCTAACTTGGTGTTACTCCATCTGACTACAGAGAATTAAATCAAAGAGGCTTCCAGGGTAAAAGCAAGCTAGAAACAAAGCAAGAGCAGAGATGAGCTATCTCCAGAGAAAAGCCACATGACAAAGAAGAAGGCAGGGAACTATCAACTATGAGACAGGCACCTGCTTGTCTCCAGCCTGGCTAACAGGTGTGTTTTGCCTGACCAAAGCCTCAGAAAAAAAGAAAACCAAATTTTTTAGAAAAGAAACAAATCCCTGGCTGTTTATAAGAATAAATCTCTGTTTATTTATAAGAAAATGCAACAGAGAGGTAATGAAAGTAGGGGATGCTGCAACTGCCTGTATCTCCTAGGCTAGGAAAGGTGTGTCCACTATGAAAGAAAAAGTTAACAAAACTCACAGGAATAAGCAAGACTCAGAAATAGGCCTTGCACTGTTTTATCTCTCTTCTCAGAAAGCTGTGTACTCTGCAATGAATAAATAATGCCCTGTTTCGAAAAAGCAACCTTGCAGGCACCAAATAAGGCTGGATTTGCTGCTTTTTCACAGGTGAAAAACAGAGGATTGTAGCCCAGTGATCTAGTCTGGAGACTGTGCAAAAGGGTATCTAAAGAGGGGCTGAGAAAAGCTCTCACTAGCTGGATGCATTTGGGAGAGATGAAAAGGGTCCAAAGCACAGCTCTCTCTAACAGTGCTAGACACAATTTTAACTGATGAAAGTTTTGCTGCGTTGCTTCTCTCAGATGCTGGTGTGGACCTGAGAGGAACAGATGCCATATAAGCTGGTAGCAGCATCGTCTTCCATGCTTTTGTAGCTGTACAAATTGCCAGGAGGCATGAGGATATCACAAAAACACAGAAGCAGCAAAAATAATGCATTGGTTCCCCACCTGCTCTGGGAATAACTGAAGCCATTCTGGAGACTTGCAAAGATTTGGGGGCCCTGGAAGATGAAGGATGTTCTAATGAGAGTTCATCAGGGCTTTACACATTCATTAACCTGATAAGCACCTTCACTTCTAAACAGCCATTGAAATCCACTGCAAATCAATAATAACCAAAAGTGGCTGCTGATTTAGTGCCATCTATAGCTTACAAGATACATGTGCATCACAGGGGCCTTTTCTGCACTTACATCCTGGAAGCCTCAACACTGAAACCATGATTAAAGGAAGTGAACAGTAACATTTGAATCTTAGATATATTCTCACTATGGGAAAAAAGCAATATGTTTCAGAGGATTAGATACTGAGATGCTATAAAATCCTTCATGCTTATTCTGTGATTACAGAGTATTTATACCAATTTGAGCCTCAAACTGTCATATAAACACCCTTCTAAATAAATTAAAATACAAGCATACATATGAAAAACTATGCACAAATGCACACACAACCAAATGTGTAGTTTTACTTTCCCCATTTAGTTGTTTCATTATTGAGCTGGATTGACTCCTGTCTCTACTAAGTGGGCAGCATACACATAACTTATAATTTTCTCTGTGTTAATAATTCCCCTTGGCAAGCTGAAATTTTAAATAAAATGCCCAAAATACAGGATCATGATGAACTGATAGATATATTAGTCTAGTTAGAGGCAGTACTAACCTGTTCTAAAATTCATTATTTGACCAATTTTAAACAGAAGTATCACAGCAATAGATCAGCAGCTGTTAGAATTCATCCCACATCAATACATGTGTCTTTTTTATATTGCTCATTGTGCTGATACAAGAGCTAATCTACAGCCAAAATTTTACTCCTCCTCCTAACTTTTATATGTTTATCTGCTGATGCTGACATGCAGAGGGAAATCTCAATTCTCTGGACTCGATTCTACTGTCAGTGCTGTTAGTAGAAATTACTCAGAAGTAAACAGGATTATTCAGGATTCACACTGGCTAATCAAGAAATGCCAACTGTCCTTTGTGCTTCCTTTCAGAAGGAACACTGCTGTACTGGATAAGATTCCCTTGCACAGGTATCCTTTAGAAATAACTTCAAAAAGTCAAGCAAAAAGAATGTGGAAACTTCAGCTTTTCCTGACTGCTCAGCTGCATCTTCTCTGCAATCTGTACTATTTGTGTGACTACTCACATTAAAAAATCATTGAAAATCTTCAGACCACAAAGCTACTCAAAACCAGAAATAAATTATCAAAATCAATGTATTTGTTTTGTCAGTAACAGGAATAAAAGCATCTGGCATATTCTTTAAAAAAATAATGCAAGGTAGCAACAGCAATCACTGTTTGCACTTGAATTAATGGTCTTTTAGAAATACTTAGAGTCTCTATAAACACACAACCATTCCTATCAGTTTCTCTCTAATTTCTATCAGTTAGAAAGAAAAGGTTGCTTTGCTTATAAGGATAATGTAGAAGTAACATCTTTGGTTAAAGATTAAAAGGCATCTGTGCTAGAACTGCATGAATAAAGTCATAACAGTTAAATACACTGGATCCAGTTTTATTTCACAGCTTTTTACACACAAATAAAAACTGTATGTGCACATACAAATTTTAAACATGCCATTAAAGGCATTTTTCAGCTAGAATGAGTTGTATTTGTCATTTGGTACAAAGCCCCTTTCAGAGAAATTGTTGATTTTTTTCACAGAGGCTCCTATACTTTTCATTCCTTTTGTATTATTTCAATCAGCAATGGATATACATCTTTGTTAGCCTAATTTGGGGACCTACAAAGCAGGAAGAAGGAAAGCACAAAGGAACACACTTGACATATTGGTCTATTTGCTACCTCTTTTAAGCTCAATGCATACTAATGAAAGTGATCCAAACTATTTTTCTCCACTCCTCACTTAACAAGCATAATAATAAATGAATATTTAAACTAGCTGCAAATATATTAAGTGGAAACAAATAGGTTTCATTTGTAACAAGTGCACACAGGTTAATTAACAAGAAGGAGCTTTTGTGTTGAAACAAGGCTCCCTGATGCTGTACATGCAGGTGCCGTTAAGGGCCAATTGAGCTCTATAGGATAATTATGAAGTACCATTGTGCTCTACCGTTTGTTAACAAAGTGCTGCCTGCAATTTGCCTAAACCTATAAACCATCATCTGTGATCCTCAGCAGCAATTAAGTGACAAACATCTTCTCATCGGAGACTTGGGAAAACAAAAGAGACATGATAGCATTTAAGGAGCCAGATGGATATTTCAGAATGTCAACCCTGACAGCCTCCCTTTCAACAACAAAATATAAAACGGGAGCCTGCTCGGTACCATGCTGGGGGAAGAAGGGAGAAGTCACATCCAAATTATTAAGAGGAGGGTGTTAGTTATCACAGGATTGCTCATTTGAACAGCTCTTAGTGGGAAAGCCTTGGACTGGCAGAAAAGCAAAAGGGAAAAACCTTTTCCCTCTGAAAACAGCTGTGGCTACAGCTCTACTGAGTCTGGGTTGTTTTTTAGCTGTGCGTGTTTTTTTCTCTTTTTAATTCTTTTAACATCTCCTTCCTTCCTTCTGTCTTCAGAGAAGAGGATTTTCTTCCAATGGGTAAAAGTATAAAAATTCTCTTTTCTAAGAAGAGGACAAACCAACAGACAGAATTTTCTCCAGGGCATAACTTACTAATTAGTTCTGCAAAAATAGCCTATATTAGGAAAAATGATAGATCAGCACAAAGAGGCATTTTAAAACAAGAGATCCACTCCTACAGTAAAATAATTGATCTAAAAGTTTTGAGGATGTAATCTTTAAAATGCTTCTGTAAGCTCAGCAATAATTCCAGAAGCTATAAACTTTATACAGGCTTGTTTGAATTAGTTCAATTAATTGCCTGGTTGGGAGACCCTCCAAAACTTGGGGAAGCTCTTGTTTTTATAGATAAGGATCTTCTGGGCATTTTGTTGCCTACATTAAATGATGTTGTCTAGCTGATCTGTGTAATTGGTAGAGCTAAAAGGCTATTCAGCAACATGAAAAAAAAAATTATAAATGCATGAGTTTCACTTGCTAGCCTACATTTTTTCCCCTATTGCCAAAACAGCAGCATTTACAAATGTTTTCCGTAACCATTTTGAAGCTGCAGCTGAGTGTGTTTTAATATACCATCAGGTCAACAGCTCTCTTGAAAGAAGAAATCAACCCAGGGCCAAACAGTCAGACGGGCCTAATTAAGTACTTCAGGAGTCGAGAAGTGCTCAGATAACTACAGCTGACTTGACCCTTTTCTTTGTACTTCACTGGGTTTCTGTATACCTTTGCCACTCTCCTTTGGATTTATGTTTTTATGAATTATTTAAAAAAGGCAACTTCAGATCTACAATTAGTTTTCAAGGAAACAGATGTGGGAAAATAATCACAACTTAAACAGCTTAAAACAGCTCTGATCTTGACAGAATGCAAAATGCCAGGTTTCCAGGACCATAGAATTCATCACTTGGCAAAAGTGTCATTAATCCCTGCCTGCTTTCTGGCCTTTTCTTACAGTGCTCTGTCAAATGTCACTGATCACCTGGAAATCTAACAGTCATGACAGAGTTGGGGCTTTTTTTTTAATGGGAGGGGGAAGTGAACTGGTTCAGCTTTTAGAAAACAAAAAAGAATTAAAACAAAGATCATCTATGTAAGCATGTTTTATCTTTGTATACTATTGCACTATGTTGTGCTGGGAAAATCATGATAATGGATTTTGTCCTGCTGAGGATTTTATATTTGTTTTCCACTGTGTATTTAACAAATATAAGACTGATTAAACAGGGAGAATGGAGTTCTTTTGCCACTTCCAGTGGTATCCTCAATGATCCAAGATCATAAGCTGATTTCTGCTTTTTCTCCTGAAAAAAATATTACCCTTTACCCAAAGAGAAGTCCTGCAATGTTTGAAGATGCATCCTGTAGGTCTTCTTTAGGCAAATTGCTGAAGGCCTTCCTCCAGCACCATGGGCACCACTGGGCAGTCTTCCATCAGCTCCAGCAAATGTGCAACCCAGCCTCACCCACTTGGCACAGTAAGGCTTTGAAGTTTCATTCAGGGACACTTGGACTTCAAAGTATTTATGGATAAAAAAGCCAGTCCCATGTACAAGGAGAGATGTACCAATGGAAGTGAAAATTGTAGCCACCGGCATCACACGGAGAGGCACACAATGTCTGAGATTCCAAAATCTGGGGACAGTAGATACTAAATAATTTCAAAAATTTTGTTTCATTTATTTTACCCTTTTCTTGTCGAGAGATCAGGCCTTCCCTGATATTTTTAAGATGCGGATCAAAGAACGTGAAGTTAAATTAACACACTTGGTCTAATGATTTGCTACATGAGCAGAACTGACCCATTTTATCCCTGTGTTTTTCTTTTATTCTTTGCATTTCACCGTGATTATGTGTCTGAAAAGTGGACACGTTATGATCCATGATACTGGTGAGTTTAGGAGAACTATAGATATCTCAAGCTTTTGTAGGATCTCAGGTAACTGGAAACAAAGCATTCCAGGGCAAGTCTGCAAAGCCTGATTCCATATTCAAAATTACAACAGAGGTGTGTTTGCTAGAAAGTTCTGACTTCTGTTATGATTCTTCATCTTAAAAGACCTTGGAGATTAACTCCTGTTTCCAAGAAATTCTAGGCAGACTTTCAAGTGACGTGGCTTTGTATTAATGCAAGGCTGAGCTCTAAATACCATTTAGAATTGCATACACCTTTGCAGCAATACAGAAACCTCAGCAAACCTCTCTGCCTTGGCTAAGGGCACAACAAAAATGTATAATTCTGAATTACCATTATTCATATGTAATTGTCTCTGTTATCAAACTTTTTACAATTTAGTATTTGCACCGCTGGATCCAACATTTTCCTGAGCAGGAAATGTCTTTTTGTATGCAAATATCACCTAAACTTAGATAAGAACTGGATTCATTGATATATTTTTGGAGCAATAGCTGAAATAGTCATTCATCTCTATGTGACTAAGTGAGAACAATTTTGAAAGTCTAATGAAAGGGATGTGTTATTTAAACATCTTTTCAGTATTTAGTTTGCTACTCTACTCAATTAATTGCTAGTTATGCAAATTCCTTTCTGTCCTTACAGGATTTTTTCCCCACTCAAATGAAATTCCAAAAATACCTACCATTATTTTTTTATTCTCTGCTGGCTGAACCATTTAGAATATTATACTCCATTAATTTATAAACATATGATCCTCACAGCCTACACAAAATAAATTTCAAATACTGTGAAAGAAAAATATAGCATACAACTAGAGGTTTTTAACCTAATCAGCATAACTAAGCATAAAAGAAATAAATGACTGGAGAGTAAAATATGAAAAATAATTGAAAACAATGGCTACCTTTTAGGACTGTACTAATCAGATCAATGGTTTGTCTTACATCATTAAGGTATGAAGAAGAAGGATGGTAAACAAATGGGAAATAAGTATGGCAAAGATGTGTTTTGGGAACTTAGACTGAGAGTATGCAACCCAAATTACCCAAGTGGATTTAAATATTTGAGTTTTATTTAGATCTCCTGCCTATATTGGCTAGGAGGAGAGTTAATAACAACCCATTCATGCAGTCCTTACACTTAAGAGTAGGCAGCACCACTAGACAGCGATGTGGAAGTCAATTAGTGGTAACATGCACAGGTACTGTGTTTCCCCAGGGGTTCCTAACATCTCAAAATGCAGCAATGAGAGCAGAAAAAGCTGATCAAGACCGACAGAAGAACTTTTTAAACTGATTGGTTGATATAAACTTAAGTAGAATTTGAAAATCCTGGCAGCATGAAAACAAAAGGAACTCAAGAGAAAGAAATGTTAGGTCTGGCCTGGCTCTTATTTGAAATGATGCATAAATCATCTCTCTTGCCATAGAATCCTTCTGATTGGAACCAGAAGAAAGAGCATTTGTCCCTAAGACATTTTCCAAATAATTCAGCCCTAGAATTTCTGCTTTGGGAACAAAATCTGTACCACATTCTACTGTGTCTTAGGGTTACTTACCAGAACAATAATTGAAGCTAACGTGATTTTTAAAAGTAATTTGCCTCCATGAAAAAAAATGCATTTCTTTCTAGGAAAAAACACAGCATCTATTAATCCCTACTGTTTGTACAAAATGATAATGATCATTAGAGAACAGCTATGGAAAATTGGGCAGCTAAAATGGAATTTACCCAACTTGGAATCTGAGAAGAGGAAACTCAAATGGAATTTACCCGTCTTGGAATTTGAGGAGAAATGTATATTTAGCATTTATCCGGGGATTAGCACAGCAGGATTGTCATGTTATTCAGAGCCACGCCAGGTTCTTCCAGCTCAGTTGTCCTGAAGATAAGAAACAGATGTTGGGCCAATTTTCAGCTCAGTAAACTTCCCTAACAGAGCAAAAAATATCCTATTTCTTTGTCCCTTGCCCGAGACAAAATGCCTTACACTGTACTATTCTCTACATCACGGTGTGGGACGGCATTTAGCCGAAAGCAGTCTCTAAAGGGCATTTCGGAGAAGGAGAAAGGAAAGAGCAGGGCACTTTTCGGGCCTGGAGAGGAAGCAGGTTCAGCGCCAGGCGCTGGCCGGGCCGGTGCCGCGAGCGGAGGCGCCGGGAGGTGGCGCGGTCCCTGCGCGGATGCAGCGGCACGGAGGGGATGGATGCTGCCCGAGCGGAGCGCTCGCTCCGGGCTCTCGGAGCCTGAGCGGCACGGAGGGGATGGATGCTGCCCGAGCGGAGCGCTCGCTCCGGGCTCTCGGAGCCTGAGCGGCACGGAGGGGATGGATGCTGCCCGAGCGGAGCGCTCGCTCCGGGCTCTCGGAGCCTGAGCGGCACCGAGGGGATGGATGCTGCCCGAGCGGAGCGCTCGCTCCGGGCGCACGGAGCCTGAGCGGCACCGAGGGGATGGAAGCTGCCGTTCCGGCCCCGCACGGGGCTGCCTCTGCTGCTGGTGCCTTGTTACACCGCCGCCAAAGGCGCTTCTTGGCTCTCGGCAGATTCAGCAGAACCACCTACTTCGGTTTTAGTGTCTGTCCTCGACAGCATCGTGCAATTTTTTTTCTTTAATTTCCAGTAGGGAGGTTAGTAATTTCTATTTTTCGTCGCAGAGCAAAATAATCAACCTTGCCTTGCATTGTTAACTGAGTCATGCTGCCTTTCAGTCATTATGGACCTGATCCTGGACCTCTGGAGTCAGTAGGAATTTTGCATAGCTATCCCAAAGTGGTTAGGTGCAGTCTTAGTGACTTGATACTAATTTGTTCTACTTTGTACACTTCAAATACAGGAGTATCTTGTGAGGGAGCTGCCAAGCAATTTGTGATATATAGACTATGTTATGCTGTTAAACTAAGGTCTCACTTTGGGGTAAAAAACCTGTCACCTTCTGTCTGTCTCATGTATTCCCAGAAAATTTAGGTACTGATTCCTGAAACATGTCATCAGTTGCATTGACATTTTCCCCTGATCTCTTCCTACAATGATTAGGATGCAAAAAGTATTTGTAGCTCTTTCTTCTATTACCTTTGGAAGTTAAACATAAAGTATGCTTTTTAAAAACAATTCAAGCTGAATCTTCAATGGCCCAGTCTGTTTCCTACAGAAACAGGGATCTTTTAATTTGCTCTTAAATTGCCTTTCAATGAAATATTACCTTTATGTAAGAATAATACAGTGCAGGGTGCAGGGAATGGCAACTTCATTTTGTCTCTGAATTTGATTTCTTTAACTGCACTTTTATAATTTGATAATCCTGTATGCTTTAGCATAAGCCATTTAAAAGGAAAGAAAATGCAACATGATAATGCATTTACAGAGGTAATCTACAACAAGGGGACTTTGGAGCATTCCTCTAGATTTTTCCTTTTTTCTTTCTTTTTTTTTTTTTTTTTCTTAATCCATTAGAAGATTTAGAGGAATGGTTCTTTGAGTGTCACCATTTTCATTTAATTATTGGCTCTCTAGACCAACAAGAGATGTTTCTGTGCCTTTCACTGACTCTCTCTGCCCTGGCTGTTGGCACAGCCCAGGTCTGCTGAATGCAGGCAGAGGGTCTCACAGCTTTGGGGACAGGGGAAAGGCAGCACAAGGGGCACAGCAGGCAACAGAGGAAGCTCAAGGGCCCAATATTTCTGTGCACCCTCCTTGGATTTAGTAAGACCTGCGCAGGAAGACTGCTGCTGGAGGTCTTCCCTGCACTGAGTTCAGCATGGAGCCAAATCTGGGAATGAAAGACATTAAAATGTGAGAAAAAATTGTAATTTATTATCAGTATACATAGCAATGGGAGAAAATTATCCAAGGGCTTTGTAGGAATGTCTGTCTTGCTTTTTCTCTGCTTAGCCAGCAGGTACCAGATGCAGTGGTCACCAGTACTGCCTTTTGTTTTCTGTACAGACTGGACACACACCTGGCACACTGCCATCACAGACATTAACCAAGCAAAGAGTACTTGAGAGGCTTTACACTGGAAATCCAAACTACATTTGACTAGTTCTTGGGATACGTGGTTCAGTTTTAAGAAAAAAAGAAGAGATAAAACAAAAATAATCCATGTAAGCAGGTTTTATCTTTGTACAATATTGTACTATGTTGTGATGGGAAAATCATGATAAAGCCCTGAACCTTCCAGTTTTGTGTAGAAACATGGGAGACAGAAGTTCCCTTTTAAACCTGCCCACCCCCCAAACTATTTAATAGATATTTTTAAGAATTTGTAGTATTGACTTTCTTTCCTGCAGTTATTTGTCAGAATAGGGAGGGAGAAGTAAATGAATTAGATATTTTGTCAGCATTTTTTTTTATTCAGCTGAACTAAAAGCACATGGCCTAATTTTAAATTTAAATGTTGAAATTTTAGGTAACATAACCATCAAAACAGCTGGCAGCTACGTATATGCTGTATTTTACCCATTCTGCTAATAGAATGCTGAGAGACAGTAAAAATTTACTTTTATTCTTCAGCTAGCCTCAAATGCAAAAAATTAACCTTGGGGAAAAAATAAAAAAAATAAAAAACCAGGTGAAAACAGAGGTGTTTTACTTCAGTCAGATTGAAGTACCCAACACAGCCAACTGTGTGGCCAGGTGGCCAAGGCCAGTGGCATCCTGGCCTGTATCAGCAATGGTGTGGCCAGCAGGGCCAGGGCAGGGATTGTCCCCCTGTACTCGACACTGGGGCAGCCACACCTCCAGTGCTGTGTTCAGTTCTGGGCCCCTCAGTTCAGGAAGGACATTGAGGTGTTGGAGCAAGTCCAGAGAAGGGCAATGAAACTGGTGAAGGGTCTGGAGCACAAGTCTGATGAGGGAGATGAGGGAACTGGGGGAGTTAACCTGGAGAGCAGGAGGCTCATTAGGAACCTTGTCACTCTCTACAGCTCCCTGACAGGAGGTGGCTGTGACATGGGGGTCAGTCTCTTCTCTCAGGTAACCAGCAATAGCACAAGAGGAAGTGATCTCAAGTTGAACTGGGCATTAGAAAAAGTATTTCACTGGAAGGTTTGTCAAAGATTGGAACAGACTGACCTGGGAAGTCACTGTCCCTGGTGGTATTTAGATACCCCCTTGGGGACATGATTTAGTGGTGGACTTGGCAGTGTTGGGTTAACAGCAGGACTCACCCTAAAGGTCTTTTCAAACATAAATGATTCTATGACTCTATGATAGAATGACCTAAGGTATTAAAAATTTCTCTTGCAAAATTATTCTTCACACCTATTTCCACAATTACTTGATTGTAAATAAATAAATAATTAATAATTCCATAATAAAACTTGATTGTAAATATGAAATAAAAAGTCTGAAATTTTTGTTATGAAATCATAATGCCTGCCCTATGAGCTCTTTAGGAAAAGAAAAAAAAAAGAGTTTCTACATCAAGTAAAAGCCTGAGTTATGCACTTTCAGACTGTTTCACTCGGTTTTAGAAAGTCTTACATTTATACCATGTAAAAGTTTCTCCTCACAGCCTGTTGAGAAAAACTGTTTAAAAGTATGAGTCACTAAGTCGGATATTCAGAAGTCCTTTATCTTCAGCTCTGCTTGGCTTAATTGGAGTAAAGTACCATTTTTTTCCCCTATAATCCCTCAAGCAACTCCACGTGGAAAACATCTCTTGTGCTTTGTGAATAAATCTTGAGGGTTCATACTGTGAAGTGGAAGCAATTGGACATTTTTTATTTTAAAAAGAATGAAAAATCCTCCAGATAAGAAACCAGATTAACTATATTAAGCTGGATAATGAACAGAACTGTCTTTTCCGTCTCTGTCTCTTGGAGAACTCTGGTTCCTTCCCCTTGTTTTAACACAAAATTCAAACTGCTCACTGAAATTCTTGGGCAACAATTTCTGTAAAATATTTAGGTTTCAGTGAAACAGGCTTTTAAAAATGTTACAATGAATAAATACCAGGACTGTCAGTGTCTCAAGGTAGCATCTCCAAATTCACTACAACCCCTGTTGAAACCACATAAGTATTATTTGTGCAGATGGGTAACTCTGGAATCCCTGACAAACTTTTGACCACCTAGAGGTTGTTTTGTTTTTTTTCATGGAAAGTGAACTAGATTTTGCACTTTAAAAGGTATTGAATATTATTGGCATGTCTCTTTCTTCTCATCACCCTACCATTTGTGTCAGACCACTAGCATGAGAAGGATGAAGACCTTGATGTAGATGAAGTTTTGTTTAACATCAGATGGATTAAGTTTGCCAAAAGAAGAAATAATTTTTAAAGAAATAATTTTTCAATGTTACCATTTCTTTTTGACTTAAGATTCTTAGGCAAGACCCTTATGCATTACAAAGTTGAACTAATATAAGCCTTACAGATCAACAAATCCTCTTCAGGACAGTGCCTCCTCAAAGCTGACTGATCATTATTTCCAGCTGTGTTCTCCATTGGTTTTCAAACTAGAACTTTTGATTTTGATGGTAACAATGCACTGTGCAATTAGTATAATCTCATAATTTCAAGGTGAACTAACACAATTTAATTTAATTAAAAATAAGAACAATCAATACAGAAAATAATTACTCCTTATAAATGTGTAGTTGCCAAACAACTTGCTTTTAGAAATCTGGAGGTAGACATTATGCTAATGATGAAATTATTGAGCTATGATAAACCAAGGAAGCAATGATAGTCATACAAAGCAGGGGAAATCTCCCTTCTCTGGACCAGCTCCAAACCAGCTTTCCAAAGAAATGTGTTTTCCACTTACCACCTCTAAAGTCAAACTTGAAGACAGCTAGGAGCATCCTTTGCCAGCTGCTGCTGCTGGGACAAAAGATACAGGAAGTCTATTGAATAAGTCAGCCCAAAGCCAGCAGGAAATCCCCTCCTTGTGGCACAGGGCTTAGTGAGCAGACCACCCCCTGCCACAGACACTGGCATTTCTGAGCAGTTTGCAAGGTTGTCCCATAACAAGTGCATTGCAGCAGTCAAATCAGGAGGTACCAAAAGAGCAGATCCTCTGGGACTGCTCATCAGGACAGGAAAGTTCCTATTATCTGGCTGCCTGGGGCAATCAAAGCCCCACTTAATTACTGCCCTTCAGACAAGGTGGAGACCTCCATTTAAAAACTGTATGTGCACCAATTGAGCAGCACATAAAGCTGAAACAGAAATCTGGCTCACTGCCTCAGAGTTTCCAAGCACATGTCCTTGAAGAGCAGAAAACTATCAGGGGAGACTGCCATCCTGCCTGCTCTTTTTCCTAAGTTTGTCTTCTTGATGCAGACAGCCAGTCACCGCTGAGATTCTATTTCTGAAAGTGGGGAAAGTGGGGATATGGCTGGCTCCCCAAAATCTGAGCCATTCATATCTTCAAGAACAAATCTCTGGTCCATAATGTCTTTGAACAAGGCAAAATACTTCTTTTTCTCCTGAGCCATTATAACTGTATCTGTATGACTTGATCTCTAGGCAAATTATTACAAGCCAGCACCAGGCAGTCTGTGCTTCCCTCAGGTAAAGGAACTATAATGTGATGTTACAGCATCTTCTCCACCAATCAGGAGTGCCAGGTTATTGTCAATTACAGCAACAGTATTATTTGCAAGTATTAATTTTGACCTGCATATGTACCCTATAATCAATAGCACAAATGCCTTTTTCAACTCAAAAGAAAACATCAGTTTTCAGAATGTGTTTTTACACAAAAATTAAAAGCTTCTTTTAGTACTGAGGTAACATGTTGACTGTGTAATTTCCTTCATTGCTGCTTCTTCACAGATGAATTGATTAACCAAAAAGAAAAATTAGGGTGATTCTAAGATCCCTGTCATGGTATTTTGCTGCCCTGACCCTTGCACCTCCTGGAGAAAGTATGGAGGTTTGGATAGAGCTGTGCAAGTCAATGGGTTAGGAGCAGACTCTAACCAAAAAAATTCTCATCTGATGATGATCTTCTTTATTATCTTATTTCATTAGGAAAATAAACCCATATTCAGATTTGGTGCTTAGTAATCATCTGCATACCTCTTCAACCTCAGGACTCCTGGTTAAAACAGTATTAGTTTCCAAAAGCCAGGGTTTGATCTGAGTTGTACAGGGGTCCAATTATCTAGTGTAGTCTGACACAAAAGCTCTTCATCCTCAAAGCTGCAGCTATGAGCCTTAGTGTCTGCTCTGGGCACGTGGGGCTGTGTGTAATGATGGCAATTGGTAATGCTGGATTTCAAAACTTGAGAGACCCCACTATGAATCTGAAAAGCAAAAAAAAAAAAAAAAAAAAAACGGGGAAAAGGCATCCATCAAGGTACAGCATGGTAACACTGCTCACTTCCTCTTTGTTAATTTAGAGACTGTCTTAAATTATTAAAGTTAATCTTTCTTTTCTCTTATGAAACAAGGACATTTGTGTAATACTGCTGACTTCCACATTAACATTTTTGATGGTTCAGAGCTGGTTTTAGGAGGAAAGGCTTTGACTGAGACAAAATATGGGGCACTCATCAGACAAAATTGTCTTTGCCAGGGAAGGTAAGTGTTCAAATACATACAACAAACAGACATATAAATTAATTTTGGGAACAGAAATTGTGATGTACAATTCTACCTGATATATTCAGAAAACACTGTTATTATGTATGTGATGCAGACCCCTCACGAATATGAGAAGAGATGTTTTGGAAGGGATGTTTTGATGTATTATAAAGTGGAATTCACATTTTTACAATGATTCCAGCTTCCAAGACTTGCAAAGCAGCTTTTCTTGGTCCGTAAAAACAAACATTCCCTTCGCCTAAATAATTAGTGACATTTGAAAGAGAGGACGAGTTGTCAAAACTGCTCTATTCTTTGAGAAGAGCGTAGGAAGACATTTATTTACCTCCCAACTACACAGTTGGTTTTCTGTGCAATTTGAGATTGCAGTGATATTGCTTTAGTTATCCCCTACAAACTAGCATTAATTATTCCTCACTCTTCTGATTTAACATTGCTTCTCCACATGTACCACAAAAAGGACAAGCACAGCGGGATTTTACTCTGTCTCTGTTCCCCCTCTGCAATGCATGCATCTCCTTACTGCATGTGCCTACTCCTTGATTTAAATGCTTCTTTTCTTCCAAGAGGTACATGGAAAAATCTGAGATGGTTAGTGATTCCAGCTCAGAACGGGGCTGCTGAAGGCACATGCTGTGTGCCCAGTTCTGCAAACCACAGATGTGCAGGGCAAAGCATGCAGGGTCACCGTGCACAGGAACTACTTCTATGTTAGCACTTCAGCACTTCTATGTTAGCACTTTCAAAGGATTCAGTAGAGCACAACTCTCAACAGCAGAAAATGCCTATTTTAGACATGTCCAGGCTTTCCCTGTTGTAATGAACATAGCCTGCTATAAAATCATATCCTCTTCTTCCATCATTCAAAGAGCATCTACTGCCATCCCCTTCCGATATCAAAGAAAGTACTAAAGAAAGGAATGGAGAGATCTGATAAGAAAGATGTAGTAACTAGAAATCATTCTGCTAAGGAGAAATGAGATGAGTGTCTCTGAGAAGAACTTCCTCCATATAATATCACAGGAAGGAAACACTGAGCAGCTTTTCAAAATATGCCAGGTTTTACTTTGTTAAGTGAACATGATATAGCGAAAAATGCATTAATCGAAAGATGCTCCGAGAGGGGAGATTCACTTTCCTTCCACCTACTGCTTGCACTGACTTCCTGTCTTGGATTCATCTCACCAGACACGGGCTGCCTCAAGCCAGACCTCCCAGGACAGTGTCCTAGGGGTAAACCTGAGGAGCACAGGGTAGGCCTGACACATGGCTCCTCTCTGAATGATGGAATCATTATGGCTGAAAAAGGCCTCCAAGACCTTCAAGTCCAAACTTTGACCACCACAATAACTAAACCGTATCACTAAGGGCCACTTCGCTGTCGTTCATTGAACACTTCAAGGGATGGTGACTCCACTGCTTCTCCAAGCAGCCAATTCCCATTCCAACCACTCTTTCAGTGAAGAAATTCTTTCTAACAGAAACAAGCACAGCAGCATGCATGCACTGCAGTTTAGGAGTGTGTATTCCTTCCAATGATGAGCCTACAACAGGCATCCACCATATGCATCTTTACATCAAATGTACTCAGCAACCCTCGTTCTTCAACCTGGCAAAAATGAGAATTCAGAATTACTGGTTTTAAATCAAAAGTCATTGTGGAACTCCACAATGACTATAGCTATTTTTTATGAAGAGTGTCATGACTGAAGTTAGGCTGTTTGTAGTCTCTTTTTCTATGCATGGTACGTAACAATGTTATAACAAAAGATCACAGCAAGAAAGCCTCAGAAATTAGTTGCAACTACAGGACTACAGGATATCTAACAGTCTGACAAAGGATAGGTCATTTATTGTATTTCCTTGAGTTATTGATAACCTTTATCTCATCAATAATGAGTGTGAGAAATGATGTATTCAGAGAACGACTTCTATGTTCTGTTTATGCAACAGTATTTGATGATGAATATGTTGCAAATGCCTGGGCATTTAGAGCTAAGGAAGTTTCTGTGAAGGACTTTGCGGTCACCAGGAGGGAGTAATACCATCCTACACATTTTTTTTAAGGCAATCTCTACTGATTGTGTCAAGTTTGGCTGCCAGTGAGTGACAAATAAACCCCATAGAAATTATCTGAAACTATAAAATTGGAGCAGCATAGGCGTGTTCCCTGAGGTAGGTGAAAATGTGTTTAGATTTGAAAGACACTTGTGTTCTGGTTCTGTCCATTTATTTCTTCCCTTTGTCCTGGCTAATACAGTTAGAACTACAAATAAAAAAAAAATCATCCCTGTTAGAAGAGTTTTCTATCATAAAGGACCTGTTGGTTGAGACAAGAAAACCCTCAACCATTCCTCCCAACTCCCAAAACTTTTCCTGGAAGTGAGCTAATTAAGGCACTTACTTCAGCAGAGCAAAATCACTTCAATTTGATCTCTGTAATTTTGACTTTCAAATTATGTATTTCCATAGAATTTCAGAATACATTTTCCTGAGTGTCCGATTTCCTAGGAAATTATTTAAATCCCATCTATAAATTTGAATTGGAAAGAGGAGGGAAATGAAATAAAATAATTCCTTTCAGGATAATTCTGCAATTTCAACTATTACTAATCACTAACAGGACTTCTTAGAAATTAGATCAGAAAGTGTTTTAGGAGAAAGATGTATTTCTAGTTGGGGAAAGGTCTAGTAATAATAACATTTATTTGGAACACATTTTTTAATTGATGAGGAAATAATGATCATAAAATTATTTTTCTCTGCTGCTGTTTATGATCTTGCTTCAAAAGAGCACTTCCATTCCTGCTGGGGATCCTCTTGGATCATTTTAAATTAAGACTATGAACATCATTTTAACTAAATAAAGTTCCTTCTGTCTGAAGTGTTTTCTTATGTTCTGGATAGCATAAAGATGATATCATAGAATTCTTTTTGCAGAAGTACCTGAGGGAAGAAAGCAGCTTACCTTGCAAAACAAAACTTAATAGGAATTAAGCAATATTAGAGAAATGTATAGGGCTATGGAAACAGTCCCACATGACAAGTTGCCTTTAGAAATTAAAATCTGAACACTGTATGGATGTTTCCACAATAGTATCAACAACCTGTGTGAAAAGGGAAATGTTGTGCCTAGCACTGTGATTTCAATAGAAATCGAGGTGATTTTAATGTTATGAATTGCATATAATCTCATTGTATTGTTATGCAGAGATCATTAAGTACTTGGGGAGCATGTGCAATTTGAGGCTCAGGACACTTAAACCTCAGCAGAGAGGAGGAATCTATAACCATCTACTTCTCACAGCTGGTGTGCAACAGATGAAATCCTTCAGCTGTGTGTGCTTCACGTCAGACAGTCTCTCAGAGCTGGGAGGTTTGATTACATAAGGAGCTCAATGCTTCTCCTTGGACCGAGGTACTATGCCTGAGACCCATCACAGAAAACCTTGAGAAAGAGCTGCTCCCTCAGGCACTGTTATTCATGAGGGGAAAACTGTCATTTTTCAGTTTTTATAAATGTAACATTAGGTTCTTTTTACATCTTTTAGTGTCTTGTAGTAAAAGAAGAGTGAGGAAATATTTCAGAGTATTGAAATAGTAGAAACGAGGGAGCTAAGAAATGAGAAAAGACAAAAAATGCAGAACATTGTTAATTTCTCTACCCTTCCTAAAAACAAAAATCTCTTTTGTCTGAATTTTGAGAACCAGTGCCATCTTTGCTTATTTCTTCCAAACAATCTCACATAGAATTAAAAATAAATGGAAAGTTAGAAAAGAACCAGAGCCCTAAAATTCCAATGATTATAAATCACTAAAGGATTAAAACGACTTTCCCCTGTTGTGGCTTGCAGCCTAGAAACAGGATATCCAGTAAGTGCTGCTACTGTCAGCTGATGGAGATTCTGCTTTAGCTCAAGCGGTAGCGCTGTTGCTTTGGGATAGGAAGGTTGTGATGTCTTGCCTAAAGGGATATAAGTGTTGCAATTCAGGTCCCAAATGAGAAAAATTCTTCACATTGGTGCCCAATTAGTGATCTGATTCCTGGTGTTAAGTCTAATGCAATTTAGCACGCACCTGCTGAATAGCCTGCATGCCAAATACCGACCCCACTGCTCCGGCTCTTTGTCTTTGTTCACAGAGTTGAATGTTTTGTTGCAGGGTAGGGAGCAAAGCATAGGAGAAAGGGGGTTTTGAGAACATTTGTGAAAACAAAATCTGCAGATTTGCTTCAGCAATGTTTCAGAGCTGCTCACGTTTGCTCTGCAGCAAATGGATGTGGATATTCACCGAGTGCATGACCTGAGTATATAAAACTTATACTAACAACCAGGCAATGTCTTACTGTCCCACGTGGTGATAATCTGACCTATTGACCTAACAGACACCAAAAGAGACAGTTCCTGCCCTGACTTTATGGTCTGAAATATTGAGAAGACACCCTAGTCTATCTTATTTTATTCCTATGATCCTGTCTTTCTTGTGGTCGCTGGAGAAGAATGCAAAGTTTGTAAACAATTTAAATGAGACCTGAACATAGGCTTTTACCAACATTTAAGCTTGTAGAGAGCTGACGTGGTTTCCTAAGGGTAGCCACAATTAATTTATTTAGATTAAAATAATTAAAAAGATGCCTGTCTAAGGATCTGAACTCCCTCACATACCATTAATAATAAAATAAAATAAAATCCCTGAAGAATGAAAATAATCATACCAACAGGAACTCAGCCAAGCAGCATCCTACGGAGACTCCTTCCCAACCTTTTATCATTGTGGGAAATATACCTTCAGCTCTGTTAAAGAATGCTATTAAACAGGTGTCGTTTGGAAATACTGTATGGAGTTATTTTTTGTGTTAAAAAGAGGGCTGAAGGATTAGAGTCTCAGGGATGCCCTGAAAGTAGCCAATTACCCCTCCATGGTGGAAGAAGTGAGAATTCAATTTGGGCATCAGCTGCTGACCACAGGTAGCAACCCTAGTACACGTAGAAAAAAAAAATTAAATTAAATTCATATTCGGGATAGTTTCCAGTTCTAAAGGCTTGACAACTTTTAACATGTTAAGCTGTGAAGGTCTATGGAGGACTGTGCAATTCCAGAGTACTGGTACAATATTTTTACTGGGAAGTTCTACCCAGAAATCTAGCTGCTACATTTTTTCTCCAAAGCTGCCTTAACTTTAGCCTTCATGCAGTTTTAGTGTAAACCAGACAGCAGCAAAAGTTCTCAGAGCATCCAAAGCTCAGATAATAATCTCCAGACTATCAGTCAAAAGAAAAAGTTGCAGTGTCTTAGCCAGACACAGCTGACAAGAAGGACTGGCAAATTTTCTATACAAAATTATTTTCAAAAATTGGTGGGGGATCCAACCAACCACTTACATTTGGATTCTAAATGGAAGCAAAGGCACACCAAGTTCTGGTAAAGATTCTAATTGTTCCCTGACCCTTTTTTGAGTGCACTTATTTACATCTTATCTGATTTGGCAAGCTCTTGGTGGTAGCTCCTTTTTTCCCAAGGCACCATTCTAGATGTTTGCTCATATAATCCAAATTAGAAAGAAAGTAAGTCAAATATCATGTGATTCTAAACAAAATTTTGGAGTATAGCAAAATATCCAAGTGGTTTATGAGATAGGCATCAGTTTAAAATTAAGAACATGCACATTTATATGGTCTTTTAGCAATAATTGCTTTATGAGAACAGATCTGAGTTAAAACTGGGGCATACACTGAATTGATTAAAGCCTGTCCTTGCTGTTTTAGGAAGTACAGGTATGAGCTTAGGCTTCTTTGAACTCTAATATATACTCCAGCAGAAGGAGTTTCAGGCTGGAAATTAAAGTCTAGAAGGTGCTACCTCTGGTGCAGTACCCTGAATGGCTCTGATGGCAGTTTCCTCCTTGTCTGCAGTAGTTTAGGCTGAAGTTCCAGATTCCACTCAGAAGACAAATGCACTCCAGTGAGTTGCCTAAAAAGGAGCCAAACTCTCAGAGCTCCTGATAGCTCTTGCCATTCCACAAAGTAACACTAAGGTTTGGGTCAACAATAATTCAAAAGGTTAATATTTTTAGTAGCAACTATTTTACCAGATTACTGAGGGACTTGTGAAATTGTGAAACAATGTAAGTCTTCATTGCCTTCCTGGAAGATATGTTTAATCAATGGAATTTGGAAGTGTTGAGTAAAATACATGAGGCATGAAAGAATTCAGAGTAGATGATTTTAATTATTTAAATTATTTACTGTGATCTTTAAGTCTATGAAGAATGGTGATATATTATCTATCAACCTAATATCTGTGACCTAAATAATAAAATCTTTGATTTTACATGATATTGTCAAATAGCCATATGCAACCTACAACTGTGTATTCTTTTTTGAACATCAGACAGTGGACTCAAAACTGGTGCAAACAGTTTTGACTCTTCATGCCTCTTCTTGCCACAGCTGAGAAGTGTGGCTGTGCTTTCGGAAGTAAAGCAAACAATATCTGCAGCTCACCCTCTGCAGTACAACTAGGACAAATGGGTTTGTTATTGCTTTTGCATGCCCACGGGTTTCCACACAGCAAAATGCCATGTTAATTAGCCCTGCAAAATTCCACACACCAGCTCTGAAAAAGAGCAACTTTTTCTTTTAATTTCTGGCCATCTTTTGATGAGCCACCCAGTACTGACTCAGCGGTGCTGGACCTTCACTGGGGGCCCAGAACTCTGCAGCTGCTCTAGCTCTGCATTTGCCTAGAGCAATGTGCCAGCTGTCTCTGACTGTATTACACCACAGTAATGCGAACAACTGGAAGCAATAATGTGTCTCCCCATTTGCCTAACAGTACCAACATGAACAATAATTCAGAAGACTGAAGATTTGTGCTGTAATTTAATAAACCCCATGCACATTTCTACAATTGAGTATCACATCTGTGCAATGGATCCTAGAAGTGTAATATTCTTTTATAAGGGACCATTAACCAATCTTAAGTTTATAGGTTTCCTTAAATCTTTTTCATCAGCTGTTAAACTACAGTAAAGAGAAAATTGCCTCTTATGAGACAAGGGATAGTAAAATACAAAGACTGTGATTAAACGTCAATCAATTAAGGATTATAATATAATAAAAATGCTGACTGATGATTAAAATGAGTACTTTCTGGCAGAATTTTATCAGCAATATTAAGAATTGTTTTAAAAAGTCAATAGAATAAACCCCACTTATATCTTATTATGCATCAGGGCCACTGTCTATTTAGGGGAGAGGAGAAAAAAAGAATTGTTATTCTGATAAAAATGCCTAAGAAGCAATTGTTTGTCAGTCTTTACATTAAAAAGGATACATTTCTTTCTGTCATTTATTTTATTGTACCCCTGACTCCTCCATTTTAAATCCATGAAGGGAGTAAATAATGTTATTTATTTTAGTTTCAGCTGGCATTTTGTAAGTTCATGCAACTAGGCTACCTCACATGAAAGCAGGTAACAGATCATGCAGTAAACATTATAAAAAACCAACACAAAAAATATTATTTCATGTAACATACCTAAGAAAGTAGCTCACCTGAGGGCAGGAGAGCAGTAAATGCAATGTTTGCATGTGTCTCTTTACTGAAGGTGTTTTAGTAATCTTTCAAGGAAAAATCCTATGAAATTCATGATTAAACTGAATGAATTCTACAGATAGTCTTACTTAGAAGGAACACTAATAACAAATAATAAGCTTTTATAGTCCATATGAAACATCCAGCAAAATTATGTAGCAGGAATATAGTTTTCTATTAAATTCTACAGTCTGTTTCAAGAAAGCAATAGAAATGTTTTCATTTCCATGAGGAAAACTCCTGCCCTCCTGCTCCCACACTGCTGAGTGGCTGTGGACAAAATCCACACTAGCATTTAGTGTCTGAGGTCACAGTTCTTTTTCACAATTTGATCTTGTCTTTAACAGGCCACATCCATCTGCAAGCAGAACCTTCTCGTCCTTTTGAATGTCTCACCATAACTTTAATTTAGGTTTGGTAAGCAAACACTCTTTGGCAAGCATCCTCTATCTCTGTTGATAGCACTAACAATTTGCAGATTACTAGGACATGTTAGTAGTCTCTTTGAATTTTTAAGCCATAGTCACATAAGGAAGAGCAGGAATTTGGTGAGATACCTATGTAATTAAAATAATTTTCAGTAAATCTCCAACTGATCACAGGGTGGTATTCAAATCGTACATCTTTGAATATATATTGCAGGAATTATGTCTAAGCTCATCACTTCATCTCCTTACCTTAGACTTCTTTTATCATCAAAACATTTAGGGAAGGATTTCTAGAATAATGAGTTTATAATGAAGATGTTTTCACTTAGAGTCCATCAGAGTAGGTCAGTCTCCTGAACTGAAATACCACAGCCACATGTTCACTAGACCCAGTACCAAAGAAAGGAAGAGAAGAACTCATGGCTGTTGATGGAGGATGGGACAAAGCAGACTTTCCTTTCTTAGTAGAAAGTAATTTAATAATTCAAACTATCTGGCCAAACCCTGCTCTGGCACTGGTTATCAGCTGAGCAACATGCTGTGAAGGTTCTCAGAGTCCCTTACAGGTGGAACACAGTCACAGGGATTTAGGAGTGTACTCATGATTATGTGGCATCATGAATGTGTTCATGTTACAACATAATGTCAAGTGGACCTTAATGTAGTTTCTAATAGAAGCCACTACAGAAATAAGGATCAGGTCAAATACTGTTGCAAACAGTACTTTTCAGCTCTATGTTTTATTCTATAAAATCATGTCTGTTACACATAAATACTTTAGTGTTAACACTATTTATTTGAATGGGAGCCCTGCTCTTAGGAATAATGAAGAAACAGGTCCCTGTATGTATAATTTAAACAACAACTACATTTGACCAAGGAGCCATAGACACCTGTTTTACAAAGGCATTCTAATGTTAAAAATGCAATAACATCTATGTGAGATTTTACTCTTCCTTGCCTCAAACCTTTTGTAGTGGCAGAGTAAAAGCAATTCTGACCATAAGCTGAACAAAAATATCTTTAGCTGACCTTTTCTATTATGAGTGTTTCTCAGTTTTGGCATCTCATGACAGTAATAACATGAAAATTATCATCATCTACTGCCACTTCTTGACAAGCATCCTAGAACATCTCCCAGGAGATGTTGTAAGTTCACTGATGAATAATAGTAATAATGATGATCTAATAAAGGAAATCTACTTAGGTCACTAGAGAATGTGCATCTTGATGTCCTAGAGGAGCGAAAATTGGTTGAATGACTGTCCTAAAAAGGCAAAGGATCTATACTTACATTTCTTCTTTATCCAAAACTAAACTTTAATGTAAATTTTGATTGCACAGGAGTGAACAAAATAGTGTATTAGAATACACCTATTTAAAAATATGGGCTGGTTCCTTATAGCTTTAAACAGTTACTCCTTACCAATCAAACTCTGGAATTTGACATGTCTGTTTTGTGTCTCCAAGGTCAACCACAGACCTTGTGTCAGTGGCATAGTATTTTTGAACAGATGGAAGTAGAGGGGTTCAAAGACCCTCTTTAAAGAAAGAAATTTTTTTTTTTTTTAGTAAAAGTAATCGCTCATAATTAAATAATACTGAGGACCATAGTTAGAAATAATCAGAAAAGTCTTTCATGAAAGTATTTCTTAAAAAATCTAATAATATTTGGGATAGCCTTTCTGAAATAATCATTAAGTTCTCTTTGCCGTGTATCTTTTGTAGTAAATAGAATGGGGGAATTTTCCCCCCTCACACAGCATCTTAATAAAAGGCTTATTTACAATTTTATTTATTTTATTATTCATGTGCTGAACTGAGTTTAAAATTAGGATAGAGGTAATCTGAAATCAGAAAAAAACTCTGAGGTTATGAACTGAACCATTGTCTCCTTCCTTGCTGTGTGGTTGCTTTTTGCTGAGGCAAGAGAAGTTGTCCAGCCATCAGAGTCTTTTCCCACTAAAGATTGATGGCTGAAAATGCTGCACCATTCATTATCCATCAGGTATGCCTATGGATGGCCACGGCCTTGTCTCTGATCTGTTCTTATCCCAATTGAGTTTGTATCTCTGCCAGCTGTAGAGTCTTGTTTTGCCACTCAGAAACAATCAAAGAACCTGAATGATTTCCTGATTATTATAGATTATTGAACCCCTTCCAACCTACTCATGTTGAAGACCGTGCTTCAAAAAGACAACTCAGAAGCCAAAAGCAAATGAGATACTGTAGGATCTGTTCTTCACAGAACTGTGCAGTTTTACTGAGAGCCAAACAATATTGTTTGGATTTGGAATGGAGGCCCCAGAGCTGGTTCAAGAAACCACATTTAAAGGAGCAAATAGTCATACTATAAAAGTGCCTTTTCCTGAAACTTTTCTTCTACAAATTTCCTTCTTCAACCTTGGAAGCCAATACTCTTAGGATGCATGAAACTCAAATCTCAAATCCTCATAAGTCTCTGGACTTTTAGTGGTTAGTACAATTTTAAGACACAGAAAGATTTTTTTTTCCTTGGTTGCCTCTGTTTACTGTTCCTTACGCATTATTATTTGCAGTCATTTGCCAAATATGTCAAATACAGTTGTTCATCCCAAGAAAAAATATACATTTAGGAGAAGAATGTACTAAGTAGGAGTTAATGAGCAAGGTTAAGGGCGCCAGGTTTTTTATTGGTCTTTTGGTGACTTAGATATAAAAACATAGATTTTTTAAAATATTTTGTTGATGATTGATTGAATTTATTGCCTTACTTCCAATAAGTTGACACTATTCTTTAACACAGATTTGATTGTCATTTACATTACCTTGACTGTGTAATGGCATCTAAACAGAAGTGAAAAGCAGACCCCAAATTGCTAAGTGCCTGCTTTGGGACATCATATGAGATGGAGTCTACATACCCATTCAGAAAATGATTTAAAAAATCAAGATAGTACTAAAAGTCAGGAGAAAGCAGTGGAATATAAACAGCCATGAACTGATTTCTCAATTTTCAGCCAGTGTGGACGTTGGGGTGTCCAGAACATGGTTTTCAGAAACCTCTTGCTCCCAACCAGTTATTCAGTGGAACAGTATCCTGCATCATACCATGGATCTGATTGGATCATTCCATTATGAATTAGGAAGGAATTTTTCTTATTGAACTAAACTAGCACTAGAAATCTGTTGTGTTCCTAAGGCAACAAAACTTGTGTGCACATACTGTGTGCCTACATCTGTCCTGTCTCTGTCTTTGATAATTTTGTGCCAATTTTTAATCACTTTGGCAACAGTAGAGAGGTCTCAAATTTCTTTAAGGTTGGGCAGCTGAGTAAAGGGGAGACAATATGAAGCAAAGGTTATCACAGAAGTATACTGTCAAGATAAACTCCACTAGATTATAAAACTCCACTACTTTCTCACATTTCTTATGATTTCAGGAAGGTAATTCAGACAATGGTAATAATTTTTTCTCAGATTAATAATAGATTCCTTAAAATTTGTTAAAAATAGATTCCTTAAGAAAATTCCTTTTTCTCAGATGGAAATAGATTTCTTAGCTGTTAGCTCTTTTCAGGCTTTGAAAGACTGAAAAAGCTATTTCCAGAAGAGTGCATTTTTGAAAAAGGATACACAAGGCTGAATGTATCTTACAAAATTAGAATCAAAATAAAAAGGCTCATATACAGGTATGGACGTGTTCAGGGATTTCAATTCAGCTGCACAAACACAGACACAACATTACTATTTCAGATGTACCTGAGTGTCTGAAACAACTAGGTGAAGTTGACAGATGTTGAACAGGACCTAGAGGAGAAAAACACAGTCTGGGAAGTCTTCTGGTAGCCAAGAGACACACAAGAGCCTCTGTAAAGCAGAAGGCACACACATTTTGGCAACTTAATGGTGTTAGTGGGCCAATCTGCTGATTTTATATAGGTGTATTTTGGGTGAGCCAAAATACATATACCTTTTCTTTAACTCCATTCACAGCCTTTACTAAGTTGCCTTTGAGATCAGTAAGAACTCAGACAGGCAGATACACAGACACCTACATTATGGACCTTAGGTGACTTAATTTGTGAGCTGGATCTTGCCCTTCAAGCATCTCTATTTCCTAACTCATTTTTAAACAACGAAATGATCAGTAATGAAGTAAAGACTGTCTAGCCAAATGACAGAGTTAACCCATGCTGAGTGTACTTGAAATAAGAGGAGTGGGCATGAACTTTGAATTCATGAAATTGTGACCTGATGCCTAAAATCTTGCTGTTGCAGATGATGTTCAGGTAACAGTCCATCTAGTGTGTTGTGGTCACTTTTTGTGTGAACAACCCTGCTGTATCCACAGTGGATCTGTGCTACATGGACAAAATAAAATGGGAACATCTGGTCTTCCAGATTTCTGTCCCCTCAATTATTGTCTCTTCTGTCCCATCCTCCCAGACTCCCTCTGCTCTGTTTCACAGTATAACTACATGACACAATAGGGGGAGGAAGAAAGAAAAAGGCTTTCCTTAATGAAAATGTGAGCTGGATTGACAATTCATAAACTCATGATCAATGTCAAACAAGAGCAGACAGCTAATCAGAGCAAATCCTTGGATGATCACTAATCCCAGGTACTAGTAAATACACGACACCAACTGTGTCAGAAAGTCAACTCTTCAGTTCTTTTCTAGATTCTGCACAGAAAAAATATATTTTCTAGTCCAATATAGTTACAGTCAATATTTGTATTTTAGCTGTTGTTGCACATATTCTTATTTCTATCTCGGGTTTTCCATAATCATGGAATAGAATCCTAGAATAGCTTGGGTTAGAAGGGACCTTTGATATCATCTAGTTGTAACCTCATAGTGTGGACATGGGCATCCTCCACTGGACCATGTTGGTCAAAGCCTCAGACCTTATAGCTGGAACATAAAAGGTTTAATTGAAACTGATCTGAGGCGCTGCCTCTATCTCCCCCTTTTTTGTTCATTTAAGAGGGATTTTAGAGTGTGATGTGTTTTTTTAATGATTGATTTGTGGGACAGTATGGAATGTTAAAGTTGTGATGAACACTTTACTAAAACTGTGGGTTTTTTTTTTTTTTTTGTGTAGGTTAGACTATTGTTTGTTTTTAGTTTTTGAGGTGTACTTAGTGAAGTAAATGTTTGTAAAAAGTGATGATAAATATGTTTGGTTGGTTTTTTGTATGTAAGGAGGTAAAAATTGTACCTGAAAAAGTATTTATTGATATATGGATATTTTTTAATTTATTAAAAGATGGATATTTCATGACATTTTCTTCTTATAATTGTAATGGGTGTAATCATTTTGGATTTCTGGGGAAGTTGATTTTGTGAATGGGATTTGATTGAAGTTCTTTAAGTATTTTGTCTTCTGAGAGATTTCGGGTGGTTGAGCTACTGCTACTACTTGATTTGGGTCTTGTCTTTTATATTTGACTGTCATGGCTAGAAGTTTTTTTTCATGATGTCAAAAATCTCTACCTTTTAAAGCTTTCTTTCTAATTTCTGGTTAATTAATCATTTTTTTGCTGTTTTCTGAATAAGCTCTTAATTTATAATTTGAGGAGTCTTTGGTATTTAGAGGAAATAAATTAGGGTTGGATTTTTTTTTTTTATATATATGGATATGGTTATCAACCATTTGATATGGTTGAGCTGTATCTTGTAAATTTGCTTTTTTTGTCTGTGTTTCTTTGTAAAATTGTAAAGCAGTACTTTTCCACTATTTTTCCCACTCTGCCAGTCTTGAAGTCAAAATCCACTAATTCTCTTTCTGGTTAAATCAAGCTCTAATGAAATACTTCCTCCAAATGAGTCTTAAAGGAAAAGACAGTAAAGGAAATTTCAGGCATGCATCCTTTAATTTCTAGCTTCCTGATACCTTGCAATAGATCCAAAGTGACTGCAGCACTGCCCGGAGGGTAGGACCCTTAAATAAAACATCATAATCATTTAAAACTGAAAGTTTTGTGCAGGAAGGGGACAGAAACATGAAGGATCAACACAATAAACGATGCAACACCCAGATCATGTTCTGATTTTTTGGAAAGTATTTCTAAAGGTCTTCACAGCCTTGTTTTGGAATGGTAGATTGCATTGTTGTAAAACACACATGGATGGATGGCTGAAACTGTGGTCTGCATACACCAGGTGAAATGTATCTATTGACTTACAAGCTGGCTGCATGTGTCAAAATGCAATCCGGTATTTTTGTAATAATAGCTAGCAGTCATAGCTGTAAATTATTTATGGAGACTATTCAGTGCAAACAGGTTAGTGCACACATCCTCTTCAGCTTGACTGCCCTGGTTTTAGATCACTCAGACATTCAACTCCTTAGAGATCTGCTCTTATCATTGCAAACCCTAAAAAGGTACCAAAACTGCAGTCATTTCAGCAACTCAAAGCAGCTCAGCCATTTGCTAAAGTTCTACCTCAAGGTTCAGTGAATAAACACCATTTCTGCCCACCTCTTTCACACCCCACCCTGGCCCTGGCGATGTAAGTTAATACCAGACATGAAGAGAAATCGATCTCTAGAGCTGAGGCTCCGGTGTGCCTCGCTGTGTCTGTGCAGGAACACGGAAGAATGTACGTAGCAAAGGCCACCATTGAGCTTAACACAAAGTGACATTTCACTAATGCTGTGTTCCAGAAGACAGTGAAATGACAGCCACTCAAAGAGTACTTATGGTTGGATTTAAGAGACGACAGCACCCTACTGCAATGCATTACACTGATTTTCCTATGCACCAGGGTATTCAACCACATTAGAATTTTGTCCTCACATTTTGTCCATTTCAAGCAGCTGCACTTACCTAAACAATCAAAAGACTAGGGGTTACAGAATTTTGTATTTAAACAACTTGGTGCCAGACAGAACTGATCTGCCACATACAGAAAAATCCTAGGACTTGAATGCTCTGACAGATACAATATGTCAAAATATTTACTGTTTATTAGTCACTCCCTAGGAAGAGTTTAGCTAGAAAGAACTTTGTAGTGACTGGTTTTACCACAAAATATTTCTGATAGTTCTGAACTTGGGACACTTCAGCTCCACTCAGCCATTAGTTTGTAAGTGGAATAATGTATTATGATAATTTGTAATACATTAATAGAACTGACCTCTACAAGTTATGAGCAAAAGTTCTTGTGGACAGTTTTGTTAACCACCATCTTCTGCCTCTCTCAGGAATTTGGATTTTGGCCTTTACCATCCATGACATTAGGCAGAGAGGATCCTAACTGTCTAGGCTGCAGAAAGACAAAAAGGGGACATAAAACCTGTAGAGAGACAACAGACATCATTTCTCTACAGTCCTTTGCCTCCTAGCCTGGCTGTTGTGCAGCTTACACCAACACCACTTGCTCCAGCATGGGTCCCCTTGGGCCAAGAAGAAAGTTGCTGTCCACATATAAGCAGCTGCTTACAGACTAGCCAAAAGTAACTCCAAGGCATATTCTCAATGAGAAACTTGCCTGGGGCTGAGGAGATTAAGCACCTGAAATCAGCTTTTCCTACTCACTCACATCTCAGAGCTCTTCCTGTCACACCGACAGAGTCTCTGGGGGAGGGGGCAGGGCTGCTAATGCTCACCCTCCCCAGGGAATTTGTCACCAAACCTCATGTCATTTCCAGTGCAGACAGGAAAAAAAAAGTTCTTTGCCAAAGACACGGCATGCACCCATGAAGGATGGAAGTGCACCCAATTAAATATGCACGGTGGGGCACGATGGCAAAGGGTAAACACGCTGTGGCAAGTAGCTCTGTCTGCAAGGAGAGTTATCAGCACAATGGAGCAGGTGTGTGACATGTGGCAGAGCCAGTTAAAATGTGCTTCTAAGTTTCTCTCTCCGGTGGCATGACAACGGTCCTGGGTTTCAAATGGACCCCACAGTGGGAGGTCAGAGCCTATGCATGCCAGAAACCATCACTGTATTCATTCTTTCCTTTTTTATCCCTTTTTTTTTCAGTCCTAATAAAACTAGATCACTGAGAATATTGGGCAGAAATTCTGGCTGAAAATGCACACAGTTAGCTCTAACTTTCCTCTGTATTATAGATTTAGTATCAATGAGACAAAACAATGAGACAAAAACAAGACCTAAAAGCAAAGTCAGAAAATACCCCCACAGATATCGATCTATTTAAAAAGTTATATATATATTTAAATTATAATTGCTGAAATAGAACTATAAAATTGCCCAGTTAATGAAGGCTGAAAAGTAAACCTTACACCCTGAATACATTTTGCAGAAGTCTGGGAAGGGTTCCACAAATCAGAAACAATTTCTGGGGCAGATTTCAGGCATAAGTACAGAATCATAGAATAGATAAGGTTGGAAGGGACCACAGGGTGTGGTCTGGTCCAACCTCCCTGCTCAAGCAAGGTCATCCCACAGCACATTGCACAGGACTGAGACCAGAGAGGTCTTGAATACCTTCAGTGAGGGACACTCCACAACTTCTCTGGGCAACCTGTTCCAGTGCTTGGCCGTCCTCAAAGAGAAGTTCCTTCTCAAAACTGGAACAAGTAACAAATAATAAAAATAAAAGTGCTTTTCCTCATTCCTGTTCTGGCTTTCATTACCAAAGCAAACATAGTGAATCTGTACTTCCAGTTAAGCATGCAATTCCCACTGCCCAAGTGTCTGTTTATAGCTCTGTGTCAGACCCAAACATCTCAGCCTGGGGAAAAAGCTCAGTACAGGAGGGTGTGAATTCAGATTATACTGCACAAATCCTTACTGTGAGTATATTCACCCCACGAGTCTCAGAGCTAATTTATCTGCAATCCTTCTTTAGAAAATGGAGAGACACCAGCATCTTCCAAGGGACATTTATTGCACCTGAGAAAGTAGCAGAAATGAATTTCCTTCTGCAGGAATCAGAGGGCAATTCTGTCCACATATTATCTGGAATTGCTTTTGGAGCTGCCCACATTTCTCTGTCCCTACAGTAGGATATTTCAGTGACTAAGATAAACTGGAATTGTTAAAGGCTGAAGTTAGATAAGAACATTTCATCCTGGTGATTCAATCTGCATGAATGGATATAGTTTATTTCAACAGAGATGGGCCATTTTGTTCCTGCTCTAGTTTGGAACTTATCTCATGTACTTTTATTTTAATGAGAATTCCTTTCCAATTGCAAAATTAAAGGCACTTAACTGTTTTGAAGATTAACTTCAGCTTTTTTATGAGATTCCCTAAATGTCATTTTGCAGCTTCTTCAGACTACTTTTTTTTAATTTTTATTTTTACAATACATCGTACTGAAATAGAGTATAACTTTTCAACTGAATTTCAGTGGTTTTTAATACCATTTTCTGCAAAAAATAATGGCCTGCTCTTACTTATATCTAACTAAGTAACAACAAATATAGATGCCCAAATAATTTCCTTACACTGAATGTTTAGACTGGCTTTATAAACTCTAGAACATATTCAACATTTCTGAGGCAGATGCTTGGCAACGTTTAAAAAAAGTTCTTCATATGAGATGTTGAACATTAGATAGTTTAACTAATGCTGAGAAGGATTATTAGTACTGTCATAGTGAAAGTATAATATATGCTCAGCTAATAGTAATATCTGAAGTTCAGTGTAAGTGAAAAATTCCAAAACACTGACAAAAATATGGAAAATGTAGAAAACTTAAGACAACTCAAATGTTGTCATCTCCATAGGCTACTTTCAGTCTAAGTGACTCAGCCCCTCATGTTTAATAGCATTTTCTGGTTATAAAAATGTATGTGTATATATACATGTGCATCAGTACTCAGGTATGAAGGTCTAGGCTCTTATATGATAATTAAATCTTTTGGTTGCTTTCCCTCTTTAGCACAAGGAATTTATATTACATTGAAGCAAGACCTTACAGCAATGCTAATGCAGAAAGCTAAAGAGGTTAATATCCTCAGCAGACAGTATCATTTCATCAATAAGAGAACTATTCAATGACCCTGTATTGGAGTGAACTCAGCATAATCAATTAGCTTTGTCAAGTAAACAGATCTGTCCCTTTGGCTGCTGTGTAACTTGATATTTCTTCCTGTTCTTAGCGACTCTGTGAATGGGGAAATAAAATACCCTGAAATTATACCAGCCCTGGCTGAGGGAAGAGAGCTATTTAAAAAACGGTTTCACTGAAAGTGTCTGTCATTCTTAATCAGAGGTTTTTGTCTTCCAGCAGAGAAGGGCGGTAGGACAGCCCTGCACCACAGAACACTTAAACAAAAACAGTATTTTCCCTGTTTGGATGAATTAGATGCAAATCAGTTGGCAATCAAAATAAAATAATGTGGCCTGCACCACTTGACATATCTGACTTGAGTGATTATCTTCACAATTTACCATCCTTTGCTTGCTTTACCATTTTTATTTCTCTTGTTCTTGTTCTGTTTTTTAAAGAAATGATAATGTAATTACAATAACACTAATTTGAAAGTAATGATTTCCATGCACTTAGCAGGCTCTGAGACACAATCTATGATAGGTCATGAAACAATGGTCTCAGACTGGACTCGTGTAGTTTGCATTACGAAAAAAAAGGATGAGAAGGAGAGATCATTACTCTGCATAATTAGCAGGCTTAATTAAAAAATGGCCTGAGATATCAGCTGTAGCATCAGCTCAACAAACCCCCTAGGGCTTGTTCATAGATTCTGCTGCACTCTGATTATACCAGTATGAATCTAGAAATAGCCACTTGGAATCACTGTCTCAGAAGGGCATTTGCTAAGTGCTCATACACTGTTATTAAATCGGTTTGTTTGGCACAGTTTTGTAAAATGATACAGGCTTTTAGACCTTTAGCAATTTGAAAAGAAAGCACGGCCAGCTAGGTGGAGTAATTCACTCTGTTGCCTTTCAGTGTTCCTCCTTTTATTAAATGAAGGCCTTCAGAAATGTATTTGTCCAAATTTCTCAAGTTCTATAAACCCTAATCCATTTGGGTTCATCAAACAAGCTCAACAATGAAAGCTTGAAAAAATTAAATCACCTCAGGTTTGAATATCTACAGTTCAAATAAAAGTGGACTGCAATTTGAATCTCTTTGTACTCTTTAGATTTGTGATAGTCACATAACACTCTATTTAAAGTTTAACACCTCTCTTTGGGTTTTATTTTTGCCCATGATGGATGACACATAATGCTTCCTTCAGAGACACAGTAAAACTTTTCTAGCACACCACTGACCTTTTTTGTGAGACAGGAAACAGTTTTTGTAGAATAAAATGGTGGATAAATATCAGTTAGAAGCAGACATGCTTCAGTTAGAAGCAGACATGTTAGGGATGCAGGATCTTCCTGTGTCAGTGAATTAAACATTGGTTGGATCTGGTCAGCACATAATTGTCCAAAGTGTAATGTCACTGGGAGACTAGAGCCGAGACCTGATCCAGTGGAAGGTGTCCCCACTCACATCAGGGGGGCTGGAACTGGGTGATCTTTATGGTCCCTTCCAGCCCAAACTGTTTTATGACAACTCTGTGACCCTGTGATGATGATAATTAAAAGTCCTTTTGATAGGTACTCACTGGCAGTTGAAAAGCAAATTTGAGATTATGTCAGAAAGGCAGACAACTAATGTCCCTTTTGAAAGGACTTTTGTAGGCTGATTGTAGTGGAGGCTTTTATGATTATTTCTGTTATTTTTATCTATTTTATAAAGTAAGAAGGAGACCAGACATACTGTTTATTTAACAGTAAAGATAACTTTGAATTCTTTCCTGCAAAGTCTGGGGCTATGAACAGACACCAAATAGGTTCAAATCCCTCAGGCATCGCCTATGACAATGGACACTGTAACACCCCATGGGAAATGGGAGAACCTCCATCACCCTGGGATGGATTGGGCACATCACCACCCGTGAGGCTGCCTGTCAGCCCTGGAGAGAGGGCACTCCCATCACCGCTGCTCTCACGCATCAGGAACCTGTCCTCTCCAGAGACCCATCCAAGTACAAATCCTATTAAGATATTTAGATAATAGGGTAGGATGCTACTTTTTATGCTGAGCCCTTCGAGGTGATTAGGCAGGGAAATCCTTGATATCTATTCGAGAAGGTTTCTGGCATGTTTAACATCTTGGGAATGTATTTTTGTGTTTCTTTAGGTTAAAAATATCCTCCTAGGAAATTATCTATCAGATGTAGGAGGAACTAAGGAGTATATGTGTCTGAGGAACAGACAAAAGTTTCTATTCCATGGGAGAATACTGAACCAACAAAGTCCTGAAAGGTAAAGAAATATCTCACGTGATATATTCCTTACTGTTGAGTACAATTAGTGTGCTTTCCAGCAGGAATGGCAGAGATTCCCTATTCCTAACTGAAAGGCATGAAGGAAAAGTAAAAAACACCAAGAAAAATGACTGAGGAATAAATCAATATGAGGTGAAAGGTCAACAAGCAGCCTGCTGGTAGTCTGCCAAAGAGTATTTAATACATCCATATGATATTATTCACGCTTTTAAAAAGTTATGTCAGACAGAGAGAGAGCTGCAGTGATGCAGCATTTCTGTCATGGTGGGAGAACAGGGTTTGCTGAGAAACCTACTCTGAGCTAAAAGTAGAGTTTATCCCTAGAGCTTCAGCAGCCCTTGAGGGTTAGCCATTATTGCAAATGCAATGACAATATTTCAATACAGACAAATTAGCTATTTTCTAGAGAGCTAATTCAGTTCTTCAAGTTACATTAATTTATCACAGTTTAATTACTGCCAAAATTATACTAATTTGAATTAGAGGTGGCAGTCTTGTAACACATGTTATTGGATACCTCATGTAAATCCTTGAAAAAAAACATTTGTTCTGTTAGAACAGGATGTAGTAATTTCCAACTACATGGATGCATTCTTTGATAAAGATTTTTAGTAGCTCCTAGCTAAAGTGGTTTCTATAGTTTTCTCTCTTCACCCCACCCTTCAGACTTTTTCATGGGCTGTGGTTTAGCCTTTTCTCTGGGATGGAGAGTGTTTCTTGGCATCTTTAAACTTGCATTTAAAACTGCTAAGCTTTCTTTAATTAAAATACTGCTCTAATTACAATGCAAAGAAATTACAAGGCAAAGAAACAAAACTAAAAAGACTTTAAAAATATTTCCATAATTCAGATACATCTATATTTCCCAAATTGATTCCAAATGTAAAAGACTTGACTTGAAAAAAAAAAAGTGGATGAGAAAAGCATGGAAATCATCCCTAAAATGCCAGGAGAGTGAACAGTGACATATATATAAGCTCAATTTAGAAAGATAAAAAGAGAGGAGAGGAATACACCTCCTGGGTCAGCACAGATACTTTTGATAAGAGCCTTTTGATAAGTGGATAAAGTTTCTGTTTTATAGCTACTGAGGCTTTCCCCACCAGTATTTGTGCTGAAAAACTGTAACAGTGTTTTGTTTTAATGTGTGAAGTTTCTCTAATTTCCAACTAAGTTCAGTCTGAGCGACTCTCAGTGCACACCTTCTTTAGAAAACACTGTCTCCCTTACCAGCCCTCCTGATATACCCAGAACAATATTTTCCCCTTTCATCTTCCTAGTCTTTGTCCATATTTTTCCCTTATCTTGATTGCACTAACAGACTTACTTGCACTTAAAACTGGCTGAGTTCCTCTTTCTTAAAACTGGGGAACCAGAATTGCATGTGATATTTCATTTCTCTCCCAAGTACCTTGCATGGATGACCCAACAGTTCCTTTTCCCTGTGGGGAATATCCCTGCCACAGAGTTGCTTGCCTTTGTCCCAGGGAGGGCCAGCTGGTGACTCACAGACATTGAGCAATCTGTCAGCAGCACACAGATCTTTATTCTCAGTCTCTCTCATGTGGTGAACTCACAGCTTGTAGTTGAAGTTCCTCTTGTCAGTCCCCTCCATGAATCACTCTGCTTTGTTCCATTGAACTGAAGAACTCTGAAACTTAAACGCAATATTTTTAACCTGTGTGTTTCAGGACAGGCATTAAAAAACACATTTAATTAGGAAATTAGTGGGGTCTCTAATGAGCTTATCTGATCTAAAGCCTAATGATTTCTAGGCACTTAGATGCTGGCTGTCTTAAAGAAAAAAATCACCTTTATTTATAAAAACTCTTTTTATGCTTCAAGTTGTAATTTAGAATTCTATCCTCTAAACTCAAGAACAATGTACAGCCATTTGTTTCACCATTTGGAGCATTGCTTGTCTTCTCTGTTTCTTCACGTGTCTGCTTTCCAAATTGTAAGGAGAAAATATGCATAAGAAACCTCTAGAAAGTTCCAAAGGCAATCTCCTCTTCATTAAATCTGTCTGAGATGAGCTGACCTGCATACATTCTTAATGTAACAGAATAAGTCCAAAGACTTGGGATTTGAAGAACTAGATTAAAAGGAGAAATGGCTGCAAACAAAGCTATTGAGGAGAAAATGTCTGGTTTTGATTTGGATTTTTTTCTTAGTACATCTCCAAATAAATCACAAATGTCTTGTGTGCTTCATCTCCTCTAACTTTAGCGATGTAAAACCTATTGCTGTTATCCTATATGGTTTTCCAGGCTGCTTCTATAACCAAGGGAGAGAGACTTCTATGTCCTTCCAGCCTAAAATAGGTGTTAAAGACAGACAGCATTTAATGTTTTATGATCCATTTTTCCTATCTTTAGATTGTCTAGAAGCTCATATCTTTCTTCATTGACTATAAAAGGAGTGTGTCCAATTAGCACAGACCTTCCTAAATAACTTGGGGACAGGCAAGAGAGACAAGATGAACCTCAATCTTTGATCTAACACGTTATTTGAAATGGGAATGGTAATTAAGGTCCATAATGGTGCTTTTGAAAAATTCAACCCTCCCCTTTAATGAAGCAAAATAGCTTGAAATGAAACAAAGAAAAATGAGCTAAAATAGCAGACTATTCAAATGGCCAAGAAATAGAGACTTGGAAAATGGTGAGCCATTTTAGAAGGCCAATCTATAGATTTGACACTCAGAGAATCCAATAAGTGTGAATATACAGGCAAAAAATAAAAGTTAACTTGAAAGTCAGAGAGAAATTCCCTTAGTGAGAAAAACCATCAGAGCATTAATTGAAAATTACAGTTCTGCAGAATCTGGGGGGCTCAAATGAGAAAATCTAGGATGCTTCATTTGAGACCAAGTATGAGAGGTATTTGGTACATCAAGGACAGGTTTGAAAATGTTTAAGTCACAGGGGCTGATGGTGGTAGGGTACCATTCACCCTAATTCACCCTAATTCACCCTAATTCACCCTAATTCACTCGACCCAAATTTAGCCTTCCAGAAGTCATCAGTTTTAGGCAAAACTCTGTCTACTTCCATGAGAAAGGGGGAGAAGGAGAGAAAGATTCAATTATTTGCAGAAAAAACTTTCTACCTATTTAATTGAAAGTTGTGGAGATCACAACTTTATTTATAAATGTGGAGATCACATTTAATTTAAAGTTGGGTAAGATTCAAATACAATTGGTTGAATCTCTCTGCTGTGAATGAGTGTTTTAGGTTGCTTTAAAAAACTGCCTAAAACCAAAACAGAGGCCTTAGTCCAGCCTGAGGAGGGTGATGCACCACCACCATCTCAAACCCACAGCTAAGTGACAGAATCCCATTAAATTTGATACACTTCTGGGCCCCCTCAAACATAGGAACCACACCTCCCAACTCACTGTTTTATGCACCATCCAAGACCATAAGCCACCAAGGAACTTTTGAAATAAATTATGACTTCAGTTTTAGAAATCCCCCAGCGGTGACCATCATTTTTTTCCAAAATATTATTTTTAGAGTTTATTTTTGTCTGTGTTGCTTATTTCAATAAATTTTATTAGAGTATAAAATTATTTCTAAAATAAATATAAAATTATTTGTTTCAAACAGAACGACCTTTCTGGTAATAGCAATAACAATGCAGCGTCCACAAATGCAATAGGGATGGATACAGTAATATTAGTGTCTGATTTCAGCTATACTAAAGATGTTGGCAAGCTTCTAATTAAAGGGGAAAGAAAGAAATTCATAAGATTTTACAGCTGGACTCTTCCTCTGATTTGCATCTCAAAGTCTAGCCATACCTGTGAATAGCAAAGAAACATTTTGTTTCATAGGATGAGGAGTCACCTGTGCATCCTGCAGCCAGTTCATTCTGATGCTCCTGATGTCGCTGCAGTTTCACCAATCTCCAGTGCCTCTGCACAGTATCAAGTTAGCAGAAGATGTGTCAAGGGGCACACCCCAGAGGTCTGTGTGCCACAGTTAGGAAAATCTATTGCACTTTACAAAAACAGAGCCACTGCTGCACAAGGTCACCACACATTAATAACATCACCTTTGTGTCTCTGGAATTTTAATCTCCTTCAGAAATACTTGGGTGGAAATCAGTAACTTGTATTTCATTACTAGCATGGATAATGTAAAGATACTAAATTAACTGCATTTACAAGAATGATCTTCTTATTAGCTAGGATGTGTTCATGCATGAAAATCTTGAAGCATAAATTAATGCAGAAGATAATTTTTTGTTGCTAACACACGTCCTATGGAAATGCTGAAGAATCAACTTCTCAAGTACCTATAAATGGATATGAGAAATAGAAGGTCTATTTCAAGGTCTATTTCTGACTAGTTTTCTGTTTCCTGTTAAAATAGAAGTTAAAAAAGTGGCATTTTTTTCCTCTTCAGAAACCCATTTAGATTTGCAATACTAATGAATCCACAGATGTATTATATCCTGTAGTCTTCCCACTCTGATGTTGTCACAAGAAACAAAGATTTCCATAACAGGCACCAAGTTCATTACACAATACTCGTTAACTAAAAAAAAAAAAATCTTTGTGGTTCCCTCAGACAAAATTTGTCTTTTAACACGAGTAAGAAGCACTATTTATTTTAAAGACTTCTTGACTTGTTCTCTCCATTTGGTCTGTTTTATGATTACAATAGTCATTTATTACCCTGTCATGCTGAGAACTCATGTGACAGCCCTCACATACCTGGCTCATGGTACCTCAGTGGTCTGTTACACAACACCACAAGGGTCTCTCTTATGTGTAATTATTGCCTCGTTCCTTTCCTCAGTGGAAAAGATTTTGCAAATTATTTACATACTTATGTGTATCTATTATTTATACTTGTATATTTTTAGATTCATAGATTTTTAACTACACAAGGGACTGTTATAATCATCTATTGTGACCTCTTGCTCAACACAGTGATTCCTTCAGGAAAACCAGCAAGCTAAGCCATAGCTTATTTTTTAGCAAGACATCTTATTTTGAAGACTGCATACAGGGACATGTCACATTCCTAGGTAAATATGCTATACTATGTATTTTAGAAAGAATTTTTTTTTTTTAATTGTATCTGAAATGAGAGCAGAAAATGGAAACTGCTAGACTTTTGCACAGAAGTTGCAGACAATCCCAATGTGCCAAGCATTGCAATAGAAATTTCTTGCTGTGGTTCAAGTGTGAAATACTTGCAGTCAGCATTACAAACTTTGCAAATGAGAAACAAAAGCATGAATATAAACATTACTGTTCAGAAGGGCAGGCATAGCATGTGGCAGGCAGGGCTTGCTCAGGATATTAGAGAGGGCTCTATATCTCTGAGGTTTGCATTATTATAGTTGGCAGCACCAGTGCCAACTTCTTCAGAGCACAGAATTTTCTAACCATTTGAACTTTTCAAAGGCATTTTAAACCATAAAAAATCCACAGCATGTTATGAAAATCATACACTCTGATCATCACAAGTGGAGTACAATCTCATGGCCAGACTGAGTTCAGAGTGTGCAGTGTGATCATTGCAAAGTGACTTTTCCCATTTGCGGATACAGATATTCCATCACCTGAAAATATCTCAAGGGAAACACCTTAAAACATTAAAATTGTCTTGTCTTTCCGTATGCCATTTTAGCCTGGTTTCCTTCACCAAGGTCTGTGACATCCTTGAACTTCAAGATGCAGCTGAGGAGAGAGAGTCTTTGTGTGAGCAGTCACTTCTGCAGACTCTCATATTTTCACAAAGTGAGAGGGAATAGCCTAGGCCTTGCTGTTGGCTTAGTCTGCATAGAAATATGAATTGTTCTTATGACAACACTTCACTTTTCTTTAACACATGAGCTCTAAGGAGATGAAAAGCTAGCTAGGGCAAGTTGCTGTAAGCCATAGGGTACAACTGTCTTCAAAAATGACAGTGATGAGCACAGCCCTTTGACTGTACATACTGGATTTTGATGCTCTGCAGAAGTTCAACTGAATAAGCTCTGAGATGTCTGGCAGAGAAGTCATTGTAAAGAAATTGTCCTTTGCAAAAGAACTAAGATCGATCTTTCTAACCACAATTTTCTAAAATTACTACTTTTGTTTTTAGCCCAAGTAGAGATGTCAGATAAGTGCAACATGCACCTCCACTGCAGGACTTCTGAAATTCCACTCTACAAATATTTTGATTGAAAATAAAGAAAAATAAGTACCCACAACTGTGGAGAATAAGAAAAATGTCTTCATTTTAAAAGAAATTTATGCTCTGCTAGATACTCTTCTCCACCTACAGAAACCCAACTGCAGGGACCCAAAGAATTCCAGTATCAACCAGTGTAACCCTAAAGTTGAAAACAAAATCAAAAGAAGGACACATTTTGATTCTGAGGACAATAATAATTAATCTTACCAATAAAAATAGCAGCAGCTAGGCTATTATGCTGTGAAGATCATATCCTAAAGCTATATTAACTCCATGATTACTTAAAATGTAAACGAAAAGATGGAGTGGCCTAGATGAGAGAGGTGATCCTGGATATACAGATTTCTTTTCTTCTAAAAGTAAAGAGAAAATTTTATGACAGCCAAATGTACATTTAAGCTGGAAACTCCAAGTCTAGATACTTGGGATTTTGAATCTGAATTGCTAATAGGGAGAGAGGAAAGCTGTTTAAACTATTTTTATTCAGTGAATTAAACCAATATACCACAGATTGCAAGACTCTACTGAGAAAGTGCTATGTCTATGCAGGAAATTTAAAGAACTGTAACAAACATTGAAAAATCTTCATATTCTCACCGTGCCTCAAACATTTGAAATTCACCTGGGCATGTTCTGTGCCTAAGACCCTGCTTTTGCTTTAAGGTCTTTCAAATACAGGAAAAATAAAAAGAAAAGAAAAATACACTCACACACAATCTGATTAGCTCTTCCCTGTCAAATTACATCCAGTATTCCTGTGTAACAAAGTTTCCCCCCAAAAATAATTAACCTAGGTGACAGCCACAACATTTTTGAGTCTTCAGTTCTAATACACTAAATCCCATTTTTTTTAAATCCAGAATATGAATTCTGGCAATAGTTAAAGAAAAAGATTATGCAACTAAATTTCAAAGAGCACATTAAAAACCATCTTACTTGCCAAGATGCAAAAGCATCATATACTGCATGAATAACAGATGTTTAATGAAAGTACAGTTAAATAGGGAACTTGAAAGTGCACCAAAGATCATGGAACAAAACTGGAGTTTCTTTTGGCATAACTGGCTCCTCTTAAACCTCAATGAAAATTTTCTCCCTGGTGTACCAATAACATCTGCAGGATGACATGCCCCTGACTTCAAAGAGATGTGAGAGTAAGAAGCAACATTGCTACTTGACAGAAAATTTCTAATTTAATAGCTGAATTTACACTAAGTTTTAGGATAGAAATCATTGTTAGAGTATTTTATCAGATTAACTACCTTGTCTTAACAATATCTATGGAATTTTCACCCTGCTAGCCTCGATTTAAAAGCAGTGCTGAAGAGGACCTGGGTCATATTCCAGTGATTATTCCGGTGAAGTTTAAAAGTGTAAACAGCCCTTAATCTGCCCCATTTTCATTGTCAGGCTTGTGATCCTAGACAGCAGAGTGGTGTAAATTCTTTCAAGGAATTATTTCTGTGATTATTAAATGGGCCAGCAAGAGAGCTGAACTACACTGGTTACAGAGGGACCTGTGTGGGAAGGTGGTGCAAGATTTTTGAGCTCTCCCCAGCACTGCGAGCACCAGTGCTGGCACCACTGGGCTGGGTTGCCCTGATCTACTGAGCACACCCATCTGTAAGCTGCAGGGAAGAAAAAAGAACAAGAATCTTTTGTGTTTTCACATGATGACAGCAAAAACCGTAAGGCTGCAAACTGAAGGACAAAATATTGCTGTTAAGAGCTTACTGGATTGCTAAAAGCTATTAAGAAAATGGAAGCTATTAACATCATGCCAAAAAATGGTTCAATAGAGTGGCCTAATGTGAAATTGAGATACTTTGTATCACTCGAACATGATCATACAACTAATGAACTGCAAACTCTTCAGCAGATGATGTCTCCCATCATGTGCACAACTATACCCTCAAAATGTGACACTTTACATTGTTGGGATTATATGCAGATTTTCTGGAGATGCACCCTGTGGGTTGTACACCTACACTGTAAGAGTAAAGTCCCAATCCTATACTCCTTTTCAGGGGAAAACCCTTCAAAGTCCAGTTATCAGTAAGGATCAGTAACTAGAAAACTCTTAAAATCTTCAACCCACCAACCCTCAGTAAATATCTGGCTTGTGCACACTGTCTTATACTAGAAAGGTAACAACTAGCTTTGAAATCTCAAATAAAGGTTCCATCAGCTCTTTTTAAAGTATTCTTCATTATACTATATTGGCCCAAGCACATTGTGTGTGAAATGAACAAAATATATTTTAATTTATGTGGTTTATATGCTGAACATAATAGTAATATGATAAGAATATATATCTATCTCTATATATATAGTATTTTTTCTTTTAATAGCAACTATAAATATAATATTTTTTACATCTATGAAAATTATAGCAGCAAAGCATTTTAAAATTTATTCTCTACAAGAACTTCAGTTTGTTACCAAAAGGTAGTTTTGAACCTGGAGGTTTTCTGCAGATAGTTAAATTGCTGTCTAGAAACAATCATGAGAAATACCATAAATCAGATTTTCAGAGAGCTTCACAATATGTTATCAGTGCTACCAGTGTATTGGTGCAATCAGCCTCACATTGCTGAAAGCAATAGCAGTTTTCACCAGTGATCTCCCTTGTCAGGTCCCAGTCTAAGAGTTTGTTCTCCTTTTGCACCCAGAATATCAAGACAAGGAGACGTGGAGCAAAAATAGAGACACCCACAGTCAAGAAATCCAGCTGAAATTATTTTTCTGTGGGTTCCAGGCATTTAAATTCTGCCCCTTTATTCTAAGAAGTGACAGTATAAAACACATTATGTCCTACCTATTTTTCTATGAAAGAAAAGTCCACAGTATAAGAGGAAGACTTGTAGAAATGTACTTACCTGACATGCAACAACTGAGAAATTAGAAGTTCTGATTTCAATTTTTGCATGCTCTTCCTGGCCTAAAACATCTGAACTTTTCAATGTGAAACAATCCTAACCTCAAAATATTATATATAATACTAGCTGAACTATCTTTTGCTAATTTTTTATTTTAGTCTCTCCAAGATAGAAAGGAATTAGAGTGCTTTGATGAGAAATAATGGTCAAATATATTGATCTGTACTGCAAGATCTGCAAGTGAGCCCAAAATGAAATTATCACAATTTAAAATCATATAAAGCAAGTATTGACTGTCTGCAAACTAATTCAAATGTGTCCTAACACAGAACAATGACTGCTAGGAGCACTGGAACTGGGCCAATTGACAAATGGTTTGGATGAATCCTATTATTAGACAATTATTCAACAGAAATAGAATGGAACCATCAGGTTAGTTCTGATGACCAGACACTGTTTTAACAGGACAAGCTACACTGCTACTTCTTTTGCAAGAAGGTGATGTTCCTTGAGATCATAAATGTGCCTTCATACGCTTGGTGTGTTTCATGTCCCCATGTATGTATGTATGCAAAAATATGCTTACATGTGTACCTTGTAGGCAGACAAATGGATTGGCAGCTAAATGCCCAAAGAGTACACATGCAGTGCATTTAATCAGAGCTGTGAACAATGTACAGCCAGAGCAGATTGATTAAGAGGATTTTTACAGGTTCCACCGGAAACCCTCAATAGCCCTTGACTATAATCAAAGCTTTAAATACAATGGCAGGAATTGAGTAGGAATAGAGCTGGCACCAGAGAGGCTAACTCTGCACATCAATACTTAAAAATAAAAGTTGTTGTGTGAAAAGGAGTGCTAAGCTGGAGAAGTGCCAGCTGTTGAAAGCCTGCATTTAAGGCTGAGTCTAAGGACTGCCAGTGTTTCTGAAGGAAAACTGGAAGAGCAGAGGATGGGTCTGAAAATCAGCACCCACCCACTGTGGGTGGGGCTCAGACTGGCACTCTGGCACCTGTTCTCCACCTGTGTCAGACTGGGCTTAATTTTCCTGCTCCCCATTAATCCATCTAAGGAGGGTACTTCCTTTTCTCACCAGATGTTGGATATCTGCACGTGAAAATACAAGAGAACACATCAACATATTTTCAGAGCTGCGCTAAAGAATTACAACAATTCTTAATACCTGACCCGCCCTGATAAGTGCTGAGGCCCTGATCCTGTAAAGAGCAGTATGTGTGATCAAATTTACATGCTGTAATTAAACCCAAGGAGACTACTTTAAAAGCCTAGAGTTAAACAAGGAAAAGTTTATAATGGGAAGTCTTATCTTTCATTAGAGCTGCAGACATAATTGGGAAAAGCAGGCAGACTTTCTTGAGTACAAGCCCTGTTTCATGTCTTCAGGACTTGGCAAATAGCCAGATCTTTGCAGGATTGAAGCCCAAATGTTATTAGCAAGGTTTCACTAGGTATAAATGCTCTTGTAAAAGGAGCTTATTAAAAACTTGAGTTTCTTTGCTTAGAATCCTCCACAAAACAACCAAAAATTACAGTTTGTTCTCTATCTGACTTCTTGCATCAGTAAGAATATGAAAATATTTATGAAAATATTGCAGAGTCAGTTTGATCATTGGTTGCAGGACGGTTTGTTTTGTTTAAAAAAATAATTAAAAGTAAACTGAGCCAGAGCACATGGGAGAAATTGACTCTACAATCCAGCATTTACAGAACTCAGGTGGGTTATGGAAGACCAGCCTTGAAGCCTCTGGTTCAGCAGACAATCCATTCATTTTATAAAGCAGAACAACTTTATCAAGGAGATCAGTGAGTCCTACTTTAGAAGAGCCAAAATCCTGGTGATGAAGATTGCTTGAGATGTGGGATACATATCCTCTTTATAAAGTTGGGAGGCCCTTTGACTACTTCTGAACCATTCTAAATCATGCACCTGTGGGCATTTCTGCCTACAGAAATAGCTCATTCCTTTTCAAAATTATCAGACCATTAAAAACAGATATCTACTGCTTTTCAAAATCTCTTTTAAAAACTATGAGAGCTTTTCACTTTTGGAGTAAATTCAGAACTTTCTAATTTTTGCCTCTTGTTCTTTCCAATAAAATCTCTAGTAAATTCAAATCAATCTGTCTCTGCCTTTAAAGACATGATCTCAGCTCTCTCCCACCTTGAAAAGGAGCCATGAATATGAAAAATATCAGCTTCAAAGGTTTGATGCAGAGCTGGGTAAAGTTACTACATTATTTTCATCAGCTTCATTGAGTTTTGGGTTACCCCTACAGGTACCAATTAAAGATGCTGAAAGCCATGAGATGGGGTCTGTTTCTCAAAATATGAGGATGGAGATGGGAATGCCTGTGACCAAATCCAATACAGTGGTCCTGGCAACATCTCCAAATTCAATGGGGATTAACCCTGCCTAGGTATGCACCAGTGTGCTCCACACAGCAATCTAATTTTGATAAGTGCTGAAAGAGTTTTATTTTCATCAAAAAGCACATTAACTCTTAATTTCAACAGTGTAGTGTTTGGCTTTCTGAGCTGCAAGTGCTCAGAAAGGCTGGGTCGTGTCCAGCCTCTCATCCACCAGCGCCCCCAAGCCCTTCACTGCAGGGCTGGTCTCAGTCTGTTCAATCCTCAGCCTGTGTTGGTACTGGTGTGGCCCTGACCCAGGTCCAGCACCTTAATATCTTCAAATGCTTCACCTTTATCCCATTTACAAACTGAGCCTGGTTAATCACAACAGACAATGAGAGACAGAGGGAAGAGATTTCTTTCCCTATGAAGGTAAACCATTAATTTCCTTAGAAGCAATTTGTTAGCCCTTGATCACTTACTGGAAAGCACTGATTCAATTAGCCATAAAGACTTTTTCAAGGAAAACACATTTTGTTCAATGAGAACAGAACCTAGAAGAGGAGGCAAATATTGAAATTTGGCACAGTATTTGTACAGGGATTTCTTGTAATTAGGTACTATTAAGGCTTTGCTAGCCAGTCTGTAAATGTAAACGTTACATTTGTTTTTTGTTTGTTTAGATTTTTGTAGTTATCATGCTTTTGTATTATACTAATATACTTTGGTGATACACACTGAAAACTTCTTTTACTCAATAAAGGATAAACAACAGGCATACAAGAAATCTGCAAAGTATGGGAAGAGGCAATAAAATCCCTAACTGCCTAAAGTAGCAACTCCTACTAAACAAGAAGTTTGTGTGGTTGAGCTGCAGAGAACTAATTCAATTAACCTGTCAGTGAGATTGTCTTCTGTCAGCTACCTCTGGCAAATCAATGGATAAATCTATATGCAAATAGATAGTAAGGTAACTACTATTCTAGCAATGTTCAGTAAATGCAGAGAAGTGAAAACTGACCCAGAAGAGAAGTCACTGTGGCAAATATAGCAACCATGTAAATGGCGTTGGCAGCTGGACAAAGGGGCACACAAATAATAGAACTTCTGTTGGTTTGGCAAGAAGTGTAAACCAGAAAAGCAAACAATATCTGAGTTCTTTACAAATGGTGAGCATCAAGTTAAAGCCCTGGCATAACCTGGAATAGTTTCCACTGAAATTAATAATTATTCCTGTTTCATTTGAATGCAAAATTTCAGAAAAGATCAGGAAGCCAAAGCAACCTGTCCAGCAAAGGTTGTTCTCATATTTGCTGCTACTATCCATCAACGCTGCCAAAACTTACACATTGACCCATAAAATAGTTAGGGTTTTCTTCCAGACATAAGAGAAAAATGAGAAAATCCTGAAATCCTGCCACATAGGTCTGACTTCCTCCTGTGAATAAGTTTCATTTCATCTAAATTTGTGCTTCCCAAAAAAGGTCTTCAACTGATATCACTACAGCCACTTCAGACAACTGTAACTAGAGTGCAAAGTTAATTCCCTCTAGTGTCAGAGGGAATGCTTATTGCAGAGCTGAGTGTGTGATTCAAACAGGTTTTTTTCTCTGCTAGTCTAAAAAATAATTTGTTTTATTTCTTTGTAGTCCTTTCAGCATGCAACTTATTTACTTAAGTTATTAGTCCAATTCTCTTAAGTGAGAGTTGGCTAAAATTCTTACAGTTAGAGCTGTTCACGAAAAAATAAATATATGTAAATAATGTCTTTGTTAAGTAGCACAAGCAACTGCTGAATTTAGTTATTTGGTAATAGCTGAATTAAAAAATATATTCACAAACAGTTCATTGAAGAGAAAGTGTTTATCAACTACATTTTTTACAACAAACATTTTATTATCTATAGGGAATAACCTTTCCCTTGCTTTGGAAATGGGCTATGTTATGTTGTTTATATAAGTAAAAAGATCTAAGTGTTTTAATAATAGTTAGGATGAGACTAAGTAAAAAAAGTAGAGGGAATCCTAAATGAAACAAGTATTTCTGTCCTATTTTTAAAATTTTTTTCTATCTATACTCTGGAATTCAGGACATTGAAACACTAAAAGCATTTCCTAACACTTGAAAATCTGAGAATCCTCTTTTTGTGATAACTCAAGTACAGCCAGCACCTATTCTTTACCTCCTAAACACTGAAAAGTTGAGTGAAATTGGCACTAAACATTGATGTTTAGTTAGAAGAATAGAATAGTTTGGGTTGGAAGGAACCTTAGAGGTCATGTAGTGCACCCCCTGCCATGGAAAAAGACACCTTCCACTAGGCTGAGCTGCTCAAGGCTCCATCCAACCAGATCTTGAATACTGCCAGGAATGGGGCCTCTACAAGTTCTCTGGGAAACCTGTGCCAGTGCCTCACTACCCTCACTGTAAAACATTCCTTCCTTATATCTCGTCTAAATCTCTCCTTTTTCAGTTTAAAACCATTACTCCTTATTCTGGCACTGTTAGATATTCTATTCTGGTCCTGTTAAAGACACTGTCACTGGCTTGCTCATAGGCCCCCTTCAGTTACTGAAAAGCTGCTATTAGATCTTGCTGGAACTTTCTCTTCTCTAGGCTGAACAACCTCTCTTCCCTCAGCCTGTCTTCCTAGGAGAGATGCTCCTTTCCTCTGACAATCTTGGTGTCCCTCCTCTGGACTCACTCCAACAGGTCCATCCATGTCCTTGCTGTGCTGGGACCCCAGAGCTGATGCAGCCCTGCAGGTGGGGTCAGAGCAGAGCAGAGGGGCAGAATCCCCTCCCTGTCCCTGCTGCCCACGCTGCTTTGGATGCAGCCCAGGACATGTTTGGTTTCTGGGCTGTGAGTGCCCATGGCTGAGCCATGTCCAGCCCCTCATCCACCAGCACCCCCAAGCCCTTCTCTGCAGGGCTGCTCTCAACCCATCACAGAAGGCCACTAAGATGGTCAGGCAGGACCTGTCCTTGGTGAAGCTGTGCTGGCTGCCCTGAATTGCCTCCATGCACTCCATGTGCCTTAGCAGAACTTTAGTAGGAGCTGATCCATTATCTTTCCAGGCACAGAGGAGAAGCTGACAGGTCCTCCTTTCTATCCTTTTTAAAAATGGGTGCAAATTTCCCTTTTTCCAGTCATCAGGAACGTCACCTAACTACCATAGGTTTTACCTGACTGTCATGAATTTTCAGATACCATGGAGACCGGCTTGGCAACTGCATCAGCCAATTTCCTCAGGTCTTTGGGAGGCACCTCATTGGGTTTCACAGACTTACATATGTCCAGGTTGCTTGGGTGATCATGCACCTGATCTTTATGTACAGTGGGAGGGACTTTTTTTTCCCAGTCCCTGCCTTGCAGTCCGTCTACTCAAGGGGTTATGGAAAGTGAGGTTGCCACTTTAAAGACGGAGGCATAAAAAAGTTGTTGAGCAGCTCAGCCTTCTCCTTGTCCATTGTTACCAGCCTTGCTCGTGAAGGTGGGAGGTAGGCTTTCTCTGACCTTCCTTTTATGCCTGACACACCTAATCATTCTCTGCGTCCTTTGCCGAGTTCAGCTCCAGCTCTGCCTTGGCCTTCTTGACCTCATCTCTACACAACGAGGCAGCATTCCGACATTCTTCCAAGGATGTCTGTTCCTCTTCCACTGCCTGTGCATTACCTTCTTTCATCTTAGTTTGACAGCAGGTCTCAACTCAGCCATGCTGGTCTCTTTCCTCTCTTTTCTGTTTTCCTACATCTCAGGATCAAGAGCTCCTACACTCCCTGGAAATGATTCTTAAAGATCTACTAGCTCTGTTCTTCTCCCTTGTCCCTGAGGGCATTTCTCAGGAGGACTTACTGACTAATTCCTTGAACACCTGCAAGTTTGTGCAGGGCGTTGTGTCTTCATCACCACCCACATGGAAGATGGTAATAGATAATAATCTGAGAGCTGTACCAGGCTAGGAAATCTCCTGGTGATGTTTCCTAGAATCCTAGTTCTATGCTACCAAGCATCACCTGCTTATTCAAGTGTTTCATCAATTTAACAATTGAAGTTGAAGCATCTCAGGAGACCTAGTGCTGAAATTTTTGCCTGAATAACATTGTCTGTCTGAAAGAAAAGCACTCAGTTGTCTAAAATGGGATGCCCTATTACTTTTCAGGGAGGTTTTTTTGCTGGCAGTATTTAGAAAAAGTAGATCAACATTTGCTCTAATTATATTTAGCATAACAACCTTATTTAAAATGTAAATCGTTATAGTTTTTCTTTAATGTTACTTGTAATAAATCTACACTGCATTAATTCCCCAAGTAAGGGTGCATTATTTAGTGCATAAATTCAAAAAATAAAAAGGTCTTTAAAAAATGTATGCTCTTTACAAAATAATGGTAAATACAGGTACAGAGCAAATTTACAAAACAGGAAGGTTTTATTCTGGCTTGGTTAGAAGGGAGTATTTTTATTTGGTGACTTCAAAATTTCTTGAATTTTTTTACTTGTTTTCCTTCTTTTAAAAAAATTACATCAAAAACCTAAGACCAGAGAAAGTTTGATATGTCATGTAACATTTCCTCTCCTTTGGCTTTTAGCAGGTGCCATTGATAGTGAATTCAATATATTTGATTACATCCAATGCTCTCCTCCTTAGGTAATTGCAGAGGGAATGGTTTTAAGCATTTCTTAAGGCAAAATCTCCGTAAAAGAGGAGTCATAGAATATTTCGAATGCTTCCTCAAAACGTTGAGAAAGAGCATCACTAAGGAACAAAAGCTGTCATTCAATAAAAATATGCCCTATTCTCTTGTTTCAGGACAGCACTTACCACTTTTTTAAGTTTAGCAAAAAAGGCATTTTTCTTTAATGAACTTTGCTTATTATAATCCTTATATGGAAAGGCTTTTCAAATTTGTGAGACTGCAGATTCCTTTGAGAATGCCAATGCTTTTTTCTGAGGTCAAATTCTACTCTGTTACCAATGGGGTAAACTTATTTTAAGATTACCAGTAGGATCCCTTCTGCAGGAAAGAAGATGCCAATGTTAGACCAACCTCCATTTTACAGAGCCCATGGAACTGAGGTCCACAACTCCTTCAGATTTCACAGGCAGTCCATGCAGTTCCAGTTCTTCTCTCACCCCTCTTCACTACTCATCAAGAGAGGTTACCCACACAATTCATCAAGAAGCTTTTCCTGACAATGTGGTCAAGCAGGGAACTGAGTTCAGCAGGTGTTCACACAATCCTGTGGATGACCTCCTAGCCCATGTGTGGCCTTCTTTTTCTCATACAGTTACTAACACAGTGCCTCTCAAGGAAGTAGAGAGGTGAAGTAGAATATTAAAATTTCATTTGGATTAGACCAAAATTACAATATTATAAAGTACCCTTTTAAAACCTATAATGTGGAAAAATCACAGAGTTTGTGATACATATCTCCTATCACTTGCAGATACCATAAAAGCAATAGCTGACACCTACAAGTTTATCAAATTTAGGTGTGAAACAACTTGCTATAAGGCATACTATTGGACAGAATGAGACAAACAAATGGCTGTGTTTCTGTGTTTATGAGAATATATAAACTACATATATGAAAATGAGAAAAACAAGACTGTTCTTCTTTTTTATTTTAGTTCCAGATTTCTTTCAACACATAAGGAATGGGCAAACTGCATCCATGTGCATTGAAGAAAAAAGAAAAAAAGAAAGAAGAAAAACAAATATCTCCCCATGAGTTATCCCACTTACAACAATCTACCAAATCACAAGGGTCATTTACTCTCTTTCCCCATCAGACTTACTGGTGAAGAAAAACTGACACTTGCAGCCACACCAGCTGCACATCCCTTACTCTCACTGCCCTCCATTGCTTTGGAGATGTATCTGTCACAACAACACAATCTTCATTTATTGTTATGTTTTCTTATGCTTTTTATATTTAATCTGATTTTTTTAAATGCTTCTCCCTCCTTGTTTCCTCATCTCTATGCATATATTCAATGCTACGGTTCAATCAGTCTGAAAGCAAAAAGCACTGTAAATATTTTATTTCAGTTATTTCACATAAGTTTGCATATGTTCAGGTTGAGTTGCTACCAAAACACAGAACACATTTTTGACATAAAAATGTTTTGCTGACTAGTGAGATTTGATTCATAGTTTGTTTTTTAATTCCTATTGTGCTCACTTAAGAATGTTTACATCTTCCTGCAATGAACACTGTCCCTCCATTTCTGGGAATGAAAGCAGGATAGCTTGAGGTAAAATAGTGTCACAGATTTCTAAGTCCAGTGTTTCTTTCCAAACAAAAGGGGCCTTCTTAGACTGGAGGAGAGATACAGTCTACACATGAATTAATAGAATCTGCTTGTTTTCTCATTTCACACATGCAAAGCCAAGAGGATTTTTAGCTTCAAACAGTCAAAAATATCTGGAAGAAGTTGTATTTCCTTGGCCAAGCCTGTGACCAGAAAGAGATGACAGGAATGTTTTGCAGAAAAAAAAAATAAAGAAACAATGCAACACATTTCATTTTAAAATGCTTTTTCCCGACACTATGCTGCCTGAAATGCTAGAAGGTCTTTGTGATACTAGCTGGAACTGCTGTGAGGTAATTATATGTAGTTACATAAAGCAGCCTAATGCTAGGCCAGCAAATTGTCTGAGAAGAAGGGAGTGTATTCCTTGTTAAATGTTTTGTCATGATGACCATGCCCTTTATTTATCTCTAACACAACATGCTTATTCTGCCCCATCCACTGTTTTCACCCTGCAAATTTATGAGGCTCTATTAATCTTCTGCCCTGCTGACTCTCTCTGTTGCAAAGTGTCAGCAGACTTTTGTACCTTGCTAATGTACAAAGTGCTTCTTATGAGTAATATCAGCATTTTGCCTTTTAATTGCACATATAATTTTTAGGTCTTACAGCTAATAAGGGAATTGAGACCACGGTTCATCATTGTCTCGAATGGTTCTCCAGGGGTGCAGGGACTGTAGAAGCTCAGAGAAGAATATACTTGTCCTCGTTCCAAGCAATAGTTTCTCTCATTACAGCAGCTCCATTCACACCAGTACAGTTACAGGTTTGCCAGCACTTCCATTACAAGCCCAGCTTCTTGGGGCTTCCAAACAGTAAAAATTTATAAAACATAAAATACATTCTATCAGCTTAGCTTTTTTTTCATTATGACGATGATTTCTTTTTTCCAATGAATTAATATTGCCATTGTTATTGTTATTATAGTTATTGTTATTATTGGTGGTATTACTATTATTATTATTATTACTATATATTTCTATAGAAGTTGATTTTAATGTTTTAAATACCTCTTTATTTGCTGAGGAGAAAATGTTGTTATGCAGTCCTGCTGAAAAATAGCATTTCTCATATTTGAATTAAGTCATAAGTTTGTTCATAGTTGGTTTCATCTTTTCCATCCAAAGCCAAATTAGGAAAATGATAATGTGGTGCTGATTTGGAACAATGAACAGTAATTTTATATTAGCAACCTTTAACAAGGAGTTTTCCCCTCATCTTAAAATTCACATTACTGAGGAGTATTCCTATTGTTCAGACAATTGAGGGGATAAATACAAGTTTTTCTTCTTTTCACATGGAAGTCAAACACAGACAAGAGCTCATGGATCATATACTGGAGGGTTTGAAGAATATGTGCCAAGTTTTGCAATTAAATGTTCTCTCCTAAGTATGCAAAGCAATAAACAGTAAACAGACTGACTGTTGGAATATCATGTCATGGGAGCTGCTTGCAAGCAAATGGCAGTCTGTCCTTAATTACTGGGCATTACTTTTTTGTGGAAAAGTCCACATAAGAATGAGAAGTCAGATATTTTTCAGATCCTGCTCGGAATGGTGCAGATAGGTTTATTCCCCCTATGGTTAAACAGGGCTGGAAAAATTAGGAGAATTCTCAGATACCCATCCAAAATTTTGCCTCAGTCTTCAATAACAACTTCTCTTGCCACCTCTTGAGTAGATGAACAGTAGGATGGGTAGGGGGGATGCAAATTACCCCCCACGGTACATAAAGGTCAGGTTCATGACCACCTGAGGAATCTAAATGTACATAAGTCTACAGGACCCGATGAAATGCATCCCAGAGTCCTAAAGAAATTGGCCCCCGTAGTTGCCAAGACCTGATGCCTGAAAAGCCATGGCAGTCAAGGGAAATCCATGGCAGTCAGGTGAAGTTCCCGGTGACTGGAAAAAGGGGAAACATTGTACCTGTCTTTAAAAAAGGTAGGAAGGAGGACTCTAAGAACCACTGACTTGTAAGCCTCACCTCTGTGCCTGGGAAGATCATGAAACATCTCCTCCTAAAGTGAGAACAGAAAGGGGATTTGAGACAACCAGCAAGGCTGCACCACGGGCAAGACCCACCTCACCAACTTATTGGCCTTCTGTGGTGGAGTGACTCCATCAGTGGACAAGGGAAGGACTGCAGGACTTCTGAAATGTCTTTCACACCAGCCTCCACAACACCCCCTTCTCTTCAATTTGGAGACATGGGTTCAATGGGGGGGCTGTTAAGTGGATAGTCAGATCCCCACCCCGGATCTGACTATCCAACCAATTCCTTGGTTGGATAGTCAGATCCGGGGTGGGGGGAGTGGTCAATGGCTCAGAGTCCCAATGGGTATCAGTGACAAGTGGTGTCCCTCAAGGTTCCAGACTGGTACCAGTGCTATTTAATATCTTCACTATTGACATAGGTGAAGGGATGGAGTGCATCTTCAGGAAATTTGGCTAAGCAGGGTGGTTGACACACCTAAAGCATGGGATGGCACCCAGAGGGACGTGGATGAGTCCAAGAAGTGGGCCCATGAAAATCTCATGTGGTTTAACAAGGCCAAGTGCAAGGTGCTGCACTTGAGTCAGGGCAACCCCCGGTATCAACACAGGTTGAGGATGAACAGATGGAGAGCAGCCCTGCAGAGAAGGGCTTGGGGGTGCTGGTGGGTGAGAGGCTGGACATGGCTCAGCCATGGGCACTTCCAGAAAGCCAAACGTGTCCTGGGCTGCAGCCTAAGCAGCATGGGCAGCAGGGACAGGGAGGGGATTCCACTCCTCTGCTCTGTTCTGACCCCACCTGCAGTGCTGCATCAGCTCTGGGATCCCAGCTCAGGAAGGACATGGAGCAGTTGGAGGTGATCTTTACTGCCCCTTCCCACACAGGCCCCTCTATGATTCTATTCAAATTAAGATCCCCTTTGGGTTCTGGGTCATAATGCAGGGAATATGGGGAGGAAAAAGGGACTGTCACTATATGTTCTACAATGATCCTCTTCTATCAGAAGCTGATATGCTTATTCATGATCTCAGAAGGTTCATGCCATGCAGATCATTTCCATATCTCCTTTCCCTGTTGCTGCACACCCATATCTGATTGAGATAACACTTCAGAACATCTCATGTCTTCCCTCTGTTTTCCTCATTCTTGCCCCACAGTTTATCAACATTTGCATCATGTTGGCGATCCATCTGCAAGTTTTTAACATTTGGTTGTTCTATCATCTCCAGTTCCAGTTCTGTTGTTATAAAGTGATGTATTATTCATGCAAGCCAGGGCTCAATTTTCAAACTTGTAGACTTCGTACTATATTACCATCATAAATATTGATTTCAAGGCACCCACAAGCATTTTTAGTCCTTCACTGAAAACACAAAAAGAGGCATCTGTACTCTGTGGAACATAAAATCAAAAGCTGTATACACATGACACAATGGGATGCCAAGACAGAGATCTCAGATAGATGTCCAGGCACACAGTGGGCACTTGCAGATAGGTACTGGGGCCTGCAAGCTGTGTAGCCACATTTCCACACATTTGGGAGCTTAGACTAATGAGTGTGACCTCTTAACGAGTTTGGACCCTTTACTGCATTGATACAACACTGTTTCCTCTTCTGGAGTCAGTTCAATGAATGGTGGTGGCATGTTGACAGATGGCTTTAATTGACAGGTTAGATTATAATAGCACCAAAAAAAGGACAGGAACAAAGGCCATAGTTTATATAATCCTGGCATTAATTTTAAGCATTCAATGGTTTTGTTCTCTTATGAAAGCGTTTTGTTCATTTGTGGGAAAAAGATTATGAGACGAGCAGTAAAACCTGCATTGCTGAATGCAAAGTGAGAAAGATAAGGAGGTTTCAGACAGGCTCTGTGTGAATGTTCACAAATTTCCTCATTAACTGTATCCTCACTCTGGCTTCCTGACTCCTTGTTTGCTTTGGTGGAAAAGATTACCCAGGTTTCAACTGAGCAGAGCCTTATTGTTAACACTGTTACTGTAGTTCTGAGCAAAAGATCCCAATTATACTCCTCCCAGCCAAGCTTCTCAGCTGAGTTAAGAATGATGTTGCCACAATCAATGACACCTGCAGGATCTGGAAATACACTGTAAAACAGTCTTAAGAGATACTAATATTCATTTGTTTGTGAATATATATGTATAAAAGTATGTCATTTATAAAAAGGATGAAGAATAAATAATTTTTTAAAGATCCATATATTAGGGAGAAGCAAAGTTCACTATACAGCCTCTCAGTCCATCTCAGAATTACAACAAATCCACAATCCTTTCTCCAATACTCTCAACATCTCCAGAACTGCATGACAGAATTACAAGCCTTACATTTTCCATCATCCTCTGTGCTACTGAATTTAAACAGTAGTGCAAAAATTCCTACTAACATAGATACTACTGATAACAGGAATAAACCTATACATTTTCATTGGGTAGATTTTGATGAAAATTAGATACCAGAGGGGCTTCTAAAAATATTTTTAGGCAAACAAAAAATAGCTGTTGTAATGATGTAACTAGTTGTTCACAGCATTAAATGCTGAGGAAATACAGCCCTTCTCATTAGTGTTTCTAAAAAGGTTACCCAAATGTTCAGTATTTGATTTTCTTACACTTAAATTGCTTTTATCATTTCCCTTTTTTATTAGTTTTTGGTTAAACAGTTTGAAATAATTTTTATCTTACCTATTACAAAAATGCCTTTTCTTCTCTTCTGTGTCTCCCCTCAAAGATATCGAGTGATATTCCACAGAAAAGTCTTAGCTTACTTTTTTTTTAAAATTAAAATTGCTTCTAAACTTCTGAGGCTTGTACTACTTCTGTTCTTGAAATGTTTATGAAAAATCCTGACTGCGTGAACTTGACTTCTTTATTTCTTTTTTTGGCTCCCCTTTTTAAACTAGCAATAAGTACTACACATAGTAGACTATCAAATGCTCTTAAAACAAAGCTAGACTACATTAATTAATGTTGTATGTGCACTTGAAGTGGGTAATATAGTTCATCCTCTGGCACTCAGCTCATTAATTTCAAAATGTTTGTTACTAAACCTCTTATCTTGGTTTTATCTAATTAAATTATTAAGATGAAACTTAATAAAATCAGAGGTTTTAAGTGTCATTCAAGGCACAGCTACAATTAAGAGATCAAATATTCATAGTTTTAGAAGACTCAGCCCAGCAAGATCACTTTTGTGTATGATCAATTTTGTGCTGATTTTTTTCCAAGCTGAACTGTCTTTATTTCAATAATATTACGATTTGCAAAGATAGACAGGAAATTAGTACACACCACTCTGAACAGATAGGTTAATTGAGGTTCAGTCTGGTATTGACATGTACATATTATAAACCATATGGAATCACAGAGTAACCTGGAATTACTACTTTGCAGACAGTCAAAATAACAAGTACCAGGCACAGAATCACAGACACATTCCCATTGGAAGAGACCTCAGAGGCTTTTTTTTTTCTGAACTCCTGCTCAAAGCAGGAACAGCTTCAAGGTGACACCAGGTTGCTCAGGGCTATGTCCTGTCAGGTCTTGAGAACCTCCAAGAGCAAAGATATCATAACCTCTCTGGGAGATCTGCCCCACTGTCCCCATGGGAAACAAAGGCTTCCTTATATGAAGCCTGAGCAGCTCTTTTTGTTCAGCTTATGCCCATTGTATTTTGTGCTTTCATCATGCAACACCACGAAGAGCTTTGCTCTTTCTTCTGGCATCCTTGTAAGTTTTGGTAAGTCAGCACACAGCAGTTAGTTGCTGTATCTGTCAGAGCTTCCTTCCCTGACTGACCTGGAACTGGAAAGGTTTGTCACAGGATTCAGCCTGGGCCACAGCCTGGGATTCTGACTGAACACAGGAGAGCAATGAAGCTTTAATAGGGAGCTGCCATGGACGTACAACAGAAAGTGGTTTGGTGCAAGACCTAAGGCACAGTGGTGAAAGGATGATGAAAGAAAAGTTCTGGGGCCACATTTGTCATTATTTTGGTACATATCAAAAGAAAGTATGGCTACTCCAAACATGACATAGTCTAACACAGCTGGTTATGCAAATCTGGACTGAGGAAACCTCTCCACAGACAGCCACAGCTCATGCTACCTACATAGACATGCTACCTACATATTATTCATAGACAATATTAGCAACCACACTTGCTTGATCTCATTCTCTGACTGACACCTGAAACTGGGATATAACAGTCTGTAGAGCTGGGTGGCCTCATGACTAAATATTAAATAGCCTCACGTACAGAGGCTGCTGAGAAATAACTAAGTTGTGTTATGTGGGTACATCCTACATGTTTGTGAGCACAATTTCAGAGAAAAAGGTCTCTACAAAAAATAAGCTTGAGACCACTGTACAAGAGAAGTAGCACCAAGGAACACAAGCCCATCACAAGAGAGGGGATATAGCTTCATTCCCATTTTAGCAAGGTAAATCAGCCTGTTGGTGACACTGGGCAGGGCATTGCCTCTGCTGAGCTACACAGGACTGACCACATATTAAATTGTTGGTTCAGGATTAGAACAAAGTATTAATTTAGGTGAGTTGAAGGCGTCTTGTATCTTGTGTCTTGCCAGATCTATGCATTCACTTCTAGATAGAAGTATGGCTGCTCTCATAGGAATGACAGGTTTCATTTAGCAACAAAAATAATAAAATGTATTCTCTGAATTAAAAAAAAAAAAAAATTGAGGCAGCTAAGATGTCTGTCTGGCATTTTTTTACTTTTGTCTTCTGGGGATGCTTAGGTAAACACCCACAATCTTCCTAAGGACAGATCAGCTCAGTGAGTAAGGTTTGTATGCCATAAAAGACTCCTTGTCTATATTCATTTTAGATTGTACCTACAGAGGATTTATAGAAACAATACCTAGGTGGCACTGAGGAAGCTTTCAGTGCTATTTACAGACAATTTAAAGGAATAAACCTGCAGTTACGCCTGTGTTTGCTTTCCCTTGTGGTCTCCCTGCAACGCTTTCTAATCCTATTGTGACTTGATAGTTTCACAGCAAAGTGCTCCACAGAGGCCAGTAATTGGCACACAGGTTCAAATTAGATTGCTGTGTGTTTAGGAAAGCAGGGGTCATTTCCCATCAGCACCACTCATTAAGAAGCAGAGAACCAAGTTTTCTATTACAAAAAATACTAAGGCGTGTGTGTGTGTTTGGGAGGGAGGTTTTATATATGACCTAGAGCACAATCAGTCTGTGATCAACAATATGCAAAACAACTTTGGTAAAGGAATATATTAACTATATACTCAGCAACGATTTTCTTAATGCTGCATCTGCCTGCCTGTTGTACACGAATTCCTTTTTACCTTGTAAATATGAAGTTAAAGTGGGTGAATTCAGAAGCAGGCTTGGAGGCAGCTGGAAAGTTGGCCTTTTATGCCTCTGGCTCTTGTGAAATTTAATCAGGTTCCCAGCATTAATTGCACATCAGCCAAGTTTCAATTCTGGCATACTCGAGGCCTCAGCCACCTCCTGCACTTGCTGTGGGCAGGAAAGATAAGCTGGGGTTCAGAAATTAGTCCATTGGGCCCCAAATTAACTGAGAGAAGAGAGATAACATTAGCATGTACCAGAAAGGAGGATAAAAGGAAGGTTGAATTAAGAAAAAAGGAAATAATTAAAAAATAATAATTCAAAAAATGAGCAAACACTGTATGCAGCAAGCTTCATTGATCCTGGCAACAAACAACTAATCTTTTGATAATGTTTAAACAAAGGAGAGGCGTTTTTGTAATTCCTGCCTCACCTGGGTCACCTGCTTTTTTGAAATCCTTTCCTCTAGGATGACTAAGGAAGGTGTCTGTCTATGACCTACCTGTGGCTCCTTCAGTACCAGAGTGTGTGAGCTGCTGTACTCATATCTCTGGGGAAATCTCACTTGCTAGGCTTGCATTAAGCATTTTTAACTCACTGTGGTGTAGCACCTGTTCTGCATAATAGCCTGGTGGTTAGAGGTCTCCTGACAGAAAGATACACCCAGGGTGTAGCTTCAGGTGGCTGCAATCCTATACTGCCCTGCTGCAGAGAAATCCCGTGGGATGATAGTGCCAGTGTATTTCTAGGGAGCATATTTTTCTGCTCCTCAATGACCCATGGGCAGGGGAGAGGGAAGGTCACTGCATGGAAATGGCCAGAAGGCAGAAGGAAAACAAGAGAATGAGTATGTGGAACTTGGTGGCAACGCTTTCACCTGAGGCTAAGCAGATACTAAATGTTGGTCCATGTCCTGAGGAATGGGAATTTTTTCACATGATGCCTTGCCTTTAACCCCTGGAGAACTCCCCATCCCTCCTGGTCACTTAATTTCATGTATCTGTGTCAATTTTCAAATCTCAGTTTCATATAAGTGTGATGCAGGAGACAGATGGAATCTGGCACCTGTGTCTCGTACTATTGCCTGCTCTATCTCCTGCTCTTTCTCAGATTTTCATCTGATGGACCCTCATCATCATCTTCCTGAACACTTCCTCCATTCACTGGGCTCAGAGCTGATATGCTGAAGTCAGCCTTGTAAATTCAGCTCCTAGGGCACCATTCAGGTGACCCTGTGCTTAAACCTCTTTGTTCTTCCCCTCATTAATCTATTGTAGAAAATGTTTCTTGAACCGTTCCACAAGTTCTAATGTCTCCCATGGTGGGGAGGGAATTGCATGAGAAATCCCCAAATGGACCAACTCCGGACCTATACCCTGGTGCTATATCCTGTAGCTGCTGGACAGCACATTTTTGGACTCCACCACTGTCCAAAAACAGATGCCTAAGAAAGACTGTAAAGACAAAGTGTAAGAACACACAGGGTCCTTTCCCTAGTCCTCTCCTAATCTCCAGCTGCTTCCAGCTGTGGGTCTTCCTGAAACAGCCTGGGATTTTTTGTCTCTAGTAAGCATCAGTTTATTTCATTTTTAAAAGTATTTGTCCAATATCCTTTGAACTTTGCAAACTCTTTTCTTTCCAGGAAAATTCTTATTCTGCTGAAAACAAAAATATATTGAGATTGTTAAGTAAATTAACTAATATTTCCTTTCCCTCTCCCCTCAGCAGAAAGATGCATTTTTCAGACATCAGAATGGAAAAATAAAAACTGCTGTGTATGTGAAACACAGATAGCACAGATAGCACTCTCCACTTTCACTTGTTCCCTCTGACGTGAGCCTTAAAGGTACACTATAATGATGCAACCTGTCATGGAGAGTGATATCAAATCCAGGATGATGATACAAAACAAGCAAAAAATTATACCTGTCTGTGGAGTTTTGCTGTGTAAATGAAGTGAAATTTTAGTCAGTTCTGGCATTTCTCTTTTCCCCTCCCTAGTCACCATCAACCCGTGTTGTGCATTATGACCCTTTATCTGCATTATTTTTCATATCCAGCATGGTAAGTCACAGCTTTGCAGAGACCCTTTATCTGCACCCTGGGGACTGCATTCCTCTGTCTTCTCATCACATGCCCATTGAAATGTTATGAAACCCACAGTCACCTGTGGACTGAAAATGTGCTAGCATGTAAAGTATTAAACAGGAATAAGGTCTTTACTTCAATTCTGCCAAGATTTTCCTTTGTCTCCCTAGGATTTTACCGCATATTCACTAACATGCTGAGAATACATCTTTTTTTCTTGGTATGGCAACAGAAACACTGCTGCTCTCTGAAATCTCATTCATTGTCATTGGGTTTTCACAACTATAAACATGTGGGGAAAAAAATATGCTTGTCTGCTTTTTTTCCTAGAGAAGACAAACCGTGAGAAACCAGCATGATATATTCAGAAACACACACTTGCATGTGGAATCACGTTTGAATGAAAAGCACTGGTGCCTTTAAAAAAACTGGGGGAAGGGGGGGAAAGACAGAAAGAAGAAGTGAACACAATGGAAATTTGAAAATTTATACAAATAAATGGCTTTTTAAGGTTTTATTTTATGTCACAAATCATCATAAGAACAGGAGAATTGCAGCTTCTGCTGGATCAAAATCCCACTCTGCCCAATATCTCGTTTCCCAAGGTGGTCAGCAGTGGTGATCTAAGTGTATAACCATGTTATACCAGGATCAACAGCTGACAGGACATCTCCAGAACAATCTCTTAGTCATCACTGAACTTCTTAATGGAGGTATTTCTGATGGCCTGGGGTAGAATTTTTTTCCATTCTTTCATGCATTTTTGAAACAATATCTGTATAACATCCACTGAGTATTTACACAGCTAATAACAACCTCTTTTCTCTCTTTTAAACCTACCCTCTCTCTTAAACCTACCTTTTGCTAGTGAGCAAAGAGAAATTCACATTGTTCTATCCAGCAAACAGAAACCTGCTTCACTTATGTCCCATGTCACGAACATGATGGACTGACCTCTGACTGAGAGTTTAAAACTTTCCAGATACAGCAAAATTAACAACAAAGTCCATATTGAAAACCCTTCTAGAAAAGATATGGTTTCATTGACTTAATACTACCACAAGGTAGAATGGAACAACTTTGTAGGTACAAACATAGAAACTTGTCCAATCTATTCCCTTTCACACAATTCAGGGTAATCAGGTTTATTGAGACCATCACAACCAGTAAAAGGGTCACTAGTTGCACAGGTCAGAGAATCCAGCCTAAAGCACAAGCCCTGCTGAGGTCATTGCATTTCCCCATGTGCTTTACCACATGGAGTATGCTCAGAGAGGGAGACTATGATAACTCCTGTGGCGTGTATTGCTCAGGATTAACACAACTTCTCGGTGGTTCAAAATATGGTCTAAATTCTGTTGGTCACCCCTATTACTTGTCAAGGTTTCTTTTTATGTGTACTATTTCTAATTCCTCTCCCCTCTTTTTCATTTAATCTTGAGATATCATGAAATCAAAATAATTAAAAAATCTATTAAAACATTTAAATACATGAATTTCACCAATAGAAAGGATGGTATGTAACTATGAGGACAGTCTAACTTATGTCAAATGAAAAGTTCAGGTCAAAGAAAGTTCATTCCTAACAATGCAAATCACAATTCAATGTCTCAGGAACAGTATATGTGGAACAATGTCTGGAACATCAATAACAGTTTTTTTCCCTTATAATTATTATTAGTTTGGTAATAGTCGTTAGTGACCTATCTCCTTCTGCTGATTTAGTAAAGTGCACCTAACAACAAGCAGGGGTCAAATGCACAAACCAAATGACATTGCATTCCCTAGGTACACAGTGCAGTTTCTAATGATGTCAGAAATGCCTCGCAGTGTTTGTGTCTCATGCACCAAAATTAAGCCTATTAGAGTAAAATATGCCAATTGAAAACATTACAAATCTTGCCTGGAATATAAAACTAATCTTCGAAAACAGTTCTAAAATGACTAACTACCTCTTGTGTTAGCAAAGCTGAATCTCTAAAATAGCTTTTATTTCAGCTCAAAAATCAAGGTTTTAGAAGTGCTGCATATTTTTTATATAAATAGTGAGAAAGAGAGGAAGCATTATCACATTGACCTCTTTTTTTGCAAGATAATTTTTTTTTTTTTTTGCAAGGAATTAACTGTGACTTCAAGAAAAATACCCTTCTTTGAGAATCCATCCTTTTCTTAAGATGGAGAAAGTATTGTCCTATAATTTTAGATTTTATATTAATATTTTAGCAGAGAACAGATGACCTTCTCTTAGACAAAGAGAGTTGGTTCACAGTTTGGGGAAAAATAATGATGCTTATATCCATCTCTGTATTAAGGAAATCCATAAAATCAGCTAGTCCCTCACTTAACTGTGCTGGAACCCACTCAAGCCATTGAGTTTAAAACTGTGGTGTTATTATTCTTTGATGTCTATAGCTTAGCAGCACAAAGCTGGTCTCCAAGCACTTACTCTCTATAAAGAAGTACAAATGTTTGGCCTTTGGGCTGTAAATATTGTGTCACCATTGATTTTTAACATATAAAGTGTATTTTCCTGAATGTCAAGTATTCTCAAAGTGCAGGGACTCCCATGAGCACAAAGTGTCAGGAATTAAAGACAGTTTAAAAACAGGAGCTACAAGCAAAGAAAGAAAATAATACAAAAAATTGAGAGAAAGAAGAATTGAAAGAGTAACTAATTTGAACTTGCCAAGTATTATCATTTGTCTCCCAGATGAGAATGTTGCTTGGTGAACATGTCCCTGATACCATCAACAAACCTTTCTTACTACATAAGATATTTTTCTTTAAGGGTTTGTGTATTCTATGCACTGGAGATTTTTTTTTTCTCAGCTAAATGATAGTATTGATTTGGGGATCAGATATGCAAACAGTGACAGCGTCAGTACTTGAATGGAAATGTGACTCTGAAAATTACAGCACTTCAATGTTTGCTACTCCATGTTCTATCAGCTGTTTTGATGCTACTTTGCCAAAGTGGTCTCCTTGAGAAGGTGTTTCAGAGCAGGATCCTCACTTAACTGGGAGGATAGACTAGAATCAAGTCACCCCTTTCTTCTGGGTGACTTGATTCTAGTCTATCCTCCAGATAGACTAGAATCAAGTCACAGGTTCTGTGTCCCCTCCAGCAATGTCTGCCTCCTACCATGAAGTACAGAGGAATGACTGGAGGGAAACATAGTTTCCCCCCAAAATACCTGGGATGAATCCAGCTGAAACAGCACCTTGGCAACACAGCTAGGAAGAAAATCTGAGAGGGGCTCAGTCTGGTGGATGCAGTGTCTTTTAGTGCAGGCTCAGGCACAACTACTCTTTAATGTCCTTTACATAGAGTAGTGGTCAATCACCAGCCTATCCACTAATAAACAAAAATATTCTTTTTTTATGATTACTCAGAGCAGATGCATCTCCATAGCTTATTTCTATAGCCAGTACAGACAGACAAGGCTCCTGACAGGGCAATGCAAAGTAGCTTGGGGCAGATTCCTCCTATGACTCTTCACCTCTCCCACAAACTTGTGGAAATACTTCCCTAAACCAGACCTTTGAATAGCAAATTCAGTCGAGACTGGAGGAGAGATACTGTCTTTCTTCTCCCAAAAATATGTTCAAGCAGCTGTACTGTAAAAGTTGTGGTAGCTAAAACCCTGTTTGCTTTTATCTTTCCCTATCCCACACGCCACGATCCATAATTCTTTGAAGGATATTGCACACCAGATTCAGAGATTTCTTTGAGCTTTTTTATCATTTATTGTGTTTACTAGATGTTTCTTTCAGAACTTCAAAAATAGTCTGTCATCCATCTCAATTTTACCTGCCTAAGAACAGTCAAGTTGCCATAAGATATTGTCTCAGACATTTACATAAATATTGACTATTTAATGCAGAGCATTCTTTAAATATACAGGCACACATGCCAGTTCCCTCTTAAGAAGGTTAATGAACTCTGGGATGTGAAACATTTAAGGACCATTAAAGGAATCCTTTTGATAAAGGCTGCCTCTGAGACATGGCGAGGGTTTCCAACTCTCAATGTTAAAGCACTCATCTCATCTCAGCAGCAGACATCCAGGGCCTGGAAAACTTGCCCTAGAGACCAAAAATACTCCTTTTATTTAGTATATCAAGATGAAGCTTAAGAAGTTATTTGACAAGAATAAAAGTGCAAGCATAGGGAAAAGACTTCTTATAGCAGGTTTTTTAAATGCAAACAGAAGAGCACCAGTTTCTCAGAGCAAGGGGTAAGTGTGTTCAGGAGGAAAAGCAGGATCTGGTCTATTCAACTAACTAAAGCTCAATAATTGTATGCTATGTATACTATTCCAGTTACCACATTTGAGATACTTAGCAAACTGATACTCCTAATGGAAACTTATCCTTCCTGTTAAAAAAAAAAAAAATCTTATTCAAGTTAGATATCAAATTGAGGTATTTTCAAATCTAAATAAAGTGATTACATTTTAGGAGCCATTCAGAGAGTCCTTCAAATATTCTGAGAAACATCTGGGGTTTTTGTTTGCTTTAGGTTGGGTTTTTTAGTATTTATGTAAGAATTTAATTAAAAGGTCTGCTTTTTTAAACACCAAAAAATTTAAGAAAAAAATAGAGAAGAGCTCCCCCAAAATATTTATTGCTTTTATTTGGATTACCTCCTGGGTAACAGCTACAGTTAACAGTTTCATCAGACATTGAAAGAAAGAACTTCTATGTCTGGAAGTGGTTCTAAGAGGCTTTACCTCAGCTATAGCATGTGATGGAAAATTCCCAAGGTGAAATTCCTTCTCTGGTGGTGATTAGGAGATAACACAAGATGCATCTTCAGCTGGATGTAAAACATTTTTGAAGAAGAGCAAAGGAAGTGGTGATCTACCTAAGATGTGCAACCTGTCAAGTCACACAATATTAGTTCTCAGCTGCTACCAATAGATTTGAGAGTACAATTTCAAGGTATATTTGAAGCACTCAATTGGACCCGTTTGCTTCTGAGATCCTCTTTCCATGTGTCTGACTCTGAAATGGAAACTAAACCCACACACCTTTTACAAACAACTACCTGTAGTTACCATGATCTCCAAATAGAACCAAAGTCCCCTCATGATCAGAGCTCCTGAAGTTGTGAGTGGGGACCTTTCCTCTGGATTTTGCATGAGGGATGGCTGCTGCCTCAATGCTCATATTTGTGGCATATAATTTCTGATTGGTACAGATGGGTTTAAAATAGGTACTGTGGATTAAACTGAGAAAAAAATAAGTATAATAAGTATAAATATAAGGATATATAAATAAGTATAATAAGTATAAAAATAAGTATACCTTGATAATAACTATCAAGTTGCCAAAAGCAGTTATTGTGGCTTTGTGTTGTCCTCCCACCACAAGGGAGAGTTGTCTTTTTTAATAAAATAAAATATTATGAGCAACTCACATGCACACATACACACACACAAAAAAAAAAAAAATCCAGGGATCCATTAAACATTTCAAATATTGTTACAGGTACTCCTACACATTTTGAGAAAATTGTTTAAATTTATGCCTTAGTAGTAAATTTGCCTTTCTCTCTCTGTCTCTTTCTCACCCACTTTGAAAGATGATACCAACAATTTAATGTACTCTGGAAAACATGACAATGGTTCATGTTGTGCAGGAATAATTTTGAAAATCTAAAATACAGCTATTGATTGTCTCAAACTATTTAATCTTCAATTAGACACTGAACTTTAGAACTGGCAGAATACACAAGATTTTTCTATCCTTGAATAGCAGTTCATCATTATCTATGAATAATACATCTTGCTACAATAGTGCAGTCAGATAGTGGCATAATTAGATACATTTCTGAGGTCTGCCTATGGTTCATGCATCAAACACTGATCCTTCAGGCTGCCTTGTATAGGTCTATAGGCTTGGGACACTAAAGAAATGAACACAGTGGTGCTAACAGTGCCCTCACTCCAGTTACAGATGTAGGATGACAGCCACTGCTCCAAGGCATACTAATTACAAAGTATTTAGCAGTCAGTCTCTAGCACACACCTGCCAGAAGCAGAGAGGGGGAAATGTGATATCCTTGTTTCTTATGTTACACAGATCCCAGCTGGAAGGTAAGTTCTTAAGAGGCCAAGGACTGTACAAACCATATGCTATCACAGTTCAATCACGCCCACAGCTTTCCCCATTTTAGTGTATATTTGGCATTACTGGGTAATGTGGCATCTTCAGACTAATCAGAGAGATATCTTGACTGGTGGGAATATTAAGACAACACAGTGCTGCAGATAACATCCATTGCATTATGCTAGCTTGTGTTTCTGCATAATGGCTCCAGCTCCTAATCTGTTCTAACTAAAAGATTCGCCAGGATGCAGCCCATTTAATCTAGACAAGGATTTTGTTATTTCAAATTATGCCTACTGCAGATCTTAACATTTTTGTGTCCAAATAGCTCCTAGAAAAACCTCTGTCTGCTTACAAATTTCACTATGTAGATCTACTATTAGCTGAAAGAAATAATACTTAAATCAGTTAGAAACATCCTTAAAAAAAAGATAAATTTGATACGTCGGATTTTTGTTGTTTTTAATAACTAAAACCAGACTATTGTCACCTTTAATAATCATACTTGTTGTAAAATCTTAAAAAGAAAAGGCAGAAAAGGATCAGAAAGGAAAAAGGAAGATCACACCCATTTAGTGATGCTCTGCTATATAAAAAAGAGAAAGGGGAAATAAAATAAAGAATGGTTTAGCAGTGCTGCTTTTCAAAGAACTTCAAATGTGTGCTTATCAAATTCTCTGTTTGCAAGTTGTTTCAAGAAAAACAGGCACTCTCAAACTGGGGGAAAATTGAATTTTCTTTTTTCCTGACACTGGTGAAGGAGAGATCAAATTTATCAGAATCAGGGAATTGCTTTGCTTTCACATCATAATACACATTTATGACTGCTGAACCCAATGTTTTCTACAATGGTATTTTCACCTGATTGCTTAGACCCCTGACCACCAGGCTAACAGAGCTTCCCAGAATAACTCCATGGCACAGTCTGGCTTTGAACCCACAGAGTCTGATGAGACAACAGAGGTTTAGTCCTCTGATTTACAGCAATTGCGTTAATACAATTCCATATTATGACAGAGCTGAAGACAAGAAACCCTCAGAAGCTGCCTGGTATATGGAGAGAGAGACTCAGAACCAGTGCAGCAGCAAGCCACATCAATGTGCTTTTGTGGGCTCAGAAAACTCTATTTCATACACATTGTGTCTAACATTAGCACACAGGGGCACAGGTATTCAGCAGAAGAAAAAAGGTTCCCCAGTGCTTTGACTACACATTTTCCATTCCAGTCTTAAGGCTTCTGGGAAGGGATTCCGTCTTGTATCATGCAAAACTTTCAGCTAGTAAATAAAAGATGCAATCAAATTGCATTCAGCTAAAAATATTGTGAAAATATTTTTGATGAGCAAACTGTAAAAATATTTTTGCTTATTGTTCTCATTCTCTCCTCATCCCTAAAATATCACTCTTTCTTGCTTTTGATTTGCCAAAGATGGAGAAAGAGAAAATTATGTAGAAGTACAAATATATTTTATGACCAATCACTTGAAGCTTTTGTATGTAAATTCCAATTAAAAAAAATGCCTATGTTCATTTTTTTTTTAAATTAGAAAAATAATTTAAAACATCATCAGTCTGTGAAAAATACCTGTTTGCATTGCCATGAAAGAGATTTGGAACTCTTTTGGTCCAGCTGTTCAGTTTATCTGTCAACTTTAGCTGATTGAAGAGGAATGAGAAAAGTGACGTAGCTTTTCTCTACCCACTATTCTCTCCCCCTTGTCTTGGTCAAACAAAACAATCTCGATCACCAAATGGAAGTCATACCTCAGTGAAATCTCTTGATGACCTGCATACTGCTTGTTTTTGAGAAAGGAATGAATAAAGGATCCAGGATTTCATCTATTGTGTGACTTTATGTTTTTGGCTAAATTGTATTTTTTAATGATTTAGATTTATGTATCCTTCTGGTAGGTGGAAAGCTCAGTCTCTAACACAGTGGCTCCCTCACTTCTGTCTGTAAGGTGCAGATAACTATGGCTAATGAAGGGCCAAACCAGACAAGAGGAAAACAGAAAAAGTGAGAAAAGAACAGTGACAAATCAGAAAGTTACTGTGTTTTCCAAGGAAGAATTCACCAAAACCCCCATATCCTCACTTCAGAAATTATCATGCTACCACAAAATCCATGTGCACATCCAAATCCCATCATTTAGACTCACACTTCCCTTCACAGAGCTCAGCTGTAGATGTTACCAAATGTGGTCATTCACATTAACAGAAAAACATGTCCTTAACCCTCTCTTCACCACAGTACTGCTTGCTGTGTTGTCAGACCAGACAAATACTGATCCAAGCAAGGCTATAGTGCACAGATGCTCTCCTGTTCCTCTTCCATGATCCCATGGGCTTTACATGCTAGTGAAGGAAGTGCAATTCTTCAGCCTTTACTCCTGCATGGTTGACACTTTGCATTTGACTGTGTCTGCCTAGGAGCTCACTAAGCCAAGGAATAAGAGTATCAGAGTATCAGAGTATAAGGGTATCAGAGGCTAATCCCAGTGTATGAGAGTTGGCAGAACAGAGTTCAGCACTTTTCCCTAAAAGCAGGACTTGAACTGCCTGGGGAGCCAGGCAATTTCTCTTTGAAATGGCCTACTAAAGATCTGGACTTCTTAAATTACTTTCTCCTTTTCCAAGTGCTGCCCTTCTTCCAAACTACTTTATAAATGGAGCAATAAGAGCTACAAGAAGTTGTATTAGATTACCAGTAGATAGTCTCTCTTCCCATAAGGATTTAAGTCTGTTATTCTCAGTGTATTTAATTTAGGCCAAATTCTAATTAAATACTTGATTGTGCCCTGCATTTCACTGCTTTGCATGAAGAATCTCATCTGCTTGCACACTGTGTGGATGGATACACAAATGTGCAATTGCTCACTAACAGTATTTTATATAAATCTGTACAGTCATAATTGAAAAAGAAACCTAGTGAGGTTCCATGAGTGTGCTACGCACAAAGCACGACAGAGCACAGCAATGTAAGCAATGACAATGGCACCTCTTGCTTAAGGACAGGTAACACAGGAGAGGTGTACATCACACGTATGTTAATTACTGCCTGCACAACCATCTGAGTCACTGCCCACAAGAAGCCAGGGTTTCTGCATCCAGCTCTTCTGTGGCATCACCCAAATGGCCAGAGGCACCTGAGACACTCAGATCTCTTCCACCACCTTTCTCAGACACTTTTTCTGAATGTCTTCAGCCAGTTATCCACATCCTATCGATCATATTAGTAAAGCATATTGTGAATTCTATAGAATTGCTAGATTTTAAGCTAAGGATGTGCACAAGAGCAACCATGGATCAAAAGTGGTTAGAATTTTTTTGCAGTTCCTAAAGTAAAACACTCCCTTAAACAATAATACACCTTCTTTTTCCCCTAAAACTGACATTTATTATGAATGTTTCTTGAGTATACAGTCTTGTGTTTTATCTGTATAAAATAAAATATCAGGCTTTGCTTCACATTTATTATTAATGCAAGATACACCAATCTGTCTTAAAACTGTTGTATCAGGTGATATTTGCAGGTGCAATTGTTTTGTTTAGCACATGTTATTTCAAGAAAGGGACAGAGATAATGTTCCCCTCACAGTCCACAGGTTGGTATCTCAACAGGAAGCTGAATACATATCTGTATTTCATAATATGTGCTCATCTAGAGACTGTTCCACAACACCCTGCCTCCAGTGCCACAAAAGTGCATTCACTAACATATTCCTATTTCCAGCTTCACAGATTTCTATATGCAAACAGCACATCATGCACATCTCCATTTTGGAAATGTCTGAGGGGAATAATCTTTGCTTGCAATCAGTGGTCAGTAAACACACAGGAGTGTGCTTTTGAAGACTGGTTATGGGCACTGCTGGGGCTGGTAATGCATGTCTAGAAAGAAAGGGAGCCTGATGGAGCTGTGATGATGTGCTGCCTATACAACAGTGAAGTCCTGAACCTAAGAAATCTGTCTGGAGAAATGCAAAGTTCTAAAACAGGAAAAAAACTCCACTAAAAAAAATGCCCTTAAAATGATCTACATTTTTGAAATGTGGCCCCCGCTGCAGTGACATAAGGGAAACAAGGACAGTGAATTTAAAGGGCTGCTGTCTTGCTGGATGTGTTATAGAATTGGTTTGGAAACCTTTTATGTTTCTTCTTGAGTAACTGCATTTGGTTTGAGGGTATAATTTCTTCAGGATACTGCCCTAGTTGCACTTGGCACAGGCATTTGAGATGGGACTTCCATAAATAAAGCAGTGATGGGCTTGCTGGGAAGATCATCTGAAAGGCACAGAAATCTCACCTTTATATCAGTATCTAGGAGTACATAGTTCAATGAATAAATGGACAAAAATAATCACTTCCAGAGGATCATTCCCCTCTTAATTGAACATCAGTCTGCAATCACCATACAGGTTATTAGTTCTCACCCAGCTGGTTTACTGAAAAACTCACAGGTAGTTGGATGGAAACTAAAACAAAAACAATTCTGTTGCTGTTCAGAGGATATGCTAGGAGAGCTCTGTATGAAAGAGAATATCTGAAGAAATCAATAGTTTCTGGGTGAAAACAGAAGATATTTGTTTTGGTTTCATTGTCTTCTTATTTCATATGCATGTTTTATCTTATTCCTTAAAGATTTTTTTATGGTGAATATCTGTTAGTATGTTTTGGCAGATACACCTTGCTTTTTTAGATCTAAAAGATTAGTATTTTTCAAGTCCAATAAGAGCAAAGTTTTCATGCTTAGATTTTGATTATTGTTGTGTCTTAGCATTTAATGACACAAAATTAGATTTTCTCTGTGTATCAACATACTAATGCTGGAAACTAATATTTAACTCCTATGTTAGAAAAGACAAAAAAAATTTATATGCTAGGAGTTGCTGCTTTTCTCTAATTCAAGTGATCAGCCAACATAAAACCAAAAGAACCAAAAATGCCCAAGCTGACATTATGTGTTTGGTGGTATAGAAACTGATGTGAAAGCTGTTGTAAATACCCATTCATTAAATCCTTCACTATGATCAGAGGTAATGCAGTCTGCAAGTAGCTGAGTATAATTTCTGATAATACAGACATTGAAATGATGACAGATACCATAAGAGGACATAAAACTCATTTTAATTTGTGGGTACATTGCCTGTATCCAATCAGCAGAACTGAGACAGCAAGAAAAAAGTGTGTAATAAGACAGAGAGAATCATTTAAGGAAAGTCAATGTTAGAAAATGCCAACGCTCTTCTATTAGCTGCTATTTTTGAAAGGGACTTTTAAACTGAAGTATCTCTGTGTGGAAGAGTTTTCTGAAAGCCTTGTTCAAACTGCAGTGGGGAGGTTGCTAATTTTCCATGTAATATTAGCTGAGGTGTGGAGGATCCTGAGACGATACAGCAACACAAAAGAGAGCACATGACCACAGTATTAGTTTCACTGAGCTCAGTAGTACCAGCTACAGACAGCACATTAAGTAATGAGTTCTAGCAGTCCAGTCAAGCTGCTTGTGCCATTTCCCTACCTAAATATTTTATATATAAAAGTATCACTGGGACACCAACAGTGAAATTATAACAAGAAAGCATGCCTCTCTCTTTAGTGCCCAGTATTCTTCATTTGCTGGATCTTGCAGCTCAGAAAGAGAGAAGACTAAGCTGAGTTAGTTATAAAATATATTAATATTATACATTCTCTGATTTTGCTACCAATCCAAATATGTAGTGTCACATGCCATTGTGACCTTATGGTGGGTGTAACAGCCTCTAAAGTTTTCTCAGCATTACACCATCTGAATAAAAATGCAAGAAACCCATTTTCCAGTTAAAATATCTAAGGGTAAAGTAATACACTCTCCACTTTCAAGTGAGATGGGGAAAATTCTTTTGTTACTATTTGTGCTATCAATACCATTACAAGGTGCTTACAAATAATAACAGGCATTTGAAAGGACTGGTCCCTATTTCAGGATGTTTTACATCAGGAGACTTGAAATACTAGTGAAAGAAGTGGGAGCAAAGAAAATGAACTCTGAAATTTACAAATTATGTTAATCTTATGATAAAAGTTTCAAAAAGAGATGGAGCAAAGAATGAAGATTTTTGTATGTGCTCAAAACTTGCCTTTAATACTAGAGAATCTATGGAGCACACTGTACAACAGTACAGGCAACTGCATCACATACTGCTGATCTCTAGTAGAAAACAGAGAAAAAAATAGACTTTAAATAGAGTACCACAAAGAGCACAATATTTGTTTACCTTTGTTTTCCTTTTTCAAAGCATCTTAAAGATTCATAAGGAATCAATCTAGCTGCTTAGGTCATTTTGAGCAAAAGATAAGTTAAGGCTTCCAAAAATGTTAATATTAGTGCTCAAATTTATTTGGTTAATTGCTGGAATAATCAATAACTAATTTTCAGTCTAAACTATGTCCTTCATGTGTCTTAAATAACCCAATGGAAGATCATTTACATCTCAATAACAACCCTTAACAATGTCATGTCATCAAAATCCAAACTAAATCTCAATAATGTAGGTTAGTGACCAGTAAAGGACTTATTACCTGGGTCAAGTCCTTGGGGGCTCTGGTGGGCCAATTGGTGAACGCCTTCCTTGTGTGTGGCTTTTGCTTCAAAACATGAGCATGTCATCCCATAGGAATGGTGCCATTATTTGGTGCTATGTCATTTTCTAAATGGTTGTACTTTACACATATTTCAGGAGCCTGCAGCAGATTCGTAATATGGTCAACCAAGCATAACAAAACAAAACAACCACCAAAAAAGGAAGCCAAAACCTACATCAAAGTAATATGCAGCAGAGTGCTTTAAAATAAACAAATAAATAAAGTTTTGAAAGCTTATTTGGATCTTTACCTTGCTTTCATTAAAATGTTCCTGTGTAAGATGGTAATTAGCAGAAATGGGAAGTTAATGTATATTAGTCTTATGTAAAAGCTAGGAAGAGAGAAAGGCATAACTATTTTAAGATGCATTTTTAACAATGCTTTTGTGATACCAACACTCTTGCTGATGATATTGAAATTTTTATGTTAATTAAACAACCCCTAACCACTCAGTACATCTCAGATATATACACTTTGTAATTACCTCCATTATTGAAATAGCTAGTTTGATTTATCCTTGCCACAGTAACATTCTAGCTTCTGTTATTTTTGTCTTTAGAAAAACATAGGTCCCAGTGAGGGAATATAAAACTATTACTGTAAATTAAATATTAAAGCTAACTTATTTTTGCATAAGAACACTGTCAAATAATGGTGATAACTATTCCTAAGAAATGAACTTTTTTTTTTTTTTATTTTTTGGAACACAAATTAAAATCTAATTTTCAGTTCTTTTGTAAATTCATATAGTTAGCGGGTTTAGTTTTACTGATGGCAGTAGCTTAACAGGGAGCTATTATAGTCTTAGCTTAGTGATTAAGAAATACAACATTTGTTGAAGAGCTAGGCCTTTTAGTCTAGAATGGATTATCACTTGATCCTTCCTTAAGCATTTTTATACAGGAGTGCATTATCCTTGGAGCCACCCTGGGCTCCATGCCTCATTAACCTGGGTGTTAGATAAATCAAAGGCAGCCTCAGAGACAAAGATAAGCAAACTGCAGGCCAGCAAGACGATGATGTATGGATCCAGGAGGCTAATAGGAAAGTATTGACAGGAAAATGGTGTGCTTATCCTGCAATCACTGCATATTGCAATGAGAGCTCCCAAAAGCAGATGGGATACACTTCAGGGAATGCAGGAGTAAGAGATTGTTAGGCAGAAATGGATCTTCACATCTTAAATTCTAACAAGAACTTTCTTTGGGGCTGCACTTCAAGCACAGCAGAGAGGTTAATACCCAGGCAATTGCAAACTCTAAAAAGTGAATTCATGGTAGGAGTAAACATTATTATTATTTTAAGAATGTAATATAACCACCAAGGCTGAATTTCGCATATGTCAAACATTAAAGCAAACAGACTTTGAAGAGAATATACACAGAACAAAATTCCATATGCTGAGAAAAATAATTTCTGCAGCCTTCTGCAGACAACAGCATTTCATCTGTTAATATCTTTCCAATGAGGAAGGAGGAGTGATCGGTGAAAATTCTTGCAAAACAGGGTTCATTTTGTGTTTTCCCCTTGTGCTTGTTTTCCCTTCAGTTTGAAAGGTAATATATTCTAAAGAATCTAAGCCTTAGCCCCACACCAACTCTTAGGTCCAGTAAGTGGTTATCTTCCACTATTTGGAAAAGATGGAAAGCGCTCCAAGTTCTGTAAGGCCTGCTTCTAGTTTTCTGGGGTTTCTTTTCCAGGACTCAGTTCACAGGATTGACTTTAGAAGGGTTTGTGTGGGGGGGTTGGGTTTGTTTGTTTGGGGTTTTTTTTTGTTTAAAACACAGACTAGAAATTTGCTGCATTAAGGGAAAGACCCTCAGAAAGTTTTGGATCTCAGTTTGATCATACAGCTCCTAGAAAATAAAGCTGGATATGACATGATTCATTCTTCCCATTATTTATTTTCCTTAACCATGGTTTATTGTAATATATTTTGTTGAAATTAGTAGGTATAGTCTTCCCCCCCCCCCCCAGTCATTTACCATGCTGTCTTTTTCCTTCTGTACTTTGACTGCCAGCCTAGTAATTTTAAATATTCCTGTGGACAGCCCTGGGAGCAGGATCAAGCCCCAAGCCTATATCCTTAACAGCATTGATCTTATTTCACCCAGTGTTGTGACTTTGGTGTTCAAAAAACGGATGTGCCCTGAAGGAAGGTGCTATTTGCAGAGATCCTCTGTCTCTTGCTGCAAAAGTGGGAAGGGACATAGGCAGGAAATTACTCAAGTGATGGAGAGAAGGAATTAATATTATCCCAATACCAAGGTACAGATGAGTAGCATGCTGGGCCCTCTCTGCCCTTCTGCCATGGAGATAACAACCACATCTGAGTACATACTTTATTCTGCAGTTCTCACTTTTTCCACAAGTACCTTGAAAAGAAGCGTGGTCACTGCAGGTGAACTGATGGAGAGATGGACACCTCTGGGACTAAGTGTCAATTTTTGTTTCAGGTTGCTCACCTCAGCATGCCTGAGGATTGACACACCCAGCTGCTTAACAAATGAAAATTTAGAAGGTGAGATGATCCATTAACTCAGTACAATCCATAACTAGTGTCACCACAGTGTATGGATTAAGGTTTGCACTTGACATTCCTAGGTGGAAACTCAAGGCAAAGGGAGTTTATATACTTGGCCTTTGGTATGTTAGTTGCCCTTGCTGTGTATTCAACCAGTGTTTTTCTGCATTCCTTCTGCCTATGTCCAGCCTATCTTCTAAAATTCCACCTGGAATTTTATGTCTACTACCTCCTCCTCATTCATGTTCCCAGACAAACTACTCCTTCTTTCTTGCAAACTTGACATCACTAGGAAAAAGGATAAAAACAACTGTGAGCAAGTTTCTCTGTGGTTCCTTGGCTGATAAAATGGAAAAATTTTGTAACAGGCTCAGAGAGTGCTGTGGAGGCAAAATTTGTCTCTATGCCTGCTACAGGTTCTCGTAGTGAGGAGGAGGAAGAGGATCTTGGTGCTGACTTCAATCAGTTGCCTTTCTTCTAGCAGTTCTGTGAGGCTAAACCAGTCTCTACAGAGCAAAAGAAAGCAAGCCATGGATTTATGACTTGGCAGAGATTGGGGAGGTTTGGATTGGGATGGTAAAAAAGTATTATCTGTATTTTCAGCAGCATCTCTCTTTTCTGAGATGCTTGACCTTTTAAATAGAAGGTTGAAAAAATATTGTTTCTAGCAAAATACTATTTTTTTATCATCAAACCTAGTCCTAAAAATGCTGAACAATCTTTGGCATTTTTTTTTTCTAAATCAATATTTTTTCAGGCAAAAATATGGCATATAAAATTATAGTCCAAATAGTCAAAGAGCAGCTGAATTAAAACCAACTGAACAAAGATTTTCCTAAGGGAAAATAGCACAAAACTTGATGTATAGGTTCATGAGAACTCCACCCTGAATTACTCTGCTTTGAAAGAGCTGTGGATCTTCAAAAATTACTATTTTTTTATTTAACTATTCTGAAACAATGCTTCAAGGAAATATCTAAGTGCAGAGTTGCTCTGAGCCACCACAGAAAGAAAAAAAAAAAAAACTATTTTCTAATTCTGAGATTTCTAGTAGCAATATTTTTCTACTATGGGACTTTTAGAATTTCTAGATGTTGTTCCACCTTCTCTCTCACTACCTCTTCTCCCCACAGAATATATAACTGCTAAATCTGTGATATATACAGCCCTGAAAATTTGGGAGTTTCTTCCTTGTACTCCAAAAATCCTTCTGTCATTTTCATCCAGAGAAATACCAGGTGTGTTTTCTGTGATATAATGTATGTTTCCTTGTGTGATGAAGTGTTGTATAAGACTTTCTATTAAATTTGGGCATTTCCAAATGGGATGAATCAAATCCTACAGAAATATAGAATTGAATATGAAATTTCATGTATAGTCACAGTAATAGTTATGATTAGATATTGAAGGAGCTCAGTACATCACAGGTCCTATTGCTTTTCTCTGTGACAGTGCTTTCCAGCCAGTTTTGGAAACTGTACCAACACCTACTGAGTTGGTTAATCAGAAGTTACATACTTTAAAAAAATCTGTCCTCAATGTGGGTTCAAATTATACACTTTAGAAAGGATATTTTTTGAGCTTTTCATTACAAATTTTTATTATTTCAACAAACAACATGATGACAAAATGGAATTTCCTGAATTACAGCTAATGTTACTATTCTCTGAGGCAGGGTAATACTACAAATGTCCTCCTCTGCAGGAACACATGGACCTTTTGTCTAAGCTAGATGTTTAGAAACTGATCTGACCTTCAAATTTACCTGATATATTAAACAAAAACCCTCTTCATCATGCATGCTCTAGGAAACCCCCAGTCAAGCCTTTATACCAGTGATAGTAATGCAAATCACACCACTTTCAAAGCAACATGCTTAATAAATTAAAACACAAGTCTTATTTACCTACTTACTCACTTCTCAGTCAGCATGAGTCGATTCCCTGACAGGTTTGTTTACTAAAATACCGCTTACTTGTTTTGCTGTCATCACTGACAGGAAAAGAAAATGACAAGTGTATTTTGTACCTCAGCAGGTAGCTAGGCAATTTTAAAAGGCTTAATTTTATATATATATGTATATATATATATATAATATATATATATGTATGTATGTATTATATGTATGTATGTATATTATGTATATTATATATTTTCATATAGTAATAATATATAATAAGAAATATAATACTATGATACATTATAAGTGTATGATACTATATACATATATATATGTAATATATACATACAATGTGTAACATAATATATTAATGTAATTTCATGTAATATATATGAAATATAATACTACAATACACTATGAGTATGTACTATATTATAGTGCACATATATATATATGTGTGTGTGTATATATATATATATATATATATATGTATGTGTGTATGCATATACATTTCCAGCAGTAATTCCCAGTGTGAACAAGGCATCCTGAACATTCTCCCCCTCTGAACAACAGACCAAAATTAACTAAGCGTGGCCTGAACGCTGTGCATTTTCCAGCCTCTTCCCTGCTTTTGATTTGTTTGCTGCACTTTATCTGGTCCCCTACACGATCCCCGGCAGCAGGTTGATTAATGCCGCGCAGAGCAGGGGAAGGGGCGGTGGCAGGAGGGTGGGTACCAGAGGAGGGGCAGGGAGCCGGCCGCTGTCCTGGTGGTGGCGGTGCCTTTAACATCCCTCTGGGGGTCTGCCTGTTATCTGCCTGCCCCCACGGCCAGCAGCTGTGCTTCCCGATGGCCTGATGGACTGGCTCGTGTACCTGGGGACGCAGGCGGGGTGCATCCATTACTCATTTGTGACAATAAGCAATCGAGGAAGATGTAGAACTCAATTCCAGCAGAAAGACCTATAATGTTGGAGTCAGGAGGTTATCGCTGTGGGACCTGCACCTTGCTCCTTACCCCTCTTATCGAGAGCTTTACGGCCCCTGCTGGAGCAGCATCTTGTAAAGCTGAGGGCTGCAGATCTGGGGCCCAGATTAGCATGCATCTTCCTAAATGCTGCAACATTTAATTAAAAAGCAGGTCTTAGTCAAATTGTTACTGGATGAAAAGATGCTTTGGTAAACATGAGGCAAAAGTTAGTGTTTTACCACAGAAGAAGCTGTCAAACAATTTCCTTAGATCGTATCTATGTGGAAGATGACATTTTTCTCACTATTCTCATTTCGCAGTGAAATTTTATAAAAGGGACCAACACAATCCCAAATCCATGCCATAATGCCTGTTAATCGTGTGAGAACCTATGATTAAGGGCTACCTAAAAAACCATAGCCCTTGTAAAATTACAAAGGACATAGTTTTTGATAAAGCACAGATGTTGTTTGATGGCTGCGTATTCATATTGAAATGTTTGAGAAAGAGCCTTTCTTTTAGAGATAAATTAGTTAAAAACAATTCAGGGAAGATCATTAGGATATTTAAAGAAATTTAAAACTCACTTGGTGATTTAGAGACTTTTCTCTAAATATCTTGATCCTAGGAGGATCCAGGTAGACTTTTTAGGCACCTTCATTGTATAAAACAACTTAAACTTATGAAAGAGCACACAGAAAAAGTACTCATTTATCATTAATGCCTTAAATTATATTTAGGAAGTTCTTTTAATCAGTCACAGAGACCACAGATTCTGGCAGTACCTTAGCAAACTGTTCCTGAACTGGAAATGGAAAGAAATAGTTTCAGAAATGGTTTTATCAAGGATAGAAAGTCCTGGGTTAACAGTGTAAAACTCTTGATTGCCAAATTAGTGGTAGATGATATCACCATCTGCATTACCAGAATACAGAACAAGAATTTAATTTTATTCCTACAGAAGACCATAATCCTATTCACTTAGCTATAAATCAGTAGATCTAATGAAAACAGCATTCAAAAATAATCTGTAATCTTTTTACACCTTCTAAGAAAACTTACAACATATTTTTAAACTGGAATGAATGAGAGGTTCAACCACAGAATATTTAAGCATAAAACTGACAATCATTTTTATGTGTCTATCTCCATTTATATCTACTTTCTTTAGGAGAGTACTTCATGATATATGAATAGCATTTTAGCATAGCTCATTTTAGTATGCTTTCCTCTGTGCTTTTCCCAGGTTTATTAACATATTTTAACCTTTTTTCAGCATTACCAATGTGGACTTTAGCAAATATTAATTATTCAACAGCATCAAAAGCCCTATAAATGTAGGATGAGAATAGAGACAGCAGTAAAGAACCTTCTACTTTGCAACCCTAGAGTAAAACTAGTCGAATTAAAAATTATACTGCGTTAGAATAAAATCAGGAGAAGCAAGACTTAGAGAAATATTTAGGTCAGGGGGAATAAAAGCATCCTTGAGAAGGTGAGAGACAAAAAGAAGGAGACAAATAAATTTGAAACTGGAAGCAAGCAGAGTCAAACAAGAGCTCTGGATATTGAAAAATATTATTTGTCTGGACACAGAGGAGCTTACAAAAGAAAGATGGGAGAGAGAGGTGATCACACAGCTACTGAGTGATCACATCTACAGCTGGGCTACTTTGCAGAGGCTTGAAGAGCCAAAGCACCATGAGAAGAGCACAAAGGAGAAGAGCAGCAAGAACTGCCAGGTGACCACTGACCAAAGTGTTCCCTTCTTCTCTGAAAGGGCCAGAGCAGCCACTCTGAAATACTGATGGTTCGAAAAACCAGGAGAGAGTTCCAGCAGTTTATACTTTGAGGAGTGCAATCAATTACTCCTCTTCTCAGCTGAGAAATCAAATCCCATTAGAGAGTCAGGAATGAGCATAGCTAAAATAGCCAAAGCTTGGCTGAGGATCTGGGCACTTAACAGCTTTTTTATCTGCAGCTGGAGAATACAAAAGAAGGGTCCAACCTCAGTCTTATGAAAGAAGATTAAGGGCACTTCTGCCTAATTCTCTCATGTGAGATGTTTAGACTTCAAAATTTCAGGAAATGCCAAGCTACTGGAAAAACAGCAAAGCCTTCATACAATAGGGCCTTTCTGGGAAACAACACAGCCTATATCCCATCAAATTGTAGGAGTCTGGGTCATTGGTTCAGGCACCGGCACTGTTCAAACCTTGCTGTGCTTCCTGGTATGGCTAATGCATGGGCCTGCCAATGCAATGCCTGAACAAAATTTAGGGAACAGCTCCAGCCTAACACTGCTCTCTCCCTGTTGCAAGGGGAACTAATTGTGCTCTGCTGTTTGCTCAGGGGATGGAAGAGCCCCTGACCCACAAAGCTTACTAGTATAGACTTTAGGTTCCTTGTTCCTAAAGCTAATGAAGTCAAAAAGACAGCATGTACAGACACCACAGGGGCAAAAATTATAAAATTCCTAGAATCCTTTATGCTGGAAAAGACCTGAAGTATCATCCAGTCCAACCATAAACCTAGCACTGTCAAGTCCACCACTACTAACCCATGTCCCTAAGTGCCACCTCTACATATCTTTTAATCTTTTTAACATGTCCAGGGATGGTGACTCAACCACTTCCCTGGGCAGCCTGTTCCAATGTTTGATAGCCCTTTCCATAACCAGGTTTTTTCCTAATATCTAATCTAACTCCCCCCCTCCCCCCCCACCCAGTGCACCTTGCGGCCATTTTCTCTTACCTTGTTTCTTCTTGTCTTGGGGAGGAGACCCATCTCCACTTTTCTACACCCTCCTTGCAAGTAGTTGTAGAGAATGATTAGGTGTCCCCCAATCCTCATTTTCTCCAGGCTAGACATCCCCAGCTCCCTCAGCTGCTACTCATCAGACTTGTGCTCCAGACCCTTTACCAGCTCCTTATCCCTTCTCTGGACTCTTTCCAGCACTTCAATGTCTTTCTTGTAGTGAAGGATCCAAAAGTGAATCATATGCCACTCAGAATACATATATATCAAGCAGGATGTCTACAACTTGTATATCTAAGTCAACCCAGTGATGTATGGTACTTTACAATCAGGGAAAAATTAATCGACTTCCAAAAGCAAACCCAGGCAGCTCAAGTTTGCCTCTTAGGAGGAGGTTAATCCTTCTCTGAAGGTGTTGCTTCTCCTTATTGGTAATCCATAATGCCCAGAAAGATGAGATCAGCCTTAGATTTTAGAAGGCTAAAGTAAGGAAAATGAGTTCTACTTCTGTGACTATTTGGCTGTTTGGACAATGCAGTGTCAAGTGTGCAAATCAGAAACATGTCTCTGGTCTTCTCCTTCTCTCACACATTGACCTCCCACATCATTCTCCCTCACAGTGAGATTCGGTTCTCCACAGGCAGAAACAGAGTCTCTGTATTCCAATTCACTTGGTTTGACTGCAGCAAACCCAATAAATGCTTGTGAGATAGTGTCAGAAAACATTAAAAGGAGATAAAGCATGGTGGAAAAATAACTACTGTGCAGAAGTGTCTGAAAACAATATTCACAAGTTTATTTTAATTTGGTATCATCTAGACATGAACACTTTGAAATATTATACAGCTTAATTAATTTCAACTAGTGTGCTTTTCTGAGTGAGCCCTCTAAACAGGGGGTGAATCTGCAATAATATCTTTAGTCAGTTTTAGGTCAGCTGTAGATTTAATTAGGTAAGCATGTGAACTTCAGCTTAGAGATGAGGCAAACAAGTCCAGATCCATGTGGTTAGATCCAGTCAGTTCACCCTGTTTTTTTTTAAATTAATATATCATAAACACTGTATATCAGTATACAATCAATTCACGTTGTTTTCCACACTATTTAGGATGACCTGGTCACTGCCTATGACCAAAATGTTTGTGAATGCAAAAGAATCTACCCAGCTCTGCAGCCAGGTTCTAATTAGCAAAATTACACCGGTGAAAAGGAAAACACCTGTGCTGAGACTGATTATTTTTGATTCTAACACTGAGCTTGTGTTGTTTTTCATCAGCTATAAATCAAATCATGATCAGAAATGCCCTTTGTGTCTCTAGAATGGCTCACTAGTCACAACTAATAAAAGAGGAACTTTCTAAAGTAGATCTGGATAGTGCCTTACATGTACATTTCAACTGGACAACTTTGAAATAATGTGTCTATGACAGGAGCCTAGTTCACTACAGACCAATGATAACATGTTTAACCATATCAGTTGTAGTGATACTTCAGCTTCCTGTAATGTTCATGAGTATGAGGGTTTAGCTTTTCTTTCTTTTTAGGATTTTGAGGTGTCTCCCATTTTTTTTATGTTATTCCCTTCATTTGAAAAATTGGGAAAATTGAACTGCACTACATCTGAGTAATATTTTCAAAATGGCAAGTGGAAGAAACAGGAATGTCCTTTAATCTTGTAAAAAAACTCACTAAGAACAAACTACAAGCCTAACATTTTATGACACAGGGGTTTTTCTGGTAGCAATGTATGTCCACCAAGAAAGAGTTAATACCTGTTTATCTGTACCACATCCAGTATAGCTGTTGGAAAGCTGTTTGGCAAAAGAACAGCCTGAAGGTCCTCATAGACACCAGGCTGAACATGAACCAACAACGTGCACCTGATGCAAAAAGGGTAAATGGTGTCCTTGAGTGCATTAGAAAAAGTGTTACCAGCAGTGTAACCTAAAAGTGTTACCTTCCCCTTTATTCAGCACTGATGGGATGATACCTCAGTGCTGTGCTCAGTTCTGGGTTCCTCAGAAGAGGAGAGACCTGGATGTAGTGGGGAGGGTTCAGTGGGGAGCCAGAGGAATTATGAAGAGACTGGAGCATCTCTCATATAAGGACAGGCTGAAAGAGACAGGACTGTTCAGAGTGGGGAAGAAAAAGCTCAGGAGGTTCTTATTAATGTGAATAAATACTTGAAAGGAGGTTGTAAAGATGAAGCCAGACTCTTCTCAGTGGTGCCCAGGTATGGGGCCAGAGGCAGTGGGCACAAACTGAAATACAGGAGGCTCCCTCTGAACACCAGGAAATATTTTTTTACTGTTAGGGCAACTGAGCACTGGCACAGGTTCCTCAGAATGTCTGTGGAGTCATTTCCATCCTTGGAGATACTCAAGCACTGTCTGGCCATGGTTCTGGACACCAGACTGGAGCAGGGGGCTTGGACCACATGACCTCCAGAGGTCCATTCCAACTTTAGCCATTATTTGATTCTAGAATTCTGTGATTTTTTTTACTGAAAAGAGTTATCACACTTCTGTGTATACCCAATATTAATTTCCCTCAGAGTTACTCACACAGTGCATGTTACAGAGCTTGTAACACAGTAGTATTTTCCATGGCAGCAGGAAACACTTGAACTGAGACTGCAAGCAGTCTTTGACCATGTTCCATTGCCTTATACAAAAGTGGAGTTTGACAAAGTCTAGGAAGGTTTGGAACATCTCATGTTAAAATTTTAAATTTAAAAAAATCAGGTATATAGTAAAGAAGCTGGTATATGAATTCCATTAAAGAATCATTTAGCTACTTCTCTATCCTGTCTGGATGCAAACCTCTGTCTTCCTGGAGACAGAATAAATGTATATATAGCTGAATTTCAGTATCACTTTATTTGATGGAACAGAAAACTTCAAAAACATGTTCAAATCTCCATGAAACATAAAAAGCCACTCCCAGCACATATTCACAAAGGAGAAATTCTTTAACTTGATTCAGTAGAAACTGGTAAAACATAGAAAAATTTTGAGCTCCCCATCACTTCTAAGTTGAGTTATACAGACAAAATATTCAGTAGTAAAGAAAATTTTAAAACCACCTCAGATCAAAGGGTTCTGCTTAAAATCAGGAAATCATAGCTTGGAAGGATAGTGGAAATTTGCTTAGAGTTAGACTTTGTTACCACCAAAGGAAAAGTTAAGGCAAAGTCATAAAAATATCTCAATAAGAAGAGCTACTTATTAAGTCTTGGACAGCTGAAGAAATGCCCAGAAGTCTTAGTGCTTTTCCTGTTTCTCTCCTTTTCCATGATGGATTACACTGTCTAGGTGGATAGACATTATATCCCAGATAAAAATATACATGATTGAATCTTAAATGTAAAAGTTTAAACTTAGCTTAAAATAACTAAACTAAACTAAAAATTAGCAGCTTAAAAAGAAAGTTTTAATGCTTTGATTTTCCTGGGAATTTCCAGTGTGAGAGGTAGGAAAGTGTGCAAGTTTTGAAAGCTTATGTTTTGAAGAGCATGATTTCATATAGCTTAGATTATTTAAGAGTAATGGGAATAGTAAAATAAAATATATAAGCCTTCATATATACAACACAACAGAAATTATTGGCAAAATATAAAATGTAACACCTTTGAAACAAAGCATGGGAAAAAACCCTAAAAATAGACTATATTTCACCTAAAACATACATATTCTTTTAAAATTAAATCATTCCTACTCTTTTTCAAAGCGAGATATCACTGGAACCAATACACTTGTTTGATGAATTGAGGCTTTTTTCAACAAGGTTATTCTCTTCTATAGGTCTTTCATGGGAATCACATTCTTGATATTTTAGTATCTGGATCATTTATAAAGTGTTGATTGAGTTTTAGCAAGCCAAAGTTCAAGATTTTCTCAGTCATAATTCCCAATCAAGCTAGCAGGAGTTCTCTTCAAATTGAGATGAGAAGCCTGAATCCAACATAATGAAATTTTATGTTGGATTCAGGCTTCTCATCTCAATTTGAAGAGAACTGCAAAAGGGTCCTAATAAAAACTAACAAAAAAAATTGTTAGTTGGTTTGTTGCTGTTAAATGTCACTATAATACTTAAGAGGTGGAAAAGCTGCTCACTTCGAAAGGAAGCACTTTTAAAAAAGAATAACAATGAGGGAACTTAGCAAAATGCCAGCAAGGTAACTGTCCTCTATATTTGTAAAATAAATCTGTCCCCTGCAAATCTCCAACCTTCCCTTCAGTATACAGCCCACACTTTAATTGCATTTAAGTCTGCTCATGCAGAAGTTCAGAGACCTGCCCCAGCAAAATGTGATTCTGTATGGAGAAATAATTATATAATTAAATGTGCTTTTCCTGTATTTTCCTCTCAATGTGTTTGTCTGCCAATGTTTTCCTCTCCCTTTCCTTCCATTATATCCCTTGTAACGGAGATGAAGCAGCCTTGGTTTCCAGTGAGATGGAAGGATAGCAGCAGGTCCACAGGAAGAATTCAAGATGCTTGCCATAAACCATTTACCACATACAGCAAACCAGGATTTTTTCCAGGATTATTCAGAGCCAATGCAAGCCTGCAACATACAGTGAAACGTTTGTCTTGAACACCCTATGGTGATTTTAATGAAGGAACAGTTGTTCACAAGTGTGTGGAACTCCTCTTTTTTTTCCTTTTTCTTTTTTTTTTCTTTTCTTTTTTTTTCTTTAAATTTTTTCCTCAGTTTTGTTACAAGAACTTAACTTTCAAAAAATTTCCAGGTGGCCCACATTAAAAGTACCTTCATCACTGATAAGTACAGAATGCTTTACAAAAATTTTAGGCATGATTTAAGCCTACAACATGATTCTAGTGAAATCACAATGTATATCTTGTAGGACTTCAGTTTCAAAAGCAGAGCTTCAAGACTTACATAGAGTTTGTTCAAAGTTTCAGAAACACCAGCAAACTGCAAATGTATTTTCACTGGTTTGATTTGTGGATTTGAGATCTCACATATTTTTCATTCTAGAAAATTGTTTTTTAATCACTGAAATCCAAAACAACGAGTAATTATAACACTAACATAATTTAATTTTAATGGTGACTAAGTTATTATTAAAACAAAAAATACATAGTTTCAAAAGAAAACTTACATTTATATAAGGAAATCTCTAGACTCTTGAAGATTAAATATTTGTCTCTGATAGTTTTGATTCTACTTGGGCAAAGCAGAAAATCTGGCTAAATATTGCCCTTAAGTTTGGCTCACATGCCTGTAAAATCCAATGAACATAAGCTAAATATTTATCTGAAGAAAAAGCTGTAGAGTAGAGATTTGGTCATTCCTTCAGTAACAGTCACAGAATATTGTAAATGACTGTAAATTATTGAAGTCATCCTTTAAAATACAATCATACACAAACAAATGAATTTTTTGTCTAATGAAAAACAAAACATTTGATTTATATGGCATTGTTTTACTGGCTGACCATTTCATTTAACAGAAATATTCTTCAATTCTGCACAAACTTCTGTATATGTTAACACTGAAGCAGAGAAATACATTCCTTGAGATCAAAGGTACAACACAGGCTGGAACTCCCAGTACTTTGAAGAGTAATAAAAGCTCTGGGTCTGGGGTTTTTTTTTATTTCCAAATGTGTAATCCCTTGTACTTTTCACCCAAGACAATGCATGTGCTCGGATCCACAGAGAATCTCAGATAACACCATGAAGCAGCGTGTTGCCAGCTGTTTGGATGGACTACCCAGTGGAACACTGCTATGGGCCCAGGAATGACACTTTTCTTTCCTTCATTGAGAGCTCTGTGTAACAGGATACAAGAAGAGGCTGAGGGAAAAAGCTCAGAGCCTATCCATAACTTTACTTATCTGCTACAAAATGTGTAATTGGCTTTCTGGATGTTCTCCTACCACAGTTTTTGCATCTTGAAAAGCACAGAATGGAGCCCCCAGTCAATTTCAGGGGAGGGGTCCAGAAGCCAGGACTGAAACCTCACACCACACTGTACCAAGAGCCTCAGATTTCCTTCCACTGAGTTCCACTGCCAGCATGCCCAATTGCAGTTAAACAATTGTTCACACCTATACATGAGAGGGGTTTTAGGCAGAAAAGAGAAATATGGACATACACCATGTGCCAGCAACTTCTGCAGCGGCTTACTGTGGTGAAGGCTTTAAAATTCTCTGCATACAAGCAGTTAATCACCACAACCATTTAAAATGTCATGGAAAAAGAAATGGTTTCCAAGAGCATATAACTGCCCGGATAACTTTCATCAGCCCAGCCACATGAAAGACCCAGAGGCAACTGCAAAGCCACCATCAATACAAATGCCTGTGGAGTCCTCTCTGGTGCCAGTTCCTGCTGCTTTGGCTGTAAACAATAGCTCCTGTAGAGCTGCATCTAGGATCTCTGGCTGCCAATCAAGCAGGAAGAGAAGGAGAAAGAAGAACTGTCTAATGCACTTGAGTAAATGTACTATTGCCATTAAGTGCTGTATTTTATACCTTTGTGGAGTATGTGGTTTTGCAAAAGAGCAAACTTCCAAAATGTTAAAAACTCATTGCAGAGAAAATGTAGCGGCAGCTTTGGTGCTTAATTTCTATGAATATGAACATTTTTATAGACTTCAGTCTCCCCACAAAACATTAGGCTAATGGACACTGGGCAATTCTTCTTAAGTAACTTTATGGTCAGTCATTCTTGCATGTTTGGGTCAATCCAGGTGATGCCCATAGTGAGCAAGAAACAGCAGACGGTGTTTGCAACACACATCCCTCCTCCTCATTGGTTCTGACGCAGGTGCTCCCACTGAGAGCAGGGTTTATATGCTGAAAGCAGACAGGGAAGCCCTGGTTTTAGGCTGCACACACAGCACACACTGAAGCACTTGCCCTTAGCAGTGCCATAATTTTGCACCTGTGTCCAAAGGAGTTCATTTTGTTTCACTGTGAACAAGGCTAAACGTGATGCCCAAACTGGGAATATCTGATTTTGGTGCCCTTTTTTGGCTGGTGTCTGGTCTGTCTCTTGGATGAGGTTCATGAAATGGCTCAGATTATCATGAGACTCATTTGTGTTCATTGTCAACTCAGGACATAATCAATTGCAAAAGAGCAGACTAGGCTCCAGTCTGCAAACACAAACTGTCTAGTCTATATTAGGGTTCACATTTACCACAGTGGCAGTGATGCCACTTCCAAAAACCCATCTGAATAAGAAAGGAGTGACAGACTGCAATCCTAGGTATCTAGTCTATAACTGCTCTGTATTTATTTAGATATGTCAGCAATAGCATCTGTATCACTGGCTAATTACCACTTCAGTTTTATGCTAGTAATTGACTACTAGCACAGAAACGCAGGCAGAAGGAAAAAAATTAGAATCAGAGAGGAAAAGCTAAATATAAAACTTATCTCTGAAAGCTCTGGTATTACTTAGATAAAAATGAAGCTATGAATAATTATTGCTGTCAAACTTCTCCTAATGAAAATAATGTCCACTACAAATGTATTCAACAATTGCAGACGGTGGCTGAAGTCACAGTGTAACCATGTGGCGCTTTCCTCTCTTAGCTGTAAACTTTTCTTTCAAATTTAAGTAACTCTTCATTTATAGTTAGCTGCTAACAACTGAACTCAATTGGCAGTGCTGAATGTATTACACATTATATAAAAGCTCAGAACCTCCTGATAGTACATAATTAAACAGAACATTGGTTTTCTTTTTCTTTCTTTTCTTCTTTCTTTCTCTCTTTCTTTCTTTCTCTCTTTCTTTCTCTCTTTCTTTCTTTCTTTCTTTCTTTCTTTCTTTCTTTCTTTCTTTCTTTCTTTCTTTCTTTCTTTAAGTGATGGGTTAATCAGAACAATTAGATCTTTTCTATAAATTTTTCAATAGGTCAACAGAATGCAGAAATTATTGCCCCAGTAATGGTATTTCAGGTTTCATTACAAATTCCTCTTAAAATTATAAATACATATTTCTAATATATTAAATATAGGAAATATATACAGGTAAATTATTAGTAAGGAATTGATCAATGAGTTTATTTTTTTCCCTTAATTCCAAGGTCCCATCAGTTCTTTACTGAAGTGATATTACTGAAGGACAGAAATTTACTTTTGAGTTACAAGTAAGATGAAAATCAGATTCAGCATGTTCAGTGCTATTTCTGTATCAAATAGCTATTTCACAGTTGAAAATCAAGTATAACATAATATTAAAATAGCGCAGGCTAATAATATTGGAGACTGGTTAATGCAAAAACCAGCTCTGCCTAAAGAGGATTATACTGGGAGACATTTGTTTTATTTTTATCAATTAGCTTAATCTTTGATTTGAATTCTACACCCTCTGGCATCAAGAACATACTTGTTTCTTTCTTTTTTTTTTTTTTTTCTTTAAACAAAGGATTATTCTTTCTAGAAAGGGGATTGTCAAGTTCTTTTATTGTTTTATGTCACACAGGGGAAAAATGCTTTTGAGGCATTACCTCTGAATTTAGCAGGGACGAGAGTTTACTGCTATATAATCATTAGTCAATGCAGTAGCTGAAACCTTAAACAAAAGAAAACAAACTACAAACAGGCAAGCATCCCCTAAAGGCACATCAGAACACCAGAGAGAGGAAGCATGGATTTCAAACAGGGCTGCCCAAGCATGTGCTAAATATTGCCACTCCTGACTTTAAACAGCACACTAAGGAATACAGCATCACCTTCTAGTCTTTGAAACAATACTAGGAAACAAGAGAAAAAAAATTTAAAGGATTTAGAAAATGTACTTTATTTCTACTCTTTTTCTTTTTTTTTTTGAGGTTTCATGAAAATTGTATCTCCAAGCCAGTAAAACCTTTCAGTATAAGGGAACCCCACCATAAAGCTATTAGAAAGATAGGACGAGACCTCAAATGCCTTTTTCATGATATGTGCTTCACCAAAGCAAGCAAACTGCCTGATCCTTGTGAATTGTCCCCCACAGTTACTGCTCACACTGTGCTTGTGAGTCACAACAAAGCTTTAGAAAGATTTTACTGTGACTGTACAATTGTGTGTACAAACAATTGCCAGGGCCACATTTGCTTTCATGGATGATCACCAGCCTGGGGTAACTGTAAGTACTTGGAAGGAGCTAATTAGAGAACTGTATTTCATCCTGATATATGGCCAAATACTATACAAATAATACATACAGTGAAAAGCATCTAATTTATGCTACTTGTGAAAAAGGAGAGTGATGCCTCTAACACAAATGAGAAACATTAAATACATTCTATTTTCTTAGTTTCTTTCTACTGGCATATTAACCATGAATTCAGAATATATTGTTGGTGTTATTCAAGAGAGTGATTGCTTCATTAATTTAAGTATTTGTCAACTCAGAATAAATTGTAGGTCACTGATTTGAATACAATCTACATCTGAAATGAACTGAGACTGTATTCAGCCCCCTCTGCAGAATCATTTTGACAATTTAGGGTTTCAAGCAGGAGTCCAAATTACACCCTCTGATGATTGTCTAAGGATCTCTACATCTTGAGCTGCTCCATAAAAATGGGTGTCCAGCATGAATAAGCTTAAATCTGTGAGTAATTGACTGAAAAACAATGGCTCTGTCACAGTCCATCTCCCCAAGAGAACTGCCCATGGATGCTGCTGTAGCGAGGGGCTCTCTGATATTGGTACTTTATACACTTTTGGAACTCAAGATTCCAGAACTGCTGCTTCAGTTTGCAAGATTGAGCCTCACCACTTCATTGTCTGTAATGACAAGAGGATTTGCAGGAGTCACTGGGAGAACAGAGAAGACAGGAGGCACTCACTGGAGTTTATGAGATTCAGATGCAGAGCAATAAACTGATTCCAAGAAAAATTATGAATTTTTGAGAAAAGAAAATTCCAGGTAAGAATGACAGTTTCAAAAAGAGTAGGTATCAGAAAGAATTAGAAAGAGTTTTCCTATGCTTGGTCTTCAGCTGCTTTTGTGAAATGTGGAAAGGCAAATAGAGGCTGGATGAGGTTTTTTTTCAGAGATAGCTCCATGAGGCAAATGACATACTTTGCCATATTTCTCAGATTGATTCTTTCTGACAAGATCATGACCTCATGGAATGATCTCTAGACTCACTTTCAAATCTTTTAGCCACATAAAATCAACAGAAATCAGAGGAAACTTCTGTCAGGGAGAAATGTTTTTCCCAGCATCACAGCACTGTGACTGTATGGCAGCTGCCAGGCTGGGTCCTCTTTTCCATCACTGATGCTGGAGCTTCCCCTCAAGCAAAACCTGTCCTCTATTTCCAGCAGATTCAAAGTTTCTGCAGTAGAGCATAGTTTCAGTGGGACAGCAGAGCAAAAGACAAAGAACTGACCATCTCTTTTTTCTCATAAAGGACATGGAACTCACAGAAATTCTCCATTAGGTAATGAAAGAATAGCTCCACCCAACTCACTTGGTGGTTGACACTTCCCTCAGTACTAATAAAGAACAAATGCTTCCTTATATGGTCAGATTTTAATATAAGGCTTTGGCCTAGCCTAGCTGTTATTAAAAAACACAATCCTAAAAAAATTGACTTTTTAAAGGTATTTTGGAAGTCTGATTTGCTGGAAATGCACTAAAGATGATACAAACCATATGCTATACTGCAGCCTTGGAAAACAGACTTTTCCATTGGATAATGATGTGGGATGAGAGATATTTCATCTTTCATACATTTATTTGACAATGATGAATTTAATTCATTCTATCACATTGAATGATACATTTATATTCAGTATGTAGTTTGAAATTTCATAAATGATTAAAGTCTTTGCCGTTTTAATTATAATACGAAGAGAGCAGCTAGAACTTATTTGCAGAGAATAATGTTCAAGTCAATAAATTTAGTAAGTTCTCCTGACAACATGTAAATGATGACTTTAGTTGCCTGACTACCTGTGGAAGACAGCCTGATAAGGAGAGTCCTTGTGCTTCTTTCCAACAGAGTGAAGCCAGAATCTGAACACTTCCCAATTTCAACAGCCTCCTTTCAGCAACTGGTAGCAAACAATTCATAGAGCTTTAAAAGTTTCTCTATACTCCTACCCTAATGAAAAAGGTCAGACTGCTAAGCAGAGGACTGCAGAAAACTATCATCCACCAAACCATGAGCTGCAATTTGCTTCATGAAGAAGAAGAAGAAGAAGGAGGAGGAGGAAGAGGAGGAGGAGGAGGAGGAGGAGGAGGAGGAAGAAACATCTCAACATCTCCCTGGGAGAATCAATAAGGGCTCTGAATACATAAGACAAGTAGCTTTTGACCAGGCTTTGCCCTGTACAGGCAATAGTTTTGTTTTCTTCGTGCTCACCCCCCAGCTGTTTGAATCATGGGGACCACACCTAGTTAAGCACATGCCCTAAATGCCAAACGAAAAGCTTAATGCAAAGATTTCATTGACTTCTTTCGGCTTTGGATGAGACCCACACGTATCAGCCACTACAGGGGGACTATCCAAGATCCAGTGGTGACATTAGTACCGGTCCACAAGGAGCTGAACCAGTACAGGTAGCACACAAGTCAGACATAAATCATAGGTCTGTTACTGTCTCTTCAGGCACTTTGGCTTAGGCATTGCAAAAGAATTGGAAGGACCTTTGGCTAGCTTCATGCAACCGAACACATTCTCCTCTGGTCCATACAGAATAATTGAAGAGAAAAACAGGTGTTGAATTGACCTTCACAAATTTTCTTCCTTACAATTTGGAATACAGTAAAACTTAATTTATTTTATTTATGGTGGTTTTTGGCCTAAGAAATTTACACAAAATCATGACACTCAGAATGCTTATTTTAGAAAGAGAAATATAAATAATCTTCTCAAGAAACCTTATAAAAACTAAAAAAAAGGATATTTTTTCCTCTAATCCTAATTAAAAACAAAACAAACCAAACAACCAAACAGCCAACAGAACAACCCAACATATAAATCAAATTTGGCCAAATTTTGTTGAAAAAGAAAAATGCCTTCAGGCTGAGGAATCATACGCCAAAGTATAGCCCAAAGCGGGTTAAACCAAAGGAATCAGAAAGTCTTCTGGAAAAGGAGGGCATATAATGGGAACGACAGCAGACCTTTAACTGTAGCAGTGCTGCTGGGTGCCGCTATAATGAACTGAAACCTACAATCTCCTAGGGTTAATAAGACACCTGTCTTGAAACTAGCAGTCATATTGGTTTTCCAAGCCTGCCACAATACTTAAAGTCTTGATGAAGTTCTTGCTGTGCCAAAGGAACTTACTAACAAAGCCACTGAGTCAATTTAACCTAGTGAAACTGGACCCTGTAGACTGGGTTATCAGAGTTTTGTGTTGAGATAATTACAGCACTAAAGAGAGCATATGGGCTGTCAAGGCTGGCACATGGCCTGCGCCAGCTGTTACCTGGGTGCTTTGGAAAATCTACTGAACAGCATTTTGGACTCAGAACAGCTATATGTAAGTTTTCCAAGATATCTAGTGGGAAATCCTCATAATAAATTTATTTTTTTTATATGGGGAAGGATTACACCCAATAACATCTCTGCAAGAAGTACAACCTTAAACTTCAAAAGGAAACTACCAGAGGAAGACAATTTTGCATGGTAGTGAAGCGTACCAATAGTAAGCTTCACGTTGCTATAGAAAGTAAACTATTCAAGAAATTAGCTTTTGTATAGTCCAGCTGAAAGCAATACAGAAATACTCCTGCTTAGAAGCTTTTCTAGAAACGTGCCTCTGAGACAATGGGATTTATCCTATTATTCCTGGTATTGCTACTCCATGAAAAATGTCTTCCAAATGCAATGTCATAGCTAATCAATTACTAACAACAGTTATTATTGATTAGCTGTGATGCTCTTACAGGGTCTGTCTTTATGAGCTAATTTCAACCAGGGAAAATGTTTCAAATAGGATGAGTCCAATGAGTTAGAGAGAAATTTTAAAGAGGAATCAAACAAAAAATATGCCCAGATAGAATACAACAAATGGAAAAACACACGCCAAAATATCGTAACACGTGAGGACTAAAAATTATGATTATTGGATCCAGGAGGATCATAGTAAATTACATTAATTATTTCGATAAGTAGACAATCACCCAAACCGAACTTCCTAAAATACAAGATTATTCCAAGTTTGCCTGCAGTACTTGCAATATCTATGGTCTGAGAGAATGACTGAGAGACATGGAGACTAACAAGTAATAGGGGAGTTAATGCTGAATTTCCAAAATCTGACCAGATGCATCAGAGTTTTGTGAGCAAAAACTGTTTGCCATTATTATGGCTGGGTTTAGTAGCAGTGCACAGATCTGAAAAACCTTTGCAAGATCCCAAACCTTAGTTTCTCAAACCAAGTTAAACTTAAAAAGTTGAGGTAATGAAGCTCCAGCTTCAGTTTCAAGTAGCCTTAACAAGCAAAAACATAGATTCATTCCTCTGACATCATTACCTGCATGGTCCTAATGCAAATATATCGCTATTTGTTTCACATAATTCAATTTCATGTCTTCATGAATCTCTCGAGAAATTATTGAACGGAAAATTTAAGATTTACTATCTCTTTGAACATGTCATTTCATTAGAAACCTAGTTAACATTTATTTCTTCCTTTCCTGACTCAATAATACAATTGCATTGCTTATGAAGAAGGGATTGTAATAAGTTGGCTCAATTCAAAATTTTCTGCATGCTGAAATTCTTAAATTTGTTGATCTGCATCAGCATTAGTAATGCATGGAAAAGCAGAAGTACTAGCAATGTTGGTGCCATATATTTTTTTCAAAGTAAAACCTGCATGTTTTAGATCTCTAAACCCTTATTTGATTGAAAAGTAATATATTCTGGAGTTGAAAAATTCAGTTATTAGATTCAAATTTTTTAATCCTGTCTTAAAAATGTTAGGAAATCCAGCTGTATTACCTCAAATTAAGTGCATTACTGCATTATATTTTGCAAGCTTTAGCAAACAACAAAAAAAAATCCCCCAGAAGAATCTTAATTCTTACCTATGGAAAACATTAAACTGCTAAGTGCTAACAACTGGAATTAGTCCTTAAATCTCTAATGAGAATAATAAAACATGAGTGCAGTTTGTGCTGTAACTTGATAAGGCCTGAATTTACTTGCTGTTAGTAAAAGTTCCTGATCCAGCAGTATGGCGTTTTACTCCCTGAGGTACAGGAAACAATATCTGTCCTTTAGGAGCATCCTCTGTGGTAAGCACTTCTTATCAGGGCTATCAGAGGACTAAGATAGCAGTGTAATATCTAGTAACAGCAGCTTTATGAGCAGATCCATTACTGATTTAAATCAATCTAAAGCAGGTAGTTCTGATTAACCCATTCAGAACAAAGCTGACCTCCTCACGAGATTATTTCTTCTGAAAGTAAAGCAAACTCCATCTATGCTATCAGATGTGGCATGAACTGAATCTAAGTAGCAGCAGCAGAAGCATGGACCAAACACCACAATGATGTAAGCCACTTAAAAAAAAAAAAAACTTGTATTAAAACCTTGTCACTCTGCAAAGATGTAATGTTTTGCACTAGGAAAATTTAATATTCTTGAAAATTCTGATTTGAACTAAACTAGGATACTATATGCAGAAGAAATTGATTTAACTGAGCCTGTCTAAAACCACCTTGCTCTCACTTTGTCTGAAAATCTATTTTTTTATAAAAAGCAACCTTCAAACACTGCTCACCACAATTTTCTGTCAAAACACTTATTGGAAGGCAGTCTTCAGATTCTATTTGCCAGTATATATGTTTTTATTCTTTGCAATGGAAAATGTAATTGTAACTTTTCTTGAATTTCAGAAAGTAAAATGAAAATGTTGTGATCAGTCAGCAGTTTAGCAAGTCACAGCTATTTCAATTTCTAGTGTTTTCACTTGATGTCAACGGATTTTCTCTCCCAAGTTTTAATTAAAAATCCTTAAAAGCATTGCTTATATTTTTTCATATGTGTTAAGAAATAAGGCAAAACTGAGTTTTTAAACATTCCAAATGTAAAATGGTTTCAATTATGATTTGCTAATATGGCCAGTAATTAGATCACAGAGGTCTCTAAGCATTACCTTTTGATTGGTGTTTGGAAAGACAAAAAAGCCACTGCACTCAGCTTGACACAGCTGGGAAGTGCCAGCGTGCTCCCGGCCGGGGGAGGCCCAGCAGATGAACACGGCGCTCCCAGAGATTGCCAGAGCCCATAAACAGCACTCATTGCCGACACTCTCTCACTACCTGCTAACTTCAGGCCGTTGGACCCACTAGATGGTCACCTTCACCATTATCCTGGGCCTGATCCTGCTCTTTCCAAAGTCAGTCTGAGCTAAATTATTGATTGCAACAGTCAGTCCCTCGTGTCTTAGGAGTTAATGGGATCGAAGTGACATATAATCAGCATGCGTAATTTGAGGAGCTCGAACTTCTTGGATTCCCTTGTGGCTTATTTTGGAGACATTGCCTTTATTTCTGAACTATCCCTCTGAATAATAATAAGAAAGGAAAAGAAGTTCGGATTCTAGCAAAGAAGCCGCTTGTTTCTCATCCCAATTTTCTTAGAGCCTGACCTTGTAATCCTCCCACAACCCTTCACCAGTGACATACTTTCCTACCCTTAGTCTAAATCCACTCCCTACCAGAAATAAAAAAAAAATACTGTATAGGGTAAACACACACAAAAAGTCAGCATTTCTGTTCCTGTCTGCATTACAAAGGTTCACAGACCAAATGAAAACCCTTACACATATGAGATATTTTAATTAGTGCAATTTAGTATTCTCCACAAATGCAAAAGGTTACACTCTTACTGATTCTTTGATTTAAACAATTCCTATTAAACTGTGTAATTTTAGTTCAGTATGTGCTTTTGCAGTACTTTATGCAAACGTGAACTCTTTGAGATAACAAAATCAGCATGAATTTTGTATTAGAAATATATTGCAACATTAATAAAACAAAACAGTGTATTTTCTTATGATAATATAGTTTAAAGAAATAGGGGTTTTTTTAAGACTCATACCATACAGGTGACAAGCTATTTATTTACTCCTTCTTCTACTGGTAGCTGTATATTTCTTATCAGATAATAAATTTGATCTTTCAAACTATTTTGCTTGAGCATCAGAAAATATCCAAGTGCTAAAGGGAGAGATGGCATCTAAAATATGCTGCTGAAGTTCTCTCTCTTGATAACACTGGAAGCTGTTCTTTAACTTGATCAATTTCCTGCATCTACAGAATATTGCTTTTTAAGGCTGGTATGGGAGAGAAATATCAAAACAGGCTGAGATATTTTCAGCTCTTCAGAAAGAGATGAAATTAAAAACTCTACCTTCAGTGCCTTTCCAAAAAAAAACTTAAAAAGGAGAAAATCCTTTTTTTCCTCTATCAGATTCAGGAATAAAATTTATGCTCTTTATATCATATATTGCTTTAACATTTTCAAAATGAAAGCTAAAACCAGGCCCAGAGCAATAGAGTATAGTTTTAAGAGTGTCAAATTATCTTCAATAGCCATTTTTTAAATAAAACATAAAATCTTGAAGCAGACAGCAAATAATCGTATTGAGGGCAAAATCTTTCACTTAGACATAAATTTAAAGAAACCACATCCCTGAATCTTAAAAAAAACACAGGAATATTGTTTTGTAATTGCCATAGAATGCATATGACAGTAGTATGAATAACTTTCAGGTGTCAGTTTTTGACTAAAGTTCCTCTACATTTATTTCTTTTAAGACACTGCCTTTTGGTAGCTCTGCAGACCTACAGGAGCAGAAGAACCGTAGTATTTGCACAGCCTTTTTGTTCCAGGCTATAAATGTAATCCTGCATTTCAAGGTTACCAAGAAGGAGGGAAGGCATTATCATTGTTTTTTTAGTCTGACTGTCCCATTTAGGTGATGTACATACTCTGAGCAAATTAATTGCTTTGAATTTTACTTATATTTATTATCTGAGATTAGGAAAGGCAGTAAAACACTATATCAAATCATTATGGAGAAAACAACCAGAATCAATCTTTTTCATTTGTCACAGACACCACTTATTTAAATCTAAAATATGTTCTTTGCTGTCCTTGGTCTATTCTGGTAAATAATAGCTTGTACCAAATACAGGGCTACAGAATTCTCTCTTCTTTTTGAACATAAAAATACAGAAACCATAATTTTTTAAAAAAGAGACATATCAAACTTCTAATAATTGGGCAACAACAACAAAACAGCCCCACCAAAACCCTGTAGTCTGTTAGATCTCCACTTAACTAACTGGATTTTATTACCATTTTCAAAAATCCTAAGTGCATTATTTTTGCAGGGCTTCTTCCAAAATTTAATCACTGTACCCCATCATTCCGACATTTATTTGGGGGCAAACCCTGCAATAACAAGAAATTCAGAAGGGCCTTGTAAAGAGAAAAAGACAAAATTGCTAAGTAATACAGTGCATTATAACTCTCTAAATAAGGCAGCTGCACATCACATTTCTCGTTCAGACAATTGTGCAAGAAAAGCATTACCTGACTGTAATTGTTCATACTCAGAAATTAATTTAAAATAGACATGCTTGCATGTACCCAACCCTGCTCTGGTCTCCCCAGTTTTTGAAAGTTTGGTATCTGAAACGCTGCGACACCATCGCCTGCTCATTATTATTTTTTTAAACAATGTAATACTGAATCTCCCACATAGGAAGGAAGATAAGTAACAATATAGTGCAGGCTCCAAGTTAAATCTGGTTCAGACAGCGTAATAATGATGTCATTAAGGCTCCGAGCTGAATGGGAATCAGACAGTGCCATAGTACAGCTGCAGACATAAATCTGAAAGAACTTTTTTGGCTACATTCTCAGACTTACCTTGAAAGATATTTAGGAGCTCCAGCAATGTGAGTTGAAAGAAATGTTCTCAAAGGGAGGTTTGCAGACTGAAGAACCTGTGTAGGCCTTATAGGCACTTTCTTCCGTGGCACAGGAAGGAACATTTTGTTAAATGAATAAACTAAGAGAAATAATTTCAGAAGAAGTGCAAACCAGAAAACAAATAAACCTTAATACTACCACAAATAAATGAGACTAAGGCAATTGTGGGACTGCTCAAAGCCTTTTTGCCTTGCTGAATGAAAGCAATCCCTAAGACTGAATGGGTAATGAGATCCTGGCTCCTGAGATTTTAGCTTTCTTAATCATGTTCATAATTAATTCAAGAACATTGATAATTTCATTACATTCTTTTTGTCTTATCAATAAATGATGTGCCTGCACTTTTGGTCCTGTGTACAGGGAGAAAGGAGATGCTTTGGGTAATACTGCACCAGGAATTGTGTATGTATATATGTATATATACATGCATATATATATATATAATCTATATGACCCAAAATAGGGTTGTGGTAGCTATTACCCATAACCAGGCCTCTATTATCAGAACACGATGGCAAGCAGTTACAAATAATTAATAAGCTTTTTATGCAGGAATGAAAAACCCTTTAAAGAAAAATATGCTGCAAATAGAATTCCTGTCTGAAAGATATGTACCTAGAAAAAAATACATTTTCAGACATATTTAGGAATGGATTTCACATGAACTCAAACTATAAATATATTTTTTAAGCATCTCTAGATATCTTGTTTTAAAAAAAAATACATTTTGAAGAAAAACCCAACTTCAGCTCCTTTTCCTATTTGGAGAGATCTGCCCTTCTGTTTGTCCTTCCAAACACATTTCCAGTATCAGCTTACATCTGACACCAAGCTATACTTGCCCTCTCAGTTGAAACTGTCGGAGGCTTTTTGCATTGTGGCTTTTTTGGTGGTGGGATTTTTTTTGTTTGTTTTGTTTTGTTTTGTTTTTTAATGAAAATTGAAAGTATTCTCTTTATCAAACAGCCAGTCAAATGCTGAAAGCATCCCTTTAGGATTTACGGCTTGCTCTGTGTAGTCTTCAACAAAACAACAAATCAGTTTTCGTCCCTTTTTTACTGTTGTTGATTTAGAGGCGTCATCGATTTTAGACAGCAGAGTATGTAGAAATGAAAAGTTTCTGACTGGGAACAAATACTGCTGTGTTATTTGCTCTCACTTGCACCTTATTTCATTCTGACATCAGTGAAATCATCCATGGAGAATGTCCCTGTGCAAGAGAAAGCACCATAAATGAATCACAAACAGTTTAATAAGTGACTTCAAAAAAGCTACACTCAGGAAACGTCTACCACCCTGTAGGAATTTCTGTGTTTCAGCGGATTCTCTTTTAAAAATAATAAAATCAAGCATTTCCTCCTTAGAAGCATGTTAAATGTCAACTTAAGGACAAATAAATTCCCCACCAAGTGTTCTCGTTTTCCACTCTGTTGACACCAGCTTCATGAGGATGTTACTCCACTGAAGGTCTCGGTGGCTCTGAGCCAGCACAGCATGTGACAGGTCACCTGGGTGCTATATGTTCCTCTTTAAAGAAAGAACATTGATGCATATACAGACAAAGGGTTTCCATTCTGAGGATACTTATCAGGGCTAGGGAAAGAAGAAAGTCTGAATTTCATGTGTGTGTAATGTTTTGGGGTCATAAGCAGCTACACACTGTGTAGTGCATCACTGCCACTGCTAAAAAAAAGAGATGGAGGAGCAATCCCTGGTTCAAGGTCAAATGATACCAACAGACTGCAGCCCATGCTGCTCACACATCGTGCCTTGGAACAGAGGTGGCTGCAGAGACCTCACCCAAGGAGCCCAAAATACAGCTGTGGAACACACCAGCAATTCAGGAGGGTGGACAAGGGGGGCACCACACTTAGCCTGGTCTCTCAGCCTTTTTTTTATCTTTTATGACTCTGATATCCAAAGAGGTGCCAAAAGGTCTGGTATTAAAGACCTAGAGCAGGTCTAGAACCTAAGCAGCTCAGGAGACCTGTGCAGAAGTTTTGGTTCTTTTAAGGGCTCCTCAAGAGGTGGGGAAGGCAGCACAAAGGATCTACTACAGTGTAAAAGTAAAACTCCCTCCTCAAGTTTCAAGCAGTGCTATATGAGGATAATGGGCAAAATCAGGTAAACACAGATTATTTAGGATGTTTGATATGTTTACCTGGAAAGCCACTACCAGCACTGTTCCTTGAGGCTGTAGAAACAAATCCAAATTGATTTAGGCAATCCAGGTACTCATATTTCCTATGAAGACAAGAGTGTGCAAATCTTGAAGACACCTTTACCCCAATGCTCCTGAGCCTTTATGGCCATAACCACAAACCAGATTATCTGAATTGCCTCCTGGGGGGCTCATCTCCCTACTCACAGTGTAAAAATCCTCTGACTGCACTCTCAATTGAGGCGTTTTCAGAGAATACCCAGAGTTAGATAGGATTCAGTTCCTGGATGCAATGAATTAACAATGCTGAATGCATTAAATTAAGTACAAAACACCCTCCTCCCTTCATCCTTGCTGTTTTCAGGGGACAGAATTCAAGATAAGTAGGTTCAGATCCTGGATTTTGATTAGGTTGTTCTTGCTGTAGGTCAGTGTAATGCCTTCAGGTGATATGAATCCAAGCCTTATTGCTGAGATCAGCAATGGTAATCCCTTTCAAATTTAGGGCAACATTTCTTTGAAGCAAGTCTGAACTATAAATGATGTGGAAATCTCTCTGAACCTGATTATAACTTTTACTGCAAGAGATATTGATAAGATGCTAAGCATCTTCGGCTGGTCCATAGGGTTTTTCAAGAGTAGTATCAAAACTGAAGCTGTTTATGCGTTTGAAACACCTGATCCATTTTTATCTGTAATTAATATATAGGCTTAGGTCACCCATGCTTTATTCCTAATCTTTAAAATGTAACTTCTATTCCTTGAATTTGAAATTGTCTCATCAGAACAGAAAACTTGATGATCTAAGGGATTTGGAGAATCATCCTGAAATTCCTGAGAAGAATCCACACCACAGTTACTGGTAGTTATCAACAATTTTTCCACAGATAAGCCATAAATTCACAATAACAATTATAGTCAAGTTTATAGAATTGCACTTTAAATCCACTCATGAGCATGAGCAAAATTATATGGGATTTGTAGAATGACCTGATTACATGAAAAAGAAGTCCCAAAAGAGAAACACAGAGTCACTTAGCAAGGCAAGCTGTTGCCTGTGACAGTGATGTATGAGACATAGGTGATATATATACTGGGTGGCTTTATCAGTAAATCATTGAGTTATTTACTTCCCTGAGGAACTGGGCCTGTCCCTGGAAGAGACTGCACTGTGAGATGTACCAGTGGGGGATTAATATTGGCAAAACAGTCAATTTTGATTTGTTCACACAAAAGAATAATACAATATCATTTAATAAATAATACACCACAGATGCACTTGTCTCTTCTAAGTACTAGTACTTTAAAAATGGTAGAATTTTGATCTCACTCTTGTTCCCCTCATTAAAATGAAAGGAAAAATCTCCACAAAATTTGTTTTAAATAAAGTATTTAGCCAACACATCCATGGCAGAATGTAAACAGTTGCCCACTGAATAATAAGGAAAAGACAGAGTATGGAGCTCATAAACTGAAAAGATATATTCTTTCCATATTAAAGGTAGACAACAACCTTTACCATCTGCAAGGATCAGCTGTAAGGCCACTGCAATTTCAAGCCTCTCCTAAGGTCCTCTGCTATAGGGCCATCCACAGGGACTCAAGCACAGCAATGGACAGGGTGCTCCCCAGAACCCCTCAGCTGGCAGAGCAGATGTAAAACCAGCCACTGGTGCCTTACCCCTTCCCAAGCTCCTGCACTTGCATAGGCAGGAGCATCACCTGTGCTTGGCACCTGGGCTTCAGCACCTTGCCCTCAGGTTCACTGCATGAATGTGATGCACACACAGCTTGAGAGAGAGCTCAAGGGACTGTCCTGGTGTTCAGCCTGACACTGATGGATAAGTCCCTTAGCTCCTTTACTCATAGCAATTTTTTTGTGTCTGATTTTTAACAAATCTGAGTTAAAACCATGTATGCTGAAACACTACAGAATATGTTCATGATCAAAACTGGAAAATAAACAAAAAATGAACTATCATTGACACAAACACTATACATATGGCTACTTACTACATCAAAAATAAGGAAAAAAGCTTAAATGCTATAAACAGTTGCTGTGCAGAAAACAGCTCAACATTATAGAGTGTTATAGAAGTGCTTCTAACATTAACACCATTTTCAGAAAAGCTTTACACAAATAAAGAAAAATCAGACACTAATTTTCTGAGTAATAAAAGCAGTGACAACTTTATCACAGTTAATGTGCAGAAAATGGCTGTTTTGATGCATAGCATATTATGGCAGAAGTGCAAACAAAATATTTTTTCCTCTTTAATTCCCTCAAAGCATGGTCATTCATTGGAATTACACCACATTTCCAGCGCCATAGAGTGAATCTGCCTTATTCTGATTTGGGGCTGCTATTCATAAATAGCTTTTTTTCTTTCAGTTATTATGGGAGCTTTGAAGAATCTCAGCCTAAAAACCTACATATTCCTAATGCTATATGCCAATATTTCCAAATCAGAAGTGTGAAGTACAGTGGATATGGTACTCACCTTGGTCATGAAAATCTGACAAGACATGGCCCAACTCAGAATAGGGACTAGAAGTGCAATAGCCAAGGAGTATCTGGTTACTATTAGCATTCCTTAAGGCTTCATGCTAGGCCCAATTACATCTTGATTGTCATCCCAGACAGTGAGGTGGAAAACATCCTCAGGAAGTTCATGAATGACCTCAAGACTGGAAGCACAGTCATTAGGCTGGAGGGCAGCCACTCAGCAGGATCTCAACAGGCTGGAGAGAGGAGCCTAAGGAAATATCACAAAATTCAGTAAAGAAAACCACTGAGTCCCATTCCTGTGTCAGAATAACTCCATGGATCTGTACAGAGTGCTAGTAAACATTGCTAGAGAGCAGCTTTGCAAAAGATAACCTAAATTCTGGAAGAAAATACGTTGAGCATTTGTCAAGTACCATGATTTTGCAGAGACATGGACCAAACACATACTGAGCTGTATTGAAAACATTATAGTCAGCAAGTCAAAAGACATGATTATTCCTCATCATCAGACACCTCTCTGCCTGCACCTAGAATAATCTTCAGTTTTGGACTTCCCAGTAAAAGAAAGACATTGACATGTTGGACCAAGTCCAAAGAAGGACCAGCAAGATAGATGAAGGCTTGGAGATGACAATACAAAGAGGAGGCTGAGACAGTTTACTCAGGCTGAGTGAACACAGCCCCAAGCAGCCTGATGTAGCTAAACTGCACTGAGTGGGGACCAAAACACCCCCTCCAACTTGGGTTACTCCATTATTCTGTGAACAGAAAGGAGTTGAAGAATATCATGACATATTCTAGACATAAAGCCACAGTACCCTCAGAAAATGCTCCATCCATGACCTGTACAGTCCCCAGCTCCTCATATTTTAAACTTGAGAGGTGGTGGGTGAATTGATGTCATCAGTTCCTTACAGTACTTCTCTCCATGCAACTCCTACCACTGCCATTTTTTCATTAATCACTTTAAACCTCACCTAGAGAACAACATTAATTGCACCAAAGCTTCAAAACAACTATGAAATTTCTTCTCTCTCCAAACAGAGACCTTTGTGAATGCTAAACCAACCATTACAAAATAAGGTATTAAACTGCTACATACAGTACCTCTGTTCTACTTGCTCTGACCTATTCAAATGTTATTTGCATAAAGTATTTTTCATACCAAAAATTGACAGTGATTTCCAAGTCACAACAGCCAGAGTCACCAAAGGCTTCTAGAAAAGAAAATGTTTTTCAAGGAGATCCTCTTTATACAATAATTATTTTATAAAGGGTTAAGTATCATAAATATGTGACCTAATTCCAAACATCTGCATTCTAACTGCCACTATTTGTTTCTTCTCCAAGCCTCAACTCTTTTTAGAGATCAGAACTACCTCTGCTTCTAGTAACAGTAGGAAGATCATTCACTTTGCTTCTTCATATTATAGACATATTACTAAAACCACTCATATTCAGCATATATAGATGTGAAATAATGTAAAAAATATTTAGGTAAGTCACACATATCTGACCAAGAAGGATCTAATAGATGAAGAACTTATAAAATGCTTTTTTTTTTTTATGAGAAATATTTGAGCAGGCAAAAATATGACATTGCAACTGTTTCAAGGAGCAGATGGGTAGATACATGCATTGATAGTGACACAAAAGATGGAAGGCAAGATTGGTCAATGGCATGTAAGAGCTGAAAATAATAAAAATAGAAGAAAGGCATGGAGATTACCAGAAGGGTAATTAGAAACACCAGGGAGACAAAAATATAGTGGCTGTGGAAATAACAAAAATCTGAACAAGAAAGATCTACAATAGATAGAACTTGCTTTAAAAGCCATAATCATAGAAGATATTAAGCATTTGCTTTAAAAAAAAATCTTCTGATGTAGCTAGAAAGTAGCATTCAGTTAAATACTACTGAAACTAGAAGCTGCATTTACAGTAATTTACATTTTAAAAGAAAAAAATAACACAAAAGGTCATAGGAAAGAGAATAAATTTCAAATGCTGTTTCACAACTTTGTACAAAATAATAAAGTGAGCTGCTTTTGATTGAATTTGAATTGACAGCAAAAAGTTCTCATTTACCGTTATTTGATGCTTCATTGAGTGACTTGCGGTTCGTTACCAGCTTTTTCAATTGATACATCTCTCTGCAGCCAAATAGTGGATAAGTGACACACACTATGAAATATGCATTTCACTAAGAAACTGCTTTCCACATCTCGAGAACCCTGGGTAGTATTTATGCTTGAAATTAAACCAAACACTAAGCATTGATTTTAATATGTTTAGATGAAATCAAATTGCCCTAACTGCGTTAACACTGTAGAACATGCAGTAATCCATGTATTTTATAGGCTGATAAATCTGAAACTACAGTAAATGCATAATTATGCCATCAGTGATATCTGTTCCTGGTGCCTATTACTCAGATATCGTGCTATCTACAGCATTATGCATGAAAGTAACACCAAGGAAGCAATTCATTTTTCTCACAAGTTACTGAATTAGTTTAAATCAAAAATCGATGGCATTAATCAAGTGCATTTGTAATTTCAAGGAACAGTCTTTTGCTTCCTTGCCTATGGAGTTCCAATTGAGTTTGAGGAAGCTTCCTGCATTAAATATTTGGAGAATTACAAGTTTGTTGAACCCCTGCTCATTTCAGTTCCTAATGCTGTTGTTTTCCATATGCATATTGGCATGATTGTCTGAAGTCTCTTTCCATACTAGCCAGAGAAACATTATTTTGATCATTTCCATTCCAGGACAAACACTTAAAAAAAATCAAAACCTTAGACTGCATATTGCTCAGATAAATACTGTTTCTAATACTGATAGAAAAAGTTCTTATATGTTAAAAGAAGAAGAGAAAAAAGGAAGTGGGCAAGGCACAAAATGAGGGGAAAGGAAGGCAACAGTGAAGAAAGGGAGACAGGAAAAAGGGAATCACCAAACCATCATTTCCAGAAAATGCTAGATAGGCAACTTCAGGGTTTGTATTTTACTTTTTTCTTCTGATGGTATTAGAATGATTTTTGGGTTTTATGATTCATTGAAAAATGAGGAGAAAATTTGAAATTATTTTTAAAAATAGAAAAAAAATATTTCACAATTAAGTGAGGGGAATGGCAAACAAAGGGTGAGCAGAAGAAACTTCAGTCATCAAAACAGGGCTTTAGGGCCACCACCTCAACCACATGTACACAAATACAGGAGTGACTACAGGTCAGCATCATGGGAGCAGTTCTCATGCTTTTTCTGGGAAATCAGTATAACTGAGTGTTCCTGCAGCATGTGCACACAGTGCATAGCATGGGGGGAAAAACAGAGAAAGAAGAGGTGTGTGCAGTTGTAGAGTAACAATCTTATTGAAACACAGGCATGGTGGGATAGCTCACTCAGCTCCAGTGCTGCAATGGATAAATAAAAGCTCTTTAGGTGAGGCAGGCTAGGGTGGCGAGGGTGAGTGGAACTAGGAAAGCAAAAGTCTACCTGGAATTGAATCTGGCTGTGATATGAAAGGCAGCCAGAAGGGATTCTTCTGGTATATTAGTTACAAAAGTAAGACCAGGAAAAATGAGGGCCCGCTGCTGACTGGGGTAGAAGATGTGGAAAAGGGTGAGATACACGCCTTATTTTCTTTACACTTAACTACCTTTAGCAATCCCAAGGCCCCGAGGCCAGTGGGAAAATATGGAGTAAGAAAGACTTACCATCGCTGGAGGAGGATCAGATTAGAGAACATTTAAATAAGCTGGACACCCAAGTCCATCAGATTTGGTGGGATACACCCATGAGTGTTGAAGCAGCTTAATCAAACTCTTTGAAAGGTCATGGGAGTCATGGGAGACTCTTGACAACTAGGACAAAGGCAGTGTTTCTTCTAACCTCAGGAAGGAGGATCTAGGGAACAGCAGGCTGATAAGACTCAGAATATCCCTGTTAAAAATAAAGGAATGCATCAATCTGGACAATACTCCAAAAAATGAAGGGAATAAGGATGATTTGGATTAATCAGCACAGATATGTTAAAAAGGAATCACTTTTGACCAAACTCATAATAGACCTTCCTCCTTCGTCCTTCCCTTCCTCCTTCGTGTCGGACGAAGGCCGGCCGGCCGCAAGGCCGACGGATGCAGGCCGGCCGGACAGGCCGGCGCTGCCGGTCCGAAGGCCGGCGTTGGACACACGACGGTATCGGGTGGACGGCCGGAGCGCAGGGCCGAGGGGCCGGCGGGCCGGCAGGCAGCCGGCAGGACGGGAAGGCCCGCCGGCCGGCCGGAAGCAGGCGCGCGGCAGGCCGGACAGTCAGGACGCTGGCCGGCCGACGGAAGAACGCAGAAAACGCCAAGAAGAAAGCACCGAAGCCGCACGCACAGAACGCAAGGGGACGCCACCCGTCCTCATCCACGCCTCCCGCCCTCCCTCCAGACCTCCGGCAGCGCGCCTGGGGTGAGGTGCTTCCTTTCACGCAGGGCCGTTCCGTTCCGGCCGTGCCTAAGCCCGCCCTCGCGAGCCAGCACCACAGACCTCATATCCCTACAGCAGGCAGGCCGGCCAGGAGAGGCAGGAAGGAAGGAAGGAAGGGAGGAACGCAGGAAGGAAGGCAGACTTCCTTCCCTTCTTCCTTCCTTCCTCCTTTCTCCTCCCTATTCCCTTCTTCCTCTCCTTCCTTCCGCCTCCTCCTTCCTTCTTCCTTCCTTCCTCCTCCTTCCTTCCTTCCTTCCTTCCTTTTCCTTCTTTCTCTCTCTTCCTCATTTCTCTTGTCTTCTTTTTCTTTTTTTTTCCTTCTCTCTGTTTTTCTTTGACATGAGGAAGATGAGCACTGTGTTTGGAGGTGACTGTCTTTCCTCATTATGGAGAGCCTAGATGATGGTTTATCTAATTTTTACATAACTAACATGATATTCCTCAGGCACAATACAGGAATCTGACAGCAACTTGCTGAAATGCTTGTTTGGTCAACGGAGAGAAATAGGCATTGTTATTCTGTGTTCATTTTATCCTGAAACAGATACACACATTTGGTTAATCAAACTGCTCCATGGAAACACTTTTATTCTCATAGTAATTGCTCAGATACACAGGTGTGAAATGTAAGTTTACACACTTTTAGATTTTTTTTAATGTATACAAAAATATTTTTTTAAAAAAATTTGCTTTCTTTTCTTTCACTAAGCTGGTGAAACACCAGTGAAGCTGAGTTATACCTCTTATGAGACCCTTTTCAGGGCATTGTTTTTTGGTTTTTTTTCACTGTAACATAAGCTATACTGTCATAAAAACTACTATATAACTGTAGCTGCTTGAAGAGGTTTGACATCACTCACTACCTCACCATAATTCAAGCTACAAAACTTGAATACTGACAATTTTCAAATACACCAATACATTTGACATTCAGCACCAGGTTTGGTGATGAGAAAAAAATCCATAAGTTCACTGATTTATAACATGATTTGATATGTGCTTTCTGTAGAAGAGAGGTCATCTGCTAACAGGTGCTTTTGATTAGCATATTTCAGTTTTGTATCTGATACAGGAAGATCATATTAATATTTACCTTCAAAGGATGATGCACACTCTTTGTTATCTAAAAGCCTGGCTGCTGTTGGTTCCTACTCTTTCTTCTGTCTGCAAATGGAACAACGAACCCTTCTACCCGATGTCCAGCAAGGCTCCTGAAGGAAAGCAGTTGTCAGTCCAATCTGCTTTAGGCACCATAAAACACCTAAGCAGATAGCATTCTGAACACCCAGAATTTACAGACTGTGATCATTTTTCACACACTGAGTGTGTGGTGGTTCGGAGAACACAAGGTACAGAATTAATGTTTTACTGTCCAACTACAAAAGTAATTTTTTCAAACTGGGACTAAGGTGGCTAATTATTTTTGAAAGTTAATAATAAGATGTTTCATGCTTAATTGCATTGTGACTGTGCCTACAAGAGCCAGCTATTAATCAAGCTGTTATGTTCAATGCAGTACAAAGATAACATAATAGGATAGCCCTGGTTCTCTTTTTGCAAATGCCAGCAAATGGTATGACTTTTACCATTACTTCTAGAAATTTATGCCTGGATCAAAGTAAATAGTTCTTCCCTCTCTTTTGCTGCTTATGGTCCTTGCTGCATAATTTCATGCTGTGTTGCTCTTGATTCTGAAACAAAAACAAATATGAAGAACAGTTCCACAAGGAATGCTACTGTAATTCTTTATTCCATTGCTGGAATTAACAAGATTTTTTTGAGACAAACTTCTTTTTTGTAAAACTGCTACTAAAATAAAAATATAAACAATTATTGAAAATATATAGTCACCAAAACCCCATTAAATTTATCTCTTAAACAGGTTTATTATTTCATTACATATTTGAATAAAGATTTGTCTTCTGCAGCTTTGGCACAAGAACAGATTTATTTAGTTTATAGAAACAATTATTTTTTTCTCCATCATCTACCCAGAATAGAATTGTTTAGGAGGTATATGTGCTTTGTCAAATGTTATTCTCACAAAAACAATCTTTTAAAATTTATTTCGATCTTTTAATAAACATATAGGTGTATTTTTTACAGTTAGTTCACAAAAGCTTCTGATTTATCAAGCTTATTTATTGTGTGTCACTGGACACATGCAAGAGAGATGCCTCACCTACTGCTACCTATTGCTGCTCTTTTATGTTATTTAGGGAAGACTTAGCAATCTTAGGACTGACACAGCTAATACAGTGAAATACATGCAAACATAGCATCAAATTTAAGGGATGCCATCACCCTGAGTTTTTGGAAGCTTTGGAACACGGGACACTCCTCAAAGCTGTACATCTTGCACTGGAAGAAGTGCAGTTACCAGTTCTGGGCTTGGTATGATGTTTCACACTCCTTTACAAAGCTACACCTGCACTGTTTCCTTTCTCAGGTGTTACTCTGTCAGTGCCACCCTGAAAAGTTCAGCTCCATTGGAACAAATGAATTTCACAAATGTGTGCTCATCCTTCCCACTATTTTCATTTTTACTGTTAAAACCTAAGTCACCTATGGACTACTAGAGCATGGGAATGAAAAGGAAAACACATCTCTCTTATTGTGGAGAATGTAAGGGATGCAGCAGGTATTTACTAGGATTATTTGGCTTTGGCCACCTATTTCTGTAGGATTTCCTGAGGAGAAAGCAGACTATATAATGCACAGACAAAGCATACTAGGTAAGTCAACGGGCCTTGGCCAAGCTTCCCTGGGAGCAAAGGGATCTTTGCCATTGACTTTGCTAGGTTGCAGGTGAGAACAGCCTATATTTGCATTCTTGCACACCTGATGGCAGTAAAAACAAGCTCTTTTTTATGCCTTCCTTTAAAAATGTTTAAAAACCAGCTGAGGAAATGGCTGTTAACACAACTGCCAGCATATTTAACAGCCTCAGCTTCTAACTCCTAGCTCTCAATTTGTTTTATCCAAAGTTTAGCAGAACTGAGAGTGCTTGGGTTAAATAGCTCCTGCACTGGAGAAACTCCCCACTCTGCCATTGCTCAGAAAGCACAGGGAATGCAAAGATGTCTCTTTGGCAGCTGGTTCGTTCAGTCTGCCAACCAAGCACGGAATGATTAGCAGTGCACTGCAGAATAGAAACTGGTAACTGTACCACTGGTGCAGCAGCTACATCATCCACAAGGACTGAAGAAAATACCCCAGGTTTAGACTTCTTAGCCAGCTTCACACTTCATACTCAGATAGCAGTTACAATGTACAGAGAATTGCATTTCCTAGAATAATTTCTGATTTAAGGATCTTGACTCTTTCACAAGTTCAGCAGGTCTGTGTCATTTAAATTACATCTCCTTAACTTATCCCTCTTCTTTCCTTCCTGAGGACTGTCCCTCTAAATTCTTTTACCTCACATTTCTTACTCTCAGAACTTTCCTCTTTTTTTTTCTGCTCTCCAATCTAAAACCATTCTGCCACTTCTCCAGTGGAAAGTGTCCCTGCCCATGTCAAAGGTTTAGAACTAGATTATTTTTAAGGTCCCTCCCCTTCAACCCACACTATTCTATTATCCCATGACATTAGTCATCTCCCAAATCAATTCACATAATTATTTACTGGTTTGGTTACTATCATTAAGTAAATTGCTATTGTCTATTTTCTTGCTTCTGCTCTACTTACCTTGTGAGTCTTGTGATTATTTTTCTTCTATTTCCCTTCTTGTTTCAACATAATTGTGTTAGAAATTCTGTCCTCTTTAATTTCTCCTACTCTAATTGCACTCTTTCTGCCACACCTCAACACTCATTTCTTTTTATTTTTTTTTGTGATTTCTGAAATACAGTTATTCTACCTGATTCTGTCTTATTATTTAGACAGGTATCTGACACACAAAATACAAAATTGTTTAGAAGTTTAATCTTCCACACTTCCTTTCTACTGAAAATTGATGTCGTTAAGGGATTTAAATGAATTTCCCATACCTTATTGACCTGTTCATACATGTATTTTGCAGATGTGACTTTCTTATTCCAGGTAATAAATTGTCCTGTGGCTAATATGAATGGCAGGTCTATAGAATATTGCATTGTGAGTCTTTTAACATTCTATGACATATATTTCATTACAGGAGGTAAAAATAAAAGGTGTCACCTATTGAGGAGGTAAAAATAAAAGGTGTCACCTTCCTTGAGGAAGAAAAAATTGGTTTGTGGTAAAAAAACTCTAAAATATGGAGATTGTGCATAGAAGGCAGAAGAGAGGTGCCTTTGTTGAAGATATATTCCTGCTTTTTAAAGGTAAAGTTATCTAACATTTTCATAAGGCTTGGGCTAGTTCCTAGCATGTGATTCAGTCAGGATGTAGATAAATAGTTTCCAATTGTTTAAAAAAAATCTCTTAAGGTAGGTAATTCAGCCCTCTCTGTACAAAATAGCAATCACCTCAAATACCTGTTGAATGATGAATTTCCTTTGCACCCTGACTTGGATGGTAGAAACTCAGGCTTGTAAAATTATTGAATTTACTGACCACTAGGTGTTTTGGACTCTTTTCTCTGTTTTATTCTACAGTCCCTTTCTTTGACAAAATTTTCTCAGCCCCCTTCATTCAAAATATTTTAGATGGAGAGTCAATCACTTGCTATAATTCGATTACATCATTTCCAAGAAGAAGACTGATACAATGTCCACTTTCCCTTTTTGAGACAGGTGTCAGAAGTGTTGGAATAGATCACTGACAACCTCAGCCCAGCACTGGAGAGTAGAATTGGCTAAGGTTATACTTGCACTAGAAAATCAAGGCCATGATTGAAATGATAGAGCAGAGTGAGTATCTGTATTCCAAAACTCACTTTTTTCTTCCTTCCAAAACACCTACTAGTAACCATTCCTATGTCTGTCTCTTGAACACCTCTCAGTCATCCTCTGGCAGAGGGCTAGTTTGCATAGCTTCAAAATTACAAGTATCAATCAATGGCTAATTGCAGGGCTCAGAGGATGCTGGTGTTGGAACCTGCAATTTGGCCCTGTTCAGTTTAGTGGTGAAGATGTTTTTGTATGGATAAAACTAAAAGTGCCAACATCTCAATCTGCACAACAGCACTGGAATGAAAGGGAAACACAGCTGGAACCACTGAGCATCCCCTGCCACAGAGAGGGAAAAGTCAGCCTTCCAGCTCCCAGGGGAGTGAATAAGACAAAACTTTTCTCCTTAGAGCTTTCTCATCTCTAAAGATAGGCAGTGTGTGACTATAAAACTGACTATGAGTAATGGGCCATTAATTTTCATTTGCAAAATGAGACAATAGGATACCATTTTTTACTGGGATGATAAAATGGAAAAGCGTTATTACTTTGCCAGTAAGAAACTGGCTTATGCTATGGACAAATTATTTTGAAAATTTATGTTGCAATATAGATAATTGTGCACAAACAGTACAACTGGAAAAAAAACCAGAAATTAAGTGAGGCTACTTCTTAGAAAATATGGCATTTATGGGTTGCTACAGAATCTGTACACTGTACAGTTTGATGGTACCTCCAGTAGTTTCTATGGAATCAAAGCCTATTCAATGGAGGTCAATATAACTGAAGCCTGAGTAAACAATGCCCAGAATCCTCATGAGCTGAGATTTTCTTGAAACAAGAAATGCTTTACTTGTTCTGGTTAACTCTGAATAACTGTTAACTTCTATGTGAATGCGGAAGACTTCTTTATAGGTGTGTATGCAGATGAGAATGCACATTCATAGATGACATTAAAAAGGACAGAGCTTCAATTCAGACATACATGTACATGAACATATATATTTCCAATTGTGCACCAAGAGGAAGAGTTTTCAAAATATTTTTTAAAGAAATTTTTTAAGCTATTTTTCATGTCTCAGGTGAGCTTATTAATAAACTAGAAACACCTTATAAAATATTTTACATACCATCTGAATTTACATACCACCTTAGTACTATAGAGGATGTACAGATGGTCATCATAAAAAGGGAATTTAATTTCCTGTTCTAACTGCACTGGTGTCTTCAACACTGAAGTAAGTGTACCTTGGTCAGCTGAGAAACATTCACCCAGGCTCTCTCCACAGCCCTCCTCTCCAAAATGGGTGAGAAAATAGCATGAGAACCTCATGGATTGAGATAAAGACAGGGAAATCACCATAATTACAGACATTACAGACTCAATTAGGGAAAATTAAAATAAAAATTGAGTTGGAAGATGAAAAAATAATCCATCCTGCTCCTTCCTCTTCTTCCCAGGCTTAAGTTTTCACCTTCATTCCCAACTGCTCTGCTCCACCCACTCCAAGTAGTACAGGGCAATGGGAAAGGGGGAAGTTCAGCCCATAACAGCTTCTCCTTTCTGCCCCTTCCTCTCTCTGTTCCTCTGCTCCAGCTTGGGTCCTTCCTTTAGGCCACAGTACTTTAAGGACTGCTCCAGTCTGAGTCCTTTCCATGAAGTGCAGTACTTCAAGAACACACTGCTCCACTGTGTGTCCCCCAAATGGGGCACAGGTCCTGCCAGAAAACCTGCTCCTGCCTGGGCTCAATGAGGGAGCAGAAAGACATGCTCCTTGCCCCTCCATGAGGGGCAGTTCCTGCCAAGAGATTGCTCTGGCCCAGGTCATCATATGCTGCAGTTTGGGATCTGGTCCACCATGGCTGTCTCTATGGGTTGCAGCGGATATCTGCCCCTCCACGGAGCACCTCCTTCCCCTCATCCTTCAGTCACCTTGGTGTCTGCAGAGTTGTTTCATGTTTTCTCCCTCCTCTCTCACTGTTGCTGTTCTGCAGCATTTTTTTACCCTTTCTTAAATACGTTATCACAGAGGCACCATCAAGCTCAGCTTTGGCCAGCAACAGGTCTCCCTTGGAGCCAGCTGGAACTGGCTCTGAGTGACACTGAAGGCAACTTCTGGTGCATTCTCCGAAAAAACACCACTGCCAGCACCTTGCTGTGGACACCCAACACAACAACCTGGCTTAGAGTACTACAGATCACTCTCTGGAGAGGCAGAAGCAATGTACACTTGCAGCCCAGAAAGGCAACCGTATCCTGGGATGCTTCAGAAGCAGTGTAGCCAGTGGAGGTGATTCCAGGGAGGTGATTCCATCCTTCTTCTCCACCCTTGTGAGATCTCACCAGGAGAGCTGTGTTCAGCCTCGGGGTTTCCAGCACAAGAAAGACATGGATGTATTTGAGCAGGTCTAGAAGAGGGCCAGGGCCACAAAAATGACCAAAGGGCTGGAACACCCCTCCTATAAAGACACGCTGAGACAGTTGGGGTTGTTCATCCTGGAGAAAAGACAGCTCTGGAAAAATCTTAATTAAGGTCTTCCATAACTTAAAGGGGCTTATAAAAGATAGAGTAAGACTTTTTACTAAGGTCTGTTGTAACAGTACAAGCAACAACAGTTTTAAATTGAAAGATGGCAGAAGAAATTTTTTAGGATTATATTGGTGAGACTGGAACAAATTGGCCAGAAAAGTTGTATATGGCCCATCACTGGAAATGTTTAAGACCAGGTTGGATGGGGGTTTGAGCAAACTGATCCAGTGAAAGACATCCCTGCCAGGGGACAAACCTGAGAGTGATCAGGAGTTTGGACTAGATGGTCCTTAAATCCCAAGCCATTGGGATTGTGCTTTTCAACTCAAGCCAGTCTACGACTCTAAAAATAACTATTATATAATTCAACAGCCAGGTCCTCTGTCATTATGGAAAAGAATAGCACTTTTTCAGGTCAAAAGTTATTGAGAGATCATTGGACACAATGATGAGACTGGAAAAACTCAGATATGTTCAACTTGTTGGCAATGTAATTTTATGAATTCTTGACTAGACCAGCAATGAAGGAATTGCTGCTGTGTGACCCCAGAAAAGCTGCAGCCTGTCTTCCCACCAATTTCTAGCCTGTCTGCTTGAAAATGAAGTTTTCTGGGAAGAGATTTTCTTTTGTCTCTATTATTCACCATCTGGTATGATATGGTGTCTTCCAGTTGGAACCACTAGACACCATTCTGATACAAAGAGCAAATAAGAGTATTCTGAAGAATTTCTATTCTTCATGGTTATTCATAAAATTTTATGTTATTCCCAAACAACTTATAACATTATAATTATTCTCCTGAAATGCAATGTTTGCATTACCACTGACAGCCTACATTTTCATTGTCTCTATCTATATGACATTTTTCTATCTATTTATCTACCAAGAACGTATTCAAATATCCAAAAAATATATTTTCACTGTCTTATTTTCCAGTCATGCAAAGCAGAGGCTCTCTTCCAAACAAAGAAACAAAAGCTGTAATAACAGATGGAATGTATTATCCATATGTATTTTCACCATTATTTCACAGGACAGTTTGAAGAATTCATCTTCATGACATTGTTCCATCTTGCTTGAAAGATTATGGCAGTCAGTGTTCAAAGGACAAAAGCAATCTGTGGAAGTTCAGCCACCTCCAGTGGCATCCTGTGTTTTCTATCTATTAAACACTAAGCTGTTCCCCAGAGGCCCTTATTAGGCCTTTTTATTATTTTATATTGTCTTAAAAGTTGTCCTCAAACACAACCATTTCAGATTTAGGATCACAGAACTTTCTTATGCATGGGACAACAAACTGCAGTAACCAATTTGCAACTCCCTTCCTTAATTTCAAATACATGCAGTGGTTAACTGCTTGCTATATTATTTCTTCTGCTTTTCAACATAAGAATATAAGTAGATGTGTTTTTTGACCTCCCCCCTTTCCCCACACCACCACCTGCCAATGAAGATGCTTTACAGTGTAAATAATTAATGCTGTCATCTTAATTCCTAGGCTGCTACTAAGAAGCGTGGCTTCTTCACAGTTTCCTTTCTGTTTCCTCAGTTATTGCTGCATCCATAATGAAATGCAACATGAATGCAACATTAAAGCTTCAAATTTAAACACAGAGATATTTAAATACACCCTCACAGTAATGATAGGTGAGCAAATCTGAACATGCCCACTATTTCTGACACTTACCAAACATAAGATCTTGCAAAACAATCTGCTAGTTAGCAATAGAAAGAACTTGACTCTATACAACATGAAGATTCCCTCATTATCCATTATTAAGATCCTATGTCTCTGTTTGTGATTTCCAGAATATTTCTGGCAGATGCACTGTGAAAGTTGCTTTCCAGCTTGCCTCCAAGATCGCCAAGCCTCAGAAGCAGGAAACAAGAATTTACTTTCTTCTGCAATTACAAAATAGACTGATACAGAAGAGATTTTTTCAGAACAAGTTAATGGTCAGCACTTCTTATAAAGCATCATTAACTCAGATCCAGCATCATTAAAATTATGTTAAAGACCATGTAAGAAACTTTAACAAGGTTGTTCTCAGATACATTTTGGGTTCTAAACAAATACTTACCCAAACATTCTTCACAGCCTTACAAAGGTGTTGTAGTGTTGCTATACCATACTTTTGTGTTGGTTAGGTTGCCGGTTTTCAGGTAAGAGATATTGGCCCTAAGATTGTATGCTGACCCTGGAGTCATTGCTGCTGGCACAAGATCAGGATGATAGAAAATATGGTATGGCACTTACACATTTAGAATTACATATAGGGACCCTAAATATATAATCTGGTTTATGCCAGGAAAAGAGTAACTTGAAGAACCAGTGAGCAACAGTACTGGTGCTTTCAGAGTTTCAGAAAGTACCTCTATTTGCTAAGGACTTCAGGGAATGGCCAGTCATCAGTTTACATTATTGAAATTGAGATTAGCCCTTTGGTTTGATTCAGTTATTCTCCACAGGTACCTGAAGACATTTGGGATGACCCAGGGTGCTCTACCTGCACTTCTGCTGCTACTACAGAGGGTCCCCAGTCTCCCATGACTCCCATGTGGTATCTGCCAGCCCCATGTACAGGTCTGAGATATTTAGGGCACTTGCAATGGTCAAAGGCACCTGTATATGCATGACCAACTTGAGCCCATAGCAACAAACTGGAATCTCACCTAAAACATTGTTTAGTCTAAGATGCTTTTCCAGGCTTTGGTCTATTATCAGTGGAGAAATACGAGCATCTTCAGAGGATATTCATTCCTTACTAAAGTAGATGTTGAAGGCTACTGAGATGAACTGTCCTTAGAAAATTATATTTCCTTTGTCCAGGAATGCAAGATTTCTAATAAGTGACAATTCACTTGTTATACACAAAATGCCTCGCTATTGAAAGTGAATATTTATCTATAAATGTAATTTTAAATATTTTCATACAGACAAATGTATTAGAATTAACATGTGTTTCATCCTAAATATTATTTAAAATACTATAGATGGAATGTTAAAATTATTAAGCTCTTCAAACTCAGTATTTTGTCTTCTATTTCATTTAGTACCTGAGAAGTTTTAAACTTTCAATAGAACAAAGCACTTTTTTCCTTTAATGTTCAAAATGTTGTTTTCACAATGAGGAAACAAGTGAAATTTACACTTTGGAGGAGTATCATGAGGCCTACCCTTGAATTATATCTCCCAATACCAATCTAGTGGTGCACACAGATGGGCCTGTCTTTAGTTTAAGATTAATATCTAGAGAATGTGGTTTTCTACAGCAGCAGTTTCCAGACTTTTTACCATACTGAAAATCCCTCATATATATTCCAGCGGAGGCTCCAATCTATACCAAAAAAAAGTTTAGGCAAATTACCTATAGCAGCATTTTCATGTTAAATTTAGTAGGTCTTCATATTTGTTGATGAAATTATAGACTATTGGTGGAAGAAAATAGGCTACTAGTACCCACTTTCAAAACATAAAAGGGTAACAACAGCTTTCAGATCTACATTTTAAATATAATTAATGAAGTAACCAGCTCAAAGAAACAGAAATATGACCAACCCTTTTACTGGGAACTAAAACTTCAATAAAATTGAAGACACATTCTATCAGAAGCAACACCCATTAAAAGGGTTCAGGTTGGTTTTTTGTCTTTTTTTTTTTTTCTAAATTAAGTCTTCTTAAAACTCTGAATAAGATTTTTATGTTGTTTTTTTCCCCTTGAAATCAGATGAGATGAATCCTACCACCCTTTCTGTCTGGAAAAAAAAAGCATGTAAAAGTAGCTGGAAATTTAATCACAAAATCCTAAAAAATGTAAGAAATTCTGCTAATAAGTTTAACCACGTAATGCACTTCAGATTATCCCAATAACTTGCCTTCAAATACAAGAAAGAGCAACTCCAATCAAATATCATTATTCTAAATTAGTAAGGCTGTGAATCTTATCAAACAGAAGTGACCAAAGTTTTCTTAGAATGACCTTCACAAAGCTTGAGGAGTAAAGAAGCAGAACTCAGAGGAAAGTGCATGTGACAATGGAGGGAGTCCCTTCAGATTGTGATGATGATGATGACATTTCAACATCTGCTGTTAAAGCTTCTGTGTACCTCCAGCTTCTCACATGCTAATAAGTTAGGTAACTCTAACTAATGCTAATAATGCTAATCATTAGATAACTCTAATTTCATAAGAGATTAAAAGTCTGGAGATATAGTGTTGATTTGGGGTTATTCAGCTGTATAAGAATAAAAATATCACAGTAAAAAACATGCATGTATTTTCCCCACCAAAACCTGTGTATTATGATGAGTCTTTCCTATCACATCTCAGGGCCTGGTTGCCAATAAAGACAAGGGGATTCAAGGGAGAAGGTAGTTGCCACAAATACTGAACATGCACTGGACACCACGAGCAGAAAGGCATGTGTATCCATCACTGCCTAGGGAACTTCCCCCAGGCATTCACCAAGTCTTGTCTTTGAGGCAAATACATGAAGGAAAAATCCTGTTCCTGTTCCTGTTTATTTCACTCACTAAGAGAGTTAGTGTTTTGCTACTTAAATCTGGATGAAAATACAAATCAGGACTTTGGTATTATGTAGAGCAATTTCTCATTTCATATTGGTTAAGTCTTGACACTTCGACAAAAGAAAGAGTTACACACCAATTAATTTTGCAATATGTTTAAATCATGGGATCTTCTGAAATATGCAGGATTTCCTTCATTCTGCAACACAGTTTAATATTATCCTTAAAGTAATTATTTCCATTTTATCTTTTTAGAGCAACCCTTGACAATATCAAAGTCCCTGTATTCCATCCAACAAGTGTGCACAAGCAGTGGAGATTTAGCCTTAGACCCTAGCTCCAATAGAGAAAAGCAGGATTTGTTCAATTCTTAATTTCACTGGGATTTTTCATCATAGACAAGATAGGGAAAAGCAAGATAATTTGGATGGTCTTTTTAAATGTCACACTCTGGTCACACATGACAAATGCAGAAAAATTCCCTGTTGGGAAGGTGTTAGGCAAACTGTGTACACTGGGTTGAAAAATGCAGTCTATCATTAACATTGCTGAAAGCAAGAACAGCAGTTGAAAACAGCTCAGAAACCTCAAGTATATTGGGGAAAGCTACCCAACACAAAGATAATGAGGAAAAAGAAGAAGGCTGCAATTTTCAGGAGCAATATACCTTGAACACTGAGTTACCATAATCCAGAAAAGTGGGAGTCAATACGTGCTACCTGGAAGGAGGAACGCAGGGTAGGAAGAAGAAGGAAATGTGGAAGGTAGCTCAGGTTTGGGAGTCTTCTGACTTTCAAAAGGACTAAAGAGAAAATGCATCACTGCACTGAATTCTCTATCCTGCAAAAGAACATCCATTTACCCTCAGAATTTCCTTTTCACCTCATCCTGCTGCACACAGGCTTGCATCAAATGTTGTGAAATACAAGTCTTTGTAAAGGCTCAGGAGTAGCAAGTGTCTGGTTCCCAGAGACCCAGAGAACTCACTCGGTATTTGGAGGCTCTTCCCTCTTTGCAAAGGTTGGCTTTGCTAATGCTGTTTTAAACTACAGAGGAGAGAAAGAGAAATGCTCTCATGGTATCATCAGGGGCTTTTTAAGACTCTACAAGGCAAGCAACCAATACAGTGCAGCACAGTCCTTGTGCTGCTTTCTTTAGTAACCTCTTCTGTTATTATAATAATTGAAAATTATAATTAAAAATCCACCCCTGGTATAGATTAATCCAACTTTAATTTATAACAATTGCCACCAGACTGCAAACTGTTTCCACATACAAAGTCTTTAATATAAAATCACTATCTAAGAATAAGAAAAGAAATTGTACAATGATTAAGAAAAAATACAAGAACTGGTCATAATCCTCGAACACATTAGCAAAGTCTAAGGTAAATTAGAGAGCTGATAAATATATTATCACCAACAGTGCATAAAGAAATATTTTAAGTAACACAGGGAAAAGGAATAAAGTTATTAAAATATAAATGACTTTTTCTACAATGGTATTTGCAAGGGGTCTCCACTGTATTAAAGAATATAAAAATAATGGAGAAGAATGAGCTGTGAGTACTGAGGTTTTCTACATTTGATTATTTTTAATGTAGAATTCAGGCAGGTATATAAGGCAATATACTACAGCTTCATATATAAATGAAGCATTAAGTTTCAGTAACTTGAAAATAATTTAGATTAAAATTGAAGTTAGCTCCAAATGGAATTGAGTTGTGAAATAGTCCTGTCAAAAATGAACAAAGATCTAAATCTAAAGTGACTATTGGTTAACAGAATATTGGTTAAAGTCTGTGATTTGAAGCCCATACTTACTTACTTAAAAAAGAGACAAAACCAAGTCTTTAAGGAAAAGCATCTGGCTTGTGTAAGACGTAATTTCAACTTGTTACCAAATTATCAATATTTATTTTTCTTATTAGTTTTATAAATACAAAATCATCTTTAAAATGTAACCATAAATTTTTTTTAATCTGATTTTTACAGTAATGTCTCAGAAAAAGGTCTAAAACCCAAATATTTCTTTAACTACCAGTAATATTTTAAACTCTTTTTATTTAGAAACAAGCAAGTCAAGAACCCCTCAGTTGCCTTATGACAGTAGACACCAAATCATTTGCCTATTTTATTAAAATACACATCAATAAGAAATGTTAAAATCAGAAGTGACATTATTTTGGAGGGTGAATTTCTAATGAAGCAACACAGATTTCATCCTGTGTGAAACAGCTGGACCATGACGAGATCACATTAGCACTAATTAAAATGATATTTTTTGGTGCAGTTTTTGTTAATCCAGCTTCATTGGACTCAAAAGGATTTCTGAAATCTGTAATAAAAGCTATTATGTAATCTTACTCCAGTTCTCTTGCATCAGGTTACTGTGTGAAATTTCCCTATAATAAACAATATTTTCTCAAAATTCTCACTCAATAAAATCAATATTAACTTTTTACTATTATAGCTGTTTTTTCCCAATATATGATCCTCATTTAATTAAAAAAAATTAAAGCTCTAATTTATTTTTTGCTTGATGAACAAGAAAAATATCATATTAAAAGCAACATTTTGCCATGTTTCTCTTTCTCCCTCACTTTCCCAGGTCCCTGTTGTTCCCAATGTATAATTTGCAAAACATATTGCTTCAATACTTACAATGAGAGAGGCGGCCCAGCTGTGGGAGGGAAAGGACAGCAGTCTCCAATATTACCATAATAATCTGCCTAAGGTCCCATGAGCCCTCTGGAGTATACAATTCTCTATACTGCAGGCCCCAGCTGGAGAATGTTCTCTTGACATGTATGCCAACCTTTGCCTGCAGGCAAAATAAAAAAAAGGCAGAGAAGTAATCATGAAAATAAAAAATCTTGTCAACTGTGGTAGGATGCAGTTTCCATGTATTTTTGCTCACGTAGGCAGTCGTGCTAACAAAATGATAGGAGGCTTTAAAAGACTGCAACTGGTACGTGTTTTGCTGGAGAGGGGAGAACATCATAAGCCACACTAATTCTGCAATTTTAACTTTGGGGGAAAAAAAGAGCAGTGATATTGTATTACTGTCAATATGCATGACAGCTTTATTTACCTCCTCTTCTGATGGCTGCTCATTATGGGATTTAAGCAGGAAAGTGAAACCCTGACAGTGTTGAGCTAATTGCAAAGGGCCAGATTGTGATCTCATTGTTTTGTGTTGGGTGGCTGGGGTTTTTTCATGGTGATGAGGGCTCTGGGCAAATAGACCTGCTGGCTCAGTGGGACTAATTGGGAAGTAAATGCCCATCCCTGTGAAAGGCATGCAATTGGCTCAGCAAACTTTCCAAGAAAAAAAAAAAAAAAAGCACGACTTTAAAACAAATAAAGGGAAAAGGTGGTTGGAAGACACATGTAAAAGACCAAAGACCTAATATATGCTTTTGCCCTTCAGTTTCAAACTCAATTTGTATGCAAGAACCCAAGGCCTTTCTTATTTCATTCAAACAGAAGAGGAACACCAGCACCACAGAGCTCAAAACAAGTCCCATGTTGTGATAGGTTTCTAAACCATTAAAAATAGCCTTCTCTAAAGAAAGAAATAATCTATGTGCACCAGTCAGAGGTTGCATTTTCAAAACAGAGTTGTCAAAGTAGGACAAAGAGCAATTTACAGTCTTAATTTTAATTAACAACAAAACCAGATTTTCTTTTACTTTCTTTTGCTACTAGAGGACATATTCCCACTCAAATACATAGTATTTCATCTCACAATAAGAGCATGGATTTTACAGGTTGTGCTCAAGATGGAAGATCTTTGGTATTAAACCAGTACTCAAATTGAAAATGTCATACCCCCTGCCTGAAAGAATTCAGAAAATACCATCCACCAAAGAGATGTGGTATATTTCTTAATCTAATGTATTTTGGACAGAGCAGATTTGTGCAACCATAAACCATTATGTAAGCAGAGTGAAAATGACTGTGGTAAGGTAACAGACAAGAGATGCTCTAGGCTCAGAGGACACAGGCGTGGGAGACATTCAGAGACAGGAGCTGCTCCAAGCAGGGGAATTTTTAATACAGTCACTATTTCACTCCTTCCTTCCTGCTCCCCACTAACCCACACAGTTTTTGTTTATGCAATGAACAATAACAAGACTGTTCATTCAAAAGTACTTTTCACCTCCCTACCTATATGCAAATATAGGGAGGATTGTTTAATTCTACAAAATCTGTTTAAATCTCCTTTGCCTCCTATCTTAAAGGCATTTAGAAGTAACAAGAACATGTTTAGATCAATAACTGCTCTTGAAAGGTATGCACAGTAGCAAGTTAAAGAGTTCAATTTGTTGTCTGAAAGTGGAAGTCATTACTTAGACTGGGTGGGCTTGTGAGAGACCCTGTCTGTCTGGCACATGAAGGAGGTCATTCATTAAGTCTGCCAGCCACGTGGAACTTTAATGAAGATGTTGGAAAATTTCAAATGAGGAGAAAATTAAAACAAAATCAAATAGACATTGAAACTACTGGGCCAAAATTAAACATTCCACATGAATGCAAGAGAAAGAAGGAATCACAGCCAAAGTGCATTTAGACAGACTTGAAAAATGTCCCCTCAAAAAACCACTGAAACCGAAGAACATAAAACTCCAAAAACAAGGGGCTTTTGGAGTCCAACACACTCACCAGTAGGAGAAGTTTTCACTGCAGCTTGGCACCAAGATTTCTAAAATGTCTTTTTGTCATCTGTAATAGGACATGGCAGTAAAAATGAACAAATAAACCCCACTTATTAGCATTGAATGAGCTGGAAGTCTGGTTACAGTCACTGTGGCTAACTATATAACATTGCCACCAGATTTATCTATGTATTAATCCATGTTTCTACAAAATGAATGAAATTTTTAGGGATGATTTCCTTCTCTGTTTTCTGGCTTGTGTTAACTAGGTATTGCTGCAAAGCCACAGGTTCATCAGTAAATCAGACACTCCCTGGGGCACTCACTTGCACTGTGGCCAACCTACATCACACAGCCCAGGTGACCATGTTTAACCCAAACCCCACTATTCACTGTAACAAGGTGACCTTCTTATCCAAGCTGCCTGTTGGGAATCAGAGATGCCCTTCATAAACTCCCATATCATCTCCAGGAGCAGTTTGAGAAAGCATAATTCACCATGGGCCAGAACCATGGGCAGAAAGATTTCCAGTGACATTTACCAGTATAGATGTAGTACTAACACAATTTGCTCATATTTGAAATAAATGTAACAATTTTTTTCAGGTTAGTGAGACCTCCATAAACACATTAAAAATAGTTATCATCCTACAAAGCCACTGTAAGTAGTTCAAAAAAGAAGTCTATAACTGGGTCACAGATCTCTGCAAAGCATTCATGCTTTATTTGCTGGTTCAATCACCTAAAAATAAATAAAGTTTGATATGATATGTCATTGTGAAATGAAATAAAAAAATGAGTTTTCACAAAATGTAACTTGAATATATGCTAGCTTTAAAAAATAGTGTTTGGTTTACGTCTGTACAGTTTTATGAATCCAACCCAAAAAACCCATAAAATTTGGACTTACATATGTTTGCATTTTCCTTCAACTAGAAGTACTCATTGATATTAGGCATGGCAGTCAGTATTTTGGTTGATAAGTATTAGGAGTAGGACAGGAGTCCAGGGTCAATAATCACAAAAAACCACTGTCTTGCAGAAAACATATTTCAACAAGTTTAGCCCTCCCATAATCTTCAAATGACCCAATTCTATGGTTTTGTCTTGATAGTAGTAATACAAGTAATACATAATTTTTGCAAATTAACTTTGTCTTACTTTCATTACCCAGTGGGATATGAGAGACTGGTCTAATCCAGTTGTTTTAGCCAGCTATTTTTGCTTGGAATAAAATCTGGAAGTTCTTGTCTCTCATTAAGATACAATTATTGAGAGATGCCTCTGCCTGAATTAAGCTGCAAACAAGACCATAGGCCAAAGTCAATAGCACAGATTTAATTTAACCACGAAGGGAGGTAGAAAGAAATAGAAAAGAGAGGAGATGGAGAGGGAGAAACAGACAGATTAAGCAGAAGATAGTCTCCACACGTGGATCCAGCAGCATCCCTTGGGTTCTTCTTCACTCTGGGTTTCTAGGTGGTGGGGGGGTTCCCAAGGTTGTTCAAAACTTCTCACTATTTATACATTTTAGCAAACAAGTTAATGCTCGTTGCCTGCACAGTTCTCCCACACTATTGGTTAGATTATTTCCTTGACTCTAATGCTAATCACCTTGCATGTTCAGCCTTCTTTTTTTTGAGTTGGTGGGTTTCTTGGGTAGAGGGATTGAGAGTTGGTGATCATGGTCACCCCCTGCTGGAATTACCCTTTACCCAATCTGATCTGATTTCAGCACAGTTGCTGAATTGACTTTCCTTGCGGCTCATAAATTCTGCATTCTTTGTGTACATTATCAGTGATGCATTCTTCTCCCAGAGTTTTGTTATCCTCACCCTAGGTCTGAGATAGCACTCAGACAATTGTATCACCTTTATGTTACCTGTGGTATCTTATCTAACAGTTGAAGTTCCAGGTATTTACAGAGGCATATTTGAAGGGGTGGGGAGATGGGGACAGAGTTCAATGCCTGGTGGTAGCAAGCATCTAAAGATGCCATCTGTCCCATAACTTGGGCTGATCTTTGTTTGACCAGTGATGTGTGTGTGATCAGTTGCTTCTTTACAAATTTTGCCACAGTGGGAATGTTTGTCTGGCTGCAGTAGCCAGGTTGTGCTAGCCAGATCTCACCTCTGCTGGGCCTGGAATCAGCACCATCCAGTCACTCCCTTCTGTGCTTCTTTCATGGCAGCCTCCTTCTGTGGTCTTAACAGTGTTTGAGACAAGAAATTGTGTTTTTTAAGTTCTCACATGTCTCTGCACAGAAAATCTAGTCAGCCAGCTGGTTAGACAGCCAAAGTTAGTTAAAACAAATGGCCTGTTTCTGTTACTTCGAGTTGATTTGGAAAATCTCGCTAGGCATGAGGTGTGCCAAGTGCCTTTAAAAATCCAGCTCCAAATCTCTGCAAAATCCCAACCACCTGTGTTATGAGCTCAGTCTGCAAGTACTTTTTTGCAAGTACTTTTCCATGCTTAAAAAAGTTCCTTGGCTCATGTCAGCAGAAAATATTTGCCACCAACCCAAAATGGTTCAAAACTGCAGATGCTGCTGAAAAGCTGATTCACCCCTGCAGGAGGAGTTCAGATGGCACAGTGGTGCAGGACACTGACAAAAAAACAAAAGCAAAACAAAAATATGTACAGCCAAAACTACTCAACAGACCTGAGATGAAGGGAACATACCTCTCAAGCCTTCCCAGCACATTTTGGGATTGGGTACTCCACGGTGGCTACAGACCTGATGCTGAAAAATTTTCTGTTGAGTGTCATAGAATCATAGAATGTTCTGAGTTGCAAGAGACCTGAACATCCACACAAACAGAAAAACAAAATACCCCAAGCATTTCTGAAAGGGGGAATAAATATTTCCACCCTGGACTGAGAAAGAATCTGGGATCTGTTATTTTTCCCAATGGGCCTTGAGCATCTAAGCTCAGCCATGCAACATAATTGTCCAACAAATCCAGTTGCTTCTTTCAGGATAGCCAGCTTACCACTTTTACTCAGAAAGAAAGTAGTAGACAACAATACATTCATCCTAGAATAATGAAATCCCTACATTATTCTGGGTATAGCTCAAGACCAATCACTGAGTCTTAGTAAGTTAAAAAGGAAAAAAAAAAAAACCAAATCCAAAATACAATTAATGTCTTCAGTATTCGCACTGTCAAATACTCAAAAACTTTTGGATGATTCTGAAAGTGCTCTACATCTGTTATGATCTTATCCCCACATCAAGGGATTATATTTGCTGAACACAACACACCATTCACGCACATAACTAGGAAGACAGGATTTGTGAGTTGCTACTCACAACTTAGAAAGTTAGTGATAGGATTTTAAAAGGACCCCTTACATAAATAGGAAAATAAGCATTAATTGCCAGGAAAAACAGACATAACAGATACACTCCAAAGATGCAGAGATTTTTGTTCAGAAAAAAGATAACTCAGACAATTGAAGAAAGCAGGATTATGATGTTAATTCCTTGGTGAAAAGAAAACTGTGTCAGTTCTCACCATCTTTTCTGTTTCTGAATTGTCTAGTATCAGTAAATTTTACTCTCTCCTCTAGGTTTCCTAATGCTGCCAGCATGCTGTGCTCAGTACACCTCCAGTTCAGGAATGAGATTGTGATGCTGTGATTGAACTGGTTACAAAAGGAAATCTGACTGTGATAATTCAGATTAATGTACAGGCATTGGTTTCCTTGGCAAGCTGTTAACACAGATGCAGGTCTTTACAGATGCTCAGCTCTTTTTGCTTCCAGAGTTTTCCCTTCTCTGATTCCCTGTCTCACAGTGAAAATGAAAGGGACAGTGCCATCACAGGTGATTTTGCTTCTTAGTTGTTTTCCTTGACATCCACTTACAAGCCTAAAAGCATATTTATTCACTATTTGTTTTGCTGTCACAACTAAAGCCTTCCATCAGATACAAGAACCTCACTTTGAAACATACCAGAAGATTACCTCTGTCTCAGAAAGCTCTAGGGGGCAAGTCTAATTTACTTTTGTAGACTCAAAGGCAGGGGAGAAGCTAGTGATGGAAATGTCATTCACTGGAGGGCCAAAACTAATAACAGTCCACAGGAATGGAAATATAATTCCTTCCAAACAGGTAACATAGGAATGCAAGTCATACAACCATAACTCAAAAATAAAAAATGTCAGATTTGGGAGTGGAAAAACATGGAGCCAATTTACTATTTTGTCTGAGAGATACAACAAAAACAGTGGCAGGTCCTAAGTAAGTTATTAACAAAATAATTTATAGTGGCACAGAAGGCTGATCCAAACAGCTGAATTTACGGCATCCCAAACACAACTTTTCAGAATCCAGGAATTCAAATCAGGGCTGTTCTTTTGGTGAATGGAACAGTGCTCCTATGGTGGAACAAAAGTTGGGAAACCATGGCTCCAGAGTTACATCCAGAAAGAGACTTGAGGAACCCTGTGACAAACAATACTGAATTAAAATCCTTCATAAAAAGATCACTAATCCTGAATCCCAAATTCAAAGGCTGAAGCATCAAGTTGAAAATATGTGTGAAGTTTTACTATTGTGAAGAATGCCAGAACTGCGAGTCACTGGAATTCATGTTGTACACAAGAAAGTGGAAGGGTTTTCAATTTCAATTTCCATGCTTTAGAACCCCTTACAAGCAGAGTGCAAAGACAGCAAGTAGCATAAGGGAGTTGGAGCCACAGAAAAAAAGCATGCTCAGGTTGTTTGCCCTTATACTGCTTAAGCCAGAAGTTACAGCAAGAAATCACTACCCATAATAGCACTGTCCATTATTAAAGTCTAGGGACATGTTCTGGCTGTATCTCAACTACACACTGGGAGCACTAGGCCACTGCATGCAGCAGCCTCACATGTTTTTATGCTGCTATTATTACTTTCAGTTCAATATAAGGAATCCCAGACTGCTGCCCAGGCAGGATGTAGATGGATCCAAACTATAATCACAGAATCATTGGATCATTTAGGTTCACAGAGACCATGAAAATCTTCAAGTCCAACCATTAACCCAGCACTGCTGAGAACACTACTAAACCATGTCCCTAAGTGCCTACACATCTACACATATTTTAAATACCTTCAGGTGACTCAACCACTTCCCTGGGCAGCCTGTTCCAATCCTTGACAACCCTTTCATTGAAGAACTATGCAATCCTCAAGACATAACTTGAGGCTGTTTCCTGATGAGCTGTCCTTTGTTACCTGGGAGCAGAGACCAACGCCCACCTCACTGCAACCTCCTTTCAGGAGTTGTAGAGAGTCATGTCACCCCTGAGCCTCCTTTCCTCCATGCAAAACAGCTCCAGCTCCCTCAGCTGCTCCTCAATAGACCTGTGCTCCAGACTCTTTATCAGTGTCACTGCCCTTCTTCGGACACTCTACAGTGCCTCAAAATCTTATTTGCAGTGAGGGGCCCAGACCTGAACACATTTGAGGTGTGGTCTCACCAGTGCCAAATACTGGGGGACAATCACTGCCCTGGTCCTGCTGGCCACACCATTGTTGATACAGGCCTGGATGCCACTGGCCTTCTCGGCCACCTGAGCACATGCTGGCTCATGTTCAGACAGCTGTCAACCAGGGCCCCCAGGTCTTTTTCTGTCAGAGAGATGTCCAGTCACATTCCCCTAAGCCTGTAGTGCTGCATGGGGTTGTTCTGACCCAAGTGCAGACCCCTGAAACTTCATAGTTAGACATCTTTCTGGAACACTTGAATAGTTCAAAAGATCTCACAGTCAGTGTTACCTAACATTGCATCTCAACAGTTTTTCTCTCTCCACTGCACCCTAGTACCTACAATGCCTTTTTTTCAGAAAACCTTGATCAAGAGTACCTTGAGGTACCCAGAAAAAAATTAACTTGATTATTCTTCACATTTCATTTCATATTCATGAACAAAAGGTATTTGTATCCTATAAATGGCAGTATTAACTTGCACAACCATGTGATAGGCAATAGTCAATCATGTCATATTTGTCTTTAAAAAAAATTCACCAAAAGTGGACTTGTACCACAATTGCAAAGGTCCATAAGTTAAATGAGAAAAATTCATCTTGTGCATAAAAATGTTAGGGGTTTTAGCACCGTTTCCCAACCTACTCATGCTAGAAATGGGAGGTCTAAGAGAAGGAGAACCTTGAGTTTTCAAGGAAATACTTCAAACGATTTTCTCTGTAGTGTGATGAGGTGACATAGTTCAAGATCATGCACTGATACTCATTCACAGAAAAGCTACCAAAGATGACCTCACAAGGGGAGATGTTTCTGTAAATAATGTAAATATTGTAAATAATGTTGCTTAAAACACTATAAAATAGTGAATTCCCTTAAAATAAATTGACTTAAACTCTTTTCCAACGTGTGACTGCTTGACATCATCCAAATCTTTCACTTTTATTCATCTGCAGATGATCTGCAGAGCTTATTTATGAGCTTTTGCTACCTGCTGACTCTGTACCTACACTAAACACAGGTTGATAAAATTCCTCACTAGACTGTCCCGCAGTCTGAATACATAAAGTTTGACAGAACTTCCTTCCGGACAGATGTAGATGTTGGCTTCCTCTACTGGTGCACATTTGGTCACAATCAACAGCCTTTTACTCTCCAATGACACCACATTATTTCAGTTGTTCACTCCAGTCAAGGAAAGTGGGACATCAGCAATGAAGGGATGCTTTAATCCTTGAGCACTGATCTTTAAAATAGATATCCTGAGGCACAAAACTGTTCCAAACATGATGGCTGGCATCAGTCCCTACTTATATACTGACTGGTTTATTTTTCCAGAGAAGGTTATTGGTTTTTTTTTCAATGAATATCACCTTCCTAATGAACACTTGAATGCAGCATGCTACTGCCCCTAAGAAAGAAAACCCAGTCTTGGTGATATTCCATGGATGCCAGGGCTTTATCCACAGTTTCTAAAGTCTCAACAGAAACATCCAAATAATACACACCAGACACCTGGACCCTAACTGAGAAAAACATTATTTTTCTTGCTTAAGGTAACCCTAAAAACAAATTAATGGGTCTTTCTTGACTGAAGTGCTTTAGAAATAGTATAACTATTTCTTCATTCTTCAGACTAGGTACCCTATTACGCAATGTAAACTTAGCCTATTTATAGGGGAAAATTTTGGCATTTGATTTTTTTGCTAATTATTTCCCTGCTAAAATGATAATGAAAAATATCCTCTTATTAAAAAGGTAGGAACATATGTTGGAAAAAAATTACTATGTGAAATATGAGCAGTGACAAACTTGAAAAGTGGTCTCACAACATGGCTATTGACATATGATACCCTTGGCAGCATAAGTGGTCATTTAATGAGGCCCATTGTAGGCTGTGCATGTAACTTATGCTTTAAATTTTGTAAACACCACCTAGTTGCTATGGCTTGAGGTTCTGTATAAATCATTAAACAAATATATTCAACCATTTATACAAAATCAAGAAGCAGGAAATCTCCATTTCCATATTTAAATCTCCCTGTATGTACAACGTTATTTTATTAACTTCCCTCCATCTCATACTGTATTGACAACAGTTGGCTTTTATTTAGCCTATACTTATAGAATTTTGTATGGAAGTGTGGAAGCATAAGTTACACTGGGGTTTGTAACCTTTCTTTAAGTAATCAAGTCAAGAGGGATCCACGACCAGATTAATAAAATGGCTACTTATAAGGAAATGAGCTATGGCCAGAAGTCACCATCAAATCAAGAATTACAGAGCAACCATATACAATCTTTTTCCAAGCTCACATCAGGCCTTTTCCAGAAATTGGAAAAGACAGTCCTACAAAGGCTGGAGCACAGTCTTTAAATTTAATGTGAGTAATCACATTAGCATCAGTTGAACTTCTCTTGTGCTTAAACACATGTAAGTCTTTGTGGTATTGGTATCTAAATTCATACAGATAGACTTTATGGAATACAGAAACTGCAGAGTGCATAAGTCTAAAAAAATACTTCTATCGTTGATTTTACACCCAAACAGTTCAGAGTTCTAATAAAAGGCACACAGAATAATGGTATAAAATTATTCTTATCCCTTATTCTCAGAAGCATCAGTCAATGAGAAGAAAAGACTATAGCCTATCCATATTTAATTATAAAGAAGGTTTCTCTCTGATTAATTGAATCATTAAACATGCACAGATACATTTCATGGTATTAAATATTAGTTACCTTCCAGTATATTAAGAAGTAAAATTCAGAGTGGATTAAATGGGAAGAATTATTCTTAGAGTACATCTTGCAGTGCATACCACCCCTCACTTGTTTCCCAGGAAACCAAATGAAAGCATAGACATTTCACACAGAACAAGAAAATGTGCATAGGCTGCAGAACAACTGGCAAAAAATCTTGACTTCTTTTTAATTTATTTATGGTTTAGCAATTGTACTGTTTATTCTAGCCTTTACAAATGAACTATTTCAGCACTACTCATAATCTGGTGCTGGCAGTTGGTGTCTCCATTAAAAATACAATAAAAACACTAGTTTAGGCATTAGGAGACATGGAAAAGCATACTGAACCAAAACATTCACAGCATATGTTCATAATAAAAGAGGATTTATCAAAACATTTTTATCTGAGAACCCATGTTTTAAGTGATAAGCAACAAATGCCATGGCTCAGTTCACAGGTTAGCAAATGCCATAGCTCAGTTCACAGGTTTGTTTATACATATATATATATATATATATGTATATGTATATATTTATATACAATTTACACACAGAGAATTTCTTTCTGTCCTATAACTTAAATAAAAGAGAGTATAAAGGAGAAAATTAAAAAAAAAAAAAAAGGAAATTAGGTGTCACTCAAAGAAATGACGAGGCTGAGAGAATAGTTTGGAGCAGAGGCTTTAAGCTGCCATGCTGTGCCTTTCACAGCTGCCTACACTTCATGTCATTAATAACCAGTAAATAAGATCTGCAGGTGGGCATATAGGGCACCCTGAGCCAAGAAGCTGTAGCTAGGGCTTCTGTCTCTAAGATGGGTGGCCGGGCTCATTTGCACAAGGCTGCTTATGTTTCCATACAGAAATGTAACCCTACTTAGCATAGCTTCAGGGAAGCTGCTACAATAGAGAGAATGCTAATTACTGTAACCAACTGGCAATGATGCATCCAAAATTAAATGGCCTGTGACTGAGCAGATGAACAATTTTTATAGCCCTAAGTTCAGGGAACATGGATATTCTGTCAAATTAACCGACAGTCTATTTGGTCTTAATAGGTAAATTGAAGTATTTTAAAACACATTTAGATGTGCTATTAAGTTATCAGTTATTAAGTGCAGTTCTCCTTTCAGCTGAATCTAAAATGCCTGTCATTATTGTATTAAAAAAATGAAAACACACAACCAATCAAATAAAAATAAACCTACAACATTTTATAGCCCCTAAAAGCTTAATCTTCAGATGAAACTGAAACATTGCCTCTGCTCCTGCTCTTAGTTCCTGCACCTCTCCTTGTACTTAGGCAAAATTCCTACTGAAGTCAGTAGCAGCTTTGAGCATAGAGGTCTTCAGGTACAGACACTGGAGTCTGCCTCCTCAGTCTTCAGTTCCAGTGAAGATTTTTTCTTTTCAGAACACTGTAAGATCAAAGTTTTCTTCAGTGAACATTTATAAGAAAATCCAAACCAAGGCCAGATATAAATAGTCCTTGATTTTTCCTCATTGCACTTAGCAAATTAATTAGCCATATATTTCAGCACAGATGATACCGCAGTCCAGGTTTCCTATAAGCACTTCAAATAAATCCACGTATTCCTCAACTAACTTTATTATACCCTTTAAAGTTACCAAAGACCTTTCTCTGAATACTAGAAAATACTTGACAAAATAAAAAAAAAAAAAGGTGAATAAACAACATACAAAAAATTTCCAAAAAGGCAGAGTTTATTGCCAGAGTACAATCCTTTTCAAAAGATGTTTTGTAGCAAGTAAGACTCACAAAGAAAATTATTGGTGCAGAATATCTGGCAAAATGGTTCATTTAGAGATTTCTCAGTAAACAAGACTGGTTCATTTCAGGAAAATATAATTGTAAGAATGTCTGCCTTAGTGTCCCCTCAGAAAATAAACAGCTGGCTCTAAAACCTACTGCACTTAGGATATTATTACAGAAATGTCAGTGAAATCAAGATCTTTAGTTACTGGTCAGACTTCACCTTTTTTGTCAAATTGAAACAGACATTTCTTTACCCAGCTTTCTAATACCAAACTGTGGGATTCACCTTGTCAGCCCTAAGAGAAATCTACAATGTCTGGCCAACTCACTCTAGCAACCTTTAATAGGCCCTGGGTTAAAACTAGACACTTGTAGAATACAATTCAGCAAATTTATTTGGTATGTTTATCTGAAGATATGATGTCTCATAAAATTTCTTACTCATTTTTCAGACAGCCAAGATGGAAGTTGTGCACCCTGCACTGCCTTCAAAGGGCTCTTTATGAGTTCCTTGAAAAGAGCACACCCACTGATGGAGCCCCCTCTCAAAGCCACCAGGACACCACCTCCTCCACTCCCAAGAGCATGGAGGGGTGGGGGGAGCTGCAGGGATGAGCTGCAAGGAGCAAGAACAGCTGCAGCCACCACTCAAACCAGAATTGATGGATATTGATAACATCACCACAGCATTGCTGCAGTTTTCTCATTGGCCCCTCTCTCCTCCTGTTCATTGTTCATTCCAATTCTCTCTTTACTCTTCTGTTTCTCCATTTGCTTCCTAATACAACCCCCCCAGACAGATTTGAAAAACAATAGCACCAAGCTTATAAAACTGCAGCAGTTCCTGGATATATGTTACACCCTTCCCTCCCTTATTCTCTTGTCAATTTAAGATCTGTACAGCTGCCTATTTCTTGACTATGTTTTTTTGTGAAACTTGCCTCAGAGGCTAAGACCACATTTACCTGAACTCTGGTGTCCCAGGAGCACTCTGAAGTGTGACTGTAAGCATCTGACAAGCTTATTATAAAATACTAAAAAGAGAGTGGGAGATTTCTGTTTTAATCCAGTGACATTACAATGACAGACAAGAAGAAAAATTACTTGAATATTTAACATCTTTGCTAAACATTCTTGCAATGAAGAGATGGAGAAACTGGGATTACAGATTTCAGAGGTAAGTCAAGAAGGAAAGGTCTGGGACTGATTTGGATCTATAGCATCTTTTACATCTTTCTGGCAAATGCCTGGTCCTGCAAGGAGCCATGTACAATGCCCTGGTTGTCACTTCACTCCAGAGGTCTCTGATTTTGAGCCAAAGATAACCATATACACATTTACAAAATGTAAAATTCCACTTTTTTATATTTTTAACAAGAAAGCCTTTCAAATATCAGCTGATTTTAATTAATTCAATCCAATTAATGCAAAATTGAAAAAACAGGTGTATCTACTGCATATACTCACAGGAAATGCATTGTTTTTCTCTTACATTATTCAGAAGTTTAAAGAATTTCATTGAAATACACAGCTTTGCATATTCTAGACTAAACGAACTCTGCACATTTAGGGAAAGACTGATTTTTTTTTAAAAAAGGCATTTTCATAAGCTAGTACCTTATATTCAACCACCATATTCATTCTCAGAAGTGCTGAAGTTGTTGAGCAGTGAATTAGTGACACAATACTTCACTGGGAAAACACCAACTGGGCCATTTTGCAGGTGTCTGCAGCAAAAAGCCAGGAAGAGTTGTGGCACTGTTACAATTATCTCTCTGTATTGCTTTGCAGCTTTTCTTTTTCTTCTTTTCTGCCAGAAAAGATTGTCTGGGATTACCAAACTCAACATAAAGCACTGCTGAAATTCACAGTAGCATCTGTCAAACCACTGGATAAACTGGATAACCTGGTTCCAGCCATCACACTATTGCAAAGAACTCATCAGAGGGTGATATATTTACTGGATCTCCTTGGCATCCCTCCTGTTTGAAGATGTTAGCTGCAACTGGCCTCAGAATCCACTTCTGATTACACAATACAGAGAACAGACAAGCATTTTTTAAGGTTACAGCTGGAGCAATTAAACACGTCCCCAGTTGCATACCCTTGCTAGGTCTCTCTGCTGGAAATGACTGTGCTGCAGCAGACAATGCCCTTCTAGATTTGCCATAATGCAAAACAAAGAAATTATGTCCAGCATGCTCATAGTCCATGGATAATGAAAGTAAAAAATGGTCTAACTTTGCAGCAAACAGATAAGTAGCAAACAGCTCAGAGATGAAAATATCTTAAATCTTCACAGCTATTCATAAAATAAATGGGTTATCTGAATGCCCTCTGCACATGTTTCTGACATGATCCTTACAGCCTGACTTTTCTGAAAGTGCAAAGAAGCAGTGTGTGTGACAGATTTAAAGGAAGGGGACTGATAACTTGCTGCAGTGTGATTTAATTTTTTATGGTAAATGAGTGGTATATTTGATTGGGGAATAGGACTCTGGCAATTACATCAACTTTCTGCAACTTTATATAAATGGATAGTCACAATAGTGATCAGCCAAAAAAAGGAATGCTAACAGGGGTCTGCATGACTCCATACTGGAGTCATGCAGACTCTGGAGAGCACACCAGAACACTCTGCTGCTCATGATTTGAAGCTGTATTTCAGAGCCTCTCAGAAGTGCAGTGCCAGAATAAATAAGAGTTTTGGAGAGACAACAACGGGCAACCAGTTTTGATGTCAGACATTAAAGATGAATCATAGAATTTTTCAGAGCTGTAAAAGATAATAGTTGTTACATTATCCCATTACTCTAAAGTCCTCAGTCAAGAGAGATTTTAGGGAACATTGACTTTGACACTCTTTTTCTACCAGAGCACAGGACAAAGAACCAAATGTACTGCAGAAGCTAACCAAGAAATTTGTCAATTTCAGTGTGAAGTACAGCATTCAAAGTAAAATACAAAGTAGAGCGTAGAAAAGGATGCATCCTTCATGGGGAATGCTTCAGGTCACTCTTCAAATGTGTGCTCTTACTCCTGATATGTCCATACATCTGTTTCTTAAACTACAAGATCAGGCATAACTACAAACACACACACACAAAAAAAAATTAATTGTCAAGATGGAGATTATTAGGTGAAACTGGACCAGAAATTTTAATAAAGATTGCTTGTATTGCTTCAGTACTGCTTCAGGTGTGATGAACGTGCTATGAGGAGGACTGTGTTCCTTCCAAATGCTTGGATTTTTTCCTTGGCAGAAGAGAGGCAGTAGCAGGCCCTGCAAGAGCACTCCCAGGTACCCTCACCATCCTAGAATGAGTCACAAGGTCATGTGTGGGACAAGGGACTGCAGCAGGGCTGGGGACATTCAACCTATGTACCCACAAACACATCCCTCACACGGCTTTTGGGATGTCTGGCAGAGGCCAAGGGGCAGCCAAGTGCTGCATGATAACCACGAACACAACACCATCTGAGAGGGACTACCTGGAATCAGGACATGGCCACTGAGGGTGGGAAGAGAAATATCAGAGCCCTCTTTGCTCCTCTCAGAAAAATCCACACTTAGTCACAAATTACTCCTTCCTGGGATGAGTGGTATGTAGCTTCGACATAAAGATGTTACAAACGCCAGTCAGCAAGTCCTACAGGGTGACCTGTGGGCACTCAGGACCTTCCAGGAGGAGGTGACAAACCTGCCAAAAGGTGGCACAATGTGCAGTGCCTGCACTGTTGGCTGGCTGCTCAAATTAAATTTTAATAGAATTTTTAAAAATAATTTCAGTGTAAACCACAATGTATGTGAGTGAGCCTAAATTAATAAAAAACTATCTTTCAAGAATGAAGAATAAATGTAATCTGAGATCAATATTTATGAAGCTGTGATTAATTGACTGATGACCAAATGATTACAAACTTCTGTCTGAGGCAGCTACTCAAATGTATTAGCTTTGACAAAAAAAAATTTTAAAAAATACAAACTGGGTCAATGAAAAAATGCATTCCTAATCAATTTTTAATAGCACTTAAGATTTTATGATTTTTTAAACTTTCCTTTTAATAATTAATCAGAAAAATGAATCTAATTTAAACAAGGTGGTATAAGGTGTTCTGTATCTGTTTGATGGCGTTCTTAATGAAGAAATTCAATTAGGGCTGACTTTTCACTATAAATCTCTGGTTTTAAGGAATGCTCTCATTGGCTGGTAAACATGTGAGACTGGGAGAATAATGGAGGTGAACTGCACTGCTCAGCACAATCTACTCATTAGGATTTTACACTATAATTCCAGCCTCCCCTTGCTTAACAAAGGGAAGGGAAGGGAAGGGAAGGGAAGGGAAGGGAAGGGAAGGGAAGGGAAGGGAAGGGAAGGGAAGGGAAGGGAAGGGAAGGGAAGGGAAGGGAAGGGAAGGGAAGGGAAGGGAAGGGAAGGGAAGGGAAGGGAAGGGAAGGGAAGGGAAGGGAAGGGAAGGGAAGGGAAGGGAAGGAAGGGAAGGGAAGGGAAGGGAAGGGAAGGGAAGGGAAGGGAAGGGAAGGGAAGGGAAGGGAAGGGAAGGGAAGGGAAGGGAAGGGAAGGGAAGGGAAGGGAAGGGAAGGGAAGGGAAGGGAAGGGAAGGGAAGGGAGACCATGATTTCTGTAATCTCTGTGACTTTATCAAACTTTTCTGATGTTTTGCCTCATTCTTCACTACATCCTGGGGGACAGATCCTCTGCTAGCAGCAGGCACCACAAGGTTTTCTGAAAGGCTTTTGTAATTACAATTTAAATCAAGGCCTGTTGCATCAAACCACCAAACACTGGGAGCAATGCCAGAGATAAGGTAGCCACCAAAACTTGGAGAATAATGGCCTAAATTTGAAGATATTCCCTGCAGAAGCATTCTCCTAAGTCAGTTAAATCTATGCAGATGGGTTAGCAAAAAACTTTCTATGCATAAAAGATGGCTAAAATTCAGTCCTTTTCACTGTTATATGGCCTATTTCACAAAGGCTCTCTCTGTACTAGCAAATAAAATAAGCAAATAAGATTAGAAAGTCTGTTTATACACACCTCTTGATAGCAGCTCACCTGGTACATCTGTGACTCATTGCAACCAGCCTTCATCCAGACAGTCTTCCATCTGGTGAAAAGTCCATGGAGACATCCTTAAGGCTGAGATATACGAGCAGGGTAAAAGAGTGCCTGCAAAACACTTGTGGAGCTTCTCCCTGCCCTCAGATTTCATTCTAGTATAATACAGATTTTTTAGATAAAATATCTGAACAAGGATCTAAAGGGAAATCAGCCTCTTGCATGACCCTTAAAAAGAAAGAAGGGCACAGTTTAATGCCCTGAGTATGAAAGCTGCACTGACTTCAGGTACAACCCAGCATTATCTATTTACTTGTTTGGCTCTTTGCTGACACATCAAGAAAAATGGAAAACATCAGAACTGCAAGATCAAAAAATCTAAAAGAGATCATGAAGAATGGGGTTTTTCTTACTGAACTTCAGATGCCTAGAAGCAAGATGTCTACATCTGAGCTAGTCCTTGAATTCCTATGTGGGTTTGGAACCTGAGAGCAGAAATATTCTTCTTTAAGAGGGTAAAGTTACAGCAGTTAAATTCAAAATGAAAACTTTAAAAGTGATTTGTCATCTTTTACTATTTCTTGTGAAGAAGACTAACTGCACCAATCTCCCACAAGACTGTCAATCTCAAATATTATGAAATCAACAAGTTATTCTCTTTCTCTGTTCCAGTTCTCTTACCCAGTGGCCAGAGATTAATCTTCTGGCCTCTAGTACTCATTTTATTTCCTTTCTGGAAATACCAAATTTTTTTTGCAGCCAAACTCCCAAACACCCTTTTAAAGAGCGATAAATTTGTTTATTTTAAAATGAAGGCCACATGGGAACTCCCAAAGAGCAGGTGGCAAGAGCAGCCTACAGTCCTCAGGCAGGATAGACAGGGATATCTGAGAGCTACGTGTTTCCACTGAACAGCCTCTGAATGGAAGTGGTGAATCACCAAGACAGTGTCTCACAACAGGAGCCAGTGAGGCCACCATTCTGCAGGGCTCGTCAGCAGTAAAATCCTGAGCAGAGGGAACCTGTTTTTGCCCTTTAATAACCACAGGTCTGATTTAGGCACCTAGAATCCAGTGCTTCTTTACTCAGCTTGAGGCAAGTTCTATATTGTCTTAAATCATGCAAAACCACCTGGGAAACCCTTTTATAAAGGCTGAAGATCCATCCAGTCTTGTTACTGAAGAAGAAACTTTTCAAATCCAGCTTGAACAGACTTCACTGTTGCAGAAGTAGCCAGTGAGAGTGGATAGTTTGGATATCATATCTATTTGTGTTGGTACAAAAAATTACCTTTAGGTTAGGTTTTTAGGGCATAAAGCCCCACATCCAAATATGTATATATTCAAATTATTGGAAGCAATGTGACTGCATTATTTGTCACTGAGCTAATCAGCCAAGAAGACAGACATTTCATACTTACATCTGCTCCTTCCTCTCTCTGCACACGGCTGGGAAACATGCACAGGTCCAAAATACAGGAACTTGTGTAATTTAGGCCAAAAATACAGTAATTTTATTAATCTTTATCAATCAAACAATATATGTCTCAAGCAGAAAAGAATTGTCTCAGTTTAGTACTCTGATCAGTTTTTCTTGTCCTATATTGTTTTTTTTCAAGGTCTCATCAAAGGACTTTTCACATTTTGTGACAGATGCTATTTTCATATTCCCACTATTAATCCTCTCAGATATCTGAGATTTCAGGAGCAGGTAGTGAAGTTGCTGAAGCACTTCACAAATGACACCCTAATCCTAGGAGATCAGTAATGGTTAGAGTCTCAGCTTTTAACCCATTTTCTCTCTATAGATTTACCAGCAGTGGCCAGATTGTTGGAAAACTGCCTGACTGTTTGATCCTTATGCCCCAGTGCCTCAGCAGAGGCATGCCAGGCATTCCAGGAATTTTTTTATCTGTTTCATCCTGGCTCCAGCTCTCTTGCAAAAGTATCCTTCATGCTATGTGGACTATGGTGTTCAATAGCCTGGACCTGTTAAACATTTGTTACCTCCTGCATTTACATGGTATTTCTCAGCTTCCCTCAGCTGCAGCTGAGATTGTTACCCCTCCAGCTCCTTTCTCCTTGCTCTCCGAGGTCTCACTTTCAGTACTACAGAATTAAGTATTTTCCATACCCCTGAAGAGTTGGTAACATCAACCCATAAATTTCAATAAAACCTGAGGCACTTCTAGATCACAAATAATTTTTTAAGTATTCCTTCACAGACTATGCATACAACTTCAGCAAAAATCCACTAAGCAAATAGGTTTAACCTCCTTAAGAGAAAACATGTTCCTTTATACAGCTTATTCAGAAAAATAAACTCCTTTACAAGTTATTTTTGGTTGAGAGAAAATATATTCATCGCAACAGAGCTTGTTCTCTAACAGGTCACTTTCCAGTTACATACACTTTTTTGAAGCAGTGGAAGTCATGTCTTTGAAAGGGTTCCTGCTTTATCCCAGATTCATTTAAAAGAGTTTCACATGTCAAATGTGAGACACATTTCCTTGCTTTTGATTTCTCTTTCATGCATTTACCCTTTCTACTCTCTATATTGTCTAAGCACATTTTTTCAATAAAAGTCAATATAAAAATAAAGCCAAGAAAGATAAATAAGAGGGATTCATTGCATTCCTGTGTAGTTTGCTGGCTGCACAATACACTTACTCAATGAATTTCAGGCTTCAGTGGTTCTCTTTTAAGCTCAAAAATCTCAAAAATTTTACATTTCTCTTGAAAAAATTTCTCTGAGCAACATTCTACCTAAGCAGCATGTCAGTAGTGCCAAGGCTAAAAGAATCTCCTTGAAGTGGATGCCCACTCACTCCAGCCTATCTTAATGGTACATGTATTATGTTGGTAAATGATTCTTTTCTTATTTCACAATAATTTTTCCCAAGTTTACTAGAAAGTGTTGTAATATGTAAGCACTCAATTTTTATCAAGCACACTTTATTTAAACCCTCTCCTACCCAAGCATTTCGTTACCACCAAATCCGCTAGGTCTTGTCTATGCTGGAATGTCACCATGGATTAGTTCCCTCGCTTTATTTGCTGTGACTTACCTATATCCAATTGAAATGCATCCGTGCAACTCTGCTATGTCAGTCTAAGATACTTTCCTTGTTCATCATTGCATCCACAACTTTATGCTTGTTTGAATTAGCTGCTCAGCACTATAAGCATTTATCTTGTGGTGCAATGTTAAATCACTCAGGTCTGTAATTTTCAGCATGCTGTGGCACATTTACAAGAAACTACAGGAATCCTGGGACTGAGGTCAAGCAAGCAGACTCCTAGGAGCCTCATATACCCCCAGCACTGCTTCCCAGCTGCTCTCCAGCAGCCCAGAAAGTGCAACACAAAAGCTCCGTGATTTGGAGTCATTGGCACAAGCTGGGCAGCCGATGCAAAATTTTCATCCTTGGATTTGGCCCCTTGGTTTCCATGGATCACAATCTTCCTCATGGCATCATCACACGCAGCACCTTGCAGGGTGTGAGGGCTTATCCCAGTACTCGTTTTCTTGTAGTCCCCAAAGCTGCATGGGCTGTGCAAATCCCACTGAGCTGCCTGGCAATGTGGTGGGCCAAGAAGCAAAGCAGTGGAAGGGCAGTGTGGGAACCCAGCAGTGATGCCAGGTGAGAGACTGCAGATGGACTGGAGGTAATAGGGAACACGGGCTCCTGCCCTGGGAGCTTCCCTTAGAACATGAGAACACGTTCCCATATCCCAGGAAAGGACGGACTTGTGGGACTGAGACCAGAAGAGGCCACCAGGTTGGTTAGAGAGATGGAGCACCTCTCCTAAGGCTAAGAGAATTGGGATTGTTCGGGCTAGAAAAGGCTTCAGGGTGACCTAATTGTGGCCTCCCAGTAACTGGAGAGAACTTACAGAAAAGATGGGCCAAGACTATTTACAAGGGCACATAGTGACAGGAAAAGGAGGAACAGATTCAAATTGAATGAGAGTAGGTTTAGATTAGAGATTGAGTGGTGAGGCACTGGAACAGGCTATCCAGAGTTGAGGATGCCACATTCCCGGGAGTGTTCAAGGCCAGGCTGGATGGAGCTCTGAGCAACGTGGTCTAGTGAAAGGTGTCCCTGCCCATGGCATGCAGATTGGAGCAAGACGTTCTTCAAGGTCCCTTCTATCTCGAGCCATTCCATGATCCTGTAATTGTGTAATTCTACGATTCTGTGATTCAGGGCAATTAACAGAATAAAAACAGCCGTTTATTTAATTCAGCATGATGAAACCTGGGCACAGCAAACGTTTACCAGGGGAGGGAGATCACCCTTGCTACGGCGTCGGCCTCCTCCTGCTCAGGAACTGTGCCGGGGCTCCCCATGGCGCCGTGCTTCCCTCAGAAATGCCGTGCGTAGGCTGAGCCCTCCACGGACTCCCGGGACACCCCCTCGGGGGGCAGCAGAAGCAGCAGCAGAGCCGTGAGGGGCCGCGGCTCCCGCCCGCCCTCCAGGGGAGCGCTGCCAGCGCGGGCGGCGCTCCCCTCCGCCGGGCGGCCGCTTGGCCTCGCCGGCTGCCGTAGCAGGACTGGCGGCGCCGGGGCCGGGACCGGGGCCGGGGCCGGGGCCGGGGCCGCCCACCCGCGGGACTTCCGTGCTGCTGGCGCCGGCCCGCGCCGCTCGGGGCCCGCCATGGCGCAGCACGGCCCCAGCGTCACGCTGTCCCTCACGCTGCCCATCACCTGCCACATCTGCCTGGGCAAGGTAACGCCGCCGCCGCTGCCCGGCCCCCGCGGGCCCGCGGGGGGTGCGGGGGACACGGTGGTCTGGCCGGTGGCGGCAGCTCAGGGGCCCCGCCGCGGCTCGACGCTCTGACCCTCGCCGGGGTTGTGTCTTTTAAGGCTCTGCGGCTCCGTGTGGGGAAGGAAATTTGTGCGTGGGCCGTTCCCGGCGGTGGCCGAGGCTTGCTGGCAGCCTCGGGATGTTGGGAAGCGCGCGTTGTGCCGGCGGGAGCGTCCCGGGAGGTGTTGAATGGGCCTGGGGGCGCCCAGGTACGCGGGTGTGCAGCTCCCGAGGTGCAGGTGTTGAGGTTTGGGGGTTTCTCCCGGTACCAGTAGGATACTCAATTATAAAATGCTCGGGGAGCTCGTGTTTGAGTGCTGTGTCGCGGAGAACGAGTGAAACAAAGAGGGGGTGTATCAGCAAGGAGATTTAAAAAGTGTTGAGCAAAACTGCACCAATCTGGAGAAAAAGTTTCCGTTTCCTCTCTCTGACCCTTTCTCAGTTCCTTTCTCTTCTCCCTCGGGAAGCAGAGGGCTCTTGCTAGCCTGTTCTTCTCTAAAAGCCCCAGAGCTAATTTCATGGCTGTCACTAATTGCTTCTCAAATTCTTTGAGCATTCCTTACCACTCTTTTTTTCTCCTCTCGTTTTTTTTTTCTTCAAGGTCAACAATAATCACAATGGGAGACGTAGCTTTTATATTTGTACTCTGGCATTTATCGTCTGGTTTGTTTCTACTTCACCTGGCCTTCACTCCCAGGCCTTCTCTGTTGGAGTGATAACAAAAGAGCAGGCACATTTGATGTGTGAAGTAGGTGTGGAGCACTGGCAGTGAAAGTAGTCAGACGTCTCCCTCTTCTTTAGCCTCCTAGTTCTAACAGCGTGTTACTTTTAGAAACCGTGTTTACTCATTTCTTGGGTTTTTTTGGTTGTTTTTTTTTTTTTTTTTTTTTTTTTTTTTTGTTTGTTTGTTTTTTTTGTGGAAGCTGAGCAAGACTTTCTGGCTGTTGTCCTGTTAGTTTTCTTTTTCTGTTATCTGTCTAATGGAAATGGAGGAGAACCCAAGTGTACTCTGTATGTTGATACCTTCCACTCTGCAAAAAGTGGAAAGAATGACAAGAGGAGAGTGAAATCAAACTGACAAAGATATTTGCTTTTTGAATCCACTCCTAGTTACTTTCTGATCTAAGCACTTGATAGTTTGGTTAGGTATTCTTTCATATCTTGCTATGAAGCCACTGTGTTATTCCAAGCCACTATTTCATACTTTCACTTCCTTTTAAGATGTTCCTGCATTTGTGCTGGAAGAGGTTTCCACCCTCTTCCTTGCTGTCTTGCACTGAGCTAATACATTCACATGTATGAGTGAATTGTGAATCCATTGGTGATGCATGTAATAAAGATATTTGAATGCTTTCATTTTTAGACATGTAAATCTATTTAAATTTTGGCAAAGCTGACAGCTCTGACTGCCATTTCTTTTTAATAGACATCTTTGTCTCTAGCTTGGAACTTCAATGAAAAACTTCACCAGAAAAACCCATTTTCTTGGGATTAAGGTTTGAGAAAGGAATTTTTTTAGTTTGAATCAGGGAAAAAAAATCTTGTCAGTTTTTACTATGTTTTGGGAAAGCAGGGAGTATCATGGAGGGTTGACATAATCTGATACTTCCCTGGTTTGTAGCATAGACTTCAAATCAAGTAGAAGGCCCACCCTAAACTCAGAATGTATCTCTTTCTACCCCTGCAAAATTTGCAAAGATCTGACTGCAAGATATGAACTATTCACTAAGTAATATGGTAAGAGGATAAAAAAGGAGATATTACAGAAAAATTCTTTCAATGAGTTGGCCACTCATTGTTTTTAGTGGAGCTGAAATCTTGGGCAGCAGGGACATATTAGCCTATTTTGTTAATGTGAGCAATGTCAGAAAGCGTGTTGGCAAGATGTGCAATGACCATTTAAAATAAGAGTGAATGACTTGGATCAATTTCAGGTTTGTTACCTGAATATTCTTTTGGTACAGTCTGGGCTGTGTTCTAACATACCTGTATTTTTTAATAGCAGATCGGGGAGTCTGCTTCAGACTGTTTTACTTGTCCCAGGATGTCTGAAGATCTCTCTTGTTGGTTTTGGTGTCAGCAGGTTGTTTGGGCTCAAGACACAGTTCTGTGTTGTTTGAAACAGTCTAGGTTGTCTGGGGATTGGTTCTCTGGTGTGTGTCTGATTTTCCATGTGCCTGCTCCTCTGTTAGTGTTGCCTGAAGGCCCAGAGGTGCCTTCAAAGTGATGTGTACAGGATTGAATGTGGATCTGCATAGGAATGGCATTATGTTGGAGAGAAAAATTAGGAAATTGATCAAAATCACCTAAGCTGATCAAGACTTCTGAAATAAACCAAAGTCTTTTTAGACGTTATGGTCAATTAATGAACTGGAACTGTGCTGTAATTCAAGTAAAATGCTTTTTTAGTAATAGGTATATCCTGATCCCCCACCCTCTGGGCTTGTCACAGTTAGTGGGAAGGGCAGTGCCACTGCCAGCCATGGTGTGACATTTCAATAGTGGCTTTTGCTGTTCTGGTGTGCCTTGCTTTGTGTGGATCCTGAACCAACTGAAGTATAAAGCCCCAGCCCTGAAATGAAACTTGTAAAGGTGTGTAAATCAGAAGCACTCTACCCTGGAGAGTAATAAATGTGACTTACTATTTTGCTAGAGATATGGAGTAATCATTCACGTGCAAGACGTGTGCTTCTGTGTCAGGTTTGGGGTAACTGGGGGTCTCTTGCTCCCTGGGGGGAAAAACCTGCACTCATGAAACGTCTTTTCCTGTTTGGATTATTTTATGTTATTCTGCTCTGTATTTTTTCATCACCATCCATATAACTATTCTCAAGCTGCTTCAGAGTAAGAAAGAAGTATGGCTAGAGAAAGTTTTTTTTTTTTTTTTTTTTTTTATCCTGCTAGCTGCAGGTGAGAAGGCTCTTTTTTTCTTGAAAAAGAAAGCAATAAGTAACAGGATTTTTTAAATTAGAAATAATGGAAATTGTAATATTTAAATGTTCCCAAAGTATTGGTGTGCTAATGCTTGCAATAATCACAAAAAAATTCTCTTAATTAGAGGTGAAAGTTCAGTCTCTCTTTGTTCATACTTTCAGTAACTTGAGTTTCTGTTTATGTATAGATACTTCCTTTGACTCTCTGGATTGTCATATTGGAGGTCTTAAAAAAATTGTGAATCCTGTATGGTAACAGAGGCATAGAGAGTGAATTGGAGGAGAAGGTGACAGATCTGGGCCTTAATTCGTATCCATGAATATTTCAGTGGTTAAACAGTTGGGGTTTAGCTCATGCAATGCTGATCATTGGGTACAATTGCTACAGGACACGTCTGGTCTTTTGGCCAAAGTGGTTACTGACTATCCTTTCCAGGTGCTTGCTTCTCCCTGCCAACATTTCATTTTTCCTTTTTAGTCTGACTACTTTACTAACAGAGTGAAAGAGGAATATCTTGAAAATTGTGCGGAACTTCATTTAAAGATGAAGATTCTCTTGAACTTGGGTTTTAAGTGCAGTACAGTAGAATTTGCAACAATATATATTCTAACACTTCTGTGTCTAAAAATACATTTCTTGAAAAAAGACAGGAGTGAAGGAAAAACAATTATTTGAAGACCCCTAACACAAATACTAATGTTAACAAGTAAGAGATTCGAGAGTGTGTATTACAGTAAGCTGTAGCAAACTGCAGTAAAGCATAAAGTCTTTTTCTTCTTCATCATATTTAGTCCCTCTATGCACATTTACTTTCAAACAGGGTTTATAGTTAAGTGACAAGAGAGAATAGTGCATTGTCATTAATATTTTCTAAAAGTTTGTTTACTCTGCTGTTTTGGAAGGGGAGGAAAAGCTTGAAAGAATCTGTGTCTGATTGGAATATTTAATCCATCAGTTAGCTGCCCCATTCTTGGCTAATGACTTATTTAGTAGCAATGCATATCTAGCAGGAGACTTGAATTAGTGATTGCTGGTTCACATTTCAGCTCTGTGGTTTTGGCCCTGATCCTTTTTAAAGCTGATTTCCATGAAGCTGGTTATCCGCAGGCTAAAGTTAATCTGTAACACTTTATGTTCCAATGATACCTGTTCCACAGCAAAGTGATGGATAGTGCCAGTAGAGATCCCTCCGTGCCTCACTTTTGAAAAGGCACCTACTTTGGTTGTGTTCTGCCTTGGGATGAGAATGCATTTTGCTGGAGTGGCTGGCTGTAGTTTGTGGAGGTTGTGGGGTAAAGGAAAGGGGCTGCTGCTGCTCTGGTTATTAACAAGCTCTTGCAAACAAGGACCTTAGTTCTGCAGAAATTGTTATAGCTTTGGTGCCTTTAATAAGAGGGAAATCTGGTGCTGTGAGTCAGGAGATTGCTCCTAGCTAGCCCTGCAAAACAACACTGTCACTTTGCTTCAAGGCCAGACTTGCACTGGGAGATGGGGTTGTGTATTTTTGTATTTTGTTACTTGAAGGAGTTTTAAGGTATTCATAGAGTCTGTTTGGTTTTTTCTTTCTTTTTATTTCCTCTTTAATGCTAAAAGGTCCGTCATCCAGTTATCTGTGTGAACAACCATGTTTTCTGTTCCGTTTGTATTGAAGTGTGGCTGAAGAACAATAATCAGTGCCCAGCTTGCAGGATTCCCATCACGCCTGAAAATCCCTGCAAGGAGATTATAGGTAAGGACGAGTTTAGGCTTTGAAATAACTTTCTGCTATTTACTGCTGGAGGACATTGCTTTGAGTCCAGAGATGTCTGTTCTTCTGTGTGTTTTTTACCAACATCTAAGGAAGAATTAACTGAATCTTTAACCTTGTAGCTATTAGGGATGTTACTGGGAAGTTCCAAAGACACTATGTATATTAATGACTAGATTATCCAAACTCAATAAGTACTCAATGGCTCTAATCATTGTTTTTAAATCTTGGTTGGATGGTGCCTTTAACTGAAAAAAAATGCATTAAAAATGCATTCTCACCTATGCATTGCAGCCTGTTCACCTAAGAGACCAGGAATTAGCTGAGAAGTAGTGTACTTCAGTCCAGAATCTTGAATGAGTATGTGGGTTTTTTTAAAACTTGTTGTTTGTTTTGTTCATCACTTCCTCCTTTTCTTTTTCTATTTTTAAGAAAATTACTCTTAGCACAGAAATACGATGAAGCTACAGCAAGTGCATGAGATTCTTAACTTTCCCAGAGCTAGGAAATACTGCAGTCTTTATTTGACATAAAATATCCCTGCTATTTCATTCTAAGAGAAAAAATTACCTGAATAATCTCACTTTAAAAACTTACAGTAACTTGTACTAATTAAATGTATGCTTGATACCCTGCCCCTTTCCTTCAGCTCTGTTTTATTAGTATGGTCTTAAATAACAGGATTCTGTTAAGGAAAAAAAAAAGATGAAAAATGTAAAATTTCTTCCTGCTGTGATTCAAGATTTTGAATTCTAAACATCACTAGTAGGTACTTAAGTTGAACCTGTTTTGAAAGTGAAAGGACTTTAAATCTTCCATGGCAGCCAATTGGTCCAATATTAGCTGCATTTGTAGTTGATAATATGAAAAGTTCTACAAGGTTGATGACTAATATTGAATTGACTGAAAAGGAAACAGTATCAGTGCTTCTTTCATCCTATTGTTGCTTTAGGAGGAACAAGTGAAAGTGATACTATTTTTAGTCCAACAGTCAGAAAACACCTGCGTAAAACAAGACTTGAATTGCTCCACAAAGAATATGAGGTAAGGACAAGGGGGGGGGTGTTGTGACTTTCCAAATGAACTGCAGCTTTTAAACTACACCACACAAATGGTCCTTTTGCTTTGAGTCCTATTGTTTTTAATTTGAGTAAAGGTGTATACTGTATCTACATGAAACTCAGTTGCATTAAAATGCTACCTTTTGACTAAGGTTACTAGAGAGCATTCCATGGTGCTTGATGTGGTCCCACTGAAGTCATGGTCATAGTTTTTCTAGAAAACATGTAGCTAAGTAGAGCCAATTCTTTAGTTTTCTGGGAATTTCACCCCGAGGTGGTATGGCAGCATTTTCTTTATGCATATTAGGTGTAGAGAACTTTTTGTTTTGTCTTCAGTACAAACACAGACATTTTCTGAAATAATTCCCCGTTGCTCAGAGAGACTAAATTCCATCTTAAAGAATACTGCTCACAGTAACCTTCTGGCATAGGTTAATTTTTAGCATTATTGGTTTATTGTTTTCTGAAAGTGAGTAAATGCTTGCAAGTAGAGCTGAATGCTCCAATCTCCTGCTGGAAAAATACTCTCCTGGGAAGAAGATGGAAAGCTGTTAATAAGGAATGTGCTTAGTTTTTTTCTCAGCTGTTGTTTCCTCAGTAGCAGCAGTTTGAAGACATCACATATTTTTGAAGGAAACCTGTCATGGGGAGGAGAATGTGGGAAAGGAAATAGACTCTCTCTCTATATCCTTAGCACTAGGGAAGTAAGAGCTATCTTTTATGACAAGCTTGCCCATAGCTCAGGTTCTTTTAGTTTCTCTGAGAGAGGGAGTTAGGAAAAGATGCTTCCTGCCTTTCTATTGAAATAAACTCAAAATTCATACAGCTAGTCCTAGGATAACATAAATTTCTTATGACAAAACTCTTATTTTAAAATTGTTGTTTCCATGCTGGGGGCAGGGGCGAGCATGATTATTTGTGAAAATATGCCTTGGATTTATGTAGATGCTCTATATGGCCTCCTTAAGTAATGTTACCATGAACAACTCATACACTTGAATTGGTAAACAGTGTAGAAGACATGTTTTCAGGATAAATTATTTCTTTTATCCCTTTAACAAGAGGCTTTGGAAGGTTTTTTTCTTCCCTATGGCTTCAGACTAATACAGCTAGGAGCTTTGTTCTTTGCATTTTGAGAGTCTTCTCTAAGATGTTGCTGCTTTGGCGTAGCTGGAGCGGCCTTTTCCAGGCAGTGTTCTGTCTGTTTTGAATTTGGAGAGTTTCAGCATCCCAACATGTGACATTTCAGAATAATATGAGAGAAACACTCTTAAATAACAGCAAATGAGTCAACAGAGGACAACCTTAAGAAAACTCTTGATACAGGAAATCCTCCCACAGAGTGCCCTAATAATAGATTCATGTTGCTCAATGCTTTGAAACTTTTGGTCTGCACGACAGTTTGTTCAGGGTCCTTTATGTAGTCAAGAGATTCCCTGCACTAAAACCTTCAGTGTGCTTGAGTGTGCAGGTTGATTAAAATCCTGCCTAAAGCACAGTACATAAGCCTACTTAGATATATGTGTAACTGAAGGCATGCATTTGAGCTTGCCAGAGCCCATCTTTCTAAAGTGCTGTGGGAACTTGCCAGTATTATTTAATTAATCTCACCAATTATTTTAATTCCTCTGAATTTCTGACAACTTTAGGATGAAATAGAATCCCTGCAAAAAGAAGTAGAAGATCTGAGAGGTAAAAACCTCAGTTTACAGATACAGCTGAAATCTCTTCTGGATCCTGCGGCATCAGCTTCATCTTGCCAAAATGAGGAAACTAGCCAGTCAGCAAATGAAGCAAGTACCAGTGGCCCAGAAGCCCCAGAGAAATGGAGCAAAAAGCTGAAAACTGCCAATGATATGTGCGAAAAACTGATGGATAATATGGAAAAGCTAAGGGAGGTAATAAATGTAACAAACACATTTCAGCTAATTTGTAGTGTAACTGTTTTGTGTTAGTTAAATGGGAGTAAGAGCCACCATGACCTTCAGGTACTTCATAGATCTAGAAGAAGGAGGAAAAAAATTGAATTCCTGTGACTGTTGGTGTATCATAGTATTTCCATATAGCCCTTGCAAGTGTCAGATGTTATTGCTTGTTCTAGTGAGTCCTGTATGTGACTCTTATTCAGCTCCTCTGTCACTCTATGAGTGGGTAATTGGATTATAGTAGCACTTGTCGACAGTATTGATGACCAGATTTTTCGGGTTTGCAATAATCTATATAAAATATCTATTTTGCAACATTCAGTGGGCAAACACAGTACAGTTGGCTAAGGCAGATTTTGCACTATTGCCCTCCCTGCTAGCCGATATTTTTGGTGCAATTTGCTGAGGCAGAGTAACTTGACCCTTTGACTGAAAATAGACAAGCTTCAGCATTTTATGACCAGAATATCCTTTACTGGAAACCTGCAGACTTTTTATACATCTTGATGTAATACAGAAGTAAATATGATACTGCAGAAGCAAGGATGAAGGAGATAGGCATGTGAAAAAAACCTCTAAATAAAAGTATCTTGCAAAATATACCTGCAGGCACAAGTAAGATCACGTTAAACATTGAAGAAGAGTGAAATTTCAGATTAATTTGAAATCAAGGTAGAAAAAACTGGACTTGTATTTATTCAAAATGCTGCCTTGATTTCTTCTATTAGCAATACTGGGTTACTTCCTACAAAACCAAAGTGTGGTGCATTTAGGACTTTTTTAAAAAGTTTTTAGCATTAATAGTGTTCATACTTTTTCTGTGCTATGGACTCAGAGGCACACATTGTGCTGTTCTGCCATTTTGTTAATGTGACACTTCTAGGACCCCAGGAGCTTCAGATTCACTTGTAGATGGCAAAATAGGATTCACAAGAATTTCTTGTCTGCCTATATTTTTGTTAGAGGCAGTACAATTTGACTTGATGAAAAGAAACCTTTCCTTTTTCTCTTTTTCTTTTGGGATGACTAAGTTTTTAACTTTTCCGTCAGTAAGTAAAAGAACACTGTAACAGAAACTGAAGAAGGGGTTTGCTTGGATATTTTTTCAGTGTAACTTTAGCCTTAGCAAGAAAAGAGATTTAAGCATATGAAATCCCTGAATTTGGTGAAGAGTTAGAAAAAAATAGAGGCTTAGATAGGATTTAGGGAAGAATTCTTAAACTGTTGTTATAGAGTCATTTAGATTGGAAAAGACCTTTAAGATCATTGAGTCCAACACTTTTTTCTCATCTGTTCCCTGTCCAACAGCTGCTCAATTCCATAAGTACCTAAAGTCAGTTGGCTCTGAAGGATTGACCTCAATTCAAGGAGTAAGAATGGTTGTGAATCAAGAATCTTAATCAGAATGTCTTGGAAGAAAGTGAAGAAAGACTGCAAATAGCTTGTCGTACTAGATTTACATCCACAGGATAACTATGCTTTAAAAACAAGCCAAAAACCCACAAAGTAATCTTGCTCTAATTTGGAATGGAGGAAGCTGTTCAACATTAGTTTTGCTGATACCTGCACATTGTAATGTTAATGTACTTAACGTATTTAGTCATGTGGAAAAAAAAACATGGAATTGCCATTAGGACATCTCCTTAATGACTTTCTGTGCTAACTAACATGGCTGTGTTTATTTCCCTAGATAGGACACTTGCAATGTATTTTGGGAATATAAATAAAAAATGTCTATTCGCTATTCAGTTTTGCAAACCATTTCCCATGGTGATTTTTAAGTGGTGTCCCTGTCTGAAGGCTGTTTCCTGCCTGCACATTTCTAGTTCTGTCTCTTTAAAAAGAAGAAACAGCTTGTCCTATAAATATTAGAAGTCATTTCTGTTTCACTGTATACTTTTTTTTTCCTTTTCTTTTCCTTAGGCAAACAAGAAACTGAGCGTGGAAAACAATAGCCTTTTAAGAGAGAATTTGCGACTAAAAGCTGAAGTTGATAGTAGATCACCCCAAAAGTATGTGAATATTTTAAAAGCTACTATCTTTTATTTATAGACTGTTTAACTGTTGTAGGCCTGTTTAACCTAAAACTGCGGTGGCGTACATGGTGTTGCATATGTGTCTTCAGGTAGACTTTGGAATTTTTATCCTCATGGACTTAGGTGAAAAATGAAACTTAAAAAATAGCAGCAAGTGGGTGAGAAGTGCAACTAAGAGAATCACAGCAAGTCCACAGTGAAGGAATATGACTTGACTACAAGTGCTGTTCCTTTGTTACATGGCCATTATTTAAGTACTGGATTTGTATTGAAATGCTGGATTTGTGTCTGGGCAACATATGCAGAATTGAGCTTCTGCAGCATGAGAACATTCTCAGAACTGATATTTGTGTTTAATACTCTGTTTTAAACAGTTATAACACCATCAACAACACCCTCAAAAAGCAAAAACTTCACCCTACTCATTAGAGCTGTGTTCTAAGGTACCTCTTCTTGGGAGTACTTTGTGAAGAAATATATTGATATTTTTAAAGTTCTTTTCCTTTCTTTCATTGGTTTTCTACCTTTCTTCTCTTGTTTGTTTGGATATTAAAAAGCTAATAGCTATATTGGCCAAAGGTTTATACAGAGCTTTTGAGGAAGGGAATTGGGAGGCACCTGTGTAATGTGAAAAGAAAGATCTCTTGATTTTGTTCTAGTTCTGGCAACACACCTGCTGGAAGAGGAAATTCATCCCTGTAGAAGAGCTTACTTGCCACACTACTTGTTATTAGAGACAACAGGAAAGAAGATGCATGATCCTTGTGCTATGGATACATGAAAGCACATTGTGCCCTGAAGACCCCTAGAAAGATAGAGCCCTGTTTAAGGCCATGGCAATGGCTTTTATGGCATGGTGTATCTTTTCCCATAAGACTCAAGAGTGAGTTGGCAAGGATGGCAAACTTAAAAAGTAAATAGATGTAACCAAATAAATCCTAGAAAAGAAGAGCTTGAAGAGACCAGATAATCTAAATTGATTTTTACTTTTCTGATATCAGGAAAACTCCCCGGTGGCTTTCTTCTAGCCTTGTGCATGCTTGACCATGATTGCCTAAAACAATAGCCTGTCACTTTCTGCTTTAGAAGCCCAGATATAGCCAAATGCTATTACAAATTGGACAGTGTCAAGGTCTGTCTTGCAATCCAGATGCCCACTAGATTGGCCTGTCTGCTATTTATTCTTCTTATTTTCTTTTTTTTTTTTTTTTTTTTTTTTTTTTTTTTTTTTTTTGTCTCCTGAGCAAATATCACATCCTGCCTGCCTTTTGGGAATTTTCTTTGGCCTGTGATAACTCTAGAGGTGCGTGTGGGATTTAGGACATTAATTGCATCAGGCTTAAAGTGGGCTAGGAACAGTTCAAACAGTTCAAATGTTTCTGGAGTTTGTATTTCTGTACCTGATTCTGCTGTATTGAGTCTTGCCTTTGCTTTGAGCCCAGTGATGTGCTACAAGAATTTAAGTAAATGCAAGGAAAAACTTGTCCTGAAAGAAGCCCTTCAGCACGTTAAATTTAGCAATTTTGATTCATCCAGCCCATACCCATTCATTTCTCATCAAATCTTAAAGATTGATTTTGTCCAGGTCTTCTAGACATGGATGACTTGAGAGGAAAAGTAAACTTGTGTTTATTTGGTTTTGCTCTGCACTCAAGAATCTCCAGTGTTTATGGCTTTCCGAAGTCATAATGCTTAGAACTGGTACTAGACTACAAGTGAAGTCTTGGTAGCACTAACTAAAGCAGAAAAACTGTCTTCTGTGCTCTGAAACATCTTATATCAATATCTTGCAATACCTTTTTTGTTGTTTCCTTTTACCTGACACTGCTAGCACGATGGCCAGTACCAGTTTTGCCAAATTGCTATTTAAAATGTTACCTTCCTTCCTCATTTTGCATTTGTGCTTTTAGTGTCCCCTTCCAAAGTGTGGGAATTAACCCATTTATTGGCTTTCTTTGGGTTGATGTTTTGATGCATATCAAACTCACTTCTTTCCAATCCCAGGTACATCCTTCAGATGGTGAGAAATCTCTCCTATCTTAATGTTGTTAGCAGAATTTTTTAACTAACTTTCATGCTTGTGGTCATTAGTCTGGTCAATATCCAGACCTAACATCAAGACATTTTTAAAATATTCTTTTAGCTCTGATGGCAAACTTTGATAATGTTTAAAGGGTCTTTTAGCTAGGCTTCACACTTTGAACAGGGCTTGAAATAAATGAGTTTTTTAACTTGCCTATCAAATCAGAATTGAAGGCGTAAACATCAGAGCCCAGCAATGTCACTAGAATTAAATTTCTGTGCAAGTACATGGATTTACAAGTATAGTTGTTCCTGTGTGCTTTATTCAGAAGTTTTCAGAAGATAATTTTTGGAAAAGTGTCTGAGTAGGTCTCTAATGTAATTTAAAATAGATACTGGATTGGATTTCTGTAATTTAGTGTCACCATTGTTGTTTCATTTTTCGTATATTCTTTAGATTCAGATTCTCAGATATGGATTCATGCTTAAACAAATAAGTACCTAAATAAAACTGGTATCAAAATATTTTGTAAAGGTTTTGTTGGTATTCAGTCCCTGTATATCCCAATTGTAGTTCATTTTGTGCATGATGACTTAGGAGGTAAATAGCTCAACGTAAATTGTTTTAGTGGACTTTGCTTTACAGAAGAGGGAACACTAATGGCAGGTGAATGATCCCTTTGTAACACAGATTCTACCTCTTACATCACAGGAAAAAGTATAATTAGTGTCCTTCAGTGGTCAATAAAAAACTTTCCTTTTATCATAGACTTGTTTTTTCTTTGTTCTTATCCATTAAAACCTGCTGGAAAATGTCACGTATGTCAATAAAATCGATATTTCAGCCATGTCAGGAATTTTTATACATTTTTTTAAACTGATGATGCTGATTTATTGAATAGCTTTTTATTTTTTCCCTGAAAACATTTTTGAGACTAGACCTTCACCAGAATACCATACCATCATATAGTGGGGACACAGGTCTGAAAGGCAAATGAGGGTAAGTTTCTAGCTCTGATTCTTACCAAAGACCTGCATTAGTCCTCCATTTCTCAGGCAAATCAGACTGATTTGTGGTTTTTATTTGTTCTTTCTTTACCTTTTCTTCTGATGAATTTTCAGCAACTTCCACTTTCACAATACAGAACAAAAAAACTTCTGAAACTCAAGTTTTACAGGATAATTAAGCCCTATTACTTCCAGCTCTACTTGAAATAGAAAACCGTTAGGTCTATTGGCAGGGCACAGTGGATCTAAAAGTATTTTTGGCAAAGGGATGTTTGCTTTTTACCTGCAGGAAAATAACTAGCAAGTCCATCTGCTCCAGGGTATAGTGTATTTTATGAATGGTTAGATTCAAATCGGTTTGAACCAGACTTCTAGGCTTCCTAGGAGTCTTTTTCCTAAGTATTTAATTCCTTCTGCCAGTTAAAATTCCAGTCTGAGAAACTATCTGTAACATGCATAAAATTGTTGCATTATCTTTTTTCTCTGGTTTTGCAAGTTGTTAATTGTTGCCGTTTAAGGAGGGAGGAGCAGTTTTTCAGTTTTACTGTTTATCTTGTCTAGATTTGTGATTTATCTTGTTTAGATTTCAGGTACACCTGTTGACCTGTTGATTTTCTTCGTCATTCTTTACAACATTAAATTTGTACCTAACTCAAATATTTCTGCGCATACCAGAATACAAAATTCAATCTGCATTTCACCGGGCCTATAAATAAGGCTTCTAAAAACCCATATCCAGGGTGCAGAGGGTAAAAAAATTTGCTGTTTTCCCTGATAGAAAACTGGGCTATGGTATCACCTCCTGCAAGTTTGCTCGTCCTGAGGAATGACCATTTTTGAAGATTAGCTGCAGTGTGGCCTTAAAAGTAAAGTAGAAGGAAGTAGCATATAAATAGCCATTAAATGAGCTTTGAGTTCTTGAATCGTAGCATTAAATCCTGAGAAAGTGCCCACTTCAGGCATGAAGATCTAAACCTTAGGTAGATGGGTAAGGACATTCAGATCACATTTTGGTTTTGTGGGGTTTCCAGGAGGATTGAGGCTTTTTAGTAGTTCTGAAATAATTCTTTCTAGCTTTTGCTATTTGCTGACCCTGGTGATAATCTGCCTTTCTTACATGGAAAATCAATGATTCACTGATAGATGTTAAAATGCTTGGAGAGGTTTTGGATATTTGTCTAAGTTCAGCCAATTTCCTTCATGAAAGTGGAAGCTCACTTCAGAGAATGAACCTAACTTGTCTGTTCCCAGTGGACAGTATGTCTTGATTTTTTGTGGGTTTTGGGTTTTTTTGCTTGCTAGGAATAGGGCCTCATCTGGCAGTAATGTTTTTTTGTAGTTCTGACATCTATGCAAATATGACACACTTTTAAGATGGCTGTTTAAAACCCGGGATGTTGCCAAGATGATTCTGCAGATCACCTTTCATAGGTGATATAGAGGGGAATTGCAGAACTGGTACAGCTGGTACATGATACCACCAAAGAACTGTAGAAAGTAGTAGGTCTTTCAGCTGGTTTGTTCTTGAATTTTCTCCCTTTCTTCCCATCTAACTGCAGAACCCAAGGAAAAATGTGTATCTAAATGATGGGGCTGGGCTTGGTTGTACACTCTGGCATTGCCCTAATCGCAAAGTCTAATAAGCCCTGAGTGTACCTTGTCATTTTCCACTTTGCATCCTTTGTTTCCTTTGGAGCACGGATCATGCTTATGCATCCTGAACTGAGGTGGTCCCCAGCCTGCTGGGGTGGTCCCCAGCCTGGGCCATCAGGTGATTAGAACTGGAGAGTCAATTTCCATTGCACCCTTGCAACCCCAGTCTTTGGGAAATGGTTATACAAGAAAACTGTCCATTGCAGCTGCCTGCTATCCAGAAAAAGTTTGTTTGAGGTTGTGTGGCTTTAAACTGACTCAATGGCTCAACCAGACAGATGTGCAGTTAGTGGTCACTGATGTGTAAAATAAAACCTTAAAGCTGAATTTGCAGAACTGATTGGTAAGAAGAGAAGGAAGAAACATTTGTTCTTCAACTTCACAACAGTTTCTGAATGGACTTCGTCAGAAGTTGTCATGGTTTAATCCCAGGCAGCAACTTCAGCTCCACACAGCCTCATACTCCCTCCCCTCTCAGAGTAGAGAAGTGGAGAAGTAAAAGTGAAAAAACACATGGGTCAAGGTAAAGACAGTTCAGTAGGGAAAGAAAAGCTGTGCACAAGCAAAGCAAACCAAGGCATTCATTCACCACTTCCCACAGACAGACAGGCGTTCAAACATCTCCAGGAAAGCAGGTGTCCATCTGTGCCTAGCAGTGACTTCAGGAAACAAACATTGTCGCTCAGAAAAGCCCACCTTTGCTTCTTATTTTCCCAGCTTTTTACTCATTAACATGAGTTAATGGTCTGGAATATCCCTTTGGTGTGTTGGGATCAGCTGCCCCCGCTGTGTCCGTCCCCAACTTCTTGTGCTTCTTCTCACTGGTGGGTTAAGAGGTGGAAGATGCCTTATAAGAACTGCACAGGAGTTGTTTTTTGAACTGCACAGAAGCTGTTAGAAATTGTTCTTACAACTGCACTGTTGTAAGAACAGCACAGGAACAACTAAAACAGTCCCTGTATTATCGGCATTGTTTCCATCACATATGCAAAACATAGTTCCATAGTAGCTACTGTGAAGAAAAGTAACTGTATCCCAGATAAAATCAGGATAGGAGTATTCAGACATAAATGAGGGAGCAGTTGTGGAATAATGCAAAGGAGAGTGACTCTGTGAATGTTAGTTCTTCTTGCTCACTATAGGTGAGAGATGTCTGCAGCTTTCTAATTGGTGTCAGGTTAGAATCATGCTGGACAAGAAAAGGGACTCTGACTGAGGAAAGATGAAATACGGTCCTGAAATATGAGCTTGAAATGTTCATCTAGACGTCCAGCGTCACTTCAGACACTGTAACTTATCCACTACCCTTCCTGGAGCTGGTAGCTGTGATACTGGTAGATTTATCCTTTCAGAGTAATATTTTGGGGCCAGCAGTCATGTGAAAGACTTTAGGTGATGTAAAATATTGTTAGGTGTCTGTGTTAAGGATCCAAATCCCTCTGGAAAAGTGTTCCTGTTCACTTTATGAGTGATGATTTTGTTTTTCTGGGCTTGCAGTTTTCTATACGAAGGATGTATTTGAAATGCAGTGAGATCCAAAGTCGTTGTTTCAGTGATACAACTAAAGAACAAGACCCTAACACTCAAAAGTCTGTCCATGTGTGAGAATATGGCGCTCCTTTTGGTATATGTGTGCTCTTTACCACATGTATAATAAATACCTTAACTTCTACCAAAGAAGTCATTACCTTGTTACCAAGTGTGAAGTAATTCAAATACTTCAGGAAATAGAATTTATCTGGATTGTCAGGTGAAACTTAAATTTATTTTCATGTAACTGTGTTGCATTCTGTTATTATTGCCATAAGACCATAATTTTTTGGCTATAGCAGGGCTCACTGTGTATCTGAAGGGAAAGAAGAAAAAATCACTTACGAGTGCTTTGGTTTGGGGAGATGGAGAGGGTTCTGGTTTCTTTAACCAAAATATGAATGTCTTCAGTCTTCTGGCTTGCTAGATCAGTCAGTAAAGCACCTATATCTGGAATAATTGGTTGTCTTAAAAATCTACGTCCTTGAAAATATGGGAAATAAATGTATGCAAGTCTTTATGCAGGAACAGAAAGCAAGTACTGTTCTAATGCCTAACTGCAGAAGTAACTTTGTAGGCAGCTTGTCATATGTTACATTTCTGAAAACCAAAATTCCCAAGCACATCCCTCTGCAACAATTAACATATTAGTGATGCTATTTGCCTTTGAACAACATACTGTATTTTTTTAACCTGAGGACACTTGTTATAAAAGTTACACTTGAGAATACAGTGCTTCCTCATAAGCAAATCTCAGGCTGTCACTAATGCTATTTGCATTAAATAAACATATTACACCATTCTTCCATTAAAAAGGAATTACCAGGTATGCCTATAAATGTAAATATGTTTTAATTTTTATGTCAGCATGTCTGTTAGAGGAGACTCGAGAAAATCTTCCTTGTTTTACAAAAGCATTTTTCCCTCTCTGTCACTTGACTATTCAGCTAAATTGTATTTTTGTATCATCTTTCTATCTTTTATTAGGGAGTGTAGGGTTTGCTCCTGTAAGACTGTGTGAATAAGTCTGTTAGAGAAAGGCAAAATAAATACCTCTGGATCACCTTAGGAAGTGGGAAAGCTCTTGCTTGGGCCCTGCTGTGCCACAGTGACTCCATCCGTATCAAACTAAAATGTGTTCCTTTAACTGTGGGAGGAAAAAAACCAAAATGTGTTGTATATAAGGATGCATATTTCATGTAACCCCCTTCCCCTGAAAATATAATGGAAACATTCTTGAGCTGTGATTCTGCTTTTACTTAGTTTCATAGGGGAGAGAGAAAGTCTTCTGTGCCTTTTTTCCTATTTCTGTCTTGTATGCAGCTAGAAATGGACCAACTGCTATAAGCAGTTGGAAAAACTTGTTTTCCAGAGAGCAAGCAAATGAAAAATTGTCTGTCTTCTTTTTTTATGAACATGAAGATAATTGGGTAGAGGTCCTGTGGAGGTGAAGGGGTCCTTACCTCCATTGAGTTGCAGTCCAGCTAGCTTCTTTTGGGAAAAAAAGAAATCTTACTAAATACAAAATTTCTATGTTGCCATTTCTTGTCTGCAAGGCAGCGAGTGGTGCACACGAAAACTGTGTGAAGCTTAGGCTGATCTAATTTAAAAAGTGGCCTGCTAGCTGTGACAGAAGTGACTTAGACTGTTCTGTAAATCTTATCCATCACTGAACCATCTATACCAAAGTCTTCAGAGTTCTTTAAATATGCAAAAACAGTCGATCAGTGAAATGTATCAGTAGATCTGGTCACTCCTGCCCAATTTTTTGGGGCTTATGATAGCCCTTATTGCTTTCCCCAGCTGTCCAGTTAATTGTTCTGCAGTCGTCAGCATACAGCAGCTTCCTGCTGCTTCAAGCTCACAACTTGAAAAAGTAGAATATGGTTTGATTGTTTGCTGGAAAGGCATGCATATATCCATGGCTGTTTTGTCAGCAGAGTTGGAGGCTACAGATACCCACCTTCAGATTTCACTGATCCAAGGGTTGCAGTGGGAGCATTTTTTGAGGAGGTGAGCTGATGAAATGGGGAAATGGAATGGAAATTCAGTGTGACTCTGAGGGAGGGACAGGCAGACAAACAAAGAAAAACATAGAAATTTCAGTCAGTGTTTAAGCTGAAAGAGTAAATAGAAGCCTGTGCTGTAACACAGAGCTGCAAGATGGAAAATGGAAATTCAGTGTAAGCCCACATGGAGAATTGTCCTTTCTTTGTGATATAAATAAAACCTTATTTGTCAGAGTTGCAGGGTGGCTGCAGGTCCTTCCCTCCTTTCTAATAATATCAGAACTTTAATTGTTTTTTCTTTCTGTAAATTGAAAGCCTTGGTTGGAGCAGGGAATTCCCTGGTGCTCACCTGTCAGTGACAGGTTAGAATTAGTCAGGGCATATAGCTAAAACTTTCACCTGCCCTCTGGGGAAGGTCACTCTTGAAAGCTGGTGGAGGATGAGGGGAAGGCGAGTCCGTATCTTGGCAGTTGAAAATGTGCTCAAGCTGGAAACCCCATGAGCAGACAACTTTCACAAACCACAAGCAGCAGATTTTTGTATTGGAGTTAAGACAGAAATCAGATTGTTCTGGTTGTAAAGCTCAGAAAAACAAGTAACTCAAAGTAAGGGGATATGCCATCCACAGGATGGGTGAGGAAAAGCTGTATATCTAACAGGAACATAATTGAAATTGTCTATCTAAGTATTTAAACCACCTCAAAGGACTAATGCAATTTCAGCATTTCATATCAGCATTTTGTTTTTGACAAGGTGACATTGTGAAAGAAATGTATTGTAAAACACTGCTGTACTGTAGGAAAATGATTGAATGTAAATATTTCAAGATGTGGACCACTGTTCAAATGTTATCATAAATCTTTGCCATTGTTTTAGGGGATAATTCTTCATGCATATTTGAGTTGAATTGATAGAACCAGCCCCTGGAAGGGTAATCTGCTTGTTATTGCCTTGCTACCACTAATACTTTAATTTTGTCTTTTCATGTATCACCTCCTCCTGTATGCTATTTGTGATGATTTCAGGGATTTTTTTTCATAACTAGCAGAGAGAAGTTCTGACTTTTGTTTTCAAATTAACAGAGTGTTTAATAGCTTCGTTCTGTCTTGAAATGAGCTTATAAACCTTCACAAGAATGTCTTTTTCCAGCTTAATATTTTCTTTCTTTTTTACTTATTGCAGGTTTGGTAGATTTACAGTAGCTGCACTTCATTCCAAAGTGGAGCAAAGTGAACGTGAAATGAACCGCCTGAAAAAGGCACTGGAAAGAAGTGATAAATACATAGAAGAAATAGAGTGTCAGCTTTTACAGCTGAAAAAGGCAGGCAAAGGAAGCCAGACAGTGAGTGCTGTTAGTGAGAGAGGGCTTTCCACAGATGCTGAAGGAGGTGAGAGCAGTGAAGATACAGCATGTTTGAAAAACCAAGCTGAGGAGAAAAAGGCTTTGAATACCAGTCAGAGTCCTGACAGTCTTGAGCAGCTGACAAGTGGTGGAACCTGTTTAGGCTCTTCTAGTCAAGATGGCTTGAACAGCTCAAATACCCAGTGTGCCCCAAAGGAAGAACTATTTCCAGGATGTCACAGGGTTCTCCTGGATGAAAATAGTACAAATATGGATGCCTGCTTAGAAGACCAGTGGAATAAAATTGAGGAATGCACCCCATACAAAGATGAAGAACTTTATGATCTTCCACCGCCATGCGCTTCTTTTCTGTCTCTCAGTCGCCTTCAATTGAACACTCCTGATGGAAAAGAAAATGCAAGAAAACCATCAACATTCCTGAGAAAACTGAAATTTGAAGGGTTTCATGACACTTCAGATGATTGCAGCAAAGATTCTTCTGAGCACAGCACAAGCAGCTGTAATAGCAAAAAGAAGCTGAACTGTTTTACTGCAGGAAAATCAGGGGTTTGGGGCACCTGCCCAACAAATTTTGCTGAGAACTTAGATTTTGATGGATCAGAGCAAAATTCAGTAGCTGGTCAGTCAGATGAGACAACAGCAAAGTCCAGTGATAAAACAAGTTCTTGCTTACCTAAGAGGTTGCATACTCTCTGCTCTTCCGAAATGAACCGCACAAGAACCTCCAGCGAGGCCTCTATGGATGCTGCCTACCTCGACAAAATTTCTGAGTTGGACTCAATGATGTCCGAGTCAGACAACAGCAAGAGTCCTTGCTATAATTTCAAGTCCTCTGACCTTGACAGTTCTTCAAAGTCAGCAGAGTGCGCTAAACTTCTGAATGGAACAGAGAAGAATCTGGAAGAGATGAATGAGGAGCAGAGTATGAAGGGTCCAGAGACAAGCGATCTGGTAGCTGACAGAACTGGCTGGAAACCTCCTATGTTTTCCAACCTCTCCCCTTCTGACGTAGATATGAATGATCACTTTCCACTGTTTACAGGCCAAAATGTAGCAGCTACTGATGCCAAACCTTCAAACTCTTTATTTCAAAGGGACTTTTCCCCAAATGTACTGTTCAGTAACTCACAAAGGTTATTTGAGGAACAGAAGTTTGGTTCATGTTTTTTAAAGATGTCATCTGATCTTCAAAGTCAGATTAATCCTCCTTGGGTGTCTTCCTTTACAGCTGAAAGGAAAAATAAAAACGTCAGTCAGTCAACCAAAAGGAAAATTCAAAACAGCCTTTCCAGTGCTAGTCCATCAAAAACCACCAAAAACTGATTCAGCTTAGGAAATCAAACGTGACTCAAAGTTGTAAACCTGCAAATGTTTAATATTTACAGGTGAACTTAATTTTTAATGACTTCCATGTAGTTCTGATCCTGTTGTTTTTGACTGTGTGAAAACTGAGCATTTGCCTGCCCATTGCAAGCTCTTTCCCAAGGAAGAACCATTCCAGATTCTTTTGACTGGGCATTTTATTTACCTGGGGGCTTGGGAGTTTTTGATGCTCTTTAAGTTATCAGATTACATGCTCTTCCAATTGTGAGCGCAGCTAATGGCTCCTTGACAGTTCTAAGTGGTCTTGTCAAATTAGTCATTTATGTAAGAATTAGTTTTAAAGGTTACATTTCCCATTCCTAAAGATTACATTTTGTGCATGTAAGGCAGCTGCTGGCCATATATCCTATGGATTCATGAAATTGCTATAAATTAATGTCAGTTTTGCCATAAAACCTGCCTCCCAGAGGAAATGTTTCTGCTTAGACTATTTCATAGCACTGTACTGTACTGAAACTCTTGTTTTAAGTGGGTGTAAGGTAGCAGGTAGCAGCCCCTTTCTTTTCAGGGTCACAGCACTTCAGTTAGAAAACATCACTTTTAAGACTGTAATTAAGGCTTGTCTCTTTTTGGAGTTAAGCACAATTTTTAATTTAGTGCCCAAAAATCATTGTTATTCTAAATGTGTTTAGTATGCCTGTATAGACCATAAAAATGGGTTTGTATGCTAATGATTTGTTTACCTAATGTGCACTGAACATCTTACATTAATACTGTACCATTTTACATTAATACTGCATGCTTTTCTATGTGAATTGAATAAAACATATTATAAGCACTGTAATCCTTCATGTTGCCTCAAATATTGAATTAGCAAAAAAAAAAAAAAGGGAAAACTTTTTTTCCCCTAATTTGAAAAATGCATATATAAGTTTCATAAAGCATAAACTTGAGCTTATTCACCAAAAAAAAAAAAAAAACCCATTTAAAAATCTCCCTTCCTCCTCCTTGTTAGACATAGTACCATTCCAGTGTCAGCATCGATACGGTTGATGGAAATGGCTTTCGGCCTCTCTGGAGGTGACTCTTCCAGAAAGTATTGCATAGGTCAACATAATGTGATGGCCTGCTACAGGCAGGAGACCTAATTAAGCAGCAGAGCAAAATTGGTTTCTTTGCATTATTGTGTTTTAAGGTTTTTTTAAGGCCACATTTAATTACAAGAGGCAGGGGTTTTTTTCTTTCTATATAGGACTCTGATGGCATTTCTTAGAAACAGACGTCCTTGCTTCATCAATACCTATGATATGAAATATCCATATCCTGCCTTTTGTCCCTTTGAAAAGAATGATAGCCACTTGGAAAATTTCAATGGACTGGCTCATCTTGTAGAGTTAGGTTCTGTAAGCTGTTTGAACAAGAACTACACCTCCCATTGTAATGTGAGCATGCATTTGTGCAATTGATGTGTTCATTCTGAACTGGGTCTTTTCTTTTTTGAGCTTTACCAAAAAATCAACGTTCAAGCCGTGCATGCAAGGACTGTTTTTTGGTGACAGGCAGGATGGCATTGTGCTTGCATCTACTGCTTTCAGTATACCACCTGAATTTTTAATCTTCACAGAAAAATCTAGTTGTTAAATTTTAATATATTTTTCAGAAATTAGGGAGCTCTCAAAACCTCTGTAAATTATCTGTTACCTGATTTGAGAAGTTTTACTAAGAGTCAAAAAATGCTGCCTTGCTACAAGTGTTTGTCTCTTCTCTTTGGGAGAAGAGACAAACACTTTATTTAAACATCCTTGTGTTGCAGAGCAATCACAAACACACAGTAGGTGCTGTGTGTTGTGGGTTTGTTTCATTGTGGTGTGGGGGGAGTGAATTTATGGGCTTCATTTTTACACTCTGATTTTTTACATTTCACTTCCAGTTACAGAGGCATGAATACAACTGGTGTCATGCCTGAAATCAAACTAGAATAAAGGAGTTTTTTTCATGTTACTCATCCTTTTAGCAGGAACACCACATACAGGATTGCTTTTCGATACAGATGTTTTGACCATACCTGTCTTGTAGCTTGAATGGATAGAAGAGCTAAGCCTAAGGTTAAAAAGGTTGCATTCCTCTTGTCTTAAAATTTGGTAGTGCAATATCAACTCCAAAATTTTAACTAAATGTAAATGTAAATTTAACTAAATGTAAGAAACTGGGGTTTCTTCAAGTATCAATTTCTTAGCTGAACATGGAGTTTCAGTCCTCCGGGCTGTGTTCTGTCAATGCCTTCGTTGCCTAATCTTCTGCACTTGATAAACTGGCCTAAACTAGAGCTCATTGCTGTTAATTTTTCATGGTAGTTACCTAGTTATGTAGTAATGTAGAACTGGAATACACAAGATCTACTACTTTACTATTAGAATTTTTATTGAGACAATAGACATTTCCAAGTGATGTGCAGAAGACATCTATGATGTCTAATGATATGTAATACCTCATAAAATTAATTATCTAGTAATACCTACTGTGCTAAATACAAGGCAATTTGCAGATTTTAACACATGAGAATGCTCTCCAGGACTTTAAGTAGCTCAGGGAAGTGAGTTTGCTACCAGCCTAAGTTTGTTGTTAGTGAAATCTTTTGGGTTATTTGTAAAAGCAGGAGTGCTGAGATCAAGTTTTTACTTAGTTATCCTCAGTTTTACCTACACAAAGTCTGGCAAGTGACCTGCTTATCCACCATTCCCTATAGGCCTTGTGAGAGTCCATTTCTGCTTGGTTTTGCTTCCTCAGGTGAGAGGCTACCAGAGTAGCTCTGCCTACGAGCACCAGACTGACTTGGGCTATGTTTGGCTTTAAATGTGCTCTACTGTCTCTTCTTTAAGAGCCTTTAAAAAGGGAGCAAGAGGGACAATGCACAGTTTCTATATGCAGTACAAGGTGTGCTAACTTGGTCTCTCATCCTTCAACCTTCCTTTCTCACATTTTTCCCTCATCCAATAATGCCCTTCCAAGGCAGTTTAAACTGAGTCTGATCCTAATTTTTGCACAGCATCCAAGACATGCCTCTGACTCCCAGCAACTGTAGGCTTGAAATAAAGTCCTTACACACCTCTATTGTGCTGTGGTTATGGTTCAAGTTTTGCAAACTGTGGACACTCCTTCCTTGCTACTTTTTGGCATAAAAGCATCCCCATGTAAATGGACTAAGGCTTCTATGCTTTTTCCTTCCCAGGTTTGAACCAGGGAAAAGCAGCTCTGAGGTAACTGAATATGGAGGGTTGTGGTTATTCCAAGGATTGCCCCTCTGGCTGCTAATTCAGCTCCGGCCCTTCCTGCATCTTGATCCCTTGCAGCAGTCCTCTACTGCTGTGACAAGCCACCTGCTTGTCAGGCCTGGCCTAAAGGGGTGGCCTGGCTGTCCTGCCTTTGTGGCCCAGCATTGAGGTACTGCCTCAGTGTCCCTCAGTCCTAGCAGGAAAAGCCATCTTCATTATTTGAAGGGTGGAGGGGAAAGCACAGCTGCCATAGGAGAAAGCCTGTGTGTGCTTTGACAGCTGTGAATGTGGTGAGAGAGAGTAGGAGAGTGAAACCGGGATGCAGAACAAATGAAGCTGAGTATTCCTGGTTTTCTCAGCTTTTCTTTAAGTAGAAAGCATTATCTCCTCCCTAAAGCTCTTACGGGCTGTGTGGGTGCTAGTTTTCAGGGAAGCTAAGACAAGTAGCCCAGCTGCTCCTGGGACCATCGGGTGCCTATTCCAAGCCAGCACAAAGTGCCTGGGGAGCCTAGAGACGGGATGAGAAGAGTCCCTGTCCCTTTCCCGAGTCACTCTCCCCTTGGCAGCATGCCTGGGAAAGCAGTACGGACTAGCCCCAGGGCTGGGCGGCTCCGAGGCCACCCGACTCTCACAGAAAACGGGGTCGGGGGTGCTTTTTATCCTGGCCGCCTTAGAGCTGTCCCCAAATTTTGGGGAGAGAAGTGTTGGCTCTGGCTGCCTGCCAGGAAAGCGGCACGGAGCCCGTATGCCCTGCCCAGAGGGGGTCGTGGGGATGCGCCTGCCCCATCCCTTCCCACCAGGGTCTCGACCTCCACCTGCTCAGCCAGGATTACGCTCTCCAGCTAGGAAAAAAGGCCGGGGGAGGCGGAGATGTTCCGTGTCCGTGGGCAGCGGGCTCGCTCCTTCCCGGTGCTGTCCTCTCCGGGCTCCCCCGCCCCACACAAACCCTCATTGCGGTTTTTTTTCCCACCTTCACTGTTAACAAAACGCGGTGATTAAGACTTGAAACCAACAAAGAGTTTTTCTTCCACCTTAACCTTGCACACAATCCTTTAACAAATTAATTAATCCTAATGAATTAACACTTCATTTATTTAAACGCGCTACAGTTCATGAATTAAATTTTCATGCAGTGATTAAAGGCTGTTAAAATATGCATGATTTCGTTAAAATTTTATAATAAATCAGGGCAATGTGTTACATGACAAGGCAACTACTTCCCAGCCCCTCGGAAGGTGCTTTGATTCGCGCTGGGGGGCAGGGGGAGCCCAGCCCTCCGCTCCCCGTTCGGGCAGCCGAGCGGCCCCCGGGGCGAGGTGAGACGCGGCTGGCCACCGAGCCCTGTCCCCTCGGAGCGCTCTTCGTGCCCTCGGGGGAAGGAAAGCTGCGTTTTCAGGCTACCCCGCCGAAACGTGGCGTCCGTGCAGCGCGAGGGATCGTGGACACGGGTGAAAGCCAGCAGCGGTTTGCCCACGAAGCGGGGCTGCAAGGGAGCAGGGATGTTTCTGGGATGTTTTGCTGATGTTTCTCTGATGTTTTGGCTTCTCGGTGCGCTTTTTAATTCCTCCGCACCACTTGAAAGAAAGAGCGAGAAACTTTACTACCAACAGGACCTGCAGTGTTTTCCACCGGACCTCTCTCTAGCCGCTCCGGTCTCCGCCCTTTCCCGAAAGGGGACGTTGTGAACTACCTTGGGACTTAAATCACCATCAAGCGTTTCAATTTTTAATATGACAACATTCTACACTTTGGCTACAAAAGCAATTATTGCGGCTTGTACATTAGTAATTAGCAGGTCTTTGCTGATGTAAGGAAAGTCCTCATTAGGACAAGGAAATACTTTTTGTGCATTCACCCAAGGGTTGGTTGTGTTTTGTTGTACGTTTTGGTTTTTTCTTCTGAAGGTTAATTTTGATCATTTAAAGGGAAAATAGCTTTTACTTTAAATGGGATATTGACTTTCTGTGAACTTCACCAAATAACACATGTACTGTAGGTTTTGTCTCAGTGCTCCCAGTGACACTCAGAGTAGGACAAATATCGCGACTGCAAAGTGTAAAGCTAACATTTGCTGAAATGAAAATATACAGAGGGTTTAGAGTGAGCAGTGAGATCCACATTAGCTATTTTTTTAAGTCGGGATATATAGCAAACTATGATCAGACGTTAATAGTTAATATCATAAGCTTTAGTATATTCATCTTTGGGGAATCCTAAAAAGAGAAATCAAATACAATGGGTTACAGTAATTAATTTATAAATCGTTTCACTGTGGGAATAAGGGGTTACTTTATTGCTTTCTCGAGATAGGCAGTTCAGTCAATTAAGGAATTCTGCCTATTTCTTGCATTTGAAGCCGGAGAAAACTACGGGACACAAGTAAATATATATATATGCGTGTTTCCCTTGCTTTATTGAGCATCTCGGGCCATAAACGTGGGGCTACAGCATGGTCGTGTCGCCAATGAACTCTCTCCTCAAAGCCTGCGAGTTTATTGCCATCAGTATTCATGAGGCTGGGCGTACCCACGAGGAATAGAAACAACAGCGAACATTAAAATAAAATCTATTACCAGGCCCGCGCCATTCTGAGCCTGGTTCAAGCCGTCTGCCCGGGAATCTGGCAGTGTGCAGAGGGGAGAGGGGGGCTACCGGGGGCTGGTGACAAGGGGTGCAGACTCTCGGCGGGCCCCGGGAACCCCCTGGGGCAGCAGTCCCTGCACTCGGTGCGGCCAAGCAAACAGCAGGGCAGCGGCGGCGCCGAGACCGGCTGCAGCACCTCAGTAGCGGGAGTTACAGTCAGGCAGCAATTTTTAGCGTTGCTTTAAAAGTTAGCCTCAAGTTAGAGCTTTAGCTCTTGAGGAAAAAAAAAAAAAAAAAAAAAAAGTCCCAAAGACTGAGAAGAAAAGTTTTTCCTCCGGGACTTGATAAGTGACAGACCAAACTGTGCTCCACAAAACCCCCTGTTGTCCTCCCCTCTCCTGAAAGACCAGACAGAGGGAAGACTCGGCTGCAACTCCCTAAGGAGGCATCTGCCTCCGGGGACGCAGCGGGGAGCGGGCGGGGGCCGGCAGCAGCCGCCCCAGGAGCCGGCAGCCGCAGCCCGCCTCCTCCCCGGGGTCGGGAGGCTTCGCTCCCCCTCACGCCGTCACCTCCGGCCGCGACCCGGGCAGTTTCAGTGATGGAGCGAGGAGTGCCTGACAGGGGGTGTGTCTCCAGCCGAGAGGGACTGCTTCCCCCAAAGAGAGTCCAGTAGGATATCGCATATCGCAAGCTGCAGAGACGGCGCGCCCACCCCCCAGGGTTCAGAAGACACCTCGGAGGTGGGACCCTTAGAACTCCTAAATGTCCTCAGCCCTCGGCTAACGCTGGGGGTGGAGGTGGGAGAAAGGCTGAATTCTCTGCCTTTCTGGCCTTAAAAATAAGCCAGTGAACAGAAGAGGTCGTTTTAAAAGTACTGATGGGGGTTGATGCTCCTCCAGCCAAGGAGAAGGTCTCGCCCAGCAGCACCTGCCATAGCCGTATGTTGCACTTCCTCTGGTGGCTGCCTGCCCTGGCTGTCTACACTCCCTGCGTGCCCTCGCGTCCCCGACCCAGCCCCTGGCAGCCCAGAAGTTAAAGACCCGGCAGCAGAGGCAAAGCAAGCGCCCGGTGGTATGCGGGCAGGAGGGCAGGTCACCGCTTAGCCTGGAAGCCCTCTCCTCTGCTGCCTTTGCCACCGCTTGCACAATTTTCCCTTCTCTCAGCGTTTTCCTTCGGGAAACCTGATGAACTTGGTCTGACAGCATCCTGGAGAGTGGGGTTTGCCAGAGGCACACTGATAAGCACCCATGCATCCCAAACGGAGCAGCATCCCTCGCATTCCTCCACGGGACAAGGAAGTGATCCTGGTAATCCGCCCCCCTGCCCCACCGAGCTCAGCCCAGGAGCACCGCGGCTCTGGGCTGGATCTCGCCATAGTCGGGAACGGCATCCTGCTCGACTCGGGCCTTGCTTCAGGAGCTGGGCGCTTTTCAGCAGCTTTGGACAAAAACCGTGATGTCTCCCACTTATTTACTCCCCATCCCTTTCCCAGGAGGGTTTTTCTTTACAATGGATGGTAGCTGAGAAGTATCTAGAATACCTCATGGCTAAAAAAAAAAGAAAAGAAAAAAAAGGTCAATAAATCCACATAAAGTATGATTTGTGGATTCTGATACAATGATTTCGATAAATAAGGAGAGCCCAATCCCAGTTTCAAGTTCACTCCCCTTCAGAGATGAAGTTGCATTTCGCGACCCCAGGGGACACGGTAATGGATGGAGACCTGGCTCCCTCTCGCACAAGTAATTGGCAGACGCTCCCTCCTTCCTCCTGGACTGGCTAGGGAGCGAGGGAAAGGCTTATGAAGACAAATGTGTCTTCACTTGGGGTTGTGGTATGTGCTGTTGTGTGCGCGTGTGTGTTTTCCTGCGTGACCTTTCGGCTATGTTTATGCGCATAAATAAGAGGCGCTCAGGAGAAACGGAACAATTCCGATGCACTCCCTGGCTGTCACATCCCTGATCCAAACACCCCGCATCCTCTCCTCGTTGCCTGCTTGCCTGCAGCCCTGCCGAAACAAGAGAGGCAGCATCTGATCGGTCCCCGAGGGACGGCTCCAGCGTGCCCCAAGGGACAGACGGGATTCACCTTGGGCCGTTCGCTAAGGATTCGAACTAATCTCACAGGCGCAGTAGCAATTTGGCTCCTTCCGTAGTTTTGCCTCCGACTTCATAAAGCAACTACAAGAAAAAAATAGAATTTACTCTAAAACGGGACAGAAATCCTAAATCACTCATAATACCAACAGGGTCACTCTTTAGCTGTTTGATTCAAAGGCAAGAGTTTCTAAGGATAACCACAGAAAAGGGAGGGAAATAAGAGAGAGAAAAGAGAGAGGGAAAGAGAGAGAATAGAGGAGAAAGAGAGAGACAAGAGAGAGAAAGAGAGAAAAGAGAGAGAAAGAGAGAGAAGAGAGAGAAAGAGAGAGAGAGAGAGAGAGAGAAAGAAAGAAAGAAGAAAGAAGAAAGAAAGAAAGAAAGAAAGAGAAGAAAGAGAGAAAGAAGAGAGAAAGAAAGAAAGAAGAAAGAAAGAAGATAGAGCAAGAAGGAAAGAAGGACAGAAGAAAGAAGGAAAGAAGAGAAGAGAAAGACAGAAAGCGAAAGAAAAAGAAGACAGAAAGAAGACGAAAAGAAAGAACGAACGCAAAGAAGAAAGAAAGAAAGAACAAAAAGAAAGAACGCCCGCCCGCCCACGAAGAAGAAAGAACGCACAGACCGAAAGACAATAACGAAAGAAAGACAACACGCCCGAACAGCCACGACACGCAACACCGGCCCGACCCCAACGCCAGCGTGCGTTGGTGCTTGTTTTTTTGCTTCAGGCCACGCCAACTTGGTTTTCCCGGGGAGCAGGAGTGGGGCTGGGCAGCAGGAGGAGATGCTGCCCAGCCCCAACTCTTCCGCGGCGCTGCCCGTGCAGCGCGCACACGCACACGCACGCCCCGCGTGGGCGCAGCGGCTGTCACCCGCGGCGCCTGGCACATCAATAGGTGCAATAAAACTACACGGGGTGGGGGAAAATTAAATTACAGGGAAAACAATAGCTTCCGAGTGGTTCAAAAAAATGTCTGCCGCCGCCCGTCTTGTCCAGGAGCCGGTGTAGAATTCGCGGCAGGAGTGGGGAGCGGCCGGAGGGCGCCCCTTTTTCTGGCAGAGCTCCGCTGCGCGGAGGGGCAGAGCACCTTTGTGCTCCAGTGCCGAGGGCCGGGCCAGTTCCCGGCGCAGCTCCGACGGCAGGGAAGGGGCGCCCAGCCCCGCACCCCGCCCATCCCCGCCCCATCGGGGCGCCCCGGGCCGCGCTGGCGGCCGCGCAGCGCGCACGTGTGGCAGCCACAGGTGCCGCAGCCGCCCGGTGCTCGGTGCCGCTCGGTATAAGAGTGGCCCCGCCGCCGCCGCCCCGGTGAGACGGGCGAGGGCTGCGGGAGATGCAACAAGGCGCGGGGAGGCAAGGACCGGGGGCGGCGGGAGGAAAAGGAGGAGGAGGAGGAAAAGAAGGAGGAGGAGGAAAAGAAGGAGGAGGAGGAGGAGGAGGAGGAGGAAGGGGGGGAGACAGCTGATGTCTGTCAAAGCCGGAGCCGCCGCGCTCTCGCGAGAGCCCGCCCGGCGGTAGCCACGGGATGCGGGGCTCAGGTGCGGGCAGAGCGCAGCGCAGCGCGCCCGGCGCCGGGCAGCGGCAGGCAGAGAACTGAGTGAGGGAGGGAGCGAGGGAGACGGCGGGGGCCGGAGGGAGCCTTGCCGCCCGCTCGCCTACCCAGCCCAGCCTCGGCCACCTCGGCAGCGGCGGGGGCAGGGTCCGCTGCGGCACCGCCGCCACCACCGACTCCGCCACCGCCACCCGCCGCTGTCAGCGGCTTCCCCCGGCGGGAGGAGAGAGCCCGGAGAGCACTTTTCCCCCGACTTTAGGAGTGTTTGTGGATTTACATGCCAAGCCTTCAAGATGATGTCCATGAACAGCAAACAGCCTCATTTTGCCATGCATCCCACCCTACCTGAGCACAAATACCCCTCTCTACACTCCAGCTCGGAAGCAATAAGAAGAGCATGTCTACCAACTCCACCGGTAAGGGACAGACAGCTGCAGTTCTCTTCTTTCTTTCTCTCCCTTACAAGCACACACTTTTCTTTCTTTCTTTCTCTCTCTCTCTCTGTATACTGCATGTATGTGTATGTGCATTAATAAAAAAACCGCTGCGAGGCACATTTTGACAAGCGGCGCTTAATGTTTTTTTCATGTCTTCCTCTGCAATCATCTGAGCGCCTGTGATCTTTTTTGAAAGCGGTGTTCACACGAGTCTCCGACTTCATCCACTTTCTGTATTAATTTTTATGACTCGGCCTCAGAAAAGGAATGCGTTTTATGTGCTCTTGTGTTTGACACAATTCCCCAGCTGAGAGTTACAGATCCATTTCTTCTCTTCCTTTCTCTTCTCCTTTCGTTTCATTTCTCCCCCCTTTTAATTTATTAATTTATTTGTTCCTTTCATTCCTTCCTTCTCTCCTTTCCCGATTCCCCTTGCTTCCTTACCCTTCTACTCTTTGCTTCTTTTCCTCTTTTGCTCCCTCTTCTTGCTTCCTTCCCCTCCCATCCCCCCCTTATTCCACCCCGTCCCTGTTTCCCCTCACTTCCCCGGGTTGTCGCCTGCTGTACCACTCTTCCCCCCGATCCCGTACTCCTTTACACGCTGATCCTACTGCCGCCTTCCCGGCCGTCACCCTAACTTTGCCCACCTCTCTCTCCCCTCCCTCGACTTCCCCCCTCCTTTTCCACGGCGCTCCTGCAACCCCACGCTGTCTCCCGCCCGTCCCCTTCCCCCTCCGCACTTTGCCCCCTCTCTGCCCCCTTGCCCTCCTCTCCTCTCCCCGCACCCCGCTGTTTTGTGTCTCCTGCAGCTGCAGAGCAATATCTTTGCCAGCCTCGATGAGACCCTGCTGGCGCGGGCCGAGGCTCTGGCCGCCGTCGACATCGCCGTCTCGCAGGGCAAGAGCCACCCGTTCAAGCCCGACGCCACGTACCACACCATGAACAGCGTGCCCTGCACCTCCACCTCCACCGTGCCCCTGGCGCACCACCACCACCACCACCACCACCATCACCAGGCGCTGGAGCCCGGCGACCTCCTGGACCACATCACCTCCCCCTCCCTTGCGCTCATGCCCGGCGGAGGCGGCGGCGGAGGCGGCGGCGGCGGCGGCCACGACGGGGCGGGCGGCGGCGGCGGCGGGGCCGGCGGCGGCGGGGGCGGCGGCGGCAGCGGCGGGGGCGGCGGCGGCCTCATCTCCACGTCGGCCCACCCGCACTCGCACATGCACGGCCTGGGCCACCTCTCGCACCCGGCCGCCATGAACATGCCGTCGGGGCTGCCGCACCCGGGGCTGGTGGCCGCGCACCACGGCGCCGCGGGGCAGGTGGCCTCGGCGGCGGCGGTGGTGGGGGCGGCCGGCCTGGCCTCCATCTGCGACTCAGACACGGACCCGCGGGAGCTGGAGGCCTTCGCCGAGCGCTTCAAGCAGCGCCGCATCAAGCTGGGGGTGACCCAGGCCGACGTGGGCTCGGCGCTGGCCAACCTGAAGATCCCGGGCGTGGGCTCCCTCAGCCAGAGCACCATCTGCCGCTTCGAGTCCCTCACCCTCTCCCACAACAACATGATCGCCCTCAAGCCCATCCTGCAGGCCTGGCTGGAGGAGGCTGAGGGCGCCCAGCGGGAAAAAATGAACAAGCCCGAGCTCTTCAATGGGGGCGAGAAGAAGCGCAAGCGGACTTCCATCGCCGCCCCGGAGAAGCGCTCGCTGGAGGCGTACTTCGCCGTCCAGCCCCGGCCCTCCTCCGAGAAGATCGCCGCCATCGCCGAGAAATTGGACCTCAAAAAGAACGTGGTGCGGGTTTGGTTTTGCAACCAGAGACAGAAGCAGAAACGGATGAAATTTTCCGCCACCTACTAGGGGCGGGCGGGAGGGGCGGCCCCGGCATCGGGGGCACCGGGGGGGTCGGGCCGGGGCCGCGGGGGACGCCCACGCACCGCCACCGTCGCCTGAGACTCCGTGGGAGGCTCCTGGGGACCAAGGGACGATGTAGAAATTAAATGCGAACTACTCGGGGAGAGGGGGGGGCGTGCGCGTCCGGGGGTGCGCTATCAATTATTAAAACAAAAAAGACACCGGGACACCAACGAGAAGAAGGAGGAGAGAGGAGGTAAAAACGCTCTAGAAGCCCAGGGGGGTCACTTCTGCGGCCCTCTTCTCTCTCTGCCCCCCAGCCCCCCGAGAGAAAGCGGGAGAAAGAGCAACTTAAAGCGTAAACACACACAGACACACACACCAATAAATACCGTGACAGCAACAGCCACAAACCGAGAAACCTAAGTCACAACTTTCCGAAGGAAAACAAAACCGACCAACAAACCCGGAAGGCGAAACTGTTGGTGATGATGATGCTACGTTTGGTTTGGGTCTCTTTTCATTACTTTCTGCTTTTTTTTCTGTACCCTGGCTTAGTAATGAATGAGGACAGCGGTGGTTTGGTGCGGGGGATCTTTTTCTTTAGTTGACTTGGGTTTGGGTTTTTTGTTTTCTTGTTTTGATCTTTATTTTTCTTTGAGGTTTTTTTGGTTGTTTTTTGGTTGTTTTTTTTCTGTTGTTTTTTATTTTCCTTCGAACGCGGTTTTGCGCGAGGCTTTGGCGAGGGGTCTTGTCTGTGCCGGGGGAACGGTGAGAGCGGGGCAAGGGCCGGCAGCGGGGGAGCGGACCCCCGAGGCTAGGGAGCAGTCCCTTTCCTCTCCGTGTTGCCTCAATAATCCTAGCTAACTCAAGAAAAACAAGGGAAAAAAAAGTTACTTCACATCCCCTTTGTCTCTCCTCCCTCGCCTGCGTGGTTTGCGTTTCCAGCTGTGTCCAAAGACGGGTTCCTCTCTTTGCGGAGATGCATCTGGAGGCAGTTGCCAAACCTGCCAGAGCGAGGATGCTCTCCAAAAGATTATGTTCAGACTCATTAAGGCTCATGGTTAGCTATGTTCTTTCTCCTCCCTCCCACCCCGCTGCTCCCAGCCGTATGCCCCCCGGCATCCCCACCAAATCTGCTGGATTTAGGTTAAGGTCCTCCCTTGGTTTCCTCCAAGGGCTGGAGGTTATTGCACCCGGTAGGCAAAAGAAATCACCGGTGATGGGTTTGGAATGACATTTGTTTCTGAGGGATGTGCATGTTGGGAACAAACACACGACAAAAAAACCACTTGGGCTTAAAAGTCTTTTATTGCATATCATAAACGTTACGTGGAGGAAGGCTTTTGGAAGGGGTGTGTGGGGTTCAGTTTGCACTATCACAGTCTCCTGGACTGGATTGGAAGCGGTGATGTTGTTCTGTAATAACCTTGCTGGTACTGCTAATAATCGTCAAGGTGCGTTACATGTCTCATGGATTGAAAACAAACAAAATTATCAGAGCTTGTTAGGTAAAAAAGAGGGTGACGTGCAGAAGCCATCTCTGACTCTATCTCTTGCCGAGAGACTGCTGAGGCTTTAGAATAAAAAAATAATTTCTGAAAAGAAAATACCATTCCGTTTAAATCAAAACAATCAGTAGACTGAAATTATGCATGACATGACCTGAAAAAAAATTCAAAAAGAAAAAAAAAAGAAAAATAGAAAAGGAAAATAAAAGAGGGGGGAAAGGCATAGAAAGACCCGTGATAAAGTCTCGATATTATTTATTTATTTATTTATCTATTTATTTATCTATTTATTTTATTAATATTATTATTATTATTTTGTGTATCATTGTTTGCAGCGCAAACATTCTATGCATTTTGAAACTGAGCACTAAATAGACTAGCTTCTGGTAGAATCTTTTGTGGATGGTGTAATTTCACAGTTTAACTGCCTGTTTTCACCGAAAACACAAACGTTCTTGTCACGTTCTTGTATTTAGATTTAAAAGAGGGGAAAAAAAAAAAAGAAAAAAAAAGATAAGAAAGACGATTGTAAATATTTTCTTTAATGCACAAAACAACAACAACAACAACAACAAAAGGTTACAAACTGCAACCACGTGTGGATCCTGAAATGTCTCACTGAATAATCTACCTGTCCATGTATGTTTGCTGAGCTTTCTCCTTGGTTGTGTCTTTACTCTATTTAATTTCTATCAGAAATATTTCTGTACGCCAAAATACAACAGGGAGATGTGTCCCAGCATACTTACAAATAAAACAAACGTAAAAACAGAATAGTTATTATTATCATTATTGGGTGCATTTAAAAAAAAGAAAAATATTTCCACGGCTGGTAAATTCAAGGTATGGCCGTTAGACGATAAGACTAATTCTACCAAAAAGAAAATAGTGAGAGATGTATTTTTCTGCTAAATCCAGAAATCATTACTTTGAGATAGCTCTTATGTGAAAATCGGTGCTCTGAATAAAATTAACTATATATTAGCTGCGTGTGTTTCTTGAAGTTTATTCTATAACTGCAGAATATAAATCAAAGTAAAATTTTAAGAAGGACTTCTGAAGTATTTCTTTTCAGTGTGCTGGAAAGGATTATGCACCTACAAAATATGTATAAAGAAGAAAAGCTTGGGTGGTTTCAGGTTTATATGTTGTTCTGACTGGCCTAATTGCACTTAATTATGTATCAAGATACTTTATTTTTATTTTGGGTTAATAAATATGAAAATCCTAAACTGATCTCTCCTTATGTTGTGAATGCAATTGTTCATTAGGAACGTATAGGATGCCACCTACTGCTTCAAGTGATCAAAGAACCTCTTTCTATTTTCTGATGACCTGTGACTAGATCAGATGCCAAATGTAAAAAGTTACTTAATAGCTGGGATTATTTCTTCTGTAGACATATTTTAGCCAAATCTTTTTAATTTTGCCGGTAAATCTGTGAACCAAGACACGTGATGTTCAGAAAAGAATAATACATTCAAAAAAGCTGTGATTTTAAACAACTGTTGATGTTAAAAAATAAGCACTAAAGGTATTTTTAAAAAACCCATAGATCTCGTCCACCGGAAATTGACTTGTTTATGTTGTTATTAACTTGAAATGTCATCAGAATTTTTAATAAATGCATTTGTAAAAATATTATTTTATAGAAAAGTATTACCGGATATCATTTTTTGGAGAGTCAGGAATGAACAAATAAAAATAATTACAAATGCTGGGTTTTCTTTTTCATCTGCCCCAAATGATGGAAATGTTGAAAGTGATACCACATTTGTATCATTCAGTAATGACCGATGTATGTATTGAAAAGTTGAGGAGCTTGTTTTGTAATAAGTACAATCCTTATCGACTACAAAGAACAAAAAGTATGTTAATAAAAGAGATGGTGAAAATAAAAGCTTTGCAGAGTTTCCTATTTTCATGGTAGGAAACTGTGCAAAACCAAAAATGTCCCGCTTTCTGTCGGATGAATCTGAATAGTTCATAAAGCCACAAAAATTCTCCTGAGGCTTTTTTAACAAATGTCAAGAAAGAGAGAAAGAGAGAAAGAAAGAAAAAAAGAAAAAAAGAAAGAAAGAAAGAAAGAAGGAAGGAGTTAGTTTATAAGATTTAACCTAAGTACTATTAAAACTTTTGCATCCGAGGAAAAAAGTGAGATAAAAGAGGAAGTGGTATTTATTTCCCAGCAGTGCGCAGCTTCTCGCATAGAGAAGAGCCATTTGTGGCCAAAAAGATACAGAAATGCCCCCCACTGCCCATGTGCCAGGGGCCGAGGCCGCTGCCGGGCGGCGGCTCTGACCGACTCCTGCGCTCCAGCCTGTGCCCCTTGCCGATGAGCATTTCGCTGCTGTCATTCCTTGAACGGCCTTTTTCTCCACAGCCGAGGTATCTCGCCGCTCTCCTAGCGTTTCCCAGTGTGATTTTCCAGTCCTAAATTTGCTAGACGCGGTTTGGCTCCCGGAATTTCTGCCTAACGCTTGCTCTTCGCTTGCTTTCAACTTAGATTAGGCCATCATAAGTGAGTAACAGACACCCACTGCCACGGTCGTATTGATTTTTACTCTCCTGTGATATTAAGACTAATTCGGTCCTGGTTCAACAAGTAAAAAGGCTTCCCAGAAGGAGAATGAAGTGTCCTACAGCACTGACTTTATGGTTTATGTGCCTCCCTCCCCGCCTCCCTGTGTTACCCCTTTCCTCCGAAGAGAAATAGATTTGTCGAAAGATAATTATTTTAACTCTGACGGACTCGAGCGCATAAAGCTTGATAGCGCTGGTGGTGCCCTGTGTTATTCTGGCATTTCCCAAACGATTTTAAATCCCTCCAGTTATTTATATCTCACTTTTCAGCCGGCGCTGGTTTTTTTTTTTTTTTTTTTGGTTTGTTTTTTTTTTTTTTTTTTAAGCTTTATTATATTTACCTGCTGATTCCAAAGCGGAGGCAAGCCTAATTGATTTTTAAAAGATCAGCAGCAGAATTCTAATCCGCTTGGGAACCTGTTTCCACCTGCCAGACGAGGGTCTGATTATGGGTAATTATGTTATTTAAGAGTTGATAAAATAGCGGGGCCCGGCGCTGCCCGGGCCCCTTCCCCAGCCGGGGCGCGGAGGGGACCCGCGCGGGGAGAGCCGGGCGCGGCGGGGCCGCCGCCATCACGTGCGCCGCTGCAAACACAATTACGGGGCCGCCGTTAATAATTCATGGGCTGAGATTTAGAAAATTAATAAAATGAATTATAACAAGAGGCTAATTAAAAACTTTAGTAATTGTTGTCAAGACAGCTTGATGGGAGGCGTGCTGCACGACGCTCACCCCCACGCCCCCCCCCGCGCCTTCCCTTCCTTCCCCTTTCGCTTTTTGAGAAGCTTTTTCTTTTTCCTCCTTTGCGACCCCTTCGCACCTGAAGGAGGCTCGGTTTGGGAGAAAAGCAGTGGATGAATATATAGGTCAGCTGAATATATAGGTCCCAGAGATGAGACCGAGGTGGTAAAACTGCAAGCAAGTCTCTAAGCATCGTAGCAAGACAGATAGGCAGGCAGCGGGTGGGTGGGTGCGTGGATGGATGAATGAAACCCAGGGCTAAAAAGTTAATTTAAAATAAGATGTCACATATAAATCTTTGAAGAAGCAGTCGTGGCAGAAAGAGCGCCTGCACCGGAGGGCCCCAGCCCCGCCGGCGGGCGGACGGGCAGCGCTGGGGGCAGGCAGTGCCGGCCAGGGCGGGCAGCGCCCGCGGGCACAGGCGAGCACTTTCCGCCTTCTCTTCCGCACCACCGAGGGCAGAGGCAGGCGGTGCGGGCCCCCACCGCGCCTCCTGCTCCGCGGGGGGCGGAGGCGCCGCGGGATGCTCGCCCTCCCCCGCCGAGAGCTTTTCCGCCTGCTGGTTTGAGATGCAACTTTGAGGCGGACCCAGCGCGGCGCTCCCGCGGGCAGAGGGGGCCCGGGAGCCCGGTCCCTGCAAGGGTGCGGGTTTATGGCCCTGTCGCCAGCCAAGCTCTGCTGGGGAGCTCGCCGTGGCTGGTCGTCCAGGGACAGCTGCACATGCAAAATCTGCCTCCCAAATTGGAGTCACAGCCCCTCTGGGAAACCAGACGTCCTCCTTTGGACTGCTTTTTAACTCCTTCAACCTGCTTACCTAAGTGTACCAAAGCATCTCTAACTCTGGGGGAAAAGTGGTTAAACACTTCTTTTTGTTTTAATATAAAATTAAAATTTATCAAGCAGTCGGGGGGTAGGAAAAATTACTTTCAAAAAATGATGTCTTAAGACGTTAATCACTCTAAATGCTGTACTTAAAGTATTTAAAAGGTTTTATATAAAAATTAATAATTTTTAAAAGACACTCGGCCCTGATACGTTGAAGATAAATTGTAACTTCTCACTGATTTCCACAAGCGAGCCATAAAAGACTCCAAAGTGCTTCGCTGGGTGAGAATGCGGAGTGAGCCTGCCGCTCTCCCGGCTGCAGCACGGGGCGGGTCCCGGTGCGGGGACAAACCTCCCCGAGCCCGGGTCCAGCAGCGGGAGCAGACAGGAGGCTCATGCTGCAAACACCGGCTTGGGAGAGGGCTTTTCATCCCTTGCCCGGTGGAAGAAAGAAATTTAAAATTGTGAGACAGAGCTAAAAGATGTAAAGATGTAAGATCTGTGTGTATGCCTTTGGTTTGATTTTTTTCTTTTTTTTTTGTTGTTGTTGCTTGCTTACTTTATTTTAAAAAGGATGTTCCTTGACAAGAAGATAGCATGTCAACATGAACACATCTTTTTAGGGGCTGCGCGGAAAGAAGACGAGGCGCCAATATACATAACTTAACCCTTGATTGTGGTCATTGTATAAACCGAATTACTAACAAAAGTTTGTTTGGTAACTAATTATAGCTCACTAAATCTCTGCCTCTCTTCACTTCCGCATAATGTATACAAACTTTTGTACACGCGGATCAGAATAAAACAAAGTGTTGACAGCATCCAGCAGTGGAAATTCACTTACACAAGACTTTTTTTTTCACTGAAGTGTTGACAATAAACATTTAATGAAGGCAGAGACTTGGATGTCTCCAGACAGTGTCAGAATACTTTAAACAGACCATTAGCATGGCTTCTTCTACTTCAAACAGAGCACACTATACCATAACATTATAAAAATACAAAGTATGAAACAAATAATCTGTTTATACAGATATTTTAAGCTGTTTTCACCAGCTCTGACATCCCCTGTATTTAGTAACAGAAACTTACTCATTTCAGATTACTCGCGCTTAAAAAATGTTAAATACAGTTAATGCAATATTAATCGCCCTTTGGTGATATAAAATGCAATATTTTCAGGCAGCTATTGAGCTTTTCTAGAGGAAGAGCTGATGAAAACAGTCACAGCTGAATAGTGGAGAGAAAAAAGCTCTGTATTTATTGCTTTTGTTTGGCTTTTGGCTACAGAGACAGGAACATTCTAATGGGGTAAGGACATTTATTTTATCTGCAATCTATTGCTGCTAGAGCAGGAGTGGCAGATGGGGTTTGGTGTTATATTCACAGAGTAATTTAGAGCAAATCCTAATAACTAATAATGATTTATGTTAATTTCAATCACTTATGTGACTTTATTAAAGCACTGCTGTAAGAGGAATAGAAGGGGAGGGGGGGAGAGTAGATACTGGAGGGAGACAAGCTGTGTCTGTCTGAAACTGAACCGCGTGCTTGAAAGGTTTGCTCCAGCGAAATTTCTGATGCGAACAAGCAGGTTTTGCTTTTGAGACTCTCTATCGCCGGCCTTAATTTCTTTTTAAAAAAGCCCCTGTAGAAACCCCGGCCATTGACAAGAGGCAAAGCAGAATAGAGAGGGAGCAAGAGAAGAAGAGAGCGTTTGAGGGAGACTCGTGTTATGCAAAATGTATTGATTGTGTTTGAGGAATCTGCGATGCTGATGTGCTGGGCTCCCGAAAGAATAGAGGAGGCTACTGGCGAAATAGCTAAGAAAGCCCCAAATGCACATACAGGATACGAAACTTTTATTCCGGGCTGCTTCAGCGTGGTGGAGATCTACAGTTCTCTATTCACGTTGCATCGGCTTTACTCCTCACCAAAAAACCTCTAGGAGGCTTTATCCCACGGGATTTTGTATTCTTATTAGGGAAAAAGAAAATAATCATAATAAAAAAGCAGCTACGGCAATGACCCTTTCGTATTTTCCCCCCTAATCTTCAGTTTCATTAGCAACTGCTAACACTGAAATGTGCACACACGTAAACACAGAGGCACACGTCGCCGTGTGTGCATTGAAAGAAGAGATATTGGTGAAAGCCAGGAAATCTCAGAACAGCTAGCGCTGCTCTGCATAGGGTCGGTTTGATGTAAGAGAGAGGAATACTTACAGGATTTTGAAAGGGGGGGGTGCTCTTCGCTTCTGGCAATTTACTTTCCCAGGTACCTTTATGCGCTTTTCTGCCTTAAGGCATACAGTCTGAAAGTAAAACAACATCAAAGCTCCTTATTAACACTATTTTACTGAAATCAGAAGATGAAGCTACCTGAAACGCTTAATCTGGTGTTAGCATTTATTTCCCAACTAAACAGCCAGAACAAAGTTAAAAAGAGTCGGGGCAGCTATCTACAAGGCAAAGTGCAGGGGGTGATGTATGCTTCTATCAGAACCCTTGAAATGCATCAAATAAACCTCAGGCTTTGCTGCATTCTAAGCCACTTTTTGTATAATATAATTCCTCCTTCCAAACACCACGGCTGGGAGCAACCTCTCTCCCACGCCGCCAGGTGCATTAGGTGCGAGTTCCCTAACTTTTGGATCATTGGCAGGAAAGTCTTTTCTGCACTGCAAGATGGCATTGCATTATATATGCCGCCGGATTCCACAGAAGGCAATTTTTGTGTACTCTGTGCTAAAGGACTTATATACATAGCAACACCTTTTTTTTAATCTAGAATAAAAAAAAAAAAAAAAAAAAAACCAAAAAAAAAGAGGGAGGGAGAGAAATCCTTAGATTATGTACAAGGAGTAATGCCGATGTTGCTTTCCTCCTCTTCGTTTGAAATCGGCGCAGGACTTTCAAATCCGCCTGGGCGTGCACGCCTGCTTTTTGAACTCCAGCACGGCGGAGACGCCGCGGGCGGGCTGCGCGCAGGCGGAGCGGGGGTTGCGCGCAGGCGGAGCGGGGGTTGCGCGCAGGCGGAGCGGCGGGCGGAGCGCAGCGCAGCGGAGCTTCAGCACCACGGAGAGCTCCGGCGGGCCGCGGCGGGCGGCGCGGGGCGAGGGGAGGCTGTCTGTCTGCCTGACTCTCCCTCTGTCCGTCTGCGGCTGCACAGAAGCCTGTAATATGTTAATAGCCGTAGGGTATGCCCGAGGTGCCATCTCAAGCTGCTTCGCACACCATATGTCAGGCCGTTAGCCACATGGATCTATTAATCAAAGGGGGAGAGAGAAGAGGGGAGAGGCAGGGAGGGGGGGAAGGGAGCTTTTCATACCCCACTCTGTGTTGCTGTACACTTTCTCCTTTCATTTCTCCCAGATATAAAGACCCGGAGTACCTCGAATAGGCAGCTGTAATTCTCTTTTGATCTGCTCTTTTATAGCCTCGGTGTAAGCAGCTCGGGTTAGTGGATAGCGATATTTGAGGGAGGAAGGGGGAATGCATCTTGCTTCCCCCTGCAAAGGATTTGGTTTTAAAGTGCTGCTCAACTTCTGTGACAAAGGGGGTCTCTGTCCACCCCTCCAGCCATCTCCTTGCGGAGGGTGTGTCTGAGGAGAAGGCTTTTTCTAGCGAATCAAGCATCGTCTCCCCCGCAGGCAGCCAGAGCTCTGGCCATCCTCACCGCTTTTATATCTGCCCTATTGCCTATTGCCTCACATCATTTCTTCAAGGAAGGTTTGTCCCACGTGAGATCCACTAAAGGATTGGATCCACAAAATTACCGGGAGAAGGAGAAGGAGAAGAAGCAGTCTGTACAGGAGAGTGCTGCAAAAGCTCTTGTGTGTGTGAATTTTTCATGCAGCCCTCAATGCCCCTACAAAAATTCTGCCTTTCAGGCTCAGCGCCTGAGAATATGCACGGGCTCTCAGGTCTGGTTTCTACTTTTGTTTGGAGGACAGAGTTTTGGGGGGACTTTCTCTTCAGGGTTAGAATGAACATGCTTGCACGGGCTCCTCCTGGACCTCTTTTGCCAGTCCGTAGGTGACGCGTTGGGGCACAGCCCCTGCAATTGTCACTTCCGACCTAATCCCGAGGTCACAGGATTTTTTTTTTTTTTTCCTTTCACTGTGACAGAGAGGGAGCATGAAAGAGACTGATCTTTCGTTCAGATACCTGCTGTATAAAGTTTTGGATTTCTAGATTATTATAAAGCAGCAGCTCAGGAAAACGGCTCAGGAAAGTTGCTGAGTGGTGGAGGAGGGGAAGGCAGGATCATTTCAGTGTGCCAGGATCCTGAGGCAGGGACCGTGCGGGTGGATGGGGCAGGTTGCCTACCCCTGATCTCCAGGTAAAGTGACACGCATGTGTGTGATGCAAATGATGGGACCAACACCCGAAGAAGAGGAAAGGATGCAGGCTACAGATAACACAAGGATAAGCTTTGTTGTTTTGCAGGTTCATGAAAAAAGCACAAGATCCCCTAGCTGGTTGAAATTCCCCCTGTTGGTACTGAGCATCACAGAGAGGCAAGGAAGAGGGAAGAGGTGCTTGAGACTATTTGTGCAATTGCAGACACAGGAAAGTAATCCTATTGATATGTATTATAAGGTACAGTGCATAGGTTATGTTGAAGTCAGTCTTTATGACTTTTGACTTATTTTCTAACATTTTTCCTCTTTCTGTGGCTGTAAAAATAATGAGTGCATCTATGATTAGATCTCAAGCTGGCACCCATATTGCAGAACCTTTGCTTTAATACAGATTGCATTAAACCTGCAAAAATATGAGTGTCTCTCAAAGCAGTACTTCACATAAAGACGGAGGGAAATGCATGGGCTGAACGTCAGTTGATTCTGCATTTCCACCTAGCAAAGAGTCTCTTATTACCTTTAAATTTTGGTGCACACACCACCCATCATTTTCTTCCTCTATTTAAAAGGTAACCCATATATCTGTCGTTTTAGGTTTCCAAAGACTCGTAACTTAATTCCTTCAGGCTATTCATCAGCACAGTAATTAAACTAGCAAATGGATGTAAATAAAGTGAAATTGGTTTCATGACAGATGAGCCAAAGAGGCCTCTGACATGAAACAAGCCAGGACAATAATTATTTCTGCACCAGGCTATATGAGGAACTCCATCTAGATTTATTAGGTGCTGCAAGTTATTTGCTGGGAGAAGGCAAGACAGGAGGACTCACTTTAATTTGACAGGATTTTTTTTTCCTTTTTGCATCCTAAGTAGGTTAGAGAGATAAAAATCTGGAATTAACTTTAGCAATGCTCTGAGATGCCTCAACCCACAGTAAAAACATGGCTGGGAAAATAGGTAGTACAGGAAAGGCTTATTAAACAATTTCTTCCCAAACGCTTAATAGGAGAAAATCTACTTTAAAACACTCCTCTCGATCTATTCCCTGTTAAAAAAAAAAAAAAAAAAAAAAAAAAAAGCAAAAACCAAAACAATCCAGACCACCGTGACAGCCTGTGTGTGCTTCTCTATTCTACAAATATGCATATGAAACAGCAGAGGCAATAGAAAGAAGGCAGATTTGGAGAGCTTGGGAATTCTGAAGAGCTTCTCTTAAAAAATAAATAAATTATAATCTCGGCTAAATGGTGTCTGCTAAGATCACCCCGCTCCCTCTTCTCTGCCAAGGAAAAGTTTATTGCTGAGGAGGAGAGAAGAGAAAAGGGCTGTGAAAGGGAGGGTATGGATTCTGCAAGGCTCAACTGTAATTGGAGCCATCAGGTCCAGCTTGGAGTGGAAGTAATATACAGAATAAATAAAAAAAGGGCTCTCACAGCAGGTGCAGATTAGTCCCTTTTCCCCTGAAAAGATTAGAAACTGACTGCTTTATGCTTAAACGTACTCTCAATTATTTAAGCGCCCCTTCGTGATTAGCAAGTAAAAGTAACGCTCCAAAGCGCTGAAGAAATGAAGCAAGAATAACACGGCTTTCGCCCAGCTCACGCAGGCTTTCCAGCGCACGGCTCGCTCCCTGCCGGCTGACAGCGCTCAGACCCGGGAACTCTCTTCAGATACACACACCTGTAGGGTGGGAGGGGGGGGGAAGGAGAGAGGGAGGGGAAAAGGAGGGAGGAAGGAGAGAGGGCAGATTCAGCCTGGTAAAAATTCCGCTATCAAGGCAGTGCAGGCTACTGCCCAGCCTGGTTTCAGAGGCGATTGGGATCCGTGGACGGATTTTCACAGGAATGCTGAACCCTCAACATCTTTTCCACTGGGAAAGGGGGAAAAAAAACCCCAGTCTCACACCAAACCCCAGACACAACGCTTCTCCCCCACCCCCTCCCCAGGCATTCTCTTTGAATGGGCTGGAAATGAACCGAGGGACGCCTGTGTTTGCATACGGCAGTTTGATCAGGGTTCACATCTTTCTGCAATCAAATCAGAGGCGCTTTCCTCCCTTCCTCATGGAGGGGACTGTGATAACTGCAAAGCCGAGGAGAGATCCTAAAGGGACTGAAATCCCCTTATGTCTGAAGCTGTCTCTTTTAACACACACCAGACTAATTATTTAAAAGTTCTTGTAAAATTAGAAGACATAGCCCAGTCCTTTAATTAGAATACACTGTGAATAGGGATAGCATATGGAGAGGAATGTCAAGAAGAGGGTGCCAGGGGCAGATCCTAGGAAATCTGTATTCATTTCTGCCTCCTATTTGTTCAGTAATCTCTACCATCATAACTAAATCTTGGAGCACTGATGTAGTTCGAGTTGTTGTTGACTCAACGTCAAAATTCAATCACTGGGGGTTTTGCATCAGCCGGGCCACTTATTTGTCTAATAAATCCGTCATTTTGTAAGAAAAATATTTGAGCAGCCGTACTTGACCTCTTGGTATCCACAAGCCACATTTATTTCTACCAGTTTACAAATGCAAAGTGGAGATGATCATCTTAATGCCTCGAGGTACTGTGTTGATTTCTGATTGGATTTTAGATGGAAATGTCTATTTTAAATACCCCGTGATTAAATTGTACATATAATAGAATTCATGCCTCTTCAAACCAAATCGTGATTTGCGAATCTCGAATTTATTTTAAAGGAAATATTATTTAAGCAAAGATGGTTTCTTAAATGATTTGTGACACCTCCCGCCGAAAGATTTTATTATAGCCGGGCATCTTTCTCTCTGGAAAACTTATTTTGACCCTGGAGCGTTAGTATGTGATGGAAAGGTGTCAGGCGGGGTGAGGTGGTAGAACTCCCGCTCGAAGGTCCTGCCTGGCCCCTGCCATCCCGAGCTGGACGATTTGCTGCCTGATTATATGCATATTTCTTCGGAAAAGGGGACTGCTCTGCTCAAGTTTAATTGCAGCTAGGGGGAAATAACTTTCTCGAGAGCTTTTGTGTTGAGGCGGGGGGGGGTGAGATGAGAACGGAAGGATGGGGCGGTCGGTACAAAATCAGTGTTCGGAGAGGAGAGGTTTGGGAGCCTTCCGCCGGGCGGGGGGCCGGCTGCAGCCACGGCCACATGTCCCGGGAGCCCCCGGCGCTGCCCGCAGCTCCAGCCGGGCCCGCCGCACGCTGCCCCCCGTACCCGGGGCAGTGCGAGCCTTCCCTCCCGGGCAGCGCGGAGCTCCGGGGTAAGCCCTTTTGGGGGAGGGGTGGGGCCGGCTTGTCTCCTTCAGCAAGCACCCCCCACCAACTCGCTTTTCTGGCTCCCACCCCTCGAGTTTTCCCCTTGGGCGGCTGTCGGGGTCTCTCCGTCTCCATGGAAATCGAAGGGGCGGCTGTCAGCCCGGGCAGCGGTCATTATTCCGGCATTAGAGCCAGCGATCGATTCGTTCCCCAGCGCCCACTCGCGCTGAGGGCCAGGCTGGAGCCGCCGGCCGCGGGGGCACTGGCCCGGGAGCATCCCCCGACCGTCACCGCCTGCGAGCTCCTGCAGGAGTGGCCGGTGAAAGGAAGGGGGGAAAAGGGAAATATTCCAGCATATTGGAAATATTAATGTTGGCTTGTAGGAATTAATGTAATGGGCCACGGTTATTAACAACTTATAAAGGCTTAAATCAATATAAATTAATTTAATTATGATTTCTAATTGCATTATGCATGATCAATTTGAAACACTACATTAAAGATAATTAGAGCAGGGTGCTAGTCACTAATCACTTCCCTAATAGCTTAATGAAAAGGAATGCCATGTATTACCTGTGGGGTGGACCCATGAAATAATATGAATGCTTGTTTTCCAATGGAAAATAATTGTACCTTTTAATAGACATTTTAATCACTTTATTGTAATCACAGAATGGGTTTGGACTTTTTACATGGCCTTGGTTAAATTTTCCTGGTGTTGATTGAAGTGCTGATAGTATTAGGGGTCTACCTACTGATGACCCAAAGGAAGACTAACTTTTATGTAAAAGTGTCATGCTGTCCTCAGAAGCTAGTGCCAAGAGGTCACAGTAGATGGAGGTCCTAGCTTAGCATAATGGGTTTAACATTTCCATGACATCATCAGGGAATCTGAAAAGGAGTCTAAGGATAATCAGAGTGGTCATTCAGAAGCAGAGTAAATATTTTATGAGGATATATAGAAGACAGGAAAGAAGGTTGTCAGAAAGGTGAATCTCTACTTCTTCATGCTCTATGAAGAAGGTTTTTCACTTGGTACCAATTTTGATTGAAAACTCGTGTATTGTTAATAAAAAAAAAAAAAGACAGATCATGACAGTTGGAGAGGTGAATTCTCTTTTAGAGGATGAACTAAATAAATTTGTATTCTTGGTTGTCTTGAGGGGTTACAGGTTATTTTGCTTTTATTTTTTATATAAATACATCCTTAATTGATGATTTGTCCTGGATATTGTCACTTACTCAGGGATCTGCTCCTACATTAACAATGAAGTTCATTTATTGCTAAAATGAAAAGCAACCAATGTAAATTAATGCCTTGTACATGGACACAGTGAGGCAGACTAATTGAAAATGCTTTCCCTGTGATTAGCTTTATTTTCTTATCTTTGCTTGATAACTGGAGCAGTACATGCAGCATATGTCTTGGTTAGACTCATTATATAATTCATAGTTTTCAGAGAAGTAATGTGTAATTAGGGAAACTGAGATTTGAGGAGAACAGTAAAGAACAGTAGCTCATAATACTCACATTTGTCACAGCAAGACCTGTTTGAAGAATTTTCCTTCTTTTAAGTCCTGATTGAGACCTAGAAGCTTTGGGATTCCTGAGGATAACATTGAATTAAGTATCTGAATAAAAAGAAGAAGTGAAAAAGAGAGCTTAAATGTCACCCAAGGAGTATAGCCCTTTAAAGCTAACTTATTAGGAACATTCTGATTTTAGTACTGAACTATGACTGCAGACAACTCTGTGGATGGAAGGATTCCAAGGATATACAGCTGTTCTTTTCCACAAAGATTCCTGTCTAAAAGTGCATGGCAGAATAGCTGTCCCCCCACTCCACCATGTCCTGCAGAGGAAAGCTAGAGGCAGAAATAAGCTTACTTTGCATAAGAATTTCTAAGCATTTCAGTGAAATGGGAGAAATTGCAGGATGAATCTGGTCATTCCCTCTGTTCACAGTTTGAAATGATGTGGCCTCATACTGCCAAGATCCAGGGACAAGATCTGAGAGCAATTTATGGAAAGGTTTTAAAAAGCACCATTCTCCAATCTCAAACTTGCTGTTTTTCTTAACAACACCAACAAATCCTTTGCAGAGGCCCTTGGTTCTTGAAAGGAAAGCTCTTATATATGGAAGTAAAAATAAATATATATGGCATCTAACACCTCAAATGAAGAGTGGGATATCAACATGGCTTGAAATATCCAGATGAAAAAAGCTTGATAAATACCAGTGGAGGCCCATTATTGGGGCTTCTGTATCCCTTCAGCTACAGTAGCTGTTCCAGCTGTTGTGACTTTCTTGCATCCTGACCCCTGCTCTAAACAAAATTATTTCCATGACTTAATCTGTCATGGAGTGAGGAGTCCCTAAGCATGAGTCTTCAGCCAAAGAGCTCACAAGGAGAGAAATAGTCTGGATTTCATAAATAGCCCAAGGACTGAAGCTTGTATGTAAACTCATGTTGAGATATGCCTTAATCTTCTCTGCCTTGAATAAACATTGCACCAGCCTATGTTTTTCCTTTCTGCATCAAACTTGTCTACCAAAGGGTGCAAGTGAGGTATCAGCTTATACATCTGCTTCTGAGAATATTAATTTTCCACTTATTTTTTTCTAAGTAGAAGCATAAAGAAAATCTTTGCTTTTTCAGGGGACCCTTGGTTAGAAAAGCTTCACCTCTATGTTTTTGAGTGGCTAGGTTGAGAACTATGTGGAGTCTGTGCTTATGCTGTTTTTTTCATATAGCAATTGATTTTAGACAGCACTGCAAACCAAAGAGGGGACATGAGTGCTGTTTGCATGCCAGGGAAAGGAATGAAAATATTTCTGTGAGATATAGTGGCAACTGAAACAAATTTATTGCTTTGTAGCTACAGAACTATCCTGTGCTTCTCTCTCTAGACTAAATCCAGTTGTTAATAAAACAAATACCTTAGTGGTTCCATCATCTTAGTGGTTCAAATGTGTTTGCATGATTTTGGAGACTTTCTGGATGATTGACATATTTGCAATGGTGGCAATTCACCAGAGCTCTAAGATAAATTTTTGTAAATTTTTGCTCAATTTTTTTTTTCTTAAAGGCAAAATTGATTTTTTTGTAATCTAAAATTAAATAAAAGGATAATTTATATTCATTTTAATAGCTATTTTTATAGTTTATAGGTATTTAAATAGTCTATATTTTTAAAAAATATGTTTGCTGCCAGGCATTTCAAGGCTTCCCCTTTTCTGATTGATGGTTTTTTTTGCAAAATTCACTGACAGCTGCAGGCAAATATGTTAGCAGAAACTTAAATAAAGTATTTGTTTTTTAAAGCTTCAAAACTAAACCTGGAGGCCTTAGTTTTCAACAATAGAACTAAGTACATTTTAATCAGTTGCTGTTTTAGTGCAATGCAGGTAAGAGAATTGTGTCTGACCAGGCTGTCATTGTGATTGTGATAGTGAGCTGTCACACTTGGTGTTAGTATGTTGAGTTGCAATGCTATATTTAAAAAAAAAAAATGGTTCAAAGATTGTATCACAGTATCAGCTAATTGGACACCACGATATTTTGAAAATACCCAGGGTTGTGCCTCAGAAGTTTCTAAGTAATATGAAGTAAAGGAAGGTCTTTTTAGCATCCATGGGAGACTGAAGAGGATGAGGCTCTTAGCATGCAATTAAATATTAATAATAGGGAGAGGTTGGACTTATTTTTATTCTCTAAAACATTGTTAATAAGTCTCAGTCTGGCACTGAAAACATTAGGCACATTACTGTGTGTCTCACCTTTTAAACCTTGTTTGCATGTTTTAAGTAAACATATTTTAAGGGTTTTTTTGTGATTAGTGACAAAAACAATCTGTATGTTAAATCAGTGCTGGGCTTGGGAGAGGAGTACATTCTGGCTCAAATTAATCTGCTGCAAACTGAGTAAATCATGATAATCACTAACAATTTTATCTGTATTTAAACTGCACATGGTTTGGAACTGCACATGGTTTGGTTGTCCATAATAAAGGACAAGAAAGTGGAGCTTAAAGTTATCCACGAAAAGAAAAAAAAAGTAGAAACATTAAAAAATAAACTGGATTAGGAAACAGATGAATATAATGACCTTCCTTACTCTCAATCATATGCTGCCAGATAAGTGTTAGAGTCTGAAAAATTGCACTAATGAAGCTATTTGAAGGCTTTTGTGGACAACTGCTTACTCTTTGAAGATTAAATGAATGATGTTGATGTGATTAATCTTAGTGCAGGGAGTGATGCAGCAGCCAGAAAATACCTTGGTGATTTTCATAATTAAACTGAATCAACATTTCAAAGAAATGCCAGTGTTATCACTTGTATATTAGAATTACATTCATTAGACAGAAGAAACAAATAATTTGAGCAAACAAGATTTTCCTTTTGGTGTACTGAGACTTCTGTCATGTCTCAGAGTATCTTACTATAAATCATCATTACTGTTTAATTTTATCCTTGCTTTTTCAGTTACTTTTTTCTGTTTATTTTTTTCTTAACCGTCTTAATGATTCACTGTTACTTACTTCCTGACTACTTATTTTACTATTAAATAGCCTTTCTTAGTTTTCCAGTTAAAATTACCTGCCCACTCCAGGGTTTCAAATCATTGACACTGAAAAATAATGTGAGTGGTAGCTGATTTATGTGGATAAGGGACTGAGGCATCCCAATGATCTCTAGCTTTACAAGGGCTCATCTGTAAAGGATAGGACAATCCTTAGCATACAGGAGTGACTACAGACTGCATAAGACTGAGAACACAAATGGTTGTTTACAAGGATCTCTGGAAATAGCAGTTTGGGTTAGATTCTGCATGACTAACTAATTTCCTAAGAATCTTACATATTTCAATAGGACTGCCCAAAGTAATATTCCTTAACAGCTGCTAAATTGGCAGAATCTGGGTTCACATAATTGAGTCACCTTAAGTGGTCTTTAAGAGCACATGATTAAAACATTTGAATAATATATGCACACTGCTTTGTAACATATGGAGCTCAGGGTATTATATGTTTCCCAACATACGTTCACAGACACATAGGTGGACACACACATGCACATATATACTCAAAAACAATAAACTTGCTGACCTGCTAAACAGTTTTGGTAGAAGCAATGAGCATGAAAATACAGTCAGCTGCTTCTTTAATGCAACTCCAAGCCAGGGTGTAGGGTTAATGATTTCTGCATCAATACAAATTCACTGTGTTACTCTTCCTATCACCACTTCAGATTATTGGAAAGGTTGCTCAGTGACTTTTGGTAACCTTGATATTTACAGTGCACTTCTAGTTGTTGCCCAATCTTTCCTTTCACAGTTGCTTAATATATATAAAAAAACCCAAACTTCTCTAGTATAGTGGATAGAAGCAATCTTTTCACCTTGAGGATGTCAATTTTAGCTCATTCCATAATCTGAAGTGGAATTAGCTTGATGATCTGCATGCAGTCTCTAATGGGCAATTTTCATCACAACCACCAAGCAGTAGTTTTCTTCCATATTCATTTAAAAAGGTGTACATGGACGTGGAATGCCCACTGATCCCAAGGAAAAGATTTCTTTTTAACTGCTGAGATATGATATAAGGATAATGCTCCCTCTCCCCATCTGGCCTTCAGTCTCTTCACCCAGCCCTGTCTTTCTGCATAGCATACTCCATTTACTTGTGCTCATTTTTCCTATCCCACCCCTCTCTTCTTCATACCAGAAACACTGTATTTTCTATCTCCCCATACATCATTTTGTCCATAGCTTTTCCCTCTCTTCTTTATTCTGTGGTGTGCCCCTTAGGTTTGGCACTACTGGTCACTGTGCTTCGTGTATGGCTTAGTAGGTGTTCCTTACTCTCAGAACAAATGTGCTTACCACCAGTACCAAGGTACCTGCTGTAATTAATGGTCTGAAAGTGAATCTGATGAAATTCATGTGTTAGCTGATTTCATACTCACATCTGCCATGCTGGGTGGCATCTCTGTATTTATCAGTCATCACAGAGTGAACCCTGTGACCCAAGAGAATGGTCAATGAGCTGTGCACTCATCTCACCTACTTTTAACCATAAAAGAGACAAATTGCCGAGTCTAAGTTAACAGTTAGGTTTCTGCTGTTGTTCATGAATGGAGGGTTTGGCATTTCTGGATGGAGATTTATTTCACCAGGACAACATAGCTCTCTGGAGGTTCCCATCCTTTTCATGACACTGGCACAGACGTAAAGCCTCAGCTAATTAACCAGCCTCGGAGAGCTGTAGCTCCTCACCTCAGTCTTTGTGGCCTAGGTCTGCATGAATTTCAGGTGGGTCTGAAAAAGAGTGTGGGAAAATAGGGAGTCTGTTCATTCAGGATTTTGTTTTGGCTGCAGATGTGTGAACATGAGAATGACTCCAAAGTCATTCATGTGGAAGGAGCAACAGCAGATTGGTTGGCTGGGCTAGAAACTTCCCTCACCTTCTCAAAGATCCAACTCGGTGTCTTTGCCTTAAGTGGGATGGAGGAGAGGAGAGGAATATGAGAGGAGGAAGTGTCCTCTACTCCCAGGGTCAATAGCAAAATGCATTTTGTATGACTGTATATTGAGCTGGTCTTTAATTTCTGTTACTTGCTTCTACTCTTAAAAATTAATGCAGTGGGCATCCCTCATGGCATCTCAGATATTTTAAATACAGTCTGCCTTTTTCTCCTCTCCCCTTTCTCATCCCTGAGCTTGACCTGGGGCTGCACAAACCCAGCAGAAGGCCTAGGTAAGATCAGTAGCTGAGTGCAATGCAGTGCATGTGCTGCCAGCGTGAGGGCACAGGTCCTGGTGAGGATGGTGCTGCACTGTTGGCCTGAGAGTCTGAGGTGATTATCTGGCAAAGGTACAGACAGGAAAGGAAAAGTAGCTGAGATAGTTAGCTGTGATAAGCAGCTCCTACAAAGAGGGGGCAAGGAAGCGACAGTAGAGAGTGGGTGTAAGAGCAATATTAATCTTCTGTTATACCATGTTAGCTACATGGATACCATCAATTCCTTTTGTGTAGATACAGTAATACTGTTTTCTTCCTTTGGGACAGAAAAATTAATTAGTGTGAGATTCCTTTCAGCTGGCTTTAGATGTTCAAAAAATAGGCATTGAATCTGAACTGTTTGTTTAAGGTCTCTTTGGAGTCAATGTAAAGGTATAACACCTCATGGGAATTCAGTCTACCCCTGAACAAGTATCTCATGCAGGATAGATGAATCACTCCTTGGAGGTACCTATTTCTCTTCATTTTTAAAGGGTTACAGCTAGGGAGAATCAATCCTTTTCCTCCTGTAAAATATTTATGTGATTTCAATGGTCATCTGACCATAAAAAAGGCCGGCAGGAGGAGCACACAGTACAACACAGGCGTGTTGTATGCACACACCAATGTACATACGTGTGCATTCATGTGGCTCCAGGAGCCACGAGTACTGCAGGGTCTTCATTCATTTGGGGACGCAACACTGTGAAACAGTTCCAGTGAAGAAAGTTTAAAGACAAAGCCTGCTTCTTCTGTGGGAGATTTCCAGTTTATTAATGCTACTGGAAGCTGGGAAGACTACATTTCCAGACTTTTGAGAAACAGACAGATTGAAGGAGGCAGTAGTTATAGATAAGCCTTCATTAACCCCTGACAGACTGCTCTTGCAAACAGGAGTAATAATGACTATTGGTTGAACCACACTGTTTGTAAAAAATATTTAGTATGCACAGATAGAAAGAGTTTAAACAATGAAAGCAATGAAAATATCTTCAAAAATAAACACTTTAAAAAGAAGTTAAAGTTTAAAAGCATGTTTCTACCCATCATAAAGACATAAAGACCATGCTCATAAAAACAAGGAAAAGGGCTATAAGGAGTATCTTTCATTTTGCCTTCCCTGTACAATGGACATTCATATTAAACAAGAAAGATACAGCATTTAAGCCTTAATTTTGAGCTAGTTATTCCTGAGGTTCCTTTATATATAACTTTAATGTATAAAATAAATTTTTATTTCTGCCTGTTTTTAAAGGCGTGTACAAATAATGCATCTAAAAAGATTTTTTTTTATAATTGGTTTGTGATATAATATTTATAGTAGTTGTTTATCCGTACTAATGTTGTATATTTAACACAAAGATGGAAAAAGGCCAACGCTGTTGGCTTAAGACAAAACTATGTGTTTTTATGGTTTACATTTCAGTATTAATTGTGTATGCAGATGATTTTTTTGCCCCTTTAAAGGAGCTTTCCAGGAAAGCTGCATTGCAAAATTACTGAAGAGTTTCTAGTAATTTAGTTTTTAGGTGTTTGACTGTAAAATGGTTTGTGATGAAGTATAGATGGCTTAATTTTTTTATAAGAACTGTCCTTAGTCACATTGAGTGGAACTACTAAATTTTTTTCTATTCCAGACCTTCAAATGCCTTTCATAAGGGATGATATGGACGTTTCAGACAGACAAGTGAGATGTGATTCTGTTCATTGGATCAGGAGACTCAAAGATCTTGGTTCTGTTTCTTGCTGAGGTGCCAAGGGCCACTGGAGAGGTGGTAGGGTAACCAGGATACCTATATTGTGTTTTGGACTTACAGGTACAAAGCAGACCTATATACTTGACCTATAGATAGGCCAGGAGTGATATCTTATGCTGTCTGGAATGGCATTAGATGCTATATTTAGGAAAAGGAGTCCCTCACTGACCCAAGGAGACATTGATTTTGTGGAGACATGACTTGCACCCTTGAAGTTGCCTTTGTCAATGATAAAGGGACTCTAGACTGACTTGTCCAGTCATGGGCATTTAGGCTGTAAAAGTAAAGTTAGGTGAGCTGAATTTTATTTTTGAGACCCAAGTCCAAAACCTACTACTCTAATCTTCTGTTCAGCTGCCAGTTCATCCTAGGAAGCCCATAAAATATTTAAATTTCTAATTTCTATTCTTCCCCTGAATTTCACAGAAAAGCTGAGTAACAAAGTTAGCATTTAGGACCATACATTGTTAGATCCCCATCTCCAATGTGTATTGATATCATACTGTGGACTCAAGGAGCCTTAATGCCTTACAGCTGGTAAGTATGTCTGTTAAAACACAACTGGAACTGATCCTGTTTTCTCTAAGAAAGTCTTATCATTAGGATACTTGTTTAAGAATCAGGTTCAGGACTTGTTTCAGCTTGAGATGACTCAAGGCGGAATTCAACTGTCCATGAATAAGGCCCTAGTGCTATTTCAAACATCCCAGGTTTATCTGTCTGCAGAGCTGGTGGACATAACACAAGAACTAAGTAGACCTGGGGTGTCAGCTAAAGGGCAGCTGGAGGTCTACCCTGCACACATTTATGACTCCAAATGCCTTTGTATAGGCAACAGGAGGAATCTCTGAACATCAGTGTACAATCTTCAGAGGGAGGCAATGCTATAGCCAAAATCCGTGGCTGACTTTTCATAGCTGCTATCTTTCCGTGAGACTGCTTCTGGTAAGCAAACTCTCTGGACTGCTCTTTGATTCCTAGTTCACTCCACCAACCAATTAGGAAGCCTAAGAACCCAATTTAGGCAGTCTGTGACTGTCTAATCAATGTTCTTAATTTTACTACCTCCTAAAAGGGAATTAGGAGATGATATAACTCTTTGAGACTGTGCTCAAGCAGCCAGCACTTCATTATTGAAATTATCCTAGAGACAAAAACCTGCTTCTGGACAACCTGCTAACTGCCTAAATCCTGATCCTCCAGATAGGTAACACATGCCTATACAATCTTTGGATTTTGTTCCTTTATCCAACACATTTATTTGATATGTAACGCTGTAAGAATAGTTTTAACTCCCGAACCTTGCCAAGTTCTGTGGCTCTATAAATGAATGGGGGATGCCAATCCATTCAGAATTTGTTGCATAAAAGTAGAACAGAGTGTATGCTTTAAGTTTAGTGTGAACTTGTTTTCATTTAAAGGTAGAAAATTCTGATTCATTCTGTTTTGTTAGGAATTTGAAACCGCATCTCTCACCCAAATGTTCTAAGCATCAGGCTAGTAGATTTTCTGGGGTTGGCTGCTCACAGCCTCTCCTTGCAAGATGTGATGTTCCACTTCAGAGAGAGTGATTAAATATTCATTAAGCTAGTGAAAGAACAAGCTTCTCAGAAGACAGAAAGAGTCTGGTACTTAAGGCAGTCACCTGGGAAAAAGGGAGATCTGGATTCCAGTCACTGCTGTAATGATTACTTAGTATTAAATACATACACTGGTTCACGAACTGGAACCCAGCTTCTTTTTTCTCGTGAGGAGGGGGGGTTGACTATCAAGTACTTCATACTTTCTGTCTATTCCAGTGATTACTTAATTATCCAGGAAAGCTGTGGCTGGGGAGAACAAGCCCTTCTCTAGGAGGTGGGAGGTTGTGGTTCCATGTGGCAAAGAAAACTAAGTGTGCATTTTTTAGGCCCTTTTATTATCCAAAAGCTAGAAGAGGAACAGAACACCCTTTCCTCAGGGAGTAAATGCTGTAATTCAGGGCTTTAGAAACATGGAATTCCAAGTGGAAGGCAGCATCTCCTCTAATTCAAAAGTAAGTTGGAGCACAGGGAGAAGGTTTAAGGCATGTGTTTAATATTGACATTTCCTGAAGTGCTTCCTTGACTAGTATGTCTTTGTGGATTCCATGTTTTTAGTACAATCTGTAAAGAAACAGACATCTAACTTAGGACTACAGATTTTGCTGCAAAATTTCATCTGTTGGGTAGGTGCTATGATATTTAACTAAAATCCCTTCCAGATCTATCCTTTAAGGTAAAATTCTCAAAGACACTTTGCATTACTTTCATAACTCCTCTTGAAGTCAGTGTAGCTTTTGCCTCAGACTTGAGAAGGGGCAGACCTGTACCAGCTGAGATATCTTTCATGCCTCATTTCCCCCACGCAATTTCAAAAGAAAGAGAGTATATATCCTGTTAAACACGTGTTTCCACAATAATTTAATTCTTGGCACAAAGATGATGGATTTCTTGCTTTGATTTCTTTTAACATGCATGTTTCTATGCTGGCAAATATAAAGTTATGTAAATTGATGTGAATAATTTTAACTTCTAATATGCCTGATGGAGATGTGGCTCTCATTTATCAACAAATGACCTAGGAAGTTTTAGGGTTATACTGCATGGGGTGAATGAGCATTAAGTTATGTCTATGAACTTGCAAATTCAGGTCCTGAATTACAGATATCAGCCCAAGAAAACACCTATTGGATGTTGAAAACTTCTGGCATTAGGAAGTGAGAGAAAGAAAAGAAAAATAAATATTGACTTGCTTGTAGAACACATTGAAAAAGAATGAAAAAAACTAACTAGACAAATCTTTGCCAAGTCACCCTATGAACCAGAGGTAAATTTTCACCTGGAAAGATAAACAACTGGTTTTTCTTGCCTCAGAAAGAAGTAGGAAGAAGTGACTCAAGAAAAAAAGGGGACCAGATTGATTTTTGCATAAAGATAAATCAAAGCAGCCCTTAAATAACTCTTTCTCAGATTTTGTATTTTCTCCTTTCTCTCACTCTCTCTCTCTGTTTCCTGCCTATCATTAATTTTTACTGTTTCCTTTTTTCTTTGATCTTTTTCCTCTTTCACTTCTGCTAGTTTTACTCCCTTCCTGTACTCTTATCCCTCTATCCAACCATGGGCATTCCAGACTCACTTGCACAGAATAATCTTCAAAATCATCCTTAAATGGAGAATTTAGCTGCAAACTCATTCATAGCTACTTCTTTCTGTCCCAGTAGAACATAATATTTATCCAGAAAGGCATGATAGGAAAGCTAGGATCCTCTGCCTCTGAAAATAGAGTCTTTGAACTTTTCAGCCAGGGGAAGTTTTCTGTTGGCTATCACTTATGAAAAACTGTTGGCTTTGTTCATTTTTGTTCTTATTCGCTAAAGTTCAACAAGCTGAAAGAAATATCTGGGCCTTGATGCTTGAATCTATTGAAAGCACAAAGGAGAAAGAGGGGACTAGAAAGGAAAACTATTAGGTTACAATAAGCTAGTGTGGGCTCCTTCAGACTGAAAGAGGGAAAGATTAAGGATGAGACTTGCAGAGGATGAGGCAAGAGATGTGGAAATTCTCCCTAAAGGCTCTGTGCTTGTCTGCTGTTAATAGCCTTTTTCAGCTTCAACATGCCAGCAGCTCTCCGCACTACCTGCCTTGCTGAAAAATAAAAGGATAAAAGACATTTTAAATAATTCCAAATTTAGTCACATTAAGAAAAAAAAAAAAAAAAAAAAGAAGTGAAGAAATGAGAAGCCAGCAAGCAAGTGGGTTCCTTGGTGTGGCTCAGAAGTGCTGGAGCAGGTGGCTCACCCTGGGGGGGACAGCCAGCACTATGTTAGCCAGTGTTCCACTCCTGCCCTGGCATCTATGATTCATGTTCCAATTAGCCCTTGAACTGGGAAGTACTCAGGGATGCTGCTAGTTCACATTCTAATTAAAATTCAGAAGATTCTTGGAACACATCGGGAAGCTCATAAAATAATTTCACTTGTAACTGTTTTACTATTGTCCCCATCCCTCTTCACTAAACCTCCCACCTCTAACAAAGGAATCAGAGACAAGTCTCTCACCTTGCAAAGCAAAGCCTGCTCCCCACCACATGACAAGCTGATGGTCATTTCAGAGGAGTCACTCTAAATTAATTTATTAATGTCAGCCTGCTCTTGTATGTGTGCAGCCAACAAAATTGTATGGAAGAAAAATCCTTCAGGAACTCTGAAGTGCCAGAGATACCACTTCTGTTTCTATGTTTCTGTTTCAGTTTCTGGCACTCAGTCTAACATCAAAAGAAATGCTACTGATCATCTGCAGTGTCACTAGGACAGACAGTCGATAAAGTCTGTCTGCCAAAAAAAGGAGCTTGAGTGTCAGCAGGCTGGGTAAGGTGTCCTGCTCTGGCACGCAGAGTGGGCAAAGAAAAATAATTAGGCGCTTCTTTAGGGACTCATGAGAGACTTCATGCTGATTTCTCTGATGTCAAAGACACTCAGTAGGAAAGGGGCAACAAGAGGCAATTTTGTATCTGATTGTTTTCTTTTAAGTGCTTATATAGCAGATCAATCAGCCACAAAATTGGGTGTTTTAAGCTCTTCATGAAGAAAGAAAGCAAGTAATCCACAGCCTCCCCAGTCTGAGGGTAAGAATGTATAGATATGCATGCCCTGATTGTGCCCTTTGGACCTACTTCAGGAGGAAAGGTGTGAACACACACACTGAATATACACCTACCCAGGGGAGGATCTTCTCAGGGGGAGACTCAGGCTGGTGTACACATAGAACCTGGCTGTTCCACACCTGGGTGGGCAGTTTAGGGGCAGAATTATTGTATAACCTGGTTAAGTGTTTTAACCACCAGACTAGTGTGTAATAGTTGGGATATCATACTCAGTATGAGTACACAGGGATACCTACTCAGGGATACAGGGATATCATACTCAGCAGAGCCCAAACAATTAAAGGCCAGACTGAACAGGTCTAGCAAATCAGGTTCATCTGGGAACTTCTCTGTCCTATTAGCATTCTAAAGTGCTGGTAGACACAAAACTGCATTCTGAAAAGCCAACCCAGTTTCAAAAACCACAACCACAACCAAACAACGACAACTACAAAAAAAAAACAAAAAAACAAAAAAACAAAAAAACAAAAAAACCAAAAAAAAAAAAAACCAACAAAGAAGGTGATAGAACACTTATTTAAGAAATCCACACATTGTTAATTCTAAACAATCGAAATCTTTGAAGGTTATCTTGCAGCTACATGAAATCCATTTTTCTTCTGGTGATTTTCTTAATAGCACTTAAGGCATTAGTCACTATAGCTTAGTCAGAGGTCCTGATACTCAGGTGACACTCCTGAAATGCTGAAAAATTCCAAACAGTTTTTATGGCAGAATAAAAGGGGGGAGGTGTAGACAACCGTAGTTTTTCAGTTTTGTAATAAAATGAAGATTACCTGGCCATCTAGATATCTTTAAAGTCACCGTTTTGGAGAAAATATTTGCCAAAATGCCATTACCATCCCCTCCACCAACTCAGAATCCTTTCAGAATTCACCCTGCCAAGTACTACTCAAGATTAATTAAAATAACCATTGAAATTAACAGCAAATTTCTTAGTTTCTAAGATGTGAAAAGAATTGCAGCCTACATTAATGAAGCCCTTAGTTTTGAGAGTGAAAACCAAATCCAGTAGTTCATCATCACAGAAAAAAATGAAACTATAAATAATATAAAAGCAGTCAGACAGTAGTATTTGGTAAAAATCAATTAGTGTACTGTCCAATTTGGCAAAATATCCTGTCTTTATTCTATTTTTGATTGAAAAGAAGAAAAAAAATTCAAGGTAGAATAAAGAGATGCATTTTCAAAATAGTTATTTGTGTGCACACTTAGATGGTTATTGGCATTTGCCATCCAAATACTTGAGAAGAAATGGACAAGGGGGAAATTTTAAAGACTACTGCTGTTTTTCATGATCTCAAGAATTGATAAACCTGCTGATGTTCATCTTTAGGATTTTTTTTCTTCCTTTTTCTTTATACTGTTTGGGTCCACATCCACTGGATTCTATGTCAGAGAGACTCTTTTCCTGACATGGATGTATCAATGTGACACGTTTAAAGAAAGCAGAGTGTAAAACTATGTTTAAAGGACAGGTTCTTAAGTGGAAGAGACACAGCATTACTTTCATTTCTTCTAGTGGGTTTATACTTATTTTATAAGAAAATACCTGGCAGTTTATACCAAGAATGCAGGAACGTAACAGACAAAATGTACTTATTTTGTGGAAGTTGGGTCAAAGGCAGCTCGTTCCTGTTAAAATATTTTGGAAGTGATGGTGACCAAAGGAAATGGAAACATTTATGTGTTTACTGAATTAGGCTGGGATTAGCATTGCAAGCTTCAATCAGAGGTAATTGCCTCCTTTTACAGGCATCAAACAAGAATAATATACTTCTGGAGAGTGATACTTCCCTTCTGAAAGTAGAGTCCAAATACATTGTGTGCACTGAGATCTACAAATGTACAGCATTCCTCACTGCCTGAATATCTACACAAATAATCTGTATGTGAACATCAACATGTGAGACATCTCAGGCTGGCCAAGGGAAACCTCACACATTGCATTTTTCCAGGTACAGCTTCAGGAGTATCACTTAAAATGCACATCTAAAATACATGCAGGTACTTCATCACTTTCATCAACTGGACCTTCTAGTACAAAATTCAGATATCCAGCTTTGTTAAGCACACATGTCCACTGCTGAGATCCTCTAGAACAAACTGCTTTTTGAAGGAGAAGTTGGAGTGATCCAAAATGATCAAAGGGAGTGATTTAGCTGTCAAATGTCATGGATGGTCAGAGGCACTCTGACCTATTCTGCTGCTACAGGGTTAAATGGTGTTTTGGTTATAGAACATCATGGGACCCATATATTTATTTGTTTGTTTGGTGTGGGAAAAAAAACAAGAGGAAATGAGGAAAGCATATGAAACCTTTCAAATTCACACAGATGTATTTAGGCAGTAAATAAATACTTTTGGAAGAAACAGTTTTAAGAGGAACATATTTCTAATGGTCTTTTGGATTTTAGTGCATTATTTTTACTGCTGCTTTGAGAATACTTTTAATTTACAATAGAAAACATTTCTTTCAAGAAAAGACTCAAATTAGGAAGGAAAAGAGCACAAAATATTCAGTTTATTTCCTTTGTTTTCACACCTGTCATACCTTGAAAAATATTGAAGTGATGGTGTATCTCTGCAAGTATCTCCATGTTTTGGGCAATACAGTTATTTTGAAGGAACCTATCTTTTTCCTGCTCATTACATTGTTCTCTTGATTTTTTTTGTCACCCTCTCTTTCTTTTTCCCATTCTCCTCTGACTAACTGGAAATCGATTTGTTTTTCTAAGTAGGATGGTTATTTCTGTGCTCTTTAGCTAAGTATTTCATTTGATACTTGACTTTAAAAAAATCCTCCTGTTGGTTTGTCTTTGCTATGTATTGCTTTAATGATTCTTGGTAGGCTTCCTATGCATTGATTAATAAAAATAAATAGAATGTCAGTATTATGGTAAGAACGGCTGCACATACATATATTTCCTGTATATTAGTAATCTGACTCTTTTGTTCTCTTTCTCCCTCTAAATGCAATTACATCACAAAATTGATTTTGCTCCTTTCCAAGGCAGAGCTACAGTGAAACAAAACGCCCCAACCTCTACAATTAATGGGAATCCTAATTATTTCTTACAGGTTAGAAACTTTTGGAAGGAAAAATTAAATATTTTTTTTGGCCTGCACAGCATGAGTATTATGTATCATAAATCTAATAACTGATTTTGCCACATGTAATTCAAACAATTATTTGTGAAAAACTGAAAAAAAGTTTGAACCCATTATTTGGAGGGAAACCTGATGAAATATTTTCTCATTTCATTTGAGAAATGAAGAACTCTGAAGAATTCTCTTCTGCTACTCAGAATAAATTAGACACCTAAAGTAAAGAGCAGCAAGACACAATATCTCACCCACTAAAATGAAAAATCTCATATATCTGATCACACACTCCTATTGTATTTGCATTTTACCAAAGTGCATCAGTTCATCTAATGTAAGTCTGAGGGAAGGGAGATTAAAAAAGCTGATGAAAGAAAAAAATTATCCCCTCAATTCCCTGGCCAGACAAGTTTTTAAGGTGCTGTCATATGCTGTGAGAATAACCAGAATGCAAAGCCAGCTCTAGCAGGGGTGGAAGTGGATATCTCCATGATGACATCTCCTGAGGACATTACAGAAACTACTGCCTCATCCAGAATAAATTTTCTGGAGGACAGCATGTTAGATTATGATCATGACCAAATGGCTTTCTCAGCTGGCTGATAGGTAGTTATCTTTGCAGACTCCTGTATCAGGACACAACACTCCTTTTGCAGGTATAGATATCATTATTGACAATTAAGATGAATATGTGACTTCTGTGTTGGGGTACCTGCTGAACTCAGAGTTCCAAAATAACTAGCAATGGCTGTAATAACAAGCAACATCATCCTTTTCTGCTACTTTCACTTAGGGTCCTCTGCTTTTAAGTATCCAGGAGTACTTGATGGTTCTGGCTTGACCTGCCAAGATACTTCTTCCCTTTAATTAAAATATCTGCTTTGACATATAATCTGTCAAATAACTACATTAATCAGTGTTAGAGAGAGGTATGGATGTAAGAGAGTAAAACAGTAGAGACAAATATTTACTAGAAAATCTCAGTTTGGAATCAGACTTCAGGAATTCACACTAAAATACAACTGCTATCTGTAGTACTAAAAAAAGTCAATCAGTAGATCTGGTTGCAAAATGAAGTTTCTATTTCATATGAATTTTCACATTTCAAAATGTACTTGCCTTTAAAATGTGTGAAATGCTGAAATCTCAAATTGTTTCCTGCCATAGAAAGCCTGAAACATTTTTTATTCAGTAACTTCAAATAATCCTATTACAAATAATTACTTTGATAAAGCCAAAATGTTTTATTTATGAAAAGCATAATATTATCATGTGAAATGGGTATAACAATGTTCAAGACTCCACTTTGATTTTGATCTACAGAATCATCTAGTGGGTCACAAAATAAATTTTTTAATGAACAGCACCCTCAGAAGTATTTGGAGCCCCTTTTCACTGACACTGTACATGCAGCAGCAGAACGAGGGGAGATGCAATAGCATCCATCCACAACTTCAGCTCTGAATTGCATGTTTCAGGTACCCCTCCATGGCTGTGCTCACAATCCAGCCGAGCTAGCAATATAAATCACAGGGCACAATGTAATGGAAAGGCAACTTGATAGAAAAACACCCTGCAATTTTAGCAAACAGCATGTGCACAGTGTTGGTTTACAGCATAGAGGGTGTTCAGTAAAAACTGATTAGCTTCTACACAAGCTGCAGAAGCCCACTGAGTTTGACATGACATTTCTCCAGAGCCACAAGTGCTGCTTCAGAGGACTTTGGCAACAAGCAATACCCAATCTTAGCTGTCATATTATGCCCTGGAATGGACTGGGCCAGCTGACCATCCAGCTAATGAGCGCTTAGACTTGGTTTAAGTAGTGAATTTTGCTAAATGTTTCCTAGAGGAGGGCATGGGAGGATTCTCCCAATGGCCTTTGTATCCAAACTCATATCTGTCTGACAATTCCTCCAGTGAACTCTCACATATCTCATTTCTCTCTCCTCATAAAGTTTTTCTCAAGTTCTCATGTTATGCTAACTTATCAGGCACTGCTGAAGTTGTCACAGCAGTAAAAAAAAGGGACAGGCTGTTAATGAAACACAGCAAAGGAACTACATCTTCTTACAGTCACTGTGATGAGGTTTTAGGGGATGCAGTGAATGACTGTGATACTCACAGTGTGATATCCTCTACTGGCAGTCAATAAGAGAAATTGAAAGAATATTTTAGCACGTTTCAGTGCAAAGATTTTACCTTCCCAAGGGTTTCTAAGCTTCCTCTCCCAGGCTGAAATAGTATGTGATGATGACATTCTAACTGAAACCTTTGCATGAAAGGTGACACAGAAAAAAGAGGTCATTCTACTCAGTAGTAGGATTGTGCTATCCTCCCTGAAGCTGTGGATTCAAATTCCTTTAAGCAACAGAAGGTCTGAATCTCACTTGTGCAACGTGGGTAAACTGTTCACTGAGATTCACCATCATTTGTTATTCTGCTGGTATTTGTTAGGGACCCTAACCTTTTAAACATGTTGGAGATATGAAACAGATGCTGCACAGCATTGAGATGCTTCTGGAATGGGAACAAGATGGAAGTTAGTGGTTTTAAGGAACCTTGAATGACAGCAGCTGGGAGCATGATGGCTGCAAAGGCCATTTGGGATCAACTGGGTTTTAAACAGAGATCCTAAAGAAATAGCTTTTGGGATTAATTGTATAAAATGGTAGTTCAACACTTCAGTGTCATTTAAATCCCTTTGTGCACCTCTCTCTTTCTCCCTCTATACTTTTTCTTGTTCATATGTCCTTTTGACTGGATTTAAATATCAGTATTCTCCATTAAAGAGATCACAGTATGCACACTTTTGAGAACACTTGACTTGAAGCCCATAATGTCTGGGCTTCTCAGTCACAGTTTGTTTTTCAATAGTGAAGCTGAAATACAGACTACCAAAAGAGATTTCTGTTCCTATATAACCCTGCAAAATCAGGCATTTGCTCTACACTGTCAATGCTGCTTTCGACTTCATTCACTAACACTGACTTTGCATGCTTTTCTGAATAAATTGACCATTCAGAAAAAAAAAAGGAAAATAAGGAAAAATAAAAGGAAAAAAACTTGCTGAAATTCACAGGTGTGCTCATCTATTTTAACTGCTAGTCATAATATTAGAAAATACAGTTATTCTTGCTGCAGACATTGTTTGGAATTGTTAACAAGAGTTTTTCACCAGCTTCAAAGCCTGAAGTATTTAACAAAAACAACTGGAAATCTTCATAACCAGATTTGAGTAAAGCCAGTCCTTGATGGCTACAATCAGAATTGTGTGTTTAATCTGAATGTGTTTCAGGTCACTGCTCAAAGCTGCCCTTTAAAAGAATACCACTGCAAGTTTCCCTTTCTAATAGCTATAGAATTTTTTTCTAGTCTCTGAAAACACATGATCTCTCAGGCAGCTTCTGAGTAAATAACCTTTTCTATGTCAGCTTCTCTGTCCAGTTTAGTTCTCCAGTGAACTCCACAATTTTTATACAGATTTTGTTAATGGTTATTTGTCTGAAAAGATTATCCTTCCCCCTCAAAAGCTTTCCAGTTCTATTTTGCTTCACTTTGGATTTCAAGAAAGTCATTTATAGAATGATTTGCATTTCGTAGGATTGGTCTTGACACACCTTTCTGATAGATTTTTCCTCAGACATGAGAGTTCTTATGGAAATGACACTTGGCTTTATGCACTTTCCATTTCTTATCCCTGACAGTCTGCTCAACTCATACAAGCCGGCACATTCTCAATCTGTGGCGCCCAACTGAGATTATCATCTTTGTACAACTTGTTAATGCCAGTGACATTTAGAAGTCTCTGCACTGAGCTACGAAATAATTCAGATGCAGAAAGAATCCCCAAAAAAGGCATTTGAAAAGAGTGCCTGCAGACAAAAAAAAATATTAAACATCCACTATCATGAACCTTCCCATTTAAGAGGATTTAGCCAAACAGATCTGAAGCTCCCCGAAAAAGAGTAGGGGCATTGACCAGATCTCTTGGAATAGATGGGCTAGTTAAGATGACATAATACTTCTATCATGATGTCAGTTCTTTAGTCCAGATACTTTATCCTTGATCATAGAAATCAAATTTCACCCTCCCTTCCCATACCCTTTAAAAAGTGTTTGTTCTTTATGTGGTTCCTCAATTTTCTGCATACTGCTCTTGATGTGATGCACTGCCCCTTATTCTTTGGCCTTATTCTATCCCAGTGGTTCTCTGAAAGCTGTCCATTTGTTGTAAACTAGGCTTTGCTCTATAAAAAGAAAGGAGGCTTTAACTCTGTTCCACTTTACCCCTTTCATGACATCCATGTGGTGAAAAGGCAGAAAAGATTCATAGGATATGGAAGACATGTTTTCTTGAGAAAAAGCAACTTAACTTCAAGTATTTTTAAAGTTTTCTTTTTGCGTCACCAGTGTATTTAGTCCTACTGGAGAACGTACCTTTGTAAATTCAGCTTTTTACCTTAAGCCTGGACATAAAATCACAATCTGCATTCACTGGGCACTAAGTTTAGAAGACAGTATATCAATGTTTGAAATGGGAGGGTGATAATTTAATTCCACAGCTACTTCAAACATGTAAGAGAAAATGTATATTGACAAGTGTGCAAAATAATTTAAAATTTTGTGGCTGGTTTCTTGTAGAATGTAAAGTGCTGCTCTAGGTAATTTATTACCCCGGACAGTGAGTGTGTGACGACTGCAGGTGCCCTCCCAACCTAAAGATATTTCAGAGTGCTCACCTGAATGTCTTATCTGGTTGGGGTGTAGTTTCAGGGTTATACTCAGCACCATTTGTGACCATGAAGTATAGACAATATTAGATAAGATCATGCTTGAAAAATTGCCTTTTCCTTTCTTGCAACATACCCGACATGAATGTTAGGCACATTACAAAGAATTTTCTCTTTTTTGAAGACAGACAGACTAGTATTTTTCCTGAAACAGCATTATGCCAGTTGATTCTGTCTAATATCAGAAACCTCCAAATAAACCTTGAAATTTCTTGAGCTGTATCTGCATTAGGCAATCAGATTTATCTGACTGCCACTAATTGCAGCTGTTACTGCTGAGTGAGGCAGTGCCATGCAGAACAAATACAAGCTTTGGTTCTGAAAACAATATACCCACATTACAGCACTATGGCACTTTAAACAAGAAATCTTCCTCCTCTGCAGGGCTAATTAGTTCAGTTCAGGATTTCATTCCTGTGATCATAGTGTTTCATGTCATAGGGCTATCAAGTACTATGTGTTGGTCTCTATACTGTAAACATAAGCAGTCAATAACTAGGCTATTATTTATTAACAAGGTACAGAGTACTAAATTCAAGGAGATTTCCTATCAGGTTCAGCTCTATTTTTGGATTTTCAATTGTTGGAAGTATTTTTCACTTGAGTTTTTTACTGCTTAGACTGTGTTTCAGTGGGATGTTTGAGTGTGTCATGGCCTAATCTCCCTGCTGTAGCTAAGTCCTGTTCTTTCTGCTCCTACCTGCGCAATGCTGCTGCTCATCTCACACCATTGTAAATGCTCAGTGAGTCCTCAGTGATCCAACCAATCTCATCAGTCCTTTGAAAACTATCCTGTCATAACACAGCAATGACATCAACAAGTATTTAGCTTCTGGTAGGTCAGCAAGCTGAGTCAGTCTGATGAGTGCCAGGTTAGCAAGAAGGAGACAGAAGAACCATGTTGCTGGGGAGAAGAAAGGCAAAACCAGCAAGGGGTGACTGGGAACGTCTCCCCCTTTTTGGAGGTAACTGATCAATAAGGCAAATTTCTGGAGAAGCCATGACGCTATCAGGTAAATTAGGTGAATCCCAGACTAAAAATATCCATAAATGGGCAAAGTCTACATCACTACATCACAAAGGCCATGGTCCTTTACTACTATTCCCTCTCTTTTGTGGTAGGCAGAGGCAAATTTATCTTAGCAAGATCCAACCCACTCTTCTGGAATTCACAACTCCTGACTTATGAGTGCATCAAATCAGCCCTTTAGATGATCCATTTAAAAGAAAAGAGGCCTAAAAGTCACACAGATTTTAAAGAAATGGACAAAAACTTCCATACTGTAGGAGGGACTGAAAAGTAGCTACCGCTTTTGGTGGGAAATGCTTTCTGCTTTTGGTGGGAAATGCTTTCCAGCACAGAATCGTGGAATGATTTAGTTTAGAAAAGACCTCTAAGATCAAGTCCAACCATTAGCATGACACTGTCAGGTCCACCACTATACTGTGCCCCTAAGACCTACATTTGTGTGTATTTGAACACTTCCAGGACAGTGATTTCATTGACTGGTCAGCCATTGCTTAATGGTTTTTTTTTTGTGAATAATTTTTCCTAATATCCAATCTAAATGTCCCCTGATGGAACTTGAGGTCCTTCCCTTTGTCCTATCACTTGTTTTGTGGAAGAAAGACAGACTGACATGGTGTCCCTACCATGGAGAGGAAAGGAAAAGCATGAGATGGGCTAAGCATCCAGGTCCAGAGGGGCAACTATGGATAACTTTTCTAACATAAGAGGAATAAGAGGGGGGTATTTTTGAGATAAGGTATGAAGATTTGGGGAATTTGTCAAAACCCAACACATTAAATGGTAGCACTGTCTAAAAAGCTGTATTTTTATCCGTGACTGTGAGAAACTGTAGTATTTAGTGTATATAAATATTTGATGATTAACTTTGGTTAAGAGCTATGCTATCTCTGTTCATATCATAAATCCAAGCTCTGAAGCAATAGCTTGGACAAAATACTAAGGACTCAATTGTGCCTTGAAGGCACAGCAGCACATCGAGGATAATGCAGAGGCACGTCACCTCGCCAGCAGCTCCAGGAGGGGCTGTGCCTCAGGCATGCACTCTGCCTCCTGCAGCTCCTGGGGAATGCAGCTAATGCACTCCACTTACATGGGCTGTAGCATGTACTCCAGGAGACTCTCCTGGCCTCAAAAGACCTGGGGCTTGAGACCCTTCAGCCTCTTGAACCTGCCTTGCTTTCTGTGAAACAGCTTCATTAGCAAAGGTCCTGGCAGCAATTTTGAAGGAACCATTGTGAAGTCGAAGAGCCGTCTCTCCTCAGTACTTAGCCTATTTGAGTGCTGTTTGAGGCAACTCTAGAAATCCAGCTGGAAGTAGTAGAGGTGTCTCAATACAAATTTGCATTCTGTTGGGAGAGGTTCACCACTCTGTACCTCATGTGACAGCCATCCCACCTAGTGTTGATGACGTGCCCTAAGATTGCACTACAGTCTGCATGGGGTCACAGCATGTCAGCTCAGGTGCAGTATAAAGGCTGATGGAAATCTTGTCTACCAAAAGAGTACAAGGACTGCAATGAAATCTGCTCCTCACCAGGAAAGTGGTTAGCAGAAATGTTGTCTTCTATTCTGCAGGCCAGAACACATAGTCTCACTCTACACCTCTGAAAATACCTTGCAATATTCATAAACTTGACGTTATACAGAGGAGACTTGTCTTTAAAATTATCTTTTTAAGGGAACAAAAGTTTGCACGCAAGGGGAATTTCATCATTTTTGTAATACAATAAGAAACTAGCAAATGTAAGAAATAGTATACCTGATAGATAAAATTGGAACTCATTATTTTCTAGCTGTTTAAAATGTGCTAAGGATGTTAGACATTCTATTTTTGTTTCTGTCCATAGTGTGCTTCCTCTAAGTCCTTGTTCTGTGAGCCTTTCATATATGAAGTTTGAGGTTCATACATGCTGTTGCAAATTTGTGTGTCTGCGAGAGTGATCTGGCTGAGGGTGTGAGACTTCAGTGGATTACAGTGGTTACATTATCCTGACAGGTAATTGCATAGCTCATTCTTAAATCCATTCTCCCCTAGGCTATCTATTCTTCCATTTATTATTCTTGTTTCTAGAAAGTGACTGATGACTGAGTTGAACTTATGGTAACTACCTAAACCCTTTCCTTTTCCAAAGAACGCCACAAAAACCAGATTATTTGTTCCCTTTAAGATCATTTCACCTTTTTTTAAAATACTGAGAATATCAACATAACCCCCCTCTCAGGACTTCTCTAGTCTAAACAACCTGATTATGTCAATCTTCTCCTGCACTCCCTGTTTTCTCACACTCTGATTGTTGTGCTTTGAGCTCCTTTGAGATGTTGTGCATTTTCACTGAAGTGCACTGACCACCATAGCGCAGCTGAAGAGCCACCAATGCTGAATAAACTGGACTGACTTGGGCTGTTCATATTCTACCACCACACTTCCTCTTTATTATGCAATTCATTGTATTACCTATATTAGGATTTGCTGTGGTAGATAGGGCTGTAGAAAGAGCAACACTTTTAGACAGCAACCCAACTAATACAGGGAGACTCATTGAAAATCTGATGATGGAATAAAAGTTTGGGTGAAAGGGATCACAGACTCATCATACTGAGAACAGGAAGAAGGGAGAACAGCAGAGTAGGCATAATGGACTTCAGAAAAGCACTCTTCAACAGCTGAGGAAACTGGTAAGTAGGGTCCCTTGGGAAGATAATATAAAGAATAAAGGAATTCAGGAGACCTGGCAGATATTGAAAGAGACTGTATTAAAGGCACAAAGTAAAGTCTTCTGGTGCAAAGGAGAGCTTGGAAGAGACAATGAGGCTGAATCAGGAACTCTTTAAGGAGTCAAGAATGGAGAAAAAAAAAGGAGATATATTAAAAGAGGAAACAAGGACAGCTAAATAAGGTTGTGCTTGGAGGATAATAGCACAAGCATGTAGGGATGAACTCAGAAAGGCTAAAATGAAAAATGACTTACAACTAGCAAGGGAGATGAAAGGCAAGCAGACACGGTTCTAGAAATACATTAGGGAGGTAATAGACAGGAAAGCAACAAAAAGTATCATATCAGTACTGAAGAGAGAAGGGAAGGGAAGTAAATAACAGAAGGCACAGAGAAAGGACACTACAGTCTTTTTTTCCTGCTTTCAAATTAAGAAAACTAAATGAAGATGTGTTAGAATAACATGAAAAAATGCACCTTCAAATTCATGGGATGTTAGCTGTGAAAGTTGTAGAGCTATCACTCTTTGGAGTCCATGGATGTTTCATGAGGACTGGGAGAAGGGCACTTAGGCTAAGTGTGTGGCAAGTAGTGTAGCACAGCAGGAGGGGCTGTGGAGGGGCAGAGTTGGTGTGAATACCTTAAATCCACACAGTGCCTTCCTTCAAAGTGGCTTTCATATGGTCCCATGCAGCATGTTTAGTGGGCTTTTGATGGGTGTTTTCCAGTTTAGCTTAATCCAGGAGGACCTCATGAGACTGAGTGTGAACTAAAGCATGAGGGCTTTTGGGAGATTTATTTCAGAGGCATGTACTTGATTTGAATTTAAGTGGTAATGTTGGTGTAGCCATTTAGGACCAAACTGGGGGAAAATGAGGGAACTAGAGATAAATGCGCCTGTCCTCAACAGCAAGTCATTCTAACCTAATTTTTAATTGAAAAATAGAGAAAAAAAATAGTGTTTGATGTAATGAAAGGTTGTAAGTATGTGACGTAATCTAACTCTGGATCAGTCTGAACATTCTCATGTAGGACTTTCATGAGCAAATCAGAAAAAGAGCTGAATAAAATCATTGTTACATAAAACACTGTTACACATCTTGAACAGACACAGAATGGGCAGTTAACATATGGCCAGTCACTATTACTATTATTTTATTATTTAATAAATTATTTCCTTGTTTTTTTATTACAACATCATCTTCAAACACCTTGGAAGGAAATCCACTTTGTTTTTCGTAGGCACGCTTTTATGGGGACAAGGGATTTGGCTCAGTGTATTGCAAAAAAGTGAATTTTAATGTGAGAGCTTGTGAAAGTAATGTTGATGAAGCAGGCAATATGGAGTTTGCTGAGCTTAAATATGATGTATACCCTTATATGTGATACACTATCAAATGGATAGGACAGAAAATGGGTTCAGAAAGGGAGTCATGAGCAAAGCAATGGGAAAAAAATGTGCACATGTGCTGAAGAAAAGCAGGGAAATGGGCAGCATATGGGAAAGTTACATATCCTAGGAGATCTTAAGAATGGACTTTACATGTAAAGTTGTTAAAGTCATCCTCTAACAAAGCTCGAGCCCATGCCTTCTGTAATCTCTTGTTCAAAGAAATACAAGCAGAAATGTTTGAGTGATTCTGTGATCCTGTGAACCAGCATCATGCTTGTGCATGTATTCCTTTTATAGGCACCTTTATACAGCATTTTAAACAACTGTACAAAAGTAAACAAAAATTTTATGAAAGTGTCTTATTATTTTTTTAAAACAAGTGTGTAGGAGCAAGTAATGAGACAATTTGATCTGATTATCAAGCATATTACTAAAATGGTTGTAAGACTTTACTAATAAATGTCATTTAAAAATTATTTCAGATGAGTATAAATGTCTGTGAAATTACTGTTTTCACTGAGTATCTTTTGGTATTAATAAAAGAGAATATTAACATAAGAAAAATTTGATAGTTCTCTGAGTAGGAGCAGAAGTTTGGTAATTTACCAACTTTTCAGTAAATTACACTAAATTGAAAGTCTAGTGCTGCTTACCTTAATGTACTTCTATATATTTTATTTAAGGTTTTACCAAGAAATAAACCTCACATGAGAGAAAAAAAATCTAGCTCTCCAAATTCAAAGTAGTAGTATCATTTACTAGATGAAATATATCAATCCTGAAAGTCAGCTTCCACTAATGTGCTCATTGCAAAATTATTGGTGGTAATATACTTAATTAGTGAATTTTACATAAGATTTATTTTATTCACAGAAGCTTGGTTTGATAAAATTCTTCACTGCATTTCGTTTAATAGGTAGCCTATAGAAACTACATTAATATTACATCCATGAGCAAAGAGATTACCCCACAGTTAATGACTCCCTTGGGTTGCCCTTTTCTGACAAAGGCACAGAGCCAAAAAATTCCATTTTTTTTTCTTTCTTTCTGAAACAAATGTTACTATGTGAAAAAGCAAGTGTTGGTACTTTTTATAAAGTCTGGGTTGTGAAAAAAATGAGTAGTGACAATATAAACTCAGTCTGAAACAAACATCACTCTGCTTTGTATTGACAAAAATGTGTTTTGGGTAAAAAAAAAAAAAAAAAGACTCCAAAGGCTGTTGATATCTCTGCCAAATGACTCATAAAACATCTAGATGTGATCAGGGTCAGAAGAAGAAGAATTTTGCATACTAAAGGATTATGCAAAGAAAATTTTTAAGTCAAACAGTGGTGTCTCTTGGTGTATTTCTTGTGGGCATGAAAGCAGTGACAGCTGCACACCAGTGCTCCAATGGTTTCCACAACTTGTGGTTCAGAAGGTCTTATATTTGTTTGCTTTACTTCTGCCTTTGTTTCTCAAAGGCTGAAGTGTCACACAGGCAATACCTGTGCATGACTCTCTTACCACTATTCCAACACCTTTGTGGGGTAGGAGGAGGCAATTTAGAATCTTCTGCAGATCTAAACCAGCAGCTGAACATGAATCCTAAAGAGAGAAAAGGGAGGTGCAGCTTGAAAGGAGTGCACTTGGTGGTCTTCCAGAAAGGCTTGAAGTATTCTTTCATCCAGCCACATTATTTCAGGCAGGGAGATAGATATTGTTGAGTGAAATGAAAGATTTCAGGAGAAAAGAAGAAATGAGAACTATACAGGTCTTGGGTGTGTGCCTACTTATATGGATAATAAAACAAAAGCACACAGAGATGATGCCAAAACAGGAGACCAATAGACAGTTTTGCTGTCAGAAGACAATTCATGCCATTCTAAGATACCTAGATATATGAGATTAATTCTTTTCTGCAAGTATCTGTTGTCCTTCACTCACTGTGGAGACAGGTTAAACAAAATGTCTAACTTTTAATAAGAAAAACCATGGCCTTAGAGTCTGGGAGCATGTATTTTGTCCTGACAAGAAATATATCTTGAAAATATTTAATGTTCAACCTCTTGGAATTTATTTTCTTTGCTTTCCAGTTCCCAGGTCTGCCAAAGGCAGGTTTTATTCTCACTGGCTTGGCTTATCCTTACCAACCCAAGAAGGCCCAGGCTCAGACTTGAGGAGTCACACTGGTTATCCCTGTTAGCCATGGCTGTGCACTCGGCCCGTGCTGACCTGTTCTCTGTCAGTGCCTGGTTTGGGGCTGTAGGCAGGAGCTTCTCCCTTGAACTTTGCATGGCAGCCTGGATGGAAGTCTGAATGCAAACTGTGATATGCCAAAGCAGGCACTAAACCCAGGGCCTGTTCTGGTTTTAGTTAGTTTTATACACTACAGTTTCTGAACCACATTATCTTCCCTCTCGCTGGAAAGGATGATAAAAGGCACTTAGGTTTTTTTCTGCCGAAGAGATTAACAGTATCTTTTTTTATTTCCTTCTGTTTCATATTTTAGCTCATAGAATAATACTAAAAAATTCCTGTTGCTTTATAATAGACTCCTAATAAGTGTCCTTTGCAACTGATTGAATACCTCAGCTTAGCTCCTGTGTTAATCAATAGCAGCATACAGTTATTTCTTCATGCACTGCTGCAATGGGGTGGATCTTTTACCATATAAAAGCTCCATCCCAACTGTGTCTGCTGCTCTGGTTCTAGACATCAGCTTCTTTTATGGTTGTGTTTTCCAGGACTGTGGAACAAGAATCATAGCGTGTTTTGTGGTCATGGGAATACAGAAAACAGGAGTAAAATGCATAGTGACCTACTTTTAAGAAAATAATTGGAGCATATCACATATGTTTGTAACATAGAAAGCATATTAATATTTATGAGGAAGTACCTTTACTTTTGAGATGAATTAAAAAAAAAAATTATTTTTTTCATGCACCACGTCTCTGATTTAAAAATAAATTATGTCAATTCTAATTATCTGTTTCTAGTTTAAAAATTTCCAACAGATTAGCTGTAATATATTTACTGGAGAGTTAAGAGTCTCATCTGATTTATTCCAAAATATTGTGATGAAAAGCAAAAAATTAAACCTGGAAGTATCAAAAAATGTATTTTCCATAATTTTTGATTTTAATGTCTTCAAAATCTTTAAAATAGTGATGATTTGAGTTCCATAGTCAAAATATTTCCTTTGCAAAGAAGCATGAATCAGAATACAATTTTTAAGCTCAGCCATGTTTATCTGCATAAGTGATTATTGCATAAGGAGATTAATAATAAATCACAGAGAGATTTGTAAATAAGTTATCCATGGGAAACTGAGCTAGTGCTGCCAATTTACTCCTTTACTTTGTACACATTGGATTGTCATTAAACTATTTAGTTATAAGCTATTTAGCATTTAATTCCATATATTGCCATTTTATGAATTTGGGTAATAGACATGGTGAGCTGCACAGCCACTGCTTAGTGGCCTACGTGGCAATAGCTGTGCTTGGGAGACTCTCTGGAGATATTCACCTCAGTAGATATATATATATATATATATATATATACACACACACATATATATATATATATATATATATATATGTATATATATATAAAAAATCCACATACGTATACACAATTATCTATCTGTCTTCTCTGTCTATCTATCTATCTATCTATCTATCTATCTATCTATCTATCTATCTATCTATCTATCTACCTATCTATCTTCTATGTGTGTATACAGCTGCATGCTAATTTTAAATCCAACTCTTGCCCTGACTTGGGCTGAAGTTGCAACAGCCCTCAAGTACATAGCTGCCCTGATTAAGACCACTATTTGTCAGCTACTTCTGGCAACTTCATTAGATTTCTACACTGAAAAAAATACATTTTTTCCACTATAGATTGAATGTGATGTGGCCTGATTATGTGGATGGATGTGGTGGGAATTACTAAAGTGGTCATACGTGATCTCTAGCTAAAGGTGTTATCCATTGGCATCAGGTCGAAACCAACATAATATTTCTGTCTGATTTGTGAGTATTTTTTGGCAAAAGGTTCATTCTGCTTGTTTCTTTGAAGGTGCTTGTTATTAGGAAAGCTTAAAAACAAACAAAAAAACGTTAAAATGAAGACATTAAGTATTATGCAAATCATACCACACAGCTGGTTTATGATCCTATCACTTTGAAAAAGAGGGAGAGAGGCTCTTTTCAATCTAACCTTACATAGTCCATCTGTTGCAGCATATGACAAGAAGCCAAGCATCTGAACTTTTAGGAGCAGTTATGGATCCTTGACATGGCTCTGGCTGTCATCGTGCAGCCAGTGTTGATACTTCCACTGATTGCACTGATTGACTGTTGTGTCATATTATCCTTGGCCTTTCCGACTCCCCCACTTCAGGGGATATCAACACTAGTAATCATCAGGCAGGGCTCAATTGATTATTTTCAGAATTTTCTCTGGCTATTGACCATAATGGAAAAAAATTGTGCCTCTGAATTATTCAAAATGAAAACATACACAGAAGAAATCAATAAGGCACATCTGATATTAAAGACAAATTAAAGCAGGCAGTATAATGTGTCTTGGGGCACCTGCTACAGACAAAGAAGAAAGCATTTTAGAGGTAAAGAAGACTCCTTTCCTTTCATTATTTTACAAATAATATATTTTAGCTGTCAAAATTAACATCTTTATGGATTAGGATATGAAGGGTTTCTTTTCAACTCATCCTTTGCAAATGTTAGAATTTAACTTATTTAGAATTATTTAATACAATAATTCCTTCTTTGTATCCCCACAGTCTTTTTAACTTAAATGTAACATGCCATGCTGGAGGGATGAAATTCTAGAAAAATGTTCAGGTCGGAAAAATCACATTAACAAATATCTAGAGTTAGGCACTAAGCCCCTGCAGACTTTGAAAGTGCTGGAGATTAAACTAGTGAAGAAAAATGTGCCTTTCTGTGAAATATCTGACATGTTAGCATTAGGAAAATGTCCCCTCTATGAATCAGAGATAGGATTTAAAAAATCTCCTAAAGAGGGATGGCTTCATTTTTAGGTGGCAGTATTACTGGAGAATCCAGGAAGATTTTACTCTGGGTTTCTCATTCAAGACAAACTGCATATAGAAAGATGATGTAGTGGATTTCATGTAACATCTCTGGTTTTCCATTGGTAAGAGTCAGGATTAGGAATCATTAGAATATTCTCTGATTGCAATTCTGCTATGAATGTGGTAAATTTCCCAGCATGGCTGCAGAAAAAGTGTTCCAGGTCTGTGGTTTGAAGCAATCAAGAGAAAACAACACAGCACTTCTGTGACAATGGGCAGCATTAATACCCTGAACATTTCTAGAACTCATTTGGAAATCTTTACCAGGATTTGATTTTTTGCTCTGTGGGTTGATAATTTTTTTCAGAATTATCCCACTGTCTTCTTTATAGCAAATTTTTATTTACATTGAATTGAAATATCAAAAAAAATATATACAAAGGAAATGTCGGTAATATATTCATGTCTTCTAAGGAAATGAAACCTTTTCCTAAATGTCTGAAAGATGGGCAATTACTAATATAATAATTAATGCTCACAGGAAAGATAGGCATACCAAGGATGATGCAACAACCTCCAGGAACGAGAGCATTGATGGCTGAGAGGTCTTTTAAAAAACTCACACAACTGGAATTTGTTTCCACTCATCATTGAAATTCATACAGGCAGTTGAAGCCTATAAAGCTAAACGGGTTTTCACTGAGGATTTTGGGGGATGGAGTAAAGAATGTAAGGACACAAAGCTACTGTGTAAAAGGAGAAGCTTGAATGATTTCTGCTATTAGTTTGTCTTTTATTGGAAAATGTGAATAGGCTTAAGCTGCTAATACCAGTACATTTTTACTGCAAGAGGTAGGATTTCCAAAAATATAAATTATTGAGAGATGCAGATAAAATATTTAAAACTACTTAATGCGTTAGGTGCCCAGGTTCTCTTGATCTCAATGGAAAATAGGTACATAAGCTGCTTAGCAGCTTAGAAAAATTATTCTGGTATCCCATCCTCCCATGTAAACACCTAAATACAGCTTAAATTCTGGATAAAGATGCACAATGTGCAGTGGAGGGACTATACATTATGTCTGATATTCTTCTTGTCTAATTTTACACACCAGTCAGAGATTTAGGAATGTTTATAAAACAAAAGTCTTTAGTGCTTTCAGACATATTATAAGATATGAAGGAAAACTTCATAGGATTACCAGATATTATATAGGACTCTCCCCTATAAGACTTAGTCCCTCCTGGAGCTACCAGTTGAGAGTAGAAGGAAGAATCTGTGTTGCTTCAAATGGGATCAGATGTGTATATTCAGCATGGGAGTCTTAATTTAAATTGTATGTCTGTGCCCACATTTTCCAGATCAGAGAGTGTTTCTGAGGTGCTGAATGTGGTGGTGACTATACAGTGTGCCATTTTCTCCTTGTTGAGGTTTGGCAAGGAAACCAGGGACCACTGGTTGAACAGGAGCCATGGAGAGCTACCACAGCTAAGTCTGAGCATGGCCCAGGCCACTTACTAAATCTCTTCCCTGGTATATCTCAAAACTGTCAACTGAGATTGATAAGAAGTGAGAAACATGAGATTAAACGTGGCTGGGAAAGGTGGACTGGGTTTCACGCTTACATTGCAAAGGCTGAGTTTTGCACTAACCCAGTGTTTACTGAAACCACAAACTGTAAGAGTGGCTGATGTTGAACCATGGCTAAAAAAGAGCTCAGAAGAGTTCTGCGTGCTCAGAAAATGGAGTTGCACATTGATGATGGGTGGTTGCCAGTCTTCATGTTGCTTGAAGCTTTTTTGCTTATTACTTTGTCCAAATGTAATCATGTATCATGGCATGGCATCCCTGTGACAAACTCCTTAAAATCTGTGCTACTATAGTTAACATACACACCAAAAAATTTGTCAGTTTTCAGCTTTGCCCAAAATTTTGGATGCTGTTTTTCAATTTGAATTAAACTTTTTGCTTTTTAAATGGAGAAAAAAGATATCACATTACCCTGGCTTCACTCAGTGGCAGGGAGTTAGTTAAGTATTTGTTGCTATAAATGAGAATTCTGACTGTCGAACCAAGTAAAATATGATCTGCATTATAGAGTCTGTGAAACTAATGATAACACTTTAATGCAGTTTCAAAAAATACATATTTTCTCTGTCCAGTTCTGCTGGTGATCTTATGTTGCTTAAGTAGATCCAGATGAGCACACCAAGGGTGAATCTTTGTAAAGAGATGACACTCTGGATTTTGTCCCTATGACTACTGAGGCACTATTATCCTCAGGAAAACCAGACTCAAGATTTAGATTATTGGACTGGTATGAAGACTTTCTGCATCACAAACACAGTGCATGTACATGTGTGAAATGTATCTGTATTCTCTGTATCAAAAATTGCTGTTTGATAGTTCACACAAAAAGGTTTTTTTCTCACCACTTCTTCTCAGGAAATGTGTTCCTCTGTGAAATAAGACATGATTAAAGCTACAGCAATATTTACAAGGAGTTGCAAGCGTTGAAAAAAGGAAATAAATGTGAAAGAATGCAGAAAAGCAAAAGTGTGTGTAAGAATGGTCCTGAGTAAAAGGGCTAAGGGACTGGATGCTTGGCTACTTGCAATTCCACTTTGTCCCGTTGTCGAACTCTGAGGTGTTGAAGGGGTGCTCTTTAATCTGTGATGGAAGGATGTGAAAACAAAGTGAGAACAGGTTAAAGCAGAAGGTGGATATGGCAGGAGTGATCTGGGTAGTTTCAAAATACTTTCTATGCTCTCAAATAACTGAGCATTCTCTTGCTTTGATTCAGGCATCACTGTCAGAGTGACCACTCAGACCTTGTTGAAACAAGCCCCCAAGGTCAGTTTAGATCTAGTTGGCTTTGCCTGGCAATATGGATAGGGCTAAATGCAGATTTGGTTTCCTCTGTCCTACAACACGAGTACAACTGACTTTGAATCCACAGGCACCTCAAGTCCTATCCAAAGTATGCAACAGATAGTTCCATGTCGTACTATGAAAAAATTAAATTGATTATGGATTTAAAGCCCATAAAAAAGGCCTGAAATTCTCATATCCTGTTTCCCAAATGAGGATTACCTTCTACACTATAAAAGAGTCAACATTTCTCCTGTTTTCTTCAGGATCAAAACTCTAAGAACCGATATTCAGAGCTGGCTTCAGGATTATGAATGTGTGTAAAGAGATGTGTAAATCCCTTCTAGTCTGAACATGTGTACTTAAGGTAAAAAATAAGGTTACCTCCTGCTCCATGGCATTTCTCATTTAGTGACCTGACTTGGTGGCCTGTTGTACATATCCAGGCTTTTAGGCGCATCTTTCTTCCTGTGGACTGCATAAGCAGCAAGATTGCCAGAAGTTATAACTGCAGGGCTAATCTTATACTTGGTTTGTGATTTCACTCTCCCTAAAGTTTGCTATTAAACTATTTGGAATAGTGTACGGCTCATAAATTTTAGACTGCAAAAATGGGTTAGATGATAGACTTATTTTCTGTTTTCATTGCATGTATAAATTATAAGAAACAAATTATAAACTCTGTGGGGAGGTGTCAGATGACGAACAGCATTCACCCTGTACATTTCTGAAAGCTGAGTGTGGAAGCTCATGGAAGTGCATCCTTGCCTTTCTCCTGAGCATTCCCTCCTCACAGCTGTCAGAGGCAAAGTAGGAGGACGGTTTTTCTGAAGCAAAGCAGACATTGTAAACATTCCTTATAGACCTGCAGAACTGTAAAACCATGAAATGTCAAAAAAGCTGGTATAAAATTAACTGGTATACTCTGGGATGTTGTTGTAAGAAGTACAGTTGCAAACTTTTCAGTCTAAGTTCTTACACTGGCACTCTCCACCACTTACCATCTCACAGAAGTATGTCACACAGGCCTTTGATACCAGGTAATAGACCTGTCTTGTTGTGTTTTACCAAGTTAAAATCTCATTCTAATAATTTCAGTAAAGTCTATTGCCAGTGAATTCTCAGGAAGTCATAAAAAAATGTATTTTATGGAGAAGGAGGGATGGAAGCTTTTTAAAGAACTTTATTCAAAATTATTTCAGAACTGACTGTTCGAAATGCTTTGGAAAGATGTTGGGCTATTGTTACATAGAGATTTTCCTGTTAAATAGGAAGTGATATTGGATGGCTGCTTTAACTTTGATGGTACTACAGACAACACCCATTTATAAAGCAGGAGTAATGGTCTACAGCAAGGACAAGATCTGCATCTTTCATACCTATAAGCAAGGTGCTTAAAGAGCAAAAGGGAACTCAAGACCTGCATGGTGTTTCCATGAAGCCCTTCTCTATAGTGGAGAGCCCTTTACCAACATGGCCACCAAGTTAATTAGAAGACTGGAACAAATTTGGTTTTTTCAGCCTGGAAAAGGTTTCAGGGAGACCTAATTGTGGTCTCCCAGTACCTGAAGGGAACCAGCAGGAAAGATGGAGAGGGACTTTTTAATAAGAGCATGCAATGACAGGACAAGAGGAAGTGGATTCAAACTAAAAGCAGGTAAGTTTAAATTGGATATTTGAAAGAAATTCTTTATTGTGAGGGTGGTGAGGCACAGGAATGGGTTGCCAGAGAAGCTGTGGGTGTCTTGTCCCAGAAATGCTGGATTGGATGGGGCTCTGGGCCACTTGGTCTTGTGGAAGGTGTCCCTGCACATGGTGGTAGAGTTGGAACTAGATGATCTTTCAGGTTCTTCCAACCCAGGCCATTCTGTGACTCTATGCTGGTATACTACTCCTAGGAAGGAGGTTGTGAGATTTACAAGGCTTTATAAGAAAAGCCTCTTGTTTTCATAAGAAAAGCAATGTATTACAATAACAGGTGCTGTTAGAATAAATCACATTGAAGATATTTTCATCCATGACTTACAACAGGGTTTTTGGGCAGTTAGAAGCTAATAATACCATTTTAGCAGGGGATAAAATGCTGGTGTTTGAGGAAAACTTAAGAAAGCAATTTGTTAATTAAACATGAACATTACTATCTTCAGAAAAGAAAAAATATTTTGGTAATATTTTGTTAGTATTTACTATTTGCCAGCTCATGAAAATCCTATTTAGCAATCTGTAATTGCCAAACAGTTGTTGTCAAATACAGTAGTTGAGGAAAAAATGAGCTAAATTGAATAAACCAATGATAATTCTGTCTTTAACAGACAGTGTAAACAGCTCAGAGTTGAAGGAAACCTCCTACCCCCAAGAATTCCCAGTTATATTGGTAAAATTTGAAAAGCAGATGAGAAGTAAAATTGATATTGGAAAGAAACCAAAGGATGACATCATCAGTTTAGTGATTCCAATTCACAGTCTAATGTGGAAATGGTAAGAAGAAAGCACAAAACCAGAAGTGGTTGCAATAAAGATAAATAAGTAACAAGAAATTTCCTGAATTTGAAATGGTTTAATTTCCTATGCCATTAACTTTGGTTATGACTTTTTTACGGAAACCAGAGAAAATGAAGGCGTACGGCTGCATCTTATCCTTTTCCATTCCAACCTTCACATACCTCTGTATACTGAAATTCATCATTGCTAGGTTCCACAATTCCTTTAAAAAAGTTGAGCCAGACAATGTATCTACTAATTCAAAACCCACCAGTTCACTAAAATAAATAGTTTTAAATGAACACTATGCCTATATGGCTTTTCAGGACATCCTTCAAAGCCACATATAAAAGTTTATATTATGAACTAGCTACTCTCTGTCCTGTGATTAAATGGGCACATGATGACCTCATGAACCACCCTTTAGACTTCCAGTGCTTCTGGCTTTAATATTCTGTGCTAGATTCACAGGGCTCTTCTACAGATGCTAAGCGTTCAATCCTGAAGGCTCCACTTCATCATCAGGTAATTAGTATTTTCATTAACTTGCTTATTGTCAAGGAAAATGAGCCTTGATCATCTAATTTTTCCTCAATGAGTTGAATATTGTAATATATCTATAATTAATGTGTTTTATGCCACAAACGTGTAATGGAGTGGAAATCTGAGCCCGCTCCCAGCAGTCACTGTCAGTAAATGTTTGATGAATAAACAGAGACTTTCTAATGGGAAATGGTGGCGACTTTTATAAGCAGACACAATAAAGACTTTATTAACATACTTAAGAAGCATTCTGGGAAATAGAATTGAATGCATTATTACTGTAGACTCCTTTTGTGAAAAGTAAATTTTACTGTCCCCATAACAAATGTTTGCTTGTTTGATGTAACTTGTAGTGTCATTCTTTTATGGAGCATCTTTCAGTGTAAATCTGTGATACATTTTAAAGCTACATATTCCCTATGGATCTATGATCTTAAAAAAAAATCCCTCTGAAATTTGTAAAAACTAATCACTTACATACCTGTCTGTGATGGAAAAAGAGAGGAAAAAGAAACAACACTGAGCAGGTATAAGAAAACTCAAATTAAAGTGAAAATCTTTTTAAAATGAAAATTAATTTTCAAGCATTCAGAGAATGAAGGGAAGCTGTGGTGGAATGGAAGACCATTTGCAATGCCACATCTGCTATAAATAAGACTTAATACATCTTTAAGATGTATTAATTAACAGCTCCAGACGTAATACCAAATGCTATAATAAAGGCACAGGAGTGTCTCTGAGCTAGTCAGGAACACATTCAGCTTCTTGACTGGCTCCAGAATGGAAACTAAAACTGTGCTGGTGCTCAGTTTTCAGAGGTGTGGTGTACTGAGCCTGTGGTGACTACAGACTGTAAAAACATGGCCTTCAGGAAAAAGGAAACCCTTTTCCCTTTTAAGTTAGGTTTTTTTTTTTTTTTTAAATTTTGGTTGTTTTGGTTGTTTTGCTTTGGTTTTTTTTTTTTTTGTTTTTTGTTTGTTTGTTTGTTTGTTTGTTTCTTGTTTTTTTTTTCCAAGCTGGCATGATGTTTGTCTTCCCAGAGCACACTGTACCTGGGGATCAGCAACTTACCTAAGCAAGAAAGACACTTGAATTGCATCTGCTGCTTTTACTCAGCTAAGTGCAAATTCTGTGTCCTGATTTGCATGAAATTCAGAAGCTTTCTGTCGCATTGATGCAATGTGATGGAGAGGAAAGCAATAAAAAGAGTGGAAGAGAAAGCAAGAAAGGACATAGAGTAGGAGACAAAGAGAATCTTCTCCAAAAAGAAAATTAGAGAGGAGAATTGTGAGAGTAAGCAGAATGGCCTGTGGTCATTACCTTTCTCTACATCCCTGTCATGGGAGCTTCAAATCCTCCCTACTTTGAGCCAACAGCATCAACCACCAATGTTTTCAGGGAATGGCTCTGACACTGAGAGCCCTTGTCTGCATGGCTGGTGAGGCACAAGGACAGGCTGGGGAAGGTTGCCATGATGCCTGTCCTGCCACGAGACAGCTGGCAAGGTCCAATTCCAGAGCATGCTCTGGGACAGGAACTGTAGTTGTAACCACGGGCAGCTGGCTCTGTTCCACACATCTGAATCACAACTTGTCCCCTGTATCGCGTGGAGAGGACTCAGCATGTTGAGCGTGTGGTGCATCTGTCCTACGTTAGATAGCCACCGTAAGTTTTCTGAATAAAGATATAATGAGTTATTTCCACTTCTTTCTTTGATATTCAAGGCAGAAGTTTTAATTTTATGTTCTATTAGAAAATCTAAAATATTATTGTGAAATTGCACATCATTTAGAGGAAAAATGTGATGGGCCACATGTCATTATTAAAGAACTTTATTTCCATAAGGAAAGTCAGTGCTTTACCTTTTCATTCCTGTTTGGTGGATTGAACATCAGAATTGCCTTTGGAGCAATTTTTTTTCATTTCCAATTTGCTCTAGTAGATATAAACCCAGACAACTCAAGTTATGATACAAGTAAATCCCAAAACGGATTTATTTGGTAGTTGTATCCATAATTCAGAAGAGAATTGCCTGCTTGTGTGTTGTAACTGACCAAATGTAGATGACTATTACATTTACATTTAAAGTAGCTGCTAAACTCCCAGAGCGATCAAGAAGAGACAATATCACATAGAGATTATGATTTATTTCATCCTAATGTAGATCTTGGAAACAAGGAAGATGAACCTCACTCTAAAAGTATGTACTTGTCACCTCTCTGCTAAGCAATGGAGCTACTTAATAGATGCTTAGAATTAGATAAATCTCCCTTTGAAAACAAACAAGTCAAAACATTGAGAATCTGACCATAGAGAGTAATTTAGAATGTCAGAGGATGAAGATGTGAGACTGAATTAGATTTGTTGTTGCTGTTATTATTTTTTTCATTTTTGGTAAGATGTGCTCTCAATGCACTACAGCACAAAAATTTCATTAGAAGTGGTTTGGAAGGGCAAGACTGAAAAGAGTTTATGCAGGGAGTTTTAAACATGGCCTACAATTTTTTTTCCAGTGGGGAGGTTCTTCAACTCTCCTGCAAAAAGAAATTTAGACAAATCAAGTTGTAGAACTTAACGTTAAGAAAATAAGTAATGTGGTTGAAAGCTGTGTTCATTCCACCTGAATTTAGGCACCTAGATGAGTGCCCAGAATGAGTTGTAGAGTCTCCATAGCTTCATATGGGGAAAGAACAACATTTTCATATTCAGTCATTTTATGTGGTGTATTTGCCTCAGCTGTTACTAATGCTACTGGAAATGAAAATATCCTGAGTTGTGAAGTTTGATAACCATGACATCTGACAAGTATAATTTGATATAAAGGTCACAAAAGAAATAGTTATCTGAAGACTTCAGGTAATTTTTTTTTTTTTTTTTTTTTTTTTTTTTTTTTTTTTTTTGCGGTGACGGGGAGAGTGATTAGTTCAGTATCAACATAGAAACCTTCAATGTATATTTTCTATATCCACTGTTTATTGCAATTATTTAGATCAATGAGATGCTTTACAACAGATGATAAAACCCCATGCTAAAAATAATAAAGTCAAATCTCTCATAAATCAATATATAAGATATCTTTTAGTGTTCTCTGGTATCATCAACCAGCCCAACTGATTTCTGATTTAAACAGTAGTCTGACTTCCAGGATGCTGGAGAAATGAAAGGTATGGTCTCCTAATATGTGAAAACCAGTTAAGCAAGATTTTGTGACGTTCCTGTCTTCAAGCCAGTGTCTTGGGTGGAATCTGGACTGTTTTGAAAATGTAGGGAGTTCTGGCAGAGTTTTCCAGTGCAGCCAGGATTATACTTGTTTTCTCCATTTTGGTACGTGGTGGCATAGTTAACAGTACAAGAAATGTCTTAGAATTCTCCCCGTGCTTGCTTTAACTAAGAGATTACCATTTTGTATCTGAAATTCAAGAAGGCAAGAAAGTATCTTGGCAGGGCAGAGTTTACTATTACCACAACACACAAAGTTCAGATACATTATTTTTTCCCACAAGAACTACCCAAATTGAAGACAACGCACCATTGAACATCAGCAGCACAAAGTGGGAGCACAGTGCTCTTCTCCATTATGCTGCTATTGATCTCAATATCTACACCTTTTTTTCTAGTTTACACTATCATTACAAAACTAATATTTGATCCAGTCTTCTAATAAGAGATACACATATTTCTACAGACTTCATTGATCTTACATATATTTCTGGAACTACCTGATTTTTGGTAAGATTTATCTTTGGATAAGTTATTTGAATCTTTACAAAAAAAGATTATTGCAAGTGCAAGTTAATGCCTTTTATGAAAAATATTAATAATACATAGATGAAACAAACATGGCAATGGAAAACCAAAGTAATATGCTGTTTTCTATCTCTCTACAAAAGGATAAAGAAGAAAAAGAGTTTGGCAAAAGAATGCATGTAAAGGCCAGATATTCATGTCCTGAGGCCATCAGACACCTCCCTAATGGACTACAGAATGTGTAAAATAATTAATCATGTGGAGAAGGTATTGCCAGGGTTAGAGACGGGGTCTTGAGCTTTTAATGGAAATGCTCTGTGACTGAGCTGGGAAAAAAACTTCTGTATTTTGAAAGGAGGGCATCTGTCATACTTAATTCATAATGGTTTAGTAGCACAATAAAATACGAGACATGGTTCAGCACTCCTATTTCGTGGGGTATTAAAACTATATATAATACAGGAATGGTACAAATATGCAGGGAACCACTCTTCATGGTAGTGTTCACAAATACCAGTAGGAGGAATGCTTAAAAGGTTAAACTCAGACTCTCTGGGGTCAGGTTTGTTCCCTCACTAGCAATACATCTGCTTCCCTGATTAATCTTTCTGTATATACTTTAGAAAGGACCCATTACCTTTTCTACCTGCCTGTTTCATAGGTTGCTGAGACAGAACGAAAATGGGTAGTTTTATTCATTTCTATATGAGAGGACTGAACACAAAGATCTACCTTAAAGAAACCAAATAAATATTAGACAGTGCTAATATTAGCATGTAAGTTTTATAGACAAAGAATGGCATCACAACTGAAGAACTTCAAAGGGAGACACAGTGAATGTTACTTAAGCACATGCAGTCTGTCTGTCCCACTGGTGGAGACACCTTATGGTATTGTCTTCAGTAGTAGGATCTGTAACCTCATTTTTTCCTGTTTATTATATGGGATAAACAGTGTTAATTATCTCACCATGTCCTTTAAATTTTCTTGTTTCCCCATAGGTCAAGGGATGAATTTAACTCTTCTTCCATGCTACTTCAATCATACTTCCAACAATTTGGGAGTCCCTCACCTATGTTTTATTCAGAGCTTGAACACTGTGCTGTATGAAGGGCTGTTACTCTGTCTTCCTAAATGTTGAACTGAGAAGCTTCCAATGGACCTGGATGTTCAGAGAATGAAAGTATAAACCACTGAAAATAATTTTGAGGTTCCTAGTCAACAAAAAAGGATAAGTAGACAACAGGCTTTAAAAAACCAAGATATACTAAACTGTGCAGGAGATTTGTGACTGTAGGAAACTTTTAAAAGTCCTCTGAGTTACTTGGTGCAGTAAAGGAAAATTAGTTTAAACTGAAATAGTGACACAGAGAGAATCAGTTAGCTACTCATGCCTCAGTTGTCTTTGCCCTTTCTGAGTATGTTTGGAATCAGTGATATAAGGGTTGAAGTGTGCCCCAAGAGGAATTCTTTGGGTTTCCAATAATCAACTAAATATTTCAATAATCAATAAGTATTTGATGTTTGCAGTACAACAAATCCAATCTATCAGATTCAAAATATCAAATTATACTCTAAAAAAATCTAAAGTATGTTACTATTCATATTTTTGAGGGCTTTTATTGAAGCATTAGTGATTTACTTCCAGTCATAAAAATGAAATTTGACTTTAGTCAGCTAAAGAGAAAAATAATTAGCTGGGAAAACATTAGCATATTAAGATATGTGTATTAATCATATAAACATAGAAAGACTTGGGTTGGATGGGACATTAAAGGTCATCCAGTCCCCTCTTCCCTGCCACCAGTTAGACCAAGTGGCTCACAACCAACCTGGCCTTGGGTGGGACATCCACAGCTTCTTTGGGCAGCCTGTTCCTGTGCCTCACTACTGAGTTTCCTCACCAGGAGAGGAAAAACATTCCCATGTAACCAAATTTAGGATGACATAGAGTGTCAAGTTGCACCAATTAGACTAAAAGGATAATGAGAATAGTTGACAATGGGACATAAAATTATTGTTAACTTTGCTTTCCAGCCATTTTTCCATCAGCAAACTCCTCAGCCTCAGAGGCTGTATATTTCTCAGTCCTGCTGACTTGGAATGACCTCTGTAAGGAGGAAGGAATGGACTAGCTGCCACAAAGGAGGCATCTGAAAGATCCTATGAGGTTCACACTGGGAGGAAAAAGGAGATGAAACATATAAAGGATCTGTATCTGACAGGGATTGAACACTGATAGAAAGTCAGAAGGGCTGAACTTCTGCCCACGCCAGTTAATGGGAGTTTTGACATTCATTTCAGGTGCTGTAGTGTCAGGCTCCTGTGAATTAGCAAGGGCTGGAGCAGAGGAGAGAAGCAAATAGGCTGCCCAGAGCAGTAAAACTGTTTGTGCCTAAGGGTATGGCTGTGCTGTGATTTGGTGTGTGCATACATATTCACACTCCCTTTCATCTTGACTGAATGGACTCTACTTAGGGTGACCAAGGCTGTGACAGCAAATGCTCCAACGTGGGCAGCACAAGCCAACAGATCACCCAGGCACTTTCTCAAGCAGATGCCATCCCCTGAAGCAGGCGCTGCTGCAGCTTCACTCAAACCTAGTTGTATCTCCTCCAACCATCCTCAAGCACTGCAGGCATGATGTAAGAATTTGGAGGGGCTTTAGATGCAGGTTGTGTCAACATCTCTACCATATGGCTGCAGAGAAGGCAGCTGATTTTAGAGCATGAGGCCGGTGCCGCGGTGTTCAGTTTGCGATGCATTGGTGATGCAATTGACAGTGTTACAACAAAACAATGAGGTGTGAGTGTACCTGCAACTGTGTTTGCTTGAGTTCTTAACAAAATAAATATATAAAGGGGATGCTAAAAGTACATGGAAACACTGACAGACTCTTAAGTGGAATGAGTTAAGCTGGTATGAGGGGGAAGGAGGCTGGGTGTCTGAACGTCACAGCTGTGGGCCAGTGATGGACAGGCTGAGGCTGTGGAGCTGAGAAGAATGGTCATATGATGGTAGTTGAAGTGTCAAGGGGGTACAATTTATTGGAAAGCAGATCACAAAAGGGAAAATCCTTCTTGCATATTATTAGGCCTATTGATTGATTTATATAGTGCATTTCTTAAGCAAAGCTCTTTACAGAATTACAAACTATTAAAGCTGAGTGAATAACTCACAATGAATAATTTATCCCATGAATTTAACCTTTCTTTCTGCTCATGAAATAGCCACAAAGAGATCACTATTTCCTTAATTATTCAGTGAATTTTCTAATGAACTTTTAAACACTATGAACTCTTCACTAAGAATGTTCTCGTAATACAAGATAACCAGGGATTCTTTTGGGGCTGATTGTTTAGAGACATTAAACATGTGGCTAGAAAAATCATGTGCAGTATCCTGTGAAAATCTGGTGGCTTGCAGTTCGTGCCTGCAACACAGCTCAGTGCTTTGCAGCAGCAGCAGAGTGCTCCATGAAAGGCACCATTTTAGACAGAATGGCAGCTGGGCTGTGGAAATATGGAACTGAAACCCTGCTCTCCATCCCTAAGTAGAGAGAACCTCAACATGGTACAAGATGCCCTGCAATGGGTTGTGGGTGCTGACAAGTGTGTGTGTACAGAGCTCCAGAACCTTGAGGAGAGGTGGGAGCCCTCTGGAGTGCCTCCAGGGAGGCGTGCAGCTCAGGAGCACCTGGAGATGCTCCCTGTACACACCCAGCCAGCTGGTTATGCACCTGAGTGCTGGGTGGTTTTTTAATCGAACCCCAAATTCATTGTGATTCAACACAATATTTTTTCCCTGACAGAACAAGTATGTAAAGCTCTGAATTTCAAAGCTGTGCTACCCTCAAACTCCTTTTCCATGAATATTAAGGTAAGTAGTATGCAAGTCTATTCTTTGATATATTTTTGCCAGGATGTATTAAATCCATAAATATTGGAAGAAAGTAAACACAAAAGAGAAGACTGCAAACCGTGATAAAACAGGTGGAGTAGTTGTGCACTGAGCTGTTGACCCCCAAAACAAATCCCTTGGAATTTTGCTGTTTCATTATATTAAACATCAGTCATTCCTAAGGATAAAGGGAACTAATTAGCAAAAGAAATAGCAGAAGCACTATCAAACAGTAAGGAAAGGGGATTATCCTTCTGAAAAGAAGTGGGAACTGAAGTTTGATTAGGAAATATGAGGAGGATGGACTAGCAGCTTTTTCTAACCTATCATCTCTAATTCAGCCATCACTCCTGGAGGCTAGGGGCAGATTCTGAAGTTATGTGTAAATGCTCTCCATCCCACACTTTAGCTCATTTCCTTTCAGGTTATGCCACAGGACTTTTTAAAGCTGTTTCACAATTAAAGTTTCATGCTGCACAGATGGAGAAAAATGAACTTCCAGCATAGCTCTGTGTTCTGGCAATGGGCAATCCTTTTTTAATTACAGAACAAACTTTGAGATAGTTTCTCTACTGCTGTATTCTAAGGCAGTAGCAAACAGGGCTGAGGAGCAATGCATTTTGCAGCTGCTGCTGAGTGTCTTAGGACTTCACAGTGTTAATAACCTGAATGGGGAAGCAAATTAATAATTCACCTGTGAAAACACACTGCAGCCTTTAAATACAGGAATTTAAACCAAAATATTAACAAATACCTCTAGTTTTAATTTTTTTACAGGACATTTTAATTTGGCATAAGAAAATACAAAGTGCTGCTTTCAGATCTCTCCTGAGCTTCCAGATGGAAGGCAGACTGTCTGAGCTTCTATTTGTCTCTATTGACTGTTTTTGGATTTGGGAGTATAATTTTACTGAAAGATGTCATTAATTACGCTGAGTCCTGGTTTCTGTCAGCCTGGTTTCTTTTGCCACACTCAGGGGAGCTCTTTTGGAGTGATTTCCAAGTGGTTAGATCCATATCTCAAAGCAGCCATGGGGTACTCTTCCAGAGGGAAGAAACCCAGAGTACCTCTTGTATTGTACATCCCAAGACCAATACCAGCCCCTTTCCCTTGGTGAATATGAAGTGAATTTCAGGTTCTCAGGAAGAATTGTTTTGATCTCTAAATCTATTCTTAGTTGTCCACACTAATCTGTAAAGTAAATATAGGTTCAGTTAAGGAAAAGGCCAATTGCCTAGCCTAATTTCAGTTTGAGGCAGTCTGGATGTCCAAATTGAAAATATGTAGGCAGAGATAAAATACTGTTCTGACTTTGTGATGAAATTTAAACCTCTTCTGTTAGATTGTTATTAACTTTTAGGAAAGTAACTATTTAATGCAATTTTTCTAAAGCACTAAATGCTAATTATTGTATTGCACCATTCTCATCCTATCAAGCTGAACAATCCTCCATAATATTTAAATAAATAATAAATACCTCCATAATGTTTAAATAGAGTTAGATCATTCTGGATAGATGATCACTGTGCACTTCAGAAGTTTAACAAACATTATGAGCATAAGTGTGCATCTCAAATGTATATTTATATTGTTGTGCATAGAGTAATGTGTCTTCTGGGTCCTATTGTAAACAAGCTGTCAAGCTTAACTGGGTTAGCCTGTAAAAATATCTTTCCATAAATAAATTGAAAAAATCCCCAACCCAACCTAACAGTCAAGAAGTCTCTTCTAATGGGGTTGATCAGAAAATAAGGAGAAAAAAATGTAGTAGCATTATGATGCAATCCTGTGCAGTTGACTTCTCAAAATGTCAGTATTTGTAACTTTGGATATAGTCAGCTTTTGGCTATATTTTTGTTCTCTGCTTGCTGATGTGGAAAATTCCATATTCAATTATGTCCAGTCACTCCCAGTTTGTTATTCACCTGTTCTAGTTCACTCATGTCCTGCCAACTTAGCTATGACTAAAATTATCCTCAGAGAGATCAGGAGTGCATTTGCCTGCGACACGTTCAGCGCTGCAGCAGCAGAACAGAATGATGACAGCACCAGACACAAGTGGCTTTTACAGACAGCCCAGTACCTGAGGAGGATTAGAAGTAATACACAACAGCCAGAGATTATTTGTGGTGAAATTATAACAGTGTTAACAGAGATCAAATATAGTTTATTTTGGCTCCTTTTCGAAGCATGAAATCTTTGTTGCTGTGGCTGTTTGTCTCTTCTCTGTCACCCTCTTTGATCTACTTTGTTTTCTCATACAAATACTGTATGTAATTATGACATTTATGCCAACCTTTGAAATAAAATCACTCCTGTTTTGAGGAGGGTTACATAGTAGTACTACCAGACTTCTCAGAAACCCAGAATAAAATGCTCTGACATTCTAACAGATGAAAAAAATAATTGATTTTATAAAACTTATTCTAGAACTTGCTAATTAAGAAAATGAACTGCTTCCATTAAGAACTCTAGTTTAGCTCTTCATTCTTTTAAGGAATGAAATTATCTGGGTTTTGTAATTAGGATGATTTTTTTTTTCCTAAAACACAAAATATTTTGTTTTCTGGAAGTTGCTGATGAGGAAGCCAGTGTAAAAGGGACAGTTATCTTGCTTTTCAAAAGGGATTAAAAATTGAGTAAATAATGGCAAAAAATTTTAATATCCTGTGCAGTAAAGACAGCCTTCAATTATGATGAGCAGTTGAAAACTCATTTATTTGTAATGACACCATTCTGACTTCATAGACCCCTCTGAAGGAAAGACACACGAATTTGGGTCATTGTAGGAAAGAACTATAGGGACTTAGCTATTTTGGTAACAAACAATGAACTATAAACAAAAAATACACGAGAAAGAGACTGAGGTTTTCACACCCATCTGTGTATTCTTGACAAACTTGAATGCTAAAAACTGCTGCTGCTTTATTTATAAGAATGAAGTTACTTAATGAAGTAAAATCACACTTCTTCCAAGTTCATACTATTATGGCTTACAAGTTCTGTACAGAATAATAAGAGGCTTCAGGAAAAACATTCTTTTCCCTCTGGCATTGGCTGGGATTCAAAATCAACCTCCACAAGTTATACTGAAAGGAGCTATACTTTGGACTGATGCTATTGACATCTTCTGGAAGATTTCTGCAGAGATCAGCAGAACAATTTTTACCAAAGTGGTGTTGTCATGTGTTGCTGTACAGTATTGCATTTTAAAATTAATCCAAAATCATTTTGTGCCACTTTTGTTGTCCAGTCTTATCCCTGTCTCCCCAAAAAGTTGTCAACAATTAATAAAATTTTCCCTATTATTCTCTACTCTGTGAAAGAACAGGTGTTTGGAAAAATAATCTTTGATATCAGAACTTAGCTAAATGCAGATACCAAGCTCCTATTCCCTTCATTAGTAAAATGCTTTTTTTTTTCCTGCCAGTTCAGCATATCAGTTATGTCCTGATGTACCAATGCCATTTGACCTCTTTTACTTCGTAGCTAGAAGAGAATTCATCTGCAGTGACAAGACTCATGAAACACTGGGACAATGTCTCCACTCTGGTTGCTGGTCTTTAGATGTTTCCACAACACAAATGGAAAAAATACCTTTTTCTGCAGACAACTCACCCTGTGGCCCCAACTTGTGCTACCCCCCTCTAGGCATGCAGTTCTTCCTCTCTTCCCTGCTTTTAAGTTCTGGCTGAACTTAGAGAGGTTAACTTCACTTAAGAGTGAAGTCTTAATTTAAAGACGTTAAGACTTCACTCACTGTCACTTTTTTAGTGGAAGTGTCTCTATCCAGGCGACCTAAGAGAGACAGGCTGGGGACCTCTGATGTCTTCTCTCTTTATTTCTAATTTCTAATTGATTTTTTGGTGCATTTTTTGAAGGGTAAAACTGCAAGCATATTTAGTCTGTTACCACTTTTGATGCAAGTACCTTTTATTTCTCCATCTCACATACATCTCCCTGCCAACAATATATTGGTGATGCATGTGGGTGCAAAAACAGATTACTCCTAGGACAAAAACCTTCCCTGATGGTTTCTTTTTTCCTGTTGAAATTTGCAGTCTTTACCTGACATGCTCCTAATATTGATGAAATTTTACTATTTCCTTTTGCTGTCTCTGCATCTTCTTTCCTTGTCCTGTGCTTATATCTGATAAAGCACATGCTGCCTCACATGGAATCTGCTGCTTTTGTTGCAGAACACTAGGGACCTGACCTTAAAATTAAGCCTGGAAACTGTGGAACAAAACTAAAACTGGTTAGAGAAGGAGGGTTCCAGACTATTACAGAGCAATTCATATTGAATAGCACTGGAGCCATGCTGACATATTAACAATAAAAAGGAATCATCTGTGGAGGCAAAGATGGTAAGTCACAGAGGGCATATATAAGTGCAGCCTCAGAGCTATAAAAGCCAGACTGACATTTATCACTCTGTGAATATTGGAGCTGTCATGTTGGTCCTCAGATGATCGTGTTACTACCTTCAAGACATTATTTTAGATATGAAGCAAAGATTAGAGAGGGAATGAGAGAGAGAGAGAGAGAGACATTTGCTAATAAGTAGTGGGTGAAAGCCACGAAAAGGAATTAGCATTTATATTATTTATTGTCCCTTTTTCATCAGCCATACCCCCCTTCTTACTAATTTTTTTCCTCCCTTGTATTTTTCTAACCTTGCACTAGAAGACCTTTGTACATTAAACCTAGTTCAGCTTCAGAATGGATTAAAATCAGTTTGACTGAATACTACATTCGGTGAACGACAAATTGTACAGCTTCACATGTTTTTATTTGTGCTAAAAGCTATTATGTAAATATATTGGCTTATATAAGCTTAAGTAGGATGGCACAGGAAGGCAAAGATAGGGCAGACATACAGATCTATTGAAATGATACTCTGTGAGCATCTTCTCTAATAGAAAATTGTGCATTCTCACTTAGAGGGCAGAAAAGAACCATATGTCTATTTTAGTGGTCATGTCCTGAAATGATGCACTTATTCCTTTTATAATATTTTGAAATAAATACATATGGGACCGGTCAGATGTCAACACTAGCACTGAAAGGAGTATGAATTAGTCACACTGGCACACAGGGCCCTGGAACAATGAACACTGCTCTGGAAGACCCTTGAATGCAAGCCTATTTGCCTCTTAATCCAAATGAATAATTAATGATAATTATCATGCTGCAGTTATTATCTGTGATAATAATATATCCGTAAGGTGAATAAATTCAATCTGCTACTATGCAGAAATGGCAACTCATAATATTCTTAAGAAATACAGATATAATTATCAGTATTAACGGTCAAGAAAAAAAATTGAGAGTTTTATATAAAGAATTATAACAAAAGGTCTAAAGTTTATGAGAATGAATTAGATTGCATTATGTTTATTCTTTAGCTGTCATTTCTGTGGTACCAGTTGGCAATCTGTTAGCTTTTTTTTTCTAAGACCCATTTATTAACAGCTGAAATGTGCATTTTTTCATTGCAATCCATCAATAACTTTCTATCAGTTCACTGATAAAGAGGATCTCAGGCTGAGGATCTCAAAAGCATCCATATGCAAATTGGTCCATTTGTATAGTTAACTATGCTGGCAATTTTCCTCAGCTAAGAAACCTTGAAGTATTAAAGGAAAAGTTGACGAAACCAAATAAAACATTAAAAGGTCAAATACACATTTGAAGCTTGTACAAACCCAGCCACAACATTTATTTTTGAAAGCACGATAGGTGAGCTGTCAGCTAGGCAGAGTAGTAGGCAATCATATTTAATCTGATCTCCCTCATTGGGCTTGTTGTGACAAAGGAAAATGGAAGGGGGATGGGTGCCCAGGCACAAGAGGTAGCAACTCCTCTCCCCTTTTTGAAATTGTTTTTACATCTTTTTATTTTGGTCATTGAAATTTTCAGTAATCTAATTTAAAGACTTTAATGTCTACTTAAGTTGAACTAAATTAATGACTGAGAAAAAGCTTTGAAATTCAAAGTTCATGCAGACCTTTAACTCACACCAGGAAGGCCTGGTTTTTCCCTCCTTCTTTTCATCCTGTGATTCAAGAACTGTTTCACTCAGTGGAATGATAATGAGATGTCGAATTTCTCACCTCTAGGTCATTGCCTCAAATCTGGCGCAGGTTGGTAGGAACCAAAATTCATTGTCTTCTACTTATGGTTCAGCAGCCTATGTGAAATGGGGTGTTGGTCTTTTGGTCTAGTTTTCAGCAGGCAAATAATAATCCCTAATTAGTACTGGAATAAGGCTGAAAGTTGTATTTATAACATAATATTTGGGGATTATTGTGACAATCCCTCAAAACTCTGGCAACTTATGGGACTGCTTTCCAGGAGAGGGGTTTAATTCTTCCATGACTGTTGCTATGAGTTACCCATTTTTAGTTTATTTTCAAAAGAAATGGGCAAAAGAAATTGCCTTTTTTTCACTCCCTTTTTCATCAGAAAACAACAGATTTCCCTCAAAGTGGATCCTGACAGGTGACAAGAATAATAACGTGTAAGAGTCAGTAAAAGAATGCATTATTAATCACCCTGGGTTTCATTTAGGCCGTCAGCTCAGTGGGTGAGCTCTGTAGAAAGAAGAGTGGAGATATTATCATTATTATTTACCTGTCCACGTAGGAGTCATGAACCAGGACATCACTGTATTAAGCAATGTGCAAACATGCAGGAGAAAGCTGGTCCCTGCTCTAAAAAGCATAAAATTTTACCATAAAACAGGAAACTATGTATACTTACAGGTAGAAGGACATAGATGTAAGAATACAGCTATTCCTCACAGCTCAATGGTTATTTTTAACAACAGCATGGTATTTATAGTAATGAAGTGCAAAAATATGTTCTCAAGATTTTATTCTTTTTTTTTTTTCACAGAGAAGAGATGAAATCTGGAATGGAAAATTAGTAAAGGAAAAGTTGTATTTGCAGATGTTAAGGCAACCACGAAGGGCAGCTTGGAGGGAAAAAAAGCTCATTTGAAAATAGAAAAAAAGGACAAGTCCTGATACTGTCTGTGCAGCCTGTAATCAATAGAAAATTGAAAAAAACAAAATATGGAAAGGGTGAAGATTGTTCACAGGTTGCTATTACATCTACTGTGTCAAGCAAGAAAAGAGACAAGAGGAGAAGGAAAGAAAATATTACAAAAGCACTGAGCTGGCAGTTGGTCTTTGCTACAGCAATCCTACAGCAACAACAGTGTTGTTTATTAATGGTGGAGAAAATAGCATTACAGTAAGCTAGATAGAAGGTGATGAAGGACTTTATATGTGTGAGAGTATTTGTGTGTACAAAGAGAATAACTGAGTGAGAGGATGCAGACAAATTCATCTTGAAAAGGCTTTGCTAAAAGTCTTAGAAAACTTAGGCAATGTCTGGATTGGGTCTACCACATATGTGTTATTATTTATTTTTTTAATATGCTTCAGCTGAATGAAGATGAAAATGTGATCCTGAAAAGGGTTATTAAGAAGTATTTGTTAGAAAATAATTAAGGACCTTGCTTAGTCTTTTTAACTTGCAAAGAAGCTAGGGGTCCACAAGCAAGCAGAAGTCCATCAAGCAGAGTTTCTTGTGATTTGAAAAATGTGCTCTAAGGTAAATAAGGTATGTGTTTGAACACCTGCAATTCATTTTTTATTTTAATGATGTCAATCTAAAGGAAGAAGAGCCATTTCATAACTCCCTTCCTGTGTGGGGAAGAAATTTGATGTGGATTTATACAGGATGTGACAAAAGCATGAAGGGAAAGGAAGACTAGTAGAAGACAATATCATGAGAAGGGAGCAGTAATCTTATATAAAGAAAAGGCCAGATAGCTGGGTAAAAGATAGTAGACATGCCAAAGAGAGTGAACAAGAATGGCCAGGAAGAGGGTGTGAGAGTGCCTGGAAAGAACAATTTCCACATAGGGCAGGGGGAAAAGGCTGTGCTGGAGAGTATGGGTTGAAAAGGGAGGAGAAGAACTACCTATTCTCATTGTAAACAAGTTATTTGATGAATTTACAATGAAATAGAGCAGCGAGTTACAGCTGCACTTGGAGAGCCAGGAAAGGTCAAAGGTGGCATCTTCTAAGACTAAAGCATCTTTAAAGCATATTGTAGCATGAGGGGAATGTCAAAATAGGGTGTGAAGGTGAGGAGAAGAGTAATAGAGAGGCTGTCTGTGGGAACAAAGGATGTGAAGAGCTGGAACAGAACAGGAGCATGAGGATGGAATTTGGAGGAGAGAGCAAAAGAGAAACATCAATGTTTATGACAGAAAAGAGTGCAACCTCTGTAAAAGAAGGAGGAAAATGGAAATATATGCCAGGGTGAGGAAGGAAGGTCATGACTTTTGTTGCCTATGGTTTGTTGGAAGCAGAGCAAAATTCCAGGAGAAATGAAAGTAATGACAGGAAAATGAGGAGATTTGAGATATAAATTAAACCTGGTGAAAACTCACGTGGAACCAAGGGTAGGGAATTCAGTTAAGGTAGAGCAAGGTCTCTAGGAAGGCATCAAAGAGGAAAGGAAAAATTTGCAGTGGAGCTTGACAAGACACATTCAATATGGTTAAAAAAAAACCTGGTTAATGTGTATTTTGGTGGTGAGCCAGGAAAAGAAAATGGATTAATGGAACTTGAGCTGAAAAAGAAGAGCCAAAAGCACCAAAGTGGAGGAAAGTAGAACAAAACCTGTAAGGAAGAAGGCCTGCAGTTGGACTTTCAGTGTCAGTGCAGCCCTACACAGTGAGAGCAACCCTCTTGCTTGGTGTTAACTGATGAAAATGAAAGGTGGAGTTTTATTCCTCAGGCTTTATTTGTTAGACCCCAGGGAAAAAGACATTTGAAGAAAGCTCACTTGTCCACCTTTCTGGTGATGCAAACATACCTACTGTGGGACACCTGCTACCTCAGTACCAGACCAAACAAGTCCCTTGTCAATTCAGTTGCCACACAGATGGGAGTGCTAACCCCAGAGTACAACACAAACTGCACTTCTTGACTATTTTATTATAGCCTGTACTTCAAACTAAACAGTAAATATATGCATTTTTATTTCCTCTTTTTTTTTTTTTAATTCATTAAAATATATTTTACAGGTGGTTATAAAATGGAATACATGAAATCAATCAGGATAGCAGTTTTGGCCTTGTACACCACTTTCTGGATAGGCATTGAAGATTCAGCCTTAGGAAGTATTTACATAGACTTTTTTTCATGGTAATCCTTGCCTCTTACATCTATTGCAGTTTTAAACTATCTTTCAAGTAAATCCTGAAGATATGCTATCCCCTTAGGAGAGATATTAACATTTTTTAAGTTTAATAATTTATTTTATTAACAATTGATTGTTTATCTATATTTAAAAATACGTTTGAAGTATTCTTTGCATATTTTTTTGTAATAAGAACTAGTCCACAGTCCATGCAAGTGGTGATACAAGAGACTGTGAGAGTCCTCACGTAATTCCAAGTGAGGAGGAAACAATCAAGATTGCTGCAGCTATGGATGGAGTAGGCCTGTGTCAGTGATTAATTTCAGTGATTAATTTTAGTGTACTAAAACTGAGTGGTGTCTGGAGTCCTATGGATAATCAGGGTGAGTTCATCTCACTAAGTTTCCTAGGCAACTTTTCCAGTTTTCAGTGGGACAGTATTTCTTTTTGTCCACTGCATCACTGTCATGTTTTACACAAGTTTGGTATTTTCATGACCAAAAAAAGTAATAAAATTTTAATTTTTGTAGAAGTAACTAAGAAATAAATAGTTTCTTTAAGTAATTTTTTAGTCTGGTGCCTTTAAGTAAATACAGCACCTAAGTCTTATCTTACATCCTAGTAGCCTTCCAGTCCTGGTAAGTTTTTTATCTTCTACTGCTGCTATGCTACTTACTGATTTAGTGACAGACAGCTAAGAAGCAACAGTGGCGTGTTAATGGGTGACTATAAAGAAGGGACAAGATCTGTGCCAGAAAGAGATTCCAGTCAGAGCCCTCTGACTCCAGGTGTGATCTGCTCAGCTAGGATGCAGTTTGGCCAGTCTATTCAGCCATCACCTAACCATCCCAGCATTGTGCTGCATCCCTCTGGGTGAGAGGGCACACGTGTGTCAGAGGAATGGGGGTGCCAGGCTGTGAGAGCAGAGGCTGCAAACAGTGAAACAGAAAGTTTGAGAAAGTAAAATGGGTGATGGGGAAAAGTGGGAAGGAAGTAAGGATTTCTTTTAGTAAAGAAGAGGTACAGGAAAATCTGCAGGAAGCCAGGTTTAGCAGTTGTATGGTATGTGAAAAAAACTGTTGTGCTATTTCTCCCCTCTTGAAGAACTTTCTGAATACATCATTTTTTCACTCCAGATACCTGGATCCCAGCTTGGCAAAGCACTTCAACCCCTGCTTGACTTAGAATATGAGTTGTATACTATTTTAATTGGCTGAGGGTCTAAATGCATCTCAAGGAATGCTTAATATTGAACCTATGCACATATGGTGGCTGAATTAGAGGCTAAACAATGTGAAGGGCTCTGCCATGTGGAACTGAGAAAAGTGAGACTTATCCACAGATAACAGAGTATGAAATGTTAACTGCTTACACAGACACTGCCTTTTAGACCATGCTATGATACAGTAATTTCTTGTTACTGATAGAAATAATCAATAGAATCTCTGAATCATAGAAAGGCTTGGATTGGAAGAGATCTGAAAGATCATCTAGTTCCAGCTACCCCCTACTATGAGCAGGCATGCCACCTACTAGATCAGGCTGCTAGGTACTCCATCCAAACAATCCTTGAACATTCTCAGGAATGGAAAATCTAGAATTTCTCTAGGCAACACGTTCCATTTCCTCACTACCCTCAGATTAATAAATTTCTTCCTCACATCTAATCTAAAATTCTTCTTGTTTAATTTAAAACCATTTCTCCTTGTCCCATTACTATCTGCCCATGTAAAAAGTTGCTGTTTTAGCAACTTTACCTAATTTTTACAAATTGCCTTTTAAGTACTGGAAGGCCAAAATGGAGTCTCCCCTCATTTTGCAGGAGCAAATTGCAGGAGCCCACAATACATGGACTTGCATTTTCTCGTGAAAACATAGCTACTCCAAAGGGATTTAACAGTAGCTGCAGTTAACTATTGAGAGAAAATATTGATATTGCGTCTTTCAAAAGTGCACATTCTATAATATTGTAGTTACAGAAACTAGTTTTCACTCAGTCAAGCATTAGGATTAATTAGTATGATATTCTTACAAAGCACAACTGACGGAAATGCCTACTCACATTGAAATATCAATAATAACCCTGAATCCATTGTTCTGTTCATTCCCAAGAAAAGATGTACAGCATATTTCCTTGAACACCCATGTTTGTCTTCAGCAGATGAAATTCCCCTGTGGGAATGTGTAATGAGCAAGATCCTCCATCTACTTCTGCCCTGACTTCTGCTTCAAAAGGAATAATGGCTTAAAATATATTTTTTAAAAATATTGTTATTCACTTTTAAATTTTACACCTGTTTGCACTGGAACATGCCACTTTCTAGACTTGCTTCTGAAACCCACAATATCAACATATTTCTCTTGAGAAAAATGTCTCTTTAATTTATTACTTGTATCTCCATTACAATAAGTGCTGGTGTGGTCATACTGGAGAAGGAAAATGTTCTTTACACACAGGTGTCCACGATGCTTATCAGCCTAGCAAAATTTCTCAGCTAGGACCTGAGGAAAATAGCTTGTCTCATAAGATGAGAGATTGGTTCTGTCTTTAGTCTACATCTCCAGAAAAGTAAGATTACCCTGCATCTTCAGTAACAAGTTTTCAGTAGCTCTGTAGCCAGCATTTTGAGAGTTTTGGTATTTGTTGAGCATTGCATTGTGCTTTGGTACTTAGATGACTATTACAGACAAATGATTTCCTGTCCAATACAGAATCACCTGTTCAAAATTCTAGGCATTTAGAGGAATAAATGGCTACTTTATATATTCTTTCTAAAATCAGAAGTGCTTATTTCTTAGAAATGAACATTTTTGTTCCAGTAAAGCAAGTAAAAAAGTGTATTCCATGGCGAATTAGATATAACTTGGTGAATTAGATATAACTGTCAAGAGGAGTTTGGGCAGAAATGGTTTTAATAATTTTCATTCATTCCAGCCAGTGAGGTCAATTGTTAAGCATTTCTGTGATTTTGAGTTGTTACCTCTGACCAGGGGTCCTTCAGAAGCCATCATTATCCCATGCCAACTGCCCTCTTCATTTACCAGTATCTTTTCCTAGAGTGGTTAGAATCATTTGAACAGTTCTCTGAGTTTAGGACTTGTCTGTGTCCATCAAAACACAAGTGAGAGAAGCAAGAAAACAGGGCACAGAAAAGTACCATTACCCTCAAAATATTGAAATAAATTCAAATTTCTGGTCTCACAAGACTACATTCAAGATTGTGCCTGCTGATCTGTGCTGTAATGTAAAAATACAGCAGTCTGTATTGTGATGACAGCAGAAACCTGCATACTGAAATTTGTAAGCATTTTCCAAAGTAACAAAAAAATCCCTTTGGTTGAATTATGTCTATCTGTAAACAGAAATATTTGACATTACATATTTCAAAATTATTATGTTTTGTGTTTGTGCACATATCAGTGTCAATGTTTTAAATTATAATGAACACCTAAATTTAAAGGAAAGACCAATGAATACCTCATATGAAATGCTGTACAGCTATTTTAAAATTAATACTAGTGTAGGATTTAAGAGTGCTTTTTCCCCCACCCCAGATACTCTCTCTGAGTGAATCAGACTACAAATCTGCAAATCTTTAGAGAGGAAGGGAAACCCCCCATACACTTCTACCACTTCAGTCCCTGCCTTACTTATAAAGACTCTTCCATCTTTACAAGACATCTCAGGTGGCTAAACATTGACAACAAATGAATGCATTTTTCATAGCTACAGGTTGCTGTTATAAAACAACCGAAAATGCCCTTCAATTGTCAAGACAAACCATTTTCCCAATAATTTTGTGATTTTCATAATCTGCTACTATTCCTCTGTCTAATTTAACTTCTCTGATGCTTTGGTGAAATCCTAACTTGCACAGATGAATAAATGCACAAATATTATATTCTGGGTCATTCTCAAGTATGTGCAGTGTTGAATAAAGACATGCTTCCTGCAAGGCTCAGAACAAATGAACATCCATGACCCATTTGCATACTCAACATTTCATTTCTTCCAGCTAAATGCCACTTCCTCAGTCCCAGCAGTTTTACTGCTGAATATCTAGCAGATATGAATTCCTTAGTGGGAAAAATTGTGTACCTTGATAAAGAACATTTGCAAATGAAATACCTTTGTTAAATTATAGCATCAGAATAACGTATCTTTTAATACAGAAACTGCCACAGAATATAGGATTTAAAACTACAGTAATTGTCACAAATCAAAGAGATACCTCAGTGTTACAAAAAGTCTCTTTCAATAAAGAATAAACATAAATCTATCCTCTTATATTCTCAGAGTATGATTCATCTCACTTTATTAGCCCTTGTAATGTAGGCATTTAGTCTTATGTGGGCTACATCTGCAGCTGGTGGATTGAATGTAGAGTTTGCTAGAGGGTGACCTGATCCTTCCTCAGGTAGGTGTCTAGGGTAAACAGGATGAATTACTAGATGCTGCCTCTCTCTACTGATTACTGATGGGTGTTATAATATTAGCTTACACTAGACATTTTTTTTGTGGTTTAAGTTAGAAGGAAAGAACCCCATGCTACACATATTATGAATCTCAGATAATTCGATTGTTTTATCCAAAATGCTTAATGAAGGTCAAGCTTTAAACTTTCACAAAGCAGTTACATGCCCTTGCTGGAGATTTAAACAAAACCTGTGCAATTGATGATGAAACTAAACATTGCCAACAGTTTTTGAGTCAGATGGGTCTTTAAAGCATATGTGTTTAAGCATAGGCTTAAGTGTTTCTGATTGGGATGATATATATTCTACTTTGGTGCTTAGGGTTTATGTACTATGGGATTGACAGAATTGATATCACTACAGTAACATAAATGATTCCTGTCTGTTACAATGAACTATTATCAGTTCCTAAAAAATTCATCAAATTCTAACAGTGGCCTGAAGTCTTTGGGACAAAATTCTGGGATACAACTCCTATAAAACTGTTTCTAGAAGTAGAAGTTGTTACATAAAGCAAACAATCCTTTAGAAGCTCCAATGGTGGCACGGCTTTAGAACATGAAGTCTTCCCAGTTCTGCCAGGGAGAGGAGCTGAGCAGAGTTTGGGTAATTGCAACCTACGTAGCCAGGGGTGCATTGACAGATACTTGTGCTGGCAAGATAAGGAAACTGTAATCAGGAAATTGTGAATATGAGCTAATACTGAGAGGAGATTTCACAGACCTGACAAAAGGGGTGGGGTTAAAACTGACAGCTCGCACAGACAGTGCTGCTGGAGCAAGAAGCTCTGGAGAGGAAATTTTGTCCAAAGTGGGTTGAACAAAACCACAGTAAAGAAAAGCCTGAGTAACTAAGATCAGGGAGCTAGAATTACCTATGGAAAGAGAACAGGATTGAAAAGGAGTGTTGGATTACTACTGTGATAGCCACATGATATGACTGTGGCTCACAGAGCAAAAAAGATGAGGGCTGACAATTCAGAGAAAAGCAGCACGGTATCTGAAGAGAGACAAAGAAGGGACAAGAGTAGCAGGCAATGAGCACACATTTCCAAAACTCTGAGCCAAATCCTCTTTTTCTCTACCAGAAAACCAACCACAGAAAAAGGCTCTGGGTACATTCACAGAGCAGAAATTCACTTTAAAGTTGGTGTACAACTCAGGGAGACTTGTCTTTCCAGCTGATCAAAGAGAAGGTTAAAAGAACCTGAAGACAGACAAATTCAGATGCAACATCCAATATACATTTTTTATACTGAAAGTTAATATCCATTATAATTTATGAAAAGATATGGCAAATTTTCTATCAAGGAAGAAATTTCAAATAAAAATATCAGTATCTTTCAGTTTTCAAAAAGAAATGGTAAAAGAATTTCCTGTGGAATATGCTATCTTATGAAGCAGGTATTCTTCTCTTTAAATCTGTAAATGCCCTCTCCAGACCCCCATTATAGTCCACATAGAAAAGAACAAACTTCTGCGATTCTTAGTTGGTTACTTAAAGTTTTCAATGGATCCTGATTGATTCTTGGGCTGTTTATAAGGAAGAATTTCCAGAAAAAAGTCTACAACAATTTAATGACACACAGGGAGCTGAAACATGGCCTCTCAGTCACTAGTCACAAATTCATTATATTAACTGTCCTATCAAATTTTCTTATTAGTGCTTCAAAATATCTTAATTTTTGTCAGCAATACAGATGCATATTATACAGTTATGTTCCACAAAACACAGAAAAAGAAATTGCTCAGGCTGGGTAGACATTACCTGTTTTGATAAAAAACTAAGATTTTTTTCTTTTTTTCATACTTTTTTTTTCCTGTGCTGTACTTTACATTGTTCTAGGATGTTTTTTTATTGATGGAGGGAAAAACTGTAGAATAGATAAATCATTTTTTTACAATAATAACTAAAAAAGAAAATCCATATTTTACCTATTATTTCAGCTCTAAATATTAGAGAGAAAGTATTCTGTCTAACCAGCTGATGTATGTATAAAGTATAAGGTAATGTTTTTAAGAGTTGAAATGCATTCACATATATGAGTAGGTAAGACTAGCACTTGGAGATTCTGATAAATCAAAGGAATTCTATACACCTATACATATATATATATATGTATGTATGTATGTATATATGTATGTATATGTATATACATATACATCCTTGACAATATGAAGCAAATGCTCTGGATGTTGTGAGCATCCCTGCTCCAATTATTGTAATAGGGAAGACTCCTACATTTCTTTTGGAATCTAAATATTCTGAGCTCACTTTCTGGAGTTATGTCTCTCCACAGGGACCTCAGAGGGAAAGGAAGATATGTTTTGCCCAATTTAGGAGTTTCATGACATTTCTAATGCTTGAAGAATTCAACACTTTGCAGAAACTCTTCCGGATCATCTATGCTAAAAGTTCGTTCACACCAAGATTTCAGCCATGTAAGAGATTTCTGTTAGCCTCCTTTTAGCCAGTTTGCTATGACTTATGTGAAGGAACAAGCTAAGTTCCTCCTTTTCTGACTGAAGCATATATTATAAGCAGCACAACACCACTTGTTTTTAATAGGCTTTTCCTCTGGGTTTGTCGCAATTCCCACCAATGTCAGGAGGAATGATGTGAACATATGGTTAGAGAAGGCCTGAGAGAGGGCAGGAATTCTCATGCCAAGTGAACAAAATTTTGCTCCACATTTCAAGTGTTTTGTGGGTTGGATGGTGCCAGAGATGCTGGATGAACAGCACTAGTTGCAGTATTTTGACATTGCATGGAGATAACCTGGAAACACAAGCAAGCAATTCAGCAGTGATGAAGGGTGAAACCTTGGAGACTGAGCAAGTTTTCAGCAGAAGGATGAGATTTAGCTGAACTAATTTTCTCATTATCTGACAGGATGCTTGAACATGACAACTTTATTTGTGCATAGAAATCAGAATGTCTCTCCATTTCCCCGTTAAGGTCTATTGGTACTAGTACGAAAAGAGTGACTTTTGTTAAAATAAGAACTGTGAATTTCCAGACTTAAAGCTGCAGTTTGTGAAAGGTCCTGGAGGACTTCGTATTTCGCTGCCTTCTATTCTTGAAAGAATATTTTTTTCTTCTACAGCAGTGTTTTCCCCTTAAAAAAGCCAGAATCCTTTGAAACCAGAAGTTGGCTGTTATAACTCTTTATTCTCTCTGTTGGGCCATCTAGTATATGTTTTTTTTTTTTCAGACTGACTGAATGTTATGCAGGATACTTAAATTTGCAGGATTCAGTATATGCTCTGCAGTGCTGGAGCCTTTTTGTTTTTAAACATAAGAAGATTTCAGGAACACTGAATAACCAGCAAGAGATAGCTGGGATGCTTGCTGTTCCTACTATGGGCTCATTACTGAACTGAAGAAACCCAGGCCTATCATTTAGGCAGAAAAACATTGAGATAAAAGAAAACAAAAAAAAAACTTACCATGAAGGAGTATGAGTGGGAAGTGAAGAACATATTTTAAAATTCAAACATTTATCCATAAGTGTCAGGGTAGTTATGTCTACCTAAACCAAACTATCAAAGTCTTTGTGTCTTACCCATAACAGATTAAATCCTGAGATCTGAATACCATTCCTATCTGCAATAATCTAGGGTTTATCTTTAGAGTCAAAGTTCTTTGAAAAGTTATTCAAAGAGGTGATTAATCCAAGTACTGATGTCACAGAGATAGTTAAGAAATGAATTTTTCCGTTGACAGTGCAAACCTCCACAAATTGAAATAAGAGCAATTTTCTTGAGGGATTGTAAAAGTAAGTCTCTATGCCAAATATTTGATCTATTCTGCTCTCTTGTAAAATATATACTCTGCATAAAACACTCTCTGAAATGGGGCCTGCTTGTCCAGATGAATACATTATTCCACTGTGTGGAGAAAGGCTGATCTAGAGGCAAATTACTGAGTGTAATTTATTCTACATCCTTGCTGGAATAACTTGTGCTCCTGAGCCTCCTCAGATGTGTAGTCAATAGGGAACTCTCTGGCTACATGAGGTTTCTTAATACATCTTTCTGCTAAATCAGAGATTCAAATGCAAAATCCAGCACTCAGGGAGATCATCAGAATCTGTGATGCTCCCTGGAGAACTGGAGGTCTATAAACCAATGAATGGATTACAATGAGATGTAAATTCAGTATTTCCAACTCTGGGGGAAATAATGGTACTCCAATATTTTCCAAGCTGTACTTATCTCCCTCAGTCAAACAGTAGAACCTCTCAGCATTTATTAAGTCCATAATGTACTTTGGAAGAAAATTTAAGAGCTGACTGCATTTAAAAATATAGCTTTGATATATTTATTTTTAAGCTACCTTTGTATTAGGAACTGCCTCCCAGCCCCACGTATGCTGAACCAAGCATCATTTCTGAACATCAGTAATGTGCTCAACTGTGGCATGCAGGCTCACTTTTGTCATCTGTTACAATGAAGTAGTTTTTAAATTCATTCCAGACTCCATGAAATATCCTAAGTGAACCCCAAGAGTAAGGGTATATTTGGTCCTTAATGGAGTCTTAAGCAGAAGACATCTGCAGATAGTTTGAACAACTAGTTAGAGAGCTGCTGGGTTAAGGAACAGAAATTGTTCACTAGCAGTCTCTGGGTGAGGAATGGGTACTCTATTCATTCAACACTTTTTAAAATACCTGTAATGCTATGTAATTTGAGATCTGTTGTTGTTTCCTGCTGGCTAAGGCTGAACAAACTAGGTCATATTAGAAGAGAGAGCTCCTCAGCCCCAGGTAAGCTGCTGCAGTGCAGTAGTTGATCTTTCTTCTCCTATTCCTCCCCTGCTTTTTTAGTACCAAAGCAGTGTGATAGTTTCAGCTATCAGATTTGTACTTGTCAGATCAACTCTTTTACTTCAAACTTGTCTCATTCCTTCCAAAGGTGTTGCTCAGCCTTTTTCTTCGTCATTTCCAGGCTCAGCAGCAGCACAGAGGAGCCCCTCAGCTGCCCTCCATCACCATATGAAAGAGAACAGAAAGTATGTGTCTCCCTTACTGATAGGTGCCATGCACAGACAGGAGGCCTGGGACTCAGCTTGCAGTGTGCCACAGTTCTCAGATTACAGAGCTATCCTGTGTCTCTCCTGGTGGTGAAGCTCACACTCCCCGCAAGGGCAGGCACACATCATGCAAACACAGAGTTAACTGTTGCAGGACTTGAAGCCCCCATTACAAAGAGAGTGCATATATTCCCCCATGAATAGCTTCATCTGTGGTTCCACCAGGAAATCAACCAATTCACACTAATTCATGGTGCATTTACATGTTTACTGCATGCAAACACAGGTGCTACATTTCAAAGACCCCTAAGAAACTAATTTCAGAAGATGTTTTATAACCAGGGAAGTGATTGACATCATGAAGTTTACAACTGGCAAATGAACGTGATGAAAAGCTCAAAGAGAAAATAATTTCACTTCTGCATTATGCCACTAATGGCACTAACTTACAGATCAAAGTATTGTCTCAGATACTCCAAAGAATCTCTAGCTGGCTACAGTGTGTACACACAGTCTAGGATGGAGCCTTTAGCTATTGAACTTCCTGGGGGCAGTTATTGATTTTGTTCCATTTTACTATTGGAGGCAGTCCATTGAATTCTGACCTGGGCTCTACAGTAATGCCTTTGGGCTCTGACACCAGGGCAAGGCAAGAGTCACAAGAAAACAGAATTTAAAAGATAATGTGTTCAATGCACTGATTCTCCACAGTTATATATTCACCCTGGAATCAGTGATCAACACAGAAGCTCTCAACATGAGTATAAAAATGTCAGAATCAGTTCCTTAATCTTGATGCAGTTTAAATATTACTTCTGGCTAAGTATTACATCTGAACCAAACACATGATTTGAGCTTACAGACACGAGTTTGTTCCTGAGCTGATTCATGTCAGTTTTATATTTGTAAACATCTTTTGATTTCAGTGGCATTAATTCATATTTCAATAACTCAATGGTAACAGAATATGGAGTAGTCTTAGAGTGTCTGTTCAGAACAGCCAGTGAACTCCCTTGGTACATAAAGAAAAATGTCTATTTCCAGTATTAGAGACAAAAAATAAAGCCAGTCAGGATACAGTAAACCTCTTCACTGAAACTAATACAGAAAAAGAATGCACAGCTCCTTGAATGAGGACATCTTGAAAGAGACAGTATTATAGAGTACATGAAGGCTCTTATTCCACTGCTATTTCCATATAAGATGGGAGGTAAAAGACAAGTGCTGTATACAAAGGCCAAGACATTAAACTAATTTTAGTAAGATCCGTTTATGTTAAATCAGAGAAGAGGGTAGATTTGAAAAAGAAGGTGTAAATGATATATTTTTCCTATTTTCTCTCTAAAGATTTCTGAGGTGAAGTGAAATAAAGAAATACAGGAAGGTGGATGGAAGGTTAAAATATTCACAAAATAAACTTGATTTATTCAAGCTTTTCATAGTCCCAAGAAACATGTTTAATGGGAGCTGAAAGACTTGAAAAGAAACCTTATTGTGGTGCACAGCAAAGTAATGTGGAAAAAAAAATCTCCATATTTCTTCAGCCTCTAGCTTAGCTCTCACTGTGGGGAATCTTGCTGTGAAAACATTAATCACTGCTGCTTAATAGTATCTCTGCTGGTTGCACCAGGATAGCAAGTGGCTCCATAATGCAGCAGATGCTTCCTTCTTTAAGTGCAGCACCCACAAGACTGTGAATTTTCCAAAGGGTTTTCAAACTTACCATGATGCAAAACTGACCAGCAGACATTGGAAGCCTGTTGCCTGGGTCTCCAGAGAGCACAGATTCTGGAAGAAGATGAAAAGATATCTTTTGTTCCCTCTCTTTTTTTTGTTTTATGGAGAAAGCAAAGGAAAGACCTCCTACAAATCTAGCTAGCTACCAGGCTACTTCCAGAGCAAGGTATCAAGGATTTTCCATTTTTTTAAGCTACTCCTTAGACTGCAACTTGGTTAGGGACTTTGACTTCTTTTCTCAGTCCTCACTCTTTTTTTCCCTTCTATTTATAGCATTTGCTTCCCCTAGAAGCAGAGTGGACACTTGCTTTGATGCAGTAATTGTCGATGGTTGATTTTATCACTTCTGCTCAGCTCTCCTTCTTGCTATCACCAAAACATCTCTAGTTCCTTTCAGTCCTTATGGGCCCAACCTCCTCATACTACTTTCCCTTCCCTCATGCTTTTTAACATCTTCATCATGGAGGATGTTCAATTGTTCAATTTACAATGAAGAAAAGTCTAACAAAGAAGCCTTAAAAAAGATCTTGTATAAGATACCAAACAGGGAGACTGGTACAAGGAAAACTACTTGGCCAAAGACACATCCTTTCTAGGATAGCAAAATCAACACTCTTTTGAGGGTTCTTCTCCTACCACATCAAAACTTCAGCAGCTTTACCTGAATGCTCTTCAGAGACTGTGGTTCAAAGGTTCTGGCTTTAAAGGGATTGCTTTTTTTTTCCATTGGCAAGAAAAAATGGACAGGTTTATCTAAGTTAAATGCTTTTCAAAGATATTTTCACAGGAGCTTTCATCTTATTTTGTCTTTGTTTCTAATTTTCCTGAAAATAACTGCAGTGACACAAGAGCAGTCTTTTTGATCATTGCAGTGTTAGTGATGATACAGCTTTGTGAACAGCAAAAGCAAGTTGTCTGAAAAAGCCATCTTCTACCAGAAGCAGCAGAGGAAATTGGGTAGAGCAACTGGCAGTCTTTTCCTCATGTCAGTCACCTGTCACAGATCCTTGTCCAGCAGGAAACAACAGGGTTGACAAACTGCTACTTCTGGGGACTTCCACCATGGAAAGAGTGACTGTTGCATAGGCAGCAGAGGTACTTAGAGTTCAGTAATGCTTAATTCAGATCAAAATTGAACTTGAGGAAAGGCTGTTGAGTTTTGATTAGCAGAAAAGATGAACTGCTATCTCCACCTCCTATTTTTTCAACAAAATGTCATGGAAAGAGGATAGATCAACCTACTGCTAGCAGCAGCAGTCATCAGAGGTGAAATTCAGCTCCAGATTCTCTTAAACCAGAAAAGACTTAAATGGAGCTGTGTCCATGTCAACTAGGTGTTTCAGCTACTATTGCATTCACTGTGGGTTGAGTAGAGTTGCCTACAAAGGAATGTGTTCTTTCACATGAGACATCCCAGAGTGCCCTGGTCACACTGTTGTGTGCAGGGAAAACCCTGGTGCTCTCTGTCTGGGCTGCTCCCTGCTAGGGGCACAAAGGGACCAGAACTTTGTGGCTGGGATAAACAAAATCATGATCCTTGCTCCAAAGAGCAGACAGAGCTCGAGCAAAGCAAAGCAAGAGAGATGCACACAGTACACAGAGGTCATGTGGAGAAAAAAGAAAAGGCAAGTGAAACCTTGATCTAATAATTGCATTTCTCCCGAGATATTTGCAGTCAGAGAGGACTTTAGCAGCAACATGGGAAACTTGTGAAACTGTTAACCTGAGAATTTGCCACAGCATCTGGCACTCCACGTGAGGGATCTTCTTGGTGAAAAGAGGAAGCTTTAAAATTGATGTGACTAGCAAAATATTCCTGTGGAATAAGCCAAATGTGGTCAAAATGCCAGGAAGGTATGCTCTCTGTAGGAAATATATAAGTGGAGAAACATTATGTTTGTCAAGAACAGAGATTAAAAAGTAGGAACAATATAGAAATGAAGTGATAAAAGGCTTCTCTGTGTAAGTGGGCAGGAAAGGACTTATCTTCTGCTGTTTAAAAATAGAATCTCAAATATATTAGTTTAGATGACAGTACCTAGGCAGAGAGCCAAGCTGAAGACTTGTTTATGGGCTTGAACAGTAAGTAGGATGATGGTGTTTTCCACAGCAATCAAGTAAGAAAGTAGCAGGGAAGGTGTGGGAGAAAAAAGATTAGAGAAAAATGCAAATAATCATTTTGCCTGTCTATTCAATTAACATCTAGGCCTACTTTGTAGCTTCCTGAAGCCTCCGTGAGGCACTTGGTAGGTGACAAACAGTCAAAAGAAGCAACCCGCCAACACTTATTCAGGCAGAAATTTCAAATATTCTGGTATGTATTTCTCCACTATAAATAACTTTCTGCAAATTCAGTGTCCTAATTTTGTGTTCAAGGTAAAGAAAGAGAAAAAAAGAAATACCTCAACAAAAAGTTATACTTTTTGGTTTAATGTGTTGGTATTTGGGAGATTAAAGTGCTGTATTGAAACTCAGGCAGAAATTCAAAACTACAGCCTCTTTTTAAAAATATCTCTTTTCAGTCTTCAAATACATATGTATTTAGTTGATTCTTGCTCAGTTGTTTTTTTAGTATTAGAATTGTACATTCAATTTCAATGCTTCAAATCAGTTTCACTCCTCTAAAACCCCTGCACAGTGCTTATCCTACCCCTAATAAAAAGACTTTGGAGATGGTAATTTTTTGGTTTTTAAGTAAATAACATGAGGGTGACATGTTTGGTCTTTCTTGGCTGTTCATAGGTTAGAGCAAAGCTTGTGTCATTTTAATTTTGTTCCATTTAATAAACCATGAGCTCAGAGGAAGCGTTATTGTTTGTGGCTTGTATATTTTAACTGTGTATATGCAAAATAGTGTTTCACTTTTCTGGTACATAGCTCCTTGATTAAAAGAAACAACTTACAGTGGTGACTGTAGACACTTTACCTTGTAAATTGTGTTTTAGAATAACTGAAACAAACAACATGTTTACAGCTAAGAGATACTTATAAAAAAAACTGAAACTTTGATCATGGGGTATTTTAATTTCACAGATACTTACTGGGATAACAAGTATGCAAAACCTGTAAGGTGGGAAGCATGTTTCCAGAGGCAATGCATAATTGCTTACTTACTGAAGTCAGTTTATTGACTGAACTTCATGATCAGAGATTCTTGGCACCCAGAGCTAGAAAATCAGCCCATCTTGATAAATAGAGCAGGGCTGATTTAGGGATCACAAATTCACAATGCAGAAAAGAAAAGAAGCTGAGGCAACAAAATTAGTCTTGGCTCAGTGGAAGTTTTGCAAAACTTATAATACTATAAGGCATTTTGATGGAGCAAACTGTATAAATTAGGGATGTTTTTCTGAAGATAAACAGGTTTTCATTATATGCCACAGTATAAATTGCTTACAGTTTCAGTTCAAGTAGAAGGAATAGCTTGTGGTAACATAAACAACTGAATGATCTTGATGGCAATGATGCCAGATCTCGTGACTGTGTAGGAAACCTGGTGCAGAAAAAAAATGGGAATTATTTAAGAAACAGTTGGACATACTGCAGCTACAATTCATTCAGGCTAAGTCTCAACAGGGGGAATGTAATTCCAACAATGTGCTTCAACAACGTGACAATAACAACATTTTTTACATGTCTGCTTAGGGAAGGGGGGGGGGGATTTACT